>NC_053413.1:16864000-18125250 GCF_016859285.1 Xiphias gladius | reverse complement strand
ATCTTCAAATGCAACATGACCTTTCCTGCTTGGTGTTGCTCTGGCTCTTTTTGGATAAAACTTTACTGCAGTGCAGCCTTTCAGACAGTTCACTTCACTTCAGCACTTTCCATGTTTGTCTCTGAAACAGTGATTCCAAAATGCTTTGCTAAAGCTGGTAAAATGGAACCAAATCACCTCTTGAATGGATTTGGTCCCCTTCAACCAGCTGTAGCTATGCTTTGATGACTACAGGGGCTCCTTTTGCTGAGATGCCTTCAGCACAATCACTGTAACAGCAGCAGGCCACTTCTTGATGACAACTGGCTTATGGCTTTCCTCTACAAACAACATCTGGAGTGTTCAGTGATTGTTATGTTCAATGCTAAATCTGTCTCATTTTTGACTAATAAAGAAACCAATCCCCGCTTCAAAACTTTGGTATGGTCCCCTTTCCTGACTGAGTGTTGCCTCTCTGCCTCCAGAGGGACTGATATTCTAACCACACTATTCGTGGCAGGTTCAAAAATAGCAGGGGGTATACGGTGTGCACTATTTCAGAAACACAGAACTCACATGTCTGCGTGAGAATGTACGGCTGTCTTGGTAAGACACCTCCTAAACTGACTGTCACTGGATGCCAACAGTCAATTACTATGTGGGTGGGAATAGGCAAAAGAAAAAAAATAAAAGGAGACAGCTAATGCAGCTCAGCAAGGGTACACTGGGATTGTAAAGGGTTCTAAAAAAGAGAAATATAACCATAAGAGTGCAAGAAATAAAGAAGGGGCAAGATATAGCTGTTTAGAGAGTGTATAATACACACAAACACACACTCAAACGCTTTGGCCTCCTCCCCCTGAAGCCTCCAGCAGTAATGTTGGACAAGCGGGGGTAGATGAGAGCCAGATGCTCTGGAGGACAGGAGCTGAACGTGCAAATCACAGGAGCCGACACTCACAAACAGTTACAGCCTCACACATTCACTCGCTGTTACTGCAGAACAAGCAGGCAGATAAAACCAAACTCCCTTCACACTGTGTCTCCCACCCTCCCTCCTTCTCTATTGTCTCTTCTTTTGCCTTCCTAATTTGGCACTTAATGCCATGTCAAGCTGACATCTTTTCAAACTCAGACAATATACAACATAACCACAAAAACACTCCTGAATTATTTGTTCCAAAATTGATCTAAAAGCTGTAATTTATCTAATTTGTCTAATTACGCAAATAGACTTGAGGATTTGGGTATAACATATAGAAACTTACTATTAAATTAATTGTAAATAGTTTTGTATTCGCCACGTCTTTTGAATCTAAAGTGTTTTCCACCGTTCCAATGAAATCTATTCGGGTAATGCAAGAAGCACTAGCTTACTAAATCACAGTAGTCTGACTTGATTAGCCTAGTCTGAAATGAGTAAGAGAAGGGGGTGAAAAACTTCTAATTCAGTCAATGGCACCCATGAAGAACATGAGAATATAGCAGCAAGCCCCTAATCAATGCAAACATTTGACCCATTTCGCAGATTTATCTCCATGGGCCCACAAAACTATTTTTTATGTAAGTGTGAACCCCATTACATTACTACCATTACAGTGCTGCCTATTAATTCTGACATTTTGGAGCACAGTGTGAATGCTTGCAGAGCCCTCCATCTCCTCAGGTGAGGCGATTAGCATATTGGGTTTGACTGTATGTTGCCATATTAAAAGAAAGCTGAGCATTATAAGAGAGGGGGAGGAGAGCAAATATTACAAGGAGGTGACATGTAAAAGGGTACAGACCACCACTGCAGGGATTGTTTGGAGCTCGTTTATGAGTCATGGGCTATTAATCGCATTGTTTACAGTATTGTAGCAGCTACTGGCTTCTAGCAGCCCAAGGGAAAGACACAGAGACGAGCCAGGCTCTCCTTGCAGTCTGGGGCTGCGGTAAACACACACAGGGAGAACACACAATGTGGATGTCCGAGAAAATCCTTTCCTGAACACGTTACTGCTGGTTATACCAGCACTTTCAATTTACTAGCAATTGTAAAACTTAACAACAAGGTCTAATTTATGAGGGAATGCCCTTACACTCTGTAGTGGGAATGTGTGTGTGAGAGTAATGAACAAGGTGAAATATAGTAAAACTCCCCAGTTCCTGCCGCACCCTTGTTGGCAGAGTTGATTTGTCTCAGAATTTGGGACTCCAGGTTGAAAGATTCATGTTACCCACAGGGTTCTTCCTATGTGTCTTCCTCTATCTTTTCTACAGCGCTTGAAGACCCACCCACGCTCCTAAAACCCCGAGACACATAACGCGCATTACACACACACCAAGGACTCTGACGCACTCTCTCCTTGAACCCAAAAGCTAGCATTTGAGGTTGATAGCTTACATCAAAACATACAAGAACACAAAGTGAAAGCAATTTTTTTGTTGTATTGTTATAGTGTTGATGAGAAATTATAGATTAGACTTGTTTAAGCCCCGAATGCCAGAACATTCTGTGCTGGTGCTCAATCTAAACACGAGGAGACAGAGCAGACCCAATTCTTAAAGTTGCAATCAGGAAGCAATAGTAACATCAATCATCAAGGCTTCATGACATATTCTTCATCTGAGGGGCTTCTGATTGGCATCCAACTCCAATTACTTCTTAATGACAGTTATCAAAGGCACTTTTTCAGAAATATGATTCTATAGTAAGAATTCCTCTAAAAAGTCAATCCAAACAACTGCGTCTCCACTAAAAACACACCAGACAACTTCCATTTCAACCTAGGGAGAGATTTTTCGAGGGCTTTAGGACTTGTGGACTCTCTCCCTGATATTGCAGGAGCTCAAGAATGAAATAAAAGTAAATGGGCAGACTGGAGAAGGTGACGTATATCTTTGTTTCTGTGAAGGCAAAGGGGACAGAGCATGGACCAAAGCAAGCAACACACACACAACATGAAAGGGGCCCTGATAAAGAAAACACTGTACTCCAGCACTTTTTGCCTCTAAATCAACGAGTCATAGAGCGGACCAGCTTTCTGCTCCTTTATATTCTGAATCCTGGTTTACACATTACGCACCCGTTGCATTTTAATATTCATAATCATAATTTATAATAACAATTTTAGTTAAACTATGCCAGTTTGTGACCTTCCCTAAATGGATTTACTATTTTTCATTAAAGTTTAAAAGCTGTGTAATAAAAGACAACACATTAGCCTTGTAACATTTTGTTCTCTCGGACTACAAAGTCAGGCTGGGACTACTGACCATATGGCCACTTCTGTGCGTGTGTTCTGCGAGTGAGTGATTTTTATTTATTTATATCATTTAATGGGTATAATTTAAAAAAAATAAATAAAAAAAATACTGTGGATTTTAATCAGGTAGACCTACATCTATGCAATTGCATTTGATTATAGAATTTCAGGGATCATCAACTCTGGAACGACCTGCCAAAATCTTATTGCAAATTTAATTGTTCTATATTCTGCATCTTTGTGCATATTTGTCGTTGTTCATACTTCATGTCTTCATTTGTTAATTTTATACTATATTCCCATCTGGTTTATTCTTTTTTTGATTTTGTCTTTTTGTAAAGCATTGTATTTCTTTAAAGTGCAACGTAATTTGTTTTTGAAAAGTCCTAAATATTCACTGTTATTAATACCATCATCGTGTCATTTGCTTGTTAGAGAAAATAAACCCACAACCAACAATCTGTGTATTATGTAAATATTTGCCTATAAATTTGAATGGAGATTTTGATAAGTAATATTTTGTGCTTGCATATGTTATTCTTTATGTCTAAGTCAATCTGCAAATCACCTGATCAGTGTACCACACAGGGAAAAGGGCCTGGCCTATTCTGCAATTTGCCAGAGGTGGAGGGCTGGGTCTGGCCAGGCTTGTGGCAGGTGGCAGGTGTTCCAGAGCCTCTGACCTCAATTCCATTTGTCCTCATGCCAAAAGGAATGAATGCCAGTGAAGGGGAATGACATTTAGCCTGGGATAACCACGCTCACATGCAAACATACACATCCACACCCAAAATTCTCAGCAAGGGAGGCAGACGTTTTCTAGAAATCGCTCCAGTCTATAACAATGACCCTGTAACGTCTATGTCCATCACCTTAAGAGACCCTGGATGATCAACCTGATACAGACAGCCGTCTCTCTGAGCCATCTTTAATATGCTCATGGTTGAGAGACAAGAATAAAACAGCCAGAGTGCGGAGCAGCGATCAGCTGCAGCCAGAAATAGCAATGGCCAAGGACAAGGCGTGCTGCCGCTGCTGCACGGGGCAGCCGCTTCAGGCCAGCCTCTTCTCACAACACACGGTGATGGACAAGCATAACAGTAAAAAGAAACAGCAAATGAACTTCAAGGGCTATTAGCTACACTAATAAAAACAAGTCAACATAAGACAGATGCTTTCAGGGCCTCAAAGGTAGTCTAATGTCAATTTGAGACCACACCATCTGTTGAGGAGATGAAGCCTATAGGCCTGCTTCAGACTGCAATAAATGTCAAACTATATTGGGGTACCAAAGTAAAACTTACAGATGGATGAAATGTTATCAGTGAGGTAGTGACATTAAACTTATTTGAGTTTTAATAACTTTAAACTACTTTAAAATTTTAAGTGGAATCTGTGGAAGAAATATCCACATCGGGTAGTTGGTTAATTTAAATATGCAACTGTTTCAAACTTTGGTTCAAAAGGAGAATTTTAAGAGAAGGTACCACACAAGGCTGCATTAGTCTATTACGTAGCATGTTTGGTAGATGCTGAAAAGATGGTTAATCTTCAAGTTTGATCTAGAGGTTTTGCATATTCTTCTTAGAACAAATTAGACTAAGCAATAAAAATTAATGACTGAAAGTACAACAATTTGTGAAATAAACACACATTCTGAAACGCCACGCTTTTAATCATTTCTTTTGGCTCTATAGTATCCTCTGTCAGTTATTTAGAATGGACTATTTTTGTTCGTGTCAATGACTTAACCTAGTCTGTCTCCTAGTTTAGACTTGTAGGTGGTGAGCCAACATCTTTCATTCGTACGGAGGATGATTAAGTAATGGATTGGTAGTAGCAGATTAGTGCTTCTAGCAATTCCTATGTCCTTTAGCTGCTAAGAAGCAGACTATAGAGCATAGTGATTCTAGTTTTGACAAATATTTTCAAAGGTTTTATGTCGCTAAATTATAATAATTCTCTGACATTCCCATTGTTCCTATGTTGAAGCTGCTTCAGCTTTGCTGCGGTGAATATTCAACATCAAAGAATATATTAGTTAAAATATTATTCAATACTCAAATTCTAATAAGCCAACCACGAAAATATTTGTGGAATGACTGCTAAATATGCAAGCTAACACAGTTTATCTGGTACCTCCAATTTGATTTCAATTCAGGTTGGCGCAGCTCAATTTTTGGATTTCCATACTTCTGTTACTGTCACTGAGTTTTGTGCATCAATTCTGAATCATCCAAGGATCAGAATGTGTCAAAGAAAGAATTATTTTCCCCACCTTACTCATTATCTATGAATGTAGCGTGTAGTTAATAGAAATGTATACAGGTTTTAGGGCAAGATTTTAGCATTCAGCAGACATTTATTGAGATCCCAAGAACACAGTTCCACAGATTCCACTTAAACATGCCCCAGTCCCTTGCAGAAACCAAATAAGTGTGACAGCAAGAGGCGGCAAGTGGGAAGTTAAGTGTCTCATACCTGGGGTTTCCTCGCAGGGCAGCATGATGCAAGGCATTGAAGCCGTTATTGTTGGTGATGGTAACGTCAGCACCGGCCTCCAGCAGCACTGACAGCATGTCGTCTCTCTTCTTGCTTATTGCATCGTGCAGGGGTGTGTCACCCTCTGAATCCTAAATGGGAAACCTTGTGTCACTTACTACTTTCTCTGTACTCTGTGTTTCAAACCCTGCCTAAAATCAACCCCCTATTACTTGTATTATAAGAAACATTGGCAGCCAACCATAAAGTGTATATCAATCATTGTAGACTGAACAGACTGATCTTTGACATTGCTGTTGAATGTACTTGTTACTGTTTTAACTTCCTGAAATGCCACAATTTGTGTCATAAAGCATTTCTCAATAGGTAAATACCTGGAGGCTTGGGTGGCAGCCAAAGTCCAGCAGGGTTTTGACCACTTGCAGGTGGCCTTTGTTGACAGCTATGTGTAATGGAGTCTGCCTTCGCTTGTTCCTGGCATTCAAGTCGGCACCACCCCTCTGCAGCACCTCAATGACAGAGCCTTCATCACCAAAGGCTGCGTGGTGCACCGCTCGGTCTCCATCTTTGTCCTGAGTACAGTAACACACCCACAAAATGACTCAGTTTTGTGTCTGTGCCTGGATTTTCACCTTTTGCCATATTGTGTGACATTCACTAAAATAAGAGTTGCATTTGTGATTAGGAAGGACATGGATGAGAGAGGAGTATTATTTTTTTTAATTATACCAACCTCAGCTTCCAGGTCCACATTGTGTTTAAGCAGCAACTTCAGGACATCCACGTGACCATTCTGACTGGCTGCCTGCATAGCAGTGTGTCCAGCACACTGCCCGTTCACCTGCAAACACAGAGTGAGGATATGGGTGCGTGACTATGTCATTTTTCATGTTTAGATCTGCATCTACTGAATTAGCTGATCGCCTGAGTGGTTAAGAGATTGGTGAAGGTGTATTTAAGCATTTGTACGTGTGGATGTGCATGCACGGCTGCGTGTGCATGTTTCATCACCAACTGCAGCACTGCAAAAACTCAGAGCATAAATATTAATGTGGACTCCTTTGGGAGTCTCGAGACATCTCTTGTCCTGGCAGGCGGATCACTTGGCCAGGCTCAGTGTGCTCAGCTTTAAGCAAATAATTCCACTGAAAGGCAGTAGGGCATCTGGCCAGCCTTCACCACTGACACACACAGACACACAGACACAGACACAGACAAAGACACACACACATTCACTCCCTTCTCCTCTTTGAGTGAAGACAGTATTGCAGACTTGGTGTACCCAGTTCTCGTAACCTATACAAGGCACAGACTTCTGTCCTGTGGCAAAGGAGTGTTTTCCCTGGTCTATAACATGTGTCAGAACACAGTCTGCAACCATATGGGGTTTGTGGATCTCCACTTGATGCTGAGAGTAAATTGGGTCTGTGCTGCAGTGCACACACCGATGGGCCTTGGTGCCTCCTCTGAGCCCAGCCTTAATGCTTTTCAGATTGAGAGAGGTGCAGGAGTGGGAGGATCTTAGGGCCCTTTCCTAGGGGATTCTAAACCTCCACAATATAGTGAGAACAGAGCAGAATGCAGCCAGGGGTATTCCAGCTCCGATTATCAATGTACTCAGATCTTCTGTATATGTTTAATGGAAAAATAATTTGGTTTTCATCAAAAACTCATCTAGAAATGTTGGGGCACTTACATCCACATCCGGTCTCTTAAGGATGTCCTCCACCTTGGCCAGGTCTCCATTGGCTGCTGCCTTGACAAGCTCCTCATTGATGTCTCCAGACTCTTGTGTCTCAAATAGTTTCTTCAGCAACTGAGACAGACGCTCTGACCAAACAAGGGGAAAACATCAGAAAGTGTTTGCGCGTAGGAGTCAGAAAACAGGGCGCAGTGGGGACAAAGTACCAAGAACCACATTCACACATGTCAGTAGTGCATACTTACCTCCAGAGGCGTTACTGACAGCAGAGCCGGAGGGGGCGATCTTGGTGACAGCAGCAGGATTGTACGTCCAAGAAGTTCCACAAACCTCAACCTTCAGGTCACTGTCAGAGTAGATTTGCTGCACGCGACCCACCTTGCCTAAAGTCTGTTGATAAAGGTTGCAGCAAACGCATTAGTTTACGGAGGGTTGTTATCTTTGGAATATGTTTTGTGTAACAGAGTCCATAAGTAATAGAAGAAAAATGGAGAGAGATTTTGGGAAAGAGAAAAAAAAAGCAGAGGTGGGAGGAAAGGATAAAGTGGAGAAAATACCAGCTCAACAAAGCAAATGTACTACACAGAGAAAAAACAAAAATCGTTGCAAAAATAAAAACTGACGGACAAAAAAAAAAAAAATTTAAGATTTTAAGTTTTCATTATTAAGAGGACATTCACTTGCACAAGAAAGAATATGGATATGAAAGAAAGAGACCCTTCTGTTTCCTAGACTACTCCTCATCTATACAGGCAATACAGCGAGGACAGAGAAAAATGCTCTACAATTTTGAACCGCATCATCTCAATCCTGGCTATCTGAGAAAGAAGCACTTTGCGTATGTCAGGTCGGGTCTGGGCCTGTCATGGAGGATGCCATCAATAACTGGGAC
Source organism: Xiphias gladius (assembly GCF_016859285.1). NCBI lineage: Eukaryota > Metazoa > Chordata > Actinopteri > Istiophoriformes > Xiphiidae > Xiphias > Xiphias gladius. The sequence continues at coordinate 18,116,927 of NC_053413.1, read as the reverse complement.
TGCTGCAGTAGAAGCAGCAGCGGGCGGCAAACAGCAGCGGTTAGTGATCAAAGCTACAGCCCATCTCAGGGTTTTAAGGCTCATTAGCTGCTGAGGGGGGCCAGTTTGGCAGGGAGAAGTGGTATATTGGAGTAGACTGGCGTTACATAACCTAAGGCACACTGGGCAGCAATGAATAAACTTCATAATAAGGGAAAAATAAAGTCTTGTTGACACAGAAAAAAAGAATTAAGAAAAGAGAATTAAAAAACTGGCAGCAAAACAGCCAGACTGATTTGAGGTGTCTCCTCATGTTATTAATACTGCAACATTTCTTTAAAGAAGATGAGGGACAGACACTGCCAAATTTGAGGGGGACAGCACTAAATTACACAGATGAACTGGGCCTAAATTTGAGAGGGTTCTTGCATACAAATTTTGTGCCTGTGATGAAGTGCAAGTCAAAATTCTGATTTAAAAAAATATGCCAATAACAGCTCTCATTTTCTCGGATTTCCGGGTACCAAACATTACACAGATTTCACCCATCAGGGTTAAATGAAAGTATCTACTGGAGTGTGGTTTAGATTTGATGATGTTTTGTTACTCACACAACTTTAGAGCTATAGCCAAGTGGATGGTTTCATTTGACATTTACTACCTAAATAAATGAAATAGATCTACACACACTAATTTCTAAAATTATTCTACATACCTTTTTTGAAGATCAAACATAACACCATCATGTTATTGAATGCGGGCTACTGAACATTTGATACACCTTAATGTTGGCATTAAATTTAAATTGACATTTAAATAAACAACGGCCATTTTGGTTACATTTGCACAAATCAGTTTGAACATATTTCAAACTCTTACAGGCAGCATCGCCTCGGCCCACTCTCCATGGCCCCTCTGTAGCAGCTTGATGCGGTCGATGTCATAGCAAATCTGGACCAGGTCTCCCACTAGGAACTGGGAACTGCCTCCTTCTGCCCCGGCTGCAACTTCACCGCTGCGCACTACATTGGCCTTTGTCAGCACTGCTGGATTGAATGTCCATCTGAGAAAACAGGAATTAATGCTTTAAAGTAACACGGACTAATTCACACACAATTCTTAAAACATGATACCTGACCAAATATACATTTTGAGCAGTGATATTTGAGCATCTGCAAGCTATGATTAAGTGGGTTCAGGTTAGGATTTTAAAAAATCATATAAAAACACAGTTTTAAAAATGCACCCATGATAAATATCAGACAAAGTGGTGAGATAACATTGTTATGAATACTAATAGTAGACTGAAAATTTGCAGACTGAAAATATTTTACTACAAAGAGAGTCTCTCACTCTCTCAAGTGTTACAAACTATAATTACATCTTACTGTGAAGATGTACTGAGAAGTGTTTTGCGGCTTTTGACTCAGCTGAGGTGAAAAGGGATTTATGAAATTACATGGGATAGTATGCTGAAGAGATGAAGCAGTTTCATTGGGTTCAGTCACTGGGAGCCAATAAATCTGAGCCAGTCCATCTAGAGACCCACCTATTTCCACTGGGGTACTGAACCACAATGTCATGATCCTCGTCGATGCCACATACTGTGCCTGTGGTGGTGAGGGTCTCAAACATGCCGTCAGTCCACCCACCGTGGCCATGTTGGAGGGACTGGACAATCTCTAGGTCTAAGTCAATGTTGACCAGGTCTCCAATCTGTAGACCACCAGGATTTCTGTTGCCATTCTGCTCACCTGGGAGATAAAGGTAAATGATAAGTCCATTACTAATAAAACTGCAGTAGTACAAGTGTATTGAAAACTGTGCTAATTATGCACATAAAGATTTAGAGTCTGCAAAGGAAGTATAGAGAGACAAATAGGAAAATACATTTTAGATAAATACTGTCTGATAAATCTATGGAAAGAAATAGTAATACAAAACTTTTTAAGTACATTTATGATAAAAAAATGGTAACAAAAAAACATGGATATAGTATAACTACTTTGACTATACTTTAGAAATGCTGCTATCTATGAATAATGACACTATTAAACCTAATAAGAGACTGTCATTGCAGTGGTGAATCCGGAGAGACAATTAATTCCTGGAATTCCTGGAATACTGTAACTGCATGACCTGAGCCTCTCACTGGTTTTAGCAGCCAGGTGACTGGCTAGTACTGCCATCTAGTGGCTAGACAACATTAACTACAAGTGAAACTCCCCTAATGCCCTTGAATTCACTGCACCAGAACAGTAGGTGAGAGATTTGGTGCAATAATGACGGTGGACACAGATCACTGGCTTACTTACCTAAAACAGGACAGTGGTCTCTGTAAAACGAGCCTCCTTTGGCATCCTGGACACATTTCAGATCCGACTGAGAGAGAAAAATGGGAAGGAGACAGATAATTACCCAGAGTGATTCCATTAGAAGATGGGTACAATCATGAATAATGAAACATAGAATTTACACACTTCAAGCTGTGGCATCAGTGTACTTGTCTAGAATACCAACAATATAAGTGCCCTAAGGGTAAGGTAGGACAATGAAACAATACACTGCTACAGAGAGAAAGCTTCATTTGTGATGACTCAGATGTGCAGAATTAGAGGGCAGAGATGAACGTGAGGCAGAGCAAACGCCCCTCTGAACTGCTGGAAAACTAAAGTCCTGAGTACAACAAGTTTCAACAAATTAAATAACTCAAGCCTATCCTACTGTATCCAGCCAGCAGGACCTGTTTGATCTTATGATGCTTTGTGCACAAAGCAGACATTAGAGAAGGAAAGCGCGTTGACCTCTCATTCTGCATTTGGAACATACAGTAAACTAGACTCCTGTTGTATAAGATTTGCCCACTGTCTTAGTAAGAAACAAAGCCAAAATAAGAGAGTCAAGATGGGGGGTCTAATCCATGATTTATTTAATCCAGAGGCAGATGCCATCTACTTTCCTTTCAACCTATTAGAATAACAAAGAACAAATCTGTTATGCAACCAAGAAACCCGATTGGCCTCTTTCCTAAAAAGGCAAGGGCAGGCTCCACCAATGAGGAAGATGCTTTTCAATTGAGACACGTGTGTAGCTGCACCCGCAACTACCCCAAGACAATATCCCCCTCCACTAAAGTTGACCTCCATGTTCACTCTCTCTCCCTAAAAAGCAGAAAGAACAGATTGCCTTTATCATGCAGATGCCTGCCCCTTCCAGCTGCCTGTACAATGGAGCCTTACTCATGCTGGCTGTGTGGCTCGCACAAAGGCCTGGCAGCAAAAGAAAGCAGCAGCCCTGCGGTCAAACACAAAAACCACCTGACAGCTGATCTTTTGTGTGTGTGTGTGTGTGTGTGTGTGTGTGTGTGTGTGTGTGAGAGAGAGAGAGAGAGAGAGAGAGAGAGAGGGGCTGAGCATGAGGGTCAGACTGGAAGTTTGCGTACCATTCCCTCAAAGCCAACTCTGTACAGGTTCTTGGCCCCATTGTCCCACAGTACATAGGCAGCACTGTGAGGGCTGGCTGCACTCCAGTCCTGGATCTCTGTCACCTGTGGAAGAGGAGGGATGAGGTAAGAAACAAAGAAAAAGGACACAGCATAGTTTTTTGAGTTTTACATCACATTTACATTACATGAAAGTAAAGGTTTTGGCATACTGTATGTGAAAATAAAATATTTAATAGAAGGAGGTCATTTTCTCAGCAGGTGTTTTTCATCTTCAAACCTAATAATAAAAATAATAGCAAATATAATACTTAACTGATGTTGTAAATGATCATTTCTCTCTCACTGGCTGCCTTTAAATGAAAGGTCAGAGTAATGGCTGAACTACAAAACAGCAACCCTGGAGTCACATAAGCATTCAGTGACTGGCTATAAGACAAGGAGATGTCTGCTAACACAACAGTTTAACTCAGGCCCCTCTAGTCAGAAGCGTCCAATGTCAGCTTCTGGCCATGTAAAGGGTACCAGTTTGCACTTTCAGGCTTAGTTTATTTGCTTTTTGTGCCTCTTTTTTCCAATATGGTGAAGAGATTGCCCATGTGACAGAGGAGAGCAAAAGTCACTGGCAAAGTGATGTAGTAAATCAATAAACTGTAGTGTCTGATGCTCTGTATGTTGCACCATCACTGTGTTTTTGACTTCAAGTTTTATTCCCTCAGTGCTGAGAAAAATTAGCAGTGGAACCTATCAGGAAAAAACCTGATTAGGTTTTGATTCCTCGGGTTACCTGGGGGTTCATTCTACCTGCATTACATTTTTACGGTCAAGTTACTAAATCTCCTATTGTTTTTACTTTTTTACCACCAATTGGGAATACCTGTGCAATTGGCAAGAATGTTTTAAATAAACTTTTGCAACCATTACTATGTTTGTTTGCAAAGGAAAAACAAGAAAAACAAGACAAAGGCAACCCTAGTTCAGCAAGACCGCAGACTGAGCCTGGGGAAATACTGCTTATCAGAACAAGGAATCTTTGACCCATTGTGTTCTATCCAAAAATGGTATTACAGTTTATTCTGATTAGGGTTTCAGAGGACCCTCCTTCCCTACTGAAAGGGAATTAGATGCAGTTTGTTTTCCCCTAGTGTGTAATTAACAAAAATCAGGGTATCTAAAACCATGCAGCAACATCATCCTTGATGAATTCAGGAAGTTCCTAATATCAAAATCCATATACTTTTCCATCAGTTATGGGAACATACTCAAGGGCTGGATACAAACTGGGGTTGTAGCTATGTGGTGTGCTTAGGTCAGTCTGCAAAGCATCTCCTCTTCATCGTCATGCCAATTAGGTGGCTATCTCCACCATAAATTTTGAATGTAATGGTGGTCAGTCCGCATTTTGTACCACCACAGTTCTGGGCTGCCATATTTTTTTTTAGAAAATTTGCAAACAATTTCTAAACTGCTCTAGGCACTTTTAAAGGACAATTTGGAGACCCAGAGATGATTAAATAATGTCATTAACCTTCTTCCTCCAAAGATACAAAAAACAAAACCTTTACACCTAAATAAATAACAAGCTATGCACAACTCATTCAGAGAGGAAAAGGAAAAGGACTAGAAGCTGCTCTCTTTCTTTATTCTCCATACTCCAGTAATGGAGAATAAGGGTTAAGGGGTTTGTATTAATAAAACCCTGGTTCTCACCTTGGATCTATTGTACCCCTCAACTTGTGCATGTACATTAAATTGTTTCTAAACTACCAAAAGCAGCCCAACAAACACATCTTCCTCAACATTTTTACACAGGTTTTTCTGGAGTCAGTACTTGTACTACATTATGAGTAATACTACACCTGACTTTTGCAGAAAAAAACAGCGCACAGCTCTTCTCTAAAAACATTTGAAGGGCACTGTGAGCTGAAAAAAATGATTTGTTTATAGACATAAATAAGCAATGAGCTATAATTAGAGGACTGCAAAATCTATTCAAATTTGAAAGATATGGTTGGGATATTTACATTAGATAATTCTCTCTCCATCACAAGCAATGTAACAGTTTCATTTTATTGAGAAAGTGTCTAAAGAAGAGATGTAGTGGAGTAAATGAATTCTTTAATTAAAAGCTGTGCTGTAAGTAAATAAAGAAATCAAATCGTCAAATTATTTTCAGACCCCTTCCAGAGGTAATTGATTAATGGGCCTTAGGAGGTAATATTCATGCTAAACTAACAGAACATCTAAGCTGCAGGACATGTAATAGCAGTTTTTCTGGAGAGCATATTGCTTACAGCATCATAAAACAGTAATCAGATATGCCATTAAATAACACAGCAAAATTAAGTCTTACATTGCCTGGAGGGACTTAAATTGAATACTCTGGGGTCTGGACCAGAGTCAAAATAGAAGCACTTTACAGCACAGTTACAGTATAAATCTAAAAAGAATGGGCTAAACAAATGCAACCTTGTCAGACATTGTATTACTTTCTAATGATGTATTTAAGCCTGGAATAACCTGCAGCAAGGAAATCTGTTTATAGCCTCTGTAAAGATGAAGGGGAAACAGTGGAATTAAATGAAGGAGCACAGGTTTTTCAGTGACACATTCTACTAATTTCTATTATCATTTCTGTACAAATTTAGTAATTACAGTACATTTGGATAATTTTCCAAAACACTATGTACAATATTTGGAATCAACCTCTAGACAATTTGAGGTTAGAAATTATTCTATACAACAGACTATAACAGGATTATTTAGAGGTTTTTTTTCCCCACATATGGAAAATAATGCTAAAACCTTACTCTGAAGTGTTTGCTGCAGTGAACCACGATAAAAGAATACATTTTCAATTAATTATTATTTAAATCTCCATCCCAGCTACATGAATGATATATTAATACCAAATTGACAACTCAATAGAAGTACAAGATGCTAATTTTGGTTAATGTATTTATTAGAATGGATTACATTTAAATAAATAAAATGTTCTGAACTTTAAAAAGTCTGCAGAATGATAGATATGATATAGTTAGCCTGATTATTTCAGGACCATAGTAACATCAACTACAACATAGTGCAGCACACTTTTAAGGAGTTAACTGTTTGTGCACTCTTTTGCCTTGACATGTCTACACTACAAACATGTTGAGTCAGGCAGTGCCCTTCCTGTTTTGGTTGAGGCTCCTGCACATTTCAAATCAAATCATATCCTGTTTGTTTTTTCTCCCTTAGATTGTTTAGGGCAAACGATTCCTTTTTTTTTTTAGTTATACACAACCCTCACGGGTGGTCATGCTCCCTCCAGTGGCACACATGTGGTTCTGATTGCCTCTGGCAGGCTCACCAAACCTGCCCTACCTCCAGGGATTTATTATCCACTTAACTATGCAGCTTTGAAATAAAAGTTCAGACAAGTTTGGTCGTATTTTTAAAGAGTACTTCTTAGCAGCTTTGCTTACTCTGCTAAATTTTAAAATCTATCTGCACACTTAAAGCTTGCTTCGAGCTCTCGCTTAAAGCTCACAATAGGATTTATTGGAGACAAATTTTCTTTCTTTTTAGTACTACTGATCTTTGTATCATACACCATTATTTTTATTTATTTTTCCTTACACACCTGGATGCCTTGTATACCAGTGACAACTCTAAGTACCTGGGATCCAGACAAGCCCTTGGGTAATGCATGAAATTATTTGGAGTAGAGAAGCAAAGATAAAAAGCCAGAAACATTGGCCCCAGCCCAACTGTGTGCTTGAGTATGTATTCACATATTCAAGTCAACATCTTCTTGCTATTATAGATGAACAGGACAGTGTTTGCTGTTGAGCATTTCAACATCTCTGTATTGTAAATATTTAGAGGTCACAACTGCAGGGTTTGGCTTGAGGAACAAATAAATAGAGTGGAATAGAGTTACAGGCTCTACTTCCCCGGATGTTACCCTACCTTTCCTCTCCTCCCGTTGCCTCCATCCTGGTCCTCCCACTGCCAGTCCACTCCTCTCACTACCCGGCCACCAGTGAAGATCCCTCTGGCTGTGATTTTCTTTGATTTGCGACGTGACTCCAAAAGTACTCTGCTCAGATAAAAATTTTAAAACACAGAGACGATTATTTTCATTGGACTAAACTTTATTCACTCATATGACAGTGTCAGACAAAGCACTCAACAGCAAGTGTTTACAGGGGCTCTGTTTACATGGATCCATTCATTGCTTTTGCAATTACTAGGAAATATAGATTGCTGAGGGGATGCCAGTTCATGCTCCACAAAAATTGTTAAATTAAATAGATTAAAAATTATCACTTGTCACCTTCCCTCCTGCTACCTTGTGTCCTTAACTGCCCTTCCCTGTGTGCCTACTGTTTTGAAGTCATGGCGTAAATTACTTTCAGCAAATGGTGCATGGCATTCACACCTTACTGACAATTCCTTCTGTTTTCCTAGCAATCATCACACTGCAAATGAAAAGCCACCGATTAAGGTGGTAGTCAAATGAATAATTGTGACATTTTTAATTCACTATAATGCTGTGAGCTGCAGTCTAAACTCCCAACTACAAGCCTAACCAGTGAAAAGGGTGATGGCAAATAAAACATCCAGCTGAGCTCCAACCATCAAACAACAAGCCTTGATGTGAGCCTTGATGGTAGACGCAGCAGCTGGACAGTGCAGGTCTAACCAGCGCAAACAGCTTGTGGCTTCTAACCACTCCCTCTTCGGCAGTTAGTGAAAGAATCTAATGTGGTGTAACAAAACACCCCACCACACTGTCGGAGCGGTGCGAGCTGGGGAGACCTCCAGCACCCATTGTGCATTATGTAACGTCTATCTCGGGGGAAATGAAGTCGCACTCCGTTGAAAAGGCTGCCAGCTGTTGGGCCATGTGTTCATTCACTAAAATATGGTGTTTGGGTGAAATAGGCCCAAAATAGATAAAGTGTCATCACAGTACTGACTGTCTATGGGACAACATAATCAAATGCAAGTTGTGGAATACAGTTAGCATGTATACACACCAGCCCAAATAATATATTTTAAGTATTTAAAACAAATCAGTTATTGATTTGATTGCTCCTTTTTCCTACAACACATTAGCTACCTTAATCTCTGTGTTGAGCATCTCTGAATGCCCAGACTAAAGCTGCCTCCAACAATTTGACTTGATCTTGTCTGTACATGCAGTAATTGGTAACACTGTTTCCATTTTCCACACACCACACCTGAAACATTGTTTCCACTAGAAATTCTTTCAAGAGGTGAGGAAGGAGGATTTTAAAAACGTTGTTGACTTTAATTTCAAAGTTCGACAGTCGCTGAAAGACAAAATGAGTTGCTTTGTGCAAATAAAACCACCCGTGGAACATATATTTAATTCAGGTTATTTCTTTACCATAAACAAATCCGGGAAGACACACATCACATACACATAAAATCATATGTTACACGCACACTGTTCCAATGGTACTGTGCACAGATCCCCTGGTCTGATTACCAATGATCATACCCCAGTTTGAAGTTTGCCCAAACTGTAAAAGCTTCTGCACCAACTTCAAATGCCCTAACCAAAAACTCAAAAAAAAATCTAATTCTATCTTGAAATAAACTTTTATCAAGTAAGCTTTTAGTAATGCCAGCTAATTATGCTGACAATGTCAGCACTTTTAGAGCAGGCTTTGCAGTAAACCTACCACTGCCTTCACAGTACAACACCTCCACACTAATTTGCATTTATCATTGGTTACATGTAGGAAGGGCTGAGTTCACATAAGTGGTAGTTTTACACATCAACATGAGCTTCCAGCAACAAATAAAGAGCAAAATAGAAAACAATCAGACTTCCCATGTGACAGTGCCATTGGAATGACAGAATGACTTCAGGCAAATAGTAACAAGCAATATTAAGCACAAGGACTGAATGACATTAAAACACTGGGCTGTGTATGTATAGTGTTATTCTTTCTTATTATTTTTATATAATTATTAACTTCTATGACAGTTACACACTTACAAACCTTTTCACTTAACAGGAAGCTGTCTTGCATAGTAATGTATTGAAAAGTTTTCATTATCTATGTTCACCGTACGAAATTACAATGCTCTCTACGGAATCAAAGCTCTAAATTCTGAACTGTGAAAGTCAGAAGTCTTCAAAACAGATTTTTAAAATAAGCTGCCCTTTCATTTCATAACCATGCAGCCTTATGAAGACATAAAAAAAAAAAATTAAAAAAAAAATCTTGGAAATCTGCTCAAATAAATTCTATAGATGGGAAGCACTGCATTAATAAAAATTTTAAAAAGGTCTGAATGGATCTTAAAACGAGGCTGAGTTGTTGCCTGGCAACTGAGGGCTGGGAGCAGAGAGATAGATTCTGTCTGCTTGAGAAGCAGGGTGCACAAAAGACTTCTCAAATGTCACACACACACACACACACACACACACACACACACACACACACATATATATATATATATATATATATATATATATATTAAAAAAAACAGTATAAAGCTAAACTATGGCAGTAAAAGAGAAGGGCAACCAATCACAGTAAAGTGCAGGGACTACCTGGCTACCTTGTGTCTATTTCGTCATTGGTGTGTGCAATAATGGCAAATGTTGCTGGGCTAACTAACCTCTCACTGCCTGGGGTAGTAATCCTGTAGAACCGGTGTCTCAGATGATGCTTGTCTCCATGGTAACAGGTTGTGCAAAGGTCGTAATTGGTGCACTCAGCACATTTCCAGCGAATACCAATGATGGGCTGTTGACGGCAGGTGTCACACATGGTTCCATCATGCTTGATGCCTGAGGGGGGGCAGTATTAGTCAAAGTCAATGAATCTGATTTTTACCATGTGATAGTACATGTACAACTTTATAACTGTATAACTTTTCAACATTTTGCAATCAACAATAGATATACAAATCTGAGCAAAATATGCACCTATTCTATAAGCAATCAGAACTCCATGTATTTGGCATAGTCTGATACAACTGTGTACACTATGAAAATTGTTTGTATTCTCCATACCTTTTAGGAGGGCAATATTAATTCTCACGAAACCCTAAACCTGTTAATGTAAGCACTTTCAGACTAATTTTGGCTTTACAACCTCTCACTCTCTTTACAAGATAGGGTTGATTCTTCAGAACCACGAAAAGAACTACAGAAAAGTGCTCCTCATTTCATGCCTGCATCATCAAGTGGACATGGAGAAACTGGATGAAGACTGTCAATGAGATTAGTATTGAAAAGTGTAACTGAAAGTGTAACTGGCTTGTAATGCTGGGACTAGTACAGAGAAAGATCAAGCTAAAGGACGGTCAAGCAGTCCGTAAACATTTATGTTTATACTTACACAAAGAGAGAGCAACCTAATAATATTCTTTTATATAATGAGCGAGGAAAATGTTTTCCTCATACTGTGAAATTTGGAGTGATAAATTATGCTGACATATTCCTGACTCTGAACATGTATATCTTCTATGTCTCACACAGCTTATTTCGATATCTTACACACACAGTTGTCCGGTAGATACACGTGTTAAGACAGGATTTATTAAAATAGTGGTCTTGATTTTATGCAAACTGGGATAGTCGAACATACGTCGTCTGCGTTCATCTCACAGAATAAACTAGCCCACAACTAATTTGCTGCCTTCAAGAATTTTGTACACTGACCGTGTCTTAAAACATCTATTTTAAATGGCAGAAAATAAGTGTCACAACCGCAATGTAATCTTTACAGCAAAATGTTATTGTCGTTGTCCAATCAATCTCACTGTACCAACCGAAGCCCCAAAGTTAAAGCCAATTTAACCCGTACAGAGTGCGTAACTCTGTTGCATGGGAAGACGCTCATTTTAGATTAATCTTGAAGTGCTGATAAACAAAATCAGCTGGTGTAAAGTTACCTGTTGGTGCACTGTCTAATATCCTCACGTCGTATGCTCCAGAACAACGGTAGTTAGCAGCCGTCCCATTATCCCAGACAACAACCACCTCCTCTGGACTTTCAAAACTTCTGACGGTGCCAACATGTCCCTCTCCACCATCCTGCTTCCCCCACTTCCAGTCAGGTCCACGGACCACTCTCGCTCCAACTCCTTCCATCATCGCTCGGTTATTCCTCCCGGTGGTCATTTACGAAAAGATCTCGAAATGCCACAGCAATTCTTACAAGTTAGCAAGCTAGCAGTCTTTGCTAGCCAGCTATCGATGCCCTGGTGGACAGTTCCCAAATGCAAGTGGTAGCAAGTCCTAACAGGAAAGGGACTGGAACAATCCACAAAGCTAGCCCTCTAGCTAAGTAGCTAAGGTAGCTGCCTAAGGAGGCTGCTGAACCACCAAACTACTCCCACAAGCTAATGGTAACTGTAAACCAGTGCCTCCTCAGTGTTGCCTCCGAGAATAAGAAACTAATTACCATAAAAGCCCATTAGGTAGCCACATTGCTAGCTTAGCCAGATGTCACTACTCAGAAAGCTCACACACACAAGAATACCACCTCTTCAACTTAGCAAGCTAGCGAGCCGAGTTGCTAGCTATCGCAATGCTAGCAAGATAAACCTCTCCTGGCTAGCAACTCCCTCTCGTTGCGGTACATGTAGTCCTTTTGTGGTTGTTTATCTTTAATGGTGATGTGTATGGCGCTGAGTATCCATCCGTCAGCCAGAGATGGTTCCCTGGAGTCAACTCAGTATGAACGCGTCGCCATTATTGTCAATCATCGTTCAGACCTCAGACGAGCAACAACTAGCTACGGAGGTAAACGACAAAACCCGAAGACGAGACCCTTGGAAAACAAGCACAAGTTCCGCCCATGGCGCGCGTGCGTATCCCCATTTCGCAAGACTGTTCCCAGGTCAGTGTTGTGATGAAAAACATAATCTCAGTATTTTCAGACTTTTAATGATGTAGTAGAAAAACATATTTGTGACTTTTCTATCTTCTACCAAGGGATTTTACAATCAGAACAGTAATTTAAACTCGCATACGCCTCAATGTAACAAACAACATGAGAGAGGTGAGTTTGGTGAAACAGAACTGTGTGGGACTATTCAATAATCCTAACCGTAGGATCCCATCGCAGGATGGCCTGTACTTTTACACAATGTCTTAGATTGGACAGGAATTGACTACAACTTGGAGACAGTGATCCGCGCCTTAAAACGAATGTGAGCCAGGGACGTAAAGTTGGGGGGGGGGGATGGCCCCATCCCTCCTTCCAACCCCCCTACTTCCGGCGGCCTTTGCTCAGACTACATCCATCCTCGAGCTCCGCCTTGATTTTGATCTCTACCACACAGCCGCAAAGTTATATGACTGCATCTTGCAAGGTTGTGACACCGTAGCAGTGACAAAATCTGTCCACAGGTTTACAGACACAAATCTGCATTTCTTTGTGTTCTACGAGTTACGTAACTCGGCATTTGATTGTGAATAGTATTGAGACTGTTGTGCAAATTATGCAAGGGCCTCGCCTCCCCGTCCTTATATTGGCGTGTTTACAACTTCGATGGGAGGATGAAGCGGAACTGTCCTTGTGGTCACGAAAAACACCATGAGAGCGAATAGCAGGAACAGCAACTTGTGTTCTCTCCAAGTTCAATGTCAGAACGTAAGAGTAGGCTAACGTGAATCGCTAGCTTGCAGTGCATCTCTCTCTAGCTAACCTGACTGGGCAGTGTGGAGACCGGTCCAGACATGATACAGGCGCAGTTACAACTCTGGACAAATGCAAGACGGAAATAAATGGATTGACACTGACTATTGATTAAATATTGAATTCAAAATGGTAATTAGCTGGGCATACTAGGCAATATGGATGCACACCTCTCAGTAAATAAAAACCATCAAGTAACAGCCGTAGTACGAACAGAACTTTATATTTAAAAATGTATGAAAGGAAATCCGGGGGAGCCAGTTTGTATGGGCCGGATGCAGCTGATAAAGTTAATAACGAAGCTGCAGCCATAGCCTGCAGGCTTATGTTCACGCTGTATAGCCAAAGCTGATTGTGTAATGTAAAAACTGAACTAATAACCAGGCAGCATAGCTGAAGCTCAGGGTTATATTTTATCATTTTCTAATGTATTTATTTATTTATTTTTACAATTTCTTATTTATGTTTATGTTAATATTCACTGATCATAAGATTCTATAAAATATATTTATCTGTTATGTTTGGGTCTACTTATTCTCTGACCAACAGATGGAGCAAACTGTTTTAAAGCAGGCAGGATTGTAGTGGGAGCACTGAGTTGTCAGGTCCAGCTGTTTGGCAATGGCAAGTGGTTTACATGGCTCACGGAACAGGTAGGAGGTCCCCTTAGCAGAATTTTGCTCAGGGCCACAGGGAGGTCAGGACTGGCTTTGTCTGAGCCCAATCTCAAAATAAATGTCTGTAAACCTTTCCCACGGGTGTGTGCGTTCCATTGTTGTTATTTCAATGGTGCCTAACTGACAAGGATTTAAAATGATGTAAATGAAATTTGTTTTGGAGGATTTTGCAAAAGTTACTTGAGATCTAGCATAATTACATCTTTCTTTTTCAACCTTTCCAGGCTCCATACGTTCAAGTGGAAATGATCCTTTTTCCAAATGCATTAATTTGATAAGAATACGCAAAGAGACACACATCTGTGAAATAAACAAGATTTGAAAGATCCAGCTCTATACAAAGATAGAGGTTATTCCACTGGCACCAATTGTTTTCTTCGTCCTGGAGACGGGCCTTACTATGCACGAGGGCCACCATGACGTGCGAAAGCTGTCAATCTCGGCTGGAGGTGTGTACGATGGGTGGAGGGGAGGATTATGATGGGGAGATGGGAGGGAGTCGGAAGATGCAAGGGTTGGAGTCAAAGACCTTTTGGATTGATGTTGTTGATATATATATTGTTTTCAATAAAGGTCAATAAGTGTTGTATAGAATATACCTTTTTTAACTTAATTAAAAGTGTATTTTCCTAAATCTTGAGACACCTCATATGTAAGGTAGCTCATTACTGTACACAAATGTACTGTATGTACTTAGGCTTCAAGAGCTCTTCTGGTGCTAACAGATACATAGACACCACCCGGCAGGGTGTGATTTGCGAGCACACAAAGAAATGTTCACACATAAATGCTATAACTACATTGTAGTGGAAACTAGGGCTGTCAAGAATATTCTAAATTCTATTATATAATCGAATTAAATTTAAAAAAAAAACTTATTGTGAAAATTAATATTCAATTCTTTAAAAAAAAAATATAGCTGATTATGTAGAATAAAAGAGAAAAAAAAACTCAAAATCGTTTCCATAGAAAATGTATATTTCATGGGAACATTTAAAAACCAGCATTGGTTTAAGTAATTTATAAAAACATATTTAAGAACAGTTATAAGTCAAATGTAAAATATAACCTATATATATGCCTTCTATATACATAAGTATATATATACTTATGCACATGAATACATCCATGCATATATTCTAGATATAATGTATTCTCTACTGTGTATACTGTATATTTGATTTATAGTGGTGCCATTACAGTTGATGTCAGATGACATTGATTCAAACATTCATAATTAAATGAGATCCAAACCACAGCTGGTATTAGTAAATGGAATATTTTTGCTGACTATAGTTATTAATTGGCTTATTGAGTGATCATTCAATTTTTTTTAATTTTTATTAATTGATCACAGTTAACAGCTTGCTAAGTTGATGACACGGAAGCATTACTGAATGATGACAATTGAGTGCATTAAAAAATACTCTAGGGATGCTGCAATGGTTTGAAGCACGTTATTACTTTATAGTCAGTGACTCCGAAGTCCAGAGGATGAAGTAGATAAGGCCACTTGTAATTTGATTTGTAGTCAGTATCAACCTAAGATGTACCAATTCATCTTAATCTTTACCTCACAATGCAGTGGGTAACTCCATTTAAATGCTTCTCAGGCCATATCAGACTCACCAGATACTGCATGTGCCTTAATCCGATAACACTAAAACAAGTCTAACGTGGACTATTTTTGATATAAGACTACATAAACATGTGGTGGAGCAGGATTGGAAGAGCCCACTATAGGGCCCCGGGGCAAAAATGTCCTTTGGACCCCTATCGACCCCCTCTTTTTTTTATTACTCTGTGCATTGTGTGAGTATTAAGTACAAATTTACCTGGTAAAATGCTACCATGTAAGCAAAATATAAAATGAAATTTTAAGAAAACGGCCTTAAACATACATTTTAACTCAGGGCCTCTCTCTACAAGATTAGGTAGTAATGCATGTGTTTCCTAAGGCTCCTATCGTTTCAGTTTATAATGTGATTCAGTGATGCACTGCCAACTGTATACTATAAACAAAATTTCAGTTAATTAAATTACTGCAAGCTAATTGGCACACGGTGAACGTGGAGCGTGTGGGCCCCCTGTGGTCTGCAGCCCCTGGGACAGTTGCCTTCCCTGCCTCGTTGTTGATGCCATTTTACTGTGGACTAACACTGCAGTAAATCAATGGCCCTTTTTTTTTTTAAACGCTGAAGGTGTTAAGAGACGCTTATACCGATTTCATTTACCGCCGGCTTGTCTTTTGGCCGAGCTGCCGAACGCATCGGGGGGAAGACCTCGGGGCTCACGCGCCCTCTGTTGACTGCAGGGGGGGGCGACCGCGTGAGCGAGCGGCTCCACCGATAGCTGGTCAAAGAGCGCCACCGCTCGCCGATAGGATTTTACATACCCCCCCCAGCACACACACACACACACACACACACGCACCCGCACACACACACACACACCCCACAATCAGGTCCCCTTGACAGTCTCCTTCACAGTGGGCTCGCAGGCAGACGCAGCTGAATACCAACTGAGCTGGCCGCTGTCCTTGCAGTAACGGGGAAAACAGGGACCTTGCAATGATCTCGCTGGACCTCAACTTCAACATTCTGACGAGGGACCTGTCACATTATCTGGAAAATCAAGTGAAAGTTGGGCTCTTCGGTTCGGGAGTAGGGCTGTCTCTGGTGCTGGGCTTTAGCGCAGCGTACACCTGCTACTATTTGATCTCAGTAGCGAAGGTACGTAACGTTGACATTAGGTGTATGACCCGAGCGGCTGCCTCTAAGGGACTCTCCATGCCCCGTGGTTTTGCATGCTCGGTTAATACCGACGTGTGCGCCTCCAATGCGGGAGCATCATCCCTGCTGTGCGAGTGATGATACTCGACCGGTGCAATTGGCAGATGGAGGTTTCGATCAGGTTGCATCTCTCCACCGGCGGGCTAACGTTGCGCGCCTGCACATGTGGGTTGGATCTCGAGCGGCAAGAGACGCATTTTAATCGGCGTCTGTACCTGAGCTGCATATTTTTTACATCCATGCGCTGCACCTATGTATTTAAATCAGTCCGCAGCAATACCATTTACAGTTAGATGTCGGCATCGGCTAAGCTAGGCTAACATCGCTGTACGTTAGCTAGAAATGCCAGAGGACGGTTTTGTGTATCGTTGGTTAGTTGCTGTCATTTATTGGATGGCTGTGGGGGGGCTAAAATGTTGATATCTCATAATTCTTGCCTACCTGTTGAGTAACTTCATCGAATGTGAGTTTAACATTTACAAGATATTAAAACAGCGAAAATATAGTCCCGAATTAAAATGCAGCACGTTTTTTTTTCTGTTTGAATTGAACTCCAATGAAATGAAGTGGAATGCGTTGTTCGTTACCAGTAAGGCCTATAGTTTCTCCAGTGGAATGACTTTAAACAAAATAAGTAGCTAATAGTCCAAATTAAGTAACAAATGTGTATTGTTAAATTTATATATATATATATATATATACATATACATACACACACATAAAAATGCGGATGGCTAATGCAGACCTAGCCTTTATTATCAGTCTGTCCAAGTGTAATAAAGGTCTAAATGAAGTTCATGGACATGTCGTGTTTATCTGATGTACTTTAAACTCTATGGTCGTTAGGCTGTTTTCAGTAATAACCTTGCTGTCTGTTATAGTTGGATGCTCAGATTTTTATCCTGTAATATCCTCTATGTTAACTGTTATTTTGTATCTTAAAACAGTTTTGATATATGCATCAGAAGATGTTGATGTTAAATTTAGAGAGAGGAATGCAACAAGTTGTGCCGTTTAAAAGTGATTTAAACAACATATAATGTAGCAAAACATGTTTTAGAGCTAGTTTTATTATATCGATGGATTACCTGTCATATTAAATAACATCACAGTAAATAATCCCTGCAGGTGAAAAAAAGTAACTTTTTGGCTCACACCTGTGCCACGCTTCATCCGCTTGTATTTCACAGAAGCCACAGCTCATCTCAGGGGGTAAGAAGTTCTACCAGTTTCTGAGGGAACAATGTCCGGTAGTGTCCGAGACCTACTACCCCACCTTTTGGTGCTGGGAGAGCCGCATCCAGACTCTGTTGAGACCCTTTGTCACAGCCAAACCTGGGGTCCTTTACAGAAAGTAAGTCCTCACCATGACCGACATACCGATTATCCGTCACACAAGTTGTTTCTTTTCCCAAGCTGAAAATGTGTTTCTGCTTGCAAGCAGAGAGGCTTCATCTGGCTCAATAGTGCATTTGAACTCATAAAACAGTTCAAGTCAAAGAAGTCATATCCAGTGAGAAATACCTGTGAAGCCTGAAAGCTAGAAAGTTCATCTTTAACACATTAAAGTAAATACACATTTAATATGGCAGCTGTCTTCTTCTGGCATTCAATAGTAATTAATTGCCAGGGGGAAACATTCAGAATTTTTCCATGCCCACTGTGCAGAGCTTTACTAAGAAATTTCTTAAACTAGCTTGGCCACTGCGAAACTGCCATTTGTCTGTTTCCTGATTTATTTCTTTACAGTTTCACAACTGGAAACAAATCCCAGTGTTGTTCTTAACCAAGACTCAAAAGCTCAGAGGAGAAAGAGATCTTTTGTGCCATGATGCAGGCTCGGGCTGCCCTGCCTGCTGCTCAATAATGTACATTCTGTTGAAGATTAATTGGCACTGCATTCCTTGCCTCCTGTGTATAAAGAAGATTAAAATTAATTAAAAGCTGTATTTTTCATTATTACTATGTATTACTTATTTATTCATATTATGTTCTCTTGTTATTTATTTCAAGTCTTCTGTCATTCCCTAATTTCCATGGCCGTGCTTTTTGGTCAAGTGTATGTGTGTGTATACAGTATAAATTGTAGTTGTCAGCCAGGCACTTGGGGATGTATTTTTTAAAAACTAGTTATTTATGTTCAACATTTAACAAACATAATTGAAAGGCAGATTAGAGAGGAAGTGAAGGCAAGATAAAGTTATAATAATAGCGAAAAGCAAAATAAAACACAATGTGATTGGGTATAAGTAAATTAAAAAACATCTGAAAAAGAAGGAGAAAAAAAAATAGAAAAAACGTATTTCTGTAAATGTCCTTTTTTGTTTGTTAACCCTTCACATAAAACCTAAACCTTAACAGAAACTTTAATGTAAAAATTCAAATTAATTAATCTAAATTCAATTAAGACTCTACTGTTTATCATCAATATCAGTAATTGCTGGAAGAAATCTGTTCTGGATCTGGGATTTTTGCTTTTTCAAAAGTTTACCCATTTGATCATGGTTATTGATCATGACGATTGATTTCTCATAATAGTTACTTGTTGTTGTTATTTTTGTGGCAGTTTTTAATTCTTCAGTTGAATTATTAGTCCCATCATTTGTCTGTCCCCAGGACTTTCACGTAACCTATGCCCTTTAGTGTCCATGAGTCACGTAGATAAATATTCCCATAATGCACAGCAACTGCCTCCATCCTAGTCCAACTAGGAGATGGTAAGACTGATGGTCACATTCACTGAAGTTATTATTACTTTTCCTCAGGGGACAACAGGACTTCCCCCCATAATGTAGTTATCCAAGGTCGACCCAAGGACAGATGCCATGAAAAACTGTCCTTTTTGTCGTAAGTTATCTGGCTGAAATTTGTCTAATCTTGTTGTCCGAGCAGAGGATTAGCAGCTGGTCCCCTCCCACTTTGTGCGCTGGACACTCTGGATTGGCCTCTCTGACTTTAAAGGCTAGCCTCAGGTGCATATTTCATGGCAGCTCTGTAATTTCATGCTGACGTCTTTACCATTGGTTGGCCAAGTTGACTCATGGGCCGCTGAGTGTGTTTGTGTGCAGTGCAGGTTTTAAAATGCACTGGCACTGGGAACGTGTGACCTCATCTGACAGGCGGGGGTTGCACAGCCCAGAAATTGACTGACCATAAGAACCCACTGGTGCAATGCCATCCTCCTTATCTTAACTTGCTGTGTGTTGCAAAGCACACTGACAAGATGATTACAAGGGAAATGAGGCAGTTGTCAGTGAGCGTTCTACTCACATATCCCATTCCCCTTTGGCAGTGTGTGTGATGGATACAATGATACAATTTACCTGGTGCTGAACAGAAATTATTAATGGTGCAGAGAATGGAACCAGAGTATTGTATCCATTTTTAATGCCCATTCAGTGAGCAGTTATGAATTTAAATCCAAATCTAATATTGATTTCGGGTACTTTTTCTTATCAATATTTTCCTGTGTGTCTGCTTGAAAGGTGCAGGCGTTTGAATGGGACCAATAAATAGATACATAGAGATACTCAGAAAGACCCACATTGCGTGTCCCACTCGTCTCTGCAGTGAGCTTATTAAGGCAGCAGATGGAGGACAGATCTCTTTGGATTGGTTTGACAACGACGACAGCCTCTCTCATCCCGACCCTGCCACCAGGCCCACAGTGCTACTTCTCCCCGGCCTGACCGGCACCAGCCGAGAGTCCTACATCCTGCACATGGTTCAACAGAGCCGGGATCTGGGCTATAGGTGGGTGGACTTGGCTGGATACCCTGTCTGAGGTCCAGCGCTGAGCACACAGTCAGGACACTGAAATCACAAAACTGACGCTCTCTGTGCCTTATGTTCTAATTTAGCATTCATCTAAAACACAGATTTCTTGTCCAATCAACGCCAAAATAGCTCCGCAGTCATATCAATATTGATTAAAACGTAAAACCCGACATCCACTTTTGTAGCGATTTCGTAACTTTAATATAATGGGTGCATGAGCGAGTGGGGCTTGGGGTTATTTGAGGTGAAACGCACAAATAAAGTAGACAGCTAAGCTGAGTGTCAAGCTGCTTTTGTAAATGGCCAAATCTAGCACAAGCATGAAGAGTTGCAGAGGGAGGCACTTTTTTCCCCTTTTTTTTTTTCACTCTCCAATAGGTCCTTTCTGTATTCTCTGCACTCATTCTTTCATCCAGATTTGGGAAGGCATGGGAAGAGAGCCAGCAAACTCAGCATCTTCCACCCCTCACCCCTGTCTGTGTAGCTTAATGAATTACAGCTTATCCCGGTACAAGCTTTGCAGCTTAGCCCAGACCAGCTTCCGAGTCTATGCTGCAGCGTGTGTTTAAGCACCCCACCACCACCACCACCACCGCCACCTTTCCCCTCCTCTTGCCCAACACACTATCCAGCCCCACCCTGCTGCTGAGATACACAGATAGAAACAGCAGGTCTGACTCCACCAGATAATAGATGACCTGCGAGAGATGTGAGGCGGGATGCTGATGCCTTTGCTCTACAGTACAAACAGAATGGTCCTCACACAGCTGTGCCTCTCTGCACACCTCATCGTATTTTCACTTCTAATTTTTTTTAAAGTAAGACACATTTGTTTAAAGTTATTTGTATGTACATGGAAGTTGATAATTTGTTGATTACTGGAACTTTTAAATGTTGTTCTTCCCTTGAATTTAGGGCTGCTGTTAATAAATATTACCCTCACTGCTTAACCGGCCAGTCATTTGCTTGATAAATTGTTTGATCTGTAAAAAATAAAAAGCAGAAAAATGCTGATCGCACATTCCCAAAGCCCAAGGTGACAACTTGGAATGTCTTGTTTTGTCTGACCAAAACTCAAAGATATTTAGTTTACGGTCACAGAAGACTAAAAAACACAGAAATGATCTACATTTGAGAAGCTGGAACTAGTAATTTGTTGGCATTTGTGCTTAAAAGGTACGTAAATGATTAATCAGTTATCAAAAGTTTTGTGATGAATTCAGTTGATTAATTAACTTATTGTTTCAGCCTTTTTTTTAACTTGTTTCATTTAATAGCAATAGATGAAGTGATTAAAGGAGTAATTTATGAGACTTAATAATAATTTGAAAGAGTGTATGTTTTGTGTATTTCAGATGCGTGGTATTCAACAACAGAGGGGTTTCCGGCGAAACACTACTGGTAAGAATCTAACATTTTTCATAGTTCTCATCCTGTCATTCTTTGTTATTTCATTTTGTTAATTGTTTTTGTCCATATTCAGAAATGCAGACATGTATACAGGATGAAAATTACTGTTAAGGACAGTTGTTTTTCCCATTTGTCAGTATGACAGCTTCCCAGGAGAGCTGTCCTTTTCTTTGCTTCAGCCAGCCCAGAGCGTGTCTGCAGCACACGTGTCATGGAGCCCACAGGCAGCCTGAACAGACGCTGCACAGACAATGTTGTTGCGCAGCGGGGATTAAGTTGCAGGCAGATACTGTATTTCAATGCCGATCTGCAGAAATATGACCTTGTCCAGCACATGCTGTTCTGACACCTTAATCTGTCCTCTGACACGCGGGTGTATTTAGCCAACAAAATGGGCCCGAGCTCTGATAGTGCGAGCCCTCTCTGTCTGTATGTCTGCGGTACAGAACAGAGGCACGTTCTGTATGGATGGCTGCATCACCCTGATCTAATCATACCATCACTACCATGCAGAGATCTTATCCAAAGCACAAATGGTGTTTCATTACAGGCAGGGATTGCCCACAATCAATCTAATGTTCCTCTCAGTGCATTTAAATCTGCATCAATGGCTGATCTGTGTCCTGTTACTGTTGTATTGTCTCAACTGCAAAAAAAAAAACCCCAAAACAAACTGTAAATCTGACACTGAAGCAAAGTGTCCAGTGTCACTCAGTTTGATTTAAATCTGTATTCTAGGCCATATCCAGCGTTTAGTTGGCTCAGCTGTACTCAGATTTAAAAAAACAAAACAAAAGCAGAATTGTAACCTTGGCACTATATCAAGAGGTGGTGGTAAGGAGGGAATTTTTTTTCTCATTTCAGTGGGGAATCACATTCTTTGCAAATGAGTTAGCAATTGTGCGCTTTTGTGAGTGTTTTCTGTGTCCAGTTAGTGTGAATATCCTCCATTGTTTAAATAGGCCAGCGTTTTAGAATGAAATACTGCTTGAAAGATGCCCCCTACTTCAAAAGCTGTCCTAAGTGCTAGTATCCTATATTATGATCTTTTAAAAAGCCTATTATATTACACTTTCCTGTGGAGTGGCTTTACAGTGCAGGAATTTAAGTCTGTTCAAATATCCTCCCTAACTATCAGTATTTTATATTTGTTTTAAATATCTTTATTTGTTAAAATTCAATTTGTAAGTTCTGCTCTTTTACTGCATAGTCCGAAACTTCTGCAGGCTTCTTAAAGGAACTGTAAGAGAGTAGAAAAAAACAGGAATTTACTTTGCCTGAGTTTCTGCTTGAATCTTAATGAAGGGCCTTGAAGGGCTGAAAAGTCAACAGCATCCTGAGAATTTGGGCTCCTTCAATGATAAGTAACCTGCCCTGCCTGACAAACTTTTTTAGTTAAAAGAGATTTTACCTCTTTTCCTAAAAAAAAAAAAACACAGGATACTTCTTACAGCCAGAAATACCTGAATACACATTAATAACATGGTATTTCTTAATATTAGCTGGAAAGTGGCACCTTTGCTACATCCGAGGAAGATTTCACCTTTTCTTTGCCTGCAAAAAATGATATACAGTAGATGATAAAGTTAAAAATAAATGTCCTGTTCACACCTTTGCACATTTATAGAGCGGTGAATCACTTGTGCAATCCAGTGGATGTCTGAAGAGATGCTTCATACCTATGAGAGTGAAAAATATACCATTTAGGAGCAAAACACAGCATGTTCATAATAACAGAAGCTACCATTTGCATAATTACTGTATGCACTTTAAAGGTGGTATAGCGAATCATGTTGACGTGTCATACCTGTTTTCCATATACATTTATCTTGTGGTTTCGGTGTTTGCTGATTAATCAGTTGTTTAGTCAACAATCTGTGGAAAAAAAAGCCAAAAATGCCTGATATAGTTTTGCTGAACCTTAGGTGACATCTTTAAATGTCTTGTCCAACCAACATTTCAAAACCCAGAGATATTCAGTTTCCTTTTTTGAAATAGGCAATGTTGGCTGGGTGGTTCATTGACCTCTGTGTATTGGCCCTGCACACTTCCGCTGCGCACTCTGATACACACCCCAGATGGGACTTGAACCCACAATCGCTGGCTTAGGAGGCCAGTGCCTTATCCATTAGGCCACTGGGGCTGTAATGGATCCATAGAGGGGCTATCGTCTACAACGCAGTGTTCAGTGGTAGTAACACTGACACTACAATCTCTTTTATGTTCGTTTTCTATGGACAGGGATGGCAGCCTTTGTGTAGAGTAAAATCACAGCATCATGAAAATGCTCAGTTGATGCCCGGTAATGTCCACTGTAGCCTACACTACAGACTAATTGTTCGGTCCACAAAACATCAGACAAAAGTGAAAAATGCCTGATACAGTTTTTCCCAAAACCTAAGGTAACAAATTCAGATATCTTGTTTTGTCTGAACAACAATCCAAATCCCGAGGATATTCAGTTTGCTAAAATTAATCTATCATCAAAATAGATCAATTTATTGTATATTGACTAATCAGTTAATCAGCCGATAATTCCAGCTCTAGTTTGATTTTCCGTATGTATCATATTAATTTGTTTTAACTGACCTGATGAGGTCGATGTTATAAAATCATGATTTTGACAGTGCGGAGCAGCAGCTTGGAAATGGTTTGGAAGTGAAAAACATGTAAATGAGATCAGCTTTATTGGGAATTCGACTGTATTAAAATGCCTTATATGTAAGAACAGAGAGTAGAAGAGAAGCAAACAGATAAAGGGCAGTCCAGTCCATACTAGGTTTTGTCCTAGTCTTGTTTTTAGTTTCATTTTTAATTTTCTCTAATTTTCCCCCCAGTGTAGTATCAGTTCATTTTCAAATGATACTTGGTAGTTTTAGTTTTTTTTTTCTCTCATTTAAGCAGATATCCAGAGGAAGTGGTTCGATACCGTAGATGGAATATGTTTATACAAAAGTTGAATCCAGCTAATATCTGACGAGAGGAAAAAGAATTCGCTTTACCATTTTTCATGTTGAATCCTCGTTATAATTTAAACAGAGACAGAGAATCAGGAAGGAAAGAGTGACTGTTATGTCTTTGTGTCCCTCCCAGACCCCAAGGACCTACTGTGCAGCCAACACAGAGGATCTGGAGACCGTTATTGAGCACATCCATAGGACGAACGAAGCTGCTCCAGTCATGGCTGCTGGAGTGTCCATGGGCGGGTAATGAAGCCACTCACTACTTGCTGACTGGACATTTCAGTACAGGCACTGATGCTTGTACACAAAGGTGTACAAGACAAAGTCTTACATTTTTGGGTGACTCAGTGGTAACTAAACCTGAAAATAAAATACATCAACAGTAATACCTAGAAATCACCTGACATAACATAAACCAACATTAATAATCTAAACTAGGCAGAACTCATTCACATTTACTACTGTGGCTCATCTAATCAGTAACTGGTTTATGCAAATGCTACCAAAAGTACAAGAGAGGCCAAAGAGCTGTACTATCACTTGGACAACACTTGTTCAGTGCAATATGCCAGAGAAGGTTTTTTTTTTTTTACTACACAGCTCTAGTCCCGTATCGGTCAGAGATGGAACATCTCCCAGTCCCTCTCTTTTTCCCCATCTGCCCCTTCCTCTCGCCCCTATCCCTATTCAGGATGATGCTGGCCAATTATTTGGGGCGCAAGGGCCGAGAAACCTGCCTGAAAGGTGTTGTAGTCTTCTCAGCAGGCTGGGATGTATTTGAGTGCACCAATTCACTGGAAAAACCCCTGGACCGTTTCCTCTTCAACTCCTACCTCACCAGCTGCCTACAAGCCTCTGTGCACAGGTCAGCCAAGGCCAGACTGGGATTAACACGGCCGCTAACTCACTGCTAGTGCTGAGGGCTAAATGTTTCATGAGCTTGAGTAACTGGGTTTTACATATTTAGTTTTTAATATATTGATATATAATATACGTAAGGTTTGATTTTTACAGTTTTTGGCTAAAATACTTGATTGCTGCTGTATTTTTTATTTGTTAGCTGGTAACTATAAAACAATTACAATACTCTCAATATATTCCAACCTGTGTATAAACAGGGGCATGTTGTAAACGCACAGTAATGCTTTTGTGGTACTACTTTGAAAGCTTGATTGTTGTTTCATTAGGTTGTTACAACCTTGTCAGCATTTTTGAGGGACATTTTCGAATGCACATCATCTCAACTAACAGCAGTGGGTGACAGTTTTATTTTTAATCTCCCCCCAAGACACAGACCAGTGCTTGAAAAGTGTTACGACATAGATCATGTCATGAAGGTAGGCATTATTTTCAGAGACACTTGGCTGTAAATGCTAATCTAATTACTGTAAATGAGATGGCCAGAAGTTAAACATATTACTCGGCCCCTACAGGCGAGGACCATCCGAGAGTTTGACGAGAGGTTCACCTCCATAATGTTTGGTTATCCTACCAATGATGACTACTACCGGGACGCCAGTCCGATCCACAGGCTGAAATCTGTGCAGGTGCCAATGCTGTGTCTGAACGCTGCTGATGATGTCTTCTCTCCGTCTCATGGTGAGTGCCAGCCATGTTCTGCAAAATAAGACTTCCTTTACAATCCTGACCTCATTATTGAGCCTTCATTATAAAGAATTTCTTTATCTGAGAGCAAATTATAATGGCTGCTGTCAATGTATACATAGTAAAATAGTAGCCAGTATGCGCTGGCTGTCAATGCTAACAGGTTAGCTTTAGAAATGGAAACTCGTCCACAAAAAGTCATAAAATAGGAGGAAAGGACGTGAAAGCTTTGTTTCCTTTGCAGCCATTCCAGTGGAGGCAGTGAAGCAGAATCCCAACCTGGCCTTGCTTATTACCTGTCACGGCGGCCATATTGGCTTCCTTGAGGGCCTGTGGCCACGACAGAGCACTTACATGGACCGGGTCTTCAAGCAGTTTGCTAGGGCGGTCTTCGAACAAGGCAGCCGACTAAAAGACCTCTCCTGATAAGAGAACTTCCTCTTTTACGTCCTGTTTTTTTCCTTTCTTCTTTGTTTCCTTTCATCTTTTTCATCCATTTGCCTTTGCTGCATTCCATCCTTCATTCCTTCCATTTCCAATTCAATCCTACGTTCCTTTGTCCCTCTTTTATCCTTGCCCTCTATCCCTCCTTACTGCATTCCATCCATTGTTTAGTCCCTCCCTCTCTCCATAAACCTATTCTGCCTTTTTCCTTCCTTCCATTGACTTTCTTTTATGTTTGCCCTCCATCCTTCCGTCCCATTCTTCCTCCACAAGCAAAAATTTTTTATTTATTCCATAGTTAACAAGTCATTGTATGTAATCATGCTCTCAATGGTATGCCTATTAAAAAACAAACAATCGCTGTTCTTGTCACTGTTTAAAAAAGCCGAATCTATGCCCATCTGGTTTAGTTGTATTACTTAGCTAAAAACTTCTGCGATTACCTTGTGCAGTCATTTTCCTTTGAAGTTAACACAAGTACTGTACATGAAAATCCAATCATATTTATTCATGAAACATCCTTTAGTACATACATACTTCAGTAGGATTGTAGCCCTCAGGGATTTTCTTTATTTACTCATTCCTCTTTCCTTCCTGTGTAATATTGTTTTGTCAGTCACCCCCCTTTACTTTGTATTTTCCTTATTTAAAGGTTGATGATACCAGTTGACATACAGTAATCTCTTTTATTTAAAAGAATAGTCGGACATATTGCAAAATACTCTTCTGGGCTTTCTTGCCAAGAATTAGATGAGAAGATTGATAGCACTTTCAAGTCTATCTGCCAGCAGCCCATTAGCTTAGCTTAGCATAAAGATGTAGGTGGGGGTTATTACTGTTGGCCAGAGGTAGGCTAGCTGTTTTCCACTGCTTCCAGTCTTTATGCTAAGCTAAGCTAAACATTCTTCATATTTAACATACAGTCAGGAGAGTGGTATTGATCTTCTCATCTAACTCTTGGCAAGAAAGCGAACGAGCGTATTTCCCAAAATATTGAACTATTTCTTTCTTTAACCTAATGCATGCACTTTTATTTTCACACATTCTTATTTTACGCACACCAAATAGTTCTACAAATGTATAGTATCGAGAATAATTCATTAATGACGAAGAATGTAAAATTGCACTATTTTAGTTGAAACTACCATGCCTCTAATTCCTTAATGCAAGGCGCTTCATTTCATTCGAAATATGAAAGTATATCCCAAAGGCTGAACAGAGAAGTACATGAATTCCATGAGGTTTTCTATGTGAAAATGTTGGTGGTTCGTTCTGTTAGTAAGTCTGAGGGTGCTAGACACAGTGATGTGAATGAAGTAATGCACATAGGAAGACAGAGTGTATATGTTGGCTGTTAAAGTGGTGAATGTTGCTTTACAAGATGCGTAGTATCGTTAATGGAACCTGGATGTCAGTCTTTTTTTTTTTTTTTTTTTTTGGTTGCCAACAATGATGAAGCGGCTGGCTACCGTGTATGAGTTGGCATCGATGAAACAAGCAGATCTGACTGGCGGCCAGGCTTTCCGTAATGCACTGCATGAGGGATTTTGGCTTCCTGTTCCTGTGGAATTTTGGTGTCTGTTTATTCTGCCAAGTGTCCATTGAGTAGCATGTGTCTCATCAGCGTCATCATGTCCTGAACCTTAACACCACCTCGTAATCTGTAGCACAAAGGACATGTTTGTGTTTTTTCATAGGATGCTGCATTTCATTTTGTACACTACATAAAAAAACAACATTGTTTAACATGTGCAGCAATAAGATTTTAAATTAAAGAATTGTCTCTATAGTATAAGTACTAGTATATGCACATTATCAACATGAGTGTAATATGCTGTATTTAATAAATTATTAAACAGAGTCTAGGCCCATTTGTCTGCTGTCTCCAGTGGTTTTGCTTGTAGTGCATTTTCTCAACAGAGTATATTGGATTGCTCGACTGACCATGTACTGCGGGTTTTTGTCGGCAGTCCTTCCTTTCTTTCTTTCTTCCTTTCTTTATTTCTTTCTATCTTTCTTTCACGCGAGGTGTTGGGCTCACTCAGGACCTCACCCTCGGTCACAGACTCGTCCCCTGAAGGCAAGACATTTGACAGTCTACCACTGGAGCTGCTTT
This sequence comes from Xiphias gladius, assembly GCF_016859285.1. NCBI lineage: Eukaryota > Metazoa > Chordata > Actinopteri > Istiophoriformes > Xiphiidae > Xiphias > Xiphias gladius. The sequence continues at coordinate 18,088,042 of NC_053413.1, read as the reverse complement.
ACTATTTGGCCAGTGTGTTGCTGCAGGGTCACACTCCCTCCCCTCTCACATCACAGTATTGGGTTTTGGTCCCTGGAATTGACTCACTCCACACTCACAGGCTTAGCCGCTGATAGGATATGCATCGCCGCAGTAGTGGAAGTGATCCACCAAAGGCAAACTGTAATCCCCCAGCACTCCACTTACCTTCCCCCCAACCCCCCCCCACCCCCCAGTAACAACACAGACAGATGAGCTTTGGTTTTAGCTAGATGGTTTATAGAAGATTGAGAGTAATTAGAGTAGACTGGCAAGAGTGATGATTGGCTACCATGTATGAAAACTAATATATTTTGTTGCAGGAATCCCTTGCTTATAAGTGTCGCTGATATCTCTGGTCATGTGAGAAAGTGAACTACATAATTATATAGTTATAGATCATTAAGCAAACAGTTTTTTATGCTTTATGACGATATAAAAGAAAATATTTCAACGTAGTATCATCATATGTTTAATCGTGTGTTTAAAAGTAGTTTAATATTAAGTACTGCATTGCCTGAGGACTCAATAACTAAAAGAAATCGGTCAGAGGGAATTATCAAGAGACATTTTCTCTTTTTCCTTCGAAGCACTTGCTGAAATATCAGCTAAAAGCACAAATCAAACAGTGAATTCAATCGAGAAAACTCAGCATAAGTGAGAGAAGCCAAAGACAGCCAATATGTATATATTGTATGGTTGTAGTCATAAAACAGTCAATAACCCTTTGCCTTCTTTGTAAGCATTGGACAAATGAATCTCTTTAGGACATCTAAAATCTTCAGAGACAAGCCTCTCTTGGGTTTTGTGCACAGTATCTTTCTACTTTTCCCAAAAGAGCAATTATGAGGTACAAGAATCAGCATGCCAGCCACTTCTCTTTCTTATTCTATCCTGACTGCAGCTGGCTGAAAATAGCCCTGTGTTATATCACACAGGGGCTGTAGCTTGATGGAAAATGTGCTCTAATATTACCTTGCAGGAGCTGAAATAGGACTGTCCCTGGACCAACAGTGCCCCTGTGTCCTTAAAGTGAAGCCAGAGAAGATCCTAGCATCCACAATAAAGCCAGTTCTGCTCTTGATAGCAATAAGGGTCGTTGTGTACGTATGGTCACAGCAGGGTTACAGAGGTATTGAGGAGAGGAGAGGAGAGATGGGGTGCTTAAAAAATGCTTAAAAAATGAGCAAGGGCCTGGGATTTACTCCTTAGCGGAATGAAAAGATCTGGAACTGAATGTAGAGGCGAGAGTGAGAGGATTATTAATCACAGGCTAGAGACAGGACTGCACATGCATTTCAACAGCACTGCTTAAAATTTGTGCAGTTTACTAATAACAGGGAGCCCTACACAGCCCGAGAAAACAGTTGTATAATGTCTTCCGTGGCTCTGGCCAGAGCTTTCCAAAGTTTGATAAAAACACAAAAAAGGTTTGCAAGCAAAATCAATTGGATAGTTCCTTTAATTTAGTTCAAATTGTCACAAATGACCACAATTGGAAAAATGCACAGACATTTTGGATATGCCTTGTTCAATGTGCAATAGTACTTCAGTTTCATGGTTGGATCCCTTCAACTTTTCCCGAATGAGTGGCAGTCAACGTCTTATCCACAATTGTTCCAATTGGCTACTTGTTATCAGAAGCGGCTTCTGGTTTGCCTTGCTGAAAACTACACAAGACCCTTCCCAACATGAAATCCCATACATTTAACAACCAAAAACAAAAGTATGTATTCACATAACTAGATAGAGATTATACAACGAAAACGAAACAAAACGATTATTAATGTGAGCCATATGGGAAATTTTCCAACAAACAATTTCCAACCACCATGGAACCTATGAACCTTTTTTATGCTTTTCGACTTGGGATATTTTGGCGTCCGCTGCTTTGGTTTTGAGCATTTTTGATTTTAAAATCTGTCTATGCTAAAATGGCCTCAACACAATCTACACTCATGTTTTCTGGAGTTGCACTCAACTAAAGCTTTTCTGGGACTATATCAAATCAACCGTAAAAGACATTATGGGATTTGCCATTCCAAACAACTGTACTGTGACAGAGTTAACAACAGATACCCGGTAAAATTTTTGTATCAAGCAAAAATGCTATAACAAGAAATTGGTGTCAAGCTGATCCTCAAGGAAAAGCGCAGTGTCCTGTTAAAGAATTTCTCAGGCTAAAGTATCAAGTTATTCTTTCAGTTAAGGAAATGTGTTCATCTTTTAAGAGTTATAGTATCATTATTGACCAAACTGCAAAGGGGAAGAAGTGAAAGATGTTTATACCAACTGAACTATTCAAATCCAATTTTTTTTATAGCCACACTATTCCATCAAGTGGAAGTATCCTAGATATCCTGTGCATCATTGTATACAATTTTCCCGTGTCTTAGGATACCACCCAGAATTAAAAATACACTTCTGTGAGTTTAAATAATCTTTGTATGCACAGATTTGGTTTGTAAAAGCTTGGCTTTAAATATGGAGTGCTTGGACATTAGAATGTATATTTACATCTGAATGCTGAGTACTGTATTTGTACTACTGTTACATGTTTTGTTTACAGATTTCCAGCTGAAAACCACAGAAAAAAATGATGCATTAAAAAAACAACACATAAATGAATTTAGAAGACATTTTATTACATTCATAAATTTTCAACAATCATGTGGCTCTAATGTCATATGTTCACAGCCCACAACCGCAATGGTAAACATGAGGTAGATCACCCAGACACCAAGGATACCAATGGGCTGTACATGGTTATCAAACACATTTCAGTGAAGATTGTGAAAGCAAGTTGCATATTAAGTGTTAAATTATTAAAACGAAAGACACATTCTATGGACTATCGGAGTTTGACAAAAAAAGTTTTGATCACCAGTCTTATAATTGGACCAATTCTGGGGGATTGGGGAACTTAATTTAATTTTTTTGTTTATATGCAATTTTTTTTTTTTTTTTCTGCTGGCAGCTTGTATAGTGCAAGTTCACATTTGCTACCCCCAATGACATTCAGTAAATCTAAGAATCATTCGTTTGGGTCTTGTGCAAAGCCTTGATGGGTGGTTTTGAAGAGGACACACTCCCTTGGTTTAAGCGAGCTCAGGATGCAATCCAATATTACACAATATGATTATCAGTCCAAATTGGTAGTCAAATAAATAAGAATCCCTCATGGACCTGATTTTCATTTTCAACAAAAATCCAACACAAGAACAGGAAAGGATACAGACAAATGGTTAAGGACACATCTAGGTAGATTCGTCTTGCCTTTGCAACATTACATAAAATGCAGAAAGACATTATGACCAAAATATACTGGCAAAAGTTACACAGGACTAAATAACACCAGTTACCCTCAGTGGTTAAGGGGATGATACAATATATTAATAATGTAAACAAACCTTTAAACAGTACAGTAGTCCAAAATCCAATTATTTCATCTTGATTCACTTAGATAAACATTTCTTCTCCTCACAGTTAAATGGTTTCTTCATTCTCATTGGTCCGAAAAATGCGTGACTTAAGCAGTGACTGTATGAAACGACACGACTAAGGCATATTCTTTGGACAACCCTGTGCAGAAAAATATAAAAACATTCGACTTTCAAGTATATAAATTGACCTGGTCAGTTGCTTTTGACAGTGTGTGCCTTTTTCTTTGATTACCCTTTCTTTAAGGTGTGTGGATGATAGCCAAGATCATCAGTGTACAATCAGTCTCAGAACGTTACAACGGGGAGGGGGGGGTCTGAGGCACAGTCAGTAGCAGGATATTTGGCAGTGAAGAGGCTTGTTTATTGTATTGCATTTACTAATTTAATGTGATTATGCTTAAAATTACCCAGTTTTTAAGTCAGTAAATGCAAAATACATATCATTTAGAATATACGGCCATGTTGCAGTGTCTGATTGGCATTACAAATTAGCAGATGAGTTTGTAAAAATAAAAACTTGCGACAAGTCACCTAAGTCTGTTTTGGAGAGCTTCACAGTTGTACCTTCAAGCCATAATGGAGCATAATTGTCTTACATTCTTGAAAGGACACAGCTTGTACTTTTCTTTGGTTGTGAATATATTCTTTGGATAAATTCACGTGAAACTAATTTGGAAACTACTACCACACTCACTCTACCACAGCTCGTTGTGAGAGGGATTATCAATGCCATATAAATATTTTAGAGGCACAAGAGTAAAAAGACTCCCTATTTGCAGTTTAAATGTGATAGCTCAAATAGATGTTTATTGTTTGAATCCCACTGGTGTTACAATAGAATCTGATACTCAAGATGATAAAAATCCAATGCAGGCCAATCTCTATGTTTATATTTCTTTGATGTAATGAGCTGACTTTTTATAGCTGATGAGCTTGGTGGAGTTTGAGTGGCAGAGCAGGTAAGACAGGGCAAGGAAAGCAAAGGGAAAAGGCAAGGTGCAGCTGAAGATGTCTTTGGTGCCAGCATACGTTAATGCCAAAAATACACGGTGAACAGGGAGAAAAGCGTTACCCATTTAAGTGACCACCCTTAGATCTCCCTTAAAAACCCTGAGATAAACACATATGTCCAGGATGGGACATACTGTAGTCACATACAATCTTCAAAATAGTCACATTATCGATCGGAGAGCGTCCATTTTGCCAAATACAACAACAAAACAAATAAAGTTCAGTTTCAGCTGTGCTTTTTTTTTCCACAGCAGTGTTTTTTCAGTAGAACACAAGCTCAAGTGGAGACAAGCCCAGCTACAAGCAAGAGTTAAAAACATGCGCTGACCCTCTCCAGAGCCAGACATAGTGCACTGTGGTAGTACAGATGAAGAGAAGCCACAATAGGTGGTCATGTGTCCACTTGTGTGGAAGTTCAGGTCTTGTGCTCCAGCATATCTTCTCTGACCTTCCAGTGGGATAGCATGAATTTTGGTTGCTGGCTGGTTTGGAATCAAATCTACCCTCATTTCCTGATTGTGCTTCTGCAGCAGAGAAGTTGACCCGAGCAGTTAAAGGTTCAAACATGGCGGCCAGTCAGAAAGTAGAGGGGCCGGTCCTCACTGCAGTTGGCTGTCTGAAACTCATCGCGCAGCCGGAACTGCCACTCATCCTCCAGCTCTAGGCGGACGATGGTCTGACGCAGAGAACTTCGGTCCTGGCAGATCACACAGAGGGTGGCACCTGTGGACACCATCAAGGTCAAAACTAGATCAGAGAGTGTAGATCCAAACTTGAATATTAGTCTAAAAGCCCTGCCTGTCCTGACGTTGCTTCTTAAACCCAACTGGGCCACTGAACTCCATTTGAGGCCTACCTTTGTGCTCTGTATAGTGGGGTTAACAAGAGCCACTTCAGTGATAAAATAACATTAACAAGGATCTATATTCATCAGTGCTCTATTGTCACCTTGGCATGAATATCACATAACAAATTATGTCACTTTGTTAATAAGACCATGCATTGATTAGCAGATATTTATGCCAACATACTCTAATTCACACCTTGCTGCTATGAATTCTGTCTTAGAGCCAAACGCTCCAATTGAAATTACACCCAAATTATACCCACTCTGTATAGATGAAGTGCAGTTAAGTGGCGGTCTATGTATATTGTTTTATACCGTGCAGTGTTATGGAGTTACTGTGATCACAAGAATGTGTCAACACACAATGAAAGACACCGGAACATATGCACAGAATCCCCACTGTGGCAACATAGTGTCACATACCGCGCGTACATAACAGGTGGTGTAAGACAACTTGAAAGAGATGATGTACAAACAGACTACAGAGGCAGTAGCGTTCGCTTCAACTGCACCACTGGGTCACCTTTGAGGAAGCGGAATTTCTTGAGGAGTCCAGAGACGACGAAGGAGTCACAGAGGTAAAGCAGCAGGCCGCTGAACACCAGGCCCTGATGGTTCAGGTTGGTGGAGTGTGGGCGAGAGTTGATGTAGCACACTGAAATCTGTGACACAAGATAAGATAAACTTTACTAGTTCCCACTCAAGCAAACTAAAGGAAACATGAAGTGCAAATATTTTAGCTTAGAATTAATGAAATTATTCTTATCGAAACTTGGGGCACCTTTACAAGCAAATTTAAAGCTTGCGTGGCGTGCAACTGCGCATCAAGATTTATTTCCATTGCAGGAGAAAACACAAGAAACGTGGCTAGGTATGCAGATAATTGAGCAGTGCAGTGTGTGGGCTGTTAACACCTCATCTGCACAAATGTACAGTACAAATATACATCGTCAGCATTCATTGTTTGCACATGTGCGTGGATGCATGTCAGAATGTCCTTAGCAAAACAGATGGTGAAATCAAGCAACATGTGTATCTGTGGGTTAAGAAAATTCAACAAACTTTAGACTGATGAGAATATTTGAAATAAACTCAGTCGGCAGGTTTCAGGTTTTGTGATAAGATTTAACACTTTAGTGAATCCCCTGAAACAGTATGTTCGAAATATATGAAATTCAGCATGTGCCTCCTATCCCAGAAGAGGTTTTCACAATAGTCTGGCTGTTTAGTCTTCCTGTAAGTTTAAGTTGAAGGAATGATGCAAACAGTCGTCTCTTTTGCTTTCAACTGCAATATCCTGGGAGCTCTTACCTCTGGGCTGATGTTGAGGTAACTGTCGATGGACAGAACTGGGTTGTTTCTGTTTTGAACAGCCTTTGGAAACAATCTGTGGCTGCAGCTCTGCAGGAACTTTTCCAGCAGGAACTGGGCCGGGGCATCCAGCAGGGTCTGCTCGCTGTCTGGGGCGCAAACATACTGGGACGGGCTTATCGGAGCGGGATTTTCTATTTCCTGGAGAGAGAAGGAAAGTAGTTTAATGTTAAGATGTGGAGACTTGGAGTTTCACATCGTTTGAAGACAAACTCACTCAGAAGTGGGCTAACGTTGTATGAACAAGACACCTACCATGAGTTTAGGTTTGACCAGGAAGTCTTTGTTTCCCCCTGTTGGAATGTGTTTCTTCATCAGGCTGAAATAGTTGAAGCGACAAAGCAGCAGCCCACTGCTATTCACCCTTAAATTAAAGTCCACCTCTTCACAGCTGTACCTGCATAAAATAGCCATGCCAAACACATCAAGACACTGCACACGTCACTATATGCACGACTGGCACAATCTTCTACGAACGTACCTGTTAAGGTCGTACTGAACATTCTGTGTCAGGTCCACGTTAAGCATGAGAAAGTCGTGGAGATGACACCGACTGAAGGGGTGGCTGGGAGACTTGCGAGCCAGGCCGCTGTTCCACTTGCGAGTACCGCACATGGCATACAGGTAGATCTTCGGGGTGGCTTCCATATGCTGCAGCACCGTCTTCAGGGACACGTTGGTGAGGGTTGAACTTCCATCTGATGTCTCGCTGAGAGATAGAGCAAAGGGGGTACAGCGTTCACAATCAGAATGTTTTTTTGGGGACAACACAGTTTAAAAATATTGATTTTACCCATTTATTAAATCATTGGGAAATATGAACATAATGTTTTTGTATTTTTTTAAGAGGAGTGTTTAAAAATAATTTTATATACATTGTGAACTTCATAAAAAGGGTTACTTAAAGCAAAAATTTAGCAAAAGTGAAAAATAATTCGTGTGAATAATTAAAATGCTCTCTCTGCAAATTTTACAAATCACAAACAGCTACTACCTGCCGTCTGCTGACTGGTGGACGTTCCACAGCACGCAGGAGTCGTCCATCATGACGATGAAAGGCCACACATCTTGCCTCTTGACACCTTGCTCCTCCAGGCGGTTTCTCTCAAGCTCCAGGTTATGGTATGACAGCTCTTTGATCATGAAGCGAGCAGCACCTGAAACAGGACAGGAGCACAGCTGTCATTTTTTCATTCATATGTTCTAAAAATTGTTATACCTACACAGTCCCCCGACCGAAGCACAGTACTACAGGAGCTAATATGCAGTGCAAATCAAATTTAAAAGCTGAACATTAAATTTGCAAATTGTGCGGTGGCATTACAAATTTACAAGTGAACTCTTACAGTTCAGAAAAGGCTGCTAGTCAGCGCTGTGAGGTACTTAGCATAAATGTTTGAATATACTGTACAAAGTGTATTGGGTCTATCCTGACCAGATATATTGCGTGTGGCCACGTTGACACTGAGGTTCACGGTGAGACAAAGAACAAGGGTCTCTTGAAGTGACTGATCCCTGTTCCTGCCTATCTGAGAGCATTTTAGTTTGGTTACACCCATTTCAGACAGGCCATATGCCTGATTGGCTTACTTACAAATCAGGCTACTGGACTGTAGATGTTTTCATACACAATGGCTCTCTCCAATTGGGTAAGACAAGACATAACTTTTTACCTACTGTAAACGAACGGTAAAAGGTGACTGACTGTAATAAGTGAGTGACCATGTATGATCACTGTAACCACTCTTTATCAGCAAAGAGATAAGTTGCAAGGTGCTGAGGCTTAAAGGTACACAGTGGAGGTTTTGACCACTAGTAGCCCTGTGGAGCAATGTTTTTGTGGGTGGGTCGCTGTTTGGTTTGCAGCATGCATGCAAAAGAGGATGCAGGGGCAAACATTCAAAATGTTCAAAAAAAGGATTTACAGAGTGCATTCTGGTGAGAAACAGCACAAACAGAAAATCTGTTTGTTTACAGGGAAACTTTCAAGGGCACCTGTGACTTTATTCAGGTCCAACCAAAAAAAAAAAAAAAAAACAGTAAAACACTGGGCTAGTTTATTGTGTTTGTGTGATTAAATGTTGCTGGAAGCGGGCATAAGTTAATGCTGCTTCAATTAAAGCCACTACATGTAGAATGTGATATCATAGCATCTTTCAAACAATTGCAATGGCATCCATAAGTTTGTTGTTTGCAGTAAAACGATAGCCACCCTCCCTATACACGGTGCCCCCGTGCATCCATGGAGGGACAGGATGGGTCAGAAAAATTCCATTTCTGCACACAGTCAAGATATCTCAGATGAGTTACGCCAGTAGGTTGCTCACCAACTCCAGCATTGTTGAACATAGCTGGCAGGACGAGCAGGATGTGGTTGGGCCAGTACTTCCTGTAGTTGGGCATCTCAAATTGCTTAACCACCAGGATGTGCACATGAGTGGCGCCCTCCATGGCATGAAAAATGTTGAGCAGGCCGTGCTCTTGGTGTCCTGTAGTCGGGGTGAAGATTGGACTCTTCAACAGATCAGGATCCTAGAGACAGACACAGACAAAGAGACAGCGAAGTAACAATGTGACTCCGCTGAGATAAACACCGTAGAATGATTCAAAGGTTTCATTTCTGACAGATGCCTCTATTTGAACTTCAGCATGGAGCGACGAACAAGCCCAGGCCCCCCCCTTTGAGAATATACTTAACTGTTCACTAAAAAATCCTTGTGCTTATTTGTATATACAGGGAGTGGTAAACCAACCTTGCTGGAGACCAGAGGCAGGAGCATGCTCTCCAGGTGGCTGCCCTGCTGACTGAAGACAAAGTGCTGCTCCTTGGCTTTGGGAATGACAAACTGGAGCTGGACCTCCTCCCCCAGCATGGACGAGCAGAAGGTAAAAGCATGAAAGGTGCACTCCGACAGCTACAACACACACACACACAGTACATGCATTATTAACACAGAGACCACCATTAGACATGACCCCAAAGAGTAAAAAGCTTTCAAGTGTCAAAGTATTTTGACAGGTCAGGATATGCGTACGTGCATCCGTAAGCCTGCAATACGGCAGCAGCTGAGTGCCTCAGATGTTTGCGTGCCTCGGTAAGACTGTATACTGCACTCACCTGAGTGGCAGGGCTTGCTTCACAGTAGTGGTGACACTGCTCACAGTGATGAAAGGCATTGTGGGCGGCGAACCTGCTCAGACGTATTGACTTTGTCTCTTGTTTGGCTGGTGCTTGGCTCTCTCCTTCCTGCTTAAAGTCTGCAGATTCAAATATAGAAATCAAACATGTCCATGAGTGCTGAAGTTAATATTAAATTAACATTAATGTTGTTATTTATTTTGGCAGACTAAAATGTTTAACGCTGAAAGTGCCGCTGGCGATTGTTTGCATCTTTGTGCTGACCTTTTGAGCACTTTGGCATCTTGTCAGAAAAAACTGGGCTGGCCTTCCTGAACTTTGGGTCTCGGGGGTAGGGGTCAAAGGGCAGCTTTCGAACTTCCTCAATGTCAGGCCACTGGGTATTCACTGGAGCTGTAACCTCTGATGTTTCTGAAAATGATAGGAGAACGCGAAAGGATGAGAACTAAAACTGAATCACTACCATAAAAAAGACCATCTGTCATTAGTTTCCATTTCCATTAGATTTCCATTACCTGATATATGTAACAACACATGAAGTAAAAAAAAATATTAAACAGGAAGTCTCAAGGATCCTCACCCTCCTCCTCTTCCTCTTCCTCATCGTACACATCGACCTCCAACAGTCTGATGAGCATCCGAAACAGGATACGGAGAAACTGCAGGTAGGCACCAGTTTTACCAACCTGGCAAAGGACGAGAAAAAAAAAACAAAAAAACAATCCCTGTAACACTGCAGTGACAATTACATGCAGGTATACACAATTAATTGCCTATAACCATATATCTTGATTTTATTGTTACATTTTCAACAAAAACAGTAATAGCAAATCAGGGATTTTATTTTAAAATAAGAGCATTATTGATCAGTTTGTCATTCATCCTCCTTTTATCTTACTTGTGAATAGCTGATATTCTTTACTTGAAACTAGTTTGATATTCTGTTGAAAATTTTCATGTTTGAGGTGACACGATTCAATCAGTCACATGATGCAGGGAAAGCAGTGAAAGCAGTGCTTTTGCTTGTTACCTGCGGGGGTCCACTGAGTAACAGGCGTCTTGGATGCGGCACAGGTGGAGCTTCATAATCGGCATGATGCTGCCTGGTGATGGTCCACTGGCGGTAGTACATGCTCTGCTCTTCCCCCTGCAGGTTGTGAGTGATAAGGGGCCTCAGTGGGCTGCTCCAGGCCACATCTGCATGAGGCAGCAGGGAGAAGGAGCTCAGCTGACTCCCCGACTCCCCCGCCAGCAGGTTGTACGCCGCCCGGGACATGATGACTGTCCGCGGTGACACTCGAGTGGGCTTAGAGTCTCGACTGCGCTGCGTAGACTGGCTGGGCCTCTGGACAGAGGAGGAAGATGGGGAGGGGGAGGAAGAAGAGGAACTGGAGTAAAGGGAAGGAGGGGCCTTGGAGGCTTTGGAGGGGTTGGAGGAGAGCTGGCTTCCTAGGGAATCACACTCTTGCTTGAACCCTTGTGTCACTGTGCCCATGTCCGAGACGGCGGCACCTTCAGGGGGGCAGGTGGAAGTGGAGGGCTTCGGGAAAGAGTCTGCAACGTCAGTTGAACTGACTCCGTTCTCTGCAAAAGAACCTGAGTGAAGACATGAAGAAAAATAAAATGTGAAAGATAATAAAAAATTTTGTGCTGTAAAACCCTCCAACATATTTCCTAGTTGAATATAATGTAAAATGCAGTATACAGACTCATACTTCCTGATGGCTCTGGTGTGTGTTTGTATCTTTAATCCTAAGATTCATTATCTCAGTGAGGTAAAGGACTCACCAGATGTTCTGGTTGCAGCGCTGCCGTTGCTCTGAGGTCTTTCCAGCTCATCTCCTTCATTCAAGCTAGTGGTGGCCTTCTCTCCGTCTGATTCCCGAGGGGCCATGGCCTTCTTGGGCTCCTGGACAACACCCATGGACACGTAGGTGCAGGCCAGACCCACCTCTTGCTCCAGGGCTGTACGAGTCAGGTAGCTGGAGTCTATCAGACGCAGGTCGCTGTACTTCAGAGACCTAGAAGAGTAGAAGTGTGAAGAAGAGGACTGTTGCTGAGAAAATGTTAAAAATGTATATTTTTAGTTAATGTATATTTCCACGTTCTCTCCCACAGAACTTTAATTTTGAAAATGCATAGCCAAAGGTATTTACTTGTAAACTGTACACTGAGTTTAGTGCATGTGCTATAAATCTACAAGTATAAATGTGCTGATACTGACACGGCACAGATACACAACACGGGACTGACACACTGGGTGCAGCACAAAAAGTAACAGCACCTCTCTTGTAGAAAAGATAACGGACATTGGTGAATGTAGACGTGTAAAACAACACTTGGATAAACAAAAGACAAGGCAACAGCACACCCAGAGCAATTACAGATGAGCTAAAGGGAATTGTACTACGTGCTCCATGAGGGAATCTGATACACTGCCATGTTTTATGAGGAGTGGGGTATTGTGAGGTATGAGACTACCTGGGGAAAGTCTCTCCGAGAGGGTCTTTCCCTGTGAGGATGACGATGCAGGGCAGCCCTTCCAGATCCTCATAGGTGTGCGGTACCCAGTCTTCATTCTCACAGCCTCGCCACACCTGCAGCAAAACACAAAACACCATTATTGCATAATGTTTACTGTTTAGTTAAATATGTGTCATTTAAAACTAGGCCAATAATGCATGTTGGGCTGACACTGATTTCGTAATATAATTACACAATATAAGATATTTTTCTAAACTCCTCATTTTCAGCTTGTAGTCTAAACTAAAAAGGTGAACGAGTCACACTGTTCAAAAGAGCGAAAGAATAAAGCCTTAACACATCATCCGCCAGGGTTTCAGTAGAGAGTTTTGGTGTCTCATGGTGGTTTAAATGAGGTTTGAGATTGATCTCAATATTCTGAGAGAAAAAAGTCTGAGACCAAAGATAATTACTTCAGACCTCTCCGTAAAATCTGGTATCTGCATTGACCCATGTGGTTCCACATCATTCTCACCCTCAGGCGGCTAGTGAAGTTCCTGGGCAGGTTGAGTTCAGAGGCAGGACTTCCCAGCAGCACAGCAAAGCACAACTGGAGCCCCAGCTTGTCCCTTACGTCCTCCAGTCGTTCCCGGGCCAGCATCGCTAGCTGTAGTGAGGGGACGCGGACCAGCAGCATGTGGCCCCGGCCCTGGGAGCCCTCTCTGCTCGGTGCATTGATCAGGTCTTCCACCATGGCCAGAGTCTCTGGGGTTATGTGGTCTCTCAGAGACGGGGAAGAGGTCAGGGCCATCATGGCCTCTGTGTACTGCTGGATCAGTAGGTAGCTGCGGATTACCATGCTGTGTAGGTGCGGATGTCTGGGATAACAAGTGGGGGAGTTTTTTATTGTGAGCTTTTCAGGTGACTACGTTATTTCATATGATCACAGTGACAATATTTACAAGATTAAGTTTCTGAAAATGACTGAAACTCCTGAAATTTTCGCTCAGTGCCATTTGACAAAAAACAAGCTGTGTAAAAGATTTTATGTCGGATGACCACAGCCCCTCTGCTGCACTGATTTCTCAGTGTTCGCCCCCATACTGACCTTTCCAGCAGAGTGAGGACCATCTTCTCAAATGCATCATCACAACGGAGAATAGGACTGGCCACGCCCCACTGCAAGGAGCTGCTGTAGTCCCTCAGGCCAAAGTAGAGCAACTCGCTGGGAGACTGCTCCCCCTGCTGGAGGAAAATTACGCATGGCTGAGAGTGCATGGCAAATTACTGCATCCACGAGGAACATGGCATTCTCTCGGAAGTGTCCATACATTTAACTTTTGAAAATTTTTTCAAGGCAATTTGTCCTCAAAAATCTGTGCTTCCAGACCTTTTTGGCTTGTGACCCCATAAAATGACAATGGCAGTGTTCACGGGCAACCCATCTTCAAGGGTTGGATATGTTTAATAACGGATTAATAACGGACAGCGTTAACGATGTTATGTGTTAAATGTCAACAGTGTCTCAATTTAACGTACAATGAATTAAAAATCATGTCTGATATCCTTTTGAAGATTCAATAGCACCATACGGTTATAGTGCAAAAGATCTATTTTGAGCAGAAAGAAAATATAACTCATTTAGGAGCTCAAGCAACAGTGAAGATCTAGGCCTCCTCCCAGTTAATGTAAGTGCATTCAAGTCCACCAGATGGAGTAGCTACACCATGACAGTTACAAACTAGCCTCTGTATGTTGCATTAAAGTTGTAATGTAGCAACACTTAGAATTACAACATCTCAGATATCAAAATATCCCTTTAGGACTTTTACTACACCATACCGCTTTACAGTTGGTTGACTTTCTACCTAAGCCAGTAGTTTTTCTAATTCAACTGACGCCTTTTAACTTGTAGCCTTTTTTTTAAAAATAGCTTCAAATTCAATTGAGGCCTCGTTGGTGTAAAAATGAAAATACTTACCAAACTGTTGTTGGAGGGCCAGTGAACTTCGTTGTGGATGCTGATGCGGGACTGGCGGGTCTGCAGTGTGTATGGGAAGCAGCTGACCTGCAGGACCAACAGGTTCATGGCATCTAGGACCTCCTGGCAGTTTACCACCCGGTCAGCCAGACCCTGCAGCTCCCCATGGCACACAGAGCCGGACAGAGCACTGGAGAGAGAGTGGGGCAAATTGTCAGGAAGCTGTGATGGATATTTTAGGCTCCTGCACAAATCCTACCATAACTGTTAATAACATTTAACAAATAAAGACTCAATTAGGGACATGGTTCATTGAAAGCTTTTGCGTTTACTCTTCTAACTACCCAGTGTTTTGTAGGTCATTCCTGAGAAAAATGCTCTGGAAAACAGGAAGCAATCTATTTTATTTTTCTGGCAGGGAAAACAGCAGTTTGCTTGGAAAAAAAAACAGAAGATCCTGGCAGGAGCAGCAGAAGAAACCATCTTTGAATAGACGCAAATAACCTCTCAAATTGCATCAACACAAAATCCAGGAAAAGAATAATAATTAAAAAAAGCATAGGGATCTCAAATGTTCTGGCCTACATTTTACCAAAATTCAAGGTTAAATATTTTCTGTATTTGTTTTCACTTGCTCGCAGCTGTTCTCCTCTCTCCACTTTAATCAGAGTATGAAAAGGACAAGGCTACATTTTCAGCCACAACAACTCGTATTTTCACACAGCCTCAGATTATGAACAGAGCAAAACACTGTCAGTTCTCATTGTCTTGTAGTGTGTCTTCCAGTGTTTCGAGAGTCAGTGTACCTTGTGAGGTCTACATGGGAGTTGTCGTGAATGAGGACAAACAGGGTGTAGGGGTTCTGTTTGACTTTCCTCATGAAGGCCTCCATTTTGGCGTGAACGTCACCGTCCAAACGCACCACGTACTTGTCTGATTTGTGGTGGGCTGAGGAGGCGTCTTCGATTCCCAGGTCCACAAGCACTCCTGAAAAAAGAAAAAAAAACCCCCACAAGGAATGGCCAATGACGATGAGACTCAACTGTTTAATACGATATTGTCACCACAACCTACTGAAATGACACTGGAACGGAAGGTTTTGAACACTGAAGCTCTCGGACACAAACCTGATTGTCGGATGCGCTGTGCCGTCTGGTGGACCAGAATGTGAGAAGGCGGGACCAAAACAAGAAAGTCCACTTTACAGAAGCGACCCAAGTCAAGGTTCTGGATACCCGAGTCAGCAATGGAGCAAACTTGAGAGAGAAGGCTGCGAGCCACACTCAGCTGGGCTGGATAGATCTGGAATACCTTACTTAAGAGCTCTGCTACGGGAAAACATAAAAGGAGAAAAATGAGTTTACAGCATCGATATAGCTGTCGAATCAATGTGCAATAAAATAAGAATTACCTCAAGTAATACAGACATCTAAAATATGGAAAAAATTGCCATCAATGACAAACATTGCTATAGATTTATTGTAGTTTATGTACTGAGAGAATCTGCCAACCAGTACAGTTGAAATTTACAGCTTTTCACTTATAAGAGGCAGTGATATCCCTGAGGGATCCAGACTTTGGCCGTGGCCTCAAATTTAGACCCACATGCGCCAGATGCCAGTAGAATCTGGAGTCTAGCTAGATCACTAAAGTGGTCAGCAACATATTGAGCCATATTTTGTTTCCGTGGTGCTTGGTCCTTGCCTCATACTGTTTCACTCCTGCACACTCCCTTTGACCGTCAGACACTAGGGTGTATTTGCAGAATAACTCTAAATGTGGACTGGGGGATAAAATTATATGTCAAGTATATATATTTTGATTGTTTTAGTTGGCAAAAAAAAACTGCCCCTGGGTAATGAGCCAAGCAGATCAGTTTAGACAGTGAGTATGATGGAGAGCAGTCTAACCTCTGTCTGAGGGTGTTGACATGCTGCCAGCCTCCTGGGAGTGGATATGGTCAGTGACATCCCCCTGAAAGGGTTGGATGACCTGTCCCTTCCGTCGGCGCTGGTATCGCACCAGCTGCTTGTCCAGATTGTCCCCTACGAACAACCGGTCACCATCGTCGCACAAAGACACAGAGCGACAAGTTACAGCTGCGCCCAAATTTTCCCTTTAATATATTGTGTATTCACACAAACACGCTTGTCATAAACATAATCAAAAATTGATGATGTAACACCACATGTATGTGTTCTGCTTTAGTCTCTGTCGTATTCTGCAAAATATGTGGACATTAACAAACACAGCTGCACCATAAATCATTGAGTTTACAGATCGATATATTTCATTTGTGATTACAGATTAAAGAAGTCATATATCGTCTTTATCATAACGATGCATCTTTCAAACAATTTTGCTCAGTAATTAAAATATCTACAATTCTAAATGGCCATCATGACTACATTCAGATACGCAATGATTCACAGGATAAAATGAAAACATACGATGACACTTAGACAACTGAGACAACTCAGGATCTTGATCTTTTTCCAAACAAATTCCCTTTATTTCCTTCATGAGACAACAAGCAAAACAAAGAGCACATGTTTTATGGATGCAGAACTCACCGAGTGAGGTGGTTTTGAAGTGAGATGCCAAGATGCTGACTTTCCCTGTGATGAGCTCATAGCTGATTTCCTTTAGAAACTCATTAGTTGTCAGCATGCCCTCAGCCAAGGCCCGTGCTTGGTACTTTCCTGCGTGCAACGAATAGATTTACAAATTCTACATACAAACCTTGTACAATTCAGTGCACATAATAAGCCAGGCTGCAAAAACTCACCCAAGACTAGCACACAGAACTCGTTGCTGCTCATTTTAGAGGCACATATGATGACCACATAGGTGGGCAGGCACTGCTGGTGGTGGGGACCCTCACTGAGAGAACGTAGTGACTCAGAAATGCCCTCTCCCAAAGAGTTATGGGTGACCACAACTTGGACACTGCCCCCTGAGACGCTGGCTTCCAGTCGAGCCAACCAGGGCAGCTGGGCTGGGGAGATGGCGGGACCCCCGGGACAGCACAGCATGGCCTTCAAAACTATTTGCTCCAGCTCCTCCCTCAGTGGAATCTGCTCGGAGCCTGCAGATTCCGACCAATATGAAATATGACAACCCAAACCACTGATGAGTCATTTCCTAGAAAGGTGCACGTCAGTTCACCTCGGTTGTGATACATTTCTGTTTCAATAAGACACCAGCACCTCACGTTCACCCACCCCACTACCCTGCTTGTTTGATAACAGCTAAAATGAAACATTTCAGCAAAAACATAAATGAGAGAGAGGTTTCTTTGTGTGAGTTTTGTGTTTGCTGCTTACCTAAACGTGCAAGATACTGTAAAGTGAGCAGGATCATCGTCTCCACACTGAGTAGTTGGTTTTTGTTGAGGCCCAAAGTCTCCAGGGTTTTCTCTGTCAGCTGGCTGCTCTTATAGCAGCTGACCAGCAGGGGGCTCACCACTATATCCCCAACGTTCCCATAGAAATAAGGTAAAGTGCCATGTCCTGAAAGGAAAAGTCTTCATTACACAAAACTGTAACATATAGCTAGAAATATGTAATAACAGGTAACAATAATGTATAATTTGTTCTGCTGAAATTAAAACTCTTAAAACTCATTACAATATCAGCTTGATTTTTTGAACACAAGCCTCTCTGTTTGGGAGTGATGAAGCTGTCAGCATGACGGGAAATAAAATGGGCATGCATCGCACAGAAAAAGGTCGTAAGTCAGACTTCTGGACCAAATCAAAATATAAGCAAAATCACAGTATCTTTTAAAATAAACTGTGACGCCCAAAAAATGGGCTGAAATACAGGAAAACCCCTGAAAAAATAGGTATCGCTTAATTCTAGGCATGCATGAGTGCGATATGTAACAAGTCGAATGTAGGGATATAGTGCAGTTTACGGTCGCTCCTGTAAAGTGAAAAGTGTAAAGTGTAAACTTTGCACTTCTATAAGTGGCTGATTATCATCAACTGGATAACTTAATTTTTTTAATTTCCTTCCTTCCTTTCCTACTCAGTGGTGAAACAGAATCTGATTCTGTTTTTCTTACATTGATAAAGGCTGTTTTGTTAGGTCCTGCAGGATGATGCTTAATTTGCAGCATTAAGAAGGAGCAGATCACTGAAATAAAGCTTGTACCGATAAGGATGACAGGGCGAACACCTGAGGAGTTAAGCAGGTTGTCGGGGACGATGACCGTCTCGCCGGCTGTGACGGGCTGGGGCTGAATGACTCCAGCTACCGTTGGCTGAGGAGAGGACACTCCTAATACAGAGCCTGGATGGAAATAAAGGAATGGCATGTCAATAATAGGCAGGTACTGCTGAGCTGCTGCTTAGGTTAAATTTTTCACACATTATTGTTTTTAAATTAGCCAGAAAACACGGAATTAGTATATGTGGCTGTTGTACTTTGATCGCAGAAAAAAATTAGGACAGGCAATTTAAATAATGGCAATATATATATAATCATAAACAACTACATGATGTGGCAGAAGTCTTCGTCAATCATTCAATTTTTTAAATCAATTCTGCTACAAACTCTCCATCTCTATCTCCATGGAGATGCTTGGTGAATCATCCCTAACAACCAAAGAACATCAGGGATGTGGCATACTCATCCCCAAACCAGGTAGAGGGAAGGCGGGGGGTTATAAACAACACAGCCTATGATTCAAACAGCACAGAAAAACACCACACGCGCGCACACACACACACACACACACACACACACACACACACACACACACACACACACACACACACACACACACACACACACACACACACACACACATGCACACACAGTGAAATGAGCTAAAAAGGAGATACATGACATATGAGGGTCAATCTACAACCCAGCTCACAATGACTCATGTAAAATACATTATAGCTAAATGAGCCATCCTGATGGGTTCAGGAACTGACCTGGGGAACAAACAATTGGTCTAATGGCTGGAACAGGGACGGCTGTTGGTGGGACAGGCACCAATGAGGTGGGATGCCAGCTCCGGTGGCGCTTCTTCGGAGGACCCGAGTTCATGGCAGAAGATACTGAAGGTCAAAAACAGACGCAGAGAGCAACGTCAAAATAGAAAATGGAGCAAAAGAACCTGATAATGAATGCATAACCTGTTGTGCTTCTACAGATATGTGAGTTTATTGTCAGAGAGAAGAGAGAGGGGCTTACCTGGACTGTCTCCTAAGTCGGCTGTGCGAAACCCCTGACCCTGAGGCCCCAAGGAGACCTGGGAGGGGCTCAGTAAGGGAGGACGCCCATCAACACCCAGAACATTAGTTGGCCCATTCACCCTCAGAGCCGTGGGTACTGGAGGCAGACACACATTCACACATTAATACACTAGAGACAATTAAGACTGCACATTTAACCACACACAGACAAAGTATTTAATGATTGTGGAAAGAGGCTGCACATAGCTTTGAACTGAACGCAAACGTCACTATGCTAACGCGCTCACAATGACAATGCTAGCATGCCGATGCTTAGCAGGTATGATGTTTACCATGGTCATCATCCTAGTGTAGAGTGGTAGCATGCCGACAACTATCTATTAGCACTACACACAAAGAACAGGTGATGCTGCTGGGAATGTCATTAGCTTTGCAAGCATTTAGTCATAAACCAAAGTTTTGGACAAGTTGAAATTTTGACCTGATGGTGCTAGAGGAAAATTCATTAGATCACAGTGGTAACTAGAAGGGCCCTCAGACAAGGCAGACCTCCGCCGAGGCCAGTGTCAAACAACATACAATCAAACGTCAGAGACAAGATTCAAATTCATAAAAAATGATCCAAATCTGCCCCAAAATTGTATGGGTTCTTCCCTGGCCCATGCCCCATCCCTCCAACAAGTTAGGTGCAAGTCGGTTCAGTATTTTTTGCGTAGACAAATAAACCAAAAAACAGACAAGGTTGATTACATTACCTCCTTGGCGGAGGTAATACGGACGCATACTCTGGGGACCTTGAAAGTCTCTAAGAAAATTCACGGCACTCCAGCCTGTAGTTGTTGAAATATTTCAGTCAAAGTGATGGACCAAGCGACAGACCATCTTTGCCATCCCAAGAGCCTTGCGGCTAATGTGGCTAAGGAAATGCTAGTGGCTAATGCATTTATAAATACATAAATAAAATGTACATATAAGAAAAATTCTCACAACTGTAGAAGTCTGCAGGGACAGAGCAATACATAAAAATGCATCAGTACTAACAATGGCCTATTGATTTCCTACACATGATCGTCTTTTGCCAATGACCTGATTGGACTTTTGCCAATCTCATATTCACTGTGCATGCAATACACTAAAACACTGATTGGTGTGCGTAGCCTTTGCTCGTCAATACCACAACCTTGTAAAGGGGCTAATGGATAGCAAGGCCTTAAAAAGTCATTACAGCATTCCTTCCTCCAGTATTGATTTGTATGTAAATATAAGTGCAAACACACATGTCTTTATGTGTACATGTTACGTGTATGTCTTTGTTTCTGTGTGTCCAAGCAGGCTGTGGTAGAGGTTAATCTTAGCTCCGCTGTCACCGACAGCTCCATCTGCCATATGCTGAACCACGTAGAAAAAACAACAAAAAAAACCCAAACAAACAAAAAAAACAACTACCTGTAGCTAAGCAACCCCTTTCAGCATGGGGGCAAGGCCGTTTAGGTGTCATTCACATAGAGGCAAAGGCTTATCAGCACCTAGAGCTTTGCAAATGCCAGTGTCAAAACCAGGATGCACCTAGGAATGTGTCAGTGTGACTAAAATTAATGTAATGTATGATATTATGTTTGTTTTTTTATATCATGTATTATAATGCAGAATGAAATTAAATTAAGAATATAAATTGCTGATGAAACCATGCAAAAGGTATTGGCGTGCTAAAAAAGAGCTTCACCTATTGGTAGAGTCTTGTTTCCAGGTGTGGAGGCCAGAGGTTTGAGGAAATTGCAGTCTCTGTTGAGGTCCTGACTCCCGAAAAACACAGACGATGCTTGCGTCGTTCTGGTGGGTGGAGAATCTAAAAATGAAAACGGAAGCGTAATGTTGTAGAAACACACATATAACACTTACCAACACTGTCCGGTGCATGGTATTTCCTTGTACACGGACTGGCTGGAAATGTTTTGGAAAGCTCAAAACTAAAGCCTTAACACCTTCCATTCCTCTGATAGGTCATTCGGTTGCCTTTGGACTTCATGCTAGTATCAAAAAAAATGTGAAAGGCTAAAAGACTCTTTTGTGTCTTTATCCAATGTCCATTACACAATACAAACAGACGGTAACTCCCCTTTTCACTAATCATTTCAGGACAGACAGTCATTTGGCTGAGAGGTGCATGTTACGGTGTCTAACCTCTTGTCTTCCTAAACGAGTGTCAGTTACCTCTTTGGGGGCAGGATGTACCTGAAGGTCGCAGTCAGGAGATTTTCAGGCAAGAGTTATCCCAACAACACATTGATGTGTGAGATCTCTGCTGACAGGCAGCCTTCAGGTTCAGAAAAAAATCAATACCATGAGCCCAGGAGCTTTTTTCAATCAAAGAGGGAACAGGCACTCTCGTTGTGACAGATCAGAGAAGAACAACATCTCCTCTAAGAGAGGCAGAATCTTTCTCGCCCTCATATGACAGTCAGCAATTACTTCACCTCAGCAAATGATCCAGGCTTATATCACATTACACTATTGTTGAATTTTCACTTGGCATGACGTCTCATGACAAAAAGAGTCAGAAAGAAGTTGTTTTCTGTAAAATATTGTGCTACTCAAATGTATAAAATGGCCTTTTTAGTTTGAAAATATTACTGACACAGGCAACTGATATCAGATAATACTGCAACTACTGCTAATAATAGTAACAACAATAATGAACATATACTGAAAAAGTTATTTAGTACTGATAAATTACCAATTAAGATAGCAGAATCTATGTCAAAGTATATTTACAACAAAATGGGATGAAAGCCCTTTTCGTCACAAACTGACTCATAAATAGCTGAATGGACTGTAGTGGTTCAAGCGTCACTCTGCTCACCTCATACATTTCAAGGCTTAGCCACCTCAACCTGTCTCTGTGGCAACAACATTAATAACTTAATAACAGCTTGAATTGGATCACTAAATCTCTGTTGTGTGCAGTCTCACCTGAGAGGGAAAAGGGAGAGGAGCTGTGTCCACTGGTGCCGCCGTTTTCTTTACTGCTGAGAGAGGAGGACGAGCTGGGTTTGGAGGTTGACGCGGTGCTGGAGAACTGACGGGTTTTACAGTCTGAGAAGGCACAGAAAGGAATGACAAAAGCGGTGACTTACACTATGTAAAAGCACATCATCACAGAACAGATCAGTGCACTGCAGGGCAAAAGTGTAATACGGAAAAGGATTTGAAAAGCTTAGATTCCAGACTGTGTTTCTTACCTTTCCAGCAGATCGGGGGACCTTTGCACAGAGCACCCTGAGAATTTTTCACCAGGTAGTGTTTTAAGTGCTTCTGCTTCTTGGGCTGGGTGGATAACTTCAGGTTGATGTGGTTTGAAAACTCAGTGAAGTATCTGAAACCCTTTTCACCACAGCCCACACAGTTTCCTGAAAAACCTGGAGGTGATGTAATGAAGCCAAAATGACTGCATTATTTTACAAACATAATTTCAAATATTTACGGTCCAGTCCAGTGTGTGACCAGTACAAGCAAAAAACAGAATGATTTAAAATGATGCTGTCCGATGGAAACGATAGCTATCTGTCTCATTCCCTCTCATCTCAGACCATGGGAACAGACTGACCTAAAAGTGCATTTTTCCCATTCTCGTCAGGCAAAAAGCGGCGGTCCACGGCACACACCAGGATGTGCTCGGGGACACTGGGGGACTTGGCACCCACCAGTTCGAAGCCTGCTGGGACTTCGATGGGCTCCGTTGCTATGGAGACCAGGCGGAGGTCCTTGCCAGCCTGACAGAACCCTGAGAGAGGAGGAAGAAGCAGATGTGATAACT
This sequence comes from Xiphias gladius, assembly GCF_016859285.1. Classification (NCBI taxonomy): domain Eukaryota; kingdom Metazoa; phylum Chordata; class Actinopteri; order Istiophoriformes; family Xiphiidae; genus Xiphias; species Xiphias gladius. The sequence continues at coordinate 18,064,746 of NC_053413.1, read as the reverse complement.
GATAAATAAAGGACTATAGAGTAGATTGGCCTAGCTATCAGTTTATTTATTATGTAATGAAAACCTCAACCTCTTCTATAATCATTTCATCTTAACAATGAGCTTAGTGGTTGTATTTTCCTCATAGATGCTTTGTAAGATTTTTCGTCCTTTATAATAACCGTGTTGAGATTTCATAGTCTCAATTAAGGGCTGCGGGTTGTGAGGTTACCGTCCAGCGTGCAGCAGCCGTCTGGTGCAGGTGCCTGTAGGTAGGGAAGTGGAGGACTGCTGCTGTCAGACTCCTCCTCATCTTCCAGCTCCTCCAGATCATTGTTAGAGTGGCCGTTCATAAGCTCGTGGCCTGGTGGCTCCCCACCGTGGAGGTCGGCTTTCGACTTCATGTCTAATGGAGATTTGAGCTGGATTACAGTTGTGCGCAACACTGTATTTTACAGTTTTGCAAATTCCTGACAATTAGTAAGTTTACTAGTTTTAATAATAAATGAATTGTATTTATGTGGGTTTAGTGGAGCTGTTCTGTCAAAGAAGTTCTTATTTCCTTTATCATTAGTCGCAAATGACATAGTTTTTTCTAGTAAACTTCCTACGAAATTATTAGGAAATGCACCCCATAAAATCAAGTATTACTGAATTTTGATGAAAAGAATAGCTTGACCATGGCTTTGACTTGATATTTCATTACTGATAATGTAGGAAAATCGGCACTTTCATATAAAATGTAAAGCAGAGGTGCATGTCAAAAGTAATCTTTAGTAATATAGACATGACGGCAGACATCATTCATTCATTTCAACTTGGGCAATTTCATGAAAGCCAAATAATTCAGAAAATATTATCATTTAAATTTACTGCAGCCTTAAGACAACGGAAGAGAACATTCAAAGTTTTAATGAACCTGTAACTAAACCATTTTGAAACGAAATCTTTCCTATAATCCTAATGCAATTTAAAACCATTTCCTGTTTTGCTCCTCACTGTGACGATCCTACCTTCCACGTTACCAGGATACGGCTCTGGCTCTAGGTAGAGCTGTGTGAAGATGGGCTGTGGATCTCCACTGCTCGAGCGCAGTGAAGCCTCAATTGAGTTATGGAGAACCTCTTCAAAACGAGCAGACTTCAGCTGCCCGGCGTATGAATTCCCCATTATCTGTGGGAGCAAAGAGAAAAGATACACAGACATGATGCTGTTTATCTCTGTTCTTTGATTAGTTCCTTACATAAGGCTCTACAGAACTGCATAACAGCAACAGGTGTCTCACACCAAATGCAGTCATATTTTCAAATGAGCACAGCTGTGTCCCAGAGGGTTAGGGTAGTGTTGGTCAGTGGGCTTGTTGTTTAAAATTAGACATCAGCGCATGATGATAAGTCTTTGATTATTGTATAAACAATCCGTGCTCATCAGTGGTTGTCTATTAGGAACCCTTAAACTGGATTTAAGCTTTATTCTTTGAGCTGTCACGCTGTAGATGCCTTTATAGGAATGGTCTTACAGTTCAGTATGAGATTTAACCCTTTAATTGTCGTAGCACCAGTGCAACACCAGACTAATGTGTTTTGCATTATCAGGCTGTGCTGTAGATTTGGGCCTGACCTGTCTTTCCCATATTAAGTGTGCAGAGCTGAAAGGGTTCGTTAATAAAAAGAATGTAAATTTCTCCATCAAGAATGCTAAAACTTTGCTTGTTTCAGCTTCTAAATTTGTAAAAATTGGCTGCTTCTATTTGACTTACATGATAGGAAAATGAATATTTGGGCCGTTGTTTGGACAAGACAGGCATTTTGAATACATCACCTTGGGTTCTGAGAAACTGTGATAGGCATTTTTCACTATTTTCTGACATATCATAAACCAAACAATCAGTTAATCAAGAAACCAATGATTATATTAATCAGTAATGAGAATAATCATTAGCCGCAGGTCTTTAGCATGTAATGTATCTTTTGTCTTATTCCATAATAAATAATTATAACACACACACACACACACACACACACACACACACACACACACACACACACACACACACACACACACACACACACACACACACACACACACACACACACACACACACACACAGTATTTCTCTATGTCAGCCCAAACATAATGGCCAAGCCCAATGGCTTTTTCCTATCTCTTTTTTTTGTGTGTGGCTCTTTCTCCTTCTGTCTGTCGGGTCACTCTGCCTGCTCTGTCCCCTTGCCCCCTCCACCCCAGTGTCCACTCTGAGACATCTGCTGGGGTCGGCTGTGTGGGCCTGGGGTTGGCTGGCTCTCTGGTGGCAGGTGGCAGTTGTACAGAGGGCTACGCATGTGATCTCAAAGACGAAAGCAAGGGAAAGAGACAGAGTGTAGGACAGACATAAGGCACTGGTGAAAAAGCAGCACTGACCAATGGCTATGCTACATCATCGTGTCCATTCATTGCAACAGAGCACTTCCTACCCAAACTCCCATTTTTTAGTTTGTCAAAACATGTTACTAGATCTGTTTTTAATATCAAAATAAAGGGAGTTTTTGGCTGCTTCCTTGAAACATAAATTTAGCCTGAAATACCTTCCATGTTTGGCCTTGGATTACATTTGACAGGTGGAGACCAATGTTGTGATTCATAAACGCTACAACAGCCAAGTGGGGGCCCAGGTTGTAGACATTAGCTGTTTGGAAAAACCTCAAACTCCTCATTCTAACCTAACATAGACCATTCATAGTTGTTGAAGAACTTACAAGACAAGGTTATTTGTATCTTTAACTTTGACTATATTCAGTTATATAAGTAACCTAAACTTGAGCTCTGAGCTTAATAATGATTTAACTAACCTCAGACTGGCCTTTCACGACTGTTATCCCTGGATTGTAGATGTGCATACACAATATTTGCATTTGTTACTACTGAAGCAGCTGTTAAATGCAGTATTCATTTTGTTAGGAAGGTGCAAAGGTGCACAAGGGCTGACTGTGAAATGTAGCTGCAGCAAATTTGCCGCATGAAAACATCTTACACTTGACAAAACTGAAATAGTTGAAACTATTTATTACTTAACATAGGTCACTTAAATGTGTGATTCTTTTTTAAGGATTAGATTTAACTAGATGAGTTAATGACAACTACTTTTAAAAATGTATTAGGGCTGCGACTAATAATTATTTTCATTATTGGTTAATCGACAAATTATTTTCTTGATCAATCAATTACTCATTTTGTCTATAAAATGTCAGAGAGTATTGAAAAATGTCCAATGTCCAATGTCTAAGACCCCAAGCTGAGTAATACAAATGTACTGCTCTGTTCAACCAACAGTCTAAAGTCCAAAAATATTCAGTTTACTATCATATATGACAAAGCAGCAGCAGAGCCTTACATGTTCGGAACTGGAGCCAGTCAATGTTTAGCATTTTTGCTTGAAAAATTTTAACTTATTAAATATAGCTGTCAATTAATTTTCTGTTCATCGACCAATCGAGTAACTGACTACTCATATAATCTCTAAAATCCATGCACATACAGTATTTTCCAGTCAAAATCTATTACGAGTTGTAAAGTGAAAGTAACCATGCCTTAATTTATACATCATCTGAAACAGGGACACGGAGGTGGGTCCAGTCTAAGAATAAAAAATAGACTTTACATGAATTAAATGATTTCTATGTTAAGTTGTACTGTTCTTCCTCTGTACCACAGACTGAATATGTAAGTCAGTGAATTAATATGTACTAGATACACGGTGTCTTTTGCCCTGAACCTTTTTATTTTGTCAATAATGGGCAGGGTGGGAATCAAGTTGGAGTTGCCTTTCTTCTCCCAGGTCTCATTTTGTCCACGCCTGGACAGGTTCCAGACCCTGTGTTTACCTAACAACCTTCCTGGGGAGGAATCTGACCAACGCACACAAAAGACAAGATTAACCATGCCTGACTGTGCTGTCAAAGAGATAAGCAGCTTAACAGAATGAAGCTACAGTATTTCTTGCTTAACTGATGGAGGATGGTGGCTGCATCGAGAAACAATGACAGAAGGGGTTAAAAAAAAAAAAAAGAAAAAAAGAAAATGAAAGAAAATTAGTGCCTGAGGGCATTTTTAAGCAGCCGCTGCCTGTTCGGTTGTGAAGTCAAAGGAGGCTCCGGAGCTCTGTTTGGCTGGCTGACCCTCAAGCCTCAGAGGACAGGTTTGTCATTAACCTCTCATAGTCCGGAGGTGAACACAGAGAATGACCTTTTATCGCCTGCACAACTTAAAACAAAGTGTCACTGTGGCAGAGGTCACTTAATGGATGTTTCTGGGGTGTGACTCAGGTGGTTGCTAAGGTCATTTGTAGTGGTGGTGGTGTGTGCCGCTGTGTGTGTGTGTGTGTGTGTCGGGGGGGGTAATTTCTGGTGAGTCAGCGGCTCCAGTCTACTTGATGGTCAAACAGGAGTAGATTCTACTGGGGAGAAGCAGTCTAATGTTCAAAGACTACTGGCTGAAGGGGGCATTCATGTCAGCGAGAGGCGACTTTAGAAACTGCCTCTCATCCAGTCGGATGGTCAGTCAAGGCCATGCTTCACCTCCTGGGTGGCGTCAACAGACTGCACGAATATGCCCCCCGGGGTCAGAATAAGCTAAACTAAACTCCACTCAGTGGATTTGAGAGGACCAAGACAGAGAAAATATGAGAAGACGGACTCCTTGAAGTAACAGCTGAATTTCTAACAGACAACGCATGAGCAGCGCATTAAAAACAAGGTGACTTACCTTGTCAGATTGTTCCCAGGCGTGAAGGGACTTGTTCACCTCTCCTACATGCTGGGTCGCTACCACTCAGCAGAAACTTTCAGCAAAGACATTTCACTCAGTGCTTCGAGACCTGGGGGAGAGCGGGGAGATCTCTGATTAGCTCACAGACTGTCACTGTCAATGATACAGTGAAACACAAATGAAACATTTTAAGCCTCCTACGAGGTATGCTGTAGCATACTGGGGTTAGGTTTTTTTCTAGGTCAGCAGTTTTGTAGATTCTATGATCTCATTAAAATCAAATTAAAAACTCAAATTAAAAGCACCTAATTTAGGGCTAAAACCCCCCCAAAAAACAAACATTAATCTTAACAAGACATGTAGTGTCTGAGTTAATTCTACTTGTTCCCACTGCATTTTCACATTATCGGAATTTTCAAGAAAACTGCCTCATCCGGTCGATATGACACTCGTTTCTTGAAAGGACACTGACAGATTAAGGCAGATTGCAGAAGTATATCTCTACAAAACCACAATTTATCCTGGGAAAATTATTGAAAGGACATTTTTATTACGTTTTAACAAACAGGTGAAATAATTGTGTCCACTGGCAGTTTCAGTTTTCACTTGTAATGAGAAAATAAAATTATAGGACTCAGTAATGTTTTTTTTTTTTTTTTGCAAGATAAAAAACAAGGTATGGAAAGCAGAAAACATTCAGTGTTTTCTGAAACATGTATGAAACAGATAATCTGGTACTACAGGTCACCACAGTCCAAAGAACATGCCCATTTTCAAAATGAATGGGTGCACTTATGGCCACTCAAACATTAAGAGGGGCTCAAACCATGACATGTGTACTCATTATTACAAGGCCGAAGCGCCGTTATGTGATACCACGGCCCCGGGGCTATTTTCATACAACACAATTGGGTGTTTTAGTTTGTATCTGCACTCACCACACAGTCACTCTGTGAATAGATTTGCCAGTTACTTTGACCCTTTGACAAAGTATTGTTTAGCCACTCAGGCTCTGATATAACAGAAGCAAAGTTCCCCTCAAAACACTGACTGTCACAATCTACCCAGTCATCACTTCTGACTGTGTGCTGCTATTCTGTAAAGAGGCAGGCTGGTCTGGGGTCCAAGTCCTTCAAATAGCAAGTGTACACAAGCGGGTTCAACTTGCATTTACTGACTGGAACTTATTTTGTGAATGATTAGCCAGCTTGATACAACTGATCAAACTAAAGAGTTAAAAAAAAGTCAATATGTCAGACCGAAACGTGTGCTGCTTTACCTCCCGGGCAACTAAATTGCTTACTGCAAATTTTGTGTAAGATAAAAAACAGAAATCAACCTAGCAGTGCTCACGTGAAATGTACTGTTCCAGCTTAATGCAAGTTCATGCTTTATCTTCCAGTGGGTGTTCCCACCAAGGAGATGAATCTCCACTGAAGGTTTCACACTCTGCCAATTACCCAGGGAGCAGGGTCTTGAAATATTTTGATGCTTATCTAGTTGTGAAGGGTAGACGACACAGAAGGAGACGCAGATGGCTCATGAGATGAAGACGAGGGCGCCGTAAATCTGGACACCAACACAAGCCCAGCCTCAGGCGCTTAATAAGGTCCCGATTTTCCAGTAATGACATTTGAGGGAATGTTTAGCCAGACGTGCGGGTTTAGTTTCTAACTTAAAGCCAGGCGGGCTTCAAGGCGATGGTGGAAGACCGACAAATTTCTCACAAACACACTCTAATGCAAGTGCAACTACCTGTGCACGGACACACACACACACCTATCTTATGTAAATTACGCCATCATATGGCTACTTGTAGTATATATGGCACAAAAATGTATACAAAAAGATTTCTTCAATGGCAGACAATAGATGACACAGTTTATATATTGATTACATCACAGTTAACAAATATCTATTTTTAGATTTTTCCACTAACTTTGTTACGTATTTTTTGTGTTCCTCCATCTGTGCTATCTTTAGTGGTGTTACTGCTTAGCTTTTACACTGAAGACTGTAATCAAACATGATGTGACCTCTATCTGAGATAAGAAAATTCTTCCAGTGTAAAATCTAGCAATAATAGTAATCTATAGCTGCCAGTTTAATTTACTGACAATGGCAAATATAAAAGTAAATAAGTAAAACTTAATGAAGCCTGAATATTCATATTCTGTAAATTGCCAGGATTTGGTTTGCTTAGTTATTTGCAAATGGTCAGAATTTTGGTTTGGGTAAAGCGATTAAAAGTCTTACTGATAACACATGTTTTAAATTAAACCTCAAGGCAATAACAAACATTAATCCTTGCATTTTTTTTTTTAGAAATTTTAACTCTCTCCCTCTGAGCCGACTTTACTTTTAATCCTGCCTTTTCTTTCTCTGCAGTCCTTTTGTTTCTCCCTCAACTGAGTGATATCATTACAGTGTTTAAAAACGGAGGCACGGAATTAAGATTAAATTTTCTTTCCATCTTTACCTGGCTTAATCTCATTCTGAATCAGCAGATGCTTCATGTCAAAGACAAAGATATGTGAAGAAATCCTTCTACAGTTGATACCGTCCATACAGTTAAACTGTTAAAAAATTGCTGATCAAGCATTTACAGGTATCTAAAAATGTGTTAATCCAGGATTTGCTTGAATTAAAACAAGATTTTGAATGAATTCGTTTTTTTCAGTCCTCAGTGTAATAGTAGATAAGATGTTAATGGGAATTTGATAAATATCTCAGTCGTTTTCACCTCATTGTTATTCTTCAGCATGCAGAAGCCCATACCAATTGCTGAAATGCGGGAAAGAGCTCAGCACACTTTTAACATTAGAAAAGCTACTGGTGAAAAGACACTGCCCTTCAGACATGAGAGAAAGGGGGATGGGAGTAAGAAATGAGAAAAAAGAAAGACAAACATCTCTCCATGTTCTCTAAATTAGGTGCTAAAAGCCCATCTCATTAATGCTACATCGGGGCCACATGTGACACACAGCAAGCAGTTTTAAAAACTTCTCCTGTACCTTCCATGACTCCACGACCAGTGGATGAACCCTTAAACTCCAGATCAAATGCAGTAAATCCCAAATGTGAAAGCAGCTTTTTTTTTTTTTTCAAATACAGTCCATGTTAGATAATAAATCCTTTGGGGAAGAATTTGTTGATATCCAGGCAGCATATGTAGTTTCACTCTTCTCAAGTCACCTTTATCATGATCCTCTATAGAAAGAAATGGGAATCCCACTCTTTCCCTCAGTACAGCAGAAAACCCTCCCTCTCTCTCTCTCTCTCTCTCTCTCTCTCACTCACTTGCAAACAAACACACACACACATACACACAGACCCCTCCCCCAAGTCCCCCTATGCCCTCCTCTGTCCTATGCCATTTGCCAAGGAGGGAGGGAATCCACCGGGGGCTCATTCATCTTGGCCCTGCTGACCCCCTATGGTGACAGATGCTCTTGGAGGCCTACAGAGCTGCGGGGGGAAACAAAGAAGGGGAGCCGCATCTCGCCGCTGCCACACGGCCACGGCGCCCTGCCACGCGTGACCCCCAGCACGTCAAGACATCTGCCGTGGGCACTGTGTCATGTGGAGGTATTCGAGAAAGGGAGGAAATCTTTCAATTTAACTTTCGCTCTCACACACAAGCTCAGTTCAGTCTCTCGCTGCCGCACCCGACTTTTTTATTGGGGGCCATTTCAGAGACAGGAGAATCCGTCTCAGGTCAGCTTGAGCATTTTGTCTTCGTGGCCTTGCCAGGGATTGACCCCACACTGGGGTTTTACTCCCGCTATAAATACCAGAGGCTCATCTGGTCAAAATAAATAAACGGAAATGCACCACAAATCAACAGGCGCTGGCAGATGTTGGGGATTATATGCCATTATAGCTCAGTGATGAGTCTTAGTACCTTATCATGATGTTGCCAAAAAAGAGAGGGAACTCATTTTAAGGCAATAACCAAGGAGTTAAAGACTGATGACATTGTATGTAGACCAAGTGAAGTTAGGTATGTGTCACATCACTGCTGGGAAACATACAGATCTACAACATTGGACTTCAGTTTATATTGAAATGTAGGAAATCACTTTTTTCCCTTGAGTCAAGTTTCCCCATAGACAGTTAAAAAGTCTATATTCAAATATTGGTGATTACATTTACAAAACGTAATTTCAATTCAGGTTTGCTGAAATGCTGCAAACCCACTCGACAATCTCCTGGCACTGAAAGGGAATCGCGACCGGCTGTCCAATTGTCAAGTCTAACTGTATACTGTCAGGACATTATTTAGACTGCAATTTCTTGTTTTTAGTACAAATCATTAACTGTGGCCTAACCCAAATGTTACAATATGAATTGTACAGCACCTTTAGGCTGCTATGTCTGTTTGCCTGCCAACTAATTAATATCAAGTCAAGTCACCAGGAATTTGTCAGGTAAATAGTAGGTCTGAGTAAACTCACATCTACTTGATACCACGGTAGATGCACCCAACAATCAAGTATCTTCTTATTGCCAATATTTCCCCCGAAATAAGTTGATTAGATTAATGAAGACTCTCCAAATGAGAGAAGTAAAAACACTAACGTTGAATTGTCTACAAATTGGGTTTTTGTGTGAGTTTCGACTGAAAATACCCACTTACAACAAAAAATAATAATTCGGGGTAATGTCTGAAATAAACTGGAATCCGTTGTTACATTTCTGTTGTCATGAATACTCTCATTATCTCCTTTTAGTGGTCCAGGTGTCTTCCTTCACTGGGCCGTGTGACTGATGTTCCAGTTCATTACCACAGACACAGTCAACAGTTGTTTTAATCAAGTTGTGTGCAGCTCTTCTCACCTCCTCTCCAATGGTTATATTAGGGCGCAGTCAGTGTGAGAGCGGCTGTAAACCACCACGAGAGCCAATCAGGGCCCCCATTAGTCCTTACGTGGCTTTCATGCACTCATTTCTCTCAATCAGCCACATTTGTCTATACATTGGGCTTGAGTTTGACTGTGAAATTTGTTCAGCTATTGCTGATTTAGACCACACATGGGACATATCATTGGGTCTCAAGCAGTGCATCAGATTGCATTTGACATTTCAAGTGGTAGAAATATTGTTGATTAACTGTTAGTTATCAGGTGTAACAAAAGTGAAATCTCTACAGTGATCCATCTCATTGCAGCGAAACCACAAGTTCAACTGGGGGAAAAGAGCTGTCAGTGTGATTTATGTCTAAGCCCCTGACTTTGACATGGCCTGTCTTAAAAAGCCCATTTAAAATGGAGATAATGAGTAAACCCAGCATTTTCTTTGGCCTCAAAAGACTGTGCAAAAAAACAAAAGAGGGTGGATTGAATGCTTGCCCGCCCCCGAGCCCATCCTTCACCGCTGCATTGAGCTCCTGCTAAAATCCCTGACAAAGGGGAAGTATCCTTGCCACTGCCACCTGAGGAAAGACGAGTCACCTGACCAGCTGTGGGGGGGATGTAGGAGATCTTGTGCTTGCCACTCTTAAATTTGGAGGGGGTAGGGGAGAGGGGTTCTTCCTCTCTTAGGATTCCCAGTGCCACAGGTTTGTCTCAGCCGACTCAGCAGCTGCCGAACCCATGACGGTTGTTTGGAGCAGCTTGGACTGAGCTACAGGAGAATCATCTACCTAAACGTGTAACTGCTGCTGTTCCGACAATCATAAACAAACTTAATCGATCTATCTAAGCTACCACATGAGGATGGCTTCCATATATTACATAACATGGTAAGTTGAGGCTCTGAAACTGCTGCAAAAATGAAAAGTCATCTGCAGATGAGGTTCAACCGACAAACTGAGAGATGAGAGATGAGTATCAGGTGGGGAGGAAGTCCAACAACCTAATGGCGCTAATTAGCACATCTGACTCTTATAATACAAAAACAGCTCAACTGTCAAAAAACAAAACGATGAAAACGAAATAGCTACCATGTGAAAATTCCCGCAGCAGAATTCCCTTTTCTGCTTGCTTCATATGGGCGACCTGACGCCAAGGGTGTGAGGACTCGCACTGTTGTTTACTATCCGGGTGGCAGTCCACAGCTCTAATTTCCTTATAAAAGCCCCACAACCTTCTTCAGAACTCCCTCCTCCCTCTCCTCGGGACTACCTGCTGGGCCCTGAAGTGCAAATCGGTGCTAGTGAGGATAGCAGATGAGCTAAGGTCATTCTTGGCTTTCCAGTAGGCCACACAAACAAAGGCAAACATTCCAGCTGAATGCCATTGCTGAAGTCGGCAGCAACAGAGAGAAAGAGAGGGAGAAGGAGACAGAGCAGGGCTCAGTGGAGATAATAGCCTGAGGGTGTGTGTGTGTGTGTGTGTGTGTGTGTGTGTGTGTGTGTGTTTGCGTACTAGGGGATTATCTGTGGAACTATAAAGTGGGGTGAACCAGGGTTTAAGGCCTGGTGTGACCAGAGGGAACGGGGGCAGGGTCCGGGGCCTGAGGAGGGCCGGACAAAAGGAGCATTTGGGCAGATGAAGAAGCCATCATCATTAAGCCACTGGAAGTTTACTGTCCAGTTATAAAACTCATTTCAAAATTAGGGGCTAGGGGGTGCGTGTGAAAGGGCAGCAGGGCTGGGAAGGGCTCTGAGGGCCTGGAGGGTGGTGTAGTGACTCACTGAGGAACTGTAGAGCTAATCCATTAGGGGACAAGCGGCCTTTGTGTTAACACTAGGTTGATTGCAGCGGTGACCTTGCCACACACTTTGGCCCGGCGGATGAGTTTAAGGGCAAGGCATTTAACCTTAAACTAAATCTGAGCCACAGACAAAGGGCAGCATCATTTAATGGCAAAGGCCTACCCAACAGATAGCTGATGCAGCACAAACGAAAACAAACCTTGTTAAAAGTAGCCAAGTCCTGAATGAAACTGCAGACTCTAGCTGCTTCTTAACAACAAAATTACAAATATAATAACTCATATTTCATCTTATTGCCTGAAAATATTATTAAATATGTGACTAGAGCTGTAATAATTAGTCAATTACTGGATTAGTCAATCAAATTATAAAATTAATCAGCAACTATTTTGAGAATCAATTAATCATTTAAGTCATTTTTTAAGCTCCTTGACCGGAAATATTTGTTGTTTTTTCTCAGTTGTTTATGATATTAAACTGGATATCTCTGGGTTTTGGACTGTGGTCCAAAAACAAAGCATTTGAAGACATCATCTTTGGCTTTGAAAAATGTTATTGTTTTTTTGTTTGCTATTTTTTGACATTTTGTGGACCAAATGATTCATTGCTTAACCAACAGACTAACTGACTGTTTATTTAATCATGTAAATACTCATTAGATGCAATCCTATATGTACAACACATTTACAATAATGTATTTGTGATTTTTATGTTGTACGGTAAGTTTTAATCAATAGAATATTTTTAAACGTTTCTATTGATCTACATAGGCGGTCTAATCGGACTGGTTCCGTCAATTTTGACATTCAGTCAATGAACAAGTTATTACCTTTCCCCAGCTTTAGTTATTGTTCTAGAAACTGAACACATCTAACTTTATCTCAGTTTCATTTGCAAATGTTAGATGCCAAATATAGAAAGACTTTAAAAAGTTCAAAAAGTATCGTCACTTGCAAAAAATGCCAGGTCCTTGATAATGTGACCAGCATTCAGAGAGATCTGCTCCCATGGCTGTTATCCCTGACAGAATAATTAAAGTGAAGGACGAGTGACAGTTTACAATGCCGTTCATGACTGTGTAATAAAAAGGAAGGCCTGTCAGTCAACCCTATCTGCATTTTACAACGCTGCCGGGTTGAACACCAGTTCACCTAAGTCGGAACAACAGGGAGAGACACAGGACCCTAATGCATTTATGGACTTATTCAGTTTAGCCATATTGAATAAGACAACAATGAGTTCTATTTCATACTGTAAAGCTGTCACTGGTAGTGGTCAAACACTGGTCAATGGTAAAGGGCAAGAGGAAGAGCAAGAGAAAAAAAAAAAGATTAAAACATGAGCAGTTACAAGATACTCTATATTGTTATTCCACAACTGCAAAAATCATCACTGGCCGTATATGAAAAAATATTTAAAAGTAATTTGGGACCAAAAATCTAACTAATTCTACACAATTGAAACCGCTTATTTATCAGTTACCTAATTGTGTCCTACTCTAAGACAGAAAATTATCCTCCACCATCACCACAGCTTCTTCTAACATCTGGTCCACACCTAATGGCTCATCCCAGAGTAGATCTTTGATGATGGTTGACCAGGCCTTGTCCTGGCCATAAACTGTTGTTTAGACAGCCCTATTTGTTATGGGGTGTAAAAGGAGAGCCATGGATCATGTTGAGAGGGCCAGCACTATCAAAACACTGGCTCTTATCAGATGACACAGCTAGCAAAGGGGTCAGGTTCTGCTTCCAAGAGCTGGCCTGAGCTGCACCCGACCAGGCCTCCACATCACATGTCAGTCCAACTGAGGTGGGACGTGATACCAATGATTAGATGATCATCGTGTTGTATAATCTTTTAAAAACTGTAAACAAAATAAGTGTTGGTGATATAACACCTGAGTTTTGGTACCAATAGCAAAACATACAGTATTTGCGACAAACAATCTCAACTCAAGATTCACTTACTGGAATTTCTGTATTAGCCATTTTTGTGTATTTTCAGGTCTCCATCAGTGAATGGAGTTGGCTCAGGTATCATTATGTGTCAAAAGTGTGGAATATCGATCATATGTTAACAACAAATTAATTTTGCCCTAATTATTCAAAAAACTGGAATTTGTGTGAATGAGAAGCTCCATTTAAACTCAAGCAAATATTCATTCATTCATTTATTCTCTGTGTTGAATTGTACGCTTACATGTAGACTAAAAGTCAGAAAATGAACTTATCTTAAATAAAATATACTGTAAAATGACCAAAATTATTATTTAAATTGAAAAACTAATTATGAATCTGACCAAGGATTTAATGTCAGATTTCGGTATTTGACAGTTTTTGATACTCTTCTGGTACTTCAAAAGCTGTGAGGTTCAACAATTTGCTCTAAAGCTTTTAAAAATTAAGCAATTATATTATTATTTGATGGATAGAAAATTAATCGTCAACTATTTTGAAAATGTATTAATCTTTTAGAGCCTTTTCGAAAGAATACATGGGGAGCGATACCAAGTTCCTGCTACTCCAAGGTTGAGGATGTGCTGCTTTTCTTTGTCTTATGTGACAGTAAACTGAGCATACTTTGGTTTTGGACGGCTGATTGGACAAAACAAGACGTGAAGTCACGCTGGACCATTTTTCACTATTTTCTACAATTTTATGGATGATTAATTAATTAGTTAATTAGAGAAAATAATTAGCACATTAATTGATAATGAAAGTAGTCGTTAGTTGCAGCACTACCCTGCTTTACTCATTATAAATGTTGAAGTCAAGTTGAAGATAAAGACATCCAATGTCTGTGTCTAAGGATCCTCACTAAACATTTTAGATGCCTTAAGCTTCTTTTTTCTAAAGAAAGGAATATAGATAAAAGGCAGTGATACAAAAGACAGGCGATCCACTCAACCTTGTTCCCTGGAAAGTTCACACCACTGACACACTAACTTAATTTAGCCATGCAGAAGTACTGGGTGCTCATGGAGAGGACATAAGAAAGAGGTCTGTTGTGTTTATCAGGCATCCAGAGAGAGACCCATCTTTCACAATAGGACCTCTCATTTCTTTTCCTCCCTGAAAAAAAGCCTCAGCCACCTTGAATCCATTTGAGTGACACCGTGACAAAGAGGCTTCTTAATGTCCTGACGAAGGAGCCTCCGCCCCTTTCTCTCTAAACTTCCTTACTGGGCGATCAGCTGTATCCATCATGCCCCTCTTCCTGACCCCAGGCGGCACTGCTGCATCCACAGGACACCCCACCCCCGTCTACCCCTCTCACTCTCTTGACACAATCTTAATCAATAGCCCCCACCCTCCTGATTAATAAGCACCAGGTTGCCCTCGGTGACAGGACCCACACTTAAATCCCATCAGTCCTCCTTACTGCAGTAAGAGGCACGGCATCAGCAGGATTCTTTTTGTCTTAATGGGACAATGGAAGCAGAGCCCTCCTTTGTTAAGGGTTTCACCCCACACACAAACCTTGCTGATGAGAAAAAGTGACGGTAAACCTATTCAGGACTGATGCCACTTCATTCTGCACTGATCCCTCTTTTTTCTTTACCAACTGGCAGATGTGACAGTTAAGACAGGGGTGTACCAGGAAGAAATGGTGTTTAATAAGGCATTCAGGTGCAAAGTGATATAAATTTTGAATAAAAAGATGCAAAAAATTTTTTGATTTCAAGTGTGTTCCTTCTTTCTTTTCAGCCATGTTCCTTAATTTGGCCTACGTGGTGGTGCTGATGGAGAAAAGGGCATTTAAAAGTAAATTTCAAGATGCTCCTACTTGTCAGTGTTGCACAAAAAGATGGGTAATTTTCATTTAAGAGAAATACTTGTCACACATAAACACAGAGCAAATTTGGCCACAGTAGATTTCTTTGTAACCCTGATTTCATAATGGGTAGTGTTCTCCATTCACTCTGGATTGTGTGTTCTCTCGGGTTTCACATCACACCCCCAATTCTGCTGTTACACCCATTACGGTAAAATATACAACTGTGAAACAACAGGAGAACTACATTTACCCTGAGGCAAGGGGGCATGAATGAGCAACCTAAATCTTAGATCTCAACACTAATATTAAAGGTGCTATATATAAGTTTTTGCTTTCGCTAAATAGCCAACATTAGCATCGACAGCTGTTTACTTACCAAGAGCTTCAGCCATCGTTGCGTTTACAGGATAAGAGGTTAGAATACGTCCTCTGAGCAGCTCTACTTCTTCATCCTCTCATGTTGGACTGAGGGCAGACTGGACCCTACAGTGACTCACTATCAAAATGTAGTATTACGAGAAAGGCCTGATGGACCGGGGCTGATTAGCATGCTAGCTTCAGTAGAAGAAAAGAAGTGACAGAAATAGAAGCAAAACAAGAGTTAACACTGGCGTTGCATTCCACCACCACGGTGTATTATTCTGCAACATAAATAAGTAAGGTAAACTTAAAGGAATGGTTAAACATTTTGAAAAATACGCTTATTCGCTTTCCTGCTGAGAGTAAGATGAGAAGATCGATGCTACTCTAATATCTATCATATATCTCTTATATAAGGGCATAGCCTGCAGGCGATTAGCTTAGCTTAGCAAAAAGACTGGAAACAGGGGGAAACAGCTAGCCTGGCTCTGTCCAAAGGCAACAAATGCCACTTACAAGCATCTCTAAAGCTCATTAGTCAACACTTTATATCTCCTTTGTTTAATCTGTAAAAAAGTTGTATTGTAAAAGTGTCAAGCCACAATTTTAAGGGCAGCTGTTTCTTCCTACAGTAGCTAAGGGCACAGTTTGTATTCTTAACTGCACAGAAAGGGGACAGCATGAACACAACCCGAGTGGATTACCATACTACAAGCATAGCCAAGTGCAGTTTAAACATTCCTAATTTGGCCCGGCTGCTCTTATCGTGGTGAACAAAGACAGAGAGAGTGACTCTTTGCAGGTAAAAATGTGCTGAAGTATTTAGTATTTTTCTTGTTAAAGACCAGAGTTTAGAATCTGAAGGTTTGCTGTAGTCAGCAAAAAACATTAGTCGAAACAGATAACAAATAGACAAATGACAGATTAAAGGAAAATCTGACACAAAGTGTTATAGTAAGGTGTTGGGCCACCACTGGCCCCCAGATACTGGCATTAAGCCAAGGCGCATTCACTTAATGCCCGTCGATTGGCATTATTGTATTATAAGGTTTTTGGCATTAAGTCCCTGTACATCTACTGAAGGGAAGGACAGCATTCTTCCACAAGATAGCACCTCATTGGGTGTTTTTCACATGCTGATACAAACTCTCCCTCTGTTCAGTCAGGTTGAGATCTGGTGATTTTGAAGGCCAAAGATTATGATTCACGACAGTGATCCCTCACCACCTCTATGGAGGCATAGTTCTTTGCAATCACTCATTTATCCAGGTTTTCCTTTAACTTGTCTATATAACCTTTTAAGAAAAGGTATGAAAGCAAATGAAAGACTGTCTAGCTGTTGGCCAAGCTTTATACAAAGCTCTCTCACACATAGCTCAGCTTAAATCAACATAATAATTGTCCAGCTACACAACTGGTTGTTATGGTTTAACTGAATTAGTTTGATGAAAATGCTAATCTGTGCTTTAATGCTATTGATTTTATCAGCAAGTCAATACACAAATCTACTTAGAAAATCAATAAAGAATTCTCCATTTTCAATACTTCTCTATTTCCTACCTCTTTTCTGGATGTTCTTGAATTGCAAAAGAAAGAGTGAGAAAGAGAGACACACACAAACACACACACACACACACACACACACACACACACACACACACACACACACACACACACACACACACACACACACACACACACACACACACACACACACACACACACACAGAATGACCTCCCCTGCCACAGAGGAACATTGAGTCCCTGCAGCAGAGGGCTGGGTCTTGGTCACCGTAGCCTTGGACAAGCTGTGACAGCCTATGGAAAAGCCTTCTGCTACAGACAGCCCTCTCCCCCACAAACCCTGGCACGATCAACACACAGTGACCTTGTGTTTCAATTTGAGGAGGGAGGGAGAGTGAGAGAGAGTGAACTGTTGATTTGGGATAGTGTTTGTGTATCTGTGAGTGTCTATGTTTGTGTGTGTGTGTGTGTGTGTGTGTGTGTGTGTGTGTGTGTCTATGAGTGGGCAGGGAGATTTAGGACAATATATGTGGGCAAAGGCGATGATGCTGATGTGGAAATCTGGCCACAAGCCTGAGTGTTTCCAGCTGTTGTTAGCACACGTCCTGCCATTCACAGCAACAATACCAAACACAAAATTCTGAATGTTGTTTCGAACTTCTGGTAGTTGCTAAAAAACTGATGTTTAGATTACACAGATAGATTTGCAATAAAACCACAGTTAATTAGGGTCGCAGGTAATGATTTTTATTCAACGATCATTTTTGAACATCACTTAATCTGTAAATCGTTTACTCTTTAAAGTGTCCAAAACTAATGCCTGACTAACAGTCCAAAGCCCAACAATAGAGAAAAACTCTGAATACTCACATTGGAAGAACCTAAAAAAAGTTAATATTTTTTCTTCATAAATGACAGAAATATTTATTTGACCATCGAAATTGTTGATGATTCATTTTCTGTCAATTAATCAACTAATTCTTTCAGCCCTGTAATGAATTTTAACTCACTAAAAAAAAAAGATTAAATCCAGAACTGGACTGTGGACTCTCATTAATCATTGACTAATATGTGAAAAGTCTAAAATTTAACTGACATATTTAATTTTATTGAAATATGTTTTGCACAAATAAATAATTTTGCCTGTGTACTCTCTCTTTGTACCACTAAAGTTGCCTCACACATATTAGATGTGGTATGTAATCGAAAGTAGAGCACTACTGAATATGTTAAGCGGGCCTGTTGCAGCCGGCACAGAGTAAAAATGCAATCAAAGTAAAATAAGGAATCTAGAAAATGATCACAGTTGTGTCTAACTGCCATGTTAAAAAAACCTAACATTGGTTGCAAAGTCCAAAATAACTAGATTCAACCTAAAAACCATTAACTTTCCTTCAGGCTATGGTGCTATGATCTAGCCCGTGGCACAGCACACACTGCACTCTTGAAAAAGAACACATGAGCTGCAGGCAGTAATTTCTGGCCACAGGTACTGTTCCACTGGAGTTGGCAAAGGGGGAGTAATACAGCGGTACACCCTGTGAGAACACACTGTTCCATATCAGTGCGGTGCAAGAAGGGATTCTCGGCTGGATGCTTTCCAGGTTTCAATGGCAAGAATGAGGATATATTATTACTAAGTGCTCTCCACGGAGCTACACGCATACTTTGCTCTTCGTGGGCTCACATTGGTGTAATGGAGTCCACAAAAATCCAAGAGATTGATCTCAAAAAGAAGGAGGAACACTGCAGACGTGAGATACGCACTTCATGCTGCGGTCCTCCTGTGATGTGATGTGAGATAAAAGATAACTCAGGTGTCATGGTTATTAACCTCATTTGTTTATTATGGCTGCAAATGAAAACGTTCGACTCAAGGAACTAGACACTGAAACTCCTCCTTCACCTTGACACACACACACACACACGCAAACCCACTCGCGTTTAATGGCGACCCTTCGACTTTGCAGCGGACACGCTTCCTGGTGAACGACATGGGGGCACATCCAGATAAGTTCCATCCATTTCTTTCAGGGAGCTATTTCGACTTTGATCTGGGGGTGGGGGTACAGAGACAAAGAGGGCAATGGAGGGAAAAATTTGGCGCTTTAAACTTTTAATGCTTGTTTTAGCTTTATATTTAGATGGCTTTAGTAAATGCTCTGTAGGAGTGCCATAAAACAGTTGTATGACTAGGAATAAGAATTATTAATGTTATAGAGACAGAGGGCTACAATAAACTACGGGCTGGGTTCATGGAGTCAGTTGGTTGGTCAACCAGGAGATCCAGCAGTGACAGATAAGAACCTGTCCTGCATGTCAGAATGAGAGATAACTAACAGGACAACAGGAAGTGGCACATCAACACACACACACACACACACACACACACACACAGAGTAAGCATCAGGAGCCTCCTCTGCAACAAAGAGCAGGATGTCCAGGCCAGTCTTTTGGCAGTACTCCTCTGTATTGCATGTCCTACCTTCCTGACTAAAAGTTCCTTCCATCCATCACTATAAGCCACATTCTAGGACTGTGAGAAAGTAAAGCATTTTTTTTTTATCTTAAAGGAATGTTATACACACAACCTTTCCCTTTCACTCCTGAGCAGGCCATAAACACAGAGGCATGAAGCAGACTTACAATCAGCAGCACAAATTCATGGTCGGACATTTAGCCAAGACTGATTTGTCCCAGAATGAGGTTGAATATTTAATTGACTGCAACTGTTTCTTCACACAATGTTCTGGATGGTGACTGGATGCTCATTCGAAAAGTTAATCATCGTGCTATTTGTTCACATGTACATTTTCTAACCTAAAATCCCTTATCCATATAAACATAAGATTCAATATACTAATTACTATGCACTATAATTACTTTATTTAATACACTGTCACTGTTTTGCAATTACAGGACATGATAAAAGATGCTAGCTGATAGACACTGATCAACATGAGACTCTTGAAAACAATACAGCTGGAAAGACGTAACAAAGAGGAGGCAATATTCTGAGGATTTTCTTTCAAAATGTTCCTTGAGCTGTATCACCTACATCTACATCACAATTTTGTTTTTGTTGTGAGCAGCTCCTCTATTTGCTTTGTGCTCTGCATTATGGAACAATAGCAGGGGCTGCAGGTAAATAATTACTGTCATTTTCTATAAAAATACTAATTATTTCCTCCATTAAATATTTAGTTTCTGAAATGTCAGAAAATAGTGAAAAATGCATATCACATGTTCTCTGAGCTCGAGATGACTTCTTCAAATTGCTCAGGAACCCATCATTTTCTCTTGATCAACGGGTTGATTGACCTTTTTTTCACAATCAACACACACACACACACACACACACACACACACACACACACACACACACACACACACACACACACACACACACACATGCACACGCACACACAAACTGAATCTAGTCTGAAAAGACCTGAATTTAGTCTGTATACCAAATATGACATATTCGCGTACACTGATTCTTGTCACTTTTCCAGTGTGAGGGCACAGATATCACTGGAACACAGCTAATTTTAAACATTTTTACCAAACAGAATAAATACAATTAAAAGATGAAAAATGAATTGATGATTGATTGAGACAAAATAAAATAAAGTAAGTTTTGCGCTTCCTGCAGGGGAAACTAAGATATAACAGCTGATGGTATAGGGCTTTGAGGAAGATGCCCCACCCCCACCAGAGGGATCAATGCACATAAATGGAAGAGGTCACAGACCTTTGACATCCCCTTTCAGCTGGGGGAGGGGCACGGGCCTTTGTGAGATTGGCTTTAATGATCCAATTGTCGACTGCGTCATACACCTTCATACAGTACATACAGTTTGGTTCACATTTCGCTCCACCCTGTGCCCACTCCACCCTTAGGCCTATTCACCAAACCTGCCAGCCACAAGTGTGAGGTCGAGATAAAAAGCATTGCCCTGTATCCCATATGCTGTCTGCATCCAGCTGCCTTGTTTCGCTCTTCATCACTCCCACATCTGTTTTAACCTCTTCTCCCATCTCTTCTCCTCCTTAACATCCCCTACTCCTCTCCAGACCTTATCTGTGATTTCCCTCCCTCTCCTTTCATGCTGCATTTTTGAAGAGAGCTTTGGTCACTTAAAAAGCCAGGCAGGAGAGGATGACCACTTTCTAAGAGACTTTGATGCATTTGGTTCTATAGAAACCACATGAGCAAGAAGCAAGACTTTAAATAAATCTAATAATCAAATCACGGGTGAATGGGTTGCTCAAGATACACTCAATTACAGCAATAAATTAAACTACTGCTTTTCAGTAAGAGAACCCGTAACTGTATGTAGATCTGATTTCCTGCAACAGTAACAGAAAAACACCCAACCCTGACAGTGCCATTACAGTCTGTGAATATTTTTCTCCCTTTTATTTAGACTCAAACACTACCAGTGAACACGGTGTTCCTGGCGTTCTCGACCCTCAATAAGAAGGACAGGTTAAAAGTTTACAAGCATCCGTGCTGAACACATTTGGCTCTGCAGATCAGATCTGAGATATGCTTTTAATTCTGCTGTTTAACTGAGATAGACAATCTGACATTATCTGATTTAAAACTGACCTGGCTGTGGTAATTAGCTAATCCTGTCTCTTCTGGTCTGATTCTAAGTAGCCTGCATAACTTAACTGAGTGAACTGAGTTACTTACATTGGACAATGTTACTGCTAAAGCAATTAAGATGTTGCTGAGAATCACAAAATAGGTACCAAGATGAATCCATGATTTCTATGTGATTTATTTGTATTTGGCATGAACGTATGATTTAATCCAGTTTTGTATGAAAATGTATCTCCATTTGACAGTTGTGGAATGTAACTAAGTACATTAACTCAAGTACTGTGCTCAAGTACAGTTTTCAGATACTTACAGTGTACTTTACTTGAGTTTGTCCGTTTGACGCATCTTTATACTTCTGCTACTCGACATTTGATATGGAAAGCATGTACTTTTTATACCACTGCATTTATTTGACAGCCACAGTTACTAGTTACTTTGCAGATCTATATTTTAAACATAAAAATGTACAATCTATGTATAAAATGCGATGCATTGTTGCAGATTAAACTACCAGGCAGTATAGAAAGAAGTTCCAATTAGCTTCACCTCCAAGAGCTACAACAATTAATGGTGCTCAAACATTAATACCACTGTAATAATAATAATTAAATAATATGATGTATAACTACAAATGCACACAGTAGAGCATATACCTCTGCCAAGGGCGATGTCTGACAACATACACTAGACTTCAGAGAAAGAAGATTAAAACAAACCAACAAACAGATACAGCTGAAAAAACATAACCTCCTTGGCAGAGGCAATAAAACCAAAACACTCATAGACGCCATAATTTACACTGACTTTGGATACTTTAACTACATTTTGCTGATTATGTACTTTTACTTAAGTAAGAATTTGACAACAGGACTCGTACTTGTAATTGAGCATTTTTTATGTTTTGGTGTTGCTATTTTTAAAAAAAAAAGATTTGAGTACTTCTTCCACCACTGGTATTTGATAAGCTATGCTCAGATCACAGAGCGAGTTTTAATGACACACTCATCTCTCCATCTCAACATAAACGTGGGGCATAAGAATTTTTTTTTTTTTTTCCCTTGTACCATCTGCAATCAGGATCAGAAAAGCCCACAATCACTAAGAGGCACCTCTGAAAGGATCAAGAGAAGCATCTGCCTGCACTGCGGACTAGTCCCAGTGATGTTTTTGTGATCTAAACTGGTGCTGCGAACGATCCGCAAGGGTATTTCATGTGAAAGATTTTGCCTCGCAGATCATTATTTGAAAAAGATGTGTTTCTGGAGCTGGCTGAGGCAACAGCAGAAACTGAAACCTCTGTGTTACTGACTGGATTGGTAATCAATTGCTCTATATACCTTTGTGTTATGACACTGAACACAAATCTGAGTGATCTGTCACACATTGGTTTGTCATAACAGAGGGCAATAATTAGAAAAATGTGGGCTTTCAATTGAACATGCATCTTCTGTCTTTCCCGAGAAAATACAGAGCGAAACACTGATGGACAACTGAGCAAACACAAGGTATGAACGGTAAAAGAGGAGCCCTGATGTGCTCCAAATGATAGTGAAAGAGCAATGAGAGGAAATAAATCAATGTTACCCTGGTGACAAGTGCTTTATGTCCAAATGGATATGAAATAGTCATCTATCCACAGCTTGGTCGAGCTTTTTACGTAAGAAATGTCATGTCATGAAATGTCATGTTGCATTTTTTGGAAAAACCTCTTTTGCTCACAGCAGGTTTTCTGCACAATAAAACAACTGTGAATGAGAGCTGGGGCAAAAATAGAAGGGGAACCATTATCATAACAAGATAAAAGGTTTGACAAAACAGCATTTTGAGCAAGCTAAAGAGATGTGTTATTATCTTAAATAGGTCGTATTTTGAGGGTGAATGGGATTGAGCCACAGGTTATTAACTTAATTTGTAGCTGGGTGTATTTCATTTTAATTCATTTGAATTGTTAAAGGTGCACTTTTTTTCTTAGCAAGGACAGAACCTGCATGTGATTATTACTCATCAATGACATACAGTAAATCCGGACATTTTGGTTATTAGAAGTTTATAGTAAACTCTGTGTGGAAAAGGGAATAATGTCTGAATAATGTGAGCCACAATTTTTGGTTTTCAAAACTATATCCAACTCATCTGCCGTATTTCCAGATCAGATGCATCACTGCTGTTTTATAAAATAAAAAGTTAAGATGCAGCAAACACACACAAACAAAATGCCCAGCCCTAAAATTCAAGGCCTTAAACAAAGCAACATGGGAAAGAGACGTCTCCTTAAAGGCTAAAGAGGGAAACCTGTCCGAGCACAGGAGTGGTGTCACGGGGGCCTTACTTATCTCCTCCCAGATTAAGTCCCAATTGTTCGCCAGGAACAAAGGCAGCCAGTGAGGAAACCAGCCCCCAAGGGCCAGATGGTCAGCGTTCAGAGCCCCCTGACCCCTTCAGCCCTGGCTCTCTCTGACAGGGCCGTGCGTGTTCTAGGCGAGACAGACCACCCAGCAAATTCACAATGCTAACTGCTTGTTCGGTGTACTCAACGTGATACTGTACTACCTGTCTGACTTTAACGGATGTTTCTCTTTAGTCGAATACTGCGCCTTTTATATTATGTATAGCTGCAGAGGACAAACATTACTGTCAGATATAATGACAACACAGTCAATAGCAAAAATCTGGATTTCTAATCATGTATACATTCTGTAGCTGGAAATTTTAAAGCTGAAAATGTAGATTATAGGTGACTGGACAAAGAAATTGCTAGATCAAAATGCTTCTTTAACATGAAAAGTAGCTGATCAGCATTTGAGATGAAAGTGAAGCCTGACTGGAAATGAAGCAGCCAAATTATAAGGACCTCTCTGCATATGTTAAAATCATATTTCTCTGCTGCAGTTTTCTAGGATCTTGTAATCTGCACGCAACTGTCATTTGCTCTATTGACATTTTGGGATTATAGAACGGGGTACTGGAGACATGAGAAATGCAACCTTTGGGACATCAAACGTGAGGAATGGCAAGATTAGATGCAGTCAAGACAGACTGGTTTGCCTGTAATTACAATGACAAACCACCAAAGACATCTCCAGGTCATACTTATCTGATATGACTTTATCTAAGCTGCTGAAGCCTGTTTCAACACCAAGCCTCAGGCAACTTTACCAGTATTCTACAGACAAACATGTAAATTAATGACCCAGATCCAGGTGTATTTGACACGACTTTGTTAACAGTGATTAATCAGCAGGACTGACATTTCGAGCAACGAAATATTTACATGTGAGGCAGGACAGGCTGATGTCCGACTGTTTAAATACCCACGAGATAAATTAATTGACTGCTCATCTTAAGCAAAGTAAAGTATCTTAAAGTGTCATCAGACTTTTTTTTTTTTTCTGCCGCAGGTTTAGAGAGGCACTGACGCTGAAATGACACTGCAAAATACGTTCGTTAAAAGACTAATGAGGCTATTAGATGTAGGTCTGCTACACACACTTTTGCAGCCGAGCTTCACTGACAGCCACGGCGCGTTTACTTGTCCAAATGTTGAACTAGAAAACCAGGTTTAAAAGGGAGATTCACATTTCGAGCATTCAAACGGGCGTAAGGACAGACCTTGCCTATACATGAATAACGTAACTGCCTCAAGTCAGGACTTAGTGTCTTCAAGAAACAAAACAAACACACACAACACAACACGACCCGCACCGTGCCATCACTTGTTTAAATTTCCGAGGAAACTGCCGGGTGAAGCGAACTTTAAGCATCTGTTTAAGCCCCGTTGACGGAGCTACAGGCTCCCGCACGACCATCACCTGGAGAGCGTCGACGACCCAACGCTGCTTATAGGGACTCCCGCTCTGTCATGCGACAAGTGATACCGAACAGGTGTTTGAACGTGAGGGTGCGGGAACGTAACCCCCGCGCGTGCCCACCTACCTTTGCCCGCGCGGAAAACGCGTTATGCGGCCACGTCCATGTAGAGTCGGGCGTCGACACCAACCCAACCCAACCCAACCCGCCGCCGCCGTCGCCGCCCCTGCTGCTCCCGCCGCTCGGCGCCGCTCCAGCTGACCTGCGCACGGTGAGGGAGCCGCCGAGTGACGTCAGGAAATGACTGTGCGTGCCGTTTGGCTCAGTGCAGCTCGTCGCTGTGATGGGAGGAGAGAAGCGCACGGGCAGATACGAAACTGACACACCGCAGACGTTTGCAGCTGCGATCGACCGGTTAAATTCAAACGAGCAAAATTAAGTTTGAAAGTCAGAGCCTGCTGTATTTCACAACAAAAAACAGACCACCTCACAATTCCATGGAGAGATAGGGGGGGGGGAGGTAGATATAGAGAGCAAAAATAAAATGAATTAGAAAAGGGATTACAGTGAACAATAAACAGCTATAAATAACTACATGCAAACATAGTAAAAAAGACTGGAATAGCTAATGAATCACTGATTCACTGATACACACACACACACATAGATTCACGCACACATACAATGGCTACACACATTGATACCTGCAGAAATGTATACATTAAACTGCATGTTGCAAAGTTATCTACAGCCTACCTGTAGGCTACATTTTCTTTTTAAACTAAAAATACAGGCCGGTGCCTGACTCGAGTCTCTAGGCACAACTGATCGAGTAGCCGCTGTATTTCTCCGGCTATGGCTTTGCCGGTTACAACATCTCCCTCTGTTGGAAGAAATACAGATTTGATGCACTGAGTTCAACAGTCTACACTGAAAAAATGGGCTTCATGTTGTGCAGCTTGTACAAACACTATGTTCACTGCAAAATAAAAACGTGATGTAAATGAAAGCTGACTGCTACTTTTTAAGGAGGCAGCAGCTTCAGTAAACACTTTATTTCGGAGCCGTAAACGTCACGATCATAGCCCTTAATCAATAAGTTTATGAACGTATGCAGAGTTATCACCTTATAAATTGTAGAACACCGCCGTCTGTTGGGTGACAGGATGAACAACCGACAGAACAGAGAGGACCGGTGGGTGGGTGGGGGTTCTACACTACTGATATTGTGTTCAAGAAAGAGTGGTGAGTATACCTAAAACAAATGTGCAACAACAAAAATAAATAAATAACAGATAGATAGCTATATATTATAAAGAGAGAGAGAGAGAGTGATGATAGATAAATAGAGAGATGATAGATAGATAGATAGAAAACACAAACTTAATCTCCTTTTTGAAATCACAGTTAAAAAAAAAAAAAAAGCATGATTCCAACAGCTGTTCTCCAGGGAGCAACTCACAGCAGGTCCTAAGCATTTCCTGTTCGTCATTTGTTCATTCGCAGAACTGCATGTGCGAACACATGAGAAAAATAGTAAATTGATAGTTTTAAAGTTTGAGTTGAGGTGAGCTTTGGATTCTTGAAGCCAATCTCATCTTGTATCGAACCCAAAGACGGACAAGAAAACGACAAAGCTGAGGGTTATCAAGGTATACATCTCTGGGACCTGAAGATGAACTTTTAAATGCAGTGTAAGGTAGAAAAGTTGATGATAAAGTTATGGTGACTGAAGCTGAAGCTATTATGGGATAAGGATAGCGGGACTTTTGCTGCCAAATAGAATAGAACAGAATAGAATACAATAAAATAGACCTGGCTATTTAATAATGGTCCAGAACTAAGAGCATCTACAACCCTTATCGATGAATTACTAAATAGATGAGTAGAATAGAATAGAGTAAGTTATCATGATCAAGAACCGAGACCACCAGAAACCCACATGAATATTTACATTACTGAATAGACTAGAACAGACTAGGCTAATTATGGTCAAGAACCAAGAGCAGTAGTAATCCATAAAATAGATTAGAACAGAATAAAATAAAATAGAATTGGCTATTTAATAATGGTCCAGAACTAAGAGCATCTACAACCCATATGGGTGAATTACCAAATAGAATAAAATAAAATATTTTTTTCTGAAACCGTGGAAATAAATTTTAAACGATTATTTTTTTTTAAACTTTCCCGTCCGTCCGATGGCATCTTTTCAGTGAGATCCCAACGTTTCCGTTGTAACATCGGGGAGCAGAAACATGTTGCCTACAACCGTTTGTGAACTCTTTGAATGCTCCTCAACAGGGCGCATGCGCAGTACTTGACATTTTGAAGTTGCTTCTCCGGGGTGTTTGAACAGGAAGGCGGACATGTTGGTTAGGCTGTGGGAGAAAATTGGTCACCGTTTGCTGTGTTTTTTTTCCGAAAACTAACACACATCAAAACCCGATTTATGTGTCTTCGATCTTGGGGTTAAAGCAGTTTGGACAGGAAACAGCCAGTGACAATGCACGGGGTGCAGCGGAAGGACTACCGTTAAACGCTGTAACGAGTCTGTGTTTAAACTGATCGAAATTTGGAAGAAGCAGAAGTTTTTTCCCCACCACTTCTACTTTTGAGCTGTCAGAAAATTTTTGTCGTTTTCTGCAGGGGCCTGGCACAGAAATGGGAACCGGCCTGGACTAACCTTCCCAAAAACTGTGCTTTTCAGAGAGACGTTACATTTGAGTTTTGACTGCCTTTTGTTTGGATGCACCAACATTTTAAGCCCTTATCATCAGTGACATCCTACGGAGGCTGACTAATCTGTCGCCGCATTTATCGTTTGCCACTGAAGTTATTTGCCACCCAGACTGGAAAAACATCTTTCGACTTTGAAAATGTGGCTTTTGTATATTCAGCGAAACCTTAAACGTTTCATTGTCTATGGAAACTCGAAGAGAACGATGTATTTTCTGTGAAGTGCGGTTTAAAGTTCACACGAAGAAAGGAACATTTGGCTAGCTAGCTACCGCTGGCTGCTAAAGCTAGCTAGCCAGCCCTCTGCCTCGCCAGTGAGCTGTTTTTGTTCATAACCCAACATCGGGACTGAGTTTAAGAGCAAAAATGTCTGCTGGGGAAAGTCTGGAGGCTCGATTTGAAAAAATCGATGCCATGTTGAAGGACCCAAAGTCAGAAATAAATACGGATTGTCTTCTGGTAAGTTTGTAGCTTGCTAGCTGGCTAGGTAACTAGCGAGTCAGCCATTCGGGGTCAGTCTACTCCTTGGAGCAGACATTCTTTCCGAGACCAACAAGTCGTCTCATTTGTCACTGAAGAAATGTGTTGATATTGACTCCGACTGGCCAGTTTAGCTCTCACACTTAACTTCAAACGTGTGTGTGTGTGTGTGTGTGTGTGTGTGTGTGTGTGTGTGTGGTGGTACATAAAGTAAAGGTTTTGCGAAAAGACCACAACCAGCAGTATGAAATCTCTTTTATTCTACAGTCAGATACCGGACAAACTCGCAGCCAAAAACAGTGTAACTGTAATTGCTAACAATCGGATTTGGAATTGAATTTGATAACCTGGCATCATTAAAAGAGAGTAACTAATCTAAAAGCAGTGGTAACTAAATAAGTCTGACAGATGGCAACCGTCTTGCCGTTCTTCACAAAGACACACACTTCGTCAGATTATTTATGGTTTAGGCCAGGTAAAAACAAATAGCTTTATTAAGTCTGATCAACTGGAACGGTTTCTTTGTCACCCACTATAATAGTTTGTGTCGTCCCCAGTGTGCCCTAGATCATTAGGAAGAGGGTGGTTAAGTGTGCGGTTTTTTTTTTCTAGATTTACGTATCTAAGCTTCATTTGAAGTGATAGGCTGCCTGCAAGCCTGTTGTAACCTGTAGGCCCCCAGCTGCATCAGTACACCTGTTTGCTATAGTTTGCCCCTGCTGCTTCCTGTCCATGGGCAACTACTCATGAAGTGATTCTCCTTTCTGAGGAAAGAAGGCGGCTCCTGCCACGTGCTAAACCCTAGCAAAACCTTCATAGGTTTTTATTACATGCGGCGATCCTAGGAAACTGAGTCACCATGGAGTGGATGCCAAGAGGCTGTTGTTGTGTGAAGTGTTTGTTGATATCAGGAGCCTTTCGGCTTGGGTGACGGTGGCACTGAGTGTTTTCACAAGGATTTGGCTCTAAGTGACTCATGGGAGCAGTTGCGCTCAGATGTATAGTGTGATAAAACCAAAATTCAAAGGGGTCACCGGATGGACTATTTTTGCCAAAATGTCGTGGGACTGACCTTGGCATTTACGTTTTGTGTTTCCAGGTAGGCCTAAGTTTTTCACCAAGGTTCCACTGCTCGAACTAGCAATGAATGACTTGTAGTTCTGCATCTTTGTGTACAGTAGTTTTGCTGTAACTCTGTCAGGTGTTCTGCACATAAGGTCAGACTCCTTGATTAACAGTTCCTGTATCTTGATTGTACTATATGGGATGTATTACCTGGCAGATAAACTTACTAAGCAAAGGAACATCAGGGAAGCAATCTGTCTTGGGAAGGGGGCTTATTCTAAAACCCCACCCACACATCAAATTTGGAGTGTTTGTGTATAGGCTGCTGTAGATAGCTGTCTTTTGAAAAGAAAACTTGCTTAGTCTCCATGACCTCCCATCCTGTTGCAGAAAGAGGCAATTAAACTCACCTAAAAGTGCACACATTCTGCATTTTTAATGGCAAAAAGCTGTAGGGACTGTTCCTGCTGGCAGCTACACACACAAGGGTGTTGTTCCTCTTTTCCCCCCTCTCTGCAATCTCCCCTGATCAATGAATGGAAGCCTTTTGCTGAGGCTCTCTCTGCCACCATGCAACTCCACCCACAGCTTAATAAAATTCCTTGCTAATCAAATAACCTCTTGTCTTTGACTGGCCTGGAGTTCCCTGTGTGTCTCAAAGCCATTCTGCACGTCTGGAGAGAGTTGAGACCAGGCAGGCAGCTCTGAGGTAGCTGGGTGTGGGCTCCGCTCTCTACCCATAAACCAAAATTATGTGGACTGAAGACTCATGTTTCTGAAGGCCGTGAATCAGGACATTTAACTCATAAAGCAGCCAGCATGCTTGGCTATGAGTAATAGGTTCCATCAGAATGCACAATGCAAGCCTTTTACTGGCCATGTTTCTGTACCTGGGTCTTGAGCCGGCATTGCTTACTGTCTGAAGTAGAGCAATGTTGGGTTTACATTTTTCCCATAGAACCCTGACCTGTTTTGTGTGACGGCGACACTTGGCCTGCACCTTACCACTCAGCTCTGGGCTGGCCTATCGAGCACTGTATTCCAACCCTGTCGCTCTTATCTTCACCCAGTAAATAAATCCTGCTTGGAGAGAAGAGCACCTTATCTGGATGCGCTGCCCCCTCTCCAATCGTTATGCTTTAGGCAGGCTTCTTAGAACCAATCTGAACAGAAAGAATTCCTGACATTGTGATGTGAAAGCTCACTGACATTAAGGGACTGAGCGTTGTCCATATATGTTTTACTGTTGGCAACCATCAATAGCTTAGATCAACTTATTTTATCAGCTGATGTGTCTGGATTGAACATCCTCACCTCTGAACGTTAGCATGGAGGAAGTGGTGTGATTTTCAGTTTGTAAATACATTAAACAGTATTTTTTAGTTGCGTTTGCACTTGACCATTAAGTGGCACAGTCAGTTTATCATTTGGTAAATTAAAATGGTTGAGTTGATATGGTAGAACTTGTTTTGCATGGGCTTTGCCTCTATTTGAGATATATATAAAGGTTTCCTGGCATAGCCTTTGTTCTTACTTTGGCACTCGGGGTGTATTAGCTTCTCTGTATTTTGATCCCTCTTACATCTGCTATTTGGACTCTACATCTGTAATAAGGGTAATTACAGGAAACTTCAAGGCTAGTAAACCAGATTTGTAGACAGTGATTGACTGTGTGAATGCTACATGTACATGTTAGGGTGGATTCTCTTGTTTTGAAGTGATTTAGAATATAAGTTGAATAATACATTGAATACTAAATACTAGTAAATACTACAGTTTGTGTGGTAGGATGCTCTGAAGCAAAAAGGCAAAATTAGTTTTAGCAGTTCATATAAGGTTTAAAATTTTGAGTTATTACACAATTTACAAATGAAGAAATACTTGTTTTCTTAAATGAATTTGATAATTAATGTTTTGCAGGTTAACATCTGCCAGTAATTACCACTCAAATTAGATTTCATCCTAAAGCGATATCTGTTACTGATTGAAGTGCTCATTATTATTTGTCATTATACCTAATTAATGATGCTTTGTGGTAAAGAAGCTATAGAGTAAAAATTCCTAATGCGAAATGTTTTACTTGGTAATGTTTGTCTTTGTTTTTTCACCTCTAATTATGGTTGCATTGCCACAGTCAGAATGGGGCACGGTTGGCCCTGTTCTCAGACTTTTGTATTCAAAGGAAACGATCATATAGCAGAATTGGGCCTTGAGAATAATTTGAAGGACTGTTTTACTGGCATGCTTCCTAATTGCCTTGCATAGTCAATCTGCTAAGGCCTAACTCGAGTAACAGCTAGAGCACAGTCAATCCTTGTCTTGCCTATGTATAGTGCCTGCCCTTGTCTCACTGACCTTTGCCTTTAATGGACAAACTTTACCTGCAAGGTGTTGTCTGCACTGATAATGCAGCTCTAGTCCTTATTGGTTCTAGACACACACAGATCTGCAAAATTTTGACAGAGGGAGATAATTGCCAGTCAGGTGTATTGACATTAGATACATAATATTTTTACAGGCTGTACCAAGTACTTTTTTCTTGATGTATACACAATTTGATTATACTCTACATTAGTTATGACCATTTAATAAAACATGCAATAAGATTTTAGGTTGATTTACCTTCCAAGCAGCCATTTTTTTCAGGTTATGCCAGTGCAGTCCAGTCACCTGCCTCTGCTTTGTTTTGCTCTTGTTCTACATGATCTTTCAAAAAAAAAAAGTGACCTTTTAATGCTAAATTAAGGTTTAGGATAAATAGCATTTATATAATGTGTAGACCAATTTATGATAATTGTAATAAAAATATGTAATATGTTGAAATATTGATTATTTCCTCTGCATTACTGCCCAGCCTCTTTATTGTTGGATGGTAATGCAGGTGACAGGAGACATTGACTTGGAAACTTACTTGAATCTTGGATGTCACAGCATCCTTGAATGCACCACCAGTTTTTTTTGCAAATGGGCCCTTGCTCACTGCTACATTATAGCCTGGAAGGCTAATGGAGCTCTGAAAAAAAGTAAAAGTGACTACATTTTCATGATTATGGATCACTTTCTTCAAATGTGTTTCAAGTCTCTGCAAGTGGATTTTTATAGCATACTGCCTGGAAGCAACAAAACATGCTAATAACTTTTCCTATGCTTTGGAAAATCATCAGAAGTTATTTAGGTTATATATAATTTGTAGATAATTGGCTAAAATATCCGAAACCCACTAGTTTGGTCCTTTTTAATGATGAATTACATCACTTTGAGGTGAAAAACATGTATTTGTAGTAACGGTTATAGTCAGCATTTAATCCATCCCTATTGTCTAAAAGGTTTGGGGCCGCCGTTCGTAAACTGCTCTACTCAGCTATTCAGCTATGGGAACAACAATTGGCTGAGCTATTTGTAGCTCTGCATTCCCTCAACTGACTGATTATGTGCAGGAATGCATACTAAAATGATTCAGTCTTTTAATAATGGAACGCTTTTTCCTTTGATTCACCCATTGAACTTTACAGCCTCCTGCTTTTCTGTCAGCTAATTTCTTAAGGGCTACAATCCCAGTTAGTTTGTCCCACTTACAGAGGACTCTGTGACCCTTGTCCAATGAAGATGGTAAAAGTGAACTGAGTTGATGTTTAATAAGATGCTTATTTGTAGGGTTGAGGTTATAAATCTTGGTCAGTGCAGGCAGGATAGCAGAGTTTTACTTGAGAAGACAGAGCTCAGTCAGTGGAAACACGTGAGTGCTCTCCACTGTTGGAATAACTCAATTATATTTTGACATGAAAGCATTTGTGACAGTGATTCTCCCTCACTGGGACCTCATAAGGAAATGGAATGCCCCTGTTTTGCCACCCCTGGGTTTGACTGTCACTGCCATTTATCCAGTAGAGTTGTTAGTTATGCAGTCTTTCTAGGTAAGTGGGATTTCCTGTCAGTAGATATTATGTACAGCAGGAGTGTGCAAAAGGAGTTTGGACCAAATGTTTAGTTAAGAAAAAGTCAAGTGAAACTCACTGGTGGGTTCCAAAGTGTACCAAATTAATAAATTCCGAGGCAAATGGATATGTACTCCCCTAGATTTACATGTCTACCTTAAAGCCTTTACCTGAAGGTTAGTCGCCAGGAAGCAATGTGGTATTTCAAGCTTTGAATGGCTTCGTTGGTTTGTATGATCACAATTGTCATTCCACGGGTGCAGCCTGCGATGGAACTACCTTTATTTGCATGGCGAACTTAATGGCCCTCTGCAGATTTGCTCACATGTGGAAAGCATATTGTCTCAGAGAGGTGGCAGAAAAGGAAGTGAGACGTAGGGCTTGACTTGGGCCAGTCCACATGCCTTGTGCTGGCATGTAGAAAGGGATGATGTGGCTGAGTCTCCCATGGAAATTTTAACTCAGACTTTTAATGTCTGGAAAAGAGCTTGTGTGTTGTGTGAGGATTTCTCTTCCCTAAAGTTTAAAGAAATAATTGCCATATGTCATGTCAACCACTGGCTTTGTGTGTTTTGTATAACTACAGGTATACATTTTTTAACATAATTACCACATTTTCATTAACAGGGTGATGATATGGTTTTTCATATTATTATTTAGTAATCCCAGGGATGTGTCGCCCTCTGCCTGAAGCAGCATCAGCAGAAATAGGATAACATGGAGCCCTGCAAGCTCTGGTTTGTTTTCCCAGCAATTTTTTTCCCCCAAGACTGCCACATAATGAAAACTAGCTTGTGGACTGCTACCGCCCAGTGCTTGTTGCAATGAGTCAATCATATGCATGGTTTTACTCTGTCTCTAGTAGGATAGATTGTTACAATATTGTGTGTGTTCCATTTTTAACAGCACATAGTCTCACTGAGTCTTTAAATTTGATTAAGATTGTCATATGCTCTTGCCTTGTTGATTCAAGGCTGTCACTACAGTGTATGAAAATATCTCAGTGCCTGAAGACTGGAGCCACATACATTTAGAATTTAGATCCTGGTGTATTACTTTATATTTGTACTACTATAGCATTTTTTTCCATTTTGTGTTGTACATTTTAATCATTGATGCCTTTTTTCTTCAGTTTGTATGGAAAGCAGGAAAAAACCCCTGAGCCACTGGAAATTTCAGAGCTGCAAGAAGTGCTGTAGAAGTGCTTATCTAGGAACAGTTTCACCTCTGGAAATAACTTTGAATTACTAGCTTAGAAAGAGCTTTGTCAGGGATTGTAGACTATTATTGTCATATTCGTTAGCTTAGAATGGAGCTAATTTTTGGCTGAGCCATGTTGGTGCTTCTGGCTGCTCCATCTGAGTGGTTTGATAGCCAAAACCAAACGGAGACAGATGATCTTTGGTCACTGACTTACACCCTTGATGATCACAAATCAGTCGCCAGGGGTACCTTAGGTTTCTTATTTATAAATTGAACCTGATGACCCTGCCTCTGTGTGTGTATAGTGATTTTAAACAAAATATACTTTAGACGTATAAACAAATTTAGAGGACTCAGGTACACTTTCTTATGGTTGTCTGATTTGACGACACATAATTTGAGATGATATAAATTTCGCTAGAGCCAGAGATTTTGCAATACAGGCAAGATTATGGCAATATTGGATTTTTATATGACTTCAACACTTTTAC
The DNA here is from genome assembly GCF_016859285.1 of Xiphias gladius. Taxonomy (NCBI): domain Eukaryota; kingdom Metazoa; phylum Chordata; class Actinopteri; order Istiophoriformes; family Xiphiidae; genus Xiphias; species Xiphias gladius. Next base: position 18,029,349 of record NC_053413.1, on the reverse strand, counting down.
ATATTAAATATGCTTGATAAGACAAAAACAGACACTCCTACCTGGTAATTTTGTCCATTATTTTCTCAATAGATTTTCCAAAAAATTTACCATATCACGAAAATTATAGATCATCATAGAGGATTTCATCTATATTGTCCACTCCTAACACCCTTGTATCTCTGAATACAAATGCCCCTAAAATATTGAGACGGCTCGTCTTTCCACTAGGATAGCTGGTAGATGCCATGGCAGAGATGCAAATGCTGCGATTCAAACTTGGAACAGTTGCAGCTCACTCACCCAGTGCTACTTACTTTTAGTGCTTTTTTACTTCTAATTTAATGTTTATTCCTTATTCCAGTTTATTTCTTCAGTCAGCTATGTTCTATTCACCAGTCGAATTTGTGGTTCTATTTTATGCAACAGTGATTTTTTTCTTTTTTTTTTTCTATACCTGGTTCTTTTGTCACTCTGGTGTTTCAGTAGAAGACTCTGAGCATGGCTGTCTTCCTATTTTCTTTGTTTTTTCCTTCATTTGTTTTCCGATTGGTCTAGCCAACCTCACATGCACCAGCTCTCCACTCCCTACTCCTTTCCGTCATACCGTTAAGCAGTAGCACTGATTGAAAATGAGGCTCACTATGTGACTCTGGACTTGGGATGGATTTTTTTTCTCTCCCTTCCTTTACTTTTTGTTGAGAACTTGTTTGGCCACATACTTAAAATAGCTCTCTGACGTGTACAGTCCTGTTAAGGAATGTTACTGTGGCTGTCCAGAGTTCTCTGCGGCAGGAAGTTATGCAAACGTGCATTGCTGAGCACAGAGCCTTGTGATTAGGGTCCTGAAGGACGCAGTTCTTCAGCGTTTTTTTCCAGTTCAGGCTGGCTGGATACTGTGTGGCCAACAAGGCCCCCTTTTTTTTTTTCTCCCAGCCTATGGTCTGGTCTGTCTTGTGTAAATGCTCCCTCCTGAAAGTTAACTTTAAGTTTTTTTTTTTGTTTTTTTTAAGCTGAGCAGATGATGGCTTTCAGCTCTGCCATGTGTGCAGATCACAGCCTATCCTCTCATTAATTTCCCAAATTCTGGCTCCGTGAATGTCTCCATTGCTTTTGTTCTTCCCATTCTTCACCTCCCATTTTTACCTTTTGCCCTCCCACCTGCCTTTTTTCTTGCCTCCACCCATCCCGTAGGGCGTCTGCTTCTTTCATGTCCCATAGAGTGGGGGTTTGGCCCTGACCTCCACTGCTGAGCAGAAGCAGCAGAGTTACTTAAGAGGATTCCTTGCCTTCTCTGAGCTGCTGATTCACCATGTGTCATCATTGTTTTGTTCAGAGATACAAAATGAAATTTGACATTATTTAATAGAAGATCATTCACAATGCAAGAATGCCAAGATTCTTGCTATGATAGTGAGTGCAGAGATGATGTACCCTGTGTCAACAAGTGAAATAAACTTGTTTTCTTTTATAGTTCATGGGCAGCTCAGCTGTAGTATTTGCCACAGACATTTGAAGAAATTAAACTTAGGCTAGCTGACCTGTGACAGTGTCAGGAAAGGCTCATTTTCAACATCTGGGTCACCCCCACTTTTGAGTTAAGTGTTTGTGTGCCTGTCTTGTTTCAGCCATTCTGGATTATGGAAGATTAGATTGAATCCTGCCAGTGGCACTTGTGCTCCTGCCTAGCCTGAGGTAGCCCATACTGTGTGTTTATTTACAGCTCTTATATTTCAAATGTTGTAGCTGTGGTATCATAATTTGAAATGGTTGTTCATGCACGGTCCTTTTCAATTTTATTTAATGGCATCATCATTCTTAGCCCCATTTTTTACATCTTACAGGGACAATGGTATTCAAGTTGTCATGAAAGGGATTCTAGTGAGTGTCAGGAACTGGTGAGGTGCGAGTAATTTCAGTGGGTGTTGCAGGCAGCCCTGAACCAAAGTCACACAGTTGACTGTATGGTTATTGTAAGGCACCACCCTTTTGCCTCCGTTATCAAAAGCTACTTAGTTTCTCCAGTTCCTTTTATTTGAAACATTGTGACCAGGGTGGGACATTCAGCTTCTGGTTGTCCATCCAGGATGACTGCTGGGTTATTAAAATCTTCCAGGTACTTGCTTTTTACAACAGCCTTTTTTCTTATGCAAATATGTCAAAGAAAAACTATAGTACTGCTGTGAAGCACCCTCCTCTATTAATCACTTTAAAAAACTGTGAATGCTGGGACTGAAATCCAGGTATTTGTAATAAGCTAAAACCCTCTTAGACTTTATTAATGTAATACAGGTTGGAAGCCCACTGCTTGGTTTGTGCACAAGTCTCAGCTCAGAGTCGTCCTGCAGAGACCAATTGCTTGACAGGACCCTGTGTTTGCATTTTATATGTTGTCTGGGATGATGTTGGAGTAGTAAACACTGTATAGCTTTATTTGCCAGCTTGTGAACCCTTCTCCTCTCCCCTCAGGATGGCTTGGACGCACTGGTGTACGACCTTGACTTTCCTGCCCTGAGGAAAAACAAGAGCATTGACAACTTTTTGAATAGATGTAAGTAGCTCAGATCATGCCTTCCTCCTTATGTCCTCCTTTATGCTCATCTCTCCATGTCTTTCGCTTTAACCATGTGTTTGCATACCCCTGTTACATGTGGGTTTATGCCTAGGCTCAGAAAAGAAGGCTGTTTTTGGGTCACTGCCTCTATGTAGGCTTGGACACAATAGGTGTCTGCTGCTCAGTGTCCCCAACAAAGGGGCTTTCATAAATGGCTGGTGACCCACATGATGCCTATCGCAATGGCTTCTAATTTTCACAGTGCCCTCAGACTGGGGAACCCCTATAACTATGTTTTAGACAAAACAAAAAGTATCAATAGAAGGCTAGTATGGTATGATATAAATCTACCTTTCCTCAACAGATCTAGTATAACTGCCAAATTCTCTGCATTTACATTTCTAGGAAATGGAAACTATCATGTTACAGTGTTTATCACAGGACTTGTTCTTTTTAAGCCAAGAATTTCTGAGGTGGGGGGCAAAGAACCAATGTTATACCTTGGGGATATGCGTATTTAATTTCCTGAATTACACATAGAAAAACATATAATTTTACAAAACACCAATATCCAAACATAAGCTTACTCTCCCTGCCTCCTTTGTTTCTATCTCCGTTATGACCCAAAATATTCTCCCTGTCTTTGCGGCAGGTTTTGCAGCTTTCTGTAAAACTTTTCATTTTCCTTGGTTTCTCTTCATACTCCTCCTGTAAACAAACACTTTGCACATTGATTTGTTAAAAAAAGATTCATATTTATATCCAGTACGGGTCAGGTAGTGATTTCATACATGGGTATGTATGTGCTTTTTTTCACCGTCTCAACAAAAGCAGATATACATTAAACCTATGAATACCCTGTGCCTTTTTTACCAGCAGTGTATAAAATGTATTTATATGTAATGATATGAATTGATATGGAGGCCAAATCAGCACTTACAACCTGCCTTTGTAAGACATAGTTGTGAGAAAATGTGATCTTAGTCTCTTTACTTGATGTTTAAGAGCTGGGAGTTTATTTTTGTCAAGTCTTGTAGTCTGAGCAGGACTTTATAAACATTTGATCAGTTTGAGGGAAACTAATATTCAGTGTTCTATATTTGAATATCAAACCAAGATGCTATAAAGCCTTGGGCAAAAAATGCCATTAGGCATCTCCTCGATTACTCTTGGTACTGTACTTTTGTGTATAGCGCCAAAGTGTTGGAAATGCATTGATTGATATGGACTAATGGACTGCTGAGACACTGGTCCTCAGTTGAATGCACTGCCTGAAGGGCTCTTTACTCTAAATTCTCTCCTCCATATATTGCGCTATGCACCCCGATCATATCCGCTGATTGCTCTACTGTATGCGGTATATGCTGGGACCTAATAGAGATAATCCTCCTCCATTTACCCACACATGCAAATGCACATACATACAATATATTCTCTGTAAAAGCAACATAAGATCCTATTTGTATCATTTCTAAACTGGTTCATATGTCTGTTTGCTCCTGTGGGATTTTTCCATTAAGGATCATGATCCCGGGAACCACTGCAAAGAGTGGAAATGACTCACTCTCAAATGTTCTTATTCTAATAGCTCAGGGCTTGCTTTTTATTTTTAGATCAATTGAACTTGGATGCCCCTGCACCCCCCTTTTCCATGCATTCCCGTGCCAGTTGTGACCCATGTGAATTGAAAATTATCCCCCTAGTCCAGCTATGACCAAATTTGGCTGAACAGTGAATACTATCTCCCCTAGGGGAGCTAGCATTGTTACATCCGTGAGAGGTCTGGTCTGTTTGCCAACATACGGGATGTTCCTATGAAACTCAGCTTTTGCTATATGTAGACTTTACATTACACCTAATAATGTTAGGTAATAAAAACAGTGTGGCAGTGAGTGGGAGAGTGATCCTAAATAGAAAATGTAACCACTAGAAACTGTATTTTAATAACAAAAACGAAAAAGTAGAAGCTCTCCCGGTGACTTTATACTTCATTAACTTGATGTCACTGCTTTGGCCAACTTTGACACTTAAAGGTCAATCCAATAACTTAAGCAGAGTATTGTTCCCTCCATAGATTCTGTTTTCTGTAACCTCTATCTTTGCTTTTTTTCAGACAAGGAAACCATTAGTAACATTCGTGATCTACGCATGAAAGCAGAAGACTATGAGGTGGTTAAAGTTATTGGAAGGGGTGCATTTGGAGAGGTGCAGTTGGTAAGTATGGTATTTTATGTGTGTGTGTGTATAAAAACACTGTCTATAAACCTCTAATATAGTCAGTATTTTTTTATTAGTTCAAAAATAATCTGTCTATGTCTGCTCTAAAACAAATTAAGTTTGCGAGAAGAACTTGAGTAAGTTTGATTTGACTGTCACCTCATCACTTTATTCCAGGTAAGACACAAAGCCACAAGCAAAGTATATGCCATGAAGCTGCTGAGCAAGTTTGAGATGATCAAGAGGTCGGACTCTGCTTTCTTCTGGGAAGAGAGGGATATTATGGCTTTTGCCGACAGCGCATGGGTGGTGCAGGTATGATGTGATAGAGAAAAAGCATCTAAAACCTATTTAACCTATTTAGTTGTTATTAAACCCAGCTTCATGTGGATCTGAAATAGCAGTTTTCTTTGATACTTGTTGTTTTTCACCAATCATTTCTCGCTATTTTCCATTCCACAGCTCTTTTTTGCTTTCCAAGATGATCGCTACCTCTACATGGTGATGGAATACATGCCCGGTGGTGACCTGGTTAACTTGATGAGCAACTATGACGTCCCAGAGAAGTGGGCCCGCTTTTACACAGCTGAGGTGGTGCTTGCTCTGGATGGAATCCACTCCATGGGCTTCATTCACAGGTAACAACAGAAATGTGAGGCATGCAGTAGGATTTAGGGTGTCAAGGTGTGGTGGCAATCTTTGACCTAAGGGGGCTTTGTAATAAGCAGGAAGTAGTCCAGGGACAGAGGCACTGTTTTTTAGCATTAATGCAAGCTGCTAGTGTTCCCACTATAGGTCTTGTGTTACATTACTGCTTGTTTTCAGAAGTGAGATTCAATTTACTTAGGCACAAAATTCCCTCTGAATTTATATTATAAACCAAAAACTAACAGTTATAGGCTTTTAAATGAGTTGTAGTTCCTGTCACTGTTGTGTCATTTCTGTTGTGTACACAGCTGCAGTGGGTGAAAAATCACAACATTGATTGATAGAGTTGTATTAAATAGTTCTCTGCTTTTTCCCTGTAGCTTGCTGGAAGGTGTAGCGAAAGGAAATTTCATGAAGACATAAATTCTGCTCTCTCAATTCCAAGCTCCCTTCATACCTCATTACATTTGACCTATCACTTCAGTGGAGTGCTGCATCTTCAGACAATTCAGATTTGAAGAGCTGTTTTGGCATTCCCAAGCAGCTCTAACCTTAACTGTACACATGCACACCTGCCATGTGCTTCAGTTTTCTTGTTATATCTTGAGTTTTATGTATTGTTTGTGTGCTGTGTATGTGTTTATCACTTCCTTTTTGCCTTTGCAGGGACGTGAAGCCTGATAACATGTTGCTAGACAAAGCAGGCCACTTAAAACTGGCCGACTTTGGGACCTGCATGAAAATGAACAAGGTATCACATTCAGTTTCCCCTCAAAAATAGCTTTTCTTGCATAACACAGGTAAAACTATTTCAAGTATAAAAATTCAAGTCATTGTGATTAGTTAGCTTATGATTAACATCTCTCCATTTTGTTATTTTGAGTAACTCATTATTGCAGCAAAGTATTGAGATAGTTTTTCATTTTTTTTTTCTCCCCTCAGGATGGTATGGTACGATGTGACACAGCAGTGGGAACTCCAGACTACATTTCACCTGAGGTACTGAAATCGCAAGGAGGAGATGGCTATTATGGCAGAGAGTGTGACTGGTGGTCAGTGGGAGTGTTCCTGTATGAAATGCTAGTTGGTGAGTTTTTGATTAAGTATTTGCTGAAAAAAAGTCAACAATATGAGGTCCATTTTATTAGATCAATCATAAAGCTTACTAATAATATGAAGTTTATGCTCTTTATAAATCATAACAAAAACCCTGGATCATTTTTACCTTCCAATATAAAACAGAAAATTTCTTTTAACATGCTTTAGCTTTCCTGTATATTTTTATGGTGTTTACAGTGTGTATGCTTTATTAAATTTCCTGTGGACATATCAGTAACCACTGGTTCTTGTTTGTCTTGTGTTGTGCACAGGCGACACTCCTTTCTATGCAGACTCACTGGTGGGGACCTATAGCAAAATTATGAACCACAAAAATGCCCTGACCTTCCCTGAAGACAGCGACATCTCCAACGATGCCAAGAATCTCATCTGTGCTTTCCTGACTGACAGGTTAGAGAATGACAGAACAAGCACTGGACCATGAAGAGGGTTCTTATCTTAGACCCTCTCCTTGTTTAGGTGTTAAGTGTTTTCTGGTGGAGAGGACCTTATTTGGAAAGAATCTTGATAGCAATATTCACACTACCAAAAAAAGCTCTCTCTTTGCATCAAGATGCATCACTGCTTTTTTTCTGCTCCTATTATGAAAATCACACACAGAATTGTTGAAATGATCAAGTATCAAACTAAGTATGTCCTCCTGACCCCTACAGGGAAGTTCGGCTTGGCCGTAATGGTGTAGATGAGATCAAGAGGCATCCTTTCTTCAAGAATGACCAGTGGACATGGGAGAACATCAGAGAGAGTAAGAACATTTTCACTGCTAAGATTACAGATTACTTTCACACCTCCCATTTCATTTGACAGGCCGCTTACTCTTACTGCAATCGTGTAGCCAGCATTCATGTTTGCCATTTGACCTACTACAGACAGTTGCAGGAAATTCTTGTAGACGAGCCATTCATTCAGCATCCTTTCCAAGACTAAACGTAATTCCTGCTCAGAGTAATAATTGGCAGCACAGCGTTTTTGGGGCCAACAACAGGGGAAGCAGTTCAATGCAAATGTTAATGCGCTGGGATTGACACTGGAGCAGAGAGAGATTAGAAATGTAGGGCTAAATCCAGTAGCTAGAGTCAGTCCTTTAGTGGCTTTATATTTAATACTTTACTAGGCTGAAGTCAGCACTTTGGTGTTGGCCACCCCTGTCGTTCCACTGGCTGATCAGCTCAGCTAGCTGACTGGTTTCCCTTGTTTTAAAGAGTTTCAAAGAGATCTGTGATCCAGAAACTCTGTGCAGAGAAAATTGAAACAACGGTTTCTATGTCTTTTATCTGTCCCAGATAATCTACCTCAAAATACAGTAGTGACAGATAAAAACAAAAGACAATATGAATTTTAAATGATAGTTGTGGGAGAGAAAAAATAAGTCAAACATATGTAATAAACCTGAGCATTTTCAAGGCCAAATATGATCATATAAGTTACGGGTATATTTGCATCATATTATTTAACAGTTTGATGTTTGTTAACTGATCTTGACTTAAATTCTAGGATTATTTTACTGCTGTTTTCACTGATGTAAACAAACCTTTAACAACATCAGAGAACAACTACTAACTAATAACTTAGATTTTTGTGTCGTACAGTGTTAGTCCATGTATTTGAAGATCTGGAGTTGTTTTGAATTTTTGCAGCATGGATTGTGCCTTTAACATATCAAGACTTATTATACGTAATGAACTGTGGTGGCTCTGTTTTTCCTGTATAATCATGAATCTTCCATCTTCTTGGACCATTTGTAGCGGCTGCTCCAGTAGTGCCTGAACTGAGCAGTGACACTGACACCAGTAACTTTGATGACATTGAGGAGGATCGGGGAGAGGAGGAGACCTTTCCCATACCAAAGGCATTTGTGGGCAACCAGCTCCCCTTCGTAGGCTTCACTTACTACAGCAATCAGCAGTAAGTCTGCCAGATATTGCTCCACAACGTGTTCATTATGAATGTGCAGAATTGCCAGTTTGATTCCTTGTAATTGCATGTATATGGAAATTTTGGATTTTTACAGTGATGTACTCAATCTATAACATGATCCATTGTTCAGTCTATATTTCATGACCTAAAATGACTCGTGACTTAAATAGCAGTCCACAGAATTAATTATTTTCATGGTAGAAATCAGTTTGACAATATTGTTTGAGTACCTTATTTTAGAGCAAATGTCACAGATATATCAACTCCTCTGTTTGCCTGTAAATGCTACTAGAATTTATAAAATTGTTATATATACTTTTAAATTTACTGAAGGAAATGGAAGCTGTAAGTTTTTACTTTGAGAAGAGGTTTTAATATAATTGTCATAGTTAGATAACCATAAAAAAAATGTTTTTTTTCCAGCCTTTTGCGCAGCTCCACCATAAAAACCAGTGACAAACGTAGCAGCTCCACAAAAGAAGACAAGAGTCATGTGAGTAGAAGACCACAACTAAAAATAAATAATTAAATAAATAAAGGCTTCAAGATATAGCATACCTGCCAATTTTTCCATCTTATCTTATCTCATGCATTCAAATGATATATTTCTGTTTAGCTGGAAAACCTGCAGAAACGAATCTACCATCTGGAGGAGCAGCTCCACAGTGAGATGCAGCTGAAGGATGAGTTGGAGCAGAAATGCAGGTAAGGAACACATCAGTTATTTATACAAAAAAAGGCAGCTGTTTACTTATTCAAACTGAAGACCTGATGCAAATTATTTGGCTCCGAGACAGGTTGAAAGAAAGGTTAGAGATAAAGGAAGAAGCATTGAGGTTTATTGAGAACCTATAGAAATTTACTTTAAAAAAAATAATATTATTGTCTTTAGTTAAATTGTGATATTTGTAAATGCAAAAAGGGCCATAGATAAGTAGTTATGACTATTTTTTTATAAAGAGGAAACCAGGCTTTTGCACACAGCAATGTACATTAGATTTTCATGTAACCTATACAGTACTTGGTGTTCTAAGAGACATTCAATTTATTAATAAGTATTTTTCTCAAACTCTGTTCTTCCTAGGACATCAAACACCAAGATTGACAAGATCATGAAAGAACTGGATGAAGAGGTGAAATTCTGAAACCTTTTTTCTCTCAATTTTTTCTTATGGACATATTTTAATTTCATGATGTTTGCTGCTTTGCAATTATATTCATATTTAAAAAAAATACTCTGAAGCTACAGCTTTTATGTTTTGGTAATGCCATTAAATTGAGTAAATTTGTTTACAATCAGAGGCTAGATTAAGGATTGTTTGTTCCTGCCACATGATGGCTGCTCTGTTGTTCCTTGCCACAGGCAAACCTTAGGAAGAGTGCAGAGGCCAGCATGTCTCTGCTGGAGAAGGACAAGATCATGCTGCAGCACAGATTCACGGAGTACCAAAGAAAAGCTGACCAGGAGGCAGAGAAGAGACGCAATTTAGAGAATGAGGGTAAGGATTATGAGGTGCTGCAGATGTAGATAGCTGTTGATAAAATGGCTCTAAGTGGATTAACGAACTATAAACTGTTAGGAATGAAGACTTGATATACTTTGCACATAATTTCACATAATTTTAATCAGGAATCAGGAATGTTATTTTGTTTGGTTTTGAAATAGGATTTTAAATGAAGCCCTGTCTAATTAATTTCCTGTCTGATTATTTTTAGTCTCAACTTTAAAGGAGCAGCTTGAAGATATGAGGAAGATCAGCCAGAACTCACAGGCCTGCAATGACAAGATTGCCCAGCTTCAGAATCAGGTACAGTATACATGCACATGCGCACACACATTCTGGACTACTCGAGGACAATATATTAAACTTTATCCCTTCCAACTCTCTGTTTTGATTGGCAGCTGGAGGAGGCCAATGACCTGCTGCGTGCAGAGTCAGACACGGCAGCGAGACTGAGGAAGAGCCACATGGAGATGGCAAAGTCAATGAGCCAGCTGGAAAGCTTGAACCGTGACCTGCTGGAGAGGAGCCGTGCAGCAGACGGAGAGAAGGGGCAGCTGGAGAAGGACATCCTGCTTCTTCAGAGCACTCTGGACTCTGAGAGGAGGAACTATAGTCAGGGATCAGAAGAGATCAGGGAGCTGCAAGGTGACCCACAGACACATGCAAATTCAACACTTCAAAAAACATAGGCTAAAATCCATGACATTTTGACCAAATCCAAGCTGCATTGCTTATATTTTAAAATGGGATTTGATGTTTGTCACAACAGAGTGAAAAACTTACTTTGAAGACAAAGCTGCATAGGGGTGTATAAAATACAGATTCAGGAGAAAAGAAATGAACAATCCCCCCAGGCAGAATTTGAATATTTTAAACCAACTCTGCGTGGTTCCAAATCACTCTTTAAGACTAATAATCTCTCTCATTCAGACATTTGACACAGCTGGACAAATTCCATGTAATAGAAGTCATCCCTCACTCTCCCACTGATATCAGACATGCCCAAGCACTGACAACGCCCACAGCAGCCAAATCAGTCTCTGATTTATCTGTCAGACAGTTATATTTTTAATGGGAAACAAGATTTGAAAGTCATAATTAAGTTGGGCTGGAGGAACTCTGAAGTGATTTTCTTCAAGTCAACCAGTATGTCAAAGAAGTTCAAGAGACAGACTGTGAAATCTATCAAATATCCGAAAATACCAGATTCAGATCATAAACACCATGATTCTGTTTGTCTCTATCTTTCATTCCCAGCGAGGATGTCAGGGCTACAAGAGGATAACAAAAACTTGAAGCTCAGCCTCTCCAAAGTGGAGGCAGAACGTAAACAGGCCCAGGAAAGGAGCAATAACCTGGAGAAGGTATATACAGGAAGTACTAGCAGTAGCAATGTTTTTGCATTTATGTAAGTGCGTCTACCCTCTACAGTTTTAAGAATTGCTGTTATTTTGTGTAATTTTAATTAGATATATGGAGAGTGGTGTGTTCAGTTTGCTTCATGTTTTTTGCCTCGCTCTTACCCTCCCTTTAGGAAAAGAACAACCTGGAGATAGACCTGAACTACAAACTGAAGACCTTGCAGCAACGTCTGGAGCAGGAACAGACTGAGCACAGGGTGACGCGGGCACAGCTCACTGACAAATATGAGTCTATTGAAGAAGCCAAATCAGCTGCCATGAATGGTATGCCAGTCCTATGTCAGAGCATGCCCTACTCACTGTTTTTCACCCTGCTTTTTTCTGTTTAATTCCTTTCTTTCTTTCTTTCTTTCTTTCTTTCTACCATTCTGTTTTTTTCCTTCACACTCTTTCTAATTTTTTATTGCCTTTCCACCTTTATTTTATTTAACTTCTTCCTCGCCGCATCGCCTTCTTCCTGCTTTGTCTTTCTTTTCTACAATCTGATCAGACACGCCTCCAGGGGCTGTTTGGGTGGGAGGAATTCAAGGAGTGTAATCCAGTCAGCGTGTCAGGGCATTACCTCATTGCATATTAAAGCTGGACTCTAAAGCAGTTTTTGCAATTGAATGATGATCTGCCCAGGTGATTTCTTGCCTTTCACCTAGTGTATACTGGAATAGACTCCAGCCTTTCCTTGGCAAATTTCTTCCATGCTGAGGTTCTCTTAATAAAAATTAGGGCCCATCTTTGTCCATGTCTACTGATTTTCATCAAAAAAAGTCCTGAATATTTCCCACTATTATTTTACAGAAAACAAGGTTCATTTGAAAAAAACAGAGATCAAAAAAGGGAAAAAAGTGAGAAAATGTGCATTAGTCGCTGATAATCAGATTTTGTGTTAATCCAGCTGTCACATTGTCACATTTATTCCAACTGATATTCAGACACTGATAAATGATCACAACACATAGTTTGGGTTCCTCCAGTCCTCTATATGTTTATTGAATATGGAAGGTAACCGTCAGATTTGGTACATATTGGACAGATGCATTGTTCAGGAATCCAGGATTATCCAGTGACCAAAACACCAAATTTATCATATGAGGTGATCAGTTTGCTTGATATTCAGTCTTTCATTTTGCTATTCCAGCTGTTCAGCAAAAAATGTCTGAGGAAAATGGAGCGAGGATGAGAGCTGAGAGCCGGGTAGTGGAGGTCGAGAAGCAGTGCTCAATGCTAGAGTTTGACCTCAAGCAGTCTGTGCAGAAGATGGAGCAGCTGATGAAGCAAAAGGAAAGGCTTGAAGATGAGGTAAGGGATCCCTTTCACCTTGCCTTGCACAGCATTACTGTGCCTTGTATCTGTGATTTCTTACCTCTCTTATGTTTTCCTTCTCCAGGTGAAGAATCTGCGGATACAGGTAGAACAGGAGTCGAGCAAGCGTGTCCTGGCTCAGAATGACCTGAAAAGCCGCACGCAGGAGGTGGACCGTCTTAGGTGTTCAGAGAAGCAGCTCAAACAGGAGATAAACACAGCACTAGAGAGTAAACGCTCGCTGGAGTTCCAGCTGGCACAGCTGACCAAGTGAGTGGTCTTTCTGCATTAGAATGTTTAAAAAATTCTAATTGTATAATTGATTGCTATTTTTTTTCATGAAATATATATGCAGTCCATCCACTACTTTAATTACACGAGACATTGTCTAATTTAATGTGTATAGAATAAACAAATAGAAGCAGAACAGAAATTAGAATAAACAGACTATTTCCTTTTTATATTTTTTCTAGGAAAATAGGAAATTTGAGGTTTCTTACGCAATTGTGCCAGTTATTTTTACTCTCAAACAAACTGGCAATAGCTCCAGCCAGGAGTTCTGATTTTATGTCATTACTGCACTGCTCAGTAATGCTCTTTGGAAGTCAAGGCGTAAATTGCCCTACAATTGCCTGCTATTTTCAAATAAGTGCTATTATTCCATCTTAGAGGGTGACTATGCCAAAGCTGTTCTGTGACAGGGTGTTTACAACACAGGATTAGGGTTTAATGTGAGTCCAGCGCCATCCACTCCATTGCTAATCCCCTGGCAAGCACAGCAGCCAGTGCTGCAGGTTGTGCTGCTGGTTGTGCTGCTAGGTGCATTTACCACAGTGGCTGACTTAGAGGCTGGTTCTGTTTGCCTGGCTAAAGAGTGTTTTTTAGAAAGTGCTCAAATTTGTGGGTATGTAAAATTAGCCAGATACCTGGATTTAATGAAAAAAAATTTAAATTAAGTACCTAATGTTTGTGATGTGTTACCAGACAATACAGAGGCAACGAGGGACAGATGAGGGAACTTCAGGACCAGCTTGAAGCCGAACAGTATTTTTCTGTAAGTACAAGTCCCAGTCCTCCAGTGTCTCTGTCCTCTTTATTCAGTGTGAAAGCCATGGTCTAAATTTATCTGTCTGTCCTCCTTCAGACACTTTACAAAACTCAGGTCAAGGAACTAAAAGAGGAGATTGAGGAAAGGAACCGGCAGGTACAAGAGGCTCATAAAAAAGTGCAGGAATTGTGCAGTGAAAGGTAAGAAACTAAATTCTCTTTATGCACACTGCAGTCCTGTGACTCATAGATTTAACCGTCCAAATATTGATTGTTGACCAGCTAATGCTTTTATGTCCTGTTGCTTTGTTGAGATTTTGTTGTTGTCTGATATCTGAGAGGATTTTGATGAGGATTTTGTTTCACTAACTCATAAAATTTGTTTTATCCTGGAAAAAGGGACTCGCTTTCTGCCCAGTTGGATCTGACAGTGACCAAGGCTGAGTCAGAGCAGCTTGCCCGGGCACTTCAGGAGGAACAGTACTTTGAGCTCAGCCAGGAGAACAAGAAGGCAGTGACTAGACACAAACAGGAGATTGGGGAAAAGGAGGCTACTATTGCACGGGTGAGCAAAACCTGAAATGTAGTTCTGCAACTCTAGTTTTATCAACCCCCCACGATGACAGCATAATTTCTTCTTTCAGTAAGATATAGTATTAATCAAATTTATAGTCTCAACTTTGAGTGGGAAAAATAATAACTTTGAAATATCTGTGCAGCTTGAGGAATCCAATAAAACTCTGACCAAAGATGTGGAGAACCTCAGCAAAGAGAAGGCTGATTTGAATGAGAAGCTTCATACTCAGGAAGAAGGTACCATCCATTTGACCTTTATGTCTCCCTGCAGTATTGTTATTAAATTATTTTTCTGTACGAGCTGACTCTCTTTTCCTTTACAGAGTATGCAGCTCAGAAGGAGGAGATTGCAAATACAATCAAGGCCAACTTTGAGAAGGTCCTCAACACAGAGCGCACACTTAAGACTCAGGTAAAGATGCGCCTTTTTAATCAAGTTGGTGGTAATGCAAGTGGAGAACAGTGGCTGATTTATTTACCCCTATCTGTCAGGCGGTGAACAAGCTGGCAGAGATCATGAACCGCAAGGACATGAAGTTGGACCAGAAGAAGAAGGGCAGTACTGCGGATCTGCGGAAGAAAGAGAAAGAGAACCGCAAGCTTCAGCTTGAGCTTAACCAGGAGAAGGAGAAGTTTAACCACATGGCCATCAAGTATCAGAAGGAATTGAGCGAGATGCAAGCGGTAAGATAACATAGCACCCTGGCTAGAGGATAGTATAATCACGTAGGACTTTTCCTTGTTTTTAACTCTCCACTTTCTCTCCAACAGCAACTGGCAGAAGAATGCACATATCGCAACGAGCTGCAGATGCAGCTGGACAGCAAGGAGAGCGACATCGAGCAGCTTCGGGAGAAACTGAACGACTTGCAACAGCGCATGGATAACTCAAGTGTCACCAGTTTGCAGACAGATGAGACGGACAGCAACATCGCAGGTAAGGTCACCACAGGGGCTAACTGGACACTGCTGCTTCTGGTACTTACACTTAAGGAACACAAGTCTCAAATACAGGATTCCTCTGCAGGTAAAACGTTTAGTAGCATCTACATAGCTGGGAAATGGCCATGCTTTTGTCTTCCTCCCTGTATTTTCTTTTAATAACACACTGTATTTTCCAATTATAAAGTGTTTTAAGATTTTTCTGTTGTTACAGAACTTGACTGTGTCTTGATTAACGTAGGTTGTATGTAGACAGGATTCCCAAATAATAATCCTGTGTATGCGATTATTTTTTTTTTTTTTTTTTTTTAAATCAACTTATTAACAAAAAGGACTTACCACTTTTAGAGATTGCTACCTTGTGGTGCTTTCAGCACCCAGTTTTGTTCCTTTTTGTGCCGAATGTCTAATTCATGCTTTTAGGGAGTTAAAAGAAATGATTTACTGTCAGAAAATTTGTTGTGTATATTTAGAACATAGCAGCAGGTGTTTATTGAACTTACTGTACAACAGGTACCTGTGGATTTAAGTTTGGTACATTTAGGTAGAAAGCTGAGGCAGTCATGGACCTATTAAAGTCAAGCTACTGTACTTAACTGCCCTATGCTGATTAACAGTTGTTCAAAATGAATGACGGTAAACTCATCAGGTCTGTTTTCATGTATTGCTGGTGTTTGTGGTTAAATCATTCTCTCTTTATTTCCCTCATGTCCAGTTGGTTCTCCTTGCTCTTCTTATCTTTGTAACTTCTATTCCTTTCCCTCTGTGAGTAACTGAGCGGACAAGCCCCTTTTGCTTGGCCTGTGCTGCTGCAGCTGTTGTGTGTTTGTCTTTTTGCCCCTGATTTTCTTAAGCTTTCTTTTTCCAGAGGTGATACAAGCCATCTCTGTTTGGGGAATTCATGAAACACTTTTGAAAGAAGCCTTATAGAGTGGGGAGTAAATTACATTTATAAATTGTCAAAACAGTCTGAACAACAAAATTCACTGACTAATATTAACAGGGTGTTAAATGAAAATGCCAGCAGTGAATTTGCTTAATGTCACAAGGTCATTCCTAATGGTAAAGTGACCACATTAGATCAGAGGTTACTGACTACACCCTGTGTGAAGATTACCATATCACTCTTAGCACCTTTCAAAATGTGTCTTGAAGCTGAAAAACCTGGTTTTAATTCATGGCACTGTGTGCTTCAAACACTTAACACTCTTATTGTTTAGTTTTTTGTTTTTTTTTTTCGTCGGCATGTTCACGTAGAGGTACTGCTCATTTTGGACACAAAGATCTCCCTCACAATGTCACGTTTAGCAGACAAGCCCCTCTTAGTTCACTGTTCCTGTTTAGCTTGTGTTTTTTCAGCTGCATGCACTTGAAATTATAATTTTAACACCAAATAATGCATATACTGTATGTGTTTGTTTCTATTAAAGGAGTGAGTGGTCAAGCTAATTGGAAGAAAATAAACACGTAATTCCTGCTGCAAAGCTATAATAGAGCTTTTTGCATAATTTTAAACGATAAAATCTTCCATGCTCTGTTAACATGCTGTAAAAAGGACTTACCTATGTCTAATATTTTCCTCCGGCATGGGGAGTGTGTAGTACCAGCATGGGATATCTAAATTCATCCCTTGTCACCTACTCCAGTGCAGTTTCCATAATGCTGGCAGAACACCTTGAGAGGTTCACCTGGTGTTACAAGCAATTATGACCTATGGGACTTGATTTTTTTTTTTTTTTTTCTTCTTCCCCAGTTTAGTTTGGATTTTATCACTGCATGGCCAGTGTCTTCTGAACCCACTGCATTGATTTGTAACTTTTTCACATCTCGGCTGCTTTCCAGAATCCAGATTGGAGGGTTGGCTGTCCATTCCTAATCGTGCTAATATCAAGCGATACGGATGGAAGAAGCAGGTGTGTTGTTCTGGCATTTCCTCTGTTCACCAGCATTTTATTTAACTTTGTTATGCTGCTATAAAGAATGCTGCCAAACCCATAGACAACATCAGCCTTCCTTTCATTGTCCTTTTAATATTTGCAGTATGTGGTGGTGAGCAGCAAGAAAATTCTGTTCTACAATGATGAGCTGGATAAGGAACAGTCCAACCCCTCAATGGTACTAGATATCGAGTAAGTATTTTTTGTTCCTGTTGTTTGCTCTTTTTGACGGTCACAATTTTTCAGAAAAATGCGTACTACAAGAAAACGATTTATCTACAGAGGTGATGTTGCAGATAGATTTATTTATATGTAAATGCTAATTTTGTGTCTTCTGGTGCAGCAAACTATTTCATGTGAGACCAGTCACTCAAGGAGATGTGTACCGGGCTGAGACAGAAGAGATTCCAAGGATATTCCAGGTAGGAGGCCTTTTCTTGTCCTGGAGGTGTCTCTAGATTTTTAAATTCACTTCCAACCACATCTCCTCCTCTATATTTACTTCTGATCTCAAAATGTCAGATTTTTGAAGTTCTGCTCTGTCTTAGAAATGCATACTTTGAGGCAGAGTGACTGACAAGGCACTCCTTTTCTCTGTCTGTATTCAGATTCTGTATGCCAACGAGGGGGAGTGCAGGAAGGAGGCGGACATGGAGACGGTCCCTCAGGGCGACAAGACCAACTGCCTCCCACACAAAGGCCACGAGTTCATCCCCACGCTATATCACTTCCCTTCAAACTGTGAGGCCTGCTCCAAGCCTCTGTGGCACGTCTTCAAGCCGCCTCCGGCCCTGGAGTGTCGCCGCTGCCACGTCAAGTGCCACAAGGACCACCTCGACAAAAAGGAGGACGTTATTGCTCCTTGCAAAGGTAACCTGCCAACAGTCTTCTTCTCGTTGGTCTAAGATGTGATGATGGCAGACATAGCTTTACTCTTACAGCTATTATATATTGTACCTAGAATTATTTTATAATTACTGTATAGCTGATGAGCTGTAATTAACCTTAAATGTTTTAAGGTACTTTACAGTTGATGTTTACATTGTAAAGTTTAAGGAATGGTTGATAAGCCCTATCAACAGAAAATTAACCTGGAATGATCTTGATAGATTGATAGAGATTAATCATTTAAATCATTTTTTTAAAAAGCAAAAATTGCAAAAATATAAGGGTTCCAGCTCCTTAAATGTTTTTTGGATTTCCTTGTCTTCTATGATAGTAGACCGGATCTTTTTAGGTTATGGACTATTGGTGGGACAAAGCAAGCCATTGAAATATAGCAGTTGGGCTTTGTAAAATTAGGTTATAAGGACAAGAATATAAAAGGCTGATTATCAGTAATGAAAATAATCCTTAGTTGCTGCCGTAAAGCCTTTACATGCAGGTTACCTTGATGTCATATTTGTCAGAGATGAGTCTTGATAAACATCATCTTATGTTGTCCCCTCCAGTAAATTATGATGTGACCTCTGCCCGGGACATGCTCCTGCTGGCCCTGACCCAAGATGAGCAAAAGAAATGGATTGGTCACCTTGGAAAGAAGATTCCCAAGACCCCACCATCTACATTTTCAAGAGCCTCTCCTCGTTCTATGTCCACTCGCTCTGGACCAAACCAGTCCTTCCGCAGGAACCCTAAAAGCAATACAGGAAAGCTGAGGTAACTTGACAATCTGGGACTAACTTCTGTGCTTTCGAGCTGTCTATTATTTTTTTTTATGATTTTTATTTTTTTATTTTATTTTTTTACCCTGGTTGCATATAAATACGTTTTTTTTTTTTTTTGTTTTTTTTTTCCTTCAGACACTAATCTTCAAATAGCTATGGCTAACTGCATGGCCTTTAATGAGACACCGTAATATGGTTTTATGCAGTAAGTGAGGGTGTGCTGCAGTCAGAAGTCGTATTTTATCCCATCTGGTGGGCTGAGATGTGGTCAAGTCAGTCACATGACCTGCTGTTTGTCTCCTGTGTTGTAGCAGAGCGCAGTCCAGCCTCCAAGCAGCAGACACAACATCCAGCACGTGTTGACAGGAACTTCTTCAGAAAGTGTTGATGTTTTTTTTTTTTTTTTAGACTTTTTGTCTACAGCTTTAAACTCGTCTATTTATTAATTGTGTTACTGGGTGTTTCTAACATGAGACACTTCCTGGTTGGTTGGTTGGTTGACTCCTGGGCTTTTTCCCGTTGACACTGGGGATTCTCGTTTTTCTAATTGGCACTAATGTGTTGTTGGGTTTAGTAACTAACTTATAGACTTACTATACAACTCTCCTTAAAATGGTCCACATAAAGGATTTTTACAATTCCCGTCAAACATGATGCAAAGGTTTTAACGGTGTTGCAGTGTCTGTAAACAAGCTTTTCCATTGTATGTTGACTTAAATTGGGTTACTAACCAAGGTTAAGACATTTGATTTCTTTTACTGGACACCTATCTCTATTCTCTCTTTCAGCTAACCATCTGAACCGTTCCTCATCCTCAAAAAATGGAGAAACCTGTATTACATAGAAAATTCACTAAAAAGAAAAGATATATCAATAAATAACCAGCGCTGGAAAATTGCAACACATGTCAGACACAAGGCATCATGGACATTAAGAGGCCTGAAACCCCCTCTGCCGCCTTCCTTCAAGAGAAAACCATCATCCAACTCAGCAAACTTGCAGCTCTCCATTTCTACCAGAAGATGGCACACTTGTCTTGAACTAAACATGGACAGTGCAGCAATATAGAGGGACTCCTGGAGCCATCTGTGTTTTCATACTATATGACAGTTCTGATGGAAGCGGGAAGTTAAAAGGGGGTTTCGCTGGGACTCCTGCAAGTATGTGTTCGGTTTAAGGTACTGTCATACAGGGATTTCAGATCTGCAGTGAGTGGTTGTGTCTCAGGGGTGGAAAATGAATATCTGTTTTGTAATTTCTTTCCCCACCTGACAGATACTCAAGCTAAATGCAAGCATACTTCTGTTTCCAGCTACAAAAAAATGACTGATGCCTTCATCTACTGTCTCTGGCCTTTTTGCCTTTATTCTTATCACTCTGCAAGTCACTTATCAGGTTTTGGACAGAGTATTGGGACATGAGTATTAGATTTTTTGAGTATTGAGTGAGGAGCATGCAAGATCATCATTTAAATCTATGCATTATTTTTATTATAATTATTTTTATTGCTCCAAGCCATAAGGAATATTCCATTGTATCGGCATATAGGAGTCCTAAAACTTAATTAATTTTTTTTTTTTTTTTTTTTTTTTATTTGGTACATTGTAATATTTTTTTTTTTTGTATTGTTTATTTTTTGTAATGTATTGCCTTACATTGATTCATAGATAAATGGTTCAAAAGGAAAACATTAAGTTAACAAATGTAAAACTGCACTGTTTGAATTGTAAATTATTTGTAGAAGACTAAACAGGTGTAGCATTTGGCCCACCTAGTGCCTTAACGTTTGGATATTGATTTTACTGCCATATCTGTTTGTTTGTTTTTTTTTTTTTTTTTTCTTCCAAAACAAGACAAATCTTAACTCTTCCATCATTTATTTTTTAAGAAATTGCCACACATTTGTGGTTTTATCGGAACTTACTTTCTCTGGTTTGAGTATATAAAATATATATATTAGATTACCTCTTTATGGACACATTGCAATAGAGTTAGCGTGTCAAAACAAAGTCCCCAGACTCGGTTCATATCATGACAAATTTTGGGATGGTGTACTTAAAGCGAGCCTACCCATGTCAATGATTGTCCTTAACAATTACAAGTTGTGTCTCTAACACGGTAATGTCCCATTAATGCAGACCCCCCCCCCCCCCCAACAGTGTATATAATAAGAGAGACATAAGGATTATGGAATACCTCCGCAATCTTTTCATTTGTAACTTTTTGTTTGGTTTAAAAAAAAAAAAAGCACTGGAACTATGATCTACTCTTGTCTTGGATAATTTGCATGGTTAATTGCATTGGAGTCCGCACTGATGGATATGTCAATAAACATATCTTTATCATTCATTGTATACTAGTTTTCACTTCAGATACAATAATTTCTTTTCAAGACGATCACCTGTTCAGACTGACCAAGCCTCAGTAACAATAACCCTAATTTGCATACATACTGTAATTAATGTGTCTCAAAATGATAAGCCCATAAATAATCTGGGTGTGTTTAGTCTGGGTGCGTTGCATGCAGCAGGGTGGCTGGCAGAAGTCAGAGCGCATCGATAAGTTCCCAGCGTGTTGTTGCAGCGTCATTCTGTTTGAATGAAGTTCAGACTGAGAACTAGCCAACTCTTCATTCGCGCCCCGGTGGAGTGAAACAGGAAAAAATAAAGAGTTGAGGAAGTGAAAGCTTGCCAAATATGCCGGTGTTTACAGGTATGATATCATTTTAACACAGCACATCAATTGCCATGGAAAAAGAGAATAAAAACACGAATCCTTACACGTGTTTTAGTGCAGCAGCGTAAATTACATTAGCTTGTTAGCTTAGCTCGCTTTAGCATGATATGCAGTTAGCATGCTAACTGTAGCAAACATACTGTCAGCCTTATAAGGCCACTATTGGAGTTATTTTTTTAAAAGGAAAACTATATTTTGACATAAGGGAACATATAAAATTGTTACTCTGCTCTACCTGTGTTGCTCTTTGTTCGCGGTGTTTAGACGATGCGCTAGGTGAAGCCGGCTACGCTAACTGCCATCTGACACAAACCAGAAAACAACTAGCTAACTGTCAGCTAGCCAGGCTATTCATGCAACAGATAAGTAGCTAAGGTAGTTAAAGTAGACGTTTCAAGCCATTGTTTCTTTGCGCAGCGCAGCTACTTGATTTCTTTTCTTGTCATTTTAAGCCATTCACATGTCTAATTTTGAACTAGTATGAAAAAGACTGAATCACGCCTTTACTAGCTCAGGTAGCAATGCTAACAAGGCTAGCCAAATGATGAGTGTACAGTTTATACGCTTTTTTTTTTACTGCAGTCGGGGTTTGCTGGAGATCAGCCACGCTCAAATCACACTAGCTTGCCGTTTTAAAAAGACAGTCATCTTATATAGGTTTCTAAAATGGCTTTATGGCATTAAATTGGCAGCTAAACAACTGTATAGTCGTTAGCCTTTTCGACCATTTGTTTTAGCCCGACAGTGAGTTGGACAGTCCGTTAGCTGCACGATTTCTTGAAACACTTAACTTCTACCAACAAGATGCTGTGTCATACATGTCAGCATTTCTACAAAGTTATGGCGTGTTCCCAACACTTATTCTGGGAGGCTAACGTATGGGTGTGTATGTCCACTGTTTCCTTTTCAGTAAATGTGAAATGGGGCAAAGAGAAGTTTGATGCAGTAGAGCTTAACACTGAGGAGCCACCCATGGTTTTCAAGGCTCAGCTCTTTGCCCTGACAGGAGTTCAGCCAGACAGACAGAAGGTCATGGTGAAGGGAGGCACTCTGAAGGTACTCATGTAAACAACAGTCAAAACTGAGCTACAGGTTTTCGTTTATTATAGGATAAGACATCATTCCGTATATTTTCTTGCTGTCAACGAATCCCATGAAAAGACCAAAACCAATAATGATCATAATAATTAACTGATCCTACTAAAAAGGAAAGCTTGCATTATTATATAAAGCTAGCATTATTGACTTCCACTGTTGTAGAAAAACTATTAAAACACATTAATGAGCCACACCATTGAATGCACTAACATGTTCCTTTATCTTATTATGCTAAACAAGGGCACTGTAGTTTAATTTGAGTTTATCCCACACATGACATCCTGCTGTCAAATATTCATTATAGCATCAAATGTGTATTAATTCACATCAGAAAATTGTCCCAGACAAATGCATTTATTTACGCTTTTTTCTAGTGTTTTTTTTTTTTTTTTTTTTAAACTACAGTGCTCAGCTGTTTTAGGAATTTACTGAGCATTTTTGGAAAAAAAAAAAAAAAAGAAACTATATTTGTGACCATTGGGGCGGGGGGGGGGTGTACCTGTTCAGTATGAATGAATGGACATGGGGGTGAGTGCTAAAGACTGGCTACGGAAGTCAGGAGTAGTGAAAGATGTACTAACATATTCTTGGTTTTGGTCTTTTCATGGGATTTGTTGCTAATCTATGTCTTGTGTCCATTCTAGGATGATGAGTGGGGAAACATTAAACTGAAAAATGTGAGTATTTAAACCTAGTTAGGAAGCATATTCAACAACAAGCAGTTTTTAGTCTGCAGAGCATTTTAACACACAAATTAGTAAATTCGAGTGCATTTCTATTCTTTTCTTAGGGAATGACCCTGCTGATGATGGGCTCAGCAGATGCCCTGCCTGAGGAGCCTGCTGTCCGGCCTATGTTTGTAGAAGACATGACCGAGGAGCAGCTGGCCTCAGCGGTGAGTAAGCCTCAAAATTACCAGTACGCCTAAAACAAATACGTGATTGTTGCTTTCCATGCTGACGTGGCCGCTTGAAATGTGCTTTCCTCAATGTGATGTGTACCGAGTAGAGTACATAATAAACTAAATATACAGTATATGTCCTTCACTGCATCTGCTGCTGAAAACGACATGTTCCATCATTTCAGTTTTCGTGAGGTTCAGTGAGAAATTGAGTCATTACGAGCAAGGTGTATTGTTGTCATACGTTTATGCCATTTATTTACAGAATATTTTTACTGAAGAAACTAAGAAAGTGTAGTATGAATTACAAACTGATACTGTGCTGCTTTTTGGTCT
This sequence comes from Xiphias gladius, assembly GCF_016859285.1. Lineage (NCBI taxonomy): Eukaryota > Metazoa > Chordata > Actinopteri > Istiophoriformes > Xiphiidae > Xiphias > Xiphias gladius. The sequence continues at coordinate 18,005,453 of NC_053413.1, read as the reverse complement.
GCAGTCTCATCTCAGTTAGGAAGTGATCAGTTCCTCTTTGCAGCGTCATGTTTTAAATGGAGTGCAAGTTTGTGATTTGATTGCCTGTGATGATGCCAGCATCTAGAGCTCTTCATTGAAACCCAAATGTAATTATTTTGTGTGTTAGCAAGTCCTCACAGCAGAATGACTCACTGCAGCTGCTCAGCACTAATGGAAACTCTGGGATACTGGAAATAAGCCTGTTAATTAAAGATGAATTTTCAAAGACCTAATTGAACTTTTTACTTGATTTAAAAAAAAATTTAGAAAGGAAAAATCATAATTCTGCTGATGGGAGGGGCCTCTATCACACTGACAGAGGATGACAAGACTCGCCAGTATTGAACACTTGAAGGACATGGTCAGCTCTTTATACAAACCAAGTGACATGTTGGTCCACCTGTATTGTCAGCCCTCAGGAAAGACAAATACAGGCTGTTCATAACAAAGCTTGGCTAATAACAAAGTAGAAGAAAGAAAACATTTGTGTTTCTATTTTGTAATATATTTTTTTCTGTCTGTATTTTACCGTGGTAACTGTAGAGGAACTTATCCAACTCTGTTCGTTTCAGATGGAGCTGCCTTGTGGGCTGACAAACTTGGGCAACACCTGTTACATGAACGCCACAGTGCAGTGTTTGCGCTCTGTGCCAGAGCTCAAAACTGCCCTCAGAAGGTGGGGTTTTTTGCTATTTTTGGGTCTCAGCAATATATTCAGAAGTTTGAGATGTTGTGTTTAAGTGGTCCTAAATTGTTAAATGCCTAAGCCTTTTTTTCCCTTTCCCTATTTTTTGTTTTTGTAAGTTTGCTTCTGCTAAAATCATCTGTCTCCCTCTACAGGTATTCAGGTGCTCTGCGATCTTCAGGGGCAAATGCACCATCGCAATATATCACAGCAGGTATGAGGCATAGTGAATTCTTAACCTTGTGAAATCACAGGTATATATTAATGTCTTCAGTTTACTAATACATATCTAATTAATTAATTAATGTAATGTAATATTTGCGTCCTCAGCCCTTCGTGACTTATATGAGACCATGGACAAGACCTCGTCCAGCCTCCCACCCATTATTTTGCTGCAGTTCCTTCATATGGCCTTTCCACAGTTTGCTGAGAAGGGGGACCAGGGACAATACCTCCAGCAGGTGAGAAACTCTTCACCGCAGTTCTTCACTCCTTACTATCACTGAAATTGATATAGCCATGCCATACGTCTTCTACCTATGTTCTTAAAAGAGCACAAAGCACGTGGTCTCACTTCTTGGCATTGTTTTGCTTTTTTCTTTGTTTGTTTGTTTGTTTGTTTGTTTCTTTCTTTCTTTCTTTCTTTCAGGATGCGAACGAGTGCTGGCTGCAGATGATGAGAGTGCTTCAGCAAAAATTGGAGCCACTAGAGCCAGAGACTCCCATGGAGGTTAGTCCTCTTAAGTATTATTTTTTTATTAATTATTTTTTTTTAACCTTGGGTTGTTTTTGATAATGAAAAGATATGACAGGATGTCTGCATAATTCATAATTTGATGACAAATAATGTAAGATCTTCTCTCAATCTTTAGACTGACTCTGAGAGCGGAGCTGCTTCTGCCTCTATGAAGAAGAACTTCATCGACCAGTATTTTGGCGTAGAATTTGAAACCTCGTATCCTTGCAGTGTGCCTCCTTCTTTATTTTTTTTTAAGCATTTTATTTCTCGGTTTAGTGTTGTTTGACCCTATATGTCTGAATCACAAAGAGCAAGCTTTAGTATCATAGTTGTGTTGAAACAAAGTAATATCCAGTGAAGGTCTCGGAGCAGTGAGGCATCACTCTGCCAGGCTTTTTCTTAACTCTCTTGTTCAGCATGAAATGCACAGAGTCTGAGGAAGAGGAGCCAATCAAGGGCAAGGAAAACCAGCTCCAGCTCAGTTGCTTCATCAACCAAGAGGTCAAATACCTTGCAACAGGACTAAGGCTGGTAGGTATCAGAAAATAACTTTCTGAAAAAAACTGAGTACTTTCTTTGGGGTGTGCAAACAGTGGATTGTGTGAGATTCCTTCATGAGTGAAGTATCAACTTTAAAACCAGTCATGCACCATGGGTATCTTTGATATTAAAACTATACTTGGATGTTGTATGTTTGTCCAGGTCAAGTCAATGTGAAAGAAATGAACACAACATACATATGACAAACTGGCATATGATTGTAATGAGGATCTAATCATGTTTCTGCCTATTTTATCTCGGCAGAGACTGCAGGAAGAAATCACAAAAATGTCTCCATCCTTGGAGAGAAATGCCCTGTATATAAAATCTGTAAGTTTTTCTTTCCTTGTAATTTCCCTTGAACATTTGAAAGATGCGATCTCATTTACTGCTGTGCTTGAAAACTGGAGTTTGAAATTTATTTAAATTCTGTATTTTTCTTTTCTTTTTTTACCTCCTCTACCACCAGTCAAAACTCAGCCGCCTCCCTGCCTACTTGACTGTTCAAATGGTCCGATTTTACTACAAAGAGAAGGAGTCTGTCAATGCAAAAGTCCTTAAGGTTTGCCTTGAGTCACTAAAAGCTCTTGTAAGAGGTCACTTTAATTGGCAGTTTAACGCTGAAACAATACTGCATTGTTTTTTTTTTTTTTTTTTCAAGGATGTCAAGTTCCCACTCATGCTGGATGTGTATGAGCTGTGCACTGCGGAGGTCCAAGAGAAAATGCTGCCCATCAGGTCAAAGTTTAAGGAAGTTGAGGACAAGAAGCTAGAGAAACAGCAGCAAAAGGTAAGGCCGATATAGGTATACGTCTTATTTTGGTGTCTAATTTAGTAGCAGAAAAGTTCCTACTTGAACATAGTGTCATTTCTGTACAGTTTCTCAGTTTTTTTTTTTTTTTTTTGTAACAGTTGTTGAAGAAGCCAGATGGAGCAAAAGAAGTGAAATATGAGCCTTTCTCATTTCCTGAGGGTATGTGGAGACATGACACTGACACCCACTGCACCCTTTTTAAAGGGAGATTCCTCCCCAAGACACTTGCATGCTGCTAAAAATGTTTTTGTCAATGTTTGTTCCTAGAAGTTTAGAACATGTCACCACATAAGAGGAGAAACATGCCTTCATTCAAGCATAGAACAGTAAACATCCTTTAATAAATATGGACATTTATATAAATAGACTGTGTATGAGCTCAATTTTAGCTCAATTTTAGCGTGTTCACTTGTCTGAATCATTAGCATCAGGATTTAGTGTCACTTCTCCAGAAGCAGAAAAGACTTTAATTTAGGTTTTAAATTTTTCCACCAATATTTAATATTTAGCTATAACCCTATTTACAAAAGGCAGATGGCAATTTTCTCTTACTGCTAAAACTATTTCTTGTTGAACCTGAACTTTACAAATTCATAATTAAATGTCAGATTTTTTTTTTTTTTTTTTTTAAGTCCCTGCAATATAGCGGTCACAAAACTCAGTCCCACAACACCAAGTACTATTTTTGGGTATCTAGAAGTGCAGTAGCATTTGAGGTTGGATTTTCCTTTTTAAGGCTCACCAGTTTCCGTCAGTTATGAGCCAAAGCTGAATTGTAATACACTGCTGCTTTTTTTTCTGCAGACGTTGGTTCCAACAACAGCGGCTACTACGACCTGCAGGCTGTGTTGACACACCAAGGCCGCTCTAGCTCATCAGGTCACTATGTGGGATGGGTCAAAAGGAAAGAAGGTAACCGCGGGTGTTTCGTACTGCAGCACCTTCCGCATGTTTGTGCCATTCACAAATCCTAAGTGTACACAATTGTTCAGGAACTTATGGTTTCCTGTTTTTCCTTTGGTCTCTCGCTCTGATAGATGAGTGGGTCAAGTTTGATGATGACAAGGTGAGTCTGGTGTCTCCAGAGGATATCCTGCGACTGTCTGGTGGCGGAGACTGGCATATAGCATATGTTCTACTGTATGGCCCCCGGCGGCTGGAAATACTTGAAAAGGAACAGTAGTTGTGGAAGATTTCCTAGAAGACAAAGACAACATCCAACACACATACAAATTGCCATTTCCAAGCACTGTCTGCATAGATGTGCAATAAAACTGGTGTCTTTAAAGATTTCATGACCTTAATTTTTTTTTCGTTTTGTTTTTTGTAATCAACACGGATGCTTGTAAAACAAATTCTGTCAAATGGTGTTAAATATTCAACAATAGTGGGCTTTGAAATTGGAGATTGAGGAGAGGTAATCTCTGGACTGGATCCTTGAAAGAGGTTTTAAAGTCTAGCTTTGCAGTTTCATTAAATGTTTTATACACATTGTATATTTTTTAAAGCCTTTGATAAGGTGCTCATATCATAAAAGCAAAATATTCTTAGTCATTTAATCAACCTGTACGACAATGCCTAGCCAAGCTGTTGTTCTTGACATTCTGGCTTGTATCTTCTCAGATGTATTATGGAGATTTTCACTTGACACTGTAAAGGCTGTGCCCTTGTTCACCTGTTGGCCCTCTGGGAAATTTGGGTTCAATCTAAGGTCTTGTCTTAAGTGCTTGGCTCGCATCATCTCCTGGAATTGTTCTTGGATGTGTTGACAGATGAGCTTATGTCTGCCAAAACTTCACTAATGCTCTTTTGGGGGAAGTGTGTGGGGAACTGGTTCAGAACAGGTTGCCCCTGTGGTGAACTGTGCGCAGTTAAATAAAGATTTAAGATTCAGCCACGATGGTTAACTCGACAAGCCTTGAACATTGTTCTTGCCGACACCAATTACAGACTTTGACATCTATCCCGTTTAAATGCTATGCTTCACTTTGTTTCTCCGTGCAGGTTTCCAGCTCACCCTGCCACAATGTGTAAGCCCTAACCATCAACACTCTGTAATAAGTTATTGACTGCTTTTCATAGGTGGTGAAAATAAACTGTTATACCAAAATGTGAGATTCTTCTATGTAAGAATGTGATAATGAATGGTCTAATAAATGTTTTATTTGGAAAAAAAAAAAACATTTATTGGATTTTCTACAGTGGAAAAAAAACAAACAGGGTTTTCAACTTAAACTACATACAAAAATTTCAGTATCCAATTGTTTTTTTTTGTAAGAAAAATCAATGCTGCAACAATGTAATAGGTATTGATTTAAGTAACAAATGATCAATGATCTTTAAGCCTCACTGAGGCTGTCTGCAATCTGGGAGAATCCTGCAGCATTAAGAGCTGTGATCAGGTTCTCCACAGTAGCTTGTGTTCCCTCTCTGTCTTGCCAGGCTACAAGCAGCAGTTTGGCCTGCATGTCAACATCTTCGCTGTCTGTTTCGATCTCCCGCAACTCTGCCGCCTTCATCTCCAAAGGAGAAGCCAGCATCTTCCACTGAGAGCCTAGTTTGGCTGCTATGTCATCCATCTGCTGGTTTGTCACCAACTTGCTCTGTATGCTTGGACCTGGAAGACAGACACAATAGGGAGGATAAAAATAGACGAGATCTATAAAAAGGATGGAAATGAGTGGACACGTGGTGGATGAGGTAATTTAGTTATCATAACTAGGATCTAAAACGACACAGATCAAGCTGGGTTGAAGCTAACTCAGAAATTTAACTGTAGACGCATGTTAGGATGTAAAAATGACTTTGGTCTTAACAATTGATGCGACCCTGAAAGACAGGGTCACTCATTCAACACTCATTTGTGTTCAATTATTGACAATTTAAACTCACTGTCATTGCTGTCTTTGAGAAGATTGTCTCCATTGTCGTCGTCATCCTCTTCTCCTGTCTTGATCTCTTCAGAAGGGATATCCTTCTGCATGTAGGGAACAAACAAACAAAAAAAAAAAAAATCAGGATATTAGTGTTAGTCAACAATTAACATGGGCAGCATACAGTCTTTTTTTAGGATGATGAATACTGTTTTTTAAAATCCTCACCGGCAGTTCTTTGGCCAGTTTGCTGACCATGCTGTCTAGGTAGTCTGCCAGGCTCTTGAACTTCTGGTTAGTTGGCTGAAAGAAGTGTGGACTTCTCCTGGACAGCAGCCTCAGAGCACGCCAGCCGTAGTTTGGGTTCCGTACTACCCTACATAGATTTACAGGAAGCAGCAGAAGAGTAATGCAAACAGATACCGACAGGACACTTGGAATTAAGTCCCTAACGTGCTGGACTTTTACAGCATTTTGTTCTTGCAAATTGACTTTCAAAAGCTCTAACAGCACATGTGACAGTAGAAACTTACTTGTACTCGTCCTCCACCATGTTAGCAGGGTCGGCCTGTTCAATGGCTTCTGCAAAAAATTCATCCAGTGATGGCATGAACTCTCTGGAAGAAAAACAAAACAAAAAAAAAAATTCAAATATTTACAAAATGGTGAATGTGATTGTAGATGGGAACTGCTACTTTGTCCTCCGAACCACTGACCTGCTGTCTGACTTGCAGGCTTCCATGTTGTCCTGGTTCAGGTTCCACAGTCGAGTCAACTCATCACTAACAAAACACAGAAGAGCCCTAATTATAGAAGTAAACCTGAGACTTGTTGTTTTTTGTTTTTTTTAATATCACCACCTCTGTCCCCTCTGCACTACTCAGCCCTGTATTAGATCACATACTTTCCCATGAAGATCTTGCGGTCTGGCCCTTTTCCAAGGAAGTCTTCTGGTGCTTGTCTTTTCCTGCTGGGTCTTTTGGGTTTGTCATCTACTGTCCTGTTAAATAGGAAACAAGTGGGGCCAAATGTCATTTGGCATGATAGCCCAAAGCTCACACACAACAAATGAATGTGGTGTGTGAGCTTTGGGCTCACACACCACATTCATTTGTTGTAAAAAAAAGACAACTCAATGTATCAATCGAAAATAAAATAAATAAATAAAAAATGAAAATAATGATCTCCTCTCTTGTAACTAAGTTTTAACTTTAGGTTGCTGTACCTTTCTTTGACAAAGCTAGGGCACCCCTCATTTTTCCAGGAATTCCAGTTCTCCTCTGTGTTGAGGATATGCTGTCAAAAATGAGATACATTTCCAGTGTCACTTGTGGACGGAGAACTCCCAATAACAAACCTTACTGAATGTGAGTGTTTACAGACTAGCCTCATTTAATATCAGTAGTAGCCCAGAATATGGCTTACCTCAACCATGGTGGCAAACTTGTCTCCATCAGGAGGGATCTCTCTCAGCAGCTACGACAGAACAGTCACGGATTAATAAAAGGTTTGCTTTTCTCTCTCTGGACATTGTACCACCAAAGAGGAACGGTCTAAATGGCAGATAACATGGCTAGATAACGCGGGTGGTAAGTGGAAAAATGACTTTCCTGATTTCAGTGTGCTGACCCTTTCTAAGTACCTACTGTTAGTCTAGAATGATGCAGATAAATCTTAACATAGAAAAGGGTAAGGTAATGGGAAGACAGTGAGGCACATTTATCTAAAGTAGCTACTAGCATGTATGATTATGTCAATGAGATTTAGGGCCTGACCTGATAAACAAGTTCAGTTGTCTCCTCTATCCACGTAGTCTGGTCATCATTCAGAACACAGTTGGAGCTGCAAAAGCACAAAGACATACAAGATATGAACCTGCAACAACTGGTGAATGTTTTTTTTTTTTTTTTTTCCCATACAAATGAAAGTTTGTTTAATGTCCCACGAGGTCAGAGGAATGCTTCACCTTTTGAACTTGACCTGACCCTTCAAGTACTGGAAGAGAATGAGGTACTGAAGTAGGATGTGCCGCCTGAAATTGCTGTCACTGAGCTGCAAATCCATCAGCTGAGAAGAGAAAATAAAAAATAATGTCAAACCTATGCTTGTGGGAGATTTTCGTTTTTCACTAGCAAATACAAGTGAACATATTCAATACCAACACAATAGTATAATTAATTTAAATACATTAAAAGAAGATAGTGATCTCAACACAGTGCGAAAAGAACAGATACTGTGTAGTCATCTCCACGGCAGGAGGATTTATGTTTTTTTTGGTATGCAAAACTGTTTTATTTAATGACTATTGTGTTATTGATATTATACTGGGGGATTCACAAAGTCACTATTAATTTGCATACAACTTAAATAAAAAATGAAGCAGTAGGCTGTATTGAAAAATGAGATTAGTACACCAGCTCATTGTTTACCAAGTGGATTCAAATGTCATCCAGCCCTTGAGCAGTCTCACAGCTGAATAAATTGACACAAACTGCAAATGATTCCCAGGGTAAAAATAGTCTTCTCACCTTCTCACTTGTGAGGAACTTGGCAAAGTAGACATGTTCTCCTCCAGATGCTCTCAGCTCCTCCAGTTTCCTCTTAGAAGCCTGCATGTCATCCAACTTGTAGCTCTTGAATACTATCAAGGTCTCATCGGAGTACTGAGCAGGACAAACAGGAGTCCACATTGGCAGTGAGTTGTTATTTTTTTAACATCTGCTTTAGTGTTTCTTATGATCTGACAAATGGAGAGCAAGGGAGAAAAAAAAATCTCTCTGCTTTTGTGGTCAGGTGTATTACCTTTAGGAACGTCATCCAAGAGAATTTATCGTAGCACTGCACAGGGTTTCTGAAGTAGTCCTGCAGTGTCCAGAACTTCCTGTACAAGTTGTAGTCGATCGGAATGGAACTAAAAGTAAAATTTGATTCAGTTTTAATAAACAGGGACAAACCAGATTACCATTTAAATAAGAATAATAATTAAAAAAAAAAAAAAAAACAAAACATGACATGACACATGGAGACACTTTATGGTGTATTTTAGAGAAAGACTTAAACTTACCATGGTGCAGGAGCCTCATCCTCTCCCATTTCTCCTTCCTCCACCTCCATACCATCTTCCTTTTCTTCTGTGTGCTATTAACACGGAACAATAAAATAAGATTAAACCGACATTTTTAGATTAAATTCAAAATGCCCGCAATCATTATCAGGTGTCGACACTTTACCTTCTGGCCCAGAGTGCTTTCTTGTTCATTTTTATTGAAAACTGTTATATTGTCGAGATTAAACTGGCTCTGTAGATTGAGACCTGGAAAAAAAACACAAACAGAAACATTTATTTAACAGACTATTTATTGTAAACTGCATCTCTGAGGGTCTGATGGGCTGATGCTGTCTTATTTACTCAAAGACAACATACAGATATTACTGTTCATACCTGATTTCTCCGACAGAGGGAAGAGGCGTGCCAGGAAAAGCTGGATTCGCCCACAGAATACTGTATTCTGAGATTTGGACAGCCTCCTCAAAAGATCTACACAGGTGGAGAGGTGTGTTACAAGCAGTTATTTTCTTTTAAACATAAAAGTCTTGTTCATCAACGGGCGTGATATATGATTTTTACCATTACACATCCTCAACAAGTAGTTCTTCCCGGCAGTGTAAAAGGAGTTCTAGGAAAAGGGAGAGAACATAGCGATCAATGACATCGATTAGGTTGGACAAATACTTCAACTGACTTTACTGAGAGGATGTAGCTTATGTACCGACTTCCAGGTGGAGACATTCTCCTCGACAAAAGAGAATATTTTATCACATTGGTCAAGAGGAAGGCAGTCCAATACATCTCCCAGCAGCAGGAAAGGTGTTGTAGCAGAGCAGATACCTGCATGGAGGGAGGAAAACAGGAGGGCAAAAGCTTGGTCAGCACAAACCTTAAGCTTTGGGTGCAGTAAGAGACTTTGCTCCCAAGACGTAAGACACTTCCACACTAGCAGTTCAGGTCAATTTGCTTAGAAATAAACACTTTACAAAACACTCAATAATAAAAAAAAATTTCAATTTGTTTGTTATCAGAACACTGTGTCCTGTCATGACAACAACATTAGCTTTGGCATGTAGGGTTCCTGTGGGTTAGGTGACCCCACCAGTTGACACTTTTAAGTCAACTGGTTGAGGAACATACCCTCTTTAACGGCGTCAATACTCAGGTAGATGAGGGACAGGTAGTCATCACAGCTCGCCTTCTGCTCAATCTACAGGCAAAAAAAAAACAAAACACTCATTTCAGGCTTTCCATGTTCCTACAGCAGTCAGGTTAATTCATAGAGGTTTACTGAGCTGGACTGAAATACACAGCCACTAATTTGCTTACAATCTGATCACCAAGAGAACCTCTCAGAGCCTGGTCAAGAGTGGTTTTCTTTTCCGTCTCACTGTGACATAGAAGAAAAACAAGTGATTGCTACTCGTGCATAGATAAGTTACTAACCTGGTTAATGAGGTTAATGAGGTGTATTCATCGCCTGCAACTGCAGAGGCTAAATAAACATTACTTACTTGCCGTTGATCTGGTTGAAAGCATTTATCAAAGGTTTGCTGGTTTTACTAGATAGGGCAAATCTAGCAGAAGCCTATAGTTGTGTGAGAGAGAAGGAGAAAACGTTTAAGAGGGATAATGCATCGTTTTAGAGCGTTTATATTTAGCTTAGCTAGCATCTGCTACATGCTATGATAACACGAGAACAAGCAGTAAGTTGCAGTAACAAAGCTGCCGTCTAGCTATGATTTAAATCACGGCATAAGCTGTATTATAACACACATTTTAACAAGGGAAGACAATTCAGCGATTTCTCACCGTAAATTTGTCTTTAGCTTCGACAAAATTAAATACGGACGCCGACATCTTTACACATTTGCAACCGGAACTGCCGCTATACTCCTTCCGGTTTCTGCCGCTGTTGGGAGGGGTGCATTCAGGAGCCCTCTGACCCAGTGTTTATACTGTTTATAAAAAAAATATCTATTATAAAATTATAAAACAAAGAATTTATGAAGAAAATTACAAGTAACACTTCCCATTCAGAGCACTAGGCCAGCTGTTTTATCATTTTACATGTAGTGGCACATGTTACCATCAAAACTATAAAATTATAAAGAAAGAAAGAAAGAAAAGATATATAAAATTAGAGTACAAAATTAAATAGAAAGCTCATCATTTTCCAAAAGAGGTACTTGTCATTTTTATGCACTATGCAGTTAAAGACATATTATGTACTTTTATAACTTGTATTTTGTCTAAATTAAGTCTATTTAATTTTACAACTCTGTTGTAATTGCATATCTTTCATCATCAATCATTTGTTCAGTTAATAGATGATATTAAATTAGCTAATTTTTGCTTAATGGTTGCCTTATGGCCAGACCTAATGCAGGTGCCCCCTAGTATTTATTTTTATATGAGCAGAAACAAATCCCTCCATCAGTTATAAATGTAAATTGTTTATGGCTGAAACTGTTAGTTGATTAATTATTCATTAGTCAATGGACAAAACTAATCAGCAACTATTTTGATGATGGATTAAACATTGGAGTCATATAAGAAAAACTTCCAAATATTTTCTGCCTCCAGCTTCTTCGGTTTCAGGATTTTCTGCTTAGCTCTGTTTTTTTTACACCACTGTAAATTGAATATTTTTGGGCTTTGGACTATTGGTTGAAAAAAACCTGAAGGCACCTGAAGACGTCACCATGGCCTCTTTGAAACTGTAATCGCCATTTGTTGCAATTTTCTGTCACTTTATAGACAAAGAGAACTAATTGATTAAGTGAGAACATAATTGCCAAATGTGGCAGCCCTAAAATCATTGCATATCATGCTTTTACTCAGAAAACACAGTTCTAACACCAGTTGCCTTGTAGGCTGGTAAAACCACAAAACCTTCACCGGAGGAAAATATTAAATAAAACAAAAACAAAAACATGCTTTCTTCAAAATCAGAAATGTCTGAAACTGTCACATCTTGGTTTGCAAGCAAGACATGATTCTGAGCATAAGGAGGCTGGGTTATAATCGCTCAAACATGTTTCTAAATTGGTGATATTGAGGGCTACAACTGAACCTTTTCTCCCCTACTTCACTTGGCTCACTTGGGTCTCTGAAGGGCCTGAGTGAAATGGAGAGGGACATAGTTTTGCGGAAATTAAGATTAATTCTGATATTTAGATGGAACATATCAAGATGATGGTGTAATTCTAGTTTGTTAGCTGCTGATATAACTGCAGCATGACCATCAGAGTGACTATAAGCTTGCAGGCCGAAATCCAATTTAGACCAGAGGGCGGCAGTCTTGCTCTGTCTGCACACATGAAATACCAAGTGTTGGCTCTGTGCGTGTAAGTGCGAGTCATGTACCCAATGCAGGATAAACCTGAAATCCACCCTTTCCTAATGATTGTCCCTGCAGCATTTTACGTTGTATGAACACGCAGCTATTGAATTCCTACTTGACATAGCAGCTCTGTCTATTTTATTGTCCCCATTCCATACATTTGTTTTCAAAACTTCACTGAAATGGAAAGGTTCATTCTTTTCCTTATTAATTATTGGCAGACAATGTCACACTGTATGTGTCCTCAGTAGTTAGGGTTCCGGCTAGGGACAAGGCTAAGGTCCTTTTTGGCATTTAGCGTTTATGAGAACGCTTCACAGAGGTCACAGCAGTCACATTTGTGTGTTTATTTGTGTGTTTGTGAGCGCACATTTCCGTGTGCTGTGGGCATATGATTTAAAGGACAACTACTGGGCTGCAGGGATTGAATTCGTTGACCGGATCTCATTAAAGGTCCAGTCCATAATTTTTTGACCACATAAATTCAAGGCCTATAAACATGCTTGATTGATTTAATTCTAATTTTTTTAGGCTAAATTGAAAATATAAGCCTGTTTTTATGCTGTATTTACGATCATTACTTATGTAAACTAACCTTTAACACGCCATAAAACATTAACAATATTAATAACATTAATTTGGTTGTTGCCAAGTGTTGGTCTGTGCATTAAAAACAACCTGTAAATCATATGAGAGTGATAGCAGGTTCTAAACCCTTGTTTTGGATTTTGGTGGTGGGGTGACCCTTTGGTTTGTTTATGAATCATGTACTGTGCCTTTAACCTTGGCAGAACCAATGGGAACACTTTGGCCTGTGTTTATCTGTGTTTACCAGCAGTTTCACGGGTCAGGACCTCTGAAGTAGTTTGTAGTAGTGGGATCATTCACCCTCTGCACCGTCTGACAACTGTTTATAGCCGTGCAGTTACAGGGGCTGTTAACTGAACCTAAAGGTGCTCTGCTGATGTTTGGGGAAAAACACTAAAACTGTGAAAATTTGGCCAGTACAAATCATGAAGAAGGAGCGTAGGGATCATTTTCATCACTTTTGTGTGATCGCTGTGGTCATAAAAAGGGGAAGCAAGAGCTTTTTTACTCTAGAGTTTTGATTGGCACATGGGTTCCCGTAAGCAGAGTTCACCAAACAGTTCGACAGATATCTAACTGTGCCCCACCTCCAACAGTTCCCCCCTTCTGACACAGCATTTACTGAACCATTGCCCATAACTGATGAAAAGCAGAAAGGGAATGAGCATGGCAAGTAGCTCCCGGGTCACAGATAGGGGCCCAGCATCAGTGAGTGGGGTGAGGAGGGCTAGTAGTGGCGTTAAGATAACGGTTAAATGCAAGTAGTCCTCAAGTTGGTGATGTTACTCTACATGTTTTGCTGGGTACTAAGAAACCTGGTGTACGGCCCCTTGAAAGGGTATTTCAGGTAATATTCTATATTTTTCTTTTGGATAACAACCCCCCACATTTTTGTCAGTACTAATTACGTTAACCTTTAAGAACAGGTCACTAGTTTTTTGTTTTTTTTTAAAGCTACATAATTTTCTAAAATGGCTGGGAACTGTGGTTTCTAGCAAATGTTATTCAAACAGGACTAAACAGTGTAATTGTCAGGGACTATTTTGGGCCGCAGATTAATACACATTTGGTGCTATAGTGAGTATTTAATGCAGCATGATAGTGTTTGTGAGATTGTCTTAAAAATAAACTACAGTGTTCTCTTCATTGTAATGAAGGAACATAATACAGAGTTCAATGGTGTGACTCATTAATGTGTTTATAATCGTTTTTGGACAACAACTGACATCCATGGCACAGAGGACATTGGATGTTCAGCCCTGCACGTTCAGGCTTTAGCTATACAGACAATACTTGTTAGTACAATCAATTCATTTATGGTTTTGGTCTTTTCATGGGATTTTTTGACAATAAAAAACATATAGAATATTGCCAGCGTTATCGTGTAATGTATTACCGATAATTTGTAAAGTGATAAGAAAGAACACTCGTTTTCTATCAAACAAACTGTCAAGACTATTCATAATTTGCCATATTGTTGGGTTGAATATTACAATTTTAACCTGTCACTCTGAAATCAGTTAAAAATCAGGCCCATATTCCGAATTGTTTATTTGTCCAGATAAATATAATGAGAGGACTACTGAATGCTCTCCCATGCCAAATCATGGAATAATCAAGCTGAACATGAGAGCCAAATAATTTGATGAAGGACACTCTCAGACAAAATGACTGAGGGGCAACAAAAAGAGCATTGTCCATGTTGTGGAGGACAAACTTCAAAACAAGGGGCTCAACACAATGCTCTGACCTCCGAGGTTAAGCACACAAAGGAGGGAGATTTTAGATTGGCTTCGGTCACATGATCGGCCTCTGAGATTCCAACATAAAAAATCATGTGAAGAAGTGTCATGTCATATAAGTGAGATAATCCCATCAGCACAGCTACCCTTCATGGACACATTTAGAAGCCCAGTGCACCTTAACAGGTTTATGAGAACCCAAATGGACATTGTTGTGATAACATGCACCAGAGCAAAGTAACATTTGGTTTTAAAGGGAGGAGAGCCAGAGAGAATGATATATAGACTGAATGTAAATGAATGTTCTTCATCCAATTGTTCCAGCCATTGCAATTAAATATAATGAAATGTGTGGATTTTTGCAGGCTCTGTAGGTTTATTATATTTTCCCTTGCTCACACCATCACCACCTCTGTCTGTTTTTATGCTTTATGCTTAATGTTCCATTCAAGTTTCTGTTTCACATTTATCAGCGTGATTTTTCATCAGGGATTTCACCTGCCCAGTTCTGTGGCAATAAGTGGAAGTGGGATCTGACAGTATTAACTCCCTCACAGGACATTGTAAAATTATGTGGGACACAGACATTTTGTTAATGATCATCTCACACAGAGCAGAATAATAGCAATGCTCGACAAGGGGATGTGCATCCAACCACAGCGGTTATCCTGCTCCTGACTGGTGCTCAGCTAACAATAACTTGCATCTACTTAAACAACCTTGGCTGGCTTGCCCTCAGAAGGCAGGCTTTCTGTTGGGAAATGTTTGGCTGTTGAGTTTAAAGTCATTTGATGGTTATTCAATGATTAGCCCAGGGTGTGGGGAACATCGAATACTCCATATGCCATAAAACGGGATGTGAGACTGGCCATGTGCGTAGATGGAAAAAGGGCATTCTTGCGACAAAGCCAAACAGGAAATCTCCATGATGGCCACATCTTGTCTAATCATGCTTTTTCTTATGAAGAATTTCAAGTGCTTTTATGTGCAATTACCTGATTCACATCCTTGTGTTGTTTTACTGCAGAGAGATTTTTGGGACTGTGGCCAAACACCTTGAATAGAAAAATATAGTTCACAGTATGCGATACATTATGTAGAAGCTAGTGGCTAGGTCATCCAGATCTAAATATACATACATTGTGTTATCCTGGTAACTGCTCAATATAAACAAGGATATGTTAGCCTTACTTTGAAGTTTGCAATTTCGAAACTGAAAATGAATGAAAAATGATTTTTATTATAAGATTTCATTGGTAGAAAAAAAAACATGATATAAAGACAACCATAAAATTACTCACTACAAAACTAAAAATACAATCAATAGCCATTTCTAAGGCGCATTTGTAGATCACTTGTAGTTTATTAATGTGCCGACAGACAGAAAAGCTAAAATGTGCCTGCTGTTCAGTGTTTTGGCCACGGACTTGGCTCTGGGCTGATGTTGTCTTCTCCATTTATCTCAACTGCATCGTTTTCATCTTCTGGGCCGTGAAGCAGGACGTTCCTCCGCGTTCTGAAGTTTGGTGTTCGTGGATACAGAAGGAAATCGTAGATAAGAGCTGCTGCTATTCCTCCGCAACATTGGCCCCAGCCAGTACACCTGGAATGAAAGCAGAGATCAGCTGCATTTGTTTTTGACAAAATAATAGGTTTTAAAAAAATGCTTTTAGACAAAAAGATTCAAACTGTTTGCTGACATTGCCCCGTGGTTCTGCATTTTACTACATATCAAAGGAGCCAGCAGGATTGATACCACCTCCAGTGAAACTTATCTGAAAAGGGCAACAAATTAGGTGTAATGGTTATTCACCAAATTATAATCATGGATGGAATCGTTCATGTTGGCTGTGTATAAATCAACTGTGCAGGCCATTCTTGATTAGTTTTTAGAATATATGCTGGCAGTGGAGAAAAAATTAAAGAATCACCTCACAATACAGTAGCCCTGCACTAAATCTATTTGAGATTTTCAGATATGTTGATTGACCAAAATAAACCCTTTTTTTGATGGCGATGTACTGTATTTCTCCAATTCTTTAAAAGTTGTCCATGGTAACAGTCTGCTTGTGACCTTTTTTCGTGGCCACATGGCATATTTAGTTTTGGCACTGGGGATCTAGACAGTGACCCTCTGCAAGCGGC
Organism: Xiphias gladius; assembly: GCF_016859285.1. Classification (NCBI taxonomy): domain Eukaryota; kingdom Metazoa; phylum Chordata; class Actinopteri; order Istiophoriformes; family Xiphiidae; genus Xiphias; species Xiphias gladius. The sequence goes on along the minus strand of NC_053413.1, from coordinate 17,988,911 downwards.
CTTATGTTGCCAGGAAAACACACTTAGAAAATGGCTGGTGATTACCAGCCATTTCTCAACGTTGACGCTGCTAATTTTTATTCAGTTTTATATGGCACTCGTGTCATTGTGATTTCCTGAACTGCTGGCACATCAGCTGGACAAACTGAAAAATTATGTAATGAAGCAGGGAGGAAAAGTCTTGCATCATGCAGTGGACCCTCACCAATACAGACTGAACAGGATATTTGCTTTACAACACTGCAGATGGTTTTGTAAAAAGACAAAACAAAAAAACAAAAACATTACTCACTATTTTCATTGAATAATAGTTTCATGTTGTCCAGCCACTGTTATTAAAATGAAACCCCTTTCTCTCCCTACTGTGTTATGAGCTAAAAGAGTAAATATGGTCTAACTGAAAGGAGAGATTTCCAGATTAGTTATGATCAATCTACAGTTGGTCTTGTCAAAACTGTTGTAAAATTCAACCACAGATGTAACAGAATTATAGAATTGTGATTCACTTACAGCTGCAAAGTGCCCGCCCGAGTCGCACTGACAGCCCAATAGCCAGCGGTGCAAAGCCTTTAACATCTCTCACTCGCTTATCGGTCACAGCTATCACACACAGAACCAGCTGAAGGGTGGCAAGGAACTCGATGACAGAGCTTTGTCCTGCAGTCAGACAAGGACAACCCTTTACCTCATTAACACCAAGGGATACTGTTTGGCTATATCCATTCACAATAGCACTTTCTGCAACTGTGGCGATGGCCAGCGAGAGACTTTCAGCCCCTGAGCAACCTCGTCCGGATCATTCTTCTCTTCTTTCCGATTGATAGCCGATATCCCAGTGAATATGAACAGTAACATAGCAACAAATTCTACCGCCACAGCCTTCCAAAACACCCAGGTTTTTATTTCTGCCATCTCTGCTTCAAATGTGTCTGCTGTGTTAAACCAGCGTGTCACCTGCTTCAGTATTTATAGTGAAGAGGTTTGTGGGCGGGGGGGGGGGGTGAACCAGGAAAAAGATGCGCTGCACAAGATTTCAGGTCACACGTTTGAGTATCATGGAGAAGGTGTTGAAAAAGTATTTTATTTGATACAAATAAGCCGTATACAGGAGTAATTTCCACTCAGACTGGCTCCTTTGACCATTTTACATCTTTAGCGTTCTCCAGAATTGGTTCCTCAATGTCATTTTCTGGTGATGAGCCGCCACAGAACAGGACTCTTGTTTTTACGTTGAAGGGCTCGTCTCTGGGTGCCAGCAGGTAATTATACAGAAGAGCCGCCACCACACCAGCACTCACTGGTCCTCCCCAGTATATCTGGAAAACAAAACGGGACAGGCTCGTCCTTGTTTCCAATAGAAAGGACTCATGAATACAGCACTTAAAATATTTGATTTACATCTCCTCAATACATACCCAATGATCATCAAAAGAATCCTGTATAATTGCAGGCCCAAAGGATCGAGCTGGGTTGATACCACATCCTGTGTAGCGGATCTGTAAAACATCAGAGGAAAAACAGCAATTGCCCCTCTGGCTGTACACGCAAGCCTGATTCACAGCCAGTTTATCCTACGTAAAGCCATTGTATCAGGCCACAGCAAGATGGAGAAACCATCTACCAAATTAATGAGGGGGGGAAATAAAGGAATGTTTTGATGTACGTACCCCAGCGAGGTGTCCCAACCCTACAGACAGTCCGATGGCCAGAGGTGCGTAGCCACTGACATCACGCCTGTTGTCAGTGACTGCAAGCACACACAGGACCAGCTGAAGGGTGAGCAGGAATTCTATAACAAAACCTTGACTTGGGCTGATTCCATTTAGCTGAAAAAAGGAAAAAAACACTTCAGTTTGCTCACCTCTGCAAATATATAGTTATGGGTAGGTGATTCTTTTGCTTCCACATTCTGCAACTCCTGCTTTATGAAAAACCTAAATTGGAAGTAAGCATGCTTTAAAAAAAAAAAAAAAAAAAAAAAAAAAAAAAACCCAAGTATTTTAGTTGCCTGCCTTTGAAGCATTACAGCTACACACCAGTGATAGCTAAAATTTGGCATTTAAATTGGACAATGTTTCACCAGCACTTAGCAAATTTGGAAGTCTTAGAGATTAGAATTCAAAACTTTAAACAATGAGTGGCTTTCACAGAAAACTGGATCAGGATGGAGGCAATTCCCCAAATGCCACTCAACCCGAGTACTAAACGTCATTTATTAAAGGGAAACATTATTCAGGAAAACTGTGAGCATGAGGATTCCACCTTACCTTGTTAACACCAAGTGAATCTGTTGTTTCTGGCCTAACACCATACACGATGGCACTACCAACCACTGCTCCCAAAATCTGAGCTATTATGTAGAAAAAGGCTCTGAGGACACTCATCTGGCAGCTGGCCAGGAGGCCCAGGGTGATGGCAGGATTCAGGTGGGCGCCGCTAATGTGACCTATACACTGAGCTAACGTTGCAATCGCCAAACCAAAGGCAAAAGCCACTTTTATCTCCTGGTCAGGGTACATATTATTTCTGTCCCCTATTGCAGCTGAGAGGCCGATGAAGACAAAGATGATCATTCCCAGAGACTCGGCAAGAACTGCCCTCCAGAAAGCCCACATTTTAATTTCTGACATGCCTACTTGCATAACCTCATGCTAACCAAACAGATTTTGGGTCAGTATGTGGATGAGACACCACGACTGTGGCACAAGCAGAGATTTGGTTCCACCAGCAGCCCAGCTGGAAATATCACGAGTGACATTCACCAGTGTTCAACAAGTGTGTGCCTTTCAGGAATCAGGCCTAATTGGAAACAGCTGAGAGATATGCATTTCAGCCATTGGAAGTTGCCTCAAGAGTGTCCTGCTCTGCTCACAGCTCTTCCAGTTAAACAGGATGTGGTGCTGCTTTTAACTGTTACTCAGAACTAATTTAAGACCACATCAAAACTGTGTCACAGCCTTAAATGAATGATCAGGAAAAATGTTCAAAAAAACAATGTGTTAAATGACGTAAGTGCTTTTTTAGAATAAAAAGGAAGAGATCAAGGTTTTAGTGCAGATATTCAAATTATAAATTATAAATTAGTATTTTTAGTATAGCTCTAACATAGTAATGAAAATATAAACTTCAACTTATCCAGGAATTTAAAAAAAAAAGCAATGCATCTTAATATTATGGCATATATTTTCAATCATTTGGCTAAATTCCAGGCACATGTTAAGGACCTCCATCAGAAGTCTGAAGGACACTCACTGCCCATTACTTTTTTTTTTTTAAACAAAAGTCTTTTTTAAAACTGTACTACTCTACCGTATAGTATTTAATAAGCCGCATCTCCACCCCAGCATCAGGTCTGAGTCTACGTTGTAATCATCACTCCCCCCACTCCCTGCTGTTCACTTGGCGTTCCCTTGTGGGGGGTCAAGAGGTCAGAGTCTAGCGCCCAAACGTCAACTCTGTACATATTCTATATTCACATAATACTGTATTCCGCATGAGTTGGTTAACTGAACTTAGGCTATAGTATAATTATCACGACAGCCACCAAATCAGCGCACAGCTGGTCTCACTCCTTTCTCAATAAAATAATGAAATAACGACAAACTCATCAATGAATTATTTTTGTAATGCAATAAGGAATTATAAAGAAATTCACCTCTACTGAGATTCATACAAATTCCCAATAAAATCTAAAAATGTTTGTTGTGGTTTGATTTCATCAAACAACTGACTTATTTCCGACCAGTTTATTGGCAAGAGAGACGGAAGACTTTCAACTGTTCCAGCATTGTCTCTGGTTGAGGAGAGTTCTGGATCCCACCAGAACCTCCTTTGATCCTGTGCCAGTATGAACATGTCATTACGTGAGTGACCTTCACTCACTCATGATGCTCATGGATACCCCCCCCCCCCCGGCTTGGCCTTCAGATGTAAATAAGACAAAAATATGAATCATCCCCCAAATTTAGTCTTCCAGAAGCATAAATAACATCACGTTGGAGGTGTTCTGAAGAGCCCCGGAGAGGATTTATTATTGCGGCCTGTCATGAGAGTTGGACTTTAACTTAACTCAAGAGATTATAGGATGAACGCAGAGTATTTAATCACGCAGAAATGGAAGCAGGTCAAGTATATAATCGATATGTATACTGGTCTGTCAAGTGGAGTAAAATGGTACTTCCAACTTCAAAGGTTTTCCCTCTCAGTTGCTCAAAATAAGTGAAAACATAAAATCATAACATGGTGTATAAATAGCAAGTGTGGCCACAGAAAAACATCCAAAAAATGAATTTAAGATGACGTAAATGGTGAAAAATTAGTTTCTGGTGTTCAGTGGGTCCAGTTTGGATTTTCCAGTTCATCACTAGCAGTTCATCCAGAGTCTACTGTAGGTCGAAAGCTTGAGTTGAATCCAGAGATTACAGCCCCAGGGGCAGGTCTACCGTTGGGGAAAAGACTCTTACTAAGCCTTGGTGGTTTTCCTTAAATAAGGCTCCTAATCACATATTATATCCCCATCACATCTGTTTAAGAACTGTCCAAGGTCTGTCGCCACCCACAATAAAATCATCTGTTGTAAGGGCCAGTAGACATAACACATAAGCAAACACAGATGAATCAATACAAGTGCTAAAAACATTGTACATTGTTTATTTCTAAGACCAGATGTGATTCATCTGTGAATATATATATGCATTGGTAGGCGTAACTAAAAACCAAAACAGCCATTAAAAATGTTTGAACAATCTGGCACTTCCATTCATCCTATCAAACTGCCTGCCCTATAATTTGGGGTCTATATGAAGGGAAGTTTTGGCTTTCTGCTATATAGATGTTGATGAAGAAGAAGCAAGAAGAAAGAGAGAACAAGTGAGGGAGTCAATAGATTAATCATGGGTGGGGCAATGGGTACGAATACAGGTTGACTGAGCACCTTTAAAAAGCCACATGATGAAGTAACTGAGCAGGACAGTGGGTCACTTTTGCAAACCCATCAACTTTGCTTTATAAGCAGTGAAAGGGAAAGGTTGCAAGGTAAAAATTCACCAATCACATGATCTACCAGCCACTGGGGTGGAGAGGATCTCGACTAATCATAGGGGTTGGCAGTTCGATTACCCTGCTCCTCCCATCCACATGTTAAAGTTTCCTCGGGCAGGACACTAAACCCCACATTGCTCCGGATGGTCAGACCAGCACCTTGCATGGTAGCTCGCTGCCATCGAGGGGCGTATGAATGGGTCAGTGAGAGGTAAATTGTGAAATACTTCAGATAAAAACGTTTGACTGCCGGCTGATGCTGCGTTTGCAGTACCGCTTGTTTTTCGCCCGGAGCCCTTTGCATTGGCACCCCCACTGTGTCGCTTAACAGGCTCCATTCAAGTGAGTGAGAGGGCTGTATTTTTTCACGCTGGGCTAAAGCCAGTCTGAATGCAACATTAAAACATTTTGGGATCTCGCCCATGATCCAGCTTCTGAATGAGCGGTGGCTGAATTAGTTAATGATAATAATAATAATAATAAGAAGAAGAAGAAACTTTATTTATAGAGCGCTTTTCATACAAGAGATGTAGCTCAAAGTGCTTTACAATTAAAAGTAAAAATAAAATTGCAAATTAAAAGAAGGGCATATGAAAAAGACAAAAAAAAAACCAGAGAGTAGATGATAAAAATGGGGACAGTTCCATGCTTCATCCACCACCGCTTTTGTCCTAATGTCATAACAAAGGCACACATTAGCAGCCTAAGTATGACTCTGTTCACACAACCGCCTCTAGTTGGGCCTCCAAAAAACCGTGATAAGGTCTAATGTCCCTCTCTGTAGCAAACAATTGAAGCAAAAATGAACCTTAACCCAGTACCCTATCCATACCCTGCAAGTGGTTTCATTTTTCTGCCTGCTCTTTCAGAGTCGGCTCACCATTGTGCAGCAGTTCCTAAATTTCACTGGAGGGAACACTCTGCTCCAGTAGTATCCAGAATGTGGCTAAGGACTGAGCCTGGAAAAATCAGGATGGGCCTGAATTTTTTGAGCTTAGATATGTATAAGATTGATATGGTGGTACGACTGGTAGTGAATTATAGTATGCCTAGTACTCATGTCAGAATACCCAATAGGAATATGAATGAGCCAGCAGCAATCAATGTAAGATTCTGATGTTATCTTTTGATACTTTGTAAGTTGACAGTTTGAAAGATTTAAGAAAAAAAAAAATTCACTTGAGGTTTGTGTGGTGCTTGTTTATCCTGCGACCTCAAAGACTTGAAAACACTTGCTAGCCTTGCGACATTAAGGCTAAAAACAACCCATATTGCACCACTGTAAAAGACCGTAGTTACACTGGTACTCTCTCAATTTAAAAAGAACATCTCTGGTAGTGATTCCACATGCAGTTGTCTAGTCCTGAAAAAACATGGTCTTGTAATAGAGCCGATACGTATCCTTACTCTTGGCAGAGGACTCTCTGCATAGTTGGCGGAGAAAACCCTGTATTAACTAACGTTACATTACATTAGAAACAGAAAGTAGGAATGTTTTCATAAATAATGTGCAATGTACAATTTGTTTAGCCAGTGGTAGGTTAACTGTTGGTTACTTGTTTTTAAGTGAATGATATTAGGTAGAACTAACTCGCTTAAGCTCGTTTCTGGAAAACAACCAATTTGGCGCAATCTCGCCGTACTGTGGTAGATGGCAGATGGCAACGCTAACTGAACAAACAGCCAATCACAGCACATGTCACCTATGATTTAAAATACAAAGAATTTTTGTTGGTAAATAAATGATAGACAGATTGTACGTCCAATCAGTACCGAAGTGATACCCCATGCTCTCCCTTATATTTCACATCAGACCAATTTCAAAATGAAGGTGAGTATTCATATCACATAAATAGACAGAGATAGAGAGACCAGGAATGCAAACCACGCATGAAGCCATTTTAAAAATAGCAGAAAAAAGCAGAGAGAGAGAAAAAAAAAAAAAGCTATTTGATTGGCTGGGTGTAGGCAGGAAGTGGGTAGGCCTAGACCCAGCGAAGCCACACTCCTGCTCTGCTCGTGTGTGAACATAACGGAAGGTTGATACCAACGTACTCGGTCAAAGGATGAGCAGAAGGCTGCAGACTCAAAGCCAAAAAGCTATTCAGTCTTTTTCTATCCTTCTCCACTGGCAAACTTCCATGAGCTGACCCATGGGGGAGTAGATGAGAAGGAGAAAGAGTTTGAGTCAGGGAAGTCTTGTGTATGCGCTGTTTCTTGGCTGCTGAAGGACACTCTCAGCAGCCTGGCAACCTGCCACTGGATGCTTCACCTGTTGAAAACATAACTGGGAGAAGCGGTCCATCAATCAGCACCAACAGCTGGGCACTACAAAGAAAACACGAGAAGATAGTAAGCATAGCTGAGTAACCAGGGCCAAAATTTAGGCTAATATTTCACACTAGCTAAGGATTTACACTGTCAAGGTGTGTTAGAGTTAATCATGTTGTCTCTTTTTTCTCTTTCTCTCAACTTAAAAAAATCACAAGTTGAAACATGCTATATAGTTGTAGAGATACACTGGATTTGGCCTGCACCCTAAAGTTTTTGTAAGTGTATGTTGGATGAGGAGGATTGCCATTTAAAGTTTATATTAATCCGGCTCACATCAGTCATTTTGAGCCTATAAATTGTAGGTATATTCACAAATATAACTGAAGAGCTTTACTTATAGATGGAAAAAAAAATTCAACGTTTGTGTGTCCTAACTAAAGATATAGGACTGTGTATTACGGGACCATTCTCCTGTGTTTGCACACGCACTGATTTAATCAACCTCAGATAACTATTAATCGCTCTTTTCTAATATTTATATTTAAAATCTGGTGTATTTAATGGCCAGTCAATCCATTTGGGTCTAATACCGGGCTCCAAAACAACGTTTTCTTTTTTTCTCTTCCTTTTTTTTAATTTAAGGGGCTGACCCTTTTGTTGTTTACATTTGATTCATGGCTTGTTCCTGTAATTCCCTGTGTACTAGTAAGTAAGTTCTTCTTTGTAAAGGCATCATCTGTTCAGGATGAAGCTTTCATAGCATCCACCATGTACGACTGTTTACTGATTACAACTTTGCTTATTATTTTGCTCAGTTATCCTGGCATCAAGAAAGAACATAGATGAAATATGTTGGCCAATAAACAATACGTTAGATGTCTTGGCTCAATTATTATTCAGGGGGGCACACCTCCGCACACTAATTTCTCATCAGATAAATCCAAGGCTGCATTACCAGCTGAGAAAACATCAGGGGCCCCAGATGTTGTTATTTGAATACCTGCTAATTTGAATTTGCACCATTAAAAGTACAATATCAACTAATGTGGGTTCTAAATTATTCTGTAAAATCATCTCAATAGAAAATTTTTGCCCTGAGGTCCTTCACCTGGAAATACTCTGGAAAACACACTGACAAGTTGCTAAATTTCAATATATATTTTCCTGTAATTTGATTTGGTGAAACAGATTCTACAATGTAATTGTATATTATCTCTTTTTAACAAGCAAATACTTGTCCAGTGTGTAAGCAAGTGTTGATACTTATAGTCATAATCTCAAGGGTTTTGTGTGCTGATTGCGTAGAGAAAAAAAATTCACATCTGTAACCACAGATAGCAAAGAACAGATTAGCAACTGTTAACAATCAGTGTTTTATTTACTTAAAAAAGTGACAGACATTTCATGAGTGTACACAGAACACATTATTCATCAGAAATAAGAAATGATAGAGGCACATAAAAATATGTATACAAAAAAAAAAAAGGCTCAACATAGAATACTGATATGGGAAATTCAACACACTGCCCAGTCAAGATGTTCACAACCTTGACTTATACTGTATGTTTGAGTGTCAGCTTGGATAACAACTGTGTGCGGGGTCAAACAAAGGAGTGAATTAGAACGAGACACTAACTGACCCCCCCAACCACAGTCCGCATTGGCATTTCAAAAAGAGCACAAAAACATTGACATGCTACACTAAATTCAAGAACTTTTTTTTTTACAGGCGTATAGACATGTGCAAGGACACTGAGTGGTTGTGACTGCACAGCGCTACTTCGACGTCATCTCCACAGTTGTGGCATCATTGCCTCCGTTAACATCGTAGTCACCCACTGGACCACTGACCAGGACCTTCATGCGCTCAGGGAAATCGCCAAATTTGGGGGAGAGCAGGAAATCGTAGATAAGAGCTGCCGCTACACCACCGCACATTGGCCCCACCCAGTACACCTGCAATGAGAAACTTCAATCAATCCCTGGGTCGGTATTCCTCAACACGTGTGACGCACAGACCATCATTATGACAGGAGGAAATAACAGGAATAACACAAAGATACCATGCTGGTTCAAAGGTTTGACTTTTGTCGATATCCTAGCGGGGCTAATTGTAAAACAATGGGAATGCTATAACTGATTAACTCAAAGAAAGAAAGAAATGGAGTCATCCGTCTGTTATGGAATTTAAATTATTTAGACTTGACATACAATATGCCTACAGAAAAATGTGAGGCACACGTAAGGTGCTTGTCTGCTTCCCTCTTGGACTTACCCAGTGGTTTTCAAAATTGTTCAGGATCAAAGCCGGGCCAAAGGACCGAGCAGGATTGATACCGCAGCCTGTGTAGCTGATCTGTGATCAACAGCAAAGAGACAACAGGATATCAAGAGGATATCTTCAGCTACATGAACTGGTGGCATAATAAGGTCTGGCGGGGGGTGAGGGGTATAATCTAAAACAATAAAAATGCACGAAATTCTTCCACGGCAGGAGCTCTGTCATGTTTGCTGCCGGTTTACACTGCTCAAATGCAGTGTGCCTGATCCTAGATAAACATTACACTGCTTGGGGAATTGGTTGTAAGGTGCAACTTACAGCTGCCAAGTGTCCCAGGCAAACCGAGAGGCCGATGGCCAAGGGCGCTGAGCCTGTGACATCACGCCGCCTTTTATCAGTGACTGCAATGACACACAGCACCAGCTGGAAGGTTGCCAGGAGCTCAATGCCCACGCCTTGGCTGGGAGTAACGCCGTTGAGCTGCGAGAGTTAGAGAGGCACCCAGAACAACAAGAGTTAGTCAGTCCGTGTCAGTTCGATGGACAGTTTCCCATCACCATCACTTCCCACTTAGCGGCCGCTGCCATCGCCCCTTGAAGTCCGACAGCAATTTGGCAGAGACTCAGAAGTACCACGCTGCTTTTCCGTATTTCATTTGTAGAAAAACCTGATCGTTTTTTATTCATTAGTATTTAGCTGTAGCGCACCCTGTGTGGGGCAGAACAGTTTCTCCACAGTGCGAAAACTTTATGCCTCCTCAGTCTTCAGATTTTTAGTGAGAAGAGAGCTGATATTACTTCTTTACCAACAGGTCAAAGAAAACCGTAGCATTAAGCATTTTAGAATAAAAAAAACCCCTCAAATTTACCGTAAAAGCTGAGTTGAAATGTCAGAGTGTTGGCACTGCATGTTTTTATTTGCAAATTCCTTAAGCTGTTGCACTGTGGTGTGCTTTAATCATGTGTCATCACTATTCAATAATAAGCAGTGACAGATTGTCCAAAGAACAACACAAACAGTGCCAATTCAGTGCTCACTTCCTCACAAGAGTCTCATTTTTCCCTGTGAGGTCAAGGTTAGGAACTTTAAATATGTACTATTGCATCACATTGCAGTGCGTCACTTTTCTTAGCAGTGTGGGGTGTTTTAGAGCTGCCAGTTTTAAATCACACATTATCCCATGATCGGTCAGCGACAACATTATGAGAGGGTTTACTTACAGTGTTGAGCCCCAGTGCATCATTGGCATTTGGACGCACTCCATACATAATGCCACTGGCCAGGGCCGAACCCAGCATCTGGGCCACTATGTACATGACAGCCTTGAACACGCTGATCTGGCAGCTGGCAAGCATCCCGAGGGTGACTGCGGGATTCAGGTGGGCTCCACTGATGTGGCCTAAGCTCTGGGCCAGCGTGGCAATGGCCAATCCGAAGGCCAGAGACACTTTCACCTCCTGGTCTGGGCTAGTGTTGTTCTTGTTCCCAATGGCAGAGGCGATGCTAAGGAAAATGAAAAGGGTCATGCCAACCAGTTCGGCCAGAACAGCTCTCCAGAATTCTTTGCTCTTGAACTCTCTCATGATGGCAGCAGAGTGGCTGTCCGGCTGTGGGTTTGAGCTGCTTCTCTGTAAAGCGTCTGTACTCACAAACAACAGCAACAGGCTGCATATATAAGGCCAGGGCTGATAATAGTCAGTGGGCGGGCTTTTAAAAAACTGAAAGAGAGGGCCACACTGAATTAATGAGAAATCCAAAAGACTGGTCTCTTGCTTCCCTCCCTCTGCTCCCTCACCCCCCCTCCTCCTCCCCCTGTCCTCCAGCCCCTCTCCCAGTACCTCCCTGTGCACCACTTTCTGCTCTTTGGACTTTTGTGATTTATAGAACTGCGTCCCACAATAGCTGTATCCAAAGGTACATTTTCCTCTCAGTTGTACTGCAGAGCTTCTTATTAGGAGTTTTCAGTTGGAAAATATTTTTGCTTTGAATCCATGTGAATTATAAGGATTTTGAATTCAAATTTGTCCCATTTATGTTTTTGCTTTAGCTGTAAAAAAAACTAAACAAGAAAACAAACAAACAAAAAAAACTCTCCATAACTGTGTCTTTTGTCAAAATAGTCATTTCAGGTCTCACCCTTCCTTTCACAGAAAAGGTTTTCAAGCTTTTACAAGACCCTCCAAACGACTTCTCACGTCACTTCTGAGAAACACACTTTGAGACACAGAAACAAGGCTGAAAGTATAAAAAGAAAATGCATTTATTTTATTTACAAATAAAAGCGAGCTTCTTTTTTTAATATATTTATATTATATTTGAATAAAATGGTATTTTTAACTTTCAAAAGAAGCACATGATGACAACTAAAGGAGGCAGCTTTTAGAAAATGAACAAACAAATTAAAACACGCAATTTATTTTAAAAGCGCAAAGAGAATTTGTTTTACAAATGGGACACATTTCTTATAGATGGAGCAACAACAATAACTCATTAACTGAAAGGATGTTTTTTAAATAATCATTAGATGTATTGTAAGGCAAAAAGTTGACGCCGGGTAAAACATCAACTCTGAGAAATGAGCTGCCTGTTGCACCTGGCCCCCAAATCAAGGGGGTGTGACAACAAACAGCTGGCTGACTACTGCAAAATATGCCCTGGAATTTACTTTGCTACAACTGTGAGTGTTTGCATGTGTGATCTTTTCTTACATGGATGAGTTTATTTGTTTAAATTTCTGAGGACACTCAAGTGTCTGATTCAAATCCAAATTAAACAAATTCAACTGTATTACCCAAACACAAAATTCCCTTTGGTGTTGGTCACAATGTACACTTTGCCATGCAACCATAGAACATTAGGATGCTGACACAGTTTGTAGGATTTACAGTATATATATATATAGAATAAATATAGTTGTGTCTGATTCTGTCTTTGCAGCACATGTTTAAGTGGCCGTTTTTAAGCAGCATCAAAGACGGATGAGGGAAGGTGACCTGTCAAACAGATTTATGACCTCTCAGTGGTTAACGGTGCAAGCATTTGGCTCTTCCTTGTTAGTGAGGAAACATACACCACCCCATCCCTTACACTCAAATGACGCATGTTGCGTAAATCCGCTTAGCTCAGTGCTGGGTCGTCGGTTGTCTGAATGAGATACGTGTCCCAATTCTCCCATTTCAGTGGAATTACTCATGAAATGACTCTTATACATTTTTAGCTGACATGACTCAAGCGTTATTATTCCTTTGTAATTTATAACAAACTGGTGGCTGTCAGTCCATTCCCCCTGCTCAGTAACTGAATATCAACCAAAATTCGGCATATGGCTAAGAGCAGTCATTTTTTCTTTTTTTTTCTTTTAACATTTATACCTTAGACCAAAGGACGCCTTCAGTTTTTAGTTTAAGGGCAAATGGGAAAAGAGGTGTAGATATAAAAATACCTGTTTTGACTTTCACATAATATCACATCAAATTTTTGAACAGGACACACCAAGAGCTCAGTCTTTTGTATGTTCCTTTACTGAGCGTTGCTGCCCAGGAACAGGATGTAGATAAGGGCCATTTGTCAGTAAAGAATGATGGCATATCCCCTGTAGTCCTGTACGAAATACTGTTTCATTCGAAAATACCTAAGAGATACTGCAGCACACTGAGGTACTAGCAGGCATACTAAAGTCTCATTTGACATTTACCAAAATAGGCTACTTCATTACAAGTTAAAGTCCTGCATTTGAAATCTTAATCAAGTAAACGTACTGAAGGATTATCAGCAAAAATGTGATCTAACGTCTAACCTTCTAACCTGTGATCTAAATATCTGTATTTTGCCGAATCCCCCCTGTCAGAGGTACATTATTTTAGAGTTATTAGTTATTTTAGGGTTATTAGTACTGGTGCAGGGACTGCAAATGAACATTTCAATGTTTTATCTAGTGAAGGTGATGCTGAGTTTATTTTATATGCAATGTTGGGCAGTTTGATCTGTAATAATGCATCATATTGTATAAACTAATCAGATGTTTTGTGCCACAAAATTGCACTTATGTAAGTATTTACTGTACTGCTGTTTTAAGCTGTTCTTAATCTGTAGTTTATCAGGCTGCACGCTGAGGCAGTATCCATATTACTGCATGCTATACATTTTGCAAATATCATGTTTAGATTACTGCAATGCTAAGAGTCGCATGTTAATGAAGGCATTGAACCCGAAGTACAACAGAGCCAGATGAACTGCGGATGAAGCCAATGATGTACTTCTGAGGCAGAAGCCGTTGACGCATATACGGTACTTGTGGTTACTGTGAATACATTGTTTAAGGTAATAGTGATTAAACTGCTTGCACAGCTTTCGGTTACCTGAGTTCCCCAGTGACCCGCGTTTACCTGATCTGTTTGATAATCGACTTAATGACCGGACGGATGTGTGGTAGTGGACAGGAAGCATTTTATTAGCGCTACAAAATAGGAGAAGGAAAATGGAACTTTATTTTTGGCATTGATCACCTTAATTTTCCTCCAATGTCCGCCAAGACAATATGCAAAATACATAAAATACATGTTTTGCTTCCATTTCATTGTTTGACCATACTGGAGCATGCCTTGATTCATAAGAGTGTAAGAAATTAGACTAAAGTTTATAAATTACACAGTACTTTGACAGACTGACAAATAATCCAGGTCTGTTTGGTTATGTTTACCCTATTTTTGACCACAAGTAAGTAACTCGGTTAAAGCCTCTACTTTTTTACTTGCAGTGCCGCTCAGACTTGAGTCATGGGCATTCATCTTTAAGTGAAATCCACAAGCGATTAATGTGGTGGATGGAGGACCATTTCTCAGGCCAGATCTCAAGCCAGATTTGTTCTGTGCACATTTGGTTCCAGGCCTACTCTTGTATGCCTGGTGCAATTAAGTGCAACACATATTTATGACTCCTTTATTGCATTTGGTGTGCAAGAGTAGCGCAAGAGCAGAAAGTTCCAGGAGGGGTGTGGCCCAAAGATTAGGGTTGAGAAATCGTTTCATAACGGAAACGCGGAAGAAATTGTCGGCGCGCGGGAGCGGTGAAAGTTCGGTCAGCTCATGGAGGGGGGCGTGCGGTGCAAGTCAATCAGCACAGTAAAAAAATAAGACGGGATTTGGAGCCATGCACTATACCGTCGAGACTGGCATCACTTGCAGTCAATCATATCAGCTCCTCTCAGTCCCTTCAAAGCAGCGTGGTCCCTGCCAGCTGGCACCTTTGCAGTAGAGAGGTGACCTACTAACATTAGTAATGACTTACTAGCATTTAGAAGAGCACATTTTATAACTGATAAAATAACTAATAAATAATTTATTAATTCCCATTTGTCACACCCCATTGGTCACACCCGATAAACCTTTCTTATGTATGCTTAAATTCCCCCACTACTATCATCTTCTCTCATCTTTCGCCATGACTGAGCAGCCAAAGACATGAGGACAATGTAAGAGAACGAGGGTCTGATTTCAGATGGAAACTGTAAAAAATGCATCTTGAAGTGAGCTTGCATAATACAGTATGTAATGTGTAACTTACAATTATGTAGCCATGCACACTGCTCCAATATTTCCAGAGGGATGGAGATCAGATCTGTGAAAGCACTAATGGAAGTTCTGCATTTTTGTCATTAATTAGATTGTGGAGACTTAATTTCAATTTCAAGCTGCTTGAACCTGTGGGAACCACGATGATTTCTCTGCATGGACACCAAGATGACTCAAATGTCCTCAGAGTAGAAAAAACTATTTCCTCTGAGGATGGCACTTCCTCAGAAGAAGGCGTTTCCACTGAGGAAGATTGTTCAGGTCGCGAAAAATAATTATAAGTGCATATATTTACTAAAAGAATTGTGAGTCAGCTAGATATTAAAACATTTTTTGAAATGCCTGATTGATTGTATTCTTGCCCTTTATCTATTATATTCAACACTATCATAATACTTTTAATTTTTTTTAACCATCACCTCAGTCTGAAGTCAACTGTAACCAAAAAAATGATGAAAAAAATAAATAAAAACACAGAAAATACCATAATAAGAACCAATTACTTTTCTATGGTACTTTCTGTTCCTATCAACTTAATTTTGTGTTGCTGCATCCTAATAGAAGATGAACATCAACATATCCAGGTGTGGCCTGTTTTGACATCAGCTATGGTAAGTGATTCACAAATCTTTCGCAGCTTATAGTATGATGGATGTCTCTGCATCTTATCAGACTTTCAAAAAAACTCCAGCTTTGCCTCTGCTTACGTTTCCTCCAAAACATACCCCTGCAGGAGTTTGTGAAGGGAAGGCACATCAGACTGAATAGCGAGCTGCTCGGACCACCATTTGAAGGAATGTGGAGAATGCTTAAAAACACACAAAGTATAAACACCCGTGCAAGTGATTTATGTAAGAGTTGAAATGAGTGTTCTGAAAACCTTTAAAATTTCCAGCTAATGGAACTGACTGCTACAACAAGAGAAAAGAGTAAATGTTAAGGGGAGGTGAAGGTCATGGTGGGCTTGATTATCACATGAGAAATTTGTTTGGTATTTGAGTTCAAAGGTGTCAAATGGCAAAGACAGAGACTGCTGGAATTATGCCTTAATAATGCAACCAGGCATTCAGCCTGTACATAGGGCAATAAATAATTATACAAGCTGTAATAAAAGTTTGTAGATTGATCAAAAAGTAGTAAAGAACTGCAAAGTGAAACCCTCTCTAGCCTGTGGGCATTAAACAGTGGAACTGTTTCTTATTCAAAATGCAAATGGTTGTATAGAAATCATTCCATTTTCTAGAATAAAGCTGTTTCTTTCTATACTACAGATTTCGAATCTGCAGCCAGCTGACGGCAGCAGAAATTGCTGTTGGGTGGATGTGAGTAGATGGAGTTCCCTTCTTTTTATTTAAGAAAAAAAGTGCAAGAGTGCACCAGTTAATTTAAAGTTCTAACTTATCTGCATTATCACAACACCATTATTCTCGTACTACAAGAAAAGAGAAAACTTAGAAAAGCCATGCAGAAAAAGTTTTAATCAAAAAAGTGCCAGCTTTGACTGAAAGCAGTACATGATGGATACATTGTGTGCGTGTGTGTGTGTGTGTGTGTGTGTGTGTGTGTGTGTGTGTGTGTGTGTGTGTGTGTGTGTGTGTGTGTGTGTGTTTGTGTTTGTGTTTTTGGAAATATTAGAACTACTGCCACAATTACTGATGCAGGCAACAGGAAGGAGGACCCAAACGCAAAAAGGAATTCAGAGACATTAATGGTAAATCTGATGATGACAACAAAGGCCTCCAGACAAGCAGGCAGGTAACACGACAGTGGCAAGAACGGGAGTCCAAAGCGTGAACAGCACGAAGGACAGGACACTGAAACATGATACTATCTGGCACTGAGCAGGTGGAACAGGCTGGATAAGTGGGAAGCTGGGAACAGTTGTGTGAGTGGGAGAGGAAAGTCAGGTGACTGGGACAGGAGGGAAAGACAGAATGACAGTCGATAAAAGTTCCTGTGGTAAAAGACTGTGGCTGACAGGGACTGAGGGGCAGAAAGGGCAAAATGAACAGGACAGGGGCAGGAATCATGACATCTGCTCATAGACATTTTTCACGGTTGCAATTGTCAGGCCACAACGAATAACACAACAAATGTCGTAAAATTTCGACAGGAAAGAGTCATTATGGTTTGGCCTACAGATACCAATCTCGCTTTTCCTACCCCACTGTTTCTCCCAAAGTAATTGAAAGTGGTACAATGCAGTGAAAAAGGGGAATATGGAATTTAACCATACGCATGCGCCGAGTGTTTGTCGGAAATACGCTGGGTTGGTGGTTGAACAAACAGACTGAGGGGTAAAAACGTTGAGGAGCATGGACATCATAGAAAAATCCAGTGACCCGCGAAACCGCCTGTGACAGTTAGGAACTCATTTTACTAATTGCTCAGACTTATCTAATTACAGTTCAATCACAAGGTATTTTGTTCCCAAAGAAAAAAAATTATTCACAGCAAAGCAAATACGACACTTTTTGCATCATTGCCTGCGTCTCTGAAAAAAGCATATTTTTTTGTTAAGGTCAAAATGGAAACAAAAAGAGAGTAGTCGCTTGGTGGCAAGGCTGGTAATTTTGTTCCTAAACAGATGTTTTGATTGCCAGGATAAAGAGAGGTCGTTCTTCACAGTGATCTCACACTGACAAGGAGAGGAATTTAGCTACAAGCGTGTGAAAGTGGACAGTGACAAAAGAGCCAAATGACCAATCAAAAGATCTGCCAGGGCTCAGATTCCTTACCGTGTATTTTGCATTGCCCAGAAAAAAAACACAGACACACACACACACACACACACACACACACACACACACACACACACACACACACACACACACACACACACACACACACACGCACACACACACCAATTGTCACAGCCCTGCATACACACACTGACATTATCACCGGTGAACAGCTTCCTTCAATGGCTTCTATTCAACCCCAGGAGACAGTAGCGTTAGCTAGCAAATCACAGTCATGAGACTGCTGCCGCTTACAGAGTTGGGGTCAGTGCGCTGCTGAGCTGCCCCAGACTAGACTGCAGTTATGTAACGAACATGAAGCTTCTCAAAATAAAGTGGCTTGGCCCAATTTGGCTTATTATCATCTCAATATTCTCGTTGTTGGTGTTTTAAAAAACCGAATCATCAGAAAAGGATACGTCAACAATTTCCTGCAGGTTCGTCAGGCATGTTACATTCATGGGCTATTTTTAAGATCTTAAGGTTGTTTACTTCACGACCGGACAGTTTTTCTCAACAACACCAATGTGGCGAAGTAGCCTTGAGTCCAGATATTGTTAGATGGAACAGGTGAATTATGACATCCCAGAAATTTCCTGCTACCTCTGCGTCACTTTTATTTGTTTAGAAAATATCCAAGGTGTAATGTCTGGTGTGGCTCTTTCAGGATAGGAAGCATTAGCAGGTCTAATGTCGCTTTAATGGTTTTTGGCTTATCTGACTTCCACAGTAGGAGTGTAATTAGTGAGTTATAAGGTGAAACTGTTTATTTTTGCAACAGCCATCATAGGATATCCTCTTATTCTGCATGTGTCTTGTGGCGGAGGAACAGTAGTAAATTTGTCTGCCCCTCTACACCATTGATCAGAGATTTTGGCAGGTCTTCAGTGCGTGAATTCCTCCAGGCCAACTGTGCAGATCAGCTGTTTGTTCATAAAAGCAACTTTAGTGTAACAAGCTGCGTGAACAAATAAATGTATTATAACTCAGTCTAACACCTGGGTTGTGTATTTATCTACTTTATCTGTGCAAAGGAAAGGCATCTAAACCTCTTTGGTGTAACAAATCATTTTTTTTTAGCACCGTCAGACTGTTTTACAATAATTGCAACAGCTTCACAGTGTCTTATCTTTGGTGGGTTCATATAACTTTAAACATTAACTGATTAGTCTTTGAAGGGATTTTGTGCTCGCTAGTTGACACACAGCTTCTTCAGGTCTTTAAATGAGGCAACTGTGGTGAACTGTCAAGACTGATCAAAACCCATTTTGTTTGGTTACGAGTTTTTTTGAGAGTTGGTGCATCGAACAAGCCTCAGCAGTTTGGTCCCGGGCTGATGCATATATTTGTCCATCTCCGACGAGATTTATATTTCCACTCTGTGTGTTCTCTTGAGACAGGCAGACTTGCAAACACGAAGGGGGCCTTTTATCAGAGGGATCAGTTCCCCTCAATTGTTACGTGCGGCTCCTGGCTCTTTGCCTTTTTAATAGCATTGTAAAGCCCCTTGCCTGTGTCCCCCACCTCTACAAAACCTATACAAAAACATTTCTGAAAGGCTTAGTCGGGGGTCTGTGATGCCATGACAACAGCTCCAACATTTTAGACATCTTCCCACTTCGAAGACCATATCATGTTTTACGCATCTCTGTGGAGAGATCACCGAGGAGACCTTGCTGACTAACCACATTAGGATTTTGGAACAACTCAGTGGCTCATTGCTGAATATATTCTTAGCTGCCAACAGGAAAACTTTAATGTGAAATTGATCACAAGATTTGTGAAAGCAAACAGATTTGTTGTTGTTGTTGTTTGAAAAGACTAATTGATTAATTGATGGTGCAAATGATACCCTTTTTTTTTGCTTTCCACAATTATGGACAAAACACAAGATTCATTTGTGATGACTTTGCGATGACATGGTAGAATAGTAATGTCTCCCAATAAAATCTATTTCCCCCCCTAGATAACACTACACTTTATTAGGTCTTTATGGTGATCTGGTGCTTCAGGATAACATTAACGCTCTGGCATGAAAACAAGTTTATAAAATACTAAAATGCAAAGTGCCAACTGATAAGGATGGACTTCATACTGTTTGCGAACTCATCTCTGGCTTTAATTCAATAGTGATATTGATAAACGATTAGCCCTAAACTCCCTCATGAGAGCAACTGGGTTTGATGTGTTTATTTACATTTGTTGTCAAGTGAAAAGGCAGAAGTGCTCAGGGAAGAGAAAATTTGTTTTTATTGATTAATAAGGTTGATTTATAAAGGTACTGCATTTCACATCTGTGAAATCAAAACATCTTATTCACACAATTACAACATTAATTTAAAGCTGAACAAACTGTTAACCCAACACTGACATATTATCACCTTATAAAGTTATAAATGTTCAACCTGCTAGCAAACGCAACAGGGGCTTGATTTATACATTAAGCCGCAGACGAGGAGCGTTAGCAATCATTTGGATCATGTTTTTCCCACTTTTAAGTCCAATATTCACGCTCCTCTTAGCTGTCTCCACCAAATCCTGAGGGAAATATCTGGCTCTTTAGCTTGTTAGCAAGTTGCAGACTTTGCTCGTATGCCATTTGGTGCTGGTCACGTGGCATTCATTCGATTTATCAGAGCTGAAAACACCTGCTTTTTGCAGCTTGAAACAAGGTCGATGAGAGCAGCGAGAGTGTACCAAAACAGTAACGCTGTGGGCTCTGCAGAGCTGGTGGGAATTGAAGAGTGGGGTTATAATTATGTGTGAATTTGTCATTATGCTTGACCCCTTTCAAATTATACAATCTTTTGATCCATTGTTTATAGAAAAGTATTGATTGGTATAGCTTTAAAGTAACTATCTTGTCAATAATTTCTACAGAACGAAATATTGCGTTCTTGAAATTTACACAATTTTGTTAAAAAAACGGATATGTGTACAAAATCATATATCCTTCCAAAAGCAAATCTGAAAAAACAATATTTCATCCGATGGTAAGCTGCTTTTATGGCAGATGAATGCTGGTGTATGTCTTCTGGTGAGGTTTGCTTGATCTTTTTATTACAAACAGAGCAGCAGTTATTTATTATGACCTGACAAGATCCTTAAACTTAAAACTGCAGGAAGGTTCCTTGGCAAAAACGTGGTTCACTGGGAGGCAAGATATACACTGATGTGTATTCATATATCAGTTGTTAAACTGTAAATTGTAGAAAGGTCTCTCTCAGGTCAAAGTGAGATTCTTCATATACTATGTGCAATAAATCTTAGCAGTGATGTAGTGAATATTTTATCATAACATTCATACTTTTAAAACTTAGCAACTCTAAAGTGCTTGAGATATGAAATAGAAATAACAAATGGTACCAGTGAATCAGGTGAATTATTTCATTCTATTTAGGCAGAACGAATCAAAGAATTATCCTTTACATTCAGTATCACAATGTATTTTACAGGCATAGCCACTGAGATAATTTAAGGTTTATTTAATATCTAGGCTGGGTGCTTCCTGATAATAAATAAATGAAAACAGCAATCATATTGCAGGACTAATCTGAAGAAAATACATTACATACACAAACAATTAATTGAAACAAGTGTTGTTTAAGTTAAGATTTCTTGGTTCTAAAACACGACTATCTCGTTGACATATTACTGATCACTGCAGTAGTAACTGCTGAATCTGCAAAAATCAACAATTTAATTCAATTTCTTTCAGATGAGCAAATATATATATAATTAGCAAATATAATATATATATATGAATGCTATCATAAATATAACAGAAGGGCTTTCTCTTCCTTGATGGGAGATACCAACAGCACATTTGTTCAGTATCAACAGGATGAACACATTGCTGAGCCCCCATAGCAACAATTAAGTAAATCAAATCAAATCAAATCAAACTGCAGAAATTCCGACATATCACATAGCAGAATATTGTGTATCACATTTCCTGACCACAGCTGAAACTTAACACATCTCGATGAACATTTCACACAAATGCCAATGTGAGGAAAATAAATTAACACTGTTAAGCTACACAAAGCAGCGAGTAATTGTGTGTTGTAACAGAGGCACATCAGATAGCAGAAACAATTTTTCTGTCCGCAGTTCTGGCCACAGGAATCTGTGTTAAACATCATGAGTATTATCTGCTCTCTCTCTTTTGGCAAGGTTGTCTAACTGAAAATTTTGCTTAGTATTCATCAAGCCCTCTCTACACTCACGTTTGCATGAAATGAACTTCACTTATTTTAGATCTGTCAGAAGAAAACCCTTCCTTTGCTTTTGTGATTAAAAACAATGGTGACGTAATCTCTCCTTTTGCTTGGTCACAGGTCAAAGCCTTGTGTCAGCAACAGAGCAATGTCTCTAGACGAGGGTGGATACTTTGCTGCCCCGGAAGGTTGACGTTCTCGGATTTTTGATGGAGACACCCTTCTTACTAAACTCTTACTGGTCACAGAGGCTTGTTCAGATATGAAAAAAAGCCAATTGGGAAATGTCCTTAAAAGTTGTTGCCAATCAGTCGTCTGTGTTTCTCAACCCCCTTTATTTAAATAAAATATAATTACACACAAATTATATGTGTCCACATTTCATTCCGATTTACAGACAACTAGTTTTTATTAAAAAAAATGGAGATCTAACATGTATGAGTGATCATAACTGGTAAGCTCTTACAGCGTTAAGAGACAAGGTCGAGCCCTTCCCTGAATAAAGAGGGGTCACTAGGTCCAACTTTTTTAAACATGCAGTACATCTGTTCAGAATGTTTGGATGCACAAGAGAGTAGGCATGAGTATGGGTGTGTAAGGCCATCTGTTTTCACACTGAGAGGGGAAACAATGAAACTAAATTGGACTATGTCCTTAAGAGACAATCAACTTGGGGGCAGAAATGATGATAATAAAACTGACTTCCTTATCATAAACTAGGCCTCATTATACAACGCATGCCAATGGGAGAGACATTGTGCTTGGTGCACACATCTTCACATAAACAAAAGGGAACACAAATGATTCTGCAAATGGTCTCTGTGTACACGTACTTCAGACCAAGACTTCACGAGAGAGTAGTTTGAGGACAATAGGACAGCAATGATTTAGCACGTGTCCTCAAATATTTTTTTAATTTCACAGAGAGTTTATGATGCCCAGTCTGGAGTCCCATCCAGCACAAAGATTCGATACATTTTCCCTCCTTGTGGTTCCCAAGTAGGAAACAAAATGTTCTCAAGTAGCAATTAGTGTCTGTCTGATGAAAGTGACACTGAGAAAAAGCATCAATAGTCCCCTTCATCTGTCCCCACTCCTCTGTCCTTATCACTCCGTATTAGAGGAGGTAGATCACTCAAAAATCACGTGGGTTTATAAGTATAGGGGATTACACACACTGTAGAAATGACTGAAGAATAAATGTTTTGTTCTTCAAGGTTAAGATTTTAATTTACCAGTACTGGTAAATAAAGGAATACCAGCATTTTTGACCACTTTGTATACTCTATAAAATCAGATATAAATGAATGACTACACAATGCTTTTTTTCAAAAATGATGCATATTGGAACATAAAGTTGTTGTCCTTTCCACAGAGTTTGAGCCATAGTTTTACATGACGTCTGTAGCGCTCAGAGCTCAAAGGTCCCTTCCGTGGCTGTTAATTGATCTTTAGCTTTCCATTTTCCTCTTGTTTCCTATGTGGCACCATTAGTTGCTGGTATTCTTTATCATGTACCCTATCCATATCCTTCCCTTGCTGATCTCATCTTCTATCTTCTTTTCTGTCTTCGTGAACCAATCGACAAGGATAAGGAGCAGAAATGGTGAGAGCAAGCACCTCTTTCTGACTTTGTTTTCCCCAAAAGTTCTTCCTAGTTGACCCAAAATCTTGCCTAGGAGTTCCTAAAATTTCAACTGTCTTTCCTGGAGTGTCTGATTATGTGTTGTCCTTGAGATGAATATGAAAAGAGGAATACAGAAGCCTACCTGTTGGTCACTCATCCTCTGGCCCTATACCGACATCTTTCATCCTTCCAAAGAAATCCTGTGAGTGACCTTATCCAGGACTGACAGTGGTTTGATTCCTTTGTAGAATTTGCAAAGGCTAAAGTCGCCTTTCACTGACATGTTGATAAGATCTCTTGTCTTCCAATCCTCTGGTGTCTCTTCTTTCTCTCATGTCTTTATACACAAATTCAGCAATATGGGCTGCATTCTGGTGGAGTGCTCCTACCTGCCTGACCTCGAATGGTTTCAAGTAGTGTAGGAATTGCTCCCGATTCCACCACAATATGTGTAAGCACTTTCACCTGTGGTTTCAAATTTACCCGGTCGAAACCTGATAGGAGAGGTGCCATGATTAGTACCCATCTCTGCTATCGCCGCCTGGAGTAGATCATCTGGGTGGGAGAATCCATTTTTTAGCGCTGTGACCAGTGCCCACTACGCCAGCTTAAGATGGGATGCATGCCTCAAAGCTACTACATTACAGAGCCCTACGATCCCAAGTCCAAGGTCTTGGGATGTGCTGCTGTGAATCCATAGGTAGTCACCTACTTCTCCCTTGGCACTTCGCGCTCCCCTGTCTGTAAGCCATGTTACTACTGAGTTAAAATATAAACAGTGTAAGAGGGCAGGGAGAGAGAAGCTCACGACTCTCGGTGCAACAGGTAGCCAATCAGAGTGGCCAGGATAGGTAGCGGGTAGCAGGGACTACCTTTATCTAAAGCAGGTACATACACGTAGCCCGCAGGGAGAAGAGCCGCTGCAGGTCAGTGCAAGAAAACACCGCTTAAACTGCACTCAATCTAAAATCTTTCAAGCATGAGGTGTAATTGGTTATGCTTTGTTACTGACTTGTAGATGTCCACCAAGCCGATGTTATCTGTGAAAATCTGTTGAATGAAAGCTGTGAACGCCGGAATTTGTGATTTGCACTGTAGTGCCAATGTCAACATATTGCTACCGCAAAGACTGGTTTCAAATCGTGTTAGCAGCGTATGTTAGCTTTTGTTGCAAGTGGTATATATTACCCTTACATCCTTATGAATTGAACTGTTTCATCACGACCACAAGACCGCGGGGTCATAGTAATGTCATACTATTAAGAGTTTTGAATTTTAGCTTGCTAGCTTGTAGCCTATTAAGCAACCGACCATATATATGAATATACATAAATATATAAATATATAAATACATACACATACATATATATATATATATATATATATACATACACACATAAATAGCACCCATCCCCTGTTGTTGCACTGTGTTCACAATGGATTTCAATAGTGACAATGATTCAAGGCAGGCACAAAGTATCCACGCAGGCAAGCTTGCTTTCGATCAGGGACATTCTTCAAGTATCCAGTGCTTAAAGTTGCTACCTAGTAATCTCCATTTTATCTTAGCTCCAGTACCTCAAATAGGACTTTATCTGGTGAGCATCTGTGTATATTTTAGAAAAAAGTGCCAACACACCCACACAAAGGTCTCAAACTGCTCCTGCAGGATAATCCACTTTTGAATCTACTGTGAATCTGTATTTATTGAGCAAACTACAAATCTTTTACTGTAATATTTCAGGCCAACGGGGGGGAGTGTTTCATACTCAAAAGCTGGATCTTGGCTGTAGTATAACTTTTAGTCATTAATTATTAGTGAGCTGAGACGTATAGTAGGTGGTATTTTTTTGAAGATTAGCTTTCACTATTAGTTAGGAGAGTACCCCTAAGTATACTTTAAAAGGCCTTTCAGGAAAATTGCATCTTACATTAAAATAAAAACCACAGGGGCTGTTCTTGCTGTTACCAGTAAATGCTATTTATTGATGACTTCTATTTTCATTTTCTTGTTAATATCTGTTTTCTTCCTCATTACTTCCTAAAAACTGAAGTCAACTGAGAAATTCTTCTATTTTTTTTTTTTTTTTTTTACAGTAATCATGTCCATCCTACTTAATATTTAGTCTTTTACACCATTACAAAGTATTTACTGCAAATGTTTATTGCTGAATTGATGTCATTTTACTTTTTGTCCTTTTTCAGATATTTTGTCAGTTTTCTCATTTGGCTCTTAATTGCAACATGCGATTTTTCCACTTTTATTGACACAGTACACAGGGGTCCATTAATATGCTTTTCGGACTTGAAGGGGAAGTTGGGAAGCTTTAAGGCTGTCTTACCATTGTTGGTCTGAGTATAGAAGGGACTTCACCCCCCTGATTAAAAGACAATACAAGGAATTGGGATGCAGATGTACATCATCTGACATTAGATCCTTGTGGTAACAGAGATCAGATAGTACAATAGAAAGTTACGTCAAGGCTTAACCCATGATCGGTTTCTATTTTTCCTGTGAAGGGAAAACAGAGGGAATTACTGCCAGTGCACGCAAAATACACATCAAACCAGGAAATGGAAGGTACTAATTAGCTCTGGGATTTACACTAAAGGGAAAAAAGGAAGTATCAAGGAACTCCTCAGGTACCATTACTTGTATAACAGTAGTTTGTATCTCTTGTATCACAAGAGCTTTCATTCAAAAGTTAAAAACACAACTATGTTTTGGGTTATTAATGCTGTATTTTGAAGGCATATGGATTAAAATGCCATTAAAATTGTACTCAGTTTTTACTCCTTTTAAAGGCGCCTCGTCCAAAGCAAACAGACTGAACAGACAATAGAATGCTATCTGCTATCTAAAGGATGAACTGGAAGGAGACACTCAGAAATGTCAGCCAGGATGCAGATTAAATTAAGCAGACAGTTGATGTTTGGACAGGGCTGTGGTTTCCCCTCTGGACTTAATATTGTGACATTGTCAGTTACTGCTGAAATATATTCAGTGCCTAATTACAGTAATAATAATTATAATAATAATAAGACATTTTCCTTCAGAGCACTTTTCAGGGTACTTAAAGTAGTACTGAAAAGGTGAGTTTTGAGTAGTGATTTGAACATGTACAGATCGATGCAGTCTCGGATGTGTTTGGGGAGAGAGTTCGAGAGGGAGGGGGCAGCTATGGAAAAACGTCTGTTGCCCAAAGTCTGGTGCTTGGTCCTGATTGGAGTAGACAGGAGTTTGGCATCAGAGGAGCGGAGGCCGCGTGACTATGATGATTTATGGTGACGTATGAGGAGTAGCGACCGTCAAATAACACTGAGGCTGACCACAGACTGACCTTTGTGGCTGCTGTTTTCTGTCTTTAATTTGTAAAATGTGGTAAAAAGAAATTTTTAAAAAAATGTATTTTGAGTATTATGACAGAGAATGAACATTACATTTTGTATTATTTTAATGAGGCTTTATCTTTAATTATGTCTTTGCTAAATGTGATAAAATCAGCCTTCGTCTGCATGAGTCCACTCACTTCTTCCTACCTACAGAGAGACAAATCTGCATGCTGGGAAATGAGAAAGCACCCCTCTTTCCCTTCCCATGCCGAACAGTTTCTCCAAGAAATCCTGTCTCTGTGAGAGTCCTTGGTGATGGACGTCAAGGTCTTTGATGTTGTAAAAATCAGCAGCTAGAACAGCGTGGGGAAATGCTGGGCGACTGGGTTGTTGGATAGTGTCCCATGTTGTCTACCGGTTTCTTGGTAATGATCAATGGCAATATTCTAAGTAGAAGCTCCTGGGTGTAGAGGAGAGTAACATTAGGGATTCAGGTTCCTCTGAGGGGCTTTGTGGTCAGAGGAACTGTCCTTGAACCACATGGGGGAAGTGGAAGGAGTGTCTGTGTTAATAGGTGTCTGATGTGCTCAAGTAGCTTTAAACTAGGCACCACATTCCAGGCAGCACCTGACCTTACATAAAAGCAAAGAAAATTTCCCTATAGGGATTAATAAAATACTACAGTGAGCTGTGTTTTACAGTGACTCCATTGTTTTGTTTTTTTTACGATTGTAATTACATTCGCTCTGCTCATATCAGGCCATATTTCTGCTAAATGAGTGCATGTAGCAAACTGTAGATATAGATGGACTGTGAAGAGGTACATTTTGATTGCAAGAGTGCTTTTTACACATTTTTTGTTTGCCATTCAAATCCCTTGTAAAGGAATGCAACGCCTATTTTTTTCTGTCACCTTTTAGATCGATTTTGGGTGGAGTGTCTTTGAGTATGGTTGTGAAAAGAAGTTTGAAAGAATATACTACATTGCTCTCAGTACTATGATGCAATTCATTTTTTGTGCTTTTTTAATGCAACCTTGGGGTTACCAAATGACTAAAAAAAACCAGTCAATTATGTACTCTGTGCACTCCTCCCAAAACCACAGACAGACAATTATATCATATTGCAAGCAC
Organism: Xiphias gladius; assembly: GCF_016859285.1. Taxonomy (NCBI): domain Eukaryota; kingdom Metazoa; phylum Chordata; class Actinopteri; order Istiophoriformes; family Xiphiidae; genus Xiphias; species Xiphias gladius. Next base: position 17,960,692 of record NC_053413.1, on the reverse strand, counting down.
TACCTAGATGCCTGAGTGTCAGTGTTCAATCTTACATACAACACATTGTGTGGACAGCGGTGGAAATCAGCGAGGGCTGATAATCAGTGGGAGGTCGACTGGGAACTGAAGCGATAGTGCATGGGTGGCAACGGGGCAGGTGTTGGCGCCAAAGGCACAGGATCTTCTCACACAGTGCTGCTCCCCAAGGTGCAAAAATGACTCTCCTGTCTCCCATTCCGTAGTAGCCAGTGCCTTATCAAGGGAAGGAAATAATCTGGGAGCTGCTTCCCTGCATTGTGTTATTGTTCCCTCTAGTGAGAGGAGGCTGCATTAGTCAGCAGGAGTAAGATAATGCTTAGGGTTAGCACAAAGTAGGTTTGTTTGTTTGTGTGCTTTTTAGGAATATCAGTTGTTTCGATTCATAAAACTCACAGGAACCTATGCGATTATGAAATAGCTGATGCGGAAGTGAAAACTTTAGGTGAAAATATAATTTAAGGCTGTTGATAATAGAGGAAATTGTGAATTCACATAGCAGCTCTCTCCCTTAAGAAGAAATGGGTGGAGAAGAATTTCACTGACCCCTTTCACATTAATCTTTCTAAGTACTTTTTGAAACAAAGTTGCCACATTTGGTGATCTTAAAAATCCTGGGGTGAGTTTTTATCCTCCAACTATATGTGATTGTCCCTGCACCTGAAACCCATTTAACAGCTGAGTTCTGTAGCTGCATAGCAAGAGGCCAGTTCTTTCATTTCCCCTGGCAAACATTAGTGCCAAAAAACACACTATGCCAACTTGGTAGAAGAACAGAGGATGCCCTTTTCCATTTCTTGGATGCAAAACTGCACAGTCGGCCTCCATATTATCACAACATTTACACTTTTATCCACCACTTATCTCTGAAGATATCCTCCATGTATAGCCATGTTGCTACACAACTCAATCCATTTTTATAAGCAAGTGTGAGAACAGATGGATGATTCAATATCTGAACGTTCACAATATTGCTTGGAGCTGAGCACCGGGCTTTGCAAAGATGTGCTGTTAAAAGGTTGAATGGTGAAAGCTGTATTAATCTTCTCTGCTTAATGAAAGCCTGGGCTGCTGTTCAGCTGCTAGGGCCAAGGCCTTATTCTAATACAGTCTTGTAACCTGACCAACACTTTCCCCCTGACAGCTAGACAGTTTACTAAAATCAGCCAGAAGACCTTCAGGGGGCTCCTCTCTTGGGAATGGTGCACGTTATCAAAGTCTTCTTTGGGAAGACTCAAAACTGTCTATATACCCTTAGATTGCCAAGTTAATGGTGCTTGTTTAAAGCCACTCTAAGGCCATTGCTGATAGTCTCACTACCTGGCCAGGACTTGTATCTGCTGCCCCCCCCCACCCCATTACTCCCCAGTGATCTGTCAGCAAGCCAATCAGTCTCAAACAAATTGGTTGTTAAAACATAGCCTTAGCAACTGTAACTAGGATTGAACAGTGTGTTTATCTGCTCTGACATAAGATAATGTTAGCATGCTGGTTAACAGGTTCACTACCTTCAATAGTAACCTAGTGTTATTTCTAAAGCCAAGCGAGCAGTCATTAGCTAGGTGCATTATCTGTGTGTTGACAGGTTATGTTAGAAAAATATCTGTTTGTGGCCGGAACATTTACCCTGTTAGAGCATAGCATGTTGGTTTGGAGTACAGCTGCTATGTCCTGCTCTGTATTTGCTTTGAGGAAGTTTACACTGAAGCCAAACCTCTGTTAGCCTATGTAGCATTTTATTTGTCAGACTCATATTCTTCATCCTGAAATCCTTTCCGTTTGTAAAGCTGAAGCAGTATAGTGTTTGAAAATACAAATACAAACATTAATCATATATCTAACCACTGTGTTGCTTGTAAGCAACCAAACAATCCCAGGGCTGTGTTAGAACAAACAACATTTTAATTGCATTTGTAGTTATTACACCGTACTATAATACCAGGGCTAAAAAGCCCTACCCAGCCATACAATAATAATGCTGCTGGTTTATTTCATGTAGCTTGAGCCTCAGTCTTTTATCAATATATCATGTATGAATGCTTACAGGGTTCTTGTTATATATAACATGATCAGGGCAACATGAAAAAGTCAGTTAGAGACTGAGGCTTCTTCCAATTAAGTAGTTTAAGCGTTAGCAATATTTTACGCTACCTAGCTACTGCTGATAGAATCTGCTAGTGACATTTCATCTGGCAAAATCTTCGGTCATCAGCTAGAAATGAGAGCCTGCTTTTGTTTACCTCAATGTGGGATTGAAGACCCACTGGGTCTTCAATCCAACTTCTTCGTGGTTAATCTGCCACTGTTTTCTTTGCAAACTTTATATGTGCCATCCTACAATGGAAAGCTAAACAAGCATGGCAACAGTCACTAAGGGTGTGGGGCTTAGTGCATGATCAATTAAATTATAATACTGTCCAGCTAAAAAACTACAAAACATGGCAGCAAGAGAGCCTCAGGCCATACCTCTCCCTTCAGAAAGCCTAAATAAATATAGTCAGAGCTTTGTCTCTGCCCACGGGCTTAATGGGGTCATAGGGGGGCAGTTGTCAAGCCATTAGTTTGAATGTCACACCGTATGATGCAGATCAACCTCCTCAGATGTAAAGCCTCTCATGTAATCACAGCACTAATTAGCCAAATGGTATGTGCTAATTTCAAGTTGCAGAGAACAAGGATGCAAAACTGCATTTGGCATGGACATAAAATACTCTGACAGCTTTAGTCCACCTTTTACCTCTCTGAATGAGAGCAGGTCAGAATATAAATATCACAAAGTGTAATTACAAAATCCCTGGTATTTGAAAAGGTCAGTTCTTCTTCTTCCTCTTTTTTTTTTTATTGAAACCACTGATAGGATGCTGGCTCTTTCTCTTGAGCCACAGCGATGAAAGGACCTGCTACTGTTTTTTAATGTGGTTTCCTACCAAACCCCCCATGGTGAGGAATAAAAGCTATTGAGGCGACTTGGGTGTAAGGCCCCTTAGTTGAAAAGGGATCAAATGTGTGAACAGAAGGCTGTTCCAGATCTGTATGTTAATGAGAGAGCACTGCCAGGAGGCTGTTGCTGCAGGTTCTTAGACTCTGGATATGAGCAAGATTTAAATCTAAATCCAGTGTATAAACATTTGTCTCTCAACTCCAAGAAAAGACAATGTGTTTACAGTCCACTCCTGGACTGCTGTTTCACACGTCATTAATGGATACAGCACAATGATGTGGCTGAAATAAATGTAAGAAATGACAATCAGCTTTTAAGCATTGAAGACCTATTAGTCACCACACATGGTAAAGTCTTTCGAAATGGCCCTTCCTTCTGGGAAGTTAAAATACTCTGTAAATTCCTTGTCATATTTCGTTGACGAGTGTCTCTGCCCAAATGAAACGTCACAGAGAAGAACAGAATGTGAATCACAGAACAAAATAAACTAATTTGAACAGAGCCATATTCCAGTCAGTCAGTTCACTAAAGGTGGGCCTGGTTAACTTCCGGCAATCCTGAAATCTCCTGATAAATTATGCACACATGTTGTAGATGTGTATGCATGTTCAGCGATGACAGGTTTTCTTAAACATTTTCTTTTCCAAGGAACATTTTGTGCAATGGGTTAAAGTAGCAACAGAGCAGATGTCGTCGAAAAATCCCAGCCTATCAGGCATGGGGCCAGTCATTGTGACGGCCTTTTGCCAAGTTCAAAACATGCCTTCCAGACTGGTTGGCTTGTTTTCTCTTTCAAAGTCTGATATGTTCGTTACATCCTGTCTCAGTTGGTAGCTTGTGAGCTCCATCCACTAATATGCATGTTTCTCACTTGTATATTTTGCGGATAAGGTTTTATTCCTGTGCAGAAACAACTAATTGTTTTTTAGCCAATTCTGAGAAAAAAAAAACTTATTCAGTTAAATCCAAAGGGCTAAATTATATCACTAAATCCATCGAAAACTTAGTGAGGATTTGAATGTTGAGCACATTTTGGTCTGTAAAACAGAAAAATGGAGTCAAACATTCTCTCACAAACCAAAAGCCCTGTGGAACTGATTTCGTTCCTTTGTATCCAGGCAACAGATAAAACATTATCACGTTTTCTTACACAACAGTATTGGACAAGGCCAACCATAACAGACCCAAAACAATCCATTCACATCAGATATTCTGGCAATTTGCACAAAGAGGAGCTGATCTCTAAGCATAGCGCACCAGTCGAACATACCTCAGAATCTTGAGTATCCAGACCAACTCAGTACGAGTAACTTTGACTAAAATAATCCCGTTCACAGTGCCCACTATGAATGAAATGGAATTAGCAATTATTGAGGAATCTAATAATGACATTATATAAGGAGTGGGGAGCAGCTCTGAGCCCTTTTTATCAACTAGTGTCAAGTTAAGAGCATTAAACTGCCACTCAGAGATGCTATCAGTGAGTCTTGTCTCCTTTACTGTCTCCTCCTTCTGTTTCCCCCGAATGGTCTAAAGAAATAGACAAAAAATATATTTTATACTCCTAAATGTACTTGTGTGCTAGTGATGTGTAAGTGTGTGTATTTTGTATTATGTGTTTTGTCCGGTTTGTCCAGTTTGCTTAGTGCTGTTCCATCACGGTGTGGAAATTTGAATTGTAACCTGCCAAGGGACTGTTTTTAAAAATTAGCCTTAAATACAACCAACTTTTTTGTTCACGATTAGCATTTTCTTTTTTGTGCCTAATTGAAATAAGTCTTTCAGATTTTGCTACAAATTTCTCATGATAAAGATTATTTTAGGTGAGTAAAAAGGGAGGACAGGAAACATCACTATTGACAAAGCACTTGTACAAATATTAGGATAACACTCTGCTGAACTCAAAATAAGGAAGGTATGGACTACATGTTATTTCAACTCAGTATCCTGCCATTGTAAGATGGGATGGGAAAAAGCACTGTTAAAATCACATAGTATGATTTAAATACTCAGTAATGGCTTATTACTAGATTTCCACTAGATCACATACATAGGGGACAGAGAAACTGGGATTTGTGAACCTTGATAAAGCTGTGATCCTCTGAGGGAAGAAATTCATCCTTGTGATCACTGACATCTTCAAGTAGATCCAAGCTTGACCCCCCAGTATCAGCTTTAATGATGTCCAGAGTCATTAAATGTAAATATATACCTTTGTATATAACTTTGGTATTCAGAGGAGCCTTTATAAGTTTCTTCAGCGGTTAGGAGGTCCATATAGAGGCCACTTTATCTTTGCTGGTATCAGGGCATACCTTACATTCACCATAGGCCCATTAGGCCACACAAGAAGTTCTCCTTAATGAATTCTTTTCTTTCCATCAGTGTGAAGAAGTTGCATTGTATGAATGATGTTTATTATTTATCAGTGCATAAAGTGAAATGGAAAAGCTCAGTCATCACCCCCTTGTTATTTTTGGTCTATGATAAGCTTGAATGATGCATTCCAGCAGAGAGCAGGTTCAGTGTTTACAAAGGAGGAAACAAAGAGTATGTTCTGGTAGTTCTCTGGTCATTCTCCACTGCTGAGGTGAGCTAGTTTTCTTTAAAAATTACAAGGCTGTTAACATGTCTGCAGTGATTTAAGATTAAGTCTATGATAGCTGACGAAGGAAAAGGGACAAAAATGAAGCAGTCAACATATTTCATCATCCCAAGTGCTGAAAAAAATTTGACCACGCTAGATCACAGACAATCAAAGTCCAAGAGAAAAGGATTATACAAGAGAAACTGAAATTTCAAGCTTGCAGAAAACATCCTTGATGAGATTCATTGTGACAAATGACAGAGGATTTCTGTATTTACGATGTTGTTAAAACTCGGTCGTCCTCCTTAATTCCTGACATTGTTGGTTATGGTCTATCAAACAGGGCTTGAAAGGTCTTGTGGGAGTGTAAGTCCAACACACACTTACTAAACAAGTCTGTGTTGGTTATTTATGACTCCAAAGATTCCCCATGAGGTCAAACCCAAAATTTGTTTTTCCAACTCTGAATATCTCTCTGGCTTGGTTTGTCTTGTTTCTGAATAAAGCTTGGGAAATGTTTAATTTATACCTGGTGGTATGAATTGCCTAGTCTGACTTTTCCCAAGCTTTTACTGGGCACAATCATCTGATAAAGCAAGAGATCAGAGCAAGAGATGGGAGAAGCCTTACTGTGGTTAATTGCTATCTTGTGGGAGTTGCTGTGTACTGTGTGTTCTCCTGACTTTCATCACCCTCTGCCCACATATCTGTCCTTGGATTGGTTAGAAAAAAGCAGAGTAAGTGAAATTATTAGGGAAGGATGTATAAAATACTCTTTACGTTGTTTTTTTTGGGGGGGGGGGGTCGCCGCCTGGCGGAAATGTACAGCTCCTTGACCTTCTGAAATGGCACACTGGGGAATAAGTAGGAGGGATTTGTCCCCCCTCCACCAGATGGTGTACCCATTGGAGTTCACGGAGGCATTTATAGCAACAAGGTGGGGTCTGGCGTGCGACCGAGGTGGGACACTGTTACAATACTGCTGAAGTCACATACAGTACTCACTCCGCGTGACATAGGTCAGATTGACTCCCATCACCACTGAAATCAACATTATGCCCCAACAGTTTCCCCTGAATAGATCTCATTGTTCACAGTGGTGCAAAAACTTTAAATAGCAGTGCTTGAACTTCCTCTGCATTATACTTTGTGATTGCACGTGACTTCAAAACATGTCCATAGATATTTCCCAACAGGCGTTTTTTCAGTGTGGACGAAATAGCAATCACAAGACTTCTTGATTTCCATCTGAATTCCACTCATTCCAGAGGCATTGTGAGATACAAAATATGCACTATGTTCCCGCAACATGAGATAAAGGATCAGCACTTAAACCTCTGGGTCACTGCCCTGAATCCCATCTCCTAACATCACCATTGCCCTCTAGTGAACACTAAATGAGAAGTTGAATCAGTTTGCAGGTTGTTAGTTAAGGTGCTTGGAGTTTTCAGCATTTTTAGTTCCACAGGAAACAGAAGCACTGTTTGGTTGCAGCATCCAGGTCCAATTAACTCTGATCATTTAGACAGGCACGCAACATGATATATCTCATATATAGTGCTGTTTTACCTCTGTCAAATACTTGTATTTTTAATGAATTATTTTTATTTTGAGTTCAAAGTCTTGCGGTTCGTTTTTTAGTTATGCTCTTATTAAATTAATACAAAATTAGACAAAACTAATCAGAACACAAGCAAAACACAGGACATTGAATGAAAAGATGCACCTCAGGTGATTTCATAAGTAGGCCAGAACAGTAAGTGCTACTACTGTCTTGGGAACTGAACACCAACATAAGTAACACAAGCATTCTTCTTGCCGTGTTTGTTAGCATAAAGTCATGATGTTACATTCATTTTAGTTGTATGGTGAAATCAGTGAAATATTTGGTGACATTCAGTGGCAGCAAGAGGAAACTGCAACAATGAATATGTATATATACACATATATAAATAAATAACCTCCTCAACCATGCTTTTTTCTCGAGCAAACTTTATATTGGGGTATTATATACAAGTTTTAAAGTGACATTATGTAACTTTTAAAAGAAAAAAAAGCACATTCCTCTCCTTTAAGAATGAAAATTTGAATTCTTAAGCAGTCTCTGGTATGACCAGTGGTGTATAGTGGCTAATCGTAGCCAGTGTTAGCCACCGATCACCTTTTCTGAACCAGCTCGGTGACGTTATTACTCTTTTCTACATGCTACTGCTACATGCTCCTGCATTTACCAATCCTGTAATTGTCACTTGAAGCCGACGTGGTGGCTATTCAGGAAAAGTTACATAGTCTGTCTTCAAGCTATTAGCTCTGACAGTCCAAAGACCTGTGGCCTCTATGAACTGCCAGTGGCTGGTATGACTAGGGACACTGAGAGTACTGCTGCTGGATGTGGGTAAATTGTTAACAAATGCTATTCTTTGATGAGCTGATGTTGTAATACATCAACCACAAATATTACCCATGTTGCTTATGTGGCTAGGCTTAGTGACATCATGGGCAGCTTATCTGTAATACATTTCCCACTAATTGTCTGTTTTGAAATTTTTGGCCATTCCAATGACGGAGAAAAGCCAAAGTCATAATTTGATTATAAAGAAAATGTGCGGGACTGCTGTAAACAATCATGCTTAGCTGATAAGCTAAGCGACTTAGCTGATAATATCAAAACAACGTACCCAACACTTGCAGCCCTAGTTTAAGCTCTACCTAAGGTCGTGAAGGTTCTAATATGTTTTACTGGCAAGCATGCCTGTCAAAAAATATACGTATCTAACCCTCTCCTGACATCTTGCCTTCATCCCTAATCACATCAGGCCACAGTACATTAAGCCTTAACAGTATCAGTATAACTGATGTTATTTATACCACATTGTTCCAAAATAATACAATAAATAATCAGCGCAGCAGAGGAAAATGGATTATCTCATCATGCATCTCTGCACGGCTCTCAGTTAGAGTTTATTTCACTGCCACAAGCTGAGTTGAATCATTCGAACAGTATTGTGTTGTATGGGCTATCTGTGAAATTGATCTCACTTGACTTCAGTCCATCTGCATAGATTTGAAGTGACTGGGCTTCCAAGTTGCTGAGAGTTGTAATGAGACAGAAGTCTGCCTGAAAGCCAGAAACAGAGGAACATGAAACAAACACCTGAAACAAGAGGAATGATGGAGACAAAATGTCTATCTCCCCGCTGATGTTGTGATAAATGAAGAGCATTCTTTTTCAGACGCATATATAGCAGTTCACTATCTCTTCAAATGTTTGTCCCTGAAAATATGCCGTAGTAAAGTCCAGTATGCTTCGGTTCACAAAGTAACACAACAACTGACAGAAAATTATGGCCATAATGCAACAGTCACGCTTCATCTTGAGACTGTAGTATTAAAATGTTGCTATTATCAAAGCCCCTTTACAATCCTACCTGTTATAGTAGAGTTGTTTAGTTGTTGTGTAATTTTCTTCATTAGGACCGGTTACAACACTGCATTCTTTTGTAAAATTAGCATTTTCTTATGCAAATCAGCTCCACTTTTGGGGACATAACATATATTTTAGGGGACAAGAAATAAATAAAACATCAGAGGTCTTGTGATTTTGTGCTGCCTGTCTTTTACTGTGCTGAAAGTCTCTCTCCTGCATCTTGCTTTTGAACTGTCAGTTATCATATCAAATGTGCAATGTAGAGGGAAAATATATTAAAAAACAACTCACTTAAAATATTTCCCATTAACTGACAATGACACACTCCAGTGACAGTGCAGAATCCCGTATTTTCCTGCCTCAATTTGCCGTCTCTAACTTCTCAAACCTACCGCAGATCACGCACAGAGAACCCTACAAGATATTAATGTAACTAAAAACTAGAACAGAACGACAGGGATTGGCTATTGTTCACATAGTAAACTGTAAATATGTAAAGTGAGTAAGTATGTCTGTGAAATCTTTCTTGCAAAAGGAGTTATCAAAAGCTGCTCCACAATACACCCTAACTCCTTATCATCACACATGTTGGCCAAGACGATTAGCCAGACAACTTACACCAGTTTGAGGTGACAAATCACGGTGTTATTTGCTTGTTCACTTGCTACTGCTGCCTCTTAAGAGTTCAGGAAGAAAAGGTTGGTTGGAAGTACAGTTGCCACGCACACATCTGCGCATGTGTATAACAATCATGATGTTATACATCGTTATACCCGTTCTGATGATCTCAGAACGGGTGGAAGCCGAGTCAAGGGGGGCAGCTGGACGAGGCCACTTGTCCGTCCAAAGAGCCCGAGGCTTTGTGCACAGTGCGCCTGCGCACGCGTCCAAAAGTCTCCCGCTGCCCTCTCCGCTTGACAAGCCCCCGCCTTTGTCAGTGGGACGCGCCCGTGCCCACGCACACGAGACTTGACAGAAGCGATGGGGACAAAAAGGCTGGTAGTCAAACTAACTTCCAGAGACAGTGGCCTACTGCGGCCGCAAGTGGGCAGTAAGTGATAGGATACATCCAAAAAAAAAAAAAAAAAAAAAAGCAATATCAGATCTCCTTACATCTGTTACGAGATGACAGGAGAGATACCGGTTCCGCCGCGGTGTGGTGCTTGCCTCCGCTGTCCCGACGGAACGGCACCGACTGAAGGACTGAAGTAATACATACAGTATTACCATAATCCTAAAAAGACCATCGGCTGGGGGGAAAAAAAAAGTCTGAAAACAACATCAGGTTATTTGTCTAAAGAAATGAAATGTGAATATGCGGTGTGATGAATGAATGGCTTTCACTGAGGGTGAGACCAGTGTCCAGCAGAGGGCAGAAATTGATCAACATTGTCTTTTTAATATTCCTCACAACATTCAAAATGTTGCTCATACCCTTTGCATGATTCTTTCCCTCGTTTTTGCGCATTTTCTGCTACATGTTTAATAGTTTCGTCTTCTTATTTTTACACTGTTGCATGTCTCTGTGTCTAATATCTGCCTCCTGCATCACTGCTTGTCTTGTCTCTCTGCTTTTGCCACCCCCCTCCCTCCAATTCCCATCTCCACTCTTTCTGGACCTTCAACATGACTAAAATTCAGTTTTTTAATTGACTTGCCTGAATGAAATACAGGTTTAGATTAACAATTTTGCCCTCCTCTCGGGAATGTACCATTCAAAAAATTAGGTTTTAAGACCTTGATATGAATACCTGTGAGAGAACGGATCTTCATAAAACCCACAGGTACAACTATTAATCCATCGAGAATTAATCTGAATTTTAGTTCAAGGATTTATTTAAGGCTTTGAAATGAAAGCACTGACTCATACCCTCTGCGCTCGCTCGCTCTTCTGCTATTCAGTCTGACTTTCAACTTGTGAAATGTTGCAAAACATTTCACAAGTTGTGAGGCTTCAGCTTTTAATGTGGGTGTAAAATTTTTTACTTGAAAATAATGTTTATTCAGCAGGCTGTCTGAGATCAGAGGTGTTATTGCGGCATGCTGGGTGAGCTCAGCATCTCTGTGTGTGCCGAAAACCACAAAGGATATAATATTAATATTACGAAAAATAAAACTTGTCATCACTGTGTGTGTACTTCTGGGTGTTTGTGCACGTGTCTGGGAGTTTGATGGAGGTGTGAATAGTGACATAATTTCCTAATAAAAACAAACCTTCCGTTCAACTTTGTGTGGATTTCCAGCAAAGCCCAGCAGTTGTAGTGAAAAAGTGTCATCGTGACAATATGAGTTGTAGTATTTAAAATCCCCTTGCTCCAAAATGCCAACTGGGCATCGGGTTAATTACTAGACGCTCGGTGTGTGTGATGTGATGCAGAGGCTGGATTACAGCATCAGCGATCGGAGCCCTAACTCGGTTTAACACTAGAGGCAAACTCCATGAAACACTTCTACTGTGATAACAGGATAATCTGGAGCAAATGTCAATCCAACTTTCTCCCCACTCTCTATCTATAATCTATTTGATCCTACTCTCTCAGAGTTTCGAGGTCTTAGCTAAGCTTTAAAGTTCAATCCTACCCTGAGCCTGTAGTTTATTTCAGTTCAGCTCTTGTTTGTTGCACTTCTAATCAGTTGGAAATACGTTTGACTCTGTCAAACCCCCTGTCAGCTTCTGTCTGTGTGTCAACAATTTTCACGCCAATCTGCCTTTAGTAATGACTGGATGATCTGCAGCATATGCAAATCCAGTTCGTTGCCATACCTTAGAGAATTGTACAGCATAGCGGAACAGAAGCATTTTTCTTCTACACTAGGCAGATTACTGCAATTACACACAGACACATTCACCAAGCTTGCACAGTCAAATACAAAAGTCCACAGTGTCGCCACAGTGTTCTGAGGATGTGGAGGATAAATACATGAACAACAGTTTTGTTGATGAAACTGCAGGGGATCATTCACATTTAATCGAATTCTTCTCTCAATTAGGGACCTGATTCACCATCGGGCAATTTGCCATGATCACAAAATAGAGACATGTATCTGTACGGACAAACACCTCTGCTACAGAGTCTGTTGGATTCTCTGCTTTCTGTCCCAGATGTATATTACATGATGTTTGTATAATACATGCAAAACAATAAAACAAAACAAAGAAATAAACAAAAACAAAATAAAAGTGCGACAAATATGTTGCTTAATCTGTCTACCCGAAATCATTTCTAAAGTCATGTAGGAGCAAAGGTATAGTAATTTTTTGGCATTTTTAAAGCTCTGCTCTTGTTAGGAGTCTTAATGATTATATGAATAATTAATAATGTAATTTCTGATTCCCAGGTTTACCGCAGTTTGTTTTGAAATACGATTTTATATAGGTAGATATAAATACTTTTTTGAGGATGAACATCCAAATATCTAGGCTCACTTTATTCACATAGCTCAATGATTGTTACATCTTTCGCTGAAAATTTTCAGGCGATGTTCACAATAATGTAAAAAACAACATTAAAATGTGCAGTCACATTGGCGGCTCTGCCAGGCTGTACTTAGGCACAGCAGTGTTTTGAACTAAATGCCAATGTCAGCCTACTAAAATGCTCGGTGACAATGCTAGCATGCTGATATTTAGCAGGTATAATGATTAACATGTTCACCATCTTAGTTTAGCATGTTAGCATGCTAGCATTTACTATTTAGCGCTAAACCCAAGTGACAGCTGAGAGTGATGCGAAAGTAGTGTTGCAGTGCACAAAATTTGATTACAACCCACCCAATAGCTGTTGAGACATTTACACAAAAAAAACAAAAATGTCAACTTTTTGGTGCCACTATATAAAAAGTCAGGGGATCAACAAAGTCAGTACAATTCATCCTCTGGGGACCATGAATGCCTTCACAAAATTTTATTTCATTTGATGTAAGAGTTGTTGAGATATTTCAGTCTGGACCAGAGTGGTGGACCGCCTGACTGACAGACCATGATCGCCATCCCTGGAGACACAGCATGTATTTTAAGGATTAATGATAATTTTTGAAATAGGTCCAGCTAAGATTTGTGCTTAAAGTTAAAACTAAAGCCAACGTTACTTTTTGGGTTAGAATAAAGGTCACAGTCAGGGTAACATAGTAAATCATTTTGGAAGCATATGCAGTTTTTTCACCAAACGCTTCCCACTGGACTAATATGATGTTACTGATTATACAAATAACTGACTGTCAGCAATATTGAAATGTCTACTGTTAATTGTGAACAAAACTGGGCTGCTTGTTTCATGTGAAGTCAAACCCCAGGGCTTTATGATTGCCATTTCTCTTTGGGCATTGTTTGTAGTGCATTAAAAAGCGCTAAAAAGGCCATTCACAGTCACTGAGTATGCACTTAGTGGCACTGAACAGATGCATGAGAGGTTATTCAATTACACCACTCGGGAAATAGTGTCAGAAAACACAAGTGGCATGCATGATTAATGGTAATATTGCACATGATAATTATTCAATGTTAGTTCACAATGTGGCAGGAAAGATAGTGTTATTGTTATGTAAAACTCCAGCTGTTGCTGAGATTTCATGTCAGGTCCTTGGTTTGGTAATTGGGCTTGTAAAGTACTTGAAAAAGGTCAAAAATTGATATGCACATTCAAAATTGAGTGGTGACATAAGTTTATTGATGGGCCGGCATAAATAATGACCTATTTTCACCAACATACAGAACACAGATCTTTTAGACTTAACAGTCAGAAAGGAGCGCATAGCCAACAAATGAGAAAATGCAGTGGAGAACCCACACTGAATGAACTCGGACACAAATTCTCATGTGAAACTGGGACAACTTTTGAATAGAGATCATTTTAAGCTTGTTTATGTGACATTTCACATTGAAAAGGCAAAGAGAGAGTCGGAGGTGAGTGAGGGTAAACTTTGGCTGAGCTGTGGCTTTACACTGAAACCTGGATGAACTGGATTAAGGAAACCACTCTCCCTCATGGCGCACTGCACTATTTTTCTGTTTGCGTGCTGCTTTTGGGCAGTTTTGTTTTTATTATTATCCTTGTATATAATGTACAAATACATAGAACCACAAATAACCACAAACCCCACGTAGCTCTCATTAAGCTTACATTAAGTGCGTAGTAGAACAGTTTGCTGAATAGTCTTTTGAATATTAAAATTTCAATATTAATTATTAAAAAGGGCGGGGATGATCTTTCACAATTAAAAAATAATCACATATCCAAAGAGAATACATACAGCATTTTACACATTTTACACAGTTCAACTGCTGGATTAGACTGGGAGACGAGGCAATTCTATAAATAATTGATTTTTTTTCTCAGCAGCTCCATAACTGAAAACAGTCCCTCTGAAAATTACCCAGAGTGTTATTTGATATCACACTGAACAGGATTTTCTATTCTGACTGCCTATGTAGCTCATCTTTACAGCTAAAAATAGGTAGCAACCTTATCGATGAAAGTAATGGAAACCATATCTCAACCACAAGTTCAAACTGAGCTGGCTCTGCTAAAGCACTTTTCTCAATTCCCTGGCCAAACACACAGGTGAGCTGAAAAATAACACAAATGAATTCAAAATATAGAATTCAAATAAAAAGGAGTTTAGAGGCAAATACTAAACATCATATACAGTTGGCAGTTTATTAGGTACACCTAGGTCAAACTAATGCAGTGTAATACAACAGACCTGCAATAAATCCTACCTGAATGAAAATTATGTTCAGTTTCTGTTGACACTTTTTCAGAGAGGTGTTAATTCAGTGTTATGATCATTTTGGAGGATGTATTTTGTGTTGCTGTTGAACTGCATTGTGTTAAACAGAGAGGCGTTTCTGCTGTTTAGCCCAGCTTAATTGATATAATTGGGGTGGACTAAATAATTAAAACACCTCTCAGTGCGTTACTATTAAACTTTCAACTGAGTTTTCACAGTATTCAAATCTTCCTTGGGTTGATCAGAAGAACATTGCTCGAGGCACATTTTTGTAAATGCATCAAACTTCAGTGATACAGCGGGATGCAGGTTGTAAAACACGTCAAGTGTGTAACAGGACTAAGAGTCTACAGCCATGCTAGCGGCTCCAGGAGGCTGTAATAGAGCACAGCAGTGCTCCAAGCTAGATGTTAACATCCGCAAGCTAACGTTGAGTAACAACGCTAACATGCTAACCTGAGCAGGTATAATGTTTACCATGTAAGTTTAGAATGTTAGCATGCTAGCATTGCTAATCAGCGCTAAACACAAAGAACAGCTGAAACTGATGAGAATGTCATTGGTTTTGTAGCACAGTATTTGATCATAAACCAAAGTGGGCAGCAATATTCTTCTTATTATTATTATTTTTGACCTAATGGTAGCGCTAGATGAGAAGTTAATGAAGTTAAGGGGCGACCAAATATATTACTATTCGTTCAAGGGGACATGAATGTGTGTACCAAATTTCATCCATCCATCTAATTGTTTTTGATAAATTTCTCTGAAAAATTAGATTTTTTTGTATCTCAAGTGGAAATCATGTGACCGCAAAGCAGCGCTTATTAGCTTACTGGCTCTTGAAGTGCGCTACAGTGGGTGCTCTGTCATCTACCGCCTGATCCAGTGATTTCTGCCTCAATCAAACACAACCCTGTATTTGGAGAGAGATGTACCGATGTGCATCATCGTCTGGGTGTACCTCGACATAGAATATAGCTACTCGAAAACAGCGGGTGACCTGCAGGTGATGCCTTAGTTATTGAACATCCCTATATAGCAAACAAAGCAGCATTACATGACAGATGAATACAAATTACCAGTGATGTTCCAGAGTCAGAGGCTCAGCTAGATCAGTGAGCCTTAGCCCCTCATGGGTACTGTAGAAAGAATGCAGTCTTCCGTAGATTGACCATTTGTCAAAATGCTGATTGCTCAGCATTCTGGTTATCACGGAATAGAAACAAGCAAACTTATTATATATGGTCAGAGGTGATTGCCCCCTGGTGATCTCATTTGAAAAGGGAGATAATTAAATGGATCGTAAACCAGCATCTAATAAAAGATGCATACTCTCCACTGATTATGATAACAATGTATTTTTAATTTCTTGACACAACCTACTGTTCTTTCAACAACTGCAAGTGTTAAATAGAATCAAAGGCATAACAGTATTATTAGAAGTAGCTATTACACCAGACTGGGAACAAATGAAGCTAAGTTATATATATATTTAAAAAAAAAAGCATGAAAACAGCACGAAATAGATTTTAAAAAAATTGCATAATGCAGGTTTAAAAAAATATTTGCATGTGTTTACCAATGAGCCACAGTATTATAAGCACCCCAAGGTGAAAATCAAAGGCAGTTAAGGCAACACCCAAGTCTTTTTTGTCAGAACCTGGGAAAAACAACCTTGTTTCACATCGGCCACCATGCATTTTTTCATTCATCAGTTGTTTCAGAAATTATGGTTTTCCAAACCCACAGAGGTACAACAAATCCTTCAGATGATGTTATGAATATCACTAAAACTGCAGATTTTGACCAGACAGCAGCCAGCATCCAGGCTGTGCCCAGCCCCCCCCGTATCACAGTGGGTCTGAGCTTCATTCTTCATCTGACTGCAGAAATTATGAAGAGAAGCTTCTAATTAAATGAAGGATTGGAATATTAGGATGAATCCCTGCATTAATTTTTCATCAACTGTGATGACACATTTGTAACAAGGATAATTCCCTCATGCTCAAATCAAATCTCAACTAAATATCCTAAAAGAAAATACGATTACTCATGATGTCAGTTCAAGATAGGTTATCGGATATATTAGGGGTGATATTAGGGGTGAAACTTCAAATTTCAACAAATGTAAGTGATCAATCTATATTTTCCAATATATACTACACAGTTACACGGTGAGGTAAGAAGTTAGATTATTCTTTTATCCTTATCAAATTTATTTACCGTAAGAAACTCATACTTGAAAATTGCGGATCCACTTACAAAAGGAAAACATATCATTTGAGAATGAAAAGTACTACAAGCTGTGAGTACATTACATTTCTGACTTTTTAAATGGTAATCTGAGCATCAGGGTGTAAAACAGGATGAAAACAATGAGGCCAACATTGTTGTGCTTTGAATAAGATGTTTAATTGTTTGTGGATGAAAGGGCTGTAGTTGATGTGTTGGATTTACGTTTAGGTTAATTCATGTTTTATGTACACCAGGTAAGAAGATATTAAGATGATTAAGTTGATCTTGCTTGTCTCGAGTATTTGGTAAAGATGTGTTTTTTGTGGGTCTGGTCATCAGTAGGATTGCACATATCTGTTTTTTTTTGTTATGTGAAGTGTAAATTAAAAGGGTAGGACATGTATTGGTATATTAAAAATAAAAATCACGTAAAAAAAAAAAAGAAAACACACCTAGGTGGGTAGGCTGCATCACACAGTCTTTCCTCAGCACGTAGATAGATTAGGTGAGCAGATGTATTTTTTTTTTTCAACTACTGGTATTGACACTATCCTCACTGTTCTGGTTTACAAAGTGGAGACTCTTCATCATCTCACTATTGCTGTGGCCTGGTGGTACAGTTAATGAAGGAGCTCAAATGACCTGAAACTTCCTGATTTTTTGATCATTTCCACTATCACTGCAACCTATGAAGTGATTAGATGGTGTTTTCAAAGCTTGTTAGCATATTAATGAGAGATGGAGCTGATAGATAAGTGAAAGACAGAGTTTCTGAGCTTAATTCTCTGGGGTTTGAATGCATTTTCACTTTCTCTTTGGTTATTTGAACTATCTCCTTAGATATAACCTCTATACAGGTCCTCACATAGAAGTGCTCCTGTAAGAGCAGTGTTTACACACAATTAGTCAGTTATTGGAGAGATCTTCATTATGCTAATCTCCTAATATCTTTATGTGGTCTTTGGCAATGACAACGGAACAAGAGGGGTGGTAATGAGCCAGCTGCATAATAAAAATCAGATAGACAAACACACAGGATTGAAACAGTTCCACCACTTTCCCACAGCCAAACATCTAATTTACTGCTATTTATTCCTCATCCGCATACATTTTTATAACAAGTGTCGCTGTGCCCTTTGTTTCATGTCAAAACCGCCTCCTTTAATGTGCAGGTACTGCTGAATGGCATGCTGGCCTCCATGTAACTTTGATACCTGCGAAGACAGAAGATGAAAGCGATAACGTCTTTGTTGCTACCCCTCTCTGGATCCATTGTGCTGTAAACAAGCATCTGAAGAGGGGGCGGTGGAAAGTTCATCTGAGGGCACATTTACAACAACTCCATTTGGAGAGCTTTATTCCAGTTTTTGAGATTTATATATATATTTTTTCAGTTAGGTGGCAGGGTAGATCAATGCCAATCAAATTGGACTGTAGACCAAAGAACTTCATCAAGATGTCTGAAAATGTGCTGCGCAGTCCTGAAATGTTTTCTAGTGTGTTCGAAAAACAAGAAAATTTTTCCATTGATGTCTCTGACCTGGCAATGAGTGGTTACAAAACTCAAGTAGAGGTACTTGTGAGTCTCTGTGGTTTTTGTGTACAAGTTTTGTTGGGCTCAAAACTGTGGAGTTAGAAATAAAGTAAGTTTTAGTTTACAGCCCATATTCTGTGATTCAAATCAAAGAAATTGAGCTGGTGAGGTAATTTCACCCTACATCCAAAACTATAGAACAGATTTTGAGAAAATATAGCTAGCAGTCAGTAACTAAAAGTTTTTTCTTGGCTCCAAGTTTATCCATCTTGTGCAGAAAATGCATAATAACCTCCTGGCTCATTGTGGTGCACAAAATTAGTTGTATGCAGTCATCTCCTGTGTGTGCCTCACTTTACTCCACATGATTCACCTCCACCTAATTTAATTCAGAAAAAGAATATGATTGACATGTTATCTCTTCAAGGCACAAAAGCTGATTAGCAAGTCACTTGTGACTGTTTTATGCCAGAATTATAGATTTAGCATATATAAGTATATGCTCTTAATTGAATTGCTAACACGAGGTGCAACTTTGCATACAAAATATGGTCCGGAAATATCAAGGGCAATGCTCATGAATGCATCAATTGAATACAAATTATTCTTAAATATATGAACAAACTAAGACGAACATGGTTTGTGCATTGTGCAGAATGTCATAGAAGACATTTCTACAGTGTAATTTACTTCAGCATGGAAGGTCCTCTAAGCTGGTGGCATGGCCGGATGCACCGTCAACCCTTCATGGAGGTGATGGAGGTAATCCTTAGAACATCAGAGTGACTGGTTGGTAAGAAAGGGCAGTGGGGAATTACTTGTCTCCCACTTAACGGGGTACGTATCGCAGCTATGTCTACAGTGGTACCATGAACAAAAAGACTGCTTTGCTAAGCTGAATGATAAGTATAAATACCCTATGCAAATCATGCAGCATATCTATTGTTAAGGGGGAACTGGCGCACAAAGCACTCTCCATTCACCAACGATATCAGAGAAGGCTGTCAGATTTTTCAGAAAAGGTAAAACAAAATTAAATAAGGAGAATCAATACATTTAGTTTAAAGCCTGCCGTTGCACAGTGTAGCTTGATTACTGAGAATGATTAGATCAGTGCTATGGTGACATTAAAGCTTTTACATGGATTCCAGTAAGCCAATTATCCCCCTAAGTCAAGTTTACGTGATACGTTTGGATAGTGTCCAGAAGGATTTATTATGGCCCAAAGGAAACAGTCATTTAATTGTATCTTAAAAATATAGGAGAGAATGTATTCAACTTGTGTTGGTTTTTTCTGTTGTATTTCACAAATTGTCATGGCCCTATTTTCCTTGTGATCACTTGAAGCCTTCATGACCACATCACTCCCGTGTGGCAGTTCATTTGTCGTTCCTCTTGCCTGTTTCTTCTCCCTTACTGCCAGTTGTCTCCTAAAAGGAACGCACTGAAAAGCAAAGTGACTGAGTGAAGGACATAGAGTTGAGCAGAACTGGGACAGCTGTTTGCTTAAATCTTCATAAAAGTCCACCTCCATTACAGCCAAAATGTCCGTATTACAAACTTTACTCGAATGGAAATAGGTTACTCAAATTTGCTCATTTTGAATTAAGCTGGACCCCCCCCCCGCAAATTTAGACTGAGAAGAGACTGATGACA
Organism: Xiphias gladius; assembly: GCF_016859285.1. Classification (NCBI taxonomy): domain Eukaryota; kingdom Metazoa; phylum Chordata; class Actinopteri; order Istiophoriformes; family Xiphiidae; genus Xiphias; species Xiphias gladius. The sequence continues at coordinate 17,940,564 of NC_053413.1, read as the reverse complement.
AACTGCATCTGGGTGTAAAATTGGCTTTTGCGTGTAGAGCTTTTTAGAGTTTTTTTTTTTAAATCTTGGTTTCTGAGTGTGGGAAATGAGGATATATGTCAGCCATAGCTGTTGTTGCAAATCAGTGTGAATTTTCAGTTTTAAAGAGTACTAGCTGGGTGAAGCAGGTCTGTTCATTTGCAGCTGTGGTGTTGAAAAATACTGATATATTAGGGTCAGGATTATAGTTTGGCAAATCAGATTTGACACATTATATTTCAAAGAAAGATGTAGTGTAGATGTAGAAATTGATATAAAAGAAAAAATATGGCCAACACTGAAATAGTAGAACTGCATGGAGAAATAATACTGATGACAAGTTAAATTTTGTGGATTTTCTGAGTTGTTCAGAAATCTAACTGTACTGATATACAAAAAGAGCTGTTGGGCAGTCTAAAGTCTTTAGTTAAAGGTAGGGATGTTTTTGTTTGCAGTTGTTTGTGAATGTGATTTCTGTGTTCCTGCGATTGAACAATAAATCATTTGCAGTGGCAGTTGCAGACGCCATGAATCAAGAAGTGCTATTTGCAGGCTACAGAAACCAGGCTGCGTGAGTGCCACTTGCACCAAACCTTATGGCCAATATGATATTAGATCCAGGTCTTCTGAGTAAGATATAGTATGACATTTGCCTGTGTACCCCCGTAAAAAACATTACACACCAATTAACACGCAAGACTATACACATCAAACTGTGTTTCCAGATGAAGCTGAGGATGTTTGTCTCCCTCATTATACTCCTTCAAAAATGCATACACTCACCATCATTCAGCAAAGAGACATTCAACCTTTGCCATGCTTCTGAACTGCAAAGTTAACTTTGCCATTTCAACCAATTTTCTGCAGGGACCTCTATGACCTCTCAGTGCCTATGTAGCTGAAGTTTACACATACGCATATGTAAAGCCATGTAGCCTGTATGACTTTGCATGTGGTTGAGTCCATGAATCAGTTATGGCACAGTAGGTAAATTAATTATATATTTTAAATATATATTTGCATTTTTACATGTTATATATTTTAAATGTGTAATTTTAAATTCATACATATTGTTTTACAATTTTTTTTCTTTTTTTCAATTTGTTCTGCATTGATTCTATAGGCACTTGGTAAAATGTTTCTTGTTCTTCATATTCCATTAATAAATTTGCATAATATGTCCCCACTTTGATTATGTTCAATACTCTCCATTTCCCATATTCTTGTTTATATAATATTTGTTGTGTTCTACTACTGCTTTAAAACTCCATCAATCCAGTATCCCCACAGGGAACATTAAAAATGCATTGACTCTTCTCAATTTGTTAATCCAGGGGTTGAACTTGCATACACTGATATCAGGACTCTTTCCTGCTACTACACATACCATCCATTATTAGGGACTGCATTTTTCTGCCCCCAGAAACAGGGGGACATAAATGTGTTTGACACGAACTACAAAATAAAGGCAATGTGCAGGAGAAGGGAAACTAAGCAAGAAAGGAAAAGACAGAATTAGAATTCCCGATGGCTACTGTTGTGTATGTGTGTATATGTTTTTGTGAGTGTTTGTATACGGGCATGCATCCTTTATTTGCAGGGGCAGGGTCTTTAATGAGACAAAGTAATATCCAGACTAAAGTCAGCACCACTGAGTCATCTGTTGTCACAGCTACATGCCAGGGACTAATAGTGGATATTAGAGGGAGTGGACTGGTAAAACAGTAATGCTGAAAAAGCCTTTGACAAATGGTAGAAGCTGACAGTGTAAAGGCATGAGTAACTAATTGGGTATTCAGAATGAAGGAGATTAGTTCAAAGACAAACATTTCACAGTCAGAGACAGACGTCTATTGGTATACTTTAGACAAAAAGGAATTAGAAAGCCTACATGATAAATTTCCAGTTAAACCTTTTCCCTTTTTTGTTGAGCATGGTCTTTCTATGCTTTACAAAAAGATCTTACATGAATTCAAACTGACTGAAGTGAAGCTGCATGGGTGCAAATTGAGCATCTTTTTTTTTTGTCACTTCCCCAAGATCCCAGTGGGGGATTTCACTTTTCTCTCAGTGGAAAGCTGTGAAAGTCATTGTTAGAATCGTACAACAAAAACACCTGCTGATGCACAAGACTCTCGCAGATCCTTCTGAAGTGTATTTGGGAGCTATCAGACTGCTGCATGACTCTTAAACTGGCATGTGACCTTCAATTACTCACCCTTTTGAATGTTTTCTTCAAGCTTAACTCGAGGAGAAGTGGCATCTGAAACGGGTGCTGAGATAGATTAGAAGAATGACAGCTGAGTGTTAATGGACCAGGGCTCTGTCTTAGATCAGCCCGGGAGGGGGAGAAGGCAGGAAGAAGGTGGGAAGATGGACAGTTTTAAGTATGATAGTGACATACAAGTGACGTCTAGGGAAAAGAGAAGCATTTCATGGATGTTGAAGCCAAGTTGAGGTGTTGTAAGGGGAGATGGGAACCCCTGAGTGCTCGGCCTCATTTTAACTATGACTTGTAACAGTAGCATCTGATACTTGCAGACAGGATAGTGGAGGTGAAGGAAAACGTATTTAATGATGGATTACAGTAGGTAACCCCTGTGAGCTGCATTACCCTGAGAATGTACAGTATAAGCAGTAATATAAATATTGGTTATGGGTTAAGGTTAGGGTCATGTCTGGTGGAGATGATTAATAGCAGTTTGTAAAAGCTAAAATTACATTTAACATGTTGGCAAACGGTTTCTCATTCCCACATCCAGCAGACACGGAACAACAGCACTCAGTTGGAGTCATGTTATGTCTAACTGATAAATGAAAGTTCAATAATTAGTCCCTGAGAAAAATATCTGGCTCCATAGCTGCTAAAAGCTCCACTACGTTCACCAGCTTGTGGCTGACTGTGTCCGTCTGCTTTTGGGTGCTGACTGAGTAGAGAACAGTGGGTTTATCAGAGCTTGATTGATGAGAGGCAGTGTGAATGAACCAAAACCTCAAGGTTGCAAGCAGTAAAACCAAAACAATGAGCTGAATGATACCAAAACTGAGGGAAAATGCAGAGCGGGTCGATAATACTCCGTGGGTTTGTCACTATGAGTGACCCCTTTAACAGTACACATAGTAATTTAATTCATGGTTAATAAAGTACTTAATAAAGTATTGATTAGAGCAACTTTAATGTCTCATGTGGTTTAAATGCTGTCTTAGAAGCCTTTTCAGCAAGGTTAAGATTACTGGAGTATATCTGCATTCTTGGAATTTCTTGGCATAAAATGAAAACAGTTGTCCCTTCAATAAAAGTATTTGTATTGTTTTTGTTAAGACCTTCAGCTGAACACTTTGCAGCCCCACAGTACACCAATCAGCCACAACATTAAAACCAGTAAATGGTTTTATTGTTGCGGCTGATTGGTGGAGATGCCAATGAGGTAAAACAACGATACAATTCTGGTGGATAAACTGAGTTTTGGTGGCATTATTCTGTGTTTAGTGCCTGTTGATAGATTGTCTTTGTCCAGTCATGCATCTATCCAGCTTTCTGTGAGCCAGTTGTCATGGTTGATGTACTGCGTTATAATATAATAGATTTATATTTACAGGTTTTGCTTCTATTCCAATGCCATTCCTTCTTGTATCACATATATAATCATTTTATGTCACTTTTCTGGATTATAACATAAAATACTATGATGTAGAAAATATTACAACAGATTTAAAACAATTTATAAATAATTTATGTGTGAGAAGCATTTCACACTAATCTCTTTGTGACTTGATCATGAACTTTCAGGGGGACATTCAGTACTATATATGGCATATGGTAGTATCACATTGACCATTTGAGGTCCATGATTTTATGGAGATTAATCTCTATGGAAATGAATGCTGGAGTCCATTTGCACAAATTAAACTTTTCAATTATAATAATCACTTAATAGTTACACACACAAGCTTTTGAACTGATTTATTGCCATAAAACTATTAGACAAAGACTTAAATTTAGATTTGCACAAAATATTCTGTCAGTTTTTATGTTTGCTGAATATTAGTAGAGTCAGATTACAGATTAGGAGTCTGGAAAATTTAATTCAGGCCAGAAAAAAAAAAAAAAAACTGTTTAACTGTAGGTTAATGGAGGATTTATTGCAAATAACCGTTAAAATGGGACAGGTCATAGGTTAGGTGAAGGCCTGGGAGATAAACTTCTTTTTGCATCCAGGAGGGAGAATCATTATGAAATGATTTATACATGTATCCATTCATATTTCATAACAAAGTGCTATTGTAATTACACTGAACTGAACTGCATATTATGATTATCAGTGGGCCCACCTCCACTCCCTCCGTTAGGCTACATACTGTATATACCGTATGAAAACCTATCAGGGATTGGCTTTGTGATTTTATCTTAGAGAAAAGAGAAAACAGGAAATTAAAGTGTAAGGCAAACCTACACTGAAAATGAAAGTCAACACACATACACATCACACATTCATTTCTGAAAAAACAGCTGAGATGCATCGTTTGTAAAAACATCTTATCATTATTTATAAGAAAATAACACTTTCACATTATGAATCCGCAGATGCACTTAAAGCTGTTCAGATAAAAGAACAACAACAGCAACATAGGAACATTTTCTCTCCTTGTTACTGAAGTCTCTTGAGTTGACTTGGAAAGTGCTGCTGACCAAAATGCTGAATTTGAAATAACCAGTTGGCTGCACTGGCTGCTCACAGGTGCAAACTCTAGTTGCTTAATTGTTCAATTACAAATCAGAGCAGAGGGCCAAAGGTGTCTCTCCTGTCTTGGAGATGAATCGGTGGTGCAGTGGGGGGGCTGGGCTGCTGAATGCCTGCCGATTCAATCTGTTATCATTTAAATAAAAAATTATGCATGTCTTGTGTAGTGTTAGCTTTCAGTTTATTTGTGCATCTTAGAATATGCACCCATCTGTTGCAACAATCTATTATTTCTGTACTGTTCAGAGATGGTTTAGTCGTTAATTGGTAAATGCAGACTTAATAGATTCAATTTACAGATGCAAATTGCATCTAGTTCGGCGTTAGGTGTTGTGGACACTAAATACCATAAATTTGGTTAGTGGGGAAAATTATTGTCAGACACAGCATATAAGAAAAAGCATCTGCCATTCAAATGAAGAAGTTAACTAATGGATGGGCGTTGGCAGCTAAACACCTTATGTATGGAAAAAATTGACAGCAGATGAAAAATACTGTAGATACCAAGGACCCAGCACCAAAACTCAAAGACAATATAGAGGAGCCTGAGATTTCTGCACCAGCAATGGATGGTAGGTGTTGCCTCACAATAAATAAATCCTGCCAAATCCTTCAACAAAACACATTATGGTCTCAAGTCCTATTTCCGTCTTTTTGATGTGTGTGGTTAGGAGTCAATTAAGAGATATCATCACTGATAAAATATAAAATGAACAGTTTAACACTTTATGAAATTGGTTTATTGAGCTGTCTTGCTTAGAGAGATTATCTGTCAGTCACCAGTAAATTATTTTAGATTAACAGACTGGAAACAGCGGGAAACAGCTAAATGTATTTATTTATATATATTTTTAAAAACAAAAAAACCTACCAGCACCTCCAAAGCTCACTAATTAACATGTTATATCTTGTGCTTTTTTTATTCCATACAAAAAAAACAAGTTTTGCTGTTTCCCCATTTCCAGTCATTACACTAATAAGGTAACTGTCTCTTTTAGCTTCATATTGAGAATGGTATTGATCTTCTAAAATAACTCTTGGTAAAACAGAGAATACAAGTATTTCCCCAAATTATAAATTACTCTTTTAAAGCTGTCTACACCTTAGAAACTTTTCAAGTAACTTGGTGCAAAGATAAGGCTTCAAAATGTCCAAAGAGTGATGCCATACATGGTACGGCTGCGTTTCCCTATTGTCTGTGGTATACGCCCATCACCATGGAGCACTTGCTTCTACTCGATTCTCTTTTACCTGATCCTTTCGTAATGTAAAATGGAGACCGTCCTCTTGTAAAAAACGAGCCCATAGGTCGTCTGTTCAAGTAGCTTATCGCGACCCAAAGTTATGTTTTATTCCCAGGCGACCTCTAGCGACTGTAGTAGCTAAGTCGTCTTTGTGCCTAAACCTTACGAGGCCGTGACGGTTCCATAATCGTGACTGTGCGTTTCATTATTATGACCATGACAATGAGGGGCGCCATCTCAGGAGATACTTCTATGGGTCGTATCAGAGGAGAAGGACGAACGACGTATATGGTCATTCAGGTAGGGGGATTTGTTGGTAAAATGTGTTTGTCTCTCTTTTCAAGCAGAGGACGTACAGCACTGTACCTGCAGTTCACAGTTCAACATTTTCTCATTTAAAAACAAACTAAAGTCCATGCTCGGCTTAAGTCAAAATTCAAAATTTGAAAGCACTTGGTTCAATTGTTTTCATTTTCCAGTGTAACATGCAATGGAACAAGAGACAAAACTTTAATCAGAATTTTAGGGACCTACAATACAGTATGTGTGAATATGTGAACATTTTTGTATCATAGTCCCTGTTGTCACCTCTTGCTGTGTAAAGGTTTGAAAATTATTGGGATGGGGAGGGGGGCTTAACTTTATGTTTGACTTTTTTTAAAAAGCCAGGGTTATTAATAGTAGGACTGTCCTCTTAACATAGAATAAAACCTGCAACACACTCCACCCTAATTTCACAAGACACCCATCTAAATATGTTCATGGAACAATTGTTTTTACATAGTCTACATCACACATTAGAAGTGGAATCAGCAATTGCCAAAAATGATGATGAGTTAATGATCTACAGCAACTGTTTGTTGGTTGTACCATAATAGTCAATAAAGCCCTGATACAGAGACATCTATCTGTCCTCTGCATATGGCAAATGGCACATACAAAGGGCAGGTTTTTTTATGTAGTTATTTCGGCGAAACTATTCAGTCTTGTTTTCTCTTTTTTTAAAACATTAAATGTAGGAAGTAATGAAGGATGGAAAAAAAGGGGGCAAGAAAAATAAAAGACTACCCACTCTGAAGTAAAAAGAAAAAATACTTAATCTCTCCCCCCAATAATTTATTCATTATAAACTACCTTATTAGCAATTACTTTATGAATTGTTACCTCACTTGCTCCTTGGTAACTTCCCATGATTTTGTGTACCTTATTAGAATAAGTTTCCTTTTTATGTATTTGTGTTCCCCCTAAGCCAAACAGCCTTATCTGTTGTGCCAGTATCCCGTTAATAGAGCATGTTTATGTTAAAAAGTTGTAAACAATGTTGGAAACCACACCCATGCTTCACTGCAAAAACAAAAAAACAAAAAGCAAAAAAAATGTTGTGTTGAGCATGTTTAGACATCCTGAGGGAAGCAACTCAGTACTATATGTCCTTTGCTGCATTCTGTTCACATAGCTCCTCTCTCCGACATGAGCCTGACATCTCTTGGGGAAGCTCAAGCCCGAAGGCAGAGAGTTTATGTTCCTGTGGTACCTACAGTACATTCAAAAACAGCACAGGACAGATGGCAAACGATCACAATCCAAAATACTGCATATCATGGTCCAAATTATATATGGAAGGGCTTTCTTTCATGATGCGTTGAAAAACAACTCATAGCCAAAGATAAAGCTGGGTAAATCTGTTTCACTCCCATTTCAGACCCCAATCATCACGTTTTTTTCCAGCTCAGGTTTTGTGCTCAAAATACAGTATCTCCATCCCTGCATAGAAGGTGGAAATAAATAACACAAACCGCAGCTATCATAAGTCTTTAAAGGATTAGGGGCTTCACTAAAAGGCCATGCCTATCCCACACTGAACCACACCACAGATTAAATCCCAGCTAAGACATGAAATAAGCTTTGTTAACTTGTGGGCTGTCACACTTTCTTGGAGGTTTTTGTCGAAACCAGCGATCTAAAGATGACATTTGAGTGACATTTGAGATTTCAATAAATTGCAGTAATGAATTAATCCAGAAAATTGCAAGATTGTGCATTGATATATTGCACTAAATTTAACATAATGAATATGTAAATCATGTTATAGTGAGGAGATGTGGCATCTTAAACTCAGGTCAGGCAGCACTGCTATGTTTTTGACATTTCTTTGACTCGTTCAGTCTCTTGAACACCCAAAAGGGCTTTATCAGAAATCCTCTTTAGACTTCCTCACCACCCTGGCCTGCGTGTCTTCAATTTCGAGACAAGTGCAGGGAGGAATCTTCTGTATAATGACACACGTTCAAAAAGGTACAGGGAATGGAGAATTGCTTTGCCCGTCATATAACAGTTAGTGGCAAAACTATCACATCTATTATCCATGATTCAGATGGCTAGGAACTCAGTTTCAGTCAGTCAGTTCTTTATTAAAAGAGGAGCTGTAGTAAATCCAGATGATGCATAATGTGAGTTCTACTCATGGTAGTCTGTGAGATTAGATTTCAGTGGCCACGCTATTTATTTATTTATTTATTTACTTGTGGGATAAACTTTTTGCAATACAAACACCAGTGATGGGGACTGTACTAAAATGCCTTTCCATTTAGTCAGAACAGAAACTTGGTATACAAGACAGAGTATTCCATATTCACATCATGTCAAAACAAGCTGACTCAGCCGTCAAAGAAATACTTACGATGTAAATTGTTTTCTTAATTCTTCTTAAAACTCATTCCCTGCCTCTTGGCTTCTTCCATTGTATTTACATATTCGTGCCAGTTTAGGATCCTATTGAAGGTAATATATGTAAGACTGTGAAGCAATGTACATGTAGGCTATTAATTGTTTTTTTATTGCCAATGTGTGAATGGATTGTAATTTAACTTAAAAAAATATATGACCTTCCCTGACTTTCTCGGTTGCCTGTAAAAGCCTGTGGACTAATTCGATGTGACGTTTATGCTCACTCCCCAGTGCCTTGGCTCAATACCTCTCTTCCGTTGCCCTACAGCGCCAACATTGTGCAACACTAGCTAACATTAGTTCCAGAATGTGAGTCCGCTAACGTCGACAAACGACCGGCTCCCAGCACAAAACAATGTCTGTTCGTTAAAATCTACAAAGTAACAGGTTCTATGTGAATGATCTCCAGTCTAACGTTACTCACTCCTCTCCTATTGTCTGTTTATAACTGACATTAGTTTAGGATTATCGTTGTCTCAACCAACTGCCAGACCCATTTAGTACGGTAAAGTTATTTTCACAATATAAAAAGGTCTATTCTATTGTGCTAAAACATTAGTACATCGATTTAGCGAAATAAAGAGTTGCGATCAATTTATCATGCATCGAGCATGGATTCGTTCGTCACTACCCTATACTGTGCTAGATAGCAAGCTGATAATATCACGCTTTATAAATCCTATTTAAACAAAACAATGTGAAACTTTTGTCTCGCATAGCCAGACCACACTTTGTTTAGTGCTAGTTCTGGAGAATCAAATATAGTCTATAGTCCTCAAATAGTTTACAGTGAAACTATAATAACAGTGTAACTTTAGTTATCTCATCTATCGAGATGACGCTGAGCAATCATGTTCAGTCTCGTGTATGCCATGTCACTGTTTTTGCCGATGCCTGGGATGCTCACTAGCGCCTACCTACAGAGTGCGAGCAACAGGATGCTAAATGCAGTTCACTTAACGGCCACCGGTGTCATTAATAACAAGGGTTTTCTGAATGCTACACATTGAACCAACTTTATATGATGAGAAATATGTAAATGTTGCATAGCTTGTTGTTCTGTGCCCATGTGGTCAAAACACCAATTAATGCAGATTTAAAATAATAGTTGCTACAAATACAAGTTTTTTTTTTGTCATTGATTTCCAAAATTTTAAATTTGCAGTCGCAATTCAGGGAATAATTTTGATTTTTTTTTTTGCAGTTGCAAATCTACAAACCCATCATGGAAAGCATGAAGGCTAGGAATGGTCTGAGTCTTCTGACGGCATGTGTTTGTCATTCACTCTTCACTGATGATGTGTGTAGTCAACCGTGCAAATATTCCCTCAGAGTAAAACTCTGCCTTAGAGGCAAATCAAGAAACAGATAACCAAAGAACACTGACAAGGACAAAACATTACGCTGCTTATATTTCTAAGAAACCAGAAAAATCAACTCAGTTTATGAAATGTAGTTTCTATTGAAACCACTGCAAAGACTCAAAAGATATCCTGAGAATGACCCTGTCGCCAGGATAATGCTTGTGGAGTTTCTCTTGCAACTAATACTGATATATTGCAATAATAGTGTTTTCAGTGCTTTTGCTCAAACCTGGGGAAACCACGTAGCTACAGTCTCCTGGATACACAGTTGGTCTTTAATAAAAATGTTTGATACGATCGCCTAATTTCACTTCAAACTAAGCGGTGAGGAGCAGCAGATGTCTCAAGTCTCTAAAAAAGGTTTGAATTTGAGCTCTGAAAACATCATGGTACAGCTTAATCTTCTATTTTCATGGACCAAGAGGCACAACATAGCATTACAGGTGAAATGAATCTTGAACTCGGGTAATGTGTGGCTTTGCTATTGCGCCGTTGCCATTGAGAGGTCCCGAGAAGTGTTTAAAGCAGACATCTCACGCAACACCTCGGCGCAATTTCAAACACTGTGACATGTATGGTGCACACCATCGTATTTAAAAAAGCCTCAGAACCAAAACCATTTCACGCAAAGTTTAATCCCGTAAGGCAGAGCTCTTTGCCAGGTGATTTGACAAAGGCTTCCAGCGCTCGTGTCAGTCTAGCATGCAATGATGACGATGAAGCACAAGGAGGGAATCACCCCAGTGAAATAAAGTGGCCGCACTCAACATCAGTCTTCATCCTACGTTGAGTAGCTGTGGTGTCTGACATGCCAGCTCACACAAGCAGCTCAGTGTGGCACTCTCTTATTATACTATATGAGTGCTTCTCCACACAAGAGCATCATCTCCAGCCTGGGAGGTTTTGCTCACTGAGTTACATACCTTAACATAAGTGAAGAAATATTTTTTCATGCCTTCCCCGGCAGTGCACTACACCTCCTCTCCACTTTAAAAAAGACGAATTGAGGATTTGAGCATTGCTATGAAATTAGTAAGCTTTGTGTAGCACTCTAAATGAAACAAAGCTTCATTTCTGCTGCCAGCGATGCTTTTTAAACTGCGTTTGAATAATAATTTCATGCACAAAATTAACTTTATTTTTCCTTCAGGGAGAAGCAATCTCAGACACCGTTTTTATTTCAGTGTTTAGTATATTGGATTCTTCTTTGAGGTTGTAGAAAGCATCAAAGCAGAAGTGAGTCTGGTTCATTTAAACAACAAGGGTCAGACTGAGGCCGACTGAACTTTTAGCAAGGCCAAATAAATTAACCCTAGAGTAAGCATGAACACTTTAGCAATGTTGTGGTGCAGTTACGAAAGAATCTTAGAGGAAGAAAAGTCAGATGGGTCCTCCGGAAATAAGGCACAGAGAGAGAGAGAGACGAAGCCTCCTTTACAAACATATATTTTATCTTGGAAGTACCTTTGCATGGTTAGAGGAATACAAAAACACATAACATTCAATCATAGTAAACAGCATGATGACATTTAAAGAAATGATGAATTCTCTTCAAGAGGAAACTGTACATATATCAAGCCGTTCTTAAACATACATTTACACAGTATTGAACATCTTATTGCCAACGTGGATACTTGGAATTGAAGGTGGATGCACAGATCAGTGGCAGAATGTAACAAAATCATCAAACAGGTAATATTTAAAAGGGTTTTATGTAATGTGTTCACATAAAAATGTGTCAATTCATGTCAATTCACAAAAATTACCTGTTTGTTTTATTAATTCAAGGAAACTTAAAGACAAGTACAGTAACTTATGGGTTAAAGAAAAAAAATTTCTAAATTTAAATGACAATAATATTTTGAAAAATAGTCTTGGCTACATTTGGCTCAAGCGGAGAAAAAAAAACAAAACAAACAAAAACAAAACAAAACAAAAAAAACAACTAATTTTGTAAAGCCCTAAGGGTTGTGTAGGCTGTTGGATCCAGTCCTGGACCAACAGTGTAACAAGATTTCTGGTGAGCTTTAAAAAAGTTATACCATATATCTTTGTGTTTTAATGGGAAACAGCTGTCTAATGGGTCCTTCCAGTGAGCAAATGATCCAAACAATGTCTAGCCACATCTTCAGTAAGTTTTATTCTTCCCTCTTTCAAAGACTCAGATATCTCTTAACTTTTCCTGCTGTGCACATTATATCAAATAAATTCATTTAATCACCATTTCAGCAATCCCGAGTCTTAGTCTCTTTTGATTCAAATGTATTAGGCTTTGGCTTGCTAAATATTCCACTTCCTTTACTAACCACTTACTAACAGAGCAGGTAGTTGGCTTGTCTGAGTTCCTTTGCTGCCTGTGCTGTCATATGAGGGGGGTTGTTTGGAGCTGAAGGGATTCAACCAGATAGAGTGGTCTGGAAAACTAATTAGCTAATTAACTGAAAGCTGCCTCTGGGATTCATCAATACTAATATCAAAAATATTGTTCATGGACCAAAGATATTTCTCAAGAACACAGAATAAGGTTTAATGTCATGTCATTATTTCAAACATCGTATTTTACTGTACAAGTCGTCCATGAAACACCAGTTTAAAATATTCAGCTTAATAGAAATTTGTGTTTTCAGAGCAGATATGAAGACGTGAGTATATGCAGCATGTACCCGCATATCACTTCTGTTGCCTGAGAACAGAGCCGGGCTGTAAATAGCAATCTTTGTTGTCTACAAAAACAAGTCTGATAGCAATGGCATGAGAAGATTTCTGCCACAAAGAACAAAACAGCTGTATACAAAAACAGATTTATTCAGGCAGCACCATTCTTGTAAGGTGTGCTGTATACTCTTTGTACAAAATGCAAAGAGATGAAAAAAGCACATGCTCTGAGACAAAGGCTTTAGAAACACAAAGACTGCGGCTGGCAAGTCCTTTCTCATCTTCACCACAATAACTCACACTTCAGCGTCTCAGGAGTCTCGGTGGTAACAGAGACTACTAAGAGTCATTTCAGATCATCCACTTGAGCTCCACGTTGCAAAAACACTTAACATATCCTCATAGTGGCAAAGAAACAAATCCATGCAAATGCACACGCACAGACTCATGCATGCACACAAATAGACTAACACATCAGGAGGATAAAAAGTCAAAGCTGTGTCTGTGTGTGTGTAAGTGTATGTGTAAGCTTTTAAAGATTTACTCTCCACCCATATAGTTGGACTGGTCTCATTATAGAGCTGCGTCTTGTACCTCCAGACCCATGTTATTCTTTTTTATGTTCCTACTCTGTTTCATAAATTGGACAATGTCAGGCTTGTTTCTCTTTAGCACAATGTTTGTCCTTAGGGACTGAGACAATTTCAGTGTCAACGTGAATGTGGTCTCCTTTATTTGCCCTACACTCAAACCCTCACAGGTGCGCACACACACAACCGCACGCTCATAACACGCACACACACACACGTCAAATCCAACTCACTTTCGCCACTTCTGTAAAACACACACTATCACTGTATTTACATTGTCTAAATGTCAGGTAACTGTCTTGTTTTGTCTTGTCACCTTTTAATTGCACAAATTAAATAAAAAAAAAAGTGGTAAAACTACCAGCAGTTATCCTACTGCATTAATTATTTCACCATTCCAACTTGAAATGGGATTCAACTTAACATTGTAATTTGAAATATTACACAACCACTATTATGTTAATATGTATGTTTCAAAACATCATTATTCCTTTTTAATTGACTTACTATCACAATGACCTACCCACATTACCTATAGAACAACTTGGTAAAACACTTTTGCAGCAATCAGTTCTGCAAATTCTCTCTTATTTGGTTCAGGTGGGTAACATATTTTCTTTTGATAAATGTATATACTAATACGATTCCTCGCCATTCAAAGTTGTTACTCACAATGTAGCCAGATAAAAATATAGTGTAAAACAAGGTGCGAGATAAAAGAAACAAAGTCAGCATCAATAGTACAAAGCTATTATGTTCATCTACATTGCACCAGCAGGATATGCAGCGCCTCAGTTTCAGCTCAGCCCACTATAAATATCTGCTTTGGCAAACAATGTGGGATTTCCATTTCAGCTTCATAATGCATGGTCAGTTCCCTGCTTGTGATAACACACTGCATTTGTCATGGCTTGGAGTGCAAGCAGAGTAAGCATTGCGATGTAGGCAGATATTTACAAAGATGCCACCTACAACAGCTCACTTGGTTTAGCATATTAATTGCAGTAGCCTACCTCAACCCCCAGTGAGGTCTTTTAACATGAAGGTCCCTTTAAAAGGTGGAATGAGCAGGAGGGTTTAACCACTGCTTTATGTCGGCACTGCCACTCAGTTCAGTTAGCATAGTGATCAAAGGCTTTCCTCCGAGAGGCATGTGCACAACATGTCGTTCTAGTGTTTTGTGGCACAATGACTCAGAGTAGGAGGTTGTGGCTGGCAGCGGCAGGACACACTGACTGGACTCAACTGCTCTCATCCTGAGCCAAATGAACTGGGAGTCAAATGTCTGCAATGAGTGAGCTTATCACTTCTGCCACCTGAGCAGGGTTCATTATGTGGCTGCTGAGCTGCACTGTCAAATAGCTTTAAGCTTTGATTAAGTCACCTTGAGGCCTGCACCACTATGCACGAGAATATTTATTCGGCAGCTGTCATTTCACTGAGTGCAGTAAGTAGCTCACGCTAAACCAACGATGCAACGATGCAACGCTGCACAGGCTGACTCATGAGATCATTTTGCCCTTCTATACTGTAGGGAATTGTGTACATTCCTGTCCTATATGCTGTATAAAATATAGCTGGTATTGGCTTTTTATATTCTACACAATATGTTATCACTGTGTCATTTTGTTGTATTTAGCCAACGGTATTGTTTTGTTGTGTCTCATTTAGCGAATCGTTCTGAACCCAGAAGGTACTTTAGGTGCTCCAAGGCGCCCATTGTATCCCACCCCCTCTTGTTGTCTCTCCGTAGTTAGATTCCCCATCCAATGCTGTGCCCTTGCTCTGAGCCACAGCTCCATTAACTTTTGAAACATAGTCAGCCTTCAGATTCTTTCATTTTTGGAGTTTGGCTCTGTCTTTGTTAGCTCAATGAAAAAAAAAAAAAAGTGCCCCTTTTTTTTTTTTTAGCAAAACAGCTCACTTGAAGAAATTATACTCTTTAGGCCAACTAGGCTCAAAGAATACAAGAATTTCCCTCAAACAGCTTTCATCATGCCAGTTTCAATAAAACTGACATAAACCAACAACAGTTTCAAGTGATTCATTTGGGTTGTAACCATTTGAAAAGCCTCAAAAGCACATGTAGAAAAACAGTAATAATAGCAAGTTACATTTCTACACCACAGTCAACTGTGCACCTGATAGTAATCCCCAGCCAGTTGAAACTGGCTTCTTATCTGAAACCTAAACTTACATTACCAAATAAAACCCTGAGTCATTAATCACCCTGCGGCTTAGAATCTCCACACAATCCTTGGTTGAGTTTAGTTATGTGGGATTTGGCTTAAATGCCTTCAGGTCTCCGGATACTTAGGCTCCCAGATCAGAGGCTCATAGATGCAAGCTTTGGGCGCACGCAACCCTGATGAAATGTCCCTTGTCTAAGCTATAGCGAACGCACTGTTGTTCAAACAAAAAGTACAGATTGCTGAAAGCATGAACACATACTATATGTATCATGTAATGTCATGTAAGCAGAAGAGAATATCATGTTATTCCCTTTCCCCTCAAGATTCACATCTTTACTGAGCTGAAATCCTAGGCAACGGGATCAATTACACATTATTTAACAAATGTGCTCTTCAAGCTGACTGCGATTTACAGTTCCCTTACCTCTATCTTAATAAACACAGATAAGTGCAATTTTATGCTCCAAACAAGTTTGTATAATTTTCCAAAACCTATGGATTAATTAGTACAAAATTCAGTCTATGCCCAATCTGAGTAATAAGCAAAGTATCTAAAAATTTATGTGAAATTAAAATTGTCTGTTCTTTTAACTTTTTCTTCATTCTATCTTTATATTTAATTTCCACCCTCCCTTGTGAGATTTACTGTATTTAAAAAAAAAAAAAAATCAAATAGTTACATCAACAAGATGCCTTTTGTGTGCATCATGGATCATTAAGGTGTGCTCGACCATTTGCACACGACAATAGTTCTCTCTTTTTTAATAAACACAATCAAAGATTCAGCTCCCCCCCGGGACCATGTTTGTGTATGGTCCATTAGACAGCAACATGTAATACTGTTACTTTAATCTCAGCTCATTTACACACGATTAAACATGAAGTACACTATTTGATCTGTGAAGCCACAAAGATGTATTCAACCCCAGGTGGACATTATGGTTATCACCATTGTTATGGTAATGATTATTAGAATTTGGTACTAACTCTCTTTAGCCGAAGGATGAAAGAGGTTTGAAGTGGTCTGCTCAATTGTACATGAGAGACTCATAATCTGACTGTGTTATAACATACAACACAAGACAATGTAGAAATATTCAGTTCAAATATTGTTCCATCACCAACAATCAAATTCAAACAATAATGATAACATGCCTCTCTCTTCCCATCACTAAAAGCAGTGTAGTACAGAATGGGTGGGAGATTTCATCAACTTTTTGTGTACTATTAATAGTGGGGGGGGGGTCATTATATTGTTTATCACACAGTCAACATTCAGATGCTGTGGACGCAGCACTGCGTGTTACCGATCTGCGTGTACGTGGCGTGAAAGCCCAGCGAGGTAGGATGAGATGGAGTGCTACATGTGGAGGCTCAGGGGCCACACGCTGGGGAAAAGGTCAGGCGTCACTTTTAACAGGTTAACAGCCAAGACACTAGACTCAGTTATGAGATGCGCGCGTAGTCTAGACACTAGACGAGTCTTTGAGTCATAATTTTGAATATTTTAGTTATAGAGTTTTATACTTCTCAGGAATCACAACATTCAAACAAAATTATAAGCAAACTTGTATTAAGGGATACTTTTTTTTCGCCAGTCCACAATGAAATTCAAACCGTCCATTGTACCAACTGACCATTTTTGTTTTGATGTATTTTTTGTTTTGCTATGGCTCCATGGTGCATATGACATTGAAAAGTGTTTATCCATTGAATGCACTTACTAATGTATTGCATGCTACTGTACTGTGAAGGGGTTTTAGTTTTCACAAAACTCTTAAAACTAAACTGTACACCAAACCCAACCGGTGCACAGACTGTTAGAGAGGAGAGTCCCTCAGCCTTACTCTAATTGGCAGTTCTTTTGGAAAATGGTAAGTGTTGGGAGTACTGGACTACACACAAATTATCATTGTGTGTCACATTCATTTTCACATTTTGAATAATCACAAATGGGCCTATTATGTTAAAGGGAAAGCCATCCAATTTAAGAACCTTCATTGTTTCTAAAGCTATAGTCAGTGAAGTGTAAAATCCAGCTTTGCTCCACAGAAAAATAATGGAGCACTGAGTGTGTGGTGTCACACTAAGTAAGGGCAGTTACACTAAATTATTTTGTTTGTATTCCATTATAGCTGACAGGTAGGAGTCAGAACTGAGACTGCCCCCACCTGAAAAACGACAGCATTGTTTGTTCCAATGTTTAAAATGACTTAAGATTTCGGGACAACCGACCTTTTGGAGTTGTTTGGAGAATGTTCAGTCTCCGGAGAACAAGGGTGGAAACAGCGGGATGTTGTCACAAAGCCAGTTAGAAGGGTGAGTATACATAGTGTCTGACTTTGACACCAGAGAGCATGGCCTGCATCCTGTCTCTTACCAACAGTCAGTGTGGGTTCTTTTAACCACAGCCACATCCTTCCTTAACCTTCGCCAAGTAGTTTTAGCGGCTAAACGTAACCAGACCTTAATTACAGAGGTTAAGGTCTGGGTCACTTTAGGCAGCAATAACAAAAACTTCAAGTACTGTCATTAAAGTACTGCGTGGGCCATAGACCAACTCAGTACCTGTGGTGCAAACTCTGACCTCACATCTCAGTGTAGGGTCATATTCAACAGTCAGCTCTTCACCTTTTGGCTTTGGAAAACAGTAGTGCATTTTCCAACCCTGTCGCAATACAAGAACATCAATACCGAGTGATTCTGCAAAAATCAATTATTGTCCAGTGCCAAGGTTTAGAAAAATTCTAGCCTTCTGCACTGTGTGCATGGCAACTCGAATGTGGTTAAGGTTGGGCAAACATTATGCCATACTATGGTGGTGGAGTGGATGGAGGTAGGGTTACACAATTCAAACATGTGGCTAAGGTTAGGGAAAGATCATGATTAGAGATAATAAAAACACAAACATTAATTGCAAGTTTGTGGCGGGACAGAAGCCAGTTTCCTAGCAGGGAAATAAGATATGCTCCACCTTTATCCACCACCCTGACCACCACACCCTTTACTTTAGGCGTTTGTCCAATACGGGCATAGTTCCTGGGGATACCTGCCTGGCCTCGTAGTAAACATTACCTGGAATCTGGATGCAATTTACAACAAATGCAGTTGCTAGTGATTTAGCACTTGTAGATACCCCCCCCCCCTCAAAAAAAAAAAAAAAAAAATTAAACAAGGAAAAAAATCAAGTCATTTTTGAAATACCACCTTTATGATCGAACTTATCAACCAATTGAGTTTGGTGATAACTGAAATATTAAATTGATGGTCACATTTGTTTTATTTTTTTTAATTAAAAAAAAAAACACTGGCCAACATCATTCCCCCTTTTTTGTTGTACCTGGCCAGTGAACTGATTGTTTTTTTGTTTTGTCTTTTACATTCAGGCCACAACAACAACTTCTGCGCGCCACGCATATTCTCAATCTCTCTGGCACGCTTACTTTTCCGACGTCAACGCAGCCGACCTTTCCCCGCATAAAACACACGAGACAGCTGGGTGGCAGGTGTGAGCTGTCAGCGTGACGAAGCCCATCGATCTAAGTCACTTCGGTGGTGTCGGCCGCCTGGCACCGGGTCGCCGCGGGCACGCGGCTGGACGAGCCGGTGCGCCGCTCCCGTCGGCCAGGCGCGCAGCGCGCTCCCGGCCGGAGCGCCGGGCTCCCCGCTCGTCGCTGCTGTCGCTCCGCTTCACAAGCCCGTGAGCACCGGCCGGGCTCCGGTGTGTCCACCGCCTCGCGGACTTGTAATTAATCTCGCGTTATTTAAAGCTCGCACCATGGACGCTACTATTTATCAGATCATATTTGGAGAGCTCGCGGAGCTAAACTGTAGTTTGGTAGATGCTTTCCATGACACTTTTTTGGAAAACGCTTCCTTGTCTTTGCTGAGCACTGATGGTAAGATGGAATTACTCCCCCACCGTTCAATATTGAAGTGTTTTTATTGCGTCTAGGAAAAAGGAAAACTATAAGCCTCCGCCGCTTTTCCTTTCACTTTATTTTCAAAGGTTTATATTGTAATGCCACAACCGACGAGATTGGAACCTGCTGGCCACGGAGTAGCACCGGGAGGATTGTAGAGAGACCCTGCCCTGAGTACATCAATGGGGTGAAGTACAACACGACCAGTAAGATATTTGGCTGTCATGGCAAAAGTTCCTTAACATGCATTTGTTTGGAAAACCGTTGATTTTACAAAACTGGTTTGTCTGTTCTGGAAAGAAGAAATATATAAATATACCCAGTTGATTACTTACATTAAGACAATTTTTTGTATTAGAGGTTTTCTGAATTTTTATGTTTAAATGTGCAAATGAGGCAGTATCTAATTAAATATGCACTTATTTGCATACATTTCCAGGAGAGAGAGAGAGAAAAAACAGCTTCTTGTGATGTAATGGCAGTACTCGGGCTTCAATTGTTGCCTGGTGTTGAATTTATTGTTCCAACGGATAACTGGCCAGATTTGAAAAATGTGATATCACATCACGATATTTGCATGATTTTTAGTTTTGTAAAGATGCTCAACACACAATTAAACAAATCAGAGATGCAAACATCTGCCTGGACAACAGCCTCAAAAAACTAGAACGCACTGCAGTCTGAAGTTTGTGCTGTAACATACACGACTGTCGGCCGGGTAGCAGCATTTTCTCCCCACATTATCTGGTACAGAGCTGAGTTCACAAGGTCTCCTCCTATCACTGATGTGTTGCTGAATCTAGCTCTACCTTAACCACACCTGTCACCATAGAGCCCATCAGCCCACTGATTTAAAGCAGCGGCAAAAAAAAAAAGTCATTGGTGCTATCCGTGGTTCTCAGCAACACCTTTCAGCTTCCTGGTGATTTCAACAGGAAGCTGAAAGGATAGTTTTAATCTGCTGGCTTGAAAGATTGCACAATTCCAAACCCAAACTGTGTCAGCCAGGAGCTTTGCTAAGAATTGAGAAAAGCATATCACAAAAACACTGTCACATTATGCAACTCCAGTATTAGCCACGAGCCTGATGAAGCTGTTGACACACTCAGAAAGTCAATTACAGCATTCATTTCACTAAACAACACCACAAACCGCTCCGGTAGCGCACTGAGGCTCCGGGTCCAGGATGAGAGCTCAAGGCTGTTACCGTCACAATGCAGGGAAACAAGATGGAAGACCCAAAATGCACACACAAAGGCAGGCGGGTTGATGCAAAGCAGGAGATGCAATAGCAAAAGGGGAAGTGTCCCAAACAAGCAAGGATCCAAAAACCAGGAGATAAACAATAGGGAATGCACTGGATGTTGGGAAAACAAGCAGGGATACAAAACCAAAAAAAAACAGGAAACTAGGAAAAAATGCTTGAACTCTTGAGACAAAGGTACAATGCTTGACACTAGGAATAACACAATGAACTGGCAGTGAGGGGGGGACCCAGAACATAAATACTCAAAGTCAATGAGTCACAGGTGAGACTAATCAGGGCGGGACAGACAGTCACAAATGCGAGGAACACATAAGGGCGTGAAGAAAAACAACCATATCCACAACTGCTAAGTGATTTCAAAATAAGACAGGTAGCACAGAGAAACTAAACAAGAAACAAAGTAAGAAATGTCCCCATGAGCAGGGCGGGACGTAAAAGTTATCTCTGTATGGGACTCAGGCGCAGGGTCATTACCCACTAACCCCCCACCACAAACACTCACTCACACCCTGCCGTCTGCCCAGTCACGTCTTACTGCATTAATTCACCCTTCGCTTTGCTAGTGCCCAGTATTAGTTGGACATGCCTGGTGGTTTGATCCAAATGGTATGGAAAGCACAGTCATTTACATTGACAACATGTGCCAACACTTTCCTGGACATGTAATTTCCTTTTTTGACACCCTCGTTGATTGATATAATATCTTTGACAGGAAGTAGACATTCTGGTGGGTTTGCAGTGACTGAATGATTCTGTAAAATTGATCTTCCAGTCAAGCAATAGGCCTGTCACATTCACCGGAGTACAGTGGCATATTGTGGGTGCAGGAGGTTATAATATACTGTAAATGCACAGAGAACTGTACTTTTCCTGTTGCCCTCTGCCGTTTTACTATGCTTGACAAATCAGAAAGGAAAGAGAGAGCACGAGAATCACAGAAAAAATAAACTCTTTCAGGGAGATTAAGTCACATTATTGAAGAGATTGCAGTTCTGAGGTGAAATGAAGCTGGTGACACATTTTTGTTCCCCCTTGCGTAGAGCCCCTGAGTAAGGTAATTACAGGAATCAGTCTTTCCAGCAGGAGATTGTTCAGGGTTTCATTGTTGCCATTAACGACATTATTAAAAGAGCATACAGAATTGTGCATGCAGGTTATTACGACCCATAGTCACCTTTTATTTTTAGGCGACATTTAGTGAGCATGTGAGACAGCATCAGTCTTCTCAGCAAAAGCCCCAAAACAACATGTATACGTTCAAGTGACAAAGCCCACTAGTGGCTGTAGTAATTACGACGGCAGCAAAGGAGGAAGTCGTGTGACGTTGTTATGCAGCGACCAAGTCTGCATTGGGAGGAGTTCTTGGTGGATGGATGGGTTGAAACGTTGGACTCTTGTTCCCTGTTTCAAACCGATGGTCAACGTTGTTTCTTTTAACCATTGCCACCGTCATTCTATAACCCTAACCATCTGTTTGTTATGGTAACCATGACAACAAAAGTCGTCCAACCTGAACAAAGTACTTGCCTGCGCCACATCGTATAAGGGTTAGTTATTTGTTTTTCAACAGTGAACTCACAGTTTTTAATAGTTTATCTGACATAATGTGGCATCATCTCCTAAACGCTCCTATGGGTCGTATTAGAGGGTGGAGACAAACATCCTACATGGTCTTGTTGCCTGTTAGAGTTTTCAATATCCTTTAATTTATCTCGGAACACGGTGGAAGAGGTTTCAGGGAGGGACAAAGAAGGGAAGTAGAGAACATGAGGGAATTTTACTATTCTGTCTACTTTGCAGTCATATAACTGAAAGTTTTTTTTACAGCTTGTTTCACACAATGACTGCAGTGTCTTGGGCCTTCAAGTTGTTTTTCTCCACAAGTCCCAGCTCAGCAGAAGATAATAGACTTTCTGATCATGGGATCATTGTATTACAACCACCGTGGCAGACTTGATCGGTATAGCTGTCTGTGATCAATGGTCCTGCCTTAAGAACTCCAGGAATCCCACAGGAAGATTTGATAGGCTGGTGAAACGTGCTGTACAAAGTTCTTTAATGCATGTTTGAGCATGTGAAAGAGCATTACAGTCTATGTACAGCCTGACAGAGATGCTCATGAGTATGGAGTCTTTTGGGGAGGTTGATGGCTGATGTCTGTATCATGATGTGTTTAAACATTGCATGATTAGGCCGAACATGCACTTTTAAGAATCCAAAACCTAAATTGAAAACTCTGGGATTTTTTAATGGATTTTTTTGACAGTCCACTGGCCCACATTATTAGTATGAAACTGCCAATCAGATTTATTTACTTGTTAATTGAAGGTGCTGTTCCAGATTATTCTGGCCCACTTTAACCCCAAATTATGGGGTTAAATGACTGGATAAAAGCCATGTCAGTGTAGTTGTTAAAGTAGGTTCAGAGAGGGGGCAGAGTTGAAATTCAAGGACCAGTTTGACATTTTGGAAAATATGCTTGTTAAGTTTTTTTTGCCAAGTGCTGGATGCAAAGATCCAACATGTCTATGCACTTTGAAACTCTGTAGCCTTCCAGTAGATCACCGCATTTACACCAACAAAACAAACTACTCACTGCTGCAAATGTGTTCCTCAGTCCTTTTCACTCTAATTTCAGTTCAGCAATGCTGTTTTTTGAATTCTTATAGAAATGTAACCCCTGACAAGTTAATGGCAAATAACTTGTTGTTAACGTGAGGCAGGTTTGATTAATTTCCCCAAAGTTTAATTGTCTGTGTCAAGTTTAAACGTATTGGTCGTAGGTAGAGCAGTATATATTATTATTATTATTATTATTACCGAATTATTATTATAACAGAGCAGGTTAGCCTTTGCGAAACTCTTGCATAACTGATACTTAAATGAAGGATGCTGCATGTTTTTACAACAAAGGGAGATGGGTCCTGAGACAATGGAGGTGATTATCTTGAACCTGCCAGGTCACAGCAGCAGCACCCTTACGAATAAAAAATTTAAATCACAAAATAGGTCAGACTAAGTATAGAAGTAGGCCCTAACATCACATCAGCAGGTTTTAATTAACACAGTGCAGTTACGCAGAGAGTCCCGAAATGAAGTAGGCTTAGAAAATTAATTGATGTGATATGAGGGACGTGTGTCTCTCGCTTTTGGCACATGTAGTGTCTGACCTACGGGACTAACGATAGATTCTCTTCCATTTGCCTCCTTGATTTGTGTCTGAGCTACACATTTAATGCACAGGCCTGCATATGAGAAAAGAATGACCCAGTATGGGCCACTATTGTATTTTAAGGAGAAGCCCCTGTGCTCTGTACTCCCAACAGTTGAGCCCTCGAAGATATAAACGCAGTATCTTGTATAACCTCATAGGTTTTCTGTATTACTTTATAAACGGCTGAAGTTTAATGTCAGCAAAATGTTGCAATTCTCGTAGAAAAATCAGAGGTCTCACAGGCCCAACAGACTCGCTCAGGTAAGGGGCTATAAATTCCTTTCCATTTCTTAAAGCATATATAAATATTAATGTCGGTGCAGAGTGGCTTAAGAGGTTTATACATTTTTAAACCTTCCCGTGTCCTTTTTTTTCTGTGCATTTATTCTGTTCTCTTGTTTACATGGAACGCACATCACCACAGTTGAGGCAGAGTTATTAAATGTGGTTTAAGGTCCATTCATTGTCTCTGCCTTGTCACTGTGTCACATGTGGTGTGCTTTCTGTCAAGCCTCAGGCAAGGCAAGATGTTCACAGCAGTAAAGATGAATGACATGAACACTTATGTGTCAGTTTTGCAAATTCAAGCCGTTTCTTGGTGACTTGTGAGCTTTCTCTGTTTGGAATCCCAGAGTGTAACTGTAATTTCTCAGTGATTCATGCCTCTTCCTTCGGGAAACTCCCCTCATCCGTGTGTGTCCCCGTTCGCCGTCACAGAGGACACATCCAGTCGGCACATAATGTGCCTGTTTAGTCTACACAGCTCAAAGTCAGGACTGCTGTTTCCCCTCTATGAGTTTATTGATTGTCTTATCAGGATTAATAAAGTCCGAGACATATCAGAGGGGAGCTGCTGCAGCGTTGCATGTTGAGCATACATCTTGAATGCTTTATTTCAAATAAGAGATGAGTCTGTGCAACAGTACCTCATCTTTTAGAGGTAAGCATGAAATTGAAATACGGCAGTGAATAACAGGGGAAGTTCATGGTGACGATTTTGAAGATGCTATTTGCATTTTTGTTATGTCTTTCATTATGTGTCAGAAAGCATCAAACACCAGCATAAAAGATCTTTTCCCTAAGAAAAAATACTACTTGAAATCATTTGGATGTTTCATTTGAAGGATAAATCTCTTATTAAAATTGTTCAAAGGCCACTAGTGACATTGGAGGAAAGACCTGTAGGTGCAAATCTTTCAAGAGTGACTGATGATATAATGCCTCTTTGGCGGGAGGCGTGGTTTTGTAACCGATTTAAGAAGTTAAGGATATTTAAGCAACCAGTGTAAAATAAGTCCTTCCGCTTGTCAAAGCTTATTCAGTGTACAATCATCATAACGTAATGACTCACCAACAGGGCCAGCTTTAGACGACAGGGCGCCCTAGGCAAGATTGTCTTCCGGGGGCCCTTCATCCTTTGCCTCGAGCAGAAAACTATGCAACATAACTATAAACTATATCTACAGTAAGTAACTATACATATATAGAAAATAGGTTTCCAATAGCCATGAAGTGGAACTTTCAGAGTGACTGGAGAGATTTAATTATGCTTGATGGGATCACAACTGATATCCTGTAAATACCCAAGTACAATATATGAGAGATAAATGGCCAAATGTGACAAACAACAAAAACAGATTCCAGTTTGATACTGGATTAGCTACAATGCAAGCCTGTAGTGACAAAGTTACATCCGAAACATAATCTTTAACTTCTATGGCCAAAAATAAAACTGGGCAAAAGATAAGACGAGGAAAGTATAATGTTTCAAAACATGTTTAAAAAAATAAAGTGGTGGAAACATTCATCTTTAACTTGGCAATCTGTGGTTTCCCTAAAGCTGTAAAGATTTTTTTCTATTTGACTGATTGTGTGTGTGTGTGTGTGTGTTTGTGTGTGTGAGGGAGAGAGAGAGAGAGAGAGAAGAAAAAAGAGACAGAACACAGGGATACTAGCCAAGTCTCCAGGAAGAGAGTGTTTATAAAGGACTTTCTTAAAGAGCCTTTTGTTTTACAGGCCTGCTGGTTGTGTGGCTGCGTTGTTTGCTTTCTTTCTTCAAGTGGTTTCCACTTTGTGCTACTTTATACTTCCACTCTACTACATTTCAGAGGGAAAACTTTACTTTTGACTCCACTTCATTTATATGAGCGCTTTAGTTACTAGTTACTTTTAAGATGAAGATTTTACACAATAGATAATATAACAAGCTTTTAAAATAAAACACATTGTTAAGGACTGAACCAGTGGTTTCCAACCTTTTTGGCCTCTGACATCTTAAAAAAAGCAGTATATAGTTGGGGTTACATTTCTGAGTTGTTAAGCTCCACCAAATACTGATTTTTCCCTCTAAACTTCTCACATGGTCTCATTTCAATAAATATTCAAATGCTCCAATATCTCCCCAAAAATCAAAGATGACAGAAGAAGTCCAATAACTGAAAACAAATTTGTGTGTCAGAACTTTGTTTTTTCTTCTTCCCTCTTACATTAATGATGACCCCTCAGATTTATCTGGTGTCCCTGTATATAAACCTCTATGTAAAGTAGTTTAAACCAGCCCCACCTCCAGCAGCCACAACAGTAACATGCTGCTTACACATTCATACTTCAGTATTAATCATCTAATGATGTCATATAGAAAAATATATCAGTCAAAGGGACCAAACCAGTACTTTTACTTGGTTACTTTAACTACATTTTGCTGCATATACTTATGTACTTTTACTTAAGTAGGATTTTTCAGGACTTGCAGTACTTTTACTTGTAATGGAGTAATTTTACATTGCTGTATTGGTACTTTTACTTAAATAACGGATGTGAATACAACCCACACCTAAATGCAGTATGGACAAGAGTTACATCCAGCCTTAAGTCATCTGATACAGATTTCATTGTTCCATGACAACTGCACACACACAATGAACTTCTGAAAGCAAACATCTCGCACAGGCACACACAAACACACCCACGGCAGTCCTTCTCTTTCGCCAAGTAAGCATAAACCCACTGTGCGTTTGAAGGCTGTGGTAGCAGTTACTGTAAGACAGATTGACATGTCTCATGACTGTGGGCACACAACACATACCTGAATCCCACCTTCCGCTCTCTGTCTTTGTTTTCTTAATTTTTCTTTTGGCAGAACCTAAAGATTATGATGTTTCGGAGGCGCCATCATGTCGTACATCATATTTTACTTTAGCAGCATAATGATTGTTTGGACAGTTGCTGCGGCACCTGTGCCAATCAAATCCATCCACTGACATTGACATGATAATGCTTTGTGTCTTCTTTTCAGTGAGCTGTCATGTCCCCACAGAGTTCCCCCGTGGAAGAGTAATATTAAACTCATATTTCTACCTTAAAAAGTTGTGAAAAGGGCATGTTACTGCTTGAATGTAGACAGAATTGCTGTATATTTATTGGATTGGACATTTACACACCACATATTTAGACATTCATCCCACTCTATGCAATCGATTTTCCCATGTGCAGTTTCTCCTGCCAAGAATCATGCACTTCTTGCTGCCACAACTCGTGCTTTTTTCTTCACTGAATCCAGTGATTGCACTAAAGTCCTCTTTTAAATTACTTCTCCCACAGTGAATCTACATCCTTGAAATCTTTGAGTAAGAGGTAAGAGGTTAGTCAGTCAACAAATTCAGGTCAGCATGTGCAGCAAAACAAACATTTCACTAGCCATTGCACACCAAGTCCCCCAGGGGGTCCCATAAGCACCAGCCTCCCCTGGCTACACTCACCACTGTCACAGCATCCACATATACTACACTTTGATGTGTTTACTTCATATTTGTAGCTGTGCATACATTATCTGCAAGATTAGTTAACTTCTGCTTCAACTACACTCATCTACATTACATTTACTGATTTGGCTTTTGTCCAAAGCGAAACACTCATGATTCAATACAGTAGGAGACCTTGGAGGATGCACGAAGTACTAAATCTTTTCAATGAGCCAAAGTGCAAGGAGATCAGGTAAAGATGTGCGCCGAAAGTATGTATCAAGTGCTAGTTAGGCATGCTAGGGTGTAAGAGGTGTTAGGAGAGGAGGTGCTCTCAGAAGAGATGAGTCTTCAAGAGATTCTTGAAGATAGAGAGGGACACCCCTGCTCTGATAACATTTGGTAGCTCGTTCCACCATTGGGGAACCATTAATAAGACCAGTCTGGGCTGTGATTGCCTTGTATGTAGGGATGGCAATGCCAGATGATGTTCCTTGGAGGAACGCAGTGGCCAAAAGAAGCATAAGTCTGTGTGATTGAGTTAAAGTAGAAGGATGCAGACCCAGAAGGCATTCTGTAGGCAAGCATTGGAGACTTGAATTTGATTCGGGCGGCCATGGGAACCAGTGGAGGTCAATGACCAGTGGAGTGACATGTGCCCTTTTAGGTTAATTGAAAACACCACGTGCCACCGCATTCTGGACCATCTGTAAGGGTTTCGCTTTGCATGCTGGGAGGCCCACTAGAAAGGCATTGCAGTAGTCGAGGTGAGAGATAACCATGGCCTGTACCAAGAGTTGGGGTGGCGTACTGAGTCAGGTAAGGCATGATTTTCCTGATGTTGTATGGTTTTTAGGAAGGTATACAGTAAATCCCCAGCCCAGAGGTAGCTATACCAATGTTTCCTCCAAAACAAATGGAATAACACATTTTTGACAGTGAAAAATGGGATTAGGAGCTCTGTGATGTGGTGCTATTATGTAAAAGTCAAAGTCCACAAGACCGATACAACTGAACTGTTTGATTCTAATGACAATGGTCAGACTGAAAAGTGTTTTTTGTAATTGCAGTGACCTGCTCTAAATTACTTGGATGATGTCTTATCAGTTGTGATAGCATACGCATGCTTCTTACTTGTGTCATGTGATATAATATGTTTCCATTACCCAGACACGCTATGCTCCATGTTTGGCTGGTTGGCTTCCCTCAGGACCACGGACTTGTAGCACACTGCCTTTTCCTCATTTTTTCTCACCAACTGACTTCAGAACGGCTTCGAGGTGAGGGAGTTTGACAGCAAGCAAGAATCTGTGAGTTACAGTTGTAGCTATATCTAATGTGTTATGAGGGCATGAAGACAAACAGGATAGTGTAAGAGACACAGCTGCGAGTAAAAGATTAACCAGCTACTCTTCCTCAGGCTCTGTTGGCCTGTCTGCATCAGTAGCTATTGCTCAAGGCACAATGCTTTTTAGTCGATTCAGTGTTCCCTGCTAAACAAGAGGCAATAGAGTTACCCAAACTCCCTTTCACTGCAGTTCATGGTGTGATGCTTACAAGACACAGGCAGTGAAGCTACTATTTGTTCAACCATCCACATTATTTTTATCTGAATTTGGATCAAACTGAACATTGAGAGGGTTTAAGAGATTAGTCAGTTGACAAAAAAAATAAAACTTGAGTTTTGAGAAATTGTGATGGACATTTTTCACAATTTTATGGAATTTTATGGACCACATTGATCACTTAATTAATCAAGAAAATGATCAGCAGAATGGAATTAGTCGTTAGTTGAAACCCACTGTATTTAGCTATATAAATAGCTTGGCTCCTGTTGTGTATTAAACTTGTGCACAGAATGGTATTACAATGTTTTATCAATCATATGGAATTCTAAATGCAAAACATTTGTATATGAGAACTAATAATTTACAGTAAAAACAGAGTTTGATTTTTTTGGGGGGAATTTAACATAGGGGTTTTATAAACCCAGATATAAACATCCATGAATAATTATTAAAATGAATAAAAATCCCCACCTTGAACTGTGCATCATGTCTCGCATGTTCTCCAGCTGGGGTCATAAACTTAATTTTATGCAATGACATTCACAACTCTTCAAATCTGCATATTCAATTATAAAGAAAAATTAACAAAATCTTTACTTAGAAGAATAATAGCAGTTGCTTACTCTCTCTCTCGGTTCCAGCTGACTTACTCTGAAATCCAAACAAAACCTGCCCCCTTCCTTTTAGTTCAACTGAGGAAAGTCACTTTCTTCTCGCTTTAAATTCTCTTCATATTGAAAATAAGCGCCCATTTAGTTATCTAAGTAATACTGGGCGAATTGAAAAAAGAACATATTCATTTCAGGTTCATTAATGTTTTACTATTTGGATTCATGAATATAAGTAATGCCCATACATCCTCGCCATAGGGCATAAGCAGGTAATACATTAAAACGTATGTCATGTACGTACATCATGCTCCTTCCGATTAGTTCATTTATTAAATTCAGTGAACCATCTCAAGTGTAATGAGAGTGCCAATCATATTTCTTCCCGCCCTCCCTCCTCTGGGGAAATGTTTACAGTAATTCTTCAGCCCCATATGTACAATTGACATGTTATGAGACATAAAAAATCCTCCAATTTCCAGCAGAGCTGACACAGAAATCTCACAAAAGTGTTCATTAACCTCCAATTGTCTGCTGACATCCTACTGAAACGTGCGTTCAAATTTGCCCTGAAGCCGAACAAGCTATTCTTTGTAAACTGGCATAATTTCCACGAGGTTGCTCAGCCGCCGTTTTGCTTCTTGAAATAGTTTCTGCAACCTAATGAGGGAGCAGCACTCGCTGATCAGATCACCAAGTCACACAGACAGGTGGTTTGTTCTGAGTCCTTCAGAGAATGTTAAACATCACTCCCTACACTATGTGTGATGTGTGAATCCACAGGGGAAAAAATGTGTTTGTTTTTCCAGTTGTTTTTATTGATCTCTTAAACAAGATGCTGGTTTTCAATGAGAAGGACTCCAAGTAATCCTAAATGAAGGTACATGTGTAGAATACATTTTAACCCAGTGATAAGAAGTAAAAATGTCAATAATACCTAATCACACTTTCCATCCTCCTGGACACCAAAAAACAATACAAAATTACTCCTGGGGTCAAATCATGTGAAAAGAGACTGGTCTTCTACTTACAAGACTAAAAGCCTACAGCCATGGTAGTAGCTCTGTGAGGCTATACTTAAGCACAATGGTGTGTTTAACCAGTCAAAGTGGAAAACAGAGAGGAAATTCACATGCATATCATTCTTTTACTGTATGTTCAATGTGCTAATAGATCATCACAATTAATTACACTTAGCTCATGAGAACATTGCTTCAGTACGACAATCGAGAGGCACTGGCCTACCCACTGCATTTGAGCCTCAGCTTTTACTCTGCCACTGATGCATGAAGTCCCTGGCCTGTAATAAAAACCGTTGTTATCATGTTCTGTGCTTGGAAGATTTTGATTTGTAGTTTTTTTGCTTTATTTGCAAAGATTGTGGGGTGACCAAATAATCTTGTGTCAGAGGTGTGAAATTTTTATTTTTCCCTCGGGTTGCAATTGCCGAATTTAAAAGAGTTATTTTGATTCATCTTAAAGCTGTTTCTAGTTTAAAATGCAGAGATTAATCGATGAGTATGAGGGCTTAAGAGATAAAATTGCACAGCAGTATTTCACCCCAAAAAAAAATCCCTTCAAAATTCCTTCAAAATAGAACATATATATGGGTCTATCGTGTCAATTTGCAGGGAAAGATGTTCCTGCACTCTTTATGCAGCATGGGTTTGGGTTAAAGACACCAAAGTGAGCCACTGTACTGTACTTTGTTGGTACTGTAGCAGGTTGGTCAGGCAAGCAGCTAAAGCTTTTGAGACTAACCCCATATGTCTTTTGTTGATTGGCTCAGTGCACTTTGACCTGAGCTTGCGTGGTTGCGCCAAGACCCAGTCACTCTGACAAATTTCGGTCTTTAAACCTGGTGCAGTATTTCTATAGCCACGTCTCCATCTGCCATCTCCACCGTCAGCCGTAGGAGGAAGAGCATGACACAGTAGAGAAAACAGTAAAGAAACAATGGAATTTTTTCTCTCCTGCACTAGATTTTCCCTTCTCGTTGGCTTTAGTACAAATGATAGCCTTTTTGTTATCCAACTAATGTCGACACCCACGCTAGTTATGTTTCCAAGGTATATTTTTAAATACAAGAAGCAACTACAGTAGAAGTGGGTGACTAATTTTGTCGACAAAAATATGTCAGTAACATTTCTGCACTAGCTACAAATGAGCATGACAGAAAAAGTTTTAACATCTTTCTCTGGAGTTGTTCCTCCCCTTGGGCTGTTCCCTTTATAGAAGCCATGAGTGTGTCGAGATTTCACAGATGGAATAGATGACAAAACAAAGATATTCAGCACAGTTTGTTAAATGTGTATTTGATTTTTAAACCATTAAACCGTGTATGTACTGTGTAACATTTATTCCATTGGCTCTGTTTAATGCAAGAAGTTCATTTTCCCCGAAGAATTTAAAGGACATAATTAGATGCGTAAATAATCCCCTAAAACTGATTTTTAAATGAGACATGTCAGGTTATGAGTTAAGGTTTTTTTCTGTTAGCCTATTTAAAAAATGAAGTGCTAATTACAAATGCATATATCTGAAGCTATAACAGCTCTGAGCATCAGAGTAATAGTGCCACAGTACCAGAAAAGCTCTTACCTGGTGGGATGAGTTCAAATAGTTTTGTAATGTATGTGTGATTACGGATCTAACAGAGTCTGGGCTTTGACTGCCTCCTCAGAATAAACCTCCCAGAGATTTGTTTGGGGTAATCCGGTCATTTCTGGAGTGTGCACTGATAATGCCAGAGAGCCAGGCACCCTGTTTTGCTTTGAAAAGGATCAGCACCTCTGACAAAAAGAGTGAATGTGACAAGGACATGACAGTATTATTTTTTGTGAAGTGGTTTAGCTGCCATGTTTTGTTTGATCAAACAAGGGCTTGGGAACAGTTGCATTTTAATGTGGTGATGTTGTCAAATTAATGTTGACAGGTTAGACTCACTGGAGACTAACATTTTATGATCTGAGCCACAGGTCATCTGGGTCATTAATATATGATTTTTGGAACCTGGAGACGGTCCTATCATTTCTCTCCAGATAGAGAACAGCTTGGGTTTTTCATCATATTGCACAGAGGGAGCGCCTTTGTCCCGTTTTCTCATGTGATTTAATTCTGCATCAATCTTTCAAACCTGTCTGCCGAGTGTCTTCTGGTATGTCTTTTGGCTAAATATATAGTTGAGGGCATTCCTTCCAGCTATGATAAAAAGTTTTTATTTGCTCTTTGAAAAGCACACTTTTGCATTGAAGACAAAAAGGGCAGGAGGGGCTGCTGGACCACACAAAAAAAAAGCAAAAACAACGACAGAGAATTATAGGAACCATCATGACAATTAAAGAACAAACATAACACAAAAACTTACATATGGCACCTTTAAATTGAAGTGACATAAAAGCATTCTACATTAAGAATACATAAATCACAAAGTGTAAGCTTAAACGACACAAAGCTAGTTTTTTTCATTGGAATTCTTCCGATCAGTTCTGGTGTGCTCTTCTATTAATAGCCAACGTAGCCTCAAAGCACCAGGCTCAAGCAGAGATGAGGAGTGGGCTGCAGACGTCTGGTCAGCTCACTTCTCTCAAACTCTACACCTCCAGGTTTGTCACTTATGCAGTGGTACTCACCAAGATCTGTAAACAGACTTTGATATGTAAAATCGATGGCATTCCCCTTTAATGCACAGTCAACAGTCGGAGCTTTCAGCTTGCTACCCTGTAAAGCTCATTACTGGGTAGAATGAAGTTTAAGAAGGTTTTTAACAGATGTATGAGGCAGACGCTAGTCTTAAGAAAATTTGTCACTTACCAAGTGGCTTAAGACCTAATCAGATTTTAAAATAATTTAAAAAAAAAATAAAGTCATCAGTAAAACATGCAGTTTTCAGCTCCTCTTGCAGCTTTTAAAATGGATTTATCATTCTACAAAGGTGGGAGGGACTTGTTAATCTGGGATCATTTCCCAGAGCATCTTAAATTACGACGGCTTTAGGAAACACTCCTAAAGTGGATTTTATGACCAGGTTAAGATAAAGATGCTTTTGGGAAACATGGCCCAGTTTAATAAAATAGTTAAATATTTGTGATATTCACATCATTTAGTATATGTGACTACAGTAGTTGTGAATTTTACCTCTGCTAAATCACTGCAGGTGGTAAGTGCTGTAAAAAGTTTTGATTGAACTGTTACTCTTTCTCATTATTCCCTCACCATGCTCTCTGTAATGTCATGTTTTATTTGCGCCCCCTCGACTCCTGCCTTCGTGTCCTAACTTGTCTTCTGACGTCTGTGGAGATAACATTGCAGCTTTGCTCCCGTTCCTGCTGCCTAAATGAAATACCAAACTGCAATGAGCTGTGATATTCTGACGCTGTTATGGTATGGCCTACTTTACTTAATCCGCACAAAATCTGAAATTACATTTCATATGGCTTGAGGGAAACACTGTTGGAACTGGTTCAGGTGTATAACTAGCATGAGCTGTTTTGATCACTCAACTCTGAGATATTATAGCCTTTGAGCTTTTCAACAATTTGAAACTCATCCAAATAGAGGGCTCCAGTTTTCCTGACTATTTCACAAAACAACTTGAAAGAAGTGAGTAATTTGTGATAAGCTGTGAGCAGCAGCTTGGTGCTTTGAGGACGCATAGCAGTCATGTCTTTTTATTACTTTATTTTTTTTGAGTCCATCCATCAGAAAACCAACCTCCTAGCACAAAAGTAACACAAAGCTTAAGAGACAGATGACAAGCTCAAGCACAGAGCAATCAAACACCAGAGAAAGAAAGGCAGGCTTACACAACCTTTAAGTGAAAAATGTTGTACTGTATTATTCCTGTGGCATTGTTGCAGATCCCACGGTTGGTAGCACAGCAACAATCAGCTGAAAGAAACAGGTCAAGCTCAGCAGCAGTGAAGCCACAGACTGTTTGGTTTGTCTGCCAGATTAATTTGGATAATTTATTACTAATTTATTTCACAGTTGATAACTGAATCTATCATGTTTTCCATCCCTAATTGAAGCATCACTTATTGTATCTTACGTAATTCAAAGCTCATTTCCTCAGTTATCTCGACAAACAAGCTTCCAATCTTCTAATCCGTGAACAATCATATGGTGTTTGTTTCCATACACCTATTTGGGTATCCATGAAAAGCAAGAAAGTTGGCGGGGTGGCTGGTAGAGGAGGTGGGCAACGTTGGCACAGAGTAGGCCAACTGGGAATTGCACATTTCTTTAATCTCCTCTCCTCCTTTAATCTTTACATCAGTGAGGTTTGATCAGTGTTAGGTTGCTTACAGCATTTTTAACACCTCATATTCATCCCAAACTCGACAGAGACTGAGTCATTATGTGATTTTTATTGTAACAGTGTAAATATAACGCACCGTAAGGAAAAAAATGTGAAGAGAATAGCTTTATCATGCGTAATGGACAGATGGTTGGACAGAAATACGCTCTCCCTGTACCAGTGCCTTGAATTAGTCCTGCCTCAGTGGAATAGCTCACAGGGACAAACCTCACAACCTGCTCCCCTTCCTCTATTTCTGCACCATCACTGCTTGTTTCACAAACCCAGTGTGATATTTGCCTGGAGAGACTGAGAACTTTATCTGGGAAGCACCTTGCACTGCTAAGGTAATATTAGCTCAGGCGACATAAAGGTGCAGTTTGATATCATGTTTTGCAAGTGAAACATGATGGAGTTGAAAAGAGTAATATCTTGGACTGGCAGAGAACACCGGCTCTCTGACTTGCTTGGTTGTTACTTCAGATGTTGCAGACTTCCCTGACTGGGGGAATTTTAGCTGTTGTTGACCTGAAGTGATGCCAGTGTCCTGTAGATGATGTCGGGCCGACTCTCAGCTAGATTACCGAAAACTGTCTCAATGACATAAAGGGCATATGATTACGATGATCTGCGCAGATTATCTATCATGCATTTTATTTTAATGATTGTGTTGGGATAAGGAATAGAAATATAATCGCTTTGTCGCAGCTCAGAACTGGAAGGATTCAAATGCACAACTCAGAGACACCGATAAAAAGTTCAAAACAGTTCACCGTTATTAGGCTCAGCAGACAAGAGCCAGCAAGGACAAACAGGACCGGGCAACATGCACAAAAAAGAAGGCTAAAGAGCAGGCAAAAGGCAAAGTCCAAAAACAAGCAGGAGCTCAAAACAGGCAGGAAAACAGGCAAGTGAGGCTGGAAAGCTACAGCTGAGATGGCACAATAGACAATCAGGCAGAGTGCAAATAGAAATGGACAGTTTGGAATGGAAATGGAAATAGAAAAGTTTGATTAATCCTAAAAGAATTCATTGTAGAAGAGTCAACAGTAAATCTCTCTCTAGGAACTGCTGAATCGATAGGGAATTGAAGCAGACGTCTCGCTGAAATCAACATATATTCTATATAATCAAATTTACACAAAGTATCGCCCCGTCCCATTTAATTTGGTGTATTCTAATTTGTAAACAAATAAACAAACATGTGTTGTAATTTTCCACTTTCCTTCAAATGCTGAGTAAGGATTTCTTCAATAATTTCTTTTTAATTTCTTTTTCTATAAATAGCTTTGAATTAAAGTGGGGTTAGCTTGAAACTGTGTGTAAAAACAAGTGGATATAAGTGAAACCACATGTTTGATGTTAATGTTCCACTGTCCAAGGAGCCCTTTAATTGGCTTTTTGTAATAGATTTGAAATGTACATCATCAAGTTATAGACCATTCATAAGAACACTTTTTGGTTTACCAGCACGGGAAAAAAAAACCTTTTGGCTGATGTTTATGCTCTGCATCATATTATAATACAGTTATAGATGTTGGTGATCAATAAATATTTATGGGTTTCTTTCTATAAGCCATCAAGCCTGCAGATATAAATGTTAATAAATCATTAATAAAGGGGTTTTAACAATGACCCATCGAGTCTGCAGTGGTTAGAAGGCCAGAAGGTCAGAGGTCAAATGGTCAGATTGGAAGGTTTTCATGATAAATTAAAGGGCCAATATGACCAAAAAAAAAATGCCATGCTGGATAAACCTGCCAGAAGGATTTTTTTACAACCTGGCAACCCAAGAAGCTGTTAATATTAAAGGCTTATAACTGATCTATGAAGCATCAGCAAATGATTTATTATCTATTAATAAAGACATCAGTTACAGCTTACGAACTCTTCATTAGAAAGTGGACACAACATTTGCACAATAGAGTAAATACAAAGATGAAAATGTGAATCCCTTCAATAAAGCCTATTATTGTGTAAAAAGAGCTCTTGATTCAGGGGTAGTTTGTGTTGTTGCTGTATTGGACTGCATTATTGTCAAGGATGTATCCCATATGGTGTGAGGAGCCCAATCCAACAACAGAAACAGCTTTGAAAAGGACCATAGAGTTGAATCACTACCTTCATCACCGCATGTCCTCACTGATGGTACAAACACAATCTGCAGCCCCGATTGACTGGCTTATTTGTCTTAGTTCACGTTCAAACCATGCGTGAGACATTAGCTGTCCTATCACGGTTGCTTTGACTGCACAGGAACCCAAATTAATAAATCCCACATGGCAACTGATCAATGGAAATGTCAAGGCAGTTTTTCACAAAGTCAAACAAACAAGCACAGTTTGCTTTAGAATGTACTGCAATTGACTATTTCACTGCGTCTCAGGGGATGCACATTCTACTCGTTCAAGAGCTGTAGTGGTTAACTGACTTTGATTTACCACTCTCCTCTGTGCTAAACCGCACTGACTCAAATAGCTCAGAGTTGGGATTGTCCCTTGTAAACAGAACACAAAGCATTGTCTAGTCAAAATACAGCACTTATTGCCGTAAGACGAATGAAAAGCTTAATGTGAGCTTTCTTAAAGGAGCTGTTTCTACTTCTTTGTTTCTAGCTGCCACAAGCAGATTTCTGCTCTCTGCTCTCTAAACACAAATGTCATATTACGCAACATTAATTCCAATGCAAAGGATCTTACTCTGCTGCTGCTGCTGCTGCTGCCATTGCTTGAAGAGTCGCTGTAGGAATCTCTGAGGTGGTTGGTTTCCCCGCTGTTGTTTACAAGAATCTCTGAGTCAGGATGAGTGAATATAAACATTACAAAAAATTCACTTGTGTGAGACTTGTCTAAACTGCTAATCCCCAATGGGAAAACATCAGTATTATGCAACTTTCTGAACACTGAGTCGAATATATTTATTCGTTTATCCGTTCATGTATTCTGGGAAGTATAATAAATATAATAAAGCCTCTAAGGCTCATATACTCACGAGAAATTGAATCATTTGATACAACAAAGAACATATTTATCAAATAATGTTGAGCTAAACTCATCATACAGTGAATTCAGAATACAGTAATCTGACATACAAGCATTTGGAGTTGAATAATACACACTGGAGGCCATGGCCTTTGAGAAGACTGTTTTCGTACAATAACAATAAAAGATACTAACAGTTTTTATGTTTATTTTGA
Source organism: Xiphias gladius (assembly GCF_016859285.1). NCBI lineage: Eukaryota > Metazoa > Chordata > Actinopteri > Istiophoriformes > Xiphiidae > Xiphias > Xiphias gladius. The sequence goes on along the minus strand of NC_053413.1, from coordinate 17,902,217 downwards.
GTATAAATCTGACAGTGGTGACTTCTGACAGCAGTATAATAGATAGGAGTTTTTATGCACCACAATAAAAAACCTAAATACATGATGAGTATTTTAGCAGCAGAGTGATTAAAATTATCACTTTAAGTGACCAGTTATAATAGAATAGAAGAGAATAACCTTTACAAATTTATTGCTGCTCCGTGTCCCTGCAACCTTTTGTAAATTTGTCAGTGTTAAAGAGATAAAGAGCGGGCTGAATGCACGGTGAGGGAGTGCAAAATGAAATATTCAGTTCAAAGTTGATTATAGAGGGCGGGTTTTAAAAGATATGCAAATAAACTGACAGAGTAAGAGGCTTTGCATTTCCCCACCATGAATAACATTTTGTATTTCTAAATCGGTGCTCTGTGTAAGACTCAGACAGATGGTGGTGCTCAACTTTGAACTGAGCTTTGAAGAAATCACAAGGATGTTTGAAATTACCTGCTTGGCAAACTACTTCTATAAACTTGCCACCACAAATAGATGCCTTACACCAGCATTGACCCGGCTGAATGCAGTGTCTGATGATGTAGACAGATTGAGATGGGAAATCTCTCTATCTATCTCTCAATAAATGTCACCAAGTAACACTAACAATATTTGCAACAATTCTACAACTACAGCTTTCTTAGCCGTGCTTCTAACTCTTCTCTTGCAGGGAGTGCTTACAGGGAGTGCATGGAAAATGGGACGTGGGCGTTGAAGAGCAATTACTCCAATTGTGAGCCCATTTTGGAGGAGAAGGTTAGTGTGGCGACACAGGCGTATTCCTGCTATGTCCTTCATTCTGTACACAATCTGTTAATCATCTGAGATGAATGCTCATCACAGTCTCTCATCATTACACTAATGGAACACAGCAAAAACCAGTCAGATATAGGAAAGTAACTGTGGTGTTTTGATCGCTTAAAGCTTACTGAACTGCATTTTGTTTCAAACACTTCATATATTTGTTTCCAGGTGACTTAACAACCACATAAATACAATATTGTCTGTGTCCCTGTAAGCAAAGCCTGAGGGCAAACTGCAAGACTGATATATAGTACGTAACGCGTTTTGGCCTGATTACCTCACATCGTGTCTCCTGATTATATGTATTTCTGGGCCTTGCTCTATTTTCTCAGATCATTTTAAGCCACGACATCTTAAATATGTCAATGACATTTTCTTTCTCTCAATGCAGTGCAGCCCAGACTGATAGGTAGATCCGCACTGGTTCTTTTCATGTTTTCATGTATTCCTAACCTCTTTTCTTTGTTCTGTTATCCATATGTGCATTAAAGAAGTAATTCACCTGTTGTCTTTCCAGAGAAAATATCCAATGCATTATAAAATAGCGCTGATCATCAACTACCTAGGCCACTGTATCTCTGTGGGAGCTCTAGTCGTGGCCTTCATTCTCTTCTTGTGCTTAAGGCAAGTACAGAAATAGTGCCTATCTAAATGTGTCCTGTATGCCTGAGAACTCATAGGAGACAATCAGGAAAATGAATGTAATAGCCTCAGAATGCTTATCATTAACTCGCATATGTCAAATGGACTCTGGAAAGGCATAATGTGTATTTCATAACACTTTTTTATCAAGGCAGTTGTACCTCTTTTCATGTCCTGGTTTAAATACACACACATGCATGCACGCACACACACACACACACACACACACACACACACACACACACACACACACACACACACACACCCCTACATCTGCTATGACAGGAAAAGGGCAAACACTAAGCAGCCTCAGCTGGGTTGTGCAATGAGGTTTGGTCAATGTGGGCTTCTGAAACAAAATATTGATTTCTTCAGATCAAAGACCAAAATAGTCAATATTTTGTTCCGGGATTAAATCTCTTTAGATTTCATGGAACAATCTACAACCACTTTGTGTGTTTTTTACCCATGGAAGTATATTCTCTGCAGGATAGAAAGTTGTTAGAAAAGCATTCTGACCATCATCTGAACCTAAAACTCTGCATTAAAAGCCTGACAAATTAAATTATTCAACTTTTAATAGCTTTTTAAAGCATGATTACCCGCCATATCTAAAATATTTAGTAGTGGGAGTTCTAAAAACCCCAATTTGCATCAAGATCACACTCCTTTTTCTCTGAGTCACAACTGAGTCAAATCTTCACACACACACACACATGATACACATGATCACATATTCAGTGTGACTTGTACTTTCTGGGGATATAAATATCTCTGATGTCTGCGAATAAATGCCCATAAATCTACTCAGATATAATAGAATAAAAGGGTGCTTCTTATAATTCCAGAACTTGCTGGAGAATTGTCCCATTTTTAGGTTTTCTTCAGTATCAAGGAAATTCATTGATAGTTGTCTGTACTTCCATGGATATAGTGCAGACTCGAACTAATAGCTAATTCGGCATACTTTTAAGAACATTTTCTTTTAAAAGATAAGACTGGAAAGAAGAAGCCTTTATCTGCAGTAACATGACTACCCAAACATTGAAAGTATAAGAAACACATTCTCATCTAACCCTACTACTGCAGTATGAATACTGTCTCTATGAAAGCGTGATAATCAAACATGTCGTCCATTTGACTTGTGGTTTAGGAGCATACGATGTCTTCGAAACATCATCCACTGGAATTTGATCACCACCTTCATACTGAGGAATGTTATGTGGTTTTTGCTTCAGTTGATCGACCACAATATTCATGAGAGCAACGAGGTAACAGCACTGATGTATTATTTGCTGTTGTCATGTATTATTACTTAAGATGAGAGTACAGAAAGCCATTAAAAAGTCTTAATAAGTTAGTCTGAATAAGATATGAACGACTTCCTGCCAAGAAAAGTAGTTGTGTTTCTGTTTAATGACTTTGCGTCTGGTCCTTTTCTTCCTCTTTTTCAGCCGTGGTGTCGAATAATCACGACAATATACAACTACTTTGTGGTGACAAACTTTTTTTGGATGTTTGTTGAAGGATGTTACCTTCACACAGCCATTGTAATGACTTATTCAACCGATAAGCTCAGAAAGTGGGTCTTCCTTTTCATTGGGTGGTGTGAGTATGTTCATGCTGACAGCACATTATTAACGCTACACTTCAACTCTTGGTTCTATGCAATACACAGGATTGATGATTTGGTGCATTTAAATTCTTTTAATTCAAACTGAACATGCTAAATGGCAGTAGAATTGTTTACTCCTTCTAATGCATGGTAATGTATTAAAACAAGGTTTTCTGGTTGAACCTTTTTCTAATTTTTATAACACTTTTCTTAGGGATTTTAATGCAAAAATTAGGACCTGAGTCGACCAGGCCATGAAACCCAATTTAAACTTAATATTAACTCAAAGGCAGTGATTTTGTAGATTGATATGTATTTGGTGAAGCTCATTCTTGACCTTGGAAACAGCAAAAAAAAAAAAAAAAAACGGGGGAAAAAGCTCATTTAGTAGCTAATTTAGAACTTTTGATCATATCACATAATCTTCATCAGTAGATGAGTCCTTTAAGGACTTATCATCCATTGTTGCTTAACAATTGAGTTTCAAATTTAATTCTTAACCAGGAAAACAAGATAAAACAAGTCTCAACTCAAGGTCCATTTAAAGGCTCTTCTGGAGCTTTTGATCACTTGATCACACAATCTTCTTCCTGAGATTATGAATTATTATAAATGTGTTTTATTAATTTTGAACATACATGATTATGTTGGCATCACTGATGCTTACATACATTGAAAACATACTAATCCTATGCGCACCTTAACTTAAATTGTCGGAGGAAGCATGTTGTAAGTTGGACAGAACCAAAACCAGCTTCAGAATATTCCATCTTGAGGCAGAAAAATGTCCTTGGAAACATGCTTCATTGCTTCGCTGAGACTGCGTGTCATTTCCTGCCTTTCTTTTTATGCAATGGACATTGTGTGTTCTTGTAGAAAGAAAAAGCAGATAATTTACTACATATAGGTCATGCTAAAATGAAGCAACAGAGCTTAACACAGGAATGAAATATAAATAGAAAACTAGCGGTTAACATATTATTGGTAATAACAATTGGATGACATGACTGGGAAGCTCATATGGGCCTTAAAACAGAAATAACCAAAGGGACATATCCCACATTTCAATCTAGTTTTGATTACCTGGTAAGATTAAAATATTAAGAAACTGACAGCTTTTCTTATGATGATTATATTATCTGTGCGGCTTCCTCTTTGAGGACTCTCGACTCACCGGTACTTGAAATTCACAAAGCACTCCTGCAGGTGTAGATTAAACCCGGGTATTGCCTTAATCCAGTTTTACAGTCTGACTACATACCCTGTCGGATGTATTTTCCTTGCACACAATATCTTATATAATAATATTTTCAGTTTCTGCAATTGATACCCATCATCTACTGCACAATCTTTCATCTGTGAATCATATATAGGAACAATTATTTAAATGCAATACATAGTATAGAATAAGAAACTAAAATGACTTGTTAAGAGTCATGCTCAAATAGAAACAGGTACAGTAGCTACAGGGAACGTACTACACATACAGTAATATAAATATAAGAAAATAGTATGAATACAGTAATAATCTACAAAAATTCTCTTATTCTTTCATCATTACTACACCTGCTTGCAGGAAACCAGGAGCCAGTAAAGAGACTGGATTATCACTGTGCCACTGATATTACTCTTGAGAGACTGTTAATAAGAATTCATTAGGACATGAAGGAATTGGGGCAGATTACATTTGTCCTCCACTAGACGCCTGACTTTAGCTGGGATCAGAAAAGGTTTATATCTGTTTTCTCTCAGCTCCATTAAAGGTCATTTTACTGATTGTTTCACCTTTTCGATAATCTGATCCACTTTGTCTGATATTTATCTAGAGGTGGTTGTGCTCAGTTAGCTTTTTGGGTCACTGGCAGGGTGAAAAAGTCAAGAATCAATGTTTAAAAGGAGTGGACTTTCCTTGAACTTCAGTCCTGAGTACTTTGGGGTAGCAGTAAGATATGCCAAAGGGGTTTACTTTTTAACCTTCATCTGAGCATGCAGCAAAAAGATTTCAAAACACTTTCTAAATATATAGCTGTAAGCTCTGAAACACAGACCATGTGTTGACATGAATACAAAGGATAGTAGATTCATTTGCTAGATGCAAGTGTTGTAGTGTGAAAAGGTTAAATTAAAAAAAAAAAAAGAGTGAAAAAAAAAAAGTGCTGCATAAAAATCTTCTTGTGGTGTGCCTATAGTGAACAACTCATGCTGATCACAGATTGCTGTTGAAACGTGGTCTGTTTTCAGCATAGAGATCTGCAAATAGGCCTACACGAAATGGGGAATGGTGCCTCTGCATTTGAAGAAGTGGTAGCATTTAACATGAGTTGGTATTTTTCTGGGATAATTTAAACTAACTTTAACAATGATTTTCATATGTACAGTATAGCACGCTTTTTAAAAAAAAATCTATAGTATACCTATGGTTTTATTAAAAGTTTTTTCCAACAATATTCTATGCCCCTTATTGTCATGGCTCAGGTTCAGGAGGAATTAGTAGCATGACTCAGAGACACCGGTGAAAGTTCAAAACAGTTCACCTTTATTAAAGCTCGGCAGGCAGAGGCAGGCAAGGGCAAACAGTAGGCAAAGTCAGGGTGTGGGCAGAGATTGGTAACAGTCAGGCAAAATCCCAAAACGGTCAGGCAGGCAACTGGCAAGAAGGACAGTGTGAAAAGCACAGTAGACAACCTGGCAGGGAATGAAACAAAAATTGGCCGGTATAAGTACTAAGGGGTGATTAGGGAATCGGTGATTAGAGGGCAGGTCAGGGTCAGAAATGACAGGAGAGTTAGTAATATGGAGAAGGCAGAGGATGAATTAATGCATGAATGAGCTGTGACAATTATAAATGTTTTATGTTGTTCCTTGTTCACTCATCTTTTTGTTTCTTTTTTACAGGTATTCCATTCCCTATAATAGTAGCCTGGGCCATTGGAAAGTTGTACTATGAAAACGAACAGTAAGTATTCAAATCTATTGCCAAGTTCCTTTAATGTTTTCCTAAAATTTTCCTCAATTAAATACTGTTGATTCTTTTTTCTCCTCTGTCAACAGATGTTGGTTTGGTAAAGAACCTGGGAAATATATGGATTACATTTACCAGGGACCAGTTATTCTTGTGCTTCTGGTAAGTGACAACGCAGGAAGCCATTGCATTGTGCACACATGGCCATTATTTTCACATTATATGCTCGTAGTGTTTTTTCATAAAACACACATTTTACACTAACATAAGATTTATGACTAATGTCTGCTTGTGGGTGTAAACTGATTTTTTTTTAAAAATCTGCCCCTGAAAGGAAAATGGTTTTATAATGTAAGCCATTTCCATCCTGCAACTAGCCCGTGGAAAGGTGGAATTAATCTTCCTGATGGGTTAAGGCATTTTCACACTCAAGAATCCTGAAAAATAATTAATTGTATTCATAGAAATGTATCCACTGATGGTTATGTACAAGCTGTCACCAGCATGTTGTAGTGCAGTGACCAGTTCTGATTCGTGTGCTCCTCTGACACTGTCCTGTTTTTGACTGTCGCCCTCTACTCCTCCTACTCAATATTCAATGGGAAAAGTCTGTTCGCAGCCAAAAAATTGCTCTCGGTTTATTTCAGCGGAATACATTAGAACAGGTTTCAAAACTAATTATTTCCTTTTTTTTTCTAGATAAACTTTGTTTTCCTCTTCAACATAGTAAGAATTCTTATGACCAAACTAAGAGCTTCAACTACGTCTGAAACAATACAATACAGGTGAGTGGATTCTGTGCCTGATTGCGTACAATATAGAAATGAACGCTCCTTCTCCTGCTGTTTGCTCCTTCCAAGGACAACGTGCAGCGCTTTAAGGCTGTGAAGAAATGCATTTTTAGCATCGAAGTAGCTAATTTAGAAAGCTGATGTAAATGACAATAAAATCAAATCACTGCAAGTACTGTAATAGTGGAGAACCATTATTGTTTTTATGGCTTTTTATGGCTGTGTGCTCATTCAGGCTAAGTATTGTCTGTAATTGCAGTTATTGCTGGTAAATGAAAAACAATAAATCACAATAAGACCTTAGAACTGTTTTTTTATGTGTTTTACTCAAACAGTGACACTTCAAACAAGTAAAGCATTTTTTTTGGGCACAAAGTGGTCAAAAAATCTCCCCCAAAATCCTTTCTAATCATTCACGTGTTAATTTTTTCAGTTGTAGTTTCAGTACGTTTCCTACAAAACTTCCAAAATTATAGGACAGATGGTCAAATTAAGTTACATGGCAGTTTCCTTGAAAATCAAAGGTGAAATTTAATTTGTCGTGTTACAGTAATCTCCTCTAAAGCCGATGGGAGACAGTAGAAAGGATTGAGGACTATGTTCTAAAAAATGCTGCGGTGGATGTGCCTTTCAGAGTTTTTTTTTTTTTTTTTTTTTAATGAAGTCAAAAAAAACAAATTGACCTGAGTGAGCACAAGGTAGTTGCAGTCCTTGTATGCAAGAGGCCATTTCATTTAGTCCCACCGGTAAACTTCAGAGGTGGGAAAACCTGTCATGTTTCTGAGAGGACTTGATGAGTGAGTAATTGCAGAGATTTGGTTTGTACTTGAGAAAGGTGAGCCGTGTGCCATCCTTTTTTATGCTGTTATGCTGTGCATGTGACTACTGAAATTGTGAGTTTATTTTCATTCGCCTTTTATTGCCGTGTCAAGTGTATTTTCCTCCTAACAGGGATTGTTTCGAATTTATGGCGGTGTTTACGGTGTCACAGGTCTCACAACTTAAATTCAGGCTTTTCAGACTAGAGCTGGATTAATGGTTGTTGGGGCGACAGATATGCTGATGTGAGCCATGCAGATTTAAATGAGTGGGGGATATGTGTGTCAGTCATGAATTGTTGACCTCAGAATAGAACATAATGGTTCCTTTCGAAAATGCTGCTGGTTTTAACTGAATTGCATGAACAGGGTAGACAAGGAAGTGAATTTGACAAGGAAAGATGGGATTTTTCTTTAAAGTTCTGGCCTGTCACAACACGTCGAGACCATTGGCAGAAAATATTTTTTTGAATAATATTTCTTCGCTTTAAACATCTTGAGTTTCGAGATTTTGAAAAACGCCTTTGGTTGGCGTTCGTCCTCCTCCAGCATTACACTTGCTTTGTCTTTTTAGCTCGCTCTTTATTCCATCAGGAAGGACCCCGTCTAATGGGCAGCTCAAGTGATTATTTTAAAAACTCTTTTTGACTTATTAACATCTTTTATTATCGGGAAGAAAAAGCACAGTCTTTGTTAATGCATCACGAAAATGTATGACTACATTACCAAATAAAAAGGATAAACACTTTAAAAAAAATCTAGTTTTCACAGTGCTTACAACTGATCTTCAAAGCCTTAGTGAATGATTTGTTAACTATTTATAAAGTTTGTCAGTTAGAGTGCATCTCATAAACCCTTTATAAAGAGTGCCTTGATAGAAAGTGGTACCCATCTTGCAAAGTAGACTTCATAATAATGTTTTGATACTGTGAGAAGCAAAGTGGTAGTAGGTGTGTTTTTCCCACTCTGCCACTGACGCAGGATGACGTATTTTCTAAAAACCAACTCAGATGAAATCCAAGTTCTTGTTGTAGCGTTGTTATAAATGAGGTTCCATCCTTGTCTTCACAGAAAAGCCGTGAAAGCAACACTGGTCTTGCTACCTCTGCTGGGCATCACCTACATGCTCTTCTTTGTGAATCCGGGGGAGGATGACATCTCACAAATTGTTTTCATCTATTTCAACTCCTTTTTACAGTCTTTCCAGGTGAGAATAAGGATAATGATACAATGTGACGCTGGCCTAGAGAACCGGCACACACTGACCATAAAGCGAGCGTGTGAATGTGATTTCATAATGTGTTTTATCATCGAGTTGTATCACTTCTTTTAGGATGTCTTTTCAGGTTATGAGCCTGCTTGTGGGAAGATGATTTGAAGTAGCATTCTGGCTGGGCTTACACACAATATGGCCCTTCTGCCTCATGTTCAGTGCTCTCAGCTGTCAGGATTAACAGGGGCACATGGGCACGAGCTCTGCTCTGTGGTCTATTTTTTTTATTTTTATATTTATTTATTTTTTGAATCTCTCTATGTACTGTGTTTAAATGTAAGACTGAGCGGGAGGAAAAAGGAAAAAGGGATTTCAAGCAGAGTTTCTTCATATTAAAGAATAATTTTTGGCATGAAAACATTTCTCATAAAATTTAACACATACTTTGCCCTTTTATTTCATGACTGCAGCATCTGAATGCTCTTATGTTTAATTAAGGTGCCTTTACACAATACTTTCACACTTCCTACTTCTAATTGTAATATGTCTTATTCTGCAGGGGTTCTTTGTGTCAGTATTTTACTGCTTTCTTAATGGAGAGGTGAGTCACTGGAGTTTTGCAAAAGACTCAGTATTTATGAATTTCATTTAATTTTGAAATGTCTTTCTTGATATAAAATCCCAAATGTATTTCCTTGATTAGTTTGGTAATATTTATTGGACTTACCTCATAGGTGACACTTTTAAAGTTCAAACAGAGGTATGATCAGGTAGCTTTCAAAAGAGAGAAAAAAACTGCTAAAAGAGTTTCTGTTCCATCAGTGAAATTGTACCAATATGATGATAAAACCCCTTAATTGAGCTCCGTCATTTTCATCTAATTGAAATAAAAGCCCATGGCTTGATATCCAGCTGTTTGAAAGTCATCAATGCCATTTAAATATTACACATTTGTCAGTAATTGTGAAAAATAAAGGACCCTCTTGTAGCTCTCTCCCAGCCCCCGAATAATTGAAATGCTGGGGTGGAGAGACGGTTAATTTGATGATTAATTGTGAGGAATTTAAGTCACCCCCCTCTTGTAAAATTATTTAATGCAAGTTCAAGATTGCGACTGGAAGAAAAGATTGCGTGGTGTTAAGGTTATGTGTTAAGGTCATGTGCTTACACAGATGCGGGGAGTTTTCTTGTTTGTAGTAATTCTTCTTCCTCTCGCCTGGTACCTGATTTGAAAGGTAATAAAAAGGTGGGGAAATGCTTTGTTGGGCATGGTTCAAAATGTTTCCACATTTGGCCTGTAAAACATTTACAGTGATAACAAAAGGTTATTTCAATAAACCCAAAAATGTAAATTCTTTAAGAAATTCCACATATGGTACACTTTGCTCTTACATTGTTTCTGGACTGTTTGTAGGATTCAACATTAAAGAAGGAGCTTGAAATGAGCTTGTTCACTTTCTTGCCAAAAGTTAGATGAGTGGATCTTTTTATTTCCTTAAACAAGAAAATTGACACACCTCTCATATATGTCTCTTAAGTATGAAGCTACTGCCAGGAGACACTTAGCTTAGCATAAAGACTGAAAACAAGGGGAAACAGCTAGTCTGGGTCTGTTCAAAGATAAAAACAAAAATCTGCCTACCAAAACCTTTGAATCTCACTAATTAACATTTTGTATCTTATATCCGGCTTATCTTATATCTATAGCTTTTTCCCCTCGGTTTTCTGTCTTTATGCTAAGCTAACTGTTTTCCCATTTAGCTTTTGGAATGAAAGCCAGAGACAGAATAGCTGGTCTGACTCTCTCCAAAAAAAAAAAAAAAGAATTAAAAAATCTGCCTACCAGCGCCTCACGCAATTAACACATTATATTTGTTTGTTTAATCCGTAGGCCCACAAAAACCAAACAAGTAAGGTGTTAATTAGTGATCTTTAAAAGGGCTTCCAGTCATTATGCTGGGCTAAGCTAACTGTATCCTGGCCGTTAGCTTCGTACTCAATGGAATGTCAAACTATTACCTCAACAAAAAACCAAGGTAAAGGTATGAAGTTGTAGCATTTCCTCTTCTCTGCGCACATTAAGTAGTTACAATAAGTCTAATAATACCACTCTTTATCCTCAACATTTAAGGTACGTTCTGCAGTAAGGAAACGGTGGCATCGCTGGCAGGACAACCACGCCCTTCGAGTGAGAGTGGCACGAGCCATGTCCATCCCCACATCTCCAACCAGGATCAGCTTCCACAGCATCAAACAGACCACAGCTGTGTGACCAGGGGGACAAGCACATGCTGTAATCTCCACTAAAGCATCTGAGGGAACAGACTTACTCGTTTTTTTTTTTTTTCCCCGGTCCGAATAATGAAGTGATTTACAGAACAAACTGATTCCTCTGACAAGGCCACAGTGTGTCAGATGTGACTTCTGTTGACTGGTGAGAAAAACAAACAGCACCTAAAATTACACTTTAACTGCACATGAAGTAGAATGGACACATAAGATGGTGGATTTATACCCCGTAACATACTGTACATGAGGTATGAGGGTTTGAGGGCGTATTTAAAAGACATAAAACAGACATCATCATCAAACTGTCACATCACAACAAGTCTTATCGTCTGATCTTACAGTCTTCTTGTTGTTGTCATCTTACTGCTCTGTGGTTATAAGTGGAGCAAGATAATCCTACGAGATTCGCAGCAGGATACTTCATACACTTGTGGGAATGTGGCTCCGTTGTTAGTTTGTGTGAGTGCAACGAGGAATACTTGCATTGACTAAGATGCATTCATAATGTTGCCAAAACAGCCATTTGTATTATGCTGTATGTTAAACATAAAAATTAAAAAAATGCTTTTTGAGTTAACTGCTCCCTGGCATCAACAGCCTGCTTTTGACAGCTTGGAAAGAAGCTTTGGGGAAGAAGATGGTTCACCTGAATTAAATATAAAAAAAACTGTACAGAACAAAAGGCATACGATTTAAAAGTGCCACTGCTCTCTGCACTGAAAAGGGACTCAAAATAATTTAAGTGTGAAGTGAATAATTTGTATTCACCAGAACACTTTCCTAACAGGTATACTGAACGTTTTGCTCAATGTGATTTATTACAACTATGCCATTCTCATGGAGTCTTTATAATGTTTCCTCAGAGGAGTCTCCTCCTTTAAGTCTGTGTTCTTTTATACAATGTTGAAGTTTTAGTCTCGTACTGTACTGTTTTAAAATAGTTATTCACAAGATAAGCTTCCTCTCTAATGCTGTGTTCCAGCTATTTGTTTCCACCATTGTTTTTTCCCCCTTGTTGGATTTAGCTTTTTTCCCTTCAGAGGAGGGTGCAAACATAAAGAGCAATTTTTTGTGTTATGTGTTTGAATTTCCTGAGGCTGATGGATGAGCAGTCCTCAATTAAAGCTCTCTCCCCAACTAGTAAAGATAAAGGTTTTTATGTATATATGTATATATATATATATATATATATATATATATATATATATATATATACACACACACATATATATACATATATATTATGAATATGTATATGTGTGTGTGTATATATATATGTGTGTGTGTGTATATGTGTGTGTATATATGTATATACACACACACATATATATATATATATATATATATATATATATATACGCACATATATATATATACACACACAGATATATATATGTGTATATATATGTATATGTGCGTGTATATATACATATATATGCATTTATATATATATATACGTGTGTGTGTGTGTGTGTATGAAAGTGATTTGAAGTCATTTATGTATTATAAGTTATATGTGTGTTAAGTGCCATGCATGGCTTTATCATGCAAGCACAGTGGAAGCAGATTAAATTCTTTTGGCCTTTTAAAATCCATGAGGCTTTCTCTCTCAGTGTCAGAACTAAGCTGCTGGTTCAAGAGAAGAGAAGCTTGATGTAGTGAGCACCAATCGCTGTCCCTGGTCAGATCAACATACTGCCGGGCAACAACAACAACTCTTACTCAGGCTGCTCACACAGTAATACTTGGAACCGCTATCTATGTGCAATGACTAACAAAACTGCCTTTGTTTTCTACAAAAGGATAAAGAGGGGAGAGGAAGCCTTAGTTTTGAATAGGATTTGAACATCAAAAAAGGTCTGCTTTCATGCAGATGTTCCTCTGTGTGTCCCTATATTCATCAGAAAGACTATTTTGGTCTGTCAGGTGGAACAATTAAGAATAGTTTGAAATTTTGGGATATATGCTCATTCAATTTGTTGCAAAGAATTAGATGAGACGATCTATTCAACTGTCATGTCTTTTTTTTAATTATGAAGTTGAAGCCGGCAGCTGGTTAGCTTAGCTAGCATAAAGACTGGAAACTGGGAAACAGCTAGCCCGGCCGTGTCCGAAGGAGTCTTTGAAGGTTGCCTAGCAACCTTGTGGCGGCAATAAGACTCCGGGAAATCACAGTCTTTATGCTAAGCTAAGCGGCCCCTATTTGTAGATTCATGTTTAGTGTAGAGCCATGACAGTGGTATTGATCTTCTCATCTAACTCTTGGTAAGAGAGTGAACAAGCATATTTCCCCAAAATATTGGACATTTTAAAAAAATAATAATCTTGTTTTATTATATATTTACTTTGGTTTGTATTTATTTATTTGTGTGTTATTTATCTCTTTATATTTTTTACAAGGATTTGATACAGGAATAAAATCCACTGGATCTGCAGTCATGCGTTGGAGTAAAAAAAAAGTAAAATATTCTAAACTTCTGTGAGATCTGTGATGAAATGTATTTGAGGGTGTTGTACAGAGTATAAAATAATTCAGCAGTCTTTGTTTTAAAATGTAAATTTCGAATTTGTATTTTGTAAACTTTTGTTACATTACTTCAGACATGTTTTTTGTTGATGTGCTGCTAAAGTGGACTGATATTATCTGTTATGTCAAATGTCGATCATCCAAAGTGATTTTAAATATTTTCATCTCTGTTTCCTGCATCAGAGCTTGTGCAGCTGTAACACACTGCACACGCTGTCGTCGCCTCATATGAAACACAGAAAGTCCATTACAGAATCGTTGTGAAATATTTTCATACATAAATAAGTAAATAAATAATTTATTCAAACTCACCAAAGAGACAAACTATGTTTACCAACATGCAGAATTTCTATTGTCTACATATTTCTATTGTTCCCACTGTACTTCGTGGACCAAATATTGTTGGCGTTATTTTGTACACCATTTCTTGTACATGATTAAATGTATTCAATGCAGTGTGTGTCAGATTTGGTAACCTATAACTGAACATTTGACCAACTGACTTTATGGAAAACTCTTTGTTGAACCAGCCATGTTGCCTTACAAACAAAAGGAAATGCATTTTCTTTTTCTTTTTTTTTTGTGAAAAGGAAGCTAATGTCTCTGTAAATGATATATCATTGTGTTACTGATATACATTTGTACATGCACATGCGAAATGAAAAATATTTAAATTAAAAATCATACTCATTACTTATTTCTGTTCTCTGGCTTTTCATGAGAACAAACTTCTCACATATTCGAGGGAGCTTGTAAACAACAGTTATCAGTGCTTGCAAGAGGATAGGATGCATTTTGTCTGTTCAGTTACACTGGGCAATTTGACATTAACCACAGACTGCACTAATAGGATCTGTTTAGTTGACTCATTTGCTATTTATCTCTCCTATCTCCAAGCAGTGTATGAAATAAAATCTTGTAATGACTCAATCAAGTAATTATTCTTATGATATAGTAGACTACTGCAGCTTCACTGGCACTGTGGCATGTAATTGTCTTTTAAATATAGTTTTTAGTGATGGAATTGAAGATGCCCTGAGAGAGTGCCTGCTCATTTATCTAATATGAATCGAGATATAGTTTCATACATGTCAGGATGTGCTGGAGTGAAGTGGAGCAGAAACTACTGCCTGTGCCTAGAACCCTCAGGACTTGAGTTATGCATCCCCAAACAATTAGTCAGGACTCTGATGCAGCCTAATAAAGGCTTGTTGTGACGATTAATGCTTTTGATTGTTGACAACAGCATGAAAGGCAGACAGTAGATGAGATATTATGCAGTGTGCCAATGCCAGAGCGAGCAGCACATCTGCACTTCATTGTGGATTGATTGCCCTGAGCTCCCTTGTGTCTATATTGAACTCTATTTCACCAGTCATGGTTGTCATGCCAGTAAATGACTGGCATGACAACCTGAGGCTACAACTACAGCCTTAACAATGCTTTGTCATTTATAATCTTATGATGAGGTGACTCCCATAACACTATGTATTAACTTCAAAACAAAAAACAAAGATATGTCAAGGGTGATTGATCACTTGAGGAATTATTACTTTTAGAAAGAATGGTCTCCTCCAAAATATAAATCCTGAGTGGCATCCTTTAAAGAGCACCCTATTTTTTTACACACAAAGTCAGTTTATTTGTCATTGGGATTACTACTCAGCCTGTGAAAACAGCTGTATAATGTTTTCAGTGGCTCCTGGGGAGGCTTGTCAAGTCTGACCAGTCAAGTGTTGGAGAGTAATTTAAAACAGTCTGTGTTCAGGCTCTAGCCAGGAATTTTAGAAATACTAAGCTCTTCGGTCCAAGTCCCTGCAATTGCTTCTATCCTCAACCTTGAAAATTTTGGCCAGACATGAAATGGAAAGGATAAAAAAAATGTTTTAATTATTTGAAATCTTCAATTACATTTTTGAAGGTGTTATTTCCCAACATCAAACTCTAAATGTTGTTTCAAAGCCTTTTACACACATCAAAGAATACCATTCAGGGTGGTAAAAGTGAATATCCTTTAATTATTGATTTAGTTTGTTGGCGTAGGAGCAGTCAAGATTAAGGAGCCTATATTGTTTAGAATGTAATGTAATTTCCCCTAAAGTTGCTAGTACTCAAAATTCCCAGAAAAATACGGAGGACAGGACCCTGCCTGTGTTACAAAATGGGGCCATGGAGTTTGACATTTTTTTTGGGGGGGGGGGTCTGATGAAAATACTACTGGTTGCATGATGGGAACTGCGGGGTCCCACACTGTGGGGTCTCTTCTTTTTTTAAGGTGTCTTTAGTGACCCAACTTAAAGGAAGTGCAATACTAAATAGTTCCACCTTTAACTGTTGTACAGTTCAAGTGAAGCACCACAACCTTTATGTTTATAATAGTAACAGCAGATGCAAAATGTCTAGGTTGAGTATATTAAATTAAATCCTAATTAATTTCCATTACAATGTTCAACATGTAAAATATTTTTTCCATTGGTTAGAGTAAAGTAACGTGACTGTTCCATGAAGCACCTGTTGCCAACAAATCATTCACTACTGGGAAACAATGTTAAACTGATGCTCTTGGTGGCGGTATGGTGGTATGCATTTGGGCTTATTTTATGTAAGCTGAAAATCAGAGGTGCCAATAGATTTATATGCTTTAGCTCAATCCTTTGGCCAATAAAAATGTAAATGGAATGAGAAATACAGTATCTGTCTGATGAATCAAAGCAATCAAGCCAAGACAAAGAATGTAAAAGGAGAATGTTTGATTTCAGCAATATATTTGTCCTAAGGAAGAGCCATTGGGAACTGGGGTTGAATAAGATTAAAATGCATTTTGACAAGGACAGCATTGCTCTTTACCTGGAATCACATCAAGGAAATGATTTCATTATGATACAGCTGGTTGACTGAATTACTGAAGCTCAGAAGTTGAGTCAGAATATCCCAGCAACCATAAACTGGTGCTGTGCTGGAGGTCCAGTGGAAAATTGGCTGTGCACAAATAATGGCTAAATATATAGCCTGACGCTCAGGCTGGAAGTTGAGACCTGACTGGCAGAGATGTTCGATGTGTGTTGAAGGCCAGCAGAGATGACCTGACATATTAATATTAAAATTAAAATAGCATGTATGAATTTGTTTCCAAATTTGTTTATCCCCTGACAAGCCGATGGGTGAGTCATTACCAACTCATGTTGTGCAGCCAAACAATGTTCAAACCCATTTTCGAAGAGGCGAAACGTGTATATATTTTGGGGATATATGTATAAAATGATGCACATCAGATTGATGATCGGAAATAAATGTGGAAAACTTAAGGGGCTCGCTATCTTTAGCCTCAGTCGGCTCGGCCAACGTGAACCTACTGGTATTTCATGGGGCTAGTCAGCCCACTGTTAGCAACACGGCAGTTGGCAAAACACAGCTAAGCAATAAGCAAACACAAACCAGCAGTGTAACAATCATATATATCATAGCCGTCATATTCAGTTCTCTGAGGGGGTTGTGTTGTTTCACGGTAACTGGAAGTGTGAGTTAGTAAACGGAACAGAGAGAAAAAGAGAGGGCTTATTCAACAGCCAGAAGTAAATGCATGTGTGCTTTGCATTTCTGAAGGAAGAAGCTTCTAGCACTTATGTTAATTAGGCTGATTACTAGTCTTTTTTCTAAGTGTTGAAAGATCTACATTCATCAGCTATGTGTATGCAACGGTGCAAATGGGAATTTGAATGGGAATTTGAAAATGAGTGACTCTCAGTACTCTGGCATGGATGGGCTGTCGTGTCATTTTGCCCTGATTTGTTTATTATGCTCTCATTTGTATGTGAAAACAGCACTGGCGCTTTGAATCTGTACTGAAGGAGTCAAAAACCTTAACCAAACTTTCAGGACCCTTCATTTATTCAGCAAAGGAATGGCCTGATGTTGTATTTTGTTGAGCAACTTCGCCATCTGCTGGCCAAAGAGAAGACATACTACTTTTCTTCACATTTCCTTCAAATGATGACACCCATTATTGGATCCATATTATATATATATATATATATATATATATATATTTTTTTTTTTTTTTTTTTTTTTTTCTCTTTTACACCTGATTTGGTTTTTGATTAACTCACAGCCATCAAATGTTATCTGTTTTTTCATGCCATGATCCTAAGAGAAACGAAATTTCATCGTATTTGTATTGTTTTATAATTCTTGAACTTTTTGTTTCCCTTTGAACTTCAGTGTTCTCATTTCAAGAAGATATGGTGGCCAAAATTTTCAACCACTTCAATAGATAATGGAAATTAAAATTAAACTGACAAAATAAATATCTGTGTATTGTAGGTAATGCGTTTTTAGGGTCATTAAACTTAATAAACCAGAAAAAGATTTTTATTTTTGTTTCAGAGATATAATGTAATTTGTTGTGGTGTGTGTCAGTGCTGGTTTGAAACACATGTTCTTGTATAGTTATTTTTTAATCTCTAAAGGGACAAACAATTTTCAATCTGTTAATAATTTCCATCCTGATGAAAGCAGGAATCAAAGCAAGAGAAAACGGAGAAAATCTTCCCTCTTTTAATTTGACTCTTAATTTACTTCAATTACTATTTTCTCTAATGACATAAAGTGTATAACTCTCTCTGCAGCAAAACTTTTTTCCAAACACTGCAAACACCTGCAGAGCATACAGACAATAAACCACAGCTAAGGAGCGTTGTTTTGAAAAAGGGAGCACCATCAAAATGTATTTATTTATTTACCATGATCTACAATACGAACAGGGGCAATGTTCAATGCATTCAAAGCATTAACACAAGCGGTCTTAGACAAACAAGGTGAAGTATTGATGAGTTATAGATCCATTTGAGAGGCATGGAAATGAGAAATATACAAGATTGGATTTACAGAAACATAAAGGTCTTCTGCAGTGAAGAAATCAGGGTCTTGGTTTTCTAGTGAAGGAGACACAAACGGATTACTCACTCATACTGATTTCATAATGCAGAGTGATGTTGCACCAGATTAACAATAAATACACATGTACCCTCTTTAAGATGCCATAATGTATTTTACAAAGGCTTCATAATTTATGCATCCATTAGCATCCTCTTGGTTTTGCATTAGCTGCTCCACCTCGTCCTCCCTCATCTTCTCACCTGTGGTCCATAAGGAAGAAAGCAGGAGAACTGTGGGGTCAGTGTGTATTCTTATAATGGAAGCTTAGTTAAATCTCTTTGCCGTACGACTGCTCGACTCACCCAGTGTTGCCAGAACATGCCTGAGCTCAGCTCCCATGACTGTGCCGTTCCCCTCCTTGTCAAACACCCTCAAACCCTCCACAAAGTCCTCAAATGTTCCACGGTCTTTGGCCTTGCAAAGGTGTTGGTGTATGGGAAGAAACTGGTCAAAGTCGAGCATCTTGATCTGCATTTCTGTGGAAAATAACGAAAGTGGTGATTTTACCAAAGGAAAAAAAAACAAAACCGAATGGTTTTTAGCCATGGACCAGTGTTGAACCGTATTTGAACCTTCCTCTGTATTCAACAGACGCTGCCTTTGAACCAGATTCAGCAAAGACTATTGACGCCAGTCTGTCTATGCACATACAGTATACTGATTTGCATACTACCAACCTTCAGGCTTGGGCTTTCCAAGGACATACAAGATCTCTGCATTGGTAGGATTCTGGCCCAAAGCCCTAACCAGGTCACCACACTGGGCGTAAGTGATTTTCATCTCATTGTTTGGAGTCCTGTCAAACAGCTGGAAAGCATCTTTGAAATCTGTGAAGAAAAATGAAAAAAAAAGGTTATTCTTTTTGAATTCCTTTCAGTTCATTGTGATCTAAGAGTGAAGAATCTTTGACGAGACGCCTTGAAGATACTGCCTGTGTAGCAGAGCAATGATGTATAATGGCATGCCTCGGATAAAAGGGTCCTCTGTTGAAGACAAAGAGTCAAACCCTAAGGTGTATGACTCTACCTTGACTGACATACGCCTCCTTTCAAACTTCGAATGATGTGTTTACTTTAAAATAATAGCACATCGCTGAACCGCTGTATCCTCAGCTGTTGTTGAACATCTCTCACACACTAATGGAGAGCACGATCACAAAAAAACATTCATTCCCTCCATAAATAGCAGACAGTCCATGCAACACAAATGACAACTGTAACAATGAACTCGACCTTACCCTCAATTTGCTCAGGGGTGAATCCCAGCTGAAAAGACACAAAGCAAACAGGGCCATTAGATGCTGCTGCTCATTCAGGAATTAGTGCAGCTCACAGTGCACGTGAACGGGATTGACGGAAGAGGAAATTCATTTGAAAAACCAGATAAACTGTTAAGCATGACCCCTAACCATGCCTCCACCCTCATCATGCCATTCCAGCAGATCAAGTTACAGTATGCATCTGTTCTGATCATAGTACATTGTTTATCGGTGACCTTGGGTCTAACACCCCCTTCTTACAGTATGTATACTGTCAGCTACTGTTAGATTCATTTGAGTTTATTTTTGGATGCAATATTTGGCCAAGAATCATTGGTACTATAAACACCAGCAAGGTCAGTAATTCACAGCCTACTGATTGGGCTGGATATTTGCGTGTACATGTGCTGAACTTTTAAAAAAAATTAATGAAGCTGATTCATTTCACAGTCCCACACAATTTAGATTTAGAATTACTGAAATGCGTTGAGTTAAAACATGTGCTCCTATCTTGTTAGTTTTTTTTTTTTTAATTTATGTTCAGTTCAGTACAACATAGTATGTTGGTGTTCTCAAGTGTAAAGAGATGAGAAGCCAAGCTAAACTGTAAGACAGTTCACGTTTACAATCTGCATTGCACTCCCGTTTAATGTGTCATTCTAAGTCTAAAAATAAAGCCTAGTTCTGAATACCCATGACAAATGTTGACTATTTATACATGTATTTTTTGGACTCTCATCAGATGCTGCCCTCACTTGATGTCTGGATATCTACAAACCCCATCCCCTTCCATGAGGCTGTGTAAAAATGTTATCTAAAAACTTATCTAAGCATGTTTAAAGAGGGATGGTGGTGGATGTAATTATCTAGATTTTTCTTCCTCTTGGTTTTTCCACCCTTTTCTCCCTCGCAGGAATGGTGCGGGTGCTCTGCTATTCACAGACATAATGAAGATCATATTTTGTGGCTTTAACGGCGCTCCATTGTAACATCGCGGCTCATTCAACCAGGGAAAAATGTATCCATTGAGAAGGGGCCAAGTCAGCAGAAGATCTTTCCATAATATGTGGTATCAGCTAGTTTTCCTCTGAACTCCACCAAGAAGTCATAGCAGTCTGTTTTGCTTGCACTGCCAAGTTTAGGTCACATGGGGTCTCTGATGCTCTTTAAACACCAACTTGGCTAGTAACCATTGAACAGTTTCTATGAAATCACCCTTATTAGCTATAAACTAATTGTGAGAGAAATACAAACGTGACTATTTTCCCTATTTTAATAAACAAATCTATAGATGTTAAGTGTAATTTCCAGTGTGAGTAATCATCAGTAAAGGACTAACACATTCAAATCTATCTTCATCTCAAGTCAATTTACAGTCTTCCGGCATTGCTTAATATTGCTGTTCATGTTGTTTTACCGTCACTGATGCAGGGTCAAACACCGGGGTCTTGGGGCGCTCTGGCTCTGGGGGTTTTGGGGCCGCTGGTGCTGCGGGTTTAGGCTCTTCCTTCTTCTTAGGGGCCATTGCAAGAAGCTCTCAGGAGACAAATGGGGAGGACTGACACTGCAGAGGGATCTAGATCTAGAGGGATGTAGCACACTGCGGCTGGAGGCGGCCCATTAGAGGCTAGGTCCCTTTATCCACTATCCACAGGTGTCATCTTCACCCCCCACCCCTCCATTCCCAACCACACTGCCAACAATAGGGGGAGGACTATAAAAGGATATGCCTTTGTGCTTCTATTTAAGACAAAGGTTGTTGTGTGTGTGTGTGTGTGTGTGTGTGTGTGTGTGTGTACATCATCAGGATATGGATGATGGAAAACTATATTAACTGAAATCCGGGGCCTGGAACCCTCTGTTAATTGGGCTATTTCCATCAGCACAAGTGAGACCCTTTGTAGCCACCCTTATCTTAGACCGTTGACCTTGTTCAGTGAAGTGTGGTGGTAATTTGGGAGGAGGGGATGAAGAAAATGATGATTGTTGAACAAGAGGGGGGTGAAGTTGTTTGAATTACAATGCCACAATGTTGTATGATTAACTGCAATTCCCATCAATTACCGTTGATTATTATTCAAAATTGCAAACAGTGACACAGATTTATTCACTATGCACATGATGTGCCAGGACAAATCCTTGTGATGACCATTTATCTGGTCTGATCAGAGGGATTTGCAGAGCATTAAACTCAAATCCGCCCGAAATAGGATTCACAGAATGTTGATTCTGTCTGATCTCGGACTTTTGAATGTAGTTATATGTGAGCAAGCCTCTCTTAAAGTTCAGTGTCTAGAACACAGAAGTCTAGAAAGTAATCTGGCATGACTCTAGGTGCCACTCCATTCACACTTGAATAGAGACGGGTGGCATGCAAGGTGATATTTTCGGTGTCCACATTGTTATAAAATAAGGATCGTGTGTGTGTAAATGACTTAAACAAACATTCAGATAATTAGCAAATTAATTTTGAGCGGAGCAGACACCAAAGGTCATTCTTGACACATAGTTTCTTTGATTTCAGATTTCCTTCGTGTTTTTGCTCATGACATAAGGAACATCCACCTTGTGTGGAACCGCTCCTGTGTGAGCTTGTGCTCCAAAAATAAATTTGAACTTGAATTTAATCTTTTGCAAAGAAAGTTTTTCTGGTAAATGATTCCCCTACAAGGGTGTAACAACAAAGTGTACCATTGAAACGATGTTTTTTAACAAGAAATTAATCAGCAACATTAAAAACTTCAGCAGTGTGTGAAACTACTAAAAGGTCACTAAATCAAAGTGTTACCGAGGATGCTTCATCTCTCAAATAATGTGCCTTTAGCTTCGGTCACATTTGGAGAGCTCATTTAAATTTCATGACAGCAGGTAGAACTGGAGTCATGAAGATTAATCATAATTATCCTAATTACGAGGACTGACTAATCATTCTGCTGACAGCCCACAATCCTGCAAGACTAAATATGGTTTGTATGTCAGGATTTTCATTATTCTGCTTTGTTGTTATTTTTAATTTTGGGCGGGTGGGTGGTGCTGCACGTTCAGTAAGGACTGAAAAGGAGCTTTTGATTTGTGTGCGGGTGCTGCGATCTATTTTGATTTTGTGTCTCTTGACATATGGAGTTTGAAATGTGATCCGTCCATACATAAACAAGAGTGAAAACTTTTAAAAAAAAGTAAACAATATCTCCTGCAACTTCAAAGGCTCGATCCAGCCGGACAATGTCTGACTTTGAAGTCTCCATTAACAATATATTGATATAAATTCCGTCCTTTATTTGTGTTTTTAGACACGTATTTGTAGAATTTTTCATCTTGCATCAATGTGCCCAATAAATGGTTTATTTTTGTTCACTTCTGTAATCCCACAGACTTCGTTACATCCCTTTGTCTTTGCACTGAAAGATGCTACTCGACAGCTGCTTGTATTTAAAGCATAGGCTCCCACACATCTCATGTGACAAAAGTGGCAACCAGTCAAGTAAAGTAGTGGCAAATGGTGAGTTTTGGCAATTGTCAGGAAGCACACCCAAAACGTGGCCTTCATCATCATTTGTTGGGCTTGAAGTGCCGCATCACTGTACACACGTTCCTCTTATGTCTATATATTTACCTTTACACCTCATAGCCCGTCTTCTGGAGATGAATTGAATCAGTTTTGACGTGTGATGATTTCACTGTAGTGAATCAACTCATGTCAATCAAACACAAATCCTAGTGACGTAACTGGTGAATTAAATTAACGGTCCCGGGGATGATGTCAGAGACGATATAGGCTTTGGACCGAGATGGTAGCTCACATTAGCGAAACCTGTCAGTAAGAATTTGTAAAAAAGGATGTGCACGGTTTGTTTTGGGATTGTTACAGACAGAAAAACTTTTTGATATCATAGCAGGTTGACATTGTTCTCTGATGGACTAGGAGACACGGAACCATAATCTAAGGCCAAGAGAATCTCATCTTTGAAACAATTAAGAGAAACACAAACAGAAAAACAATTAGGCTTGCTCTGCTGATCTCGCCCTCGCTCACTGTGGCCTGGACTGCCGTGGAAGAGATGGGAAAACGAAGCCGAAAATAATCACCGGATTAATGCGAGCTGGAGACATAATAAGTCATTGCTGCAGTTTGTTCCTCATTATTTTCAAACAGCACATGATTTAAGTTGTCAGTGTCTGGATGGAGCTAACCTACATAGAGACACAGACGGACACAGTGTATGTCTGTCTGAGTATAAATGGATTCAGCCCTACATAGCTCAGCGCCAAACCCCCTTTCGGATCCTACCAGGTGACTGCCATTGACAGGCCGCAGCAACAATTCACGACACGACCAACATCATACAGTCAAGCTCTTAAAACATCCAAGACCTGTGCAGTTTGCTATTTTGGAGTTAGTCTGTTGTCCGGCGGGTATGTACCTTGGAAAGGCTCCAATCTGTGTACAATGCCGATTGTTACTTGGACCCATCAGACGACCTTCAGTGCAGCTGTAGCCTTTGCTGAATGTTGCTTTAACAGCCTGGGTAAAAGCAGGGCTGTTATATAATTACCCCCCAATGATGGTAGGGCAACTCATATGTGTCACTATTACTGTTATTCATTAAGAGAGAATCTGCGGCTGAAAGACGCAAAAACCACAAGTTAAAATCATTGATCGAGTGTCAATATATGTGTAAGTGGCAACCTACCTCGCCCTGCCATAAGTGCTGTAACAGTGGCTAGGTGTGAAATCCAGTTAGGGAAGATACCGAGAACCCTATTTTCAGAGGGAGGAGGTGGATGATAGGACAAGGCAAGAGGAAGGAAAATGCTACGACAAGAATGTAGAATCATTCAGACAATAGCTTCGATAGATCTTAATACTGAATATGAACTTTGAGTCAACTCCAGTGCTTTCCTTATTCATGTCAAAGTTGTGCTAATTGTTTACTGACACGTCTTTTTGAGCATGTGCGATTCAGTGTAGGCCAACTACAGGTTTTTGCTTTGTTCTAGCAGCATGTTTGTAAAAGTAGATACTAATGATTGTGTAATTGTAGACACTTTACATGATAAGGTGCACATTTTGCCGCTTACATGTGATAAAATAAATAATAAACGGTGCCTTTCCTAACAGTGTGTTTGAAGAAAGAAGATACTCTTAGCTTCGGGTTGAGTCTATAGAATTGATCAACTGTCACACTATGTGAGCATAAATCATCATAGCTGTAAATATAGTTAGATTGCCAATTGATCTACCTGCAGTGCATTCTGAAAGTATTTGGACCCTTTCACTTTTTTTTTTTTTTTTTTTTACAATTTGTTATGTTGCAACCTTATGTTAAAATTGTTTAAATTCATTTTTTTCCCCTCATCAATCTATACTCAATACCCCATAATGACGAAACAAAAACCGAATTTTAGAATATTTGCAAATTTATTAAAAAGGAAAAACTGAAATATCACATTGACATAAGTATTCAGACCCTTTATTCAGTACTTAGTTGAAGCACCTTTGGCCATAATTAGAGCCTGAAGTCTTCTTGGGTATGATGCGACAAGCTTTGCACATCTAGGTTTTGGGGGGTTTCTGCCATTCTTCTCTGCAGATCCTCTCAGGCTCTGTCAGGTTGGATGGGCACCATCGGTGGACAGCCATTTTCAGGTCTCTCCAGAGATGTTCAATTGGGTTCAAGTCAGGGCCTAAATGATTTAAATGATTTTAGCTTAAGGTTGCAACATGAAAAAATGTGAAAAAAGTGGAGGGGTCTGAATGCACTGTAAATGAATATTTATCAGTTGACAAAATGTCATAAATTTGGTATCTTGGAATGGTTTTTATATACAAAAAATGACCAATTACTCATATAAACCACCAAGAGTTTGAGTTATGGATTTAAACTCAGCCCTTTGTCTGTTTCTAAGTTGATCACTGTTTAAATATAGGCCTGTTTCCTGCTATTTACAAAGAAAAAAAAAATCTGACCTAAACCAACCATTAACAGCAATAGAAAATATTTTGGAAACAGATGTTTTCTAATTTTCGTTACCCGTATTAAAAACCGGTCAGTCAAGTTGGAAGTGGTTGCAGGTTCCAGTCTTGGCAAGACCCCTTTATTTACATTTAGATTGCTTTAAACAGCAGTATCAAGTGTGTACAGCACTCTGTAACTGCATTAACAGACTGAAAATCCCCTATGGCTCTGTATTACCCCTCTGTGGAGCTGCGGCTACACTGCTATACACACACTACACTGTGATAATTTACCAGCGCTCAGGATATAGTGTGTCCATGCCAATGCTAATACTAATAAGGTGGTTAATACACCGGCTGGATTCCTGGTAGCTGTGACATGTTCATTATCAAATCCACAAGGCAGTCAGTGAAGTGAGCGAGCATGTAATTAAACTGTCCCCTGTCCAACCAGTACCCGATGTGGTATCCAGTTTAGTGTGCAGAAGTGGCGATGGTGCCAGTCTGTACAGGCTTCACTCCAACATAGACTCTGTAGCCATGTTGTTTGGCAGAAATTCTTGTTTAGTAAAGATAATATAAACACTGTTTTTTGGGGATTCACGGCAGGATTTCCGTTAAAACATTTCTATATCAAACATTTTAGCCTCAATAAACAACATTTACTGTGTGCTGTTCCCGTTTATAGGGGTGTTTTTTTGAGAGTGTGGTTGTTGCCAGGGTCCATCATACAAGGTCCTAGTTTTAACTATTCTTGGTTCCATTCTTCCACAGTCAATTAAAAACCTCTAACGTCAGCATGTATCCTCAGTGTTGGGAGACGGGAAGTTTGTGCATCAGAGATTACACTAAAAGAGGACGAGGTATTATTTATTCAGGGACAGGATGTCAGTCTCAAGGCCTATAAGTTGACAGCATCTGTGCTGTCATACACCGACAGTAAACCCAGCAGCTGAGCCACAGCGCCCTCCTTTGGTCACAGTTTAACTAGCTGGACCTGAACACTAAATCCTGAATCTTCTTTTCAGTTATTCTATTTGTCCTCTTTTGTTTTACTCATTTCACTTATTCCCTGTCTCAACATAGATGTGTTTCCACTTGAATTCACACAAATAAAGAATGGAGTAATTTTTATGACATTTTTCAGATAACCTTGTATAAAAGTATCCTCGCATTAGATGACACATCATGTTGATTTGATTAAAACCCCATTATCCCTGTTCTCCATTATTACCCCCCCAACCCCGATGAGCAGAAAGAAAAGAGTTATTGAGGTAAGTTATACAGTATGTATTGATCCCCATTGATCACTCTCTAAGTTTGACTCAGCAGAGCAGTGGGCAGCCACCGTCCAGCACACAGCGACCACCACACATCAGGACGCTCTTGCTGCGAGGGGACAATGCTAACTGCCGCGTCACTGTGACAAGCTCTCTTTTATTATTATGATTATGATTATGATTATTATTATTATGAAATTGCATTCTAGGTTGTGATCTCTGCAGGCTGCAGAGACTGCATCAAAGTTACAAACAGGCATCTTGGCGCGGCTGTTCCTCACTTCTCTTCAACCCTATGCAGTGATTTGTTATTGATCAGTTAAATTACCTACTCTGCTCTGTCCACATCATATTTGTATTCTAGACAGATCTCTGTTCAGGGCAGTGGAGCAAAGTGAAACTGTGAGGAACCCAAGGCTTCCAAAGTAAACATATAGTATCTCAGTTTATTCCATAAAATTGTGAAAGTCTGTGTTCATTTTACTACAATTTTCAACTTCATTTCATGATTATTCTTATTTGTTTGCATTTTGATCTAATTGAATAACAATGGATGATATTATTGTTACAATGATATTATTGTCTTTTACATCACTTGATTAACAAATACCAGAAGAACTAGGATCCGCTGGACTCGGAGCCAATTTTTAAATGTTTCATTCACTGACCAAGGTCACAGCACAAACCTTTTAATGCCGCTGTTGTTTAATTGTTCCATTGTTTTACTATACAAAAAGTGTCAACACACCTGATTAAATCTGTAATGTTAAATCATATCAAGTCATGTTCTTTTGATCCAGTATTTCAAAGCAGTGCTATAAATGAAACGGAAAAACAGAATTAAAAGAATTAAGGAATTAAACTTTGAAACAGTAGTTGACAAATCAATCTCCAATCTGAAGCTTTCAATTTGATTTTCTTTGTAATTTAAGGACCTCCAAAGCTCGAAAGCTCAATAAAACCTACTAAATGGACCTTGTGGTGAGATTGATTTGTCGACTGCTGTCTCTAGGATAAATTTTCAACCTCAGCTGTTAAGCCGACATGAATGAGAAGTTCTTAAAGTCCTCAGAAATCTTCAGTGCCATGACAACTGCGGGAAATCCATCGGATTAGAAAGATGTCGTGATACAATCGAAAGCTCCAAAGCAGCTACTAAATCGACCTCGTGAGAATGTTTTGACAACTTACATACACCCAGCTCTTTTGTATTTGCTAAGGGGCTTTTTGTTTTCTACAACTGTCTTATTGTAAAACACTATGGTTACCTAGGAATTTGTTGAGGTTGTTGGGCATTATTGACTGTGAAACACTACAACACATTTCGTACTTCATGTGTGCGCGGCTGCTGCGTGCTTTCGCCTGTACTTTATTTGTGTTCTAATTGTGGTAGGGAATTTCAGAGCAATTTGTTCAATGTCGCAGTGAAGTAAAGTTCTAACTGGACACCCTTTGCGAGGACCCTTGTTTGGGATTTATGAGGTTGATAGTGACAACATATGAAATTCAATGACTAAATGTAAACTTCCCCAGATGGCTTTCCAACCCCTTGTGGAAAATAAACCCTGTCGTTCCAGCTCACGGTACAGTGTGTCACAGACCTGTTGATGTTATAGCAATCGCTTACCTCACGTTCCCTTATCTTTCTGAGCCACATATTTGATCAAAGTGGCCTCAATAGCTATAGACATAAAGGTGGAAGAATGACGTTTGTAGTCATAAAGAGCGCCACTATTTCTGGGGTATACCTTTGGGAGACCTGAGTGGGTGAGCTGTCAATACAACAAGTGTTGCTTCAGAGAAGATGAGCCGACCCCGATTCAACCACAACTAGCTTCCTCTGGGGGATTTCGGCAATTGATTTGAGACAAAGGAAGAGTATTAGTGGATTGTATGTGATGTTTTCAAATCACAGTAAATGGAAATGATTAAAAATGATTAAAAACGAAGCAAGGAAGAAGAAGAAGGGATTCCAATTCCAGTCCCAAGTGCTTATTCAGGGCGCTGTGGTCATCATGTGAAATTTATATTTAATCTAAATTAAATATGCAAGTGCTTTTGTCAGGGTTCTACAAAGAGTTGAAACTGTGGGTGGAAACATGAAAAAAATGTTCATATGGAAAAATCGTCACATCTGAAGTCATATATGCTACATGAAACAGTATGTAAAATACAACAATGATCACACATGAAAGCTATCATGTGTCCGCAACATACATGTGCTTTGAATTTAAATGTGGGTCTTTACAGACTTCCAGGAAATGCATCACACAGATATAGTGTTTCAGTGTCTCCATTCCTGGATTCTTGTAGATATTCAGGGTCTGTACCCTGAATATCTGTCGCTTGATTTTTTTCAGTGAATGTGTCAAATAAAAGTAAGAGAAATGTGTGAATGTTGCATAGTTTATCTGATTTTGAAAGGCATCAAAAAAAAAAAAAAAAACCTTCCGTCGGTGTATATTCAATACATGTCTCGCCGTCTCTGTATCTAGGGCGTGAAACTGTCGTGCTTCCAGCATGATTGCAAAATTCTCACTTCCTTGAGAACAGCACCATAGATACTGACGTCTGACTTCCATCTTTCAACTGACATAAATACAGGAGAAGAAGCATCTACAAATTGACTTACTATTGAGTGGGATTCAGGCTGCAATGGCAGCTTGCCAAGGTCTTCCTAACAAAATTACACCATAATTTTATATACTTGGCTGCAACATGAATCAGTAAATGAAAACCTCTTATACCCCTAAAAATACTGACTATTTGTCCTATGTTAATAAGCTCTCATCTGTTTTGTTGCTACTAATGGATGGCATTTGCCAAGCACTTGGGATACCTACAGCAGGTGGATATTAATCATTCCAGACTGATGTCGAGGATCAGAAGCGCTGTGTTTCTGTGATGAATATGACGGTGGAGGCTGCAGGATGAGGTGATGAGGTAAAGAATGAAGATTTCCGTAGCCAGGAATAAGTGCCATAACCAAGGGGATACTGGCATGGAGGTACGGTAACTGGCAGGTGCATTTAAATTGAACTTTTCAGAGAGAGTGTTTAAAAGAAAAGCCTTTTTTTTTTTGTAGAGAGAGAATTAAAAACTTGACAGATTGGTAATGGAGTGGAGATTAAGCATATGCCATGAACACGGTCTCCCCCTTGTTAATCTTTTGCAGCTTACAGTATTTTGAGTTTCCCATTGAGACACAGAAGGGTACAATCTTCTGCATGATGGATGAGCAAATATATGATCACATGTCTTATTGCTGGCTCTTCGTTTGTGACAGCTTTCATACTGTTCATTATCTTTCACCCCAGGAATAACCTATTCATGATGGGGCTGAAGCCGAGGCTGATTAAGGTTGAGGATGTTGTTACAGTCATACCAAGACCAACATAAATGGACAGAGTTTAAAAAAATAAAGGAAAGAAGACAAGTGGAAAAACCGAAAACAAATTAATAATCTGAGTACTGTACAAGCACGTGTTTCATAACATGCAGATCGTTTATGCACATGTTGGTGAGGCAGGCGCTGCTGTCATACTGGTCCTCAAAGTCTCTTATGTGTTACAGTTAAAAAACAAAACCTATCTCCTTAGGTTTCCTTTTGTACTTCTGTCTTGGATTTACTGGGCAAAGCAACTCAGCAACTGACTGAAATCAAGTACATGCTCCACAATAAGAGATTTAATTCGTTTTCTTTCATGCTTTATTTTGTAAGTACATTAAATGACAGAATGTACTGTATCAAATATCAAGGCAATTTCATTGTGTAAATCATCAATCCCTTAAATAAAAAAAAAAGACTATTAATTAACTTTATTTTTTGTGGGTCAATTTCCCATACACTGTCCGTGACAAAAAAATAAAAAATAAATAAATAAACTCCAGTTACTCTTGTTAAGTAATGTTTACTGAAAACCACAGTCCATCTATTTTAGAAAGTTATTTTTTTTTTTTTTATAAAATACTTGCTAAAAATAAATAGACATGACCCATTTTCAAAGATTTATGTCTGCAGTAATGGGGTCGGGGCTGAGTATCACAGACAGGGTACGGAAGTCAGAGATCACTGGGAGACAAACTAACAGATTGCTGTTTTGGAGGGTTTTTTTTTGTGGGATTTGATAACAAGAACAAAAATACAGAGCCATGACCGGACCGGGCAAAGTTCATCTGCTGAGGCTGGGACTGTGAGATGTTGTTGACATCTCCAGAAACCCAGTGAACCTTGAGTTAATATTTTTCCATAGAAAATGTCAAGAATGAACCTTCATGCTCAAACTCTTGCAGTGTTTCGCAGTTTCATCACAACACTGTTGCTGCAACGTATTCATATTACTTATGTTAGACTACGAGCCACCCTTAGAGCTCGTAGGAGGGGGTGGCCTATGGTATTCCTCATTCATTCATCGTGGTAATTTAGTTTCATATACTATGAATAACAATAATAGCGAACCTACTGTACATATATATCAGTAAAAATATCGTGGTCATCACTATTTAAATCACTTTTGAGCACGTAAGACCCATATCTTTCTAGATGTGCATCCTCAACTATACCTGCACATGTAATGAGTGCACCGTAGGCGAGTTAAAGTTGATACTGTCACATCATGTGATGATACCCTCAACAACCAGAGATTCTCGGACACTTTAGAGGTGTCGCTTGTGCGACAAATCTCCGCTCTCTGTGTGGCAGTAACATTTGGCGGTGAACGACTTTGATGCCGGAACGTCCAGCGCCCTGCTGGATAATGCATATGTTGTCTCAGTGCACAACAGCGGTCCATCATTACGTGTCAGCAGTGAAAGCTTTTTACACCAAAGCTATTTCTAGTGCGTCTTTGGTTGCTGCTCAGTGTGGGCAGTATTTCAAACAGCAGAGCTTGTGAGCTGATTACTGAATTACACAATTATTCTGCTATCATGGTGCACGGTTTAATAGCTGGAACATTACACCCATATTGCCACAGTAAAGAGCTTGTTCACAATTGAGACCACACATGAAAAAAACTGTATTGTACTCTTGGCTGTTATCGTATAATAGCTGCTAGAATGAGAATCAGTGGTTTTGCATAATGCTATTTTAGGGATAGCATTGTATTGTCAATGATTGCCACCAAATAATGGTGATCACGACCTGCATAATTTATTGAGGAGCATGTTTCTGTGTTCTCTTTTGAGAAAAGACCGTTTTATATTCAAACACTCGGACGTCTTCACACTTGAGTTGGTCTACAGAGGACATTAGACTGACTGCCGGCCTCAGAGCAGCAGATAGGAAATGCTTCAGAATCAGAAAGGGCACTTAAAAGGAACCAACAGCACTATCTGCTTTATAGAACAAAACGGATTAACTATTTAACGCTAGGAAAAGACGGAACTCATGATAATCTGATTTTAATGTTCTCTTCTGGGTCCTGGGGACTCCGGTCCCTCTATACCAGCCCAAAAAGAACACACTTGACATGGTTTTAAGAAAAGTTGGTACTTTAATACTTCTCCTAATTTTATGAAAACTAATTTATAAATGTGATTTTGAAACAATAACATGTTTCAGAAGTCGACTTCAGAAAGCTGTAAAACATGGTTAAATAGAGATGATATTCATTTGCTCTGTGTTTGCGACTGGTGTTGACAGAACTTTTTAAAGCAACGCTACTACTCTAAAATCCCAAATAAGTGTGTGCACACACAGAGACTTGTTCCACTACCGCCGTGGGGACATTCATTGGCATAGTGCATTCCCTAACCCCTTTCCCCTAACCCTAACCTAAACCTAATTCTGACCTGGACCCCAAAAACCAAGTCTTTACCATCAGAAAGTGGTGTCTACCTGTGGGGACCTCAGTTTTTTGACCCCAAGGTGACATGAGTCCCAGCGGATTAGTGTGCATTCAGGTTAAAGTCCCCACGGGCATATAAGAACAAGCACACACACTTGCACACTTGTGTGTGTTGCACGTTCTCACACGAGTGCATGTGGGGTCTAACAGGGGGTTCGACTTGTCTGGGATACAACTGACCTGTAACAAAAATAACATCACTATGTAGGACAACGTATTTCTTTGTCTGTGAAGGACATCTTGGCAAACGAAATGAATGTATATTTGTTCACACAGAGTCCATTAAATGTGCTATATTTCCTTATTAAGTGCAATGACAAGGCTTTATGGCCATGACTTTTCTCGATGCTCGTTTACATATTGGAGGGAGACCAGACGAAAAAATAATGAAATTTGAAAGAAAAAAGTGGTTGATTTTGCAGTTACAGTAATAATTATTATCATTACTGTTATTATCTTTAAGCCTACAGCATAAATACAACAGGTCCAGATCAGAAGTATCAGAAAACACATATTCGCGTGGAAAAAACTTTGTCTCTCTTTTTTCTATTACTGCCCTGAGGCTGCTCATACCTTGAGCAGTGGCTGTTTAATTTCCAGACACGTTCAAAAGCTGTCAGAGACGTTCCTGGATGCTTCTGAAGCCTTAATGTAAATTACAGTAAACGGTACCTGAGATAAAAACGGACATCTTCTGCGTTACGTCTCAGTAACCCAATGCTACTAGATGCAACTTTTGAGAAACTGCAGGGGAAAAAGCGTGGTTTGGCAAAGGCCCCGCGATCTGTTGAATGTAGAGTTTGTTTGAGGGGTGAGAAAATATGTCATTTCGGAGTCGTGGTTTATTCCAACGTAAGACAGTACGCACCAATGAGAGGCTTTTACGCTCCACCCTACCTGCCTCCTTTCCGCCCCCCCTTTTCCATCCACATACTCACTACTGAACACGACCTGCCGCCTGCCACATCTGGAGACGCTTCCCAGCACGAGAAACTTCAACTTTTGCGTTTTGCTCTGCGCAGAAACACTCAGGCGTTTGCGAATTATCTGTCCGTCAGGGTGAATGGGGCTCTCTCTCGATAGTAAGTAGAGATTCTTGAAGCCAAGTTGGCGTTTCTCCTCTCTCCTCTGAGCTTTTTTTTTTTTTTTTTTTTTTTTTTTTTACATCACCGTTGGAAAACAGAGCCCGCTCGGGAGTTTCATACATTCAGTTACTGTATTACTGCCACGCTAGGCTGTGTTATAGTTGAGCAAGATTTCAGGAAATAGCATCAGTGACACATTCCCATGTTATGTTCTCATTAACGAGTAAGAAAGGAGCGTAACCCAGGAAAGTGAAGTGCAGCAGTGCGTGGACCGAGCGGATTCACGCGTATCAAGTAGACAAATCTATGAAAAGTTGGTCATTTCACGCTCTGCCCTATCACAAGATTGTTATTTACTGCCGAGCGCTCAAAGTAAGCCCCGTCTGAGGTCCTGCTGGTTCACTGTCGCCTGCACGATCGTAGATGGCTGCGTTGATGGTGACATGAGTCAGAGGGAATCAAATCGTGAAATACAACAGCGACTGGTGATGGAGGGATACATTTGGGGCTTATTTTTTTGTCCAACACTGATCTAACGTTTGGAAGAGAGGACTGGAATAAGCCATAAGGCGCACAGCTCCATACTGAAGTGTTTAAGTTAGTCTGAGGGGAAATTTAAAAGACCTAAAAATACAGCGTTGGTTTCTTCCCTACAAAGAATCATTTGAACTTCCCACCGCAGAGCGAGAGCGACATAAATAGTTCTGACATGTGGATGTAATTTCAGAAGAGGAAAAAAGACAGATGCAGAGAAATAAAGAGAGCGGGCTGAGCCTGAGCATATAGTAGATTATAGGAAATTAAATCGTGGGCAGAGCGAGGCGATTACAGAGTTATGATTTCACAAGCCGCCATAAGCATCGAGAGGCCAGATGGAGTAAAAAAACACAACTCTCTCTACTTTGAAGAGAGTTAAGTAGATTAAATCATTTCATCTGAGCATCATCAGCGTCTGTTCGAGCCCTGCAAGGACTGTTGGAGGTAGAGTTGCCTCAGGTCAGGGATGGGATCCACTCTGCTGCTCCACAATCTGGACTTTCTTCTCATCTCACTACTCAGCAGTTTATGCCTGGTAAGTCATTTTCTGTGTACAGGCAACCGTGTATTTTGTGTAACGGGCCAATATGTTATTTCGATGTTGCACTCACGAACTGTGGAGGTCCACTGGTCTTTGACAGCCTCTCGGAGAGCAGACAGATGAGCAGCTGTTGTTTCAGCAGTTCATCTGTGACTGTTTTGCATAACACATAGGGGACAACAATGCCACCTGAATTTTTAATCGGACAAAACCTCTGTAATGATAACATCTGCAAATGTTCGCTCTCAGGTTTTGATTTCCACAATATCTGCTCGTGCAAATTCTGATTGAGGTAGCCTGTTATAAGGGTTTTGGAAGGATCAGTGGTTTGGTTTAATGTTTAAAAGGCAAAAGCTGACTTGAAAGACAGGAAGAGAAGAAGGATTGATGTCAAAAGCTTTGTACTCACATCACCTCCACACCTTTAATTGCCTCTGTGTTGCATGTATGCATGTCACGCTTCCTCTGGAATTGCTGCATTGCCAGTGAACGTTGGCTGACTTGGAAATAGGTTGTATGTGAGCTTAAATTGCATGTGTGTATCGACACACACTTATTGACAGTTTCATTACTGGACTGGAGGAGTTGACAAGGCTCCAAACAACAACAAGATGTTGTGATTAGTGGCACCCTTATTCCATTAAATGCATCTTCCCACAGATACGACACAATAACACAGTGTTTGTGTAAAGCAGTGCCTGGTAACCTATTTTCTGCAATAGGCAGCGCTTTGTGTTCACTACAGATTGTTTCATAGCTTTGCGTAGCTCTCAAACGCCTGAACTAAAGCAGTTCTTGCAGTCAGAATGGGAGTAAATATTTCATTCATAACTCCAGCAGCACCTCAACAGTTTCATCTCTCCAATTCACAGCTGTAATGATTTACTTTCACCCAACATTGTGATTTATAATTGCACTCTCAAATATCGCCATAGCTGTATCTAGAAGGCCTGCCGCACACACACACACACACACACACACACACACACACACACACACACACACACACACACACACACACACACACACACACACACACACACACACACACACACCCACTGTGCAGGCAGAGCAGTGCACCAAGTTGGTTCTGTGTGTTTTGGCTGAGGCTGTTCTGCATTCAACAGGCAGTTCGCCCAGGCTCTGAGGTACAGTGCATTTTCCCAGTGATGTGGTCCATCACTGTACCGCAGTGGACCTCTAGGCTCATTGGTTTAGATGGCAGAGGAAAACAATTATAACATAGCTGTGTATTTATAGCTGATTCAACATTCAGTCGTTAAAAGACTCTGTCTGTGAATGGTGTTTACCCGTTTTTAAGTTTGGTGTTTGCTTAGTCTTCCTCTCCACAAAAAAGTCATTTTTTTTTTCCCAAAGTGTGACCAAACGGGACATTGATTTCACTGAAAGCCACAGCTAAGAGTGGAAAGTCTGTGTCTCCGTTTAAAGAAAGAATACACAGCTTTTTAACTTGAGATACACAGTTGTCAAAATACAGGGTTGTGCCACTTTCTGGAGGCTTAGCATGTAAGTGATGATATCCTGGTATCATAAATAGAAATATTCCACCAGCACAACACTATGAACTGGTTGGATCTGTGCATGTTATCCCGCATTTTAATCTGAAGGAAATTGACAGATACAAGAAGAGACAAGGAATCTCCCCATTGTGTTTTACACCTCAGCAGGCTTGCTGCAGTGACAGCTCACAGACAAAGCGCTACCTCACAGAGCCTTTGTTCGGTGTGACTGGCTGTCTCACTTACTCGGTTATTACATTTATTAAGCGGAAGCACTGCTTTCAGGAACCTCAGCGAGCATTTAATTTCTACCTCATGACTGTGTTTTCCTCCGTGATGACTTGCATGTGTCTGGATCCTCACTGGAAGGTCTAGAACTGTATCTGTAGCTGCCTGCCGTAGCCAAACATTATGTCAGCTCTGGATAAAATACGACTGTGAGGACTGTCATATTTTATAGTAGACAATGCGCTTTTCTATGTGGAAAATATCTGTTGTTGACAACTTTAGCCCAGAACTGTTTTTGCAGAGAAACAGTGGCTTTGCTCTTTAATGTGGCAGGGATTTTTAGATTCAACAGTTAAATCAGTGTCGTGTTGGACCTGAATACTTGTAACCATCAATTTCACACGTAATATTTGCTAAACTATAAGTAATGCTAAACTGAAATAGCTGATACGGAAGCCTTAAAATGGCCATAGATGGAAGATTTATGGCTATTTTTCTCAGCAGAGAACCACTAGTTTTGATGTTCATATGCACGATAAATAAATATGAAACCACAGGATCAGAACTACAGTCTACAGTTTCATCAAAATGCATTTAACTGGAGAGAAATGTGCCCTAAAATGCACACAAACCATAGCTTTTTAGAATAAGTCACTATCTCCCTTTTGCCCCCAGTTTAAAAGCCCTTACAGTTAATGTTCCTAGAAGCACACAATGCATGCCCCTTGGAGTAACCTTTCAAAGACAGTACGTTTAAGAGTAGCTTTATCCATCTCTGACAAATTACTCTCAATGGAATTTAACAACCCAGATTAGAGCGCGGAATAATCTCATCTCAATCTGTCTCTGGTAATTAGGGGCAGCAGATAACTTCTCTCACTAACTCACATGAACTGCTGGTGCGTTTGTGAAATAGGCTTTGATGTTGAAAATTATTTTTGCACCCCACTTCAACGGATCTCCAGCATGATTTATGATAATTTTTTGTGTGGGTATGTGTGTGTCTCAAGGAGAATGAAATGTAGCATCTCCCTAAATGTATTCCATAAGTTTGCTTTTCACTGAGTAATTTAGACAAAACTGTAGAGACTATAGTTTATTTGATTGCCTCTTTTAATTATACTTAGTCTGCAGCTTCATGCAGAGTTATTTAACAAACATTCTCTAATAATAGATTATGCAGCTGGCCCTGCTGTGTAAGGCTGAGTGATAGTTTATTATATTCACTTTTAGAATTCGTTGTCTCTCGTTATAAACTCTCTGTGAGTTCTTACAATTTATTACACTTTGTAGACCACAATACTTGGGAGAATTTTATTTGAGGTTTATAGGATTTGTAAAAACATAACTTCGTCAGAATTTTGTTTTAACATAGCATAAAAAAACCCATCTGACTCAATGGGACAGACATGATGTAAAGTAAACTTTTTGTGCTTTTATTTTGAATATTTTAGCAGAAATTCCAAAATGTGTGTTTTGATAATCTTGCAATTATTTTTGCATAATTAATTTTGTCCACGTTGCACACCCCCGACTAGAATGTCTCCTTATCTTTTTAGCACAAAAGCAAAGTTGGAGGTTTTTTCCTATTCAATATGAAACACTCGTTCATTTACATTTGAAAAACAAATGACACCTCTTCACCAAATAATAGGTGACATGAAAGGAAAACCCTCATCGTAATTGCCTCTTTTGTTGTAAGATATGACAACCCTGACCAACCTTACTGGGTCATTTGCATAAACAGGATCTCTCTTTATCAATTATTTGGCCATGTATTTAAGGCAGCTCCTCGTGCAAGATTAGAAAAGGAAATTTCTTTACTCTTGTCTCGTGTAAAATCGTGACTGGAGTATCATATATAAGTAAATCAATCTGTCATCTATTTGAAAAGAACATCTGTGTGACACCAGGTGTTTGACCACATACCTTTGATGTTTCCATTCATTACATTATGAGATGCTACAGCAAAGTGCCACCTACAGCACATGTAACCATTATTCCATACTGTATTTACTCAGGGAGTTCAAACAGTTAGGACATGGCCTTGATCTTGATTCCCTCTCTTATCAGGCCCCATTAAGACGCAGAGGGACAACAAAGCCCTGCCAGGACCAATTTGCTCCTCTCAGTGTACATGTCTGTTCACTGTGTGCCATTTCTTATCCCTCTCATTAAACGAAAACCCCACACCCATATATGCTCACACAATAGGTATCATCGGTTTGTTTTTGGTATAGACTTCTGTATCCAAAGGGTTATTTTATGAAGGGCTCAGTTTTTCTTGTGTGTGTGTGTGTGTGTGTATATGTTTGATGTAAGGCCAGGCCTTGTATTGTGACCTTTACTGCTCCCATGAGGGAGAGGAGAAGCAGTAGGTGGTGTGTCAGCAATGATTAAGTGGCAAAGTGTGATTTTTGGTGTCAAGAACTACTACAGTTTGTTGTCTGCCTTCAGACCAGGACAAAAGCATATGGTTCAGATTTTGTTATCTGCTATTTGCTTGTTTTTTCTTCCCACTCAATGAACATATTTTACCTACAGCAAAGGCTTCTTTTTAAGCTATCCATTAGTGGTGTGCTTTTGGCTGGGTTTAACCAGTCTCCACAGTTATTTGTGAGCATCACAAAGTCTTTTTACAGTATTTAAATTGGTCACTTTTGCAGTAAATTGCCTGTTAATTTACCAATCAGAGCCCATCGTCGAACTGCTCACACAACAGTAAAACAACTGTAAGGACGCTCCCACTCTTAACATAATTTATTTTCTTACTTTATCCAGCTAGTTCAACTTTAGCGGCTGCGGATCCTTGGAGCAGATTGCTAATTGTTGCTTAACTTGAGCAAATGTGAGCTCTTGCATGGTGGGAAGCTACAGACCAGGCCAAGGGAGGACCGGCCATCTGAAAATGTGAATCCACCAAAATCCACACCAGAAAAAACAAACAAGCAAACAAATTACTTGTTCCTAAGCGAGCATGTGGGCTCAAAATAAACATTATTTGGCTCGAGCACTACTGGGATACAGCATTTAGCTGAAAAACAGGCAGTAAGCTTGAAACTAGCCCAAAGGTAGTCGTGACATATTTGTAGGTCGGCTAATTTGACTTTGATACTAATCCTTCAAACAGGGAAAGGATGAATCCTTGTAGCTTTAATAAGGATTAGAGTTAATGATTTTCATCTGACAGGGAACTCCCACTGTCTTTCAAAAGTGCAGGGTCCTGATAGTGATGATGCGTAATAATATTTGGTGGTTTGGAGAATTTTAATAATGTTTATTGTGTATGCTTCAATGCCTGGCGCTCACTTTTATATGTCTCATAGTTATTACTCTGGTTAAATGAAGGTTAAATAAAATGAAAGTTCAATTAAATAAGTTGAATAAAACTATTGGGCTGGTAGAGGAGGCTAGATATCAGAAAATGTTCGCATCATCACTTCCTATCATCATTACCATTTTTCCACATTACGCAACAGCTCTCGTAGGATATGAGGAACAACCAAATGTGTTATCTTCTCCAAGCTAATTTAATTTAAGGTGCGGTGTAGCCTATTCATTTGTGCTGGTTTTCCATCTGCCCCGCAAAGTTGGTAGAAGCTTTTGTGTTGGATCCACTTCAGACTGTTCTCTCATCACAAAAATTACGGAACTGCTGTTGTGCAGAAAACAACAGCATTTAAAGTGCTGATGAAGAGGCAGTTCTGATGCCATCCCGTAGCAATCAGTTATTTTATCTCTCCAAATTTCACCGCGTTTTCAACTGTTCAACAACTGTGTTGCATGCTCCTTGTCCTGAAATCAACAAACATCAGTCACCGTGCTCCCCGCGACCTCACCACAATGATTTCGGACAATAGAGTCTGAAGTGCTGTAATCAACGAGTTTGCTATGCTCACTTTTTCTCAACCAGCCTCTCTTCTCTTACTTCAGTTTCTTACTTCAGTGTTTTCATACAGAATAATGTTTGTTTTGACAATAAAGACAACTATGAAATTACTACTTTTAGCAGGTAGGCGTATAGAAATATAGGGCTTGGCAATAATTCAGTATTATTGTTTATCAATCTTAAGCTGAATCATAGAGTACCATGATGTGATCATATGATCTTTTCTTCACATCTTCACTGTGCCATTAAATCTAAAAATATGTGTGTCAAGTTCAGCTTTGACTGAGTTGTGACTCAGAGAAAGAGTGCCGTTTTTGACTTGCAGACCAAGTCAGGCCTGATGCAGTATCTTTGCCACAGTGTGCCAGTTGCTCATGCTAATGCCAGTTTGGACTGGTGTTGCTGCAAACAGAGGGTTCACATTATTGTACTGTTGAAAAGGATAAGAGGATTGTATGATGTCAGTCCTGCCAGCTGCGATCCTTTATAACCAAGTCTCCGTGTGTAAAATGTAGAAAAAAGTCTTCAACACATTGCTATATGAGGTGGTGGCAGTCTAATGACTCTAGGATTTTATGACTGGTTCATAACAAGTCGCTATAAAGAAGGTTGGATACTGGAAATAGTTTCACATCAACCAAACGCTTCAAATCACAGCCTTCATTAAAATAATGACTTTGACTCCAATACTTCTTATAGGCCACCGCATGTGCAAGAACTTGCGATAAAATTATTTATCCCACTAGTCTTGGGTCTGTGGTCTTGGTCTGAAGTGAAAAACTATCATAACAGTAATGAGCTTGAGCTTTTTTAGAATTTTCTTTTTAAATAATATGCATTTAGATGGGAATTAACAGGTATAAGGGGTGACAATAGGTCAGGGAAGCTTTTTAAGTTGTGTTGGAGGTATAGTTATGGATAGTGCTTTAACCACGGGAAGCGTGAAGCTCTGTGGAGACGGTCCACGGATACTGTGCTCACTTCTTGAGTGAAATGTCACATCCCTGAGTCACTGAAACACAACAAAAATAACATGTTTACACTGTCAGCTACGAGAGTATCATGTAATTGTGTGTGATGAACTGGGAAGAAATGGAAATCAGCAGTCGTATATAAAGCTGAATGCCGGATTTGAGAGAGGGTGTATTGTGGTGCACAGATGATATTTATACCCACCTTGGTTAAGATGTGATCTTTCCATCCAAACGAGATTATGTGTTGGCAGATGTGAGAGGTCCTGTTTTGAAATTTAGTTTTACAACACGAAACGTGGATTAAAGGAGCATGGAGGTGCAACCTCTGTATCAGCTGCTGTATATGGCTTGTTGCTGCAGAATGTGAGTCACTTTCTGTCGTCACTGGTCAGTTAACATGTTTGCCTGAATTTTCCTGGGATCAGCATGGGATTCAGCTCACAGAGGCAACTTGTAGTGGGAAAATACCCTTCACACACATATCACTATGCTCAGGGTTTCACTACAGAGCTTTACAGTAGCTGGGAGGATTCCTGGAATAATTGCCGAACAATCTAATTTCTTGAACTTTCTCTCGGAAATGCATACATTCTCATGCCATGGCTATCTTTTTTGAGTGAGTGACACATTGCTCAGTTTTTAGAGGGCCTGTGAGTCAGACTTGTAACGTGTGTGTTAATAGGAGAGTCTTCAGTTTCACCAGCATGGTAAGGTTATACCATGGCTGTGTTTGACTCAGGAAAGGGCTTGTTTTCTTGACTTACCATGACCTCTGCTTTTTTTTTTTTTTTTTTAACTTTTCCACTTGAAGAATGCTAGAGTATGTGTAACTCAATGCCACTTTTACACTTCACTGAAAAACGTACACTTCAAACAGATATCTTAATGGTGTGCCTCTGCCATATGAACTTCAGCAATCATAAAGATCTGCTGTTTGGATACATACTCTGTGAGATTGAGTTGGCGGCAACATTAGCTTTTTTCCTCTATTTTTTTAACCTTGGCGACTTCATGATGTATTTATATCAGCTCAGTTGTACTCAGTCATCCTGTGAATGATGCTTCTTCAGAAGCCAATGAGTAGCAGTTTTACAAAAGATCAGCGAAGGCAAAGGAGGCTGTATTTGATGATGCCAAAGGTGCTTTAGTAAACTAAATCTGACAGTTTCACTCCCAAACC
Source organism: Xiphias gladius (assembly GCF_016859285.1). Lineage (NCBI taxonomy): Eukaryota > Metazoa > Chordata > Actinopteri > Istiophoriformes > Xiphiidae > Xiphias > Xiphias gladius. Next base: position 17,859,312 of record NC_053413.1, on the reverse strand, counting down.
TTGCCTCCCACCGTTTCTTTTTCTCACTGTCGACGTGTCATAAATTTATTTATTAATTTATTTTTCCTGCAGACAGGCAGTTTCCGAGTTTCAGCTGAATACCCAGGACATGCTGTACGTGGTGATGGTTATCTCAGAGAGGTTAAAGCTCCGGCCATGTGTCAAACATTTGACACATGTCAGAGTGACAGGCTGCCTCTCCTCTGTCGGTCTTTGATAAGGTGGTCTGGCCTCCATCTTCTACTCACTGAGCGTTGAGAATGTCCAATATCAACATTGCTGTCACCAAAGCACTGCAGTAATAAACTGTCGCACAGAAGAACAGCAGAATATAATAACTCAACAATTCGAAAAGATCAGGGACACACTGATTGATTGCCAGGGCTATGATGAGTTTGTGTCCTTAGTGGTTCTTTTTCATCAGTTACCTGCTGTATCAATATTGCGGTGCAGACTTCCTTGCGGGCAATATGATTGGAATCCCAGAGTACCTCAGTTGAGTTGACATGTGAAAATTCTCAGCTATGTAGATGCCTTTGCCATTGACCGACAGTTCTGCTCAGCCCTACCCCCACTGTTGGTGAAGGGATTGAGTTTCAAATATATACAAAAGCTCTCAGGCTCATTCTGCTCTCCTCAATGCAACAAGAATTGAGTTTGTCGACAGTTCCGAGTCAATTCCCTAAATGATCAAGAGCAGGAAGAGTAGGATTTCACACATCTAATCTGAGTTGTTTAAGTGATTTGGGTGCAGCTCACAATTTGGGCAGGAATACTCCCCTAGCATATGGCGTATGGCTGAGAGGAGGCTGGGTTTCTTAAAAGGACCTTTATTAGTTTCATTGCAAAACTCAGTGGCTTATGGGTCTGTAAATATGCAGTTCACAGCTCCAGATTTTCCAGCAATAAGTAAGAAATCCTCACACTGCAGTGCAGGGAAAATGTCAGCCAATTTTAAATTCAGATAACAGTGCAAAGTTTGGTTGGACTTTGCTACGTTAGCTCTACTGCATTTAACACTTGAGCCAATGAGAGCACAAGCTGTGAATGTGGTTGCAAAGTTCATGTCATGGCAGATCTGAAGTTAAAAGTGCTCTATTAGAATATACAAACAGGTGACAAATTAAAGGAAGAACCAACATTAAATGTCTTAGTAAGATGTTGGGCCAACACGTGCCGCCAGCACACTTTCAATGCTCCTTGGCCTAGATTCTACAAGTCTCTGGAACTCTACTCGAGGGATGGCACAACATTCCTCCAAAAGATATTCCCTCAATTGGTGTTTCGGTGATGGTGGTGGAGCGCGTTGTCTAACTCCTTCCAAAATCTCCCACAGGTGTTCAACTGGGTTGAGATCTGGTGACTGCGAAAGCCATAGCATGGGACTCACATCATTTTCGTACTTATCTAACCATTCAGTGATCCCTGGTGCCCTACGGACGGGGGCATCATCATGCTGGAAAAGTACACTCCCATCAGGATATAAATGTTTCATCATAGGTTGACTGAAGCTCCTGCCATCCGTGCCCCAACAAGGAACCCTCTTTCAAAGTCATTTAGATCTTTTCCTCTCGCCATCTTGATACAAAATGAGAATCAACTGGGCCTGCTCAGCATGTTTATATATGTCATAGAGCATTAAGCAATTGCTTAATTGTACTGGGCAGTGCACCTGTGTGGAAGCAACTGCATTCATTATTTACTCATTTATTCAGGTTTTTCCTCTAATTTGTCACCCGTCTATATTTGTATAGTCCTGGAGGGATTTCATTCATGTTTGGGACTGACATTTGCAAGTGTAATATTAATTGTGAATCGAAGGTCAGATAGATGATTAATTCCAAGTGTTACTGCGAATTTTTTGCATGAGTTCTTCCTCCAACATTAGAAGACATCGGTCATCCTTTAAAGTTCAGTTTGTCTCCATGGAAGACTAGTGGCGTGTGGGCTGGGAAAAACGCTAACCAACCCTGTGGCCCTGTACGTTCAGTGGCCATTATGAAATGAATGAATGAATGACTGATTGAATTAGTTCATTAACAAACTAAAATGATTACATACATTCCTACATTTTGGTTAATTAGATTTTAGAAGTCTATCGAATTATATCTTTGTTGCAGGTTTGTTGTGGGAGCTCATGTTTTTTTTTTTCAAATTAAAATCAGATATTCAAAGTTTGACATACAGCAGAAGCATGTTATGGAATTACTGCATTGCACAGATAATACAGTGCATGGTGTTGGTCACTCAGTAATAATTCACACTAAATGTGCACTGCACAGAGGTAATGTCTAAAATGTGGCACATAGATTTGCTGTTGTATGTAATGGTAACTTGGCAGTGTTTTGGTAGTGAGTTTCATAATTTATCGGACTTACCATGTGACTAGAGGTCGTGGCTTATTTCTGCAATTGTTTTTAGTGGTAATGTAATGTGGCATGGTAGTTTTTGGAGGAAGCAGACCTCTGTGTGGAATCAGCTCATTTGATGTGTTATTATGGATGAGGTTTTTTTCAAGGATAATGTGCATCGTGAATGCTACAGTAAAGACTTGTTAAAGCCAGTCAAGAATTGACATTCAGCGCAAACTATTATAGATACTGGATTGACATCGACTCGGAAGAATTTTCCTATTTTTATTATTTATTTTTATTTCCAAAGTTGTAAAATTGCCTGTTTACTTGTACATACTGTCATTACAGCATCTCTCCTCACGCATGGCCACAAAATAATACAGTGAATGTGTTTTTAAAAGAGATTTAAGACATGCAGTATACATAAGAAGGTGTTGAAACGTCCTGGTATCTCAGCCAATAAGGGCAGTGGAGTCAGAAAAGAAGTGCGCTTACCAGACTTCTGTAGCCCTCTCCTCATCTCTGCTTGAGGCTTCATTAGTCGGTGACTTGCATAACGAGCCTGAATCGCGGATCAACCTGTGAGCAGTGGAGATAGTTTGCAGGTAATGTAGGTGTCACTTTTTGACAAAGAAGAAAAATTCATGAAATAAAAAAAGATGACATCGCTGGTTGTGCTGCATCAATTTTGATAATTTTTCATTTTGTCTGTCCGACAATGTTATAGGAGTGCAATTCTAAATTGGTCAAGTACTCTTTTAAAGAATTTAAGCTTTTCGGATAGTGAAGCTTATTTTGATCTGCTTGGTATTGCATTGGTTTCAGTTTAACATGTGACATGGCAGAAGTTGTACTATTTAAAAGGGATTACTTTGAATTATGCAGATGTGGGAAAGCTCAGAAACCCTGGTCCTATATGATCCTTTACTTTGCCAAGAATAAGTTTTTCTTTAGTTCAACACTCATTTAAACCATGGATGTAAAGTATATTATCTAAATTTAAACATTGTAACTTCTTGTCATTAGGCCAAAGCAGGGAAGGGAATTGAGAACCGGGTCCAAATTTTCCGAATCATCGGAATCATATGCCTCCGAGCTTATCAGTTCGTTTTATCAATGCTGGAATAGTTTTTCTGACAGTTGCACATGTTAAAACAATAACGTCAAACTCATGTGTCTACGTTTCTGGAAACTTGCAACAAGAATCAGTCATGGCAGAGAGAACGAAACGGTCCAAAGCGTGGCTTCGTTTCATGCAGAAAGATGAGGACAGTGCTAGTTGTAATGCAGCAACTCCCGTACATAGGAGTTGTGTGTCCTGCAGTAACTGAGTGGGGACTAGAAGTTTCTCTGTGCGCAACTGCCTAGCTAACGCCTAAATGTAGCCTGCATGTGAGGCCTTAAGGGGACATCTGTAAAATGTGTCTACAGAAAATAACCTTGGTTACACTCACTCCGTCTTAGCTGCATGAGTCTCTGCATGCACATCGGTCACACACTGCGCCACCCACCACCACAAGTAATTTCTCAACCTGTGGGAAACACTGCGGTGCTAGTTTTAATGTCAGTAAAATGTAAATTCAAATAAGGGTGGAAACACCACCAATATGCAGAAACATCTCTCTATGCTACACAGGCATAGCTTCAAGGAATACCATGAATTTGACATTCTACGCGCAAGCGCCACAGCTTCTCAGCCGAGTGGCACGTCCGTTACCAAGGATAAATATCCTATGTTATAATAACATTAGCGCCCCACAGGCAGGCTCAGCAGTTTTTTTTCTTTGACCTAAATGAAAACAAATTCTGTACAAATATTTCTTCATTTCATCCATTTTAGATGATGACAGACAGACTATTGCTACAGCTAGCTCAGAGATAATAAAACAATTGTGTTGACACTGAAAACCTGTGTGGGCCACCTTCCTTTCCACACAAAAGATCGAGAATCGTTAAGGGAATTGATAATGGCATCGGTATCAATAAAATCTAATCAACTGGTTCTGCATTCCTTTGCTCCTAATAAGTGAATGATGCACAAAGCAAATTAACTCAAACTGTGCTGCTTTGCTTTGTTTACAATGGGCTAAATGTATATCCACTTGTACCGTTCTCATCTGTGCACGCTATTTGCCTTTTGCCATGGACTCTGCCTTTCACCCATGAGTTCCAGTCATTTTCAGTCAAATAAAAACATGGTTCAAAGACCTCAGCACCAATGACCTTGTAGTAAGTGGAAAGTGGAAAGCTCATGCTGACAAGCCAGTTGCAGGCCTCTCAGTTGGAGTACACGGTTAACAGTGCAGCCCCTGTGTGCTTTCATTTTCTTCACTCACTAGACAGTCTGAGCTTCTTCATCCTCAACTGTATGCATTAACATTTGCGTCTCGGATGTGTATCACATCCTTTAAATGCAGTTATACTGTGACATATATACTGTATGTATCTCTGTAGTTAATCCGTTAATGGCTCTGCACATCATGTAGTTCTTTATAGAATCAGATTTGTGTGAGCACAGCTTTTTATAGACTCAGCAGGCCTGCAGGCAGCATTTGAAAAGAGATGTCACAAAAAACAAAACAAAATAACAGTCTTAGAGACAAAGTAATAGGCACCTTGTTTACTTGCCTTGTATGCTTTTTACCTTTGAAGGTCATAGTAATGTTGTTTCTATCATGTTTTATTCATTTCTATGCAGCAGGAAAATCCGTGGCTCAGCAAAATTATTAAGAGTGATCTAGCAACCAAATTAGAATACTTTTGACCATTTTGGCCACATGTCGACACTAATAACTACACTTTGAAATGGAAACATATTTCACAATGGTTGTTCATTAATGGGAGTTTAATTCCTATTCTTTGCCGACCTCTTAAATTAAAGAGCTCTGACATGACTTTGCCTTTGCTTCCTGATTTTAAATTGATTTTAAATTCTGTTTGTGTTAGAATGGCTCCACCGAAAAGTACTTCAATCAAGGTGACCATCTGCACAAGGTTCACTCTCTTCAATAAGCCTCTTCAATAAGTAAATCAAAAGGGTGGAATATTAGCGGGCAATGAGAGACACCTTGGGTGATTGAGCAGTGCCTAATTAGTCCGCAATTTAGAGGCTTTATTAGGAAGGCAGTTACAATTAGGGGTCTTATACAAACAGTGTCCTTGTCCTAGTTTTTGGCAGGCAACCGGCTGCTCGGAGCTCCTTTGGTTAACAGTGGAAAAGGGGCTGATTGCTTGAGGCGTTGCCCTCTACATGTGTCACCTTTTTGTACTCTGCTCCTTCTTCACTCAAATGTTAAACTACGTCCACACTGCACTGATTGCTGTGTTGTGCTCTGCTCTTCCTGGTAATGGCACACACCATACTTGCTGTAGAAATTATTTTCATCAGGTTTGTAAGGTCAGAAGGACAAGCATGGCGTTGGCTTTTGACTTCAAAGTGTTCTTCCTTGTGCTCAGTCTTACTGGCCAAATTCTTTGCACGCCAGCTCCCACTGCATGACTGTCTGCACCTACATTTTTTTTTCTTGTGTATGAGTGTGTGTTAGCTCTGAGGACGGGCATTTCCACGTAGTTGTGTGGTTCATTGACTTTAGTTTTGACATCGTGTGGTTACAGTCACTTGGTGACTTTTTAAGACGGCACTGCATCTGACATTAAAGCACAAGATCAACCAGAAGCTCCGGTTCTGATAGTTGTAAGGCTGTAACTAACGATTATTTCATTATTCATTAATCTGCCTGTTATTTACTCAATTAATCAATTAAACATTTAAAGATTTAATGTAGAAAATGTGAAAATAGTGAAAAATGCCCGTCAGAATTTCTTCAAATGTCTTGTTTTGTCCGAACAGCAGTCCAAAATCAATAAATATTCAATTTGCTATCACATAAGACAAAGAAAAGAAAAAAAATGTTGTCACTTTTGCAGAAAAAAGGTATTAAACAATTAATTGATGATCAAAAGTTGTCGATTAATTTTCCATCAATCAAGTAATTGTTTCAACTCTAAATAGTAAGGGTGAACTAGATAAATATTTTGTTACAATTTATGTAAGTTTGTACAGCATCACAGTATTTATATACATTGAGAAACTGTCAATTTTTTTTGTTTTGGCTAATTCAGTGAATTAAATACATTAATAATCAAGGTAGCAAAAAAAATACATTGATGCAAAAATTCTGTAAATCTATTATTTCCATGAACTAATGCTGCTCGTTCATTTGCAACACTGTCCAAATGGCCTAATACAACCAGAGATAGTAAAGGCATAGCCACTTCACAGAATAAAAGAAATCTCTGCCCTTTTCTATAGTGACGTTCTGTTATGTCTTTTTTTTTTAGTAGCTATTTTTCGGTTTCATCAGACTGCAGTTATTCTTGCAAACTTCATGTGATGCAGACACTTCTATGCGTGGGTGTGTTCAGTTTGTTTATTTCAGACAAAATTGACTTGCTTGCTTATGAACAATGGCCGCCTTTAAATCATCAATTCAGGGAATGTATTGATCACTGCGAGTGACTAAAAAAAGAAACACTGTGTACAAATGTATAATATTTAATCATTTTTGACACGGTATCGGAAATATTCATGGTGGCTCCCAAAATTCCACAGATGGTAATTTTTGAAGTTGTAGGTTGTGGTTGTTGTAGTATTGGATTGCATTGTATAATAAGTATTATTTTGCTCCTCCGAGTAGGAAAATGAGGACAAAATATAAGCAGTTACGTAGTGTTGTCTATTGTTGACACAGTGTCTATGTGACATTCAGGAGTAGCCCTGAGCAAGCAGCAGGCAGAATGATCAGCATACCAAGGTTGCTGGTGGTGGCTCAGTGGTGATTGATACTCCTTGCGAAAGTGGTAGTCTCTAATGACACTGGCTTTGTGATGTTTAACAAAGTGGAATACGAATTGAAAAACTGCCTGCATGCAATGAATTATAATGTTGACAGTGAGATCCAGAGCTCCAATACTTAATAATAAGGTTCTGCCAATTAAGTGGATTTCTTAGCAGCTGAAACAGAGAAACCTTTGTAACGCGGACACTCGACCCTGAATCACTAAGGCTACATGACCTGACAGTCAATTCACTGTCATCACTCATTTATGAAAGCTTTTGTGTGAAAAATGACCTTTGGAAAGCTTTCAGACATGTTAGGGCTTATCCTGTTTTTTTTTTTCTTGCAGCAGTATGTATTTTGGTGAAAGTCTCATTTAAAAATGGATGAGTCCATTAGAACATACCTGCTGTCCAGCCTAATAAATATTGTAGAGCCCTACTTTCTGCAACCTCACCTATTTCATTTTCACAATTATTACGATTTGCAGCTATTTACTTACATTGACCCACATTCTTGACACTTCATTCATTATTACAGCTGATACTAACAAATGGAAAACCTAAATAATCAATTTTCAGTCGGCTGAAGTCTATTTATCAACATATAATTTGTGAAACTTTTGTGTCTAAGGTGGCATAATGTAGTGGACAGTTGTTTTTTTTTTTTTGGTCATATTCCTCTGCTGACGAACACAATCATGAATGAACGCTGCTTCACGACTAATATCAACACTGACACCTGACACCTCATATTTTATCCTCAACTGCTGTGATTTAAAGGATTACGGTTGATGTTGCCAAGCTGTGACTGAGAGGGTAACATGCCATTAATGCTTGAGCATGTGTAATAAAACTACATGTTCTGTTACATCTGAAAAAAAAAGCTCATATGGATTGTAAATCCACTTTAAAATATATATTTTTAACCTGTAATCCTCATAAACCATATATACAAAATAGACTATATTTAAATTTATTGTAACTCATTTTCCTGCTAGCAGTCTGCCAGATGTGTTATTAGCTGACACTTTGGTGAAATCCATTAAGATATTATGAAATGTCTAGTGCTTTTGATTGTTGCATAACCATTAATAGTTTTTAAGCTTTTGATGAAAATTAAAATGCTGCATTTGCATTGCGTTATTGGAGGAACGGCCCATACTTCGCGTATTAAATCACTTATATAACACAAGAATGGTCCTTTTTAATTTGGAGAACAACACAATCACTGCTATCTGGACTCCACGAGATGTATGCTGCCTCTCAGAGCACACACAATGTTTCCATCCATGACAAAAGTGCTGTTCTTCAGGCTTACGACCAGAGTAGGGTATAATTAGGAACTAAATGCTGCTTTAAGTCAGAATGTGGTCTGCAAGCATTTCCAAAGGACAACCAGTCTTGTGGTTTGTGGTTTTTATCATCAAATGCAAATTGCACAGTTGAAGAGGAGTGGCACTGACTCATAGAGTTTATAATATCCAGGAACCTCATCCGCTAAAACATTCATGCGGTGCAATATGTCAAAAGTAACATATTCATGTTTTTTCCAGATAGAGGACAGGCCATTAAAAACAAGATTCAGCGGAGTTATAATTTTCTAGACCTCCCTATTTTTTGGGGGAAAAAACATACAGGAAAGTCAAAAAGCCCTTGGGATCAAATTTTGAATATATGCCAACAACAAGGAAGTGAATGTTAGCTTATGGTGTAAAGAATGGCAAATGACCAAAACACGTACATAAAACAAACATTCGACTGTATTCCCATAATAGAGGCGCTTTACAGCGACCAGAGTAAATATTATTGTATATTATTTATCATTTATGTGATGAAGTGTGATCTGGAGGGGGGAAAGTCTCACTCATACGACCATTTACCTAAAAATCTCATCCTCACCGACTGATCAGCAAACAAAGAGAGGCATTATTGGATGACTCTGAAGTGATAGAGAAAATTAGTATGGTTTGTGCTACAAATAAAAAAATACTGGCCGAGACATGTCGACCAGAAAAACATCTCAAAACACTGAATTAAGACAGTGTGTGTGTATCCACAGCACCCAGTTTCTCCCTTCCCCTCGCATTTAATAGCTGTTTGAACACTAATCTTTCACCGTATAATACAGTATATTCATAATACAGACAACTGGAATTATGCTTCTTTTATAAACATGGATGCAAAGAGAACTCCAGCCACAGTTTTTTTTGTTTGTTTATTTGTTTTATTTTTGCTTTCAGCTACTGTACTGTACATGTGACATGGATGACTGGTATGGGGGAAAGTCAGTGTACTGGAACATCAGAAACTGTTTTTGGTACTGAGGCATATGAGATGTTATTTTATCTTTTTTACTGCTCAGTGACATTTTCAGGTGAATCACACCTCTGAGTTTCAGCTGTTTGTTTTCAAATCAACTCATTTTGCTCATGGCGGAGATGAAGATGGAGAGGCTGTCTGCAGCCCAACTGCTGTTTCGCCTCTCAGCCTGCGTCTGACTGAGCAGAGTCAGCTCTTGGACACTGTGGTCCTCTAGAGCCACCATCAAGCTCACCTTTCAATTTTCAAAGGAACCCATAGCCTGACATGTCATAAATACAAAATATTTCTTTTGCACAAGTATGTTGGCAACACGAAAACATTTTCTGCCACACTTTGATTACCCTGGTGAATAAAACAGCTAAACTAGTCTTTGCTTTCTGTCACTTCAGCATCTTGTTTAAGGGGTTCTGTCAGAGTTTTGTCAGTTGCCGGTGTTTTACTGGTCTAAGCTGCAGCCTTTTTGTGCCGCATATTTGTAACACACCATATACGTAGCTGGCTACCTCCTATAATTCATGCTACAGCATTATCAGCTGCAGCTTGTAGCATTATCATAAATCTGTTGGGAATTACCTGAATTAGCTGGTTTCATTAAAATGTATTCATCTTCGTTTGATGGACAGCAGTGAGCTGCACCTTGATTCATTTCAACTTTTTAAAAATGTATCCGGCAGTCATCTTAAACAAGCTACAACCAACGATAAGCCTCTATTACAGTAAACATATGTCAATTCTGGCAGAGAGATGGAGGTCCGTGTAAGGTTCTAGCCCCTTTGGAGGTTTGGTGTCTTGCTTAGAAATTCGCTACGCTCTGCCATTATAGTAGTTGGAACTAGCATTTTGTTGAACCACTGCTGATTTTTTTTTTTGTATTTAGATGACTTTGTCATGGTCTGAGATACTACTAATGAGATCATTTACTTTGAATCCAAATCCATTATTGACTTATTACAGATAATTCCACTCCATTGAGCTCAGTGGTGTTCTTGCGGTTCATTTCAACTTTTTGGATACTCAAGTTTTTTGTTTTGTGCTTTCTAATGAAAGTTTACCTCGCAAGCTCCAGCATTTGACTCTCTGATTCACTGTAGGTCATTTCAGGAAATGACTTTGGTCAACCACAATTTTCTTGAAAAAAAAAAAAAAAAGGAAAAAGCGTAAGTCTGTCCACAATCAAGACTGTTGGTAATGTACCGGAAACCCAGTGTCTCCATTCAATGTATGCTTGGCGTCTATCCACATGACTCCATTTCTGGTGGACGATTTTTTGTAATCTTTTTTTTTTTTTTTTTTTTTTTTTTAAATATATTCAAAAATCAACAAATGAACACTGAAGATATTCATCTGTCGCACTAGAAAAGTTAAACTTTTAAAGCTAAATATAAAATTTGGTTACTAAAATAATTAAGTACACATATGCTCAAATTAGAAAAACTAAACTTTAAATGTGCCTTCACTCCCATACTCTGTAGTGTCAGTATTTAGTTATAGTAGTTCAACACTGTCTTGACACACCAGCCTAAATACAGTTCTCTCAATATTGGTCTTATATCCTTGCAGAGAGCTGCAGTTTAAGTCATCAAGCCGCAGTTTGCAAAGACAAATAGAAACTTGTGGTTTGTTCAAGTGGAGTTTGTATTCTAGGGACCAGTGATGAAAACACACGTATTTATATGGTGTGTATTTTTCTAATTTTCATTCTGGCACACACTCAAAAGCATTTAACAAAAAGAATACTGTGTTTTGAATGAAATGCATTAAATAAGAATGTCCATGTTTCTCCCTATGAGAGTTGTTTACTTTGGAGGTTTGGACGCTGGCCAGTGTAGGAGGAATAGTTTTCAGAAATAATCAGGGGGGCACACTTATTACCGCGGATTCTCTTCTTAAAATGGTAAATGATACTCTTCTGCATCCCTGTGAGCGGGAGTCTGCAGATGAAAGAGAAATTCCTCTAGTTTTTGAGAAAGAAAATAAACCCCGAAACTCCATGCCTCATTTTAGTTTCATGTTTCACAGGGGCTCAAACTGCGTCGTAAAGGTGAAGACATGTTCTTAATGTGTTGGAACAGCAGCCTCACGCACCAGGTTTATAAAAAAAGAGCTGAATAAAGCAAACTGCATCTGATGTGCGCCCTGTCATTTCAAAGTGCAGTAAACTAGCTGACATTTCACACCACTTTGAAGAGTTTGACTAAAATAAATAATAAAATATATTCAGTAGATACATAAAATGGATAGTAATATCTAGTTTATTCCCATTTAAACTGTAAAGATCCACTAATGTGTTACAAAATTGCTCAACATTTAAGTACTTTACTGGACTACACTGTGATGATAATGACACTTGTCTTTTGAGAGCAGTTAGCATCCTGATTCACTGGCCTCTGTTTCCTGCTGGTTAAGCTTTCACCTAAAGTAACACCAGCCAGTAATTTAGATGAAAATAGTGTAAACGTTTCAGGAGCTGTCAGTGGAATATTCTATATTGGCATAGTTAGCACAGTAAACAGGTAGTATCTATCCTTGTTCGCCTGCGGTCAAATGTTGTTCCATCTGTGGTTGTTTACTGTGCAAAGCCATAAACGTCTTCATTCTGTAACCTTATTCATTTCTCAGACTGGACATCCTTATTTCAGGGCTGCAAGTAGTGAAAATATTGATGGATTGAGGTATTATGGTTTTGTGTGCAGCAAACCCATGATGGCTTGGTATTTACAGTTTAATTTTAAGATCACGAAATTACGCACTCGCACTGGAGACAATGTATACACGTGTCTGTTCCCAAATGTCTCCTTGTGTCAGCATGAAGATTTAGAAGTTTCTCAGCTGCCTCTTCAGATTCTGAACAGGCAGCAGAGGTGGCTTAAAAAGTCTGGAAAATATCAAAAGTTTCCTTTGCTTTGTCATTTGTAGCAGCCAACTGCACCAATATAGATGCTGCTTAGTGTGCAGTACTTCTACTAACTACATAAGCATTCCAGTGATGGACTATAGGTACATTTATTCAAGTCCTGTACGTAAGTACAATTTTGAGTTACCTGAATATGTCCATTAGACTTCTACTTCACTACATTTTTGAGGAAAATAATGTACTTTTTACTCCACTACAATTACTAACTCTAACTTAGTAAGATATTGAATGCGTGACTTTCTGTTACATTCTGTTACATGATACGGTACTTTTACATTGTTGTATGACCACTTTTACATTAGCATAGTATCTGACTTCTTCTTGCACCACTGCATTTTTCATAGTGGGAAACAGAATGTGACTGTAAATATCTGGACTAACGATTCTGTTTTGTGGGATTTAACATATTTGTCATTGCTTGTTAGATGCTTGAACCCAAACATAATTAGGCAAACACCGTCTTATTAAAAGGTTTTTCTCAACATCTGACATTAACAAATAAATCACGTTGGCCAAATTAAAATCTCATTTATAAGGGAGGCATGGACAAATCAGTGGCATCTGATTGTAGTTTTAGACAGAACAGAACATAATAAGATATCCTGAGAATATCTCCACATTGCCTTTGCTTTTTGTAAGCTGGTGCAGAGGCTATGGTTGGATATTGTATTTTAATTTGTTTTGTAGATCAAATTTTAAAAATCTAATTTGGCCTGAAAATGACTGTGATACTGTTCACGTATTCACTCTCCCTGTCTGTTTTCATTCCTTTCTTCTCTGCATGTTGTGACTGAACGGCCTCCTGGTAAATGAATTTCCCATCACTACAGCATGTAAACCAGCCCGCTTTTTTTGTTTTGATAGAAATAAGAACAAAATTAGGTTTCGATACATTCAGATTTGTGATTTGTGTGTGAAACTGACAAATGCAACGGCAGCCAGGGAGTCAGCTGCTTTGAGTGAATGTCTGTCTTTAATTTGTAATGTTTGCTCTGCATCACTGAACCAAAAAAACAAGACTGGGAGTTTTTTTAGCTATACCTCCAGGCACACTGTATGGCACACACATTAGTTTGTGTTTCGTGGTGTGGATACGTATTGTATTTTGCCTCAGCATGGCTCAAAGGACCATGAGAAGCCCTATACGACAGTGTAGAAAATCCTGGTGATTTGTGTGCTGATCTATGCATTAGGTTTAGCACTGGGCTCGAATTTTTATGTTTTCATTTCCACTTTTCTTGTCACGCTCAGTTAAAAATGAATGTGGTCATTTTCAATACAGTCACATTTGTCATTGCCCAAAATTAATCTGCGGGCGAACAGCAAGCCAGTCAGTGTGACCTATTAGAATGGAAAATGTTTCCTTGACTGGAAAGCCACACCTGAGGTACCACGCCACACTCAAACACAATGTTCAAAGGCAGAGAAAATATAAGGTGTAAGGAAATGTTGGGAATAAAATGTCGTTTTTGTCCATGCTGTAACTTTGTCATGTGTGTTTAGTTACCACGTAGAGGATTTAACCACAGGAATATAAACTGGAACTATGAACAACATGTGAAACTGATACTGTTTGTTCTACGAAAAAAAAAACCTCAGTCTTTTATAGCAATTTTTTGGTTCGTGACAGTTAAGACATAAATAAATATACTGCTTAGCTCATGAACACTTGACAGGTGAACTGTTACAGTCAAAGCACAATCTAATCTGACCTTCCAGATACAGAGCAGGCTGTCTCAAATCCAGGCCAGCGTGCCTTCACTCATATTCCATTTGAGAAAATCTCAGTAGCGTACATTTTGAGGAGTATTTCACTGAAGGAAACTGGATTTAGATTGTGCTGTCCACAGCACTATGACCAGGGATGTAGAGAGTGGTTAGAGGGTTTTGAAGCAGCTGTGAGGAGGAAATCTTGTCAGGATATCAGCCAACTGATGCATTTCATGCCCATTTTTACTCTGGAAGCAAATTCAGAACCTTCGCTTAAGATCCAGATGGGACCACAAATGTGGTCATCATTATTATTTTTATTTTTTATTTTTTTTGTATATATTTTGAGAGTCAGCATCTTTGGACAGATAAAAAATTGTCATGTTGCTTATTGATTTCGTCATTGATGGGACTTGGCAACAGAGACTGGGATTTTGGTTTACAACTTGCATTTCGCAATTACACTTCAGTATCTCCCGAACTCCCTAACTGTCATTTTCTATTTTTGTAGGTTTACGCAGATGATGTGCTCACAAAAGAGGAACAGATAGGCCTGTTGTTCAAAGCCAAACGGAGGTGTGAGGGTAACATCAAGTCAAAGCACAAGATTCCTGGTGAGTAAAGATACAAGAATGCGAGTCTCCAGCCATGCAAGTGGCCCTGCGGGGCTGTACTTGGTCACTAAATGCCAGATGCCAATGTCAGCATGCTAACATGTTCACAATGACAATGCTAATGTGCTGATGTTTAGCAAGAATAATGTTTATCATGGTCACTATCTCAGTTCAGCATGTTAGCATGGCAACATTTACTAATTAGCAAAAAAAAAAGTACAGCTCAGGCTGAAGGGAATTTACTTCGTTTTGCAGGTATTTTGTCATAGTAGTAGCAGAGTCCAAAGTATTGGACTCAAAAAAAATTACATTTGACCTGATGTTGATGTTAAAAGAAGAGTCAGAGGCTCACCAAAGTTATTATGCCAGATTGCATGAAAATCCCTCCAGTAGTTGTTGAGACATTTCAAATGTTGGGATCACCAGGTCAAAAAGATTCCTCCTCAACTGGCCATGAATGTCTGTACGAAATTTCATGGGTAACCATCCAGTATTTGTTTAGATAGCACTGCCATCACTACAGCCACGCCACCAGTACGGCTAAAAAAGCATGATTTGGAGAACATATTGCGGACCCTTAGACCTTGTGTAGGTGTCTGTGTCTTTTTTGCCATTGATCAGATTTTTTTGTTGTCACCCACGAGCTGGTAGCTGTTGGTCCATTACTTGCTCCCTCAACCACAAATTGATTTTTGTCAGGCCATAATAGAACGACAAAGGGATTACAGTGTTTATGTTTTCCATGCGAACCACCAAATTAAATGTGTGTGTTGGATAGATAACAGATAAAATCCAACCGCCTGTCCATCATGGTTTGTGTATATTGACCAAAATCCCTTGTTTAGCAACAGGTAGATACCACTGAGAGATTTCTGAAAGATAAAAACTGAACGAAACTAATTATGAAGGATATGTGAGACTGCGACAGGCTCATGCAATGGCAAGATCCCACTTCATTAGCCTTGATTACGTTTCCATTAGTATGATTTTCGACTGCCTGCAACCAGTTGCTTTGAAGAAATTTCTGTCAGAGATGCTTACATCAAAGAAGACTGAGCCATTTATTCCAGCAAAATTGTTTTATTTGTCAGAACAGGCTTGGCTATTGAGGAAGCTCCCGAATAAATTCTAGGTGGAGTGAAAGGTTCAGTGGGGGAGTAAAATAAATCCCCGAGGGGCTGCGCAGGACACAACCACATGGACACAGATTTGAAATAATCATAATGTACAGGCTAGGGGATGCCAGGAGGGCTAGCCGGAGGCTGGAGTGATGGAGGAAGAAATCAATCAACAAAAACAGTAAAGTTTAGTAAACAGCACAACTACCAGCAGCAGAAGCATGATGATCACAGGAGTGAAAGTGAGGGTGCATCAGACTGTAAAGACCACCTTGTTGCCCTGATTGAACCTGATTGGTGACTTGTTTGAATGTGGTTGTTGATAATAAGAGCTGATTCTAACCAGCTGTTGCTGTGCGGACTTATCATAGATAAATATTTTTGGGACTGTTTTTGTCTGCTTTTTGCTAATATGTTCAAATCAAATAGCTTTTTTGGAGCAGTTGCCAGGCAGATTAATTTGTACTCTAAGTTGATGGTTACATTTGAAAATGCTGCTCTGTTTCCTTTGTCGTCCCTGTGGCTTTCCAGAGGCTGGGATCGAAGGTAAAGCTGATGCCGGTGTGTATTTGTTTATTTATGGGTGTCTGAGGAGCACCATTTTCCAGCAGACCCCAGCATCTACTGTATCTCATTGTGGTCTCTGTCATTTTCCCAGTTGATTGTTCAGACGAGTATTTTGGATTCCACAGAAAAACCAATCATATTATTTTCTCTTTTACCCAAGTGCTTTGTGGTCGCATGGAATCCCTCGACCCTCCAGACGATACCCCCTTCTAAATGAAACACATAATTAAAAATGTTTACTTCCAGGCTCTGAACAAAAAAACTTTTGTTGACCATTCCCCGTGGTTACTTTGCCCTGTGTGGTGTTTCCCAACTTTTCATGGCTTTGATAAATGTCCACAAATCTCAAATTAGATTTAAGAAAATATGACAGAATTGCTACTATTGAGAACTGCAGGCGCCAAACAGCAGCTCGTGTAAGATGTCCGGGGTTTATATTACAATGCTGCGCTTTTAACAGGATGGCCATAGATGCTAATGGAAAGCAGAGCAGTCGGTCCAACATTAGGCCTCTCTCAGATGAGACTCTGTGTTGCTCATCAGACCACATCATGCTTAATCCATCCTGACATGTCATAGTAACTGGCAAGCCTGGTGTCACACTTCAACAGCCACCTCCAAGCTCCAAGCACATTTGCAGCTGTCTTTTCATTTACAGTTTTTTTTTTTTTTTTCAGTTACTCATTTCAGTGATTCATCAAGGAAAACTGCCAAATACTCTCTGATTCCATCTCCATCAAATGCACACAAAAATAGAACCTGTACGTGCTACTTTTCTTTGTTTTACGTGATTAAATGTAAAATTAAAATGAATATCGTTGGGCTTTTAACTGTTCGTCGGACAAAACAAGCAACTTAAGACATCACCTCGAACTTTGGACTCAAACGCGACAATCAGAAATGTCTGACTGGGATTCTGTGAAATGCTTGAGGTGCTGTTCTGGGGGTACATCAGTACATCAGCACATGAGAGCTGACCTGCATCTGATGATGCTGGCGCACATCGGACCTGACTCATCCTGTACGTGGCAGCTGTTTCCTGACCCCTTTTGGAAGGTTGCACATGTCCGCTCAATCACGTAACAGTTGAAGGAATTAGAATAAACACATCTTACTAAAGAAAAAGAGAGTCCCTGGTGTGGTTGTACTATATGCCTGGATAAGCACATGCATGTGCTCATTTAGCATGCTTGATTTGAAATTTTTTTTTACTTAATGGCACATGAATTAGTTTGACCTCACTTCAGTTGAACTTGATTTGAACTTAAGAGTCTCATCGGGTTGTTTGTTTGTAATTACATAATGTGGAAATCACTTAAAATCTTGCTAGTGGTTTTGCTGTGATGTAGAGTAAAATTATGGAGCCTGTCAAGACTTGAGATAAAGTTCAAGGAAAGTATTACTTGTGCTTTCTGATGGCCCATGTAAGTGCTTTCCTTGAAGTGGTCATTAGGATTTGGACAGAATTCACTCTTGTCATTTTTTTCTTTTACATATTCTTTTTTCCTTTTTTGTATGGTGGTGTAACCTTGAATCTGTGGGTTGAGGTAACCTCAGAGAATAGCAGCTAGTGTGCATTTTTTTGGACTTTGGCTTTACATCTGTGTTTGTCTTGCCTGTGTCCTGCCTGACTACCTCCAGAGTTTTTTTCTGGCACTGTAAAGTTGTGGTTTTCTGAACTATTATAGGAGATGTGGAGTGATGACTATTTTAAAAGGCTAGCAGTGTGAAATATAGGATGTGTATTTGTATTGAATTGATCATGCAAGTCTAGGTTCATTGAAAACGATTAAGTCCCGTGTGAGGCTGAAACTTTTGGCTTAGTTGTATTTCAGCATTTTATCTATTTGTTTTTATTTCTCATTTGTGCTATAAATACACAAAAGTCTCCATTAGATGACTGAGACAAGGTTTTCATTGAGGGAAGCACTGAGGTTTTGCCTGTAGAGGACAGTGGAGGGATGTGGGTTCAATGCCCCAGACCTTGCAGTGTGAAAATAGCTCAGCCTTCAAGCTTGTGGTCTGGGTGTAGAATAACATCAGCAATCATTATAAAAAGGTTGCATGTATCAGGAGAAAGTGCAATATGTGTTTTGACATCTGCAGGTCAGAATCAAATGAGTTGGGGGTGAAAGAAAACCTTATTACAAACCTCAGTGACATCACTAATACCAAAGTCCCCCTGTAGTTATAGTTAAATTGTGGTCAAGATATTTACGGGAAATTATATACGTGTGTTTAATTTAGGCCTGTTAGTAGGTGGTCCTATGGTAATAGAACCTATGGCAAAAGTGAACAGCTATTCTACTTTAATTCCTTGGATGTGTGGTCAGTGCGATTTTCAAAACTAAACACTGTTTTTCTCCTACCAGAGATCTGTAGGAATCACTCAGCTCCACTCAGTCTGCTCTTTAATTTGTGCTCCAAGTGACAGGCAAATAAAAAGCATGTCGTCATTGCTTCAGATGTTTCTTCGTAAGTTTGATTACAGGAATGAGAAAATAATGGATCTACTGCAAAGAGAAGATAGTTTTAGTTTTATCCTTAGCTACTTATTAGTGGTCAATGTGGGGCAGATGTTTTCAATAATACAACATAAATGCCAAGCCATAAGGGAGGCTTTTGCCAGGAATCTGTGGGGAAAGGGACTTTGCTCCCACTATCAGAGGGCTGAGGTCCACAATTTAGCTGACAATTAAGGGGCTCTGTGCTCCGAAATAGAATTTTTTTCCCCCCTTTGAACCTGCAGCCTTTTGTTTGAACTACATATAGATGCATTATCACAAAATCTCACAGAGTGTATTCCTCGCTGAAAATAGATGGCAAGGTTTTTGTGATGTTCGGAAAAAGCATGCAGTCAGCAATCCTGTAGGAGTCTCGAGAAAGTGAAGAAAATACCGAGAGGTTCATGTTATATTGATTCCTTGGCTTTTCACAATCTAAATGTTCTACACCACTGCCTTAAAGACTCTAAACTTTAATTGAAAATTCCTCTAAGTTTCATTTGACCAGCCAATTGTGTAATTGAAACAAAACGCATGAAGTGTAATTACAGGATGTTATAATATATAATTTCTCTAAATTGGTTCGCCTGGTAATGATCATTAATTAAGAAATGCAAATCTGACAAGAGATGAGACACTCTAGAAGACATGATAATTAAGTATTACTTTATTATTGTTATTATTATTATTATTATTATTATTATTATTATTATTATTATTATTATTATTATTATTATTATTATTATTATTATTGGTATTGGTATTATTGGTATTGGTATTATTATATGCATTTTATGTGTTTATTATTTAGTGACATAGAGAGATGACTCCTAGACCACTAGGGCTCCCCAGTAACTTTAAAGCTGAAACAATTAGCCAATAATTTGTTTATTTGATAAAAACAAAATATAATTGGCAACAAATTTGAAAATTAATCAATTGTTACCATTGTCTAACCAAGCAAAATGGCAAATATTGTATTTTTTACAGCTTCTCAAATGTTAAGATTTGCTGTTTTTCTATGTTTTATTTATTTAAAACCGAATTTATTAGGGATTTGGACTGTTTATCAAACAAAACAAGACATTTGAAGAACATGAGATGGGCATTTTTTACTATTTTATGACTTTTCCTAAAATGCATCCCTAGTTAAGTTGAATTTGTTTTGAGGCCATAAACAACTTTATGATACAAAGAGGAAAATCTGCTGTATAACATTGCACTTTTATTTTGCAGTAATAGGCTACTTAGGATGCTACAATGCAGCCAGTGTTGTGGGGAATATTTTAAGTGACATCCATAATGAAACCAATTCCATATGATGTAAAATCAGTGCTATGTTATCAAAAATGTAGCATTTGTGGAAATCTAGCAAACAAGCCGTAATGGACACACAAGATTCAATGGACAACTTGTTATCATCACCTGGGAATTGCACGATTGTGAGTCTTAATTATATTACAATGGATGGGGAGTGGAAAAGTATGTATGTTCTCAGGGTAACCCATGCTTTCCTTAAATAAAGCAGAAAAAAGGTCTAATTCACAGTCAGACCTAACAAAGATTACGAGGTTGCTTTGTTGTGCTAATTTACATATACGTAAAGTTCATGCATCTGGCCTAGTTTTTAAAGGACATTAGAATCCTTTAAAACATACAGTACTGCTCTTGTAAATGCCGATAGCTATGTAACGCTGGAACCAAGAGAGAACAATTCTATGTGGCTCTATTTTTAAAAGTCAGCACTGATTTTGTCTCTGCAGATGGTTTCTGCTCACCAGAATGGGACGGCATTGTTTGTTGGCCTGAAGGGCCTCCGGGAAAACTCGTATCCACTGCCTGTCCAGAGTATATCTATGACTTCAACCATAAAGGTAAGTCTGTCCCTGGATACAGTCAGCAATTGAAACCCTGAAGTTCATTTTCAGGCCTCAGATTTATACTTTTTTTATACTGTACAATCATAACTTGGGCTACTTCTTAAACCTCTTTTGCAATTTAAAAAATTATGCAGGTTTAATTATAAAAAAAAAAATAAAAAACGAGCTGAGGATGTGTAATAGATAATATCTGGCAAACTCTGTAATTGAAAAATTGACTTTTCTGCTTGATGTCTAGGACTAGCATACCGTCGGTGTGACAACAACGGAACGTGGGAGCTGGCCACAATCAACAAGACATGGGCCAATTATAACGAATGTGCAGAATTCCTGTACCATTACAACCATAGCCATGAAAAGGTGAGATCGGTCTCATTTCCATTTACAAGCTCAGTGACATAGCTACAGTGCCGTCCTCCACAATAATTAAGAGCAATAGCCCCAGTGAATGCATCACCAGAGTAAATTGACACACTTTAGGTATTACAGCTTTTTAGGCAACTATTGCACCATTTTAACCGGCAATTAAAGTCCCTCTGAAAACATTTTTGACCAGCCTCTTCAGTAATGTACAGTGCGAATAAACTGGAATCATATTTGATGAAATGCTGGGATGATGATGGGGAGATAATGACAGGATGACGATGTGGTTGCTTTGTGATAATATGAAGCTGCAATTAGCCAAATGTCCGTTCAAATATAAACTGAAAACAGTGTCACATTAGCTTAATTGCAAATTGCGAAACTTGCCAGCGAGCATTCCATTCAGTGAAAACTATGCACTAACCAATCATGACTAAACCTCGTATCTAGCTTCCAGTTACTAGATAATGAAAAGAAGAAATTTAAACCCAGACTCTGCACTGTACTGAAATTCTTGAAATGATGCAAAGTTCAGTAATGCTACTTACGTATTTTTTTCTTTCCTTCAACAAACTAAAATCTTGTAAATTTATAAACATTACATGTCCAAACGTACGGGGGCACCCAAACATTACACTCAAGGGAAGCTGTTGAGAAACTCATTCAAAAACCATGACCATCAGTATGCTGTTATAACAGCCTCTACTCTTTTTCGAAGGCTTTTTACTCAATTTTGTAAACTGGCTGCAGGGATTTGCTCCCATTCACCCACAAGAGCATCGCTGAGTTCGGGCACGGAATGATTGGTGATACGACCTGGCTCACAGTTGGTGGTCCATCTCATCCCAAGGTGTTTGATGGGGTTGAGTTTGGGGCTGTGCGAAGGGCAGGTTTTTTTTAACACCTGTTCCATCAGTAGCTGTTGTTCCCTTGCTGTGAATCTTAACGTTATGCAATACTGCCCAAGAGAACCCTGGAACAAAATGATGTATAATGAGGATCACGCTGTCAGTATCTAACCACCTCCCCAGGTTCTCCCTTTCAAACCCGTCACATCATTAATATTTTAGTAATTCTATCTTAAACACAACTCCTGCATTTGTAATCTTAAACCACAGCTTCCTAATACTGAATGCTACCCAAACGCATTCATGAGTCGTAACCATCTGTAACATAAAATCTAAACATAATCAGCACGTGAGAGTCACGCCGTGGATCATAAATACTGTACTATCAGCACTGATATCACCATTGCATCACAGCACATGTTGAGAAAATTGTTTTGTAAACCAAACACGGCAACCTTTTTACTACCACCATCCCCATGTGACTGGCAAAGGTAGATGTGACCCTGATTGCAGCCGCTCCGCTTGTGTTTCTCTATTATTGCTTTGGGGTTGGATCTCAGTAGCAACACTGGCAGTGAATAGGACTACTGGGTATTGTAAGAAGGGTGGAAAACAGCTAGAACCTGGCTTTAAATGGAAAAATAGCACTTGTTCATCCATTATTGTGTGTACGTGTTTTTCTCCTATAAGTAAGGTTTTGTTTGTTTTTTAAGTTACATTTAAATAATCTAACATATTAAATATTCTATGGCCTTTAAATGAATGAAGTGTGTTATTATATTACAGTTTAGTGTTAAATGGCTCTCCAGTTTGTATTTCGATGAGTGGTTGCAATTTATCTTGCCCTTTGCCAATGAATAGGCAGCATAGAGTACAAAATAATCAGTCAGTCATTGATAAAAAAACATTCAAAAGTTACTCTTAGTTTTATTTTTACTCTTTTTCACCATGAAACGATACAAATATCAGCTGTCATACATGCATTTTCCTCTCCCCTGCTTGAATGTGGTTTGGAGGATGTGGGCATAACCCCATCACGGCGCCCTTCAGTTTCTTTCTGACTTCAGATGTTTATGTTGATGGGCTCCTGAGGGAGTGGTTTCAGCAGCTAATGACAGTTACACATGGACGAACGAAAGCCCCACACAGCACAACTGCCATACCGCGAACCACCACCACAATCTAGACCCCCGTTTTTCTGGCACAGGATCCTGATGCTAAATGATAACAGCAGTGGAGTATCTGGTTACATCCCATGGGGCTCTTGGCCCCGTCAGCATGTTGACGCACAGAGGGTCTGGTTAGTGGCTCTCCTTACATTGTCCTCTGGCTGCCAGTTCACTGCTGGAAGATCAGACTGCCCCACCCAGCCTTTCTCAGCTCCATCACCCATGTCAAATGCTGTTTCCAAAAGTACTTGAGACATTTCCGTTACCAGGTGGAAATTCTTTTTCAAGCACAGTCAAGTTAAGGCATTTTGAAGCTAAGTTTTGGGGGGACATGCCAATATAATGTGATTGTTTGAGAAACTTTTGTATTTATCTGTATATTTACTTTGCCCTTTGTGAAAACATGCTCTATGTAATAAAATCCCTTGTCTAAAGTAATGTGGTCACTAAAATTTGAACTTGCTGTAATGTTACTAGGCCCAAAGCATAACCCCCTGAGTGTTACATCATGTCCACACAAAAAATATGTAAACCGAATCTTTCTAGTTTTCCAAATTGCCTGCATCACTAAAACTGAATAAAATCCTGCCAGTGTACATGTGATTTTCCAAAAGTTGGAGATAAATGTACATTTGTCTTTTTTATGAAAAAGATAATATTGGTAGTGTTTACCGACTTGTTGTTGTCATTTTGTTGGTGTAGCTGTACTCTACCTGTACAGCTTAATGATGGTATGGTTGTTAGTATTTATTATTTTTCTAGACACAATTCAGTGCTTGGTGGCCAGGTTATCTTTTAATCTATCATAGTGGCTGAAAAGAGAATATAAGAGTTTTTTTTAACCAAAAGTGCAGTAATTTGTCTAAAACCTGCAGTACATCTAGTCTCAGTCTAAATGTCTTTATCCATTTTGCTTCCATTTTGAAATTTTACCAATGTTCTATCTCTTCCAACAGGAGGTCTTTCATCGTCTCTATCTCATCTACACAGTTGGGTACTCCATTTCTCTGGGATCGCTCATGGTGGCTGTAGTCATCTTGGGATATTTCCGGTGAGTCGATGCCGTCACTGGGATTTTTCAATCAACCCTTTGTTCTCAAGAGAGAGATATAGACACAGGGTCAGAAATTAAGGGGAGAGCAATTGCAGAAGGGATCAAAACAGGGAGCCTAAAGGTTTAATGGCATGATGGCACGACGAACACCAATTTCTTACCATGCCATTTAATCAGTAGCAAACAGTGAAGCAGAGAGCGTATTAATTTCATGACTTAATGGAAAAAAAGAGGCTTTATCATGAAATCATGCAATTTCTCCGTCACTGCGTAATCATGCAATGCATTACAATTTGTGTCACGGCAACCATATGAAGCATGCAAACTGTATCAGACATTACCTTTGACTTTTACTTTGACTTTTAACTGACTATGATATGTCTACCTTTGAGGAGGAAGCTGCCTCCAGGCTTGCAGCAATGCATGCCTCATTGCCTGACATTTAGGTTCTTTCCTATTTTCATGCTGATCTCAAGTTTCGATGACAAACAGCCAAAGCTTGGATATTAATTTTGTAATTCCACCAATTAGTCTTAGAAAGAATGCCGTTCTTAACGCCACAAAAGGTGGGCTTCTTCCCTGTTTTCCCCACTGAAAAATATATAACGTAGATAAATAGGTTCTTGTGAAAATGTGAAGAACTGAGAGTAAATACTCAGATATAAGGTTTTTTTTCTTCCCAGCTGATTAATGCAGGGCAGATTTGTCATTATTTGTTTATTTTGTTGAGCATAGGGAGTATCAGGAATCGATGTGAAGCCGATGTTTACCAATGTTCCCACCAGCGTGAATTACTGTACAGGCAGGCAGTCAGAAGGCTTTAGGAACACACCCAACTGGCACCGGGAAATCTATGGGCCAAATGAGTTTAATAAGTTATCCCAGGGGCCCATCTGACATTCTGGCTCTGTGCTCCGGAGCACTCCAGCCATGTCTCCCCTTCAACATGTCAGCTTTTAGACAGGAGAGCTCATAAATGTCGTCTAGGGAGAGAGAAGGGATATTTCACATTAGCAGTTGTGTTCAGTATTTTTCACCAGGGAAATGTAGGCTATATTAGTTTTTGCCCACCATTCCTAAATCCATAGTTTACTGAGGGTAGCTAGGCCAATATTCAGCTTGTTAATGAGGCTTTAGAGAAAGAAATAGGTAATAATGGATACACTGGGCTAATTTCAGTATTTAGTAATTCTTTGAGATTTTTTTTATTGAGACAAAAGAATATTCTGGTTCAAATTGGCTTTTGGAGTGTATTAAAATGCTAGTGAATATTCAGTAAATATTATATTGACTTTCTATTGACTGTGTAATGACATAACCTTAGTGGCTATTGATCCAGCAACTTGATTCCAATACTGGAGCATTACCTCAAAGTCCACATAAATACCATAAATACCACTCAAAAGTAAACTCTCAGACAGGATGTTTTGGGAGAATTTTTGATGGATAAACTTGTGCTTGTCTGCAGGGAAATTTGCATGCTTTGCTCAACACATGTTTGCAATTTTGTTTTTACAGCTCACTTTGAGCCGAGCATTTCAATATTTGTGTGTTTCAAGCCCCTAAATCTCAAGAATGTGTTATAGTCAGCGTGGAATTCAGCTGGCTCTAATTAGGATGAGTATTGTTTGTGTGTGTGTGTGTTTGTCTCTGAAAATACTTACACACACTTACATGAAGCTGTGCCAGCCCTCACGTACACACACACACACAAAATAAAATCAAAAAACACACACAGACACAATTTTCAGCTGATATATCTTTTGACCTTGCATCTCTTGTTTGTTTTCCCCCTAGACGATTACACTGCACCAGGAACTACATCCACATGCACCTATTTGTGTCCTACATGCTAAGAGCTATAAGTATTTTTGTGAAAGATGTTGTGCTCTACTCTGGATCGGCCTTAGAGAACATGGAAAGAGTCACAGTGGAAGACCTCAAGTCCATCACTGAGGCTCCGCCAGCCAACAAAACACAGTTTGTAAGTATGCCAACACAGCTAAAACACACCTGTTGTATGGATGGGGTCAACATAAAGCACTTTGTCATTGAAGAAAGAGAAAGAAGGAAAAACACTCACTGAACTTCTTCCAAAAGAAGGATTTTTCAGTGTATGTGCTATAACATGGAAAAGACAAATAGTAGGTGTTTCGATGTAACACATAGTATTTATGGTAGGATTGTGGCACGTAACACGCAGTATAGCCAATAGAGGATTTTCTGTTTTTCTCCAGACAAAATCATAATAAGATTCATCAATGTTTAATTGCATGACATGCACCGATAATTTGATTTGTAGTGTAGTTGGGCATTAAATGTTTTGCTTCCAAAGAGGAAGTTGTATTTTGCAAAGTCTCACCTGCTTTTCCAGTGCTGGAGCAAATAAACTGTACTGTTTGTCACCGTGCCAAACTTTTACTAGGGCACTACCTGGCTTTCCCTTTCGGAGTCAAGTTTAAAAAATGGGTGAAGACTGGGTACTTTTCATGCGTGCTTTAATATGCCAACAAACAATTTGTGCAATGTATTTAGTGGACACTTTTATCCCGTGGCTCTCCATATTGAGTTACACTGGATTAAAAGTGGTTCCTTAAAGTAGGTGACATACTGTACGTGACACAATGAAGGAACATACTGTCAATGTATGTGCTTTTGCATATGTAGTAAAGAAGACGTGGAAGCCCAGTGAAAACTTTTTACTAAAACTACTATAGATATATCGATAAAAATGTAAATACTTTGTGAATCTAGACGAAAGTGACCACATATACATATACACACACATATAATATACATATATATATATACACACACACACACACACACACACACACACACACACACACACACACAAGCACACACACACACACACACATATAATAAAATAAATGTAAAAAATATATAAAACCAGGCTATTTCACAGACAGGTTGTATGTTCTCCTCGTGCCTGCGTGGGATTCCTCCGGGTGCAGGTTAATTGGCTCACTAAATTCCCTGGAGGCGTGAATGGTTGTTTGTCTCTATGTGTCAGCCCTGTGACAGATTGGCAACCTGTCCAGGGTGTACCTGCCTCTTGCCCAATGTCCCCTCCTGCGACCCTCAAGGATACGCCGCATAGCTAATGGATGAATAGATCGATAGTGCAGACAGTGTTTGGTACAAAAATTAGGTTTATTCATTTTTCACTTTCTGTTTGCACATTGCACTTAAGTTGGTTACTTTGACTGCATATTGATCACAATTTGATCAACCTGTCTAATTCCACATCTGTCTTTTACTGTATGTCATGGTATATTACAGTGGGTCTATTTTGGGGAGTTACATCGCACAGGGTTTGCAACAAAGATTCTGTGGTAGGAACTCAATAATTATTCCCGACTTAAGAAAAAATAATGTTTAAAGAAACAAAAACATTCAGTCACATAGCTTTGTCTCCATTAAAGGCATGAAACTACAGTTAAAAAGCTGTCCCATGGCAAAACCCCTGCCGTAGCAACACAATGCCTGTTAGAATGCAAACTGTTGAGAAAAGATAGATATGACAATTATCAGACTGGTAGTCAGTACAGGAGGAGAGGGGTGCTGAGTCTAATAATCATGGCATGACAATACAGCAGCAACAATGTGGAGGTTGCCTTTAATTGGAGCCGAATCGATGGCTGACCGAATCATTACTGGCTCCTGAGACTTCCACACATCCTATCAATACAACAGTACATAGTACTTATTGGATAATTTTAACCTCTGATCAAACACAAATAAATTATTATAAGATAAAATGTCACATTGTATATTGAAGGCACAGTTCTAGGATATACATTTTTAACCTGGACGTTTATTTATTTATTTGTTTTCTCAATTTAATTCAATCAATAATTTGTGTGACACCTGTCCCCCAGATTTTCATTGCTCTCCAGTAGAAGCCAGCGGGGCCCAAGGGAAATTCACATGGTCCAAAAAGCAATAGAAACATACAACTTTAATAAAGAAGCTGCAGCTTGCTGCTGTGACACCTCCGGTTTTCCTCATTCCAGAGTTCACTATATGTTGTGGTGGTTATATTTATTGTCTAAACAATGTACATAGTTAGCATGTAGAAGCTGTTTGTACTCGGATGACGCATTCATGTCACATCACTCTAGCCAGTCAGCTGGGACACAACATCCTCGTCAGCTTCCAATTTCTATTTATTCATTTTTCTTGTGAAGTGTCAAACACACTAACTGAGAGCTAAAATGTCTTCTGCAAACTTCTTAACCAGATGTTACAGTGTGATGACTCAAAAACTCAAAACTGGGTGTTATGCATAAGAAGGGTTCAGCTACTTTCTGTTTCACTTTTAGTAAAAATGAAGGTGGTCGTACTTTCAAACAATAAACTCAGATTAAAGCTTGGTCTT
Organism: Xiphias gladius; assembly: GCF_016859285.1. NCBI lineage: Eukaryota > Metazoa > Chordata > Actinopteri > Istiophoriformes > Xiphiidae > Xiphias > Xiphias gladius. The sequence goes on along the minus strand of NC_053413.1, from coordinate 17,830,653 downwards.
CCACAAGTGTAGACAATGAATCGAGACACTGTGCCAGAGAGAAGTAACAGGCTGTAAATAACACAGGCATGCTAAATGCCACTTTAAATGTGTGAATGTTAGGGCGAGTGTACAGTAGGCTGATTCTCGTACGCTTTAGGATTAGACTGCTAGGAGAGCCAAGAAGCATGTTTTCTGTTCTCAATGGAAATGCATAATTTCCATTCCCTGTAAGTCCTTGCTTCATGTCTGGTATATCTGCTATAGATACACTTGAATATTTTGTTGATAAGGGAGGATTCTGCAGTACATAGTCCATCCAATAACATACCAACAACCATTCAGTGCCAATAAAAGAAGTTTGTTGTTTATGCAGCGTGGTGTAAGGTCAGGGCATTGAGGTCAGGATGAAGGATGGATGTAAAGCATAATAAATGTTGGATTTTAACAGTGATTAACAAAGACGACAATCTTTTTCTTGTTTTCTTGCTTTAGTTTTTTTAACCTGAGCCATGCCTTGTTTTTGTCATGCACAGATGTTGTAGGAATAATTTATCAACAAGACTAAGAGTCTACAGCCACATGGTAAAATGCTCACAAAGACAATGCTAACATGCTGATGTTTAGAAAGTAATATTTACCAGGTTTACCGTTAATCTACCGTTAATTTAACCGGTAATCATTAAATACTTGTCGAGGTTTTCAATCTGGACCAAAGTAGTGGACCAAGTGCTCTCTGTAGTTAAAAACACTGGTATTGAATTTTACCTGAGGTTTTGTAAAATAATCCACGGTCAACATTTTGTTGCTTAAAAGTAATTCAAAGCTCTTAGATAACATTACTGACCTTGAGTCAGATAAGGAATCTTGGTTAGCAACTTCAGAAAAAGGCAGTCCACAGAAAGGCATTAAGACAAGATAAAAGAAACAAGGCAAGACATGTAAATGGGATTTCAAAAGAAAACGGAAGATACAAAAAAGCTTTAAATGAATAAAACAGATAGACAGGAGAGTAAAAATTACAGTCCTTTACATGAATGAAGAGTGCCAAATTGAATTAAGTAAAAGGCACAAGCAACCAGAAAAGTTTTAAGCCTTGATTTAAAAGAACTCAGAGTGTGAGCAGACCTCAGGTTATCTGCAGGTTTTGTTCAGGTTTCCTGGAAGTTTGTTGTAAACTTACTTTCTCGGTTCCAGTGAGGACTCTAGCAGCAGCGTTCTAATCAAATGCAGCTGTCTGATTTCTTTCAGGTTATATCAGGGTGCATGTATTCAATAATCTGCAGTGGGATCTTCCAGCACAGATTACTGAACACATCCTCCACTTCCAAACTTGTTGTTCGCAGCTGTTTAATGATGTGTGACTGCAGTGTAAATGTTATGGTGTTCTGTTAAGGGCATGTTTTGGGTCGGGCTCTTTAGGTTGTGCTTGGCTCCGCTGGACTGTATACCACACAGCTCTAATCCCCGCAAACTAAATCAGAAACACTCAACGCAATAACATGAGTGGAAGATTACAAAAAGTATCTTTATAGTCTGCATTGTCAGTTCAATTATCGCTTGTAGCTGAAATCATAGTATGATCACCACTATACACAGGATCCATACTGGCTATACTCTGGAGCTACTGAAGCCTTATGAGCGAAAGAAAGAAGATGAAAGAAATATATTTTGACGTGTATTCGAAAAGTGTGACTTTTTGTCAGTGTGGGTATTGATTACATCTGTTCTCCTTGTCTGCCGTTTGCATGTAGATTGGCTGCAAGGTTGTCGTGACCTTGTTCATGTACTTTCTGGCGACCAATTACTACTGGATCCTTGTTGAGGGTCTGTACCTCCATAGCCTCATCTTTATGACCTTCTTCTCAGACAGAAAGTATCTATGGGGATTTACTCTGATTGGGTGGGGTGAGTTCTGCTTCATTTACATTCTCCTTGCATGCACGTGATTACAATATGATTCATAGGCTTAATACCATGCAGATTAAATCTTATATTAGTTCTTTAATTTTTGATGGTCTAATTAGTATGCAAAGTTTGACCAAACAAAATAAAGGGAGGCACTCTCAAATCCTCTGCTGATATTTATAAGTAGGTGAGGACATTGAAAACTGTGAAACAAGACTCGCATGCATGAATATGGGCTTTACAGTTCCTGCATTGTACACACTGTGCGTATTAGTTACATAAGCACAGCGCATACAATGTGGATGCTGTGCTACCCAGGTTCTACCTGCCTAGCGAACTGTGGACTTTTATTTTGGAATCATTTAGAGTATTTTCTCATAGTGATGTAGTAGTGATTCTTCCAAAACAAATGTCATATTTTTTTCATCTTTTTTTTTTCAGGAGTACCAGCTATGTTTGTGACAGTTTGGGCAACTGTGAGAGCCACGTTTGCGGACACAGAGTAAGTGATCTGCATAAAACACGCAGACATTATTCTTGTTCAGATTTAATGCAGAAATACTAAGGTCATAAGTTTTTTGAGGCACAGAGGGCAGGTGCAAACAGAGTCAGTGATAAAGTACATTTTGCAACAGTAGTTTTATTTTGCTGATCTCATGTGGTTGTCTGTGGAGATTTTCCTTCAACAAAAATGCCTTTCCACATAATGCTGTATAAACAGCGGCATTTCACACAGGTTTAAATTTTCAAGCCTTAAATGGTGAAATTGAAAGATAACAGGTCTAAAAATATCGGTATTATTGTCCCCAATTTCTCATTAGCAATCATGCCTCGTGTTTCTGTAGTAAAGACTGATGATAGGGTTGAAAGCTGAGTAACAAGAATTAAAGTGGCCTCAACTTCCGCCTCTGAAGGGACAGAGCTCCTCAGGGAGAAAGCTGCCTCAAACCAACTTCGCGGACCCTCAGCCCCCTCTGACTGGCACTATCTGCTGTCTTCACATTGGTCCTGTGTACCTTGGTCAAACACCCAGGACTCTGGAGCTGAGAGTTTATGGCTATGCTGGTATCCAGCAGCTGTCCAGTGGAACTAAACCACATATTTCTCTTCTCAGTCAGCAGGGGAGCAGCAGAACATTTCTGCCTCCCTTCTGGGGCTTTTTTTGGGGCAGGAAAACAAACCGAGCACGATAATAACCACAGCTCCATCATGTGCATTCAGCAGTAATTGGTAGTATGGCGTGAGAAGTTATGGTAGGCATTTGGTTAGGATTCAAATCTATCGATTTTAGATACTGTATTGGTTAAACTGGCCTAAATGAAGCAATATCTATGTTTTTTGTCTACAGATTTATGAATGTTTCTTTTTGCTAAAAACCACACATACACAGACAAAAAAATACAGGACATGACCTCAATGTCCCCATTGGAAACTAAAGCCCTAGTTAATGACATATGACAGTTGAGGTCAATGAACTGTTTTGATTCCAGCTAAAAAAAAAAAAAAAGGCACAGATTTTGTCATTTTAATGCCTCGGCACAAACTAAAAGAGTCTTCCTAGAACAGCAAAAGCCCTTGAACATGAAGCCCAGGGGTAATGTGGAATTAAGGTCGGAAATATCATGTAGATATTATTTTGAAACTGAATTCATGTCTGAATGGGTTCATATGATACCTGTCTCAAGAACTCTCTGATAAATCTAAAAGCGAGGGGAAAATAGAGTCTATGCCGTGTCTAAATCTTTATCTGATAGAAGTGACGTTTAGAGACACCAGAGTGGAACAGAGGGATCCTGGATCATCCCATCTAACACCTTGATCCTTACTTACCTCTTGCTGATGCCTATTTTGTTGTTGTTCCTCTATTGCAGGTGTTGGGACTTAAGTGCAGGCAATTTGAAATGGATATATCAAGTACCTATCTTGGCAGCTGTAGTGGTGAGTACATGCTCGCTACTTGCACCTTCCACCTGCTGCGTAGGAAATTACAGTGTTTCACTGCACCTGTGGCATTACGGCTGTTGGATAAGATGCCCAGTTATATCATTGTGTTTCTATTTTCTCTCCAGGTTAATTTTATGTTATTTCTGAACATCATCAGAGTCTTGGCAACTAAACTACGAGAAACAAACGCTGGAAGGTGTGACACAAGACAACAGTATAGGTACTGAGCACTACCATCATTTCTAAATCTTACTAGAGCAGCTGCTCATCTTGATGCATTCATTATATGATGTATTTGTAACCTGCATCACTGTCGGCATGATAAACCAGGAATGTATTTACCCCGATTGCATTTCCATCATCATCATCAGACAGGTTGAAAATGATTGAAGTAGTAGATCATAATGTCCCGTCACTGTCATGAACCAAAAGCTGCAACTAATGATTGTTATCATTACAAATTAAATAACTAGTTATTGTTTTATTAATGTATTAATGTAATCCATTTTATAGTCTCAACGATTAATAGAAAATTGTTAAAAATGCTGTTATCAGTTTTCTAGGGTCCAAGGTGAAGCTCTTCAAATTGCTGGTTTCATACAACTCTAAGTGCAAAACTCTAAGATTTTCAATTTATAATGATTCTAAATGGAAAAAAGCAGCAAATCCTCACATTTTAAAAGCTGGAAAGAGAGAATGTTTTGCATTTTTGCTTGTTAAAAGCTTAAAGTTCACTTAAACAACTCCAAATTGTTGTTTTTAGTTCATTCATTTAGCAACTAATTGTTTCAGCACGAAACCAAATACTCTGGGTTGGGGATAATATATTTGTCCGTGATATTTTTTGTTCTAAATAGTGAAAAGGGGTCCTAAAAGTGAAGGAACAGGGACTCAAAATGAATGAATAATTGAATTAAATTGAGAAAACGAGATGATTTAGTTCTGTAATGTGCAGATGGTTTCGCAAACTAACTGTATAATATTCTGTTAATATTATAAAATGTTACTTTACTGTTACAGAAAACTGTTGAAGTCCACGTTGGTGCTAATGCCACTGTTTGGTGTCCACTACATTATATTCAATGCCATGCCATACACAGAGGTGTCTGGAGTTCCCTGGCTGATCCAGATGCACTATGAGATGCTGTTTAACTCCTTCCAGGTAAAGGTCCTGTGGTAGAAATGCCAGCAATGATAATTTAGCTTTGAGGGCACCACATAAATATTAATGTGTCCTTTCAAGCTGAACAAATCTGATTGACCTGATCAGGATTTACATGCCCTCACGGTTAACATGTCTTTATCACTGAAAACACTGCCAGCAACTCACGAAAACACAAGGAGGGATCAATTACCTAATAATTACTTATTGCTGATGTATTTGGTGGTGGTTAGATCCTTATTAAGATAAAGAAGAAGAAAGGGTGGCTGATGATTTAAAAGATCAAAGTAAATATCAAATTATACAGTTAAAATGTCATATTATCTGCACACTAAAGATAGCTGGCCTGGAAATTCATGAATGATGCTAGTAAAATCCTTCTCTTCTCTTTTCCAGGGATTCTTAGTTGCAATTATATACTGCTTTTGCAACGGGGAGGTAAGAACTTGTAAAAGTTTTGCATTTTACAGCAAACCTCCTGCATAATATTTACACTCTTACAAGGCTAAATAACTTCTTCTCTTCCAAGGTACAAGCTGAGATTAAAAAGTCCTGGAGCAGGAGGACTCTGGCACTGGACTTCAAAAGAAAAGCTCGGAGTGGCAGTAACACTTACAGCTATGGACCTATGGTATCACACACCAGTGTTACCAACGTCACTGCCAGAGGGCCGCTGGCCCTCCACCTCACCACGAGGCTGGGACCGGTGCCTGTGAACGGGCACAGGAACCTCCCCGGGTACGTAAAGAACGGCTCCGTCTCGGAGAACTCTATACCTTCGTCGGGACAGGAACTCCACATTCCTGAGGAGGAGCATTCGGCTCCTACGCGGCCCTGCGAGGACGAGAAACCCTCGCCTGTGGTAGAGGAGGAGAGGGAGACAGTCATGTGACCTTCAGGCCGCTGTGTATAGGGAAGAAAACTGGAAAGACAAATCATAACACAGTCTCAGGATGGTCTGAAGGGGATGGCTGCATGCATCGACGCTGCCAGTTTATTTCTCCTGTGAATCGAGCCAGAACATTGCCGACTGATGAGGCTCAAGGCAAAAAGGGTGTATCACTTTCGTGAGCTGGGCCGCCTTTATATGAGGGATGATGACCCTCATCGTTGTGGCAAATATTCTCAACTCGTTCAACAACCACCTGCCACAGTGAATGTGTAAAAGGCTGAAAACAGACTGCCGTTTCTTATTTCTTTTCCACTGCCATAACTGTTGTTGTCTTGTTTTATGTTTGCTTTTTTGGCAAAATGTCTTTATGCTCAGCTTTTGTGAATAAATCGAACTGAGGTTAGTTAGTGACAGTAGTTGCCAGGGACAGCCTTAATCACCTATGTAAAGCCAAGTGGATTCTGAGTGCACTTAGCGGGGCATGTGTGGGCAATTTGATCAGCGAGTTTTCGTAGTAAGTCAGTGTCAGCAGACTAAGTGTAGGCTCGGCTTAAAGAAATTATTAATGCTACTATTTTGAAACATCTGTTCATGTTTTCTGGCATGGTATCTAATTTGTTCTGCATTGACTTAAATCCACTTCAGTGTAAAAGGGAAGGTACTCAGGTAATTGAAGTCCTCTGTTGTTGCACACCTATTTTTATACTTTTAAAGTGGTGTTTTAGCATGGTCAGCATTCCTCTCCAGAGGATGTTGCTATGTTATATAAGGCTGTGTTAAATATTCTTTTTTTCAAAATGTTGTACAGTTTCTGCTGTCTAGAAAGACCCAGTATTCATCTCTCTAATTACAACAGATTTCGAAGGGGTTCAAATGAATGTTTCATATTCAGATTCTCCACAAAAATACCCTAACACACACACAACACGATGCCAAAGTAAGAATATTTCTTTGAAGACCGTCACTTTCTTTGGGTTCAGAGTTAGCTGAGGTGAAGAAGAACTTCATGGAAATCTGACAGAAAAAGTATCATGTGCTCTCACAAAGTTATCAAAGGAAGGGACCCCCATTTAAAAACACAGGGTGCAGGAAATGGTCATATATTCCAGTGGAATGTTAATTAAAATGAGGAATCCAAGAAAATCTCAAATTCAGCTGGAATTCCGAGAGTCACAGTTGTGGCGGATATGAAGGAAAACCCAGAAACGAATAACACACAGTAATTTTTACAGATGGTCCATTGTTATGCTGCTTTTTGATGTGTATATACAAGTCACAATGTTTACAAAGATCAGAAATACATTCTATTTGTGAGCTAATAGTGTTCATGTGTATGGATATGTTATAAAGCTATGTTTCAGTGTATATAATTTTTTTTCATGTGTTTGTTTACAGAATGTTTGTAATAATAGGTTATGTACATAGTCCAAAACAAAACTGGTGAATATATTTACAGGTGACAGAGGGCATTCAAACTAGCATTTAATGAAGCTTTCCACAAGATATTTTAAACTCTGTAACTTGTAACTTACTGCACTTAACCTGAATGGTTTACAGGTTAGGTCACATAATTTACTATACCAAAGAGAAAAGGCATAATGTGCTGCCAGAGAAAAATCTATTTTCCAGCATTTCCTTGTATTTTCATCCACCATCTTGTTTACAGTGACCAAAAAGTCTTAAAGTCAGCCTCTCTCCAAAAAAAAGTATTTGCTACTGGTAGTTAGTGTAGGACAACGTCCAGATAAAAGTGTTGAAATACAGCCCCCGTGTAGATTGAAGTTTTTTTTTTTTTTTTTAAATAAATACTCAGTTTCATGTAAACAGCAGTGAGGCAAATGAGAAAACCATTCACAACACTCAGTAGCTTAGTAACAATGGCCTGAGACCATTAATATTAAAGGCAGTTTTGTTGCTTTTAAATCTTCCACTTGGATTTTTGACTTAACTTGGTCTCAAGAGCTGAATCAGTCGCTGTTTGGTTTGGACTAATATGTCTGATGGATCAGTGATTTAGATCAGATTCAGCTAAATGGAGTTTTACCTCACATAAATTTCAACTGATATGTGACCAAAGCTAATATTGGCCCTTGTGCACAGTGTTGTCCCAGCTTTTTTACATCTGGTGACCACTGTTTGATGGCGAGCTCTCTTGCTCTTGTCTCTCTGCTGTCTTCCGCTTTTGGTGACATCCCACTGACTGAATTATGCTCCCGGTTCCCTGATTCCCAGATTTTCTCCACCATTTGCTAGGTCCGTCAAGGTCGGTTCTCTGACTCAGTTTTGAAAGGGTTAAAGCTTGGTCTGCTCATTTTGTACTGCCTACAAGTCCATCCTGCAGATTTATGCTGCATCGAAAAGAGTAAAGAACACTGAGTTCGGACAACTTTACAAACTTTCTTTACTGTTTTCCCATTAAGTAGATGTTTAAACGATTACTCTAGTAATGGTCTATGTATTTCTTATTGTAACAAATCCCATGAAAAGACCAAGATCAACATTTAACTGACTTATGAGTATTGTCTGACGTAGCTTATTCCTCTGTGCCATAGAGGTCGATTGTTGTTCAAAAACTGTTAAAAACACAGTGAGCGACACCTTTTCATTGGGTGACAGGATTCTTCATTACAATGCACATGGGCACTGTAGTTTATTTTGATACCGTCCCACAAACACCATCCTAGGGGGGTAAATACTCCCTAGCTAACCAAATGTGTATTTATCCGCAGCTTTTAAAAGTCCCCGACAAATGCACTAATTACTCCTGTCTGAGTAAAATTTGCTAAAAGCTACAGTGCCCAAGTGTTATGGGAATTTACATAGCCTTTCTTTTTAAAACGAAACAAAAGACTGCTAACCCATTTTCAAAGATTCAGATCTTTAGTGGAAAGAAATTAGCTTTTGGATGAGAGACGAAGGCATGGTAGGAAAGTACTAAGAGATGGAACAACACATTGCTGTTTTTGGTCTTTTCATGATATTTTTGGCAATAAGGACAATACAAAAAAAACTCAAACCACAACACAGAAATATCCACAACACTCATTTGAGCCAGACAACTTCCTGTTTTTGACAGCCGGACAGACACCCGGGGTTTTTTGAACACTCTTAGAAGTGCATTTTGGCCCTTAAGAAACTTAAAATGGACCCAACTTGGATATTTCCGTTGGGATCGGTCACGATTGCGACTTGAGGTCGAGTAGATTGACAAAAATAGTAATCGAAGGTGGCTGCAGGCCAGAGTGATGGAAAAAGGAAAAGACTAAGGTTGAGGGAAACCTCTGTCACTTGATAATACAGTATCATACTGTCAGTACAGTTGTAGTATGTACAACATTTAAGACTGCAGCTGACTGAGGTGGTTGTTCTTCAAATCCACTTTCCACTAATTGCCGCTGGACAAGTAAACACGTTGCTGTTGTGTAATCCAGACAGCTTTTCATCAAAAGGGTTGGCGGTATCAGAGCATGAAAATCTTTTATTTAAAAAACACTTGGAAAATTATATTTGAGCACTTTAATACCCTATTATACAGTATTTTGTTCTGATTGTATCATGTAAAATGATTGTGTTTTGGAATCAAGTGTACAATAAGGCCAATAACCATAGAGCTAATGTTGTATTTCATTGTTTTCAAATACCTCTCACGGAAGTATAAAATGTGTTTCATTGTCTTTTATTTATCTTGTGCCGACATGTACTCAGTGGAGTCGACATCTTCGTGCTTTAGATACAGTATGTGGGCCGTGTTTTCTAAGACACGTCTCACCCTCTCATCACTCCATAGTGATGGAGGCACGTTATAGATATCAGTGTAAACTTTGAATAAAATGGGAAGATGTTTTCTGGTTTCTAATGTTCAACAGTGAATTGTGAATAAGTCAATAAATCTATAATTTTACTGTACTCATTATTGGGACTTTCGTGATTATGGTGTAGACAAAGTACCAACAATGCATTTTCTTATATATAAGATTTTTCTTTATTTTAAAAATAATAATGTACAAACTTCATTGTAGAAAAAAAAGTGCCCAAAATGTTTGCAGTGAAAAAATATGAAATGATCTTTTTCAGTAGAGTTCACTTTTGAGCTTTCTTGGCTCCCCCTTTAGCCCCTCCTTTGCCTCCTTTCTCTCCTTTTCCCCCTTTGTCTCCCTTCTCTCCAGATTTTTTCCCTTTTCCTTCACCGTCTTCTTTCTTGGATGCTCCCTTTTCACCTTTTTCACCCTTCTTTTTTGATGCATCGTTTTCATCTCTCCTCCCTTCTTTGGCACCCTTGCCCTCTTTCTTGCCCTCCTTGGTCTTCTTCTCTCCTTTATCCCCATCCACTTTCCCAGAGACTGTTGTCACCTCCGCCTTTTCTTCTGCTTTCGCAGCTGCAGGAAAGCAAGAAAAATTCAAGGTTAAAGGCTTCATGGCAGCATCAGGTATCATCAGGGTCCCGCCTCTAACGATAATTGAAAAGGGGAATTTAATCCAACAGAATGCCAGGCTAAGTAGGTTGTATGTAATGAAGGCACATCCGTTTTTTTTATCTGTTCTAATAAGCACGGTCTATTTATTCTCTTAATGGGATTATTTGAAGTGCTTTCTGGATGAGAAATGGAGAACGGAGTTTACAGTTAGCTTTGTGTGCGTTGACAGAGACAGTGTTTTTCTCTCCCTCTATTCAAGAGGTGATACCCTGAGAATGTAAACAGCTAACAGAGGTAGTGAGGATGAAGATCTCATTAAAGTTACTGGATGTAGTTTGGGCAATGGGGCACTTAAGTAGCAAATAAATTGAAATGGGTGTTTAGAATAAAATATTTCTTGTGGACTTAGAGCCATAGTTTGACATTCTGGGAAATACACTTATTTGCGCTCCCACCAAGAGTTAGATGACAAGATTCTGTCTGGTAAACATAAAGCTACCTACCAGCAACTGTAAATCTCAATAATTAACAAATTGTAACTTTTATTTGTTTAATTCGTACAAAAACCATAGTGTAAAAACAACAAGTTGTGGTCATGTGAAGCAACCAGGAGAAAGTTCAGGAACTTCAGGAAGTTACTGCTCCCTTCGGTTTTGGATTTTGTTACCTTCCGACAGAGCCAGGTTCCCCCGTTTCCATTCTTGATACAAAGTTAAGCTAACCGGCTGCTGGCTGTAGCTTTATATTTACCAGACATATATTAGACTGTTATCAATTTTTTGCATCTAACTCTCAGCTAGAAAGCGAATAAGCATATTTCCCTAAATGTCAAACTATCGCCTTAAATTCTCACTTACTGTCCCCGCATCTTTTCTGAAGCAAATATCTTCAAACCTGCCCTAATAATGCCTAAGATTATACATGCAAAAATAATACCAAAATAGTTGCATTGGCTGCATGTGGAGATTTTACACCATTAAATGTTCAAAAGCTGTTAACCTTTAGATGCAGAGTAAACCCTGCAGCCTCTTGCTTTTATGTAATTCAAATTTATTATTTATTTATTATGCTTCATTTAAATTATTTAAATTAAGATTTCTTTTGTTTTGTTTTTTTTAAGGTAAACCAAAGTGAAAGGAAAATCAAAGGTTTCTTGTGTAATCTTTAGTTTTCAATAAAAAAAAAAAATCCTAAGAACATTTAAGCCCACAGCAGTTGTTTGCAGGCATCAGATTTCACAAAGGCCAAGAAACCAAATGAAAAACACACAACAAATGTCAGAAGTCGCCCGAGAGCAAAGTCCCCGGTCAGAGTAAACCTGAATTTATTTTGGTCCTGTGTGTTACTGTGTTGGGTGAATCCAGCTGTCTTAAAATAATCAACCGACCATCAGAGTGTGTGTGAATAGATTTCTTTGTGTTTTGACTGAATTCTGAAGCTGTCTACCGCTCTTATCCTAAAGCATTTTTCCTCCACTCAAACGCTCTTTACTCTCTCCTCTTTTTCTTCATGTTTCTTTTGATACCAGTCTGACCTGTTTGATGCATCAGTGAAACAGGTTAAAGCCACGATGGGTGATGGCTAAATGAGGCGCTGTAATTAAATGTTATGTGTCTCAGACTCAGACGTTGCTCCAACTTTGGTCAAACTTGGAGGGCTGGTGCCTTTTTGCCCCCGTGTCCCATAGTGTAATAATTAAAGGTTAACATTGCCTTCTACAAAAGGCCTTGACCCTCACACCATCAGTAAATGTCAAAAGTTCAGCGCAGATACAGCTGGTACAGTTTTTGATAAAACTTGAGGGCAAAGCGCATATCTGCATTGTTACATTTAAAAAAAAAAAAAATGGCAGTTCAGTCTCACTGAGGTGATACAATTTATGGTCAAAATTGTTAACGTAATCTCATAAGTGATGTTCTTGTTAGCCAGAAACCGTCTCACTGATATCAATAATACTGGCTGTTTTATTATAATTAAATTTGTATTTTCATCCTGAGGAAGAGAGCGGGACTTGTGACCGGACCAAATTCCTTTTCACAAGTCCATCACTCGTCAGCGCTGTGAACCTCAAACAACCTTTTTCCTCGCTGCCCATTCCGAGCTTTAGGGGACAGATGTGTGAGAAATGTGTTTGAGTTGTTACAATAGCTGACACAGTTTGGTGTCACTGAGAGAGCCTTCATTTGGCGCTACGTGACATTATGCACTTTGCACCATGGAAGAATGGGATCTGGTGAGAGTATGAGTGAGTGAGTAGTACAACTAAAGGTGACAAAAAGGAGGGACTTATTCACAACTCAGTCTTTTCAGTCCCTGTGCTTTATTGGATTCGTGTGAGTGCATGTGAGGGAGATGGAGAAAAAGGGATGATAGATAGAGACTAAGCTTTTGTTCCTTCCTTCTCTTTCTCACAATGTGTTTGCAATAGATATTGGCTGTGAAACTGGAAACTGCCTCCTTTTCTCTCATATTTTGTCCCAGATGCCTTTAACAGTTTGGCCTGTATGTGTACATGGAGGCTCAGAGAAAATCTTAATGGAGAATGTCAGATATCGTAATGGTGCCAAACTGTGTATCTTAAAAACAATAACTTTGGTCAGTTTACTGTACAAGCTCCAATTCATTGTCACAATATCTGCCTAGTTCCCTGAGTTTTACACAACACATACATTTTCTTTTTTTCTTGCGGTTTTTTTCTTCTGGTTTGATAAGCTTCTGTTATGTCTGAAAAATGTACACACCCATGAGATGAGAATGGGCATTTCTTGCTCCTTATTTGTAACATTTAATTAACTGCTAAATTATGAATCGTTGTTGTTTTTACTGATTGCTCTGGAAGAACATTTCCTGGGTGTACTGGTCCTTTGCATAATCAAGTCCTCATTTTAAAAAGAAACTTACAAAAGTTTTGTTTATTAATTTCATTTTATATTAAGATGTGTTCTTCTTTACATTCAGTGACACCGCATTCACTCGATATTCACTGTATGTGGTCATTTGGTTTGTCAGATTATTATTGCATATTTCATCTCGGTGTACCCCCAACATGACATAATCCCTGCAGAAAGGCAGCTTTTTGCATATTTGCTTACATTTATGTTGCCCTCCTCCTTAGTTAACCCAGAAGCAAACATTACACTATGGTTTGCTTGGAGTTCTTGGTTGAGAGCAGCTAATTCATGTGTCCATCCTCACTCCTTGTAACGGCTACAGTCAGTATACCTTCCCTTCAGCCCCTCTCCCAGCCACATGGTTGATTAGTTATAGAGTCACGAAAGAGGATTTACTCCGATGCATATTAGATCAACTCTCTGTGGTGACTCTAGAGATTGAAGAGATACAGATGCTCTCGCCACAGTAGGTTTATCACGTGATGTTCTTTCCGCCCACTAACGCAGATCTTATTTGACACAATTCTCATGCAAGAAAAACTTATTGACAGTCCAGTGCTTTTTCTTCCATAATTAATTTCACAAAAACCCATGACTGTATTTGTGCACATGAATGCATAATATATCACTGAGAGGAACAAGACGAGACAGATGTCAGTCCGTATCTATCACTGTTCTTAAACTGACAAAGCCGCTGCAAAAGCAGTGGAGATGCTTTGATACACACAAGGCAACACACCAAATTCCTGAGAGAAAGAAGAGAAGTAAGAGCAAGAACATTTAATCACTGAAGAGACCATTGCTGACATACATGATCATTTTTTATTAACAATAGTAGGAGATATTGTGAATGATTTTCTTAAGTCAAAGCTTATCTTAGTAAAGAAAACAGACAGGAAAAAGACCAACACAGAACAAAAACAGGCACGCTGCATGCATCACCATTTCCACTGATTACTATTTTCTTATTCTCACAAAAAGTACCAAAGTCATTTGCTCTTGACGTTTTCATGCAAAATGCATGAAGCAAAATATGTGCTTTTACATACATTAAAAAAATCTCGGCTTTGAGAAGGAATGGAGCCTCATCAAATACGAATTTATAATCTACAAATGTTCAGCTGCTCTAAATAAATCATATTTGGCAAAAGCAGCAAAATCTGTATTTTGTAGCCACAGTAAAAGTTTCATTTTCTACTGCATACAGTTGCTGCTGCAATGCACCTCCACTACAAGGCAAAATTTGGAAAGTTGAAATTGTGCTCGATTCCCTGGCTATAAATTTCAAAAGTGAAGTGGTAAGCAGCTGAATGAGAGATTTTAATTTCATTCCAACAGCATTTAAGGAAGACCAGATGGACTAAGTGCAGGATAGTTGGATATTAGATGCATGTGTCTGAGAGAAGATAAGATTAAAGAAAAGGAGAAAAAAAATCATCCTGTCTCTGGCAAACTGAGGGAGCTGGGGTGCTCCTCGCTGACCCTAACTACTGAGAGCTGGCTGTTGTTAGCACTTTGAGGTTGGACCTGCTCAGAGAGTGTCTGTACTGCAGAGGCCTCAGGCGTAGCTGGAAGAAAAGTAGGAAGAGAGAGAAGAGAAGAGAAGAGAAGAAAAGAGAAGAGAAGAGAGGAAATTTAGTATAACAGAGCATAAAACAGAGCAGAAGAATTTAACCAAGTGCGGCAAGTTTTGTGAGATGAAAAGAAGAAAATGTAAGAAATGAAAGAGCCCCTAGAAAAGACGTTGTGTTAAAACACAGCTGCCCTCACAGCCAAAATTATAAAGTTGGACTACAACAGTGGAGAGTCTTGTAAGATGCTGTAGATTTGAAAAGAACGTAATTTTAGTATTAAATACTCTTCTCTGCCTGTAGATAGAAACCGAAATCCCAACTGTAGCTCTCCATCCGCAGAGAGCACTTAATTCTCCTGCTTTTCGGATGTTTGCATAAAGCAATCACAGCCTAGTGTAAGGGGCATAATGTGCAGTTTGTTGATGTTACAAGACTTCAGAGTATGAAAGTTCAAACAGTTTTCAAACATTTATCTCCCATTTTCTCATTTGCAGCCACCAGCATTTGAAGTTGCCCTGTGCAGCTTCAAATGGGGGCACGAGAAAAGGCAAGCAGAGCAGTTCCAGGAAAGCAAAGTTGACATCAGAGTTGCACCTGCTGCTTGTTATTATTACCAATTCAATGTAGTAATATTGATACTTATATTAATAGGTATTAAAGAGGTACTTACATCCTGGGATCTCAGTCAGCTCATTCAGAGGTGGCACTGTCTCTAATGTGTTGGCATATTTCTTGGCGGCCTGACGTTGCGCGTGCCTTGCCTCTATTTCCTTTTTGGTTCTAGGGATTCGACATTTGAATATACAACACAGAGTGATGACTGAAAGAGAGAGGGACAGAACACAAGACACAATGAGTTTATTTGAATAGAACATGTTACTAATTGCAACATTTAATACACAATTAGTATGAATTTAAGCGTTTTAAAAGGGTCGAGATAGAGATAGTTTCAGGTTTTAGTTGCCCAATTTCTGACATACTTGTCTCCAAGATTCCTGCTTCCACCCCAATACAATGGTATAATGGAGGTTAATGAAACTTTTACAAAATCCAACAGCAACGCTTCTTTGTGGAAACAATGTTCACATTACTCTGCACAATCCACAGACATCACTGAGGACAGTATCTGTGAGAACGACTCTCTAAAGAAGAAATCATGCCAGTGGAGACTGTTGACGGAAAATTCTGTGGATTATCCAGAGCAACCACGACATTGTTTATGTTACTGATGATTTTTTTAGCCATGGAGCGGCATGGCAGTTATGGTCTGTCTCTCTGTTGGTGGACTAGTTGGTGGGTTGGTTGGTCCACCACTTTGGTCCATGCTGAAATATCTCAGCAACTATTGGATGAAGCGCCATTTTAGACTTTGGTGATCCCCGGACTTTTCATCTAGCATTTTTCTCAGCATCTGTTGGACTGATTGGTATAAAATTTCATACATGGTTCTAAGACGATGAATCTTTTATCAGCAAATACCTTTAAAACTGATGACATAGTGCATAATTTCAACTAATGACAAATGTACTGTGTTTAGTGCTAATTAGCAAACATTAGCATTCTAACACACTAAACTAAAATAATGAATATCTACAAAACATCAACATGTTAGCATTGTCATTCTGAGCAATGTTAGCGTGCTGATGTTAGCATTCAGCTCAAAGCACCGCTGTGCCCAAGTACAGATGCATCGTTTTTCAGTCTTTTGAGCTCCAAAGACCAAATTCTACACACCTCTGTTTTATCAAGGTGGAAGCAGAAAACACAGATATGCTTATATGAAAACTGTCTGCATGGCTAGATATCATAGAAGAATGTGTGAACATAGAAGTTTTTGTAATTTGGATGAAATTACCCTTTAAATAAAGACTAGACCAAAGATCAACTTGTCAGTTATGTAACAAGTCAGAGGTGTCTCAGGTTTACTGCATGAACAAAAGTGCACTGTGCACAATTTGTTAATTCAAATTTAGAAACAACATCTGCATTTTGAATAAAAATGTGTATTTTGTTTACTTTAATATTAGGTCCACTAACATACACATTAGGATGAATCACTTCCAGAAATAAAGAAGTAATCCCTGTCATAATTTTCTATTTCCTGACATAATATCAGTGCCATTACTACTAATCACATTGTTGTTGATAATGATACTGTGGGTGAATAATTGCACACACGGACGTCTATGGCCTGCAGTTTTCATTATAGCTGTCCATTTCAAGAATGGTTTGTGAAGACGGCGACAAAGTGATTTCATTAGATATACTGACCAACTGCCAAAACAAACACTGCAAAGATGCCAATGACCTGCCATAAACGCAGCCCCCAGAAAACAACAGTCTCTGAGGTCACAGGGTCCGGCTTCTTTGGGGGATCAGTGGGTAATAGCTGCGGAAAAACAGAGAAAACATTGATTGATTTTTTTAAGTATGTGCACACCATAAGTAAATAGTAAACAAGAGTAAACAAGATCTTAGAGGAACTCGAGCTTCGCATCATCTCAGAATCATGCTCAGTTTTCTGTGCGATACTTTGATCTTTAGGCAATGTAGTGTATCAGTAAAGTAACTGGTTTAAGATTTTTCATTCACCTCTTATTCTTCCTGACTTCTAGTGAAAATGAATTAATGATGAACTCTTTGAATCTAATACACAAACTGGTGACAAAATTAGAGGAAAAACCTGAATGAATGAGTGGAGAAACATAACAAATGCAGATGCTTCCACACAGGTCCACTGCATGGTACAGCTAAGTAATTGCTTAATGTATATATAAACATTCTGAGCAGGCCCAGTTGATTCTGATTTTGTATCAAGATTTCAAGAGGAAAAGATCTAAATGACTTTCAAAGAGGGTTAATTGTTGGGGCATGGATGGCAGGAGCTTCAGTCACAAAGACTCCTCGACTGTCTACTGTGTCACATGGCACAGTGACTTAAGTGACATCCGCATTTAGATCTAAGGGAAATACGTCAGTAAATAGGGTCAGAAATTATGGTTGACAGAGCACATTTGATGACAGGGATGCTCGAGCATTAGTGTGATTTGTAAGACAAAACAGAAGAGTAACTCTTTCTCAGGTGACTGAGAATGTCAATGCAGAATGTGATCAGACTGTGTCAGCAACAACAGTCAGTCGACAGTTACAGAGAGAGGGATATTATAGTAGGGTTGCAGTGCATAAACCCTTCATTACAAAGATACATTTGAGAGTTCAGTGGTGCAAAAACCACAGGCGCTGGTCTACAGAGATTTGGAAAAAAGTGATATGGTCAGATGAGTCATCCTTCACCATACTGTCAATATGTGGGTAAGTGCATGTGTGGCGTACACCAAGAGAACAATAAAGGCCTGATGCTTAACCCCTACAGTGAGTGTATCCGGTGGTTCTGTTGCACTGTTGGGGGGCATTTTGCTGGCATGGTTAGGGGCCACTCGTCCCCTCAGAGGAGGGGTCACTGCAAATCAATACAAAGATGTTGTGAGTGATCACCTTTATGCCCACATCGATCGGGCAAGAGGGTTCACTGAATTATTGATGAGTATGAAAATGATGTGAATCATATGCTATGACCTACACAGTCACTAGATCGAAACCAAATTGAAAACCATTGGGAGATTTTTGGTCAACGTGTTAGACAACGCTCTGCACCACCATCATCAAAACACCAATTGAGGGAATATCTTTTGGAAGAATGTTGTGCATCCCTCCATTAGAGTTCCAGAGAGAATCAATGTTTTGGTGGCCTGTGGCTGCCAAACATCTTACTAAGACACACATGCTGGTTTTTCCTTTAATTTGTCATCAATCTGTACATATAACATTTATACATTAACACATTTCAGATATGAAAGAAGCATTTGAAATCTTCAAAAGGGCAAAGATTCCCTAATTACCAGTTATGTCACATGGACAAAGTGGTCAATGGTCGTTTCAGTCTCCTCCCAGCGCAATTTATCAAAGCAGGCATCTAACATCACTATACAAACTCACTTTTCTGAACCCTGTAAGGGTCAATCCCATGATGCCCATGATGTCATACTCTGTCAACGTATTCATTTTATTCATTCATTTTCTATTTATTTAAATTCATGAAATTTGACTGAACTGACATACAGTTCGTGGCATACAGAAGTACCCCAAGACCAAACCATAAAGCTGACTTAGAAAGGAAAAGTTGTTTTTTTCAAGGCATAGGCGAAATGTTAGAAAACAAAAAGCCTAAGTGAAAAGATCTTTATCACTTCTTAAGCAGCTGCCAAGAAAAAAAACACCCACAAACCCTGTGTGTATGTGTGTCTCTGTCTCCACCTCAAACATCCCTTACTCAAAACCAACAAGTGATGACTTCTACACACCTGACCAGCATCAGACCACGCAGCCAGAGTATGCTGGTTTCCAGACTTTGCCTGAATTTGCTCTGAACTTTTACAATGCTCTTAGATGTCTTAATTCTCTGCTCCACAAAGTTCAGTTGGTAGTTTCCAAAAAAAAAAAAAAAACACCCTTGTCGCATTTCAAAACACCTATTTCCAGAGCTGGGGATTGAGGAACAGCAAGTATAAAAACTATGTATGCGTGTGTCTTTGTGTTAGATCAATGGCTTGGAACAGCCAGCAGAGCATCAATTCAATGATACAATCATTGGGAGGATTTCTGCCTGTCCACTGTATATCGATCACTTGATTGGATGATACTAGGTTGTTTTGGAAACTCTATACTTTAGTCCATAAGGCAACAAGCAATGGAACAGAAAATGGACATTTATTACATTTGGTGCCTTCATTGATAATACCATTAGTTGGTGAAATAGAAAAATGTTCTAAGAATATGCAGAGATGGTGATGTAGTAAACACCAAGAACTGAAGCTCTAAAGAAGACAAGACATGAAGAATAAGTAAGTGTGCTTTGGTAGGAATTAACTAAAATTCTCAAAAGGGCACACGTCAAATAGCAATTTGCAGGTTCATTTTGAGCGAAGAGGATCATTATAAAGGATAGAGACCACTGCATATAAAGTTTTCAACACAGTAAATGTAAGTATTGAATGAATCAAAAGATGTTACTTTAATCTTTAGTTTGTATGTCTTTTCTGGTTCGTGCAAGCACCAGGGCAAAATAACCAGCTGTTTTTGCTGCGTATTGGACCTGATACTCTTCAGCGAACCAACATGCTAAATGTGACACTACAAACTTTCTTCAGGGCCCCCGTACTGTTTGTCTGCCGTTGAGGATACGAGAGGGACTGTGAACTTGAACAAAGTAGCTGCAAAAAAAAAAAAAAAAAAAAGGCCTGTATGAATTCACGCCATGTGTTTGCAACTCCCACAGAAGGATTAGCCTGATGAGGATATTTAACACGGCTTTTAAATAATAACAGTTTTTTGCATCAAGAGTGATTATGTAATGCTAAGTCCTTGCCTCTGGAGGGGCATTTCATGTGGCAGGATTAATGGCTATAAGCCTCAAGATTTCTTTTGGTGGAACAAACAACACAAACTCAGAATCACAATGACCTTGAGTTACCTCATTTTAATCATTATCTACCACATTTATTACATATTTTTGTTTGTTAGATGGTTGGTTGGATTGTTTGTTACATATTCAGTGGCATATTCTTCAAGTAAGATCCTTTAGGGACAAATCAAATAAGATTAGTATAATTGAATGGAAGATTAACATCTAGAAAATAGAAAACTCAGCACTGGGATACAGGTTATTCCACACATGAACGACCAATTACCAAGAATTTACATAACTAATATCCTGTATAAAGAAAGGGTTTATACAAATATGCGCTATGCCTACAATATTTAGATTCTACTTCCTGATGTTTGAAGCCAAGCTTTTAAAAGTTCTACCTGAAGTTAATCAGCCATATGCATCACACATAAAGGTAAAACCAAGTAATCACTGCCCATCATCCGCCCATGCTGAGACCATATATCTGACCTACACTATTAAAAGTATGAACATCACATTTATTTAGTGAGCATCATCTGTCACCAACTCGAGCTTCACACGTACGAGCAGCGGGAGGGAGGCTGTTTCCAGAAGTTCCTTATACTTTCTCTGACCTTCTATAATACGCTCAGGTGTTTGTTTTTTGAAGTGCAAAGTTCAGTGGATGTCAATGTCATGTCAGAACAGGGTTATAATTGCAAAAATATTAATAAATATAAACACAATCTATTATCTGTTGCCTCCTTATCACTGTATACAGGAACATGATCCATTGGATTACTAAAAATCCAAGTTTTTAAGACATATTGCCCTTAATCCATAAACATCATGAAGTTTATTGGAATGACAAGGCTGGTTTGTTCTTATCGTTTGCCTCTGATGTCCATAACATAGAACCACAAGTAATATTTATAATGTACTGTAAATCGTTCTAATTCCAACACTAAAAAGTAATGTTTTGTCAGTGATATTAATTTGATATTTTGTCCTTTCAATCATGTTTCCACAATTTACTAAGTAAATTGCTTATTTTTCAGAGGCATAATTATCGTATTACCTTGTTTTTGAGAAAAAATAATGGATTTCAGTTGCCACTTTTAGAGTCTGATCATAATAGTCATAGTCTGTGCAATGTAACCCTCTTCTCTTCAGCCCAAAAGCACAAAAACAACTTGTCTGTACCAGGACTCATCTTATTCATCCTCCTGTTTGCTCCCATTTAAACACGTGTAGCTCGGCTGTTCATGTAGGACCATATAATGTATCAGGTTTCAGTCACGTCTCTTGTGGTAAGGCACATAAAGCAACAACGCTGGCGACAAAACAATAAACATGAATGCCATTAAGCTACGTTTAAAACGGCAAAGCACCTGCACCCATCTCAGAGAAACCCTCAGCATATTCCTGAGAGGAACCAGTGGAAGACGCAGTGATGTATCAGGCTCTTACCTCAGGATCCGGGATCTGGGAGAACACGGAAGACAAGCATTGAGACAGCAGCACTGCTCCCCAGCCCCGCAGTAGAAGCTGAGGTGGACATTGAGGCTGATCCCCAACCATTCTCTGCCCCTCTTCCTCCCTGCAGCCACCCTGCCC
The DNA here is from genome assembly GCF_016859285.1 of Xiphias gladius. NCBI lineage: Eukaryota > Metazoa > Chordata > Actinopteri > Istiophoriformes > Xiphiidae > Xiphias > Xiphias gladius. Next base: position 17,808,825 of record NC_053413.1, on the reverse strand, counting down.
CCTCTCTCCCTCTTCCTCTGCGTCTTCCTCTCTTCTGCTTTCTCTCTGTCTGCCTGACTGCCTGTACTGACGCCGTATACAGGATGGGACCACAATGGCCCAGGGTGATTAATGGTGACTATGGTGCTGACAGCTTCCTCCGATCCACAGTTGTCTGCTGCTCTTCTCTATCATTTGCCTCTCTAACACAACAGTGCAGGAACCCAAAGACACAACGGGGGTCACCACTGCAGCCAGCTGAAAACTGCTCCACTAGAAATTAATTAATAGGCCTGGTTTGGTTTACAGCCAGCTCATCTTGCTGAGAACAGGCAGTTCCCACAGTGTAGTGAAGCAAATGGCTGTGCAGTTGTCTGCTGCTCTTCTCTATCATTTGCCTCTCTAACACAACAGTGCAGGAACCCAAAGACACAACGGGGGTCACCACTGCAGCCAGCTGAAAACTGCTCCACTAGAACGGAGGGAGCCAAACCTGCCGTTAGGGTACATTAATTAATTAATAGGCCTGGTTTGGTTTACAGCCAGCTCATCTTGCTGAGAACAGGCAGTTCCCACAGTGTGGGGGGATGGGCAGAACAGTTAACCATGAGGTTGGCCTGCGCAGGACAGTGAAGCAAATGGCTGTGAGCGTTATCATCTTTATTGCCTCAGAATCTGGAGTGTAGAAAATTTGTACAGCCTTGTACTTTCAGCGTGGCAAAATAAGAAGAGCAATGGTGCAGTGGAATCCGTTTTCAATATGCTCGTGCCTAAAGACAAAACAAAAAGTTGGAGTCAAATTGTTTTGGGTGCGGTCATTTGTGCTCAACCGAGAAGTGAAATTAACGTAATTCAATTTAATGTGTCTGCCCTTAATCCATATGATCTCTTTCTATTGTGTTTCCAGTGATGGGAAAATGATTCTTTAACTGAAAGAAGCCACAACACATTGGAAAAAGTACTGAATTGAAAGTAACAGTACTCGTACATATGTATGTGAAAATAAGGAAACACAACCACCAAAATATCCTCAAATATGAAAAAGAAGAGTACAACTTTAAAAAATGGTACCTTTCAGTTTGTTGAATTGTAAAAATGTAATTTAATGTCACACTGGGTCTGGGTTATGCAGCCATGTGGTTTAAACTATAGCAACACTTCATTTTCTATGTGCTTATTTCATATTTTGCATGTGAAATCTTAATCTGTAAACCATCCAGTACTGCAGCTATCAGATACAAAAGTACAGGAGAAATAATGACAGTGTTATTTCAATCCTCAAAGTTCTACATAATCCAAATACCACAGGAAACACTTGAGTGAGGTACCAATACCACAAAATTGTCGGTGGGGCTTTTTTGGCCACCTGGGGGCAGTACAAACAAGCTGTCAAAACAACACTGACATATTATCAACTTGATACATAAGTCCACTGTCAAAAAAGCTGCCTATATACACATTCAGCAGCAACATTAGTGTTCATTTGGAGTTGTGTTTCTGGAAACCTTGCAAAAGTGAGCCCAATATTCACTCTCCTTTCAGCTGTGCTTTTGTCTCCAGCATACCAAAGCATTCAGACCCCTTCACTTTTTTCACATTGGGTTATGTTGTAGCCTTAGCCTCATCAATCTACACTCAATACACCATAATGACAAAGCAAAAACAGAATTTTAGAAATTTTTGCAAATTGAATAAAAAGGAAAAACTGAAATATCAAATTGATTTAAGCTTTCAAATTCTGTGGTATGACACTTGAAATTTAGCTCAGGTCCCATTTCTCTTGATTACCTTTAAGATGTTTCTATGCCTTGATTGGTAAATTCAATTGAATAGACAGGATTTGGAAAGGCACACGCCTGTCTATTTACGTTCTCGCAGCTCTCCATGCATATCAGAGCAAAGACCAAGCCATGAGGGCGAAGGAACTGCCTGCAGAGCCCAGAAGCAGGTTTGTGTCTGGGGAAGGCTATAAAAACAATTTTTGCTGCGTCGAAGGTTCCCAAGAGCACAGTGGCCTCCATAATTCTGCAATGGAGCAAGTTTGGAACAACCATCACTGCAGCACTCCACCGATCCGGGCTTCATGGCAGAGTGACTAGACGGAAGCCTGTCCTTAGTGAAAGACGCATGAAAGCACCTAAAGGACTGTCAGACTGTATGGAACAAGATTCTCTGGTCTCATGAAATCCAAATTGAACAAGTACCAAAGAGCAAAGAGACATCTTAATGAAAACCTGATCCAGAGTCTCAGAGGATATGCAGAGAGGAATGGCAGATAATCTACAAATCCAGGTGTGCAAAGCTTGTCACATCAAACCCAAGAAGACTCAAGGTAATCGCTGCTAAAGGTGCTTCACTAAGTACTGAGTAAAGGGTTTGAATGCTTATGTCAATGTGATATTTCAGTTTTTCCTTTTTAAAAAATTTGCAAAATTTCTAAAATTCAGTTTTTGCTTTGTCATTATGGGGTAATGAGCTTGATGAGGGAAAAAATGACTTTAAACGATTTTAGCATAAGGTTACAACGTAACAAAATTTGAAAAAAGTGATGGGGTCTGAATACTTTCTGAATTCACTATGTGTGGTTCATTAGCTGGTAAATGCTCTACTATGTTCACAATATTGTTGCTTACTTTGATGTTTGGTGTGGGTGGATAGGGTACAGTCGGTTATTAGCATTTTCCCTGAAAACAGCTTTCCTGCTTAACCAGAGCCTAGAAGTAGTGTGGCATATAACCCCCCGTAAAATGGTGAATCGTTATTTTTACATGCTCTTTTCTGTATGGAATAAACAAATGAGATATAACGTGTTAGTTAGTGAGCTTTAAAATGCTGGTAGGCAAATTTTGTTACCTTTGGACAGAGCCAGGCCTTCTGTTTTAACCCTTTACCTGTTGTGGTGCTAAGCTAAGCTAAGCTAACCACATGCTGGCAGTAGCCTCGTTTTTAACTGACAGATAAGGCACGAGAGTGGTATCAATCCTCTCATCTAACTCGCAACCAGAAAGCAAATAAGTGTATTTCCCAAAATGTTGAACTATCCTGTGATATAGAAATGCTGATTAGAGCAGTTTTAAGTTAAATTGTACTTGGGTATACTTTGTTACACTAGATGTTTTCTGTTTTTTTTACCAATTTGCATTTTCCTTGCTAACAGAATATACTGCCAGCATGGCTCTTAGGATCAGTTATCCAATCTCATCTTATCTGTTGCTATTGTGAACATATTTAATTTTTATGCCTACTGCTATAACAGCCAGACATGACCCTTACTTTACAGATTACCTAGGAAGGATTTCATTTAAATGACTGTAAAGAGACTTACAGAAGCATACAGCAGAGAGAGATGCTTTACACAATGATTCAAGTTTCATCCTCATATCTCAGGGCAGGTCTAAAAGGTCCTTTAATATGAAATGCCATTAGTCAAAGTGGATTCTTTTTCATCACAGTTCCATTTACTCAGCCTTTTCCTGGTCCTGGGTAAGTCTGTGATTATGAGTGATGAAATATCTTTTCTTTGAAGATTTTCTTTTATTCCGCAAATTACACCAGGTAACACCCATTTATCACCATAGAAACTGGAACATACTTACTTACATAAATTATGTAGCACACTTGAATCTGTTATCCCTGATGATGTTTAATGGGAAATTTATGCTAGCAGCGTGCAGCCCAATCCTGCGGGGTGTTGGTGACATTGAGAACCCCTGTCCTCAGCCTTAGTCAGTAATAACTTCCATTGATTGGCTTTTGTCAGAGGTGTTGAATGCAATCACCATACCAGTGCTACATGAACTACATCACGTCCAACTGGTAGCATACAAAAGAGCCTGCTATGTGGTCTACTCTAGTATGATTGCACAAAGCTTCAGTTTTATTTTTTGATTTTTTTGTTTTTTTTAGTTTTTCTTCATTAAATCTCTTTGTCAATCTAGTGACATTTCAAAGCCAGCTTCTGAAAAATCTGTTAAATTCTGCTCCTGTCTAGCTTGGATTTCTATTTTCTGTTACAATGTTTTGTTAACAATGCAACAAATTGGGGTGTCAGGAAGCAACATTTGGAAATAAAAATGTTTTTTCTTGTCATTTTATTTGTAACCAGAGTAGGTTTGGTGACATTAAGTAGCTACTTCAACGATTATTATCAGATGTCTGTTTTTACAAAGGTCAATGATGCACCGGCTTATCTAACTGGAATATTTTAGTTGTGAAGCACCTGGTGAACCCAGTCCACCATTCAGTTGTTTGAGTGCGTTCACCACCTTGTTGAATATACCATCATTGTCATTGTAACTCCGCACTTGTGATTCATCCCTCGATCACAGAATGCAAAAAATGAGAAAAAAAAAACTCCCTAACTACAGGGCTCACATGGACATGTTGTCTAGAATTTGTTGCACGGTGGGCTTAGCTCCTTGTAATTCTGTAAAAGTGCCATTTTATTCTTTTTGCGACAAAGTCACAATCACTGGTGATATACTGGTGTTAGAGATGTGATTTGAATCTGTGATACTTGGTTTTCTGAAGACTTTCTCACGTATGAATACCTGTACTTCTAGTTTACCAAGGCAAAAGTACCAAGGCTACAACGGGAAATGTACAGCACATACTATTACCTAATTATTTCTAAAGATCTATGGGTGTTTTTACAAGAAATAACAAAATGCAGTCCATTTTTTACCAAAATGGTGCTAAGGTGCGGAGTTGAACAAACTACAGTGAGCATTTTTTGTGAAATATGAATGTTACCATTTGAAGCATGTAAACATATATCTTTTCACATTTGTATTTGATAGATGCACTCATTTTTCTTTCTACTACTTTGAGGTGTTGTATAAGAATGATTGAATACAGAGCGTCAATAGGCCTCCTCCATTATGACAAAGTCTGACTGTTTGACATATTCACCCTATGGCTGCCTGCTGGGCTAGATTCTTTGTGATAGAAGAAACCTGTTTGGAGCCATTAAAACCTGGTTTCAGGATGCAGAGGACAAGTAAGGTGGTAGAGCCTCCACTTAGACCCTGGAAATGTGAGGTATATTTTTCAAATATGTCTTTGTTTAACCAAATTACTGATTACCTTTAGTGTGAGGAACCAGTTACATTATAAGTAGAGGCAGAAATGACTACCAGCTTGTTCAGGATGCAGCAGCTGACAGAAATAATCAAAACATACGTACACTTTTGAATTGATTAGTATGCGAAAATGCAACTCATTTAGAATTATCTGGAAAATATCTTGTAATATCTGAACATTTGGCTTTTCCCTTATTGGGTCTTATAATAAAAAGCTACAGCATATCAACGTCTGCAGATACAATGTGAATCCATTCAGCATTAATGGTGGATGTGATTGTTGTCAAAACAAAGCTTCACACATTTATTTTCATAAAGCATGCACAGATCGCATTTTTCTGAGCAACAAGCAGCCTCCTGGGCCGTCGTGTCGTCTCAGCTGGCATGTCATCCTCTTTTGTCTCACCCAATTATTTTGTTTCTTTCTCCTGTGAACTATCAGATAAAGGTAAAACTACAAAAATCAACCGCCTGCAATCCGTGGCGCTCATGCACACAGCTCCAGAAAGCAGTAGATCCCACTGGCAGTGATCATATTCTTGAGCAAAAGGTCAACGCCATTGCGTCAGCGTGTGTTAAGGGACTTGTTTAACAGCTTTATTCATTAAGGCGTTTGCCCTGATGTTACTGCTCCTCCTGCCTTGCAGTTGCAGTCAGCACCAGAGCCTTTATGTGTCAAGTGGCCGAATCATTAAGGATATCTGCACCAGTGATGATGGACACACATGACATGGCTAGTGATTCAAACTTCCATCTCCAGTACATTTTCTTCTCATTTTGGCTATAAATAAAAAAGATATGTCTACATGTACACACTGTGTGTCATTCCTCTCTGACATTGATTGTTTTTGAGGTGTTTGGGGGGTGAGGGTGGGGCACATGTCGGGCACAGACTGCGTAATTGTCAAAAGATAGCAGTTTCCTAAGCATGGCTGTCACCATTTCAGAGTCGGTTTATTTCAGTGTCCGTTTGCTCTTTGTGCCTTTGCACTGTTGTCCTACAAAGTCTTTCAGTACCAAAATACAGCTGCAGTTATGTCACCGCCAAGATATATTCCTGAATTTTTGCTCCATATATTTAACAATACATTTTTATATCTGCTTGTCTGATTTAAATTTACAATACTGTCTCTACAAGGACATACCTAATGTACCATTATTGTATTATATTTCTATTTACTCTTTTATTAACTCCAGAGGCAAAGAGATCACTTTTCTTTACAGTCTATTGATTTAATCACAATTGGGCTATCACAATGGCAATTAAAATGCACTATATAGAATAGATACTGCACAGAAATTAATTTTAAAAGTAGATTAAGCATACTGCATATTGTCATTTTTGGTTTTAGATTGCATCATAGTCACTGACTGCCAGAAAGACACATTAAAAGTTGATTCATGAGTCAATATACAGTACATGATTAACCATACTGCCATCTAGCGATGCCACCTATTTTTAAACTGAAAACTGCTGAAATAAACAAAATTACTAAAAAAAGAACATACAGTATTGACACGGTACCTCACTGCATCAGAATATTATTCTATTGAGAAACTGCAAGTAAACCAAAGTTTGAAAATTAGCTAACATAACTGCAAAAGCTTGAAATAAAAGGGCAAGAGGCACAGATCAAAACGGAAAATTGATCTGCTGACAGAACTTTTCTTGTCAACACATCACACCAACAATTGTGGCCGACTGTAGAGAACGCCTCCATACTTGATTTTGGATATCAATGTCTGGAACCATTTTACTCATCCTGTAGACTTTGATGAACATTTCACTTAAAAAAACGTGCTTATCATTGCTTCAGCACTGTCTCAGTGAAGATAACAGCTCATTATCTTATTTCTGCTTACTGTAAATGAGCACATTAGGACCATGGTGTTTATTTTCTTTCCATTACATGTAAATGAGAATCACTAGGAGCTGAATGGACTCATAGAGGCACGAACCGTTTTCTGGCCTGAGTAAAGTTCACAGATCCCTCATATACTGATGGCTAACTTTAACCTCTGCGTTCACAGCTCCACTATTTACTTTATTTTCTGGATGCAGTCAATGGTCTGCAGGAAGCATTGGTCCAGAACGAGGGAATACCTCTGAGGAGAAGGATGGAGAAAGGAGTCATTCAAACCTGGAATGACAAATAGGTGAGGCTGTTTACGTATGCTGTGTTTACATAAGTTTGTGTTTGGTTTGGTGGGTTATTGGGCATTTTGGAATAAATCTACACCTTTCTGCGTAATACAGCTACATAAAACAATATTAAAATTGTTTGGCGAAGAGTAATTTATTTGAAAGTGATGACACTCTCTTATGACTTAAGTCAACAGGAGTAGTTGTATTAATCTATGACAACAATGGTTTTTTTTAGCTGAAATTACAGTGAAACGAGTATTGAACAGCAATAAGGTTTATTTATTGCTGTTAGGTACTTGTTACTATCAAGTACCACATGTGCAAAATAAAAACTTCAGATTAAATTTTTTGGAATATATTCTACATGCTCACCAACACCAACTTCATTTTTATATGAAGTTGTTTTATGGCAGACATAAAAACCAACGAAACAAAGATTTATGAGGTTTAACATTTTCCCTGCAATCGAATGCAGTTAGGGACCATGACAAGCATTTGCTCCATCAACACCCTTTCTGACGCACATTGCTGCATTTGATACATACTGTATTTAGCAAACCTGCAGGGCATGTAGTCATAAGGCTTATGGTATCTCATCTGTTTCTCCAATGACACATCTCACTCTACTACATTAAAAGGTGCCTCACCTTCTATCCAGGAGGTATTCAACACAAGTTGGTTTTTGTTACTCTGAGCATAAAGGCTTTCTTCATCACGTCCAAACGCTGATATTTTTGTCTTGTGGCACTTTCTCGCTCAGTCCAATGGGGACCTGCCAATCTCCCACAGGGTCCTGGAAGAAATAGTGCGGTATTTGAAGCAGCACACTAACTCAGCCATGGTTTTAAATTAAGCGTGATGTAGAGGGGGGAGGGAAGGGGGGGTGTTTCTGCTGAAATCCTTTTGGCTACATCGGAAGAAAATAACTCGGATGTTAGTATGAATTTTTAGTATGAATGTAGGGGCCACTCCCACCAGGCTACGCACATCCAGACAACCTTTGGATTAAGAATTAAGATCACATACTGTACATACACCGATCCGCCAGAAAATTTAAAAACAGTTGCTGGTGTTAATGTGTTGGCTGATCGATGTACGTGTGACATGCTCTGGGGAACGTATGGAGGACTAAAGCAGGAGTTTGTACAGCTTGAGTCCGCATTCATTTTCAACCACTATTCCCACACAGCTGGTTTCAAGTCAGAAATGATTAACAGTGATATTTAAAAGGAATATTGAATCTTTTGGGAACTTAATTGAGGTGTTTACTATTTGGATTGGCCTGACACACATTTACGTACAACCATCTGGAGTCCAAAAATAATATAAAAACTTTAGGAAAGTAATAACCATGAAGGTAAACAATATATTCAAAACATTTGGTGAAGATTTGGCTCCCTTTTCATTAATTAAATAGGACATCTCATTAGATTGCATATACTTTAAAAACAGACATTGTGGCTATCTATATCTGTAATTCACTTAAGGTTGCCAGCGGATGAAAAGACATACACTACATTAATTTAATAAAAGGTGACAGTGAAATGTATAAAACAGCAAGTAGACAAAATATGAAACTATGGGGAGACATCCTGTCAACATCAAACATTTCTGTAATTGGTAGGAACACTTGTCTGATGCCATTAGGGTTAAGTTGAAAGCTCTGCTACTCAAGGTACTCGATTGGTTAAACTGAGGTCACCTGAACGCACAAAAGAACCATCATAAACTGTCGTTGAGGGTTCAAATGGAGAAAAAGAAGGAGATTTGTATGATGTCTGTGTGGCAGAAGAGGCGAGCCTGTTTCCTCCAGGCTGGACAGGAGAAGGTAGTGCTCAGCTGGACATGAGGTTGAGCAGGGACTAGCCAGTTCCACTGCTTAGTGTCAGGTCTGGGCTGTCACAGAGCCTGCAGGGAAACATGCTTGACTGGTCTCATCACGTCACTGCGGAGCCGCAGGTTTTGGTGGAGAATCCTCTTTAGCGATGCCATCGGCGCCTCCATTACCTCCAGCTGAATGACCAGCCAGGAGACAACATATAAGAGCAACATGAACATCTCTGCCCAGTCCAAACAGGAGGAGCGCTGTCCATAGGCAGTGCGTCCGTTGCCATGTATCATTATTACTGTTGTCTGTTGTAAATTTTATATTTGGAAAAAACAAAAATCAAGAAAAGTTTAGGACATCTACAGTGTTGTCAAAGTAAGGATGTTTACAAATGGCAATCAAGTTGTTAGACAGTTTATTCAGTTTGACTACGGACAATTCCTGTTGTTTGTAGACTCCTGCCATCTTAGTGCTGAGGGACACTGCTCCTGAAGGACAGAGTTGTTACAGCCGCAAGCAAGAGAGACAAAGGAGAAATTGATGAGTCAAAGCATTCAAAAAAAAAAAGCAAAAAATGAAAATGTGCTCGCGTTGTCTAATGCTGTCATTGAGCCTGGCAACCCAGTTCTACCCTTGCTGCTTGCACCATCCTTACTTTGAATCTAATTTTGTCCTCTCCAGCTGCTGCTCCAGGATCACTGTCCTGCGGCGCTCCTCTTGATACTTCTGCTCTGCCTCCAAACACCTCTGGTTCATCTCTTTTTCTCTGGAGGATTCAAACAAAGGAGGTTTCTGATAGTTAAAAAATGAGTTGAAATAAAAGTAATGCAATTCCTCTTGTTGGCGACTGTAGAGATGGACTAATGAAGCTTTAGATGGACATAGATATGTGAACAAATTGATGTATGTGTATAAATACTTACTTGTACAGTAATTAAATTGATACATCTAGGTAATTGCCCACATAACTTAAAATTGCTTATTTATGACATAATTTTCTTACGGTAGACCATTCAGTTATTTTTTGGTTACTTTTAATTTACATAATTTTATCACCGGGAAGATGTTCTAATACTAACTGTAACCTGAAGGCTGTAAAATTAACTGTAAAACTCTTTTTGCTTTACTGCACCCCTCAGTCAGAATTTGACTAAATAAATAAACTAGAGACCATCTTGCCATGGGATCACACCAGCCACAACACGCTGGTCAACATGACAACTTGAAGTAGCAACCCAAGAGTACCCAGTAGTCATTACTACATTATTACATGAGTACTCGATCCACACCCATCCTCAAGCTAAGCCTTTATTTTCTCAACCACACACCTGCAAAATTTCATGACTTTGTCTTGCAGGGTAGTGACGCTATCGTGATGACAAGAAAGACAGACAAATCAACACCTCCCAAAGTACTTAAAACCAACTCTGTGGTAGTTCCCGCTACAGTAAGTGTCTCCAGGACCAATTTGTGCCATGATCACTCATACACACACACACACACACACACACAAACAGACTCAAGGTGAAAACAATACCAGCCACGCTGTCATGGATGGTATTGAATATAAAGAACTGCAAGAACTCCAACCCCACTGAGCAGTGCTCAGTGGGCAATAACTAGTGTCTATGGCCTTGAATCAGGTAAGTACAATAGAATACAAATTCATAGAAGGTTTTAGTGGTGTGGCCTTGCAACATTCCCTCATGCCTAATTGGAAAAGGTCATTTTGATGTTTGTGATACACAAAGCCTCAGAATTGCCAAATGAAAATAAAATATGAAAAATAACATTTCAAAGGTTCAGTGCTCTTCCTGTGAATCATTAAACCACTGCAAAACAAACTCTCATTGCATGGGCACTGCCATCTCTGAAAATTGCTGACATTTTATTATATTAACAAAAATATTCTTTTTTAAGTTAGACAGTCTAACATTGGATCACCGCAGTGACAGAGGTAACAAAATGAAAAACTTCTTGCTTTTGAAGATCATGTATGACCGGTGCACAAAGTGTTCAACTGTTTTTGTTGTGATATTTTGTTAAAATCAGTAGAAATTGTTTTAATGTTACAGATCGAGAGACATTTTTAGATCCATGTCTCTCCAAGATGTGCATTTCAACAAATACTTGTACCGCTGACGGTAGAAAAATAGCAGAAAAAAAAAAGTGTTCAGCAGGAAAACAATTTTAGAGACAAAAAGCAATGTCTACAGTATATATTACTTTGTCTGTAGGACGTTCACAAGCTCAAGGAGTCTGTCCTTCTCCACGCGGAGGATTTTATATTCACTACACTGGGTCATGAGTGCACTCACATCAGCTGAACATTGTGGACATTTTGAAGGACCTGGACCCCTGAGAACAAAAGGACACATTACTAAAACATTATTTTTGCTGTTAATTCATTTCCTAGTGGTACCTAACTAGATGTATAAAAATGTATCAGGAAATGTATAAACAGGGTAGACTGAATTATTAACCCATATTTTGCCAGACACGATGTCTTACAACCCTGACTTAACAGTTAGCAGAGGAAATTAGTTTAAGATGTAAATACAAGATCAACAGTCTTAATGACTGTCAGTGGCTAAATCCATTAAGGTAAACTGACAATATTCATACTCCAATGGTCACGTAACATGATTACCGTTGGCATACATACCCTAAAGATGTTATTCTCTTGTTAATGTCTCCCTCTTCAGGGGAAAAACCTGAACTGTGAATTGTTGTCTTGAGGCTGGACTGTCTTTCCACGCCCTCTTCCTGCAACAGTTGTAAACACGCATTTAATGTGTTGCCAGATTTTTCAGCCAGTATTTGTGAATCCATGACACAGCACAAAAACACTGGATTTGAGTGAATGGCCAACCATTAGTTGAAAAGTTTGAACTGACAGAGAATATTTTGACTCAAATTTTGGTGCGGCTTGCCAAAATGTAAAATGGAACATTACATTGGATTTTTTTCTTTTCTTTTTTTTCACCTTCACAGAGAGCTGCTGGATTTCCTCCTCTAGTTCTTTAATCTTTGCCTCTTTCTCAGCAACCATCTGCTTAAGCTTCTGGATGAGAGCGTTGTGCTCTGAAGACTCACTCCTCAGCTGCCGTCTTGGGCTCTGCTGTGTCTCCTTGCTCTGGTCGTTCTGCTGTTGACTGAACCGTCTCAGCACCTCCTGCATCTGGGTCTGCTGCTTCTGCCAGAAGTAGATGAGATGAGGAGCAGGTATTGTTGAGAACAACATGGCAAAGCATCAAGTCATCACAGAAGATCCTTCTTTCTGCATTCTGGGGCTTATTTTAACTTGTAAATGTGATGCGAAAGCCCTCATTATTTATTATGTGGTATGTGGAATATAACTGAATTGTGTATTTAATAAACCATTAAATGTACAAAGCATTATCTGCCTTCTGTGGAGCATTTACCTCTAAACTACAAATTGACCGAGGGGCTTTAATCATGTTATGTATTTAACCATACTTAATTCATGAACCAACTTTATTCCTGTTAATACATAAAAATCTTCTAACTCCAGTTTCAGCAGTTTGAATGCTTGTCTTGTCCATGATTCATAAGTCCATGATCATTTGGGTTTATGAACACCTGTCAAAACCTTCAGAATAAACCCCATATAGTACTGTTGTTAATCTGAAAACATGTCTGTTTTTCTTGCTGAGAAGATGATTTATAGTTTTTCATATAATAATCAAAAATGTAGTCAAACACGCTCTACAAGTTTCACAATAGCTACTGTAAAATTAAGATATACTAGAATTTGTTTGTCTTACATTAAAAGCAGATACAAAGTAAATATTATATTAATGTTACTGTAGATATTTTTCTTTTATATAATTCCTTACCAGCAAAGCATCTACAAGCTCATCATCATGTTTGCCCTTCTCCAGTAGGGTAGAAATTTGGACCTTCAGAGTTTTTATTTCAGCAGACACAGATTTGTTCCTGGCTTTCGAGGCGTCCAGCTTTTTCTTCACATCCTCATGGTCTTTCAGGAGAGCCTCATAGTCCATTGAGATCCTCTATACAGTCATGGAAAGAGAGCAGGCCCTTCATACATTAAAAAAAAATCTTATTTCAATTCAATCAAACCCCATTACAAATATGTATACACACCTCGAACGCTTCCCTCTTGTCCTTCTCGATGGTGCGGATGTAGCTGTGGTTCCTGTCTTGAGGAGGGGTTTTCAGAAGGACCCCGGTGCCCAGAAATTCTTCCTCTACACTCAGGACACTTGGCTCTCTCCGCTGAGTTGACTGGTTCAGCTGCTGCTCAAGGTCCCGCACCTGTTGCACAACGTCCAATTTTGTTAATGTTGCATGCAGGTATTTGTATTATATGTCTGCTGTCTTTTATTAGTGACTTTACAAAGCACTTTATTAACTATTATAAACTTTATAGTTTAAACTTGAGAGGCACATTATGATATACTTCATTTCTAACTTACCCTTGTCTGAAGAGCCAGTATCTGCTGAGATCGACCTCTGAAGCTCCCTGGGCAGCTTAGTAATTGCTGAAGGTTGACCTCTTCTCCAACTTCACTGATCAAAACCTGCAACAGCAGTAGCATTTCATAATTTCGAAAACAGAAGTCACTGAGGATTAATCATACGAATACCTGATATTCTTCTTGAGCAGTTAGACTTAAGGCAGGAAAAAAAGATACTACCTTCTGAGCTACTTTCAACTCATGTTTGACGGATTGAACCTGGTTGCGATACTCAATCACTTTCAGCTGGGCAGCAGCTAATTTTTCCTGTAGAGATTTCACCATTGGATTTTCCTGCTTTTGTGAAAAAATGATATATGATTCAGACTGAGTTGCTATCATTACTTTTAGGAAGACATAAAAATATCATTTTGGGCAATTTCCACTATTATTACTTCAACAATTACCTCAAAGTCTTCAGATAACCTCTTATTCTGTGACTTTGTATCTATCTTTTGCCCAGGTGTAGAGTGCACCAAAGTGACCTGTAGCTACAGAAAGGAGCATAACATTACAATTATTCATTAATTTATTCCCTCTGTAAAAAATCATATAATTCTACAAATAACACGATAAATAACATATCGTTGTTTAAATGAAAAAACCTATATAGCTTAAAACAAACTGTAAATAGTTGAGTGCTGAAAAGATGAATTTACATCCAACAAATCAAATTAAATGATGCACCTAACTCAAAAATGTGTTACCTCTTTCTCAAGCTCTTTGATTCTGTTGCTGTTTTGCTTTGACTTAATCTTTTCTCGCTCAATTTCAGCGGTTAGCTCTCTATTCTTCTTGGACAGTTCAACAATCTTGGTGGCTGCCACATCCCCTGCCAAGCCTGATGTGCCTAAACAGATGAGTGGATGAGTCATGAAGAAGCTGTGACGCATCTCTAACATCACTGCAGTGCAAAATAAGTGCAGGTTATGGTATTATACCTGCTAGGGCCAGTCGTTCTTTTTCACTTTTCTTCTTTAGATGTTTAATTTCAAAATCTTTTTCGCTCAGAAGTTTGAAGAGCCGACCATTTTCATCTTTTAGCTCTCTCAGCTGGTCTAGCAAATTCTGATTCTCATTCTGCAGAAGTCTATAGGAAGACAATTAATTGCAATTTAAGCATATGATTGTTCTCTATCTTCACCCAAGATTATTCATGTAGATGACAAAGATTTCCAACCTTAAAGATTTCCCTATTTATATTCTCTATATAACAAATAAAGTATCATTTAATAGAATAACATTTCATTCAATCTTTGTAAGACTCACCTGTCATTTGCAGTCAGGTTGTCTGCCTGAATGCCTTGTTTCGATAGATCCAAATCATCCTGTATAACACTGACATTAAGCTTATCTGGTTCTTTCGCCTTTTTCCTATCGAGTTTTCTTTTCTCCTGTTGTTTTTGTAGCGCTTGGAACTGAAGCCGCAAGTCACTCAGCTCATCGTCATGCTCCATGATCTATGATGCAGGCTATAGTACATCATAAGGAGAAAATAATCAACTTATACAGTAAATGTGGAAAATGACAGTGGAGATCAATATTGTGACTAAAAACTAAGTGGGAATTTGGTTATAGTAATATCGTAAATACTTGGAAATATTTTTTTCTGGGATTTGTATGCTGCATATAGTTAAGTGATGCCGTTTCGGTTTTACCTGAATGAAAATAACCATTACATCCATTAAGTTTGGCCATCATAGCTCCCTTGTCTATTATATTTTTAAAGGGGGCCAAGTATAAATGCGTGGTTAAATAAATGGCCTAAATTTGCATTCATCCTTGTGAAACTGGCAGCAAAGCAAGATGATACAGTAGCCTCCTTCTTGTTGTACAGAGACGTGACTATCAAGCAAGAGGTTGTTATTGATGACCCTGTTGCTAGCATAAATTTGGAAAGCCATGCGCTTAAACCGATTGAAACTGCCTCCGGTCCTCTCAGCAAAACGGCAGTCTTTGCTAGGTAACGTCCCGGGCAATTGGCGAGGTAAGGTTGATGTTTATGATGATGCGACTCACCGTGAGTATAGGTGGGGCTACTCTCTCAGGACTCCGAGCCTAGTCTTACAGCTCCTTACCAAGTTACAGTTGTATAAAGAGAAAAGTAGCTTACCTGTCAATTACCCAAGTACAGACTTTGTAAACAACTTAGACGCTGTTTTGCACCGCATCGTCTTGTATGGCAGGAGAGGAAATTATATGGCAGCTTCCTCATGGATTGCGACGCTCCCGTATCCATAGCAACGGCCATCCAGAGACTCCGAACAAGATCTCGCGGGAGCAAGAGTGTAGTCATCAGCGCCGGGGATGTTGATGTGTTTATTTCCCTCGGTATGTACCACAGGCGAGCCTCCAAATGTATCGAGTATTTCCAATATTTCGAGGTTTCCAGTATCGGGCGTTTCTCGCCTTTCAGGTCACTACAAGGCACACTAACACGATACGCCGTTATGAATTGGAGGTAAGCCAGTAAGCTTAATCATCCTCCCAAAAATATCAAGCGGCAGGATACATCAAGTTGATAACCTATTACATCAAGAAGTTTTGACTTAACTTACTGTTACAATTGCGTTGATGCTATGTCTGTATTTTTTTTTTTTTTTTTACAGTAAAACAAAACCACCAACTCCTATGTACGCTGTATCATGACAGTAGCAGGAGATGATGTAAAGTATTTCAATCAAAATGCAAAACAATTATTGACACCAAGAGTCACCAAAAGTTACGTAACTTTACCCGCAGCAGCCAGTCCCTCCACCGTCCACAGGCAGCGGGAATCAGGGGTAATACCCACAGCTGAACAGGCTAACAAGGTACTGCTCTACTGTCCGACGAGCCCCGGACCTATCAACCAGGCTCTTCGGCAGCACTTGGGATGCAGGCTGAAAAAATTCGGCACTTGTGCTTCAAATGTCGAGGGCAGCCACCGTGGGAGCTGGTGTCAGCAGCAGCCGAGCGGAGTCGGGTTCGTACAGTTTGCCGGGTGCAAACACGAGTCGTGTCGAACTCGCAAAAAATACCTGCAGAAAAATCGTTCCGTCGTTCATTCCGGGCCTGCACCAGCAGTCAAGGGGACAAGAGGGTACGACTCGAGCATTTCACCAGGCTGTAAAGTTGATCTTTTTTTTTTTTTAGTTGTCAATTTTGGCAGATTTCCACAAGTCAGCCCCTTTAATTGAAGAATAAAACCCCGTGTGCAGCCTTTCAGTTGTTTCTCTAACTTGGCAAAAGGTTTTAAGAGAATTAAGGAGGAACGTTAGCTAACAGCAGGGGGCGCAAGAACCGCTTGGCTGATACATAGCAGCTTTCGTCAAACTGCCAGAGGTAAAAAGAATAGGATGTTATCAGTCTCTATGATGTTATGCCAAAATGGTAAATACACAGTAGCACATTAATTTTCTTATGTCAGCTTGGAAGGTAATGGCTACAGGTACATCCAAACAATGTTTAAGACACCCATTAATGAGTTTTTATTTAGAAACAGAAAAGTGAAATACGGTTTCTCATTTGATAGGGAATCACATAGAAGCTTTACAATTACCTCAGTCACCCCTCAGTCCGAGTGTGGAAGAAAGGGTCCCCCTCAAGGATGCTGATTTGGAATAATTGTGTGTACGGTGAATGGGGAGTGATGACAGCTACAGGATTAGCATAATCAAGCTTACATACACCCCCCTCTGGTGTTTTTTTTTTTTATATTAACTAAACAGGGACATGATATATGTGCTTTTCACTTGCATTTTCCTGTCGTACAGCGTAACCTGATACGTGGCAGCTGCATAATGTTTACTGGATCTCAGGTAGTCTCATTGTGTTATCTATTGTGAGTAATACACTCGTCATCACAGGAAATGCAGAGTCACAGTGACAGCTTTTTACAGTATTTGCTCTTGGGACAATACACGGGGGAGTATTTCAAAGCGTAAAACATTGATATATCAGTTAAGGAGGGCAGAGTAGTTTTATTTGATGGGAGTGGAAGGGTAATGTTCAAAAATTTTCAATGGTTTTATTCTTTGGATTTTTTGGGGGAGGGGGCACCTGCTGGAGCACAATGAAGCGAACAGTAAAGACGTTCCATTTACCAGGAGCTAAAAGTGAGAAAGTTTGATTTAACATACATCAAAATCATTTGTTTTGATTACAGGATCATTTGGCAGCTTATTAGGTACAAATAACTAAAACTAATTCAGCCTGCATTAAATCCTACTTTCATGAATGTTGTAATGTTAAGTTTAAATAAAAATAAAAATAAAAAACTCAGTAGAAAACCTTATGGCCATTGTGGAGTACTTCTTGGGGCTGCTGAATTGGTGAATTTTAGCTGCATTAGATGTACTTGATAATCTGGCAGTTGAGTGTACAATTGTATACGGCATGGTACAAAAGACTAATCAGAACAGTCAAAACACATTTTCAGTACAACTTGGAGAGGTTCCTAAAAGGTACACACTACAAAATATCAGATTTACGAGACTGATCATATTTATTTCCAGAGGAAAAAAAAAAAAAAAGGAACAAACATTCCAAAATAACATGTTCTGTATTTGCACACAACAATCAAAACTCAATTTTATTTATAACTTAGCGAGGCATCTATTTAAGCATATCAGAAGGTAGGATATATGATGATATTTTAGAGGTTATTGCACAGTCTGTGGGTGTAGGTGTGGGTTTATACACTATGTATCGTGGGGGCTTGTGAAGCTGGACCCCTGTGTATCACAATGTGATAAAAACTTGAAAAAAGAAGTGGCCCTTACAATCCATCTGTATAAAGCCTACTGAATTAAAATCCCCTATTTTAATTTTACAAGAGACATTTATTGTTTTGGCTCAGTAAAATGTTGGCTCAGTAAAATGTCTTACCTTTTTTTCCTTTTACAATTTCCATGTCATTATTTTAAAATTTTATTTATTGTATCATACAATTTTGAGTCAAAAACCTCTGTTCTAGTTGTTTAGATAATCTGAGAGTTTAGGCATTGTCTGTAAACCAAATGTTGTCAAAGCCTTCCTCAAGATGCCCAAAATGCAAATTTTCTTTGCAAAGTGGGATAAGGTGCAAGCATTTTAATTTGGCAAAACATCCCTAAATTAGTACATAAAAGAATATAGCTGGTATGAGACAATAAAATAATGACAAAGGGAAAAAATGGTCAGGCGACCTGCCACTGGTGGTTGTCTTTAAGTCTAGACCTAGCCTAACCACACTGTTTCAAATTATATATACATTTTCTAGTTTTTGATATTTCACTCACTCACCATTCAGGTAGGAGGCAACAAAACTCTGTATTCAGCAATGTCATCTGTCCACACAGATATCAAACCAGCGGGATTTATAACCGCAAAACAAAGAGTTTAACCAGTATTAAACCAGCTGAGATCAACACACCTCCTTCTCAATACAGAGGTGATAGCAAGTCCAATCAATAAGTTATCGCTATTTACAGTAGAGGTGAGTTGCTAAAAGGATGTGTGCTACAAAAATTAAGACACATCTGTAAAAATAAACACTCTATACACCTTAATATGAGGTAATATTAAGGGACATAAATTACAGTCTAAGAGGCCGTGTTCACTTGTTTTGCACTGCTTTCTGTTCTTCTCTGGGTTTTACAATGTAATCTCTGTACATTGAATACAGGACTCCTAAAAACAAACAGAGAGGGAAAAGTTACACCACGCCCCTTATATCTACTTAAAAAACAGATAAGACAAATAACGCAGCTCAGACTTAATCACTGACGAGTAAAAATGGCCATAACGTAACCAACGTAACCAAAAATCCTGTACTAGATTTTTTAAATGATAACAGTTTTAGTCTAAACCACTTGTGATAACTAGGAATCAAAAGCATGTCACTGGATTCATTTGTTTGTTTGTTTGTTTTTTAAAAATCAGATCTAAATCAGAAATGTGAAACTCCAGGCTACGTACCAACAGTCATGGCTCCAACCACAAAGCCTTGGGCAGCCACACGCATGTGGATCAGGTGCACCGACATCTTTGTGTCTCCACGACTTTTCATTTTCATCAGTCTGTACCCAACAATGGCA
This sequence comes from Xiphias gladius, assembly GCF_016859285.1. NCBI lineage: Eukaryota > Metazoa > Chordata > Actinopteri > Istiophoriformes > Xiphiidae > Xiphias > Xiphias gladius. Next base: position 17,789,227 of record NC_053413.1, on the reverse strand, counting down.
AAGAATCCAGCCAGTCCTGCAAAGAGCAAAAAAAGGCGGATCAATTCACATGGACGACTAACTATACAACAAAATCAAGGTGTAATGACTTTAACAACAAAGAGCAAACAGTGGGGCTCCAACAACAGCATGTTTTAACTTGAAAGTTTTAAACTGAACGCAATTATATTTAACTTTTTTTTTTTTTTTTTCCATGATGTCACCATGAGGGCAAAAGATGTACTCACCCACTGGGACGAATGGATTCTCCCTTGCTTTCCGCATGAACTTGGACTCGTTCTCATCATAAGCAGACATCCCGACTAAAAAGGAAAAGAAAGTTTGGCATTAGTTTAAAATTGGATGCTCTTCCCAAGACATAGCGTGCTAGCACATTCAGGTGGGATGTAGCTGGGATTGAATCCACACTGTAAACCTAAATCACAGCCGGAGATAAACTTTAGGTATTAGCCTACTAGATACTACTTGAATACTGTTAAAATTCCTACTTCAAACTGTTTTGTAACTCGTTGTTCAGAGCTAATTTAAATACCACATTAACTGCTGAGAGGTTACGCATGAAGGGCAGAGGGGAGACAGATCATTTTATAGGCCTGAATAACGCTGCATATCCTGCATATCGTAAGACACATCGACCATTGTGCAATTATGTTATATATATATATATATTTTAAATAGAGTCATTTGAAGTGGGTTATTACAGAGAATTGAGCAGAAATAAAACAATCCAGAACGAGGATTTTTTTTGCGGTTTTAACAACTGATCAAACCTCCATTACGCCAGAGTAGGTCGGAATTGATTCCTACCTGTCTAAGGAGTGTTTGAATCTCTCGTGAAGAAATTATCCGGAAAGGTTTGATGAGTCTTCGCAGTTACCGATCGCTTGTACAGTCTGGCGGAAGTAACGAGCCGGTTTCGTAATGTAACTACCACCTTACGTAGGTCCGACGTCGGAAGTTTATCACGCGTGTGTTGCGTTCACCCATCGGAGAAAATGGTAAATAAATGAGGCGCCTCGGAAATGCTGTTGTTTTGAATGAGCGAATTTTAGAGATTGGGGTTTATCAAATGAGCTTTCCATAGAAATTTACGTGAAACCCTTGCCGGCTGACAGGCTCCTCAAATTATTAAATAAAATAAAAAGATGAATAAAACTTGTGACCAGGGCCGCGTCCTTCTACATAGAAGCAAGGACTTAGGGTGCTCTGTGTCTGATGTGTTTGTTGCATGATTTCTTAGCTCTGTCAGAAGTTTTCAGTAGGCTGATACAAAAGCTAAGAGCTGGCAGTGGTGATGGAGGGCTATGCATTATTCAAGCTGGTTAAAGTTACATAAGTAATCATACCCTACTCAATGCAGTATAGCGTGTTCGCTGTTATCATTACGGCGCAACAATTTGATGTTTGTAGTAAATCCGAGCAGCGTTGAACGCAGCATCAGTAGTGCAATCCCCCGGTAAAATCAAAGATGTCGAAACGACTGTGAGATACTACTCCCGGCTCGATGAGCGTGTGGTCTTGTTTCGCAACGAAACTAAAAATGCCTTATTCATCCTGTCGGCTGATTTTTCATGTCATTGTGTTACAATTTAAGCACTAAATAAAGTTTTACTTTTACTGTCCTTGAAAGTAAGGAAACTAACAACTCTTAAAGCAACCCAGATGTTCTCATGAAATTAAATTCTCTCTTTCTCTTATACTAAGATCTCCTTGATTTACCCTTGTGTATGTTCTCTCCCTGCGCTTTTCCCAGCCTCAGTGTTTCATCATCTTACTGTAAAAGGTCACAATATGACTTACCGTTATTTAAACGAAGGCGGAAGTAGGCGGAGGTGAACGGTCCTGCTTCACGTGTTGATCTCTGGGGTGATATAAGAGTGGGCTATGTCATGGGGGCTCGTGGCTGCACGTTTCTGTAACGTGCTGGATCCGATTCAGAACAGAAATATATATATATATATATATATATATATATATATATATATATATATATATATATATATATATATATTACAGTACTTTTAAAAATAATCCGAATCGATTTCTAGGTTTACGCCCCATTTTGTAATGACTTTGTGTAATACATTTGGCAACGACATCTAATTCTTTTAGTACATGCTTTTTTTTAAATTTTTATTACTGTAATAATAATATACTGTATTGGATAAATGATAACATACCACAATATCATTATGGTATGTTATTAGTATTATAAGGGAATCACAGGAATAATCGATCAGGGCATAGTAGCATTAAATGTAAAACCCCGGTACCATCATTAACAGTATGGACATTTATGACAGCAACAGTCTGTGTCTATATTGACACATTTTTGTTTACAAGCAAAAAAAAACAGCACATGATCAGATCTTGCGCATTTGGAGCATCTCCCCCATGTGTGCAATTTTAATGAAGGAACTTGTACTTCTCGAAACAACATGTAACCCTGCCTTTAAATAGTTAACCTAAACTACCACGTCACATACAGTAAGAGGGTTTTGTTGTCATAAAAATATTTGTTCGGCTCGTTACTGTAGAACTTACGCGTGATCAGTTGTATTTCAGCTGTACTGCAAATAATCTTACCTAAGCCTGATGTGATGTTCCCAAGTGAAAGCAAGTGTGGCCGGCTTAAAACTAATTTAAAGATTTGTTTCTTGACGACAGCAACTTGCCGCGTTTTTGTGAGCGCTTTTGAGAGTGGGCATCAAAACAGCCTTGGAGACCTAATGAACCTGCGGTGTGACCCCTTATACAGAACCCTCTGGTCTGGTAAATTTTTGTTATTACCTAATATTCATTTTTACTACTAATATTTTTTAACGTATTAATACTGAAATTCAAAGAACTCTTTTAAAGGCAACTGACCCGGTCGAAAAGGCCTAAGCGATGCAGTGGTGTCGTATATAAAAAAAAAAACATCTCCACCCAGTGGTGAATTTGTGAATCACTAGTCAGGTGACATGGTAACTGTTCAGTTTACAACTGGCTGTAAAGTGCCAATGTAGACTCCTAAGTAAAAGGTATCAGTAAATTCATCGATATCAAAATCAATCATTTAATTCACAGTAATATCAATTTAGTCGCACATATTTATATTTGCATATGAATTGGTGTGTGTGTGTGTGTGTGTGTGTGTGTGTGTGCGCGTGCGTGTGTGCTTCAGAGTTTATGTACAATAGGCCTAGTTACTATTAGAAACTGGTGTATTTGGTGGCAGCTTCACTGCTTCAGCAGAAAAAACGAGTTTGTCCCTGCTAGGGGGCAACCCACAACTACCACCAATGAAAAGTTATAAAAGTTAAAATATATAAAGTAAAATAAAAGTCTGCCATATTTTCAGACAGGCATACCTCTTCGTATAAACTGTCAGATCATATCCATACTTTGCTCAAGCTTTTCATCCACAGATTTTTAAAAATGTTTTATTGTTGCAGATGTTCTTTGCATGTATGTATTGTGTTACCCCCCATTTGCTGCTCAATTCAATAAACCTTGTACAATCAAAACTTGCTAACTGGTTGTAGGTTTAACAGTGAACACGCTGCAGCTGCTTGTTTTTACAGTCGTTTTCCATTAAGGTACATAAACCAGTAGGTGGTGCTACATGTCAAGGGACCAACACAGAGAAAGCAGATAAATATGCAGTGTAGACTTTGGAAATGAGACAATCTCCAGCCAGATCAGTGTGTCTGTCTGTCTGTACAATGAACAGTTTGTTGTAATGGCAACGAAAGTTAATTTAATTTAGCTTAACAATGTGGAGCAGAAGGAGAAAGACGCAAAGATGCCGTTGCCTCATAATACTCCACATTTATGTTCTGTCACGTGGTCATCATAATGTTAGAAAACACATCTCTTTGTGTAACCTTTATATCAGACAGGGCAGGTTTTATCCTTGCTAACCTCTGTTTCTCAATTTTGGCACAAATATTTAATCTTTCAATCAATACAGCAGAGGTTTTAGGACATGTGCATAAAAGGTATATAAGATCAGTGCTTTTTCTCAGATGCCCTTCCTTGAACTGTGACATATTGCATACCTCTGTGCTTGCTCTAAATTGTAAGTGCTCAGTGACCCCTGTCTTGGACCTTCCTTAGTAAGGTTTACTACGCAGGTACAATAAATAATGTGTTGCCACATTTAAACAACTCTACTCAGCAGTAATACAGGTCAGGGTTATACAATGTGCTGCCTATAAAGCTTCAACAAGGGTTTTAGTGTAATCCATTTAAAATCACTTAATCTGGATATTTGTTAGTGAAATTAATCTGTGATATTATTTCACTACCTTAGAAACAATATGCGAGAAAACAACACATAAGTAAAGAAAGCCTCATATTTCCAAGTAGCATTTTAAATTTTTTACTACATTTTTTATCCTACTGCCCAATCACAGACTGTGGGCAGTACCTCCAACATTACTCATGACATTGGTAACTTGCAAAAGGTGTTTGTAACAATTAAATTATTTAAGGAGCAAACAGACTGAAAATTATTAACAAAGGTGTATTTTGGTTTATGTTTTTTCTCTTCTTGTGAACATTGGGCAGTCAGCAAAAACATATGCCCGGACCCGATCCTGAATCTGTTTGTGTGAATGACTGCACAACAACTCTTGACCATTTTAACATATGCTGACTGTTGGGTGTTTGCAGGGGTGGGTGACTGTGTCTAAATGATGTGGAAAATGTATAAATACAGTGGTTCATTATTTTGAACTTCACTGATCCCTTTTTTTTTTTTTTACTGTTTTATTATGCACTTCCTGGAAACCTGAAACTGATCCCACACAAAGGGTGGAGCAAAAGTCTCTTATTTAAGCAGGTTGTCTATCTTACTTTCAATACTCTGTGTGGCTGTCAGGAGAATCAGCCATGGGACTGCTGCTGCCAGTTTTTCTAGGCTTCCTTGCTGCTCTGATTGGTGGGCTGTACCTTCTCGGGGTTTTTCGAAAACAGCGTCCGGGAGAACCCCCTTTGGATAAGGGCCTCATACCTTGGCTGGGTCATGTCTTAGAGTTTCGGGGTAACACATTTAAATTCCTTGAGAGGATGAAGCAAAAGCACGGTGATGTATTCACAGTACAGTTGGGAGGGTTTTATATTACATTCCTTCAGGATCCTCTATCGTTTGGGGCATTTGTTAAGGAGAGTCGAGAAAAACTAGACTTTAACAAATTTGCTAAGCAGCTGGTGCACAGAGTGTTTGGTTACTTAGCTATCAAGGATGACCACCACACTCTCCAGATTTTCAGCAACAAGCATCTTAAGGGGGATGGCCTGGAAGTAATGACACAAGCTATGATGAGTAATTTGCAGAACCTGATGCTGTACAACATCGACCCAGCTGCCAACCAGAGCATGTGGATAGAAGATGGACTGTTTATGTACAGCTACAATATTCTTTTTAGGGCTGGCTACTTATCTCTGTATGGCAATGTGCCACACAAGTCAGAAGAAAGTGAGGAGAAAGCCAAAGAGAAAGACAGAGTTGAATCGGAAGCCTTATTTTACAAGTTCCGTAAATACGACCAACTCTTCCCCGATCTCGCTTACGGGATCCTCCTCCCGGGAGAAAGGCTGGAAGCAAAGAGGCTAATGGAATTCTTCTGGAATGCCCTGTCTGTGCAGAAGATGAAGGCCAAGGACAACATTAGTCGCTGGGTGTGGGACATTCAGCTGACCAAAGAGGAGATGGGTATGAAGGAATCAATGATAAACAAGTACATGTTTGTGCTTCTTTGGGCCTCTCAGGGGAACACGGGGCCCTCTGCATTCTGGCTGCTCCTCTTCCTCATGAAACATCCAGAAGCCATGACAGCAGTGAGGGAAGAGGTAAATAAGGTTCTGAAGGAATCAGGGCAGGAAGTCCGACGTGGGGGCCCTTTAGTCAACCTCACCCGTGAAATGCTGATGAGAACACCCATCCTGGACAGTGCCATAGAAGAGACCCTCCGACTCACTGCTGCACCCCTCCTCACCAGAGCTGTGGTTCAGGATATGACCCTCAAGATGGCTGATGGCCGTGAATACTTCATTCGCCAGGGTGACAGAATGGCGATGTTTCCTTACACTGCTGTTCACATTGACCCAGAGATCCACCCTGACCCCCATTCATTCAAGTATGACCGTTTTCTGAATCCAGACGGGAGCAAGAAAACCGATTTTTATAAAGCAGGGAAGAAAGTGAAGTATTACAACATGCCCTGGGGTGCTGGAGTCTCCATGTGTCCTGGGCGTTTCTTTGCCACCAATGAGCTGAAACAGTTTGCTTTCCTCATGTTGGTCTACTTTGAGTTTGAGCTGCAGAATCCTGATGAGAAGATACCTGAAATTGACATCAGGCGATGGGGCTTTGGATCCATGCAGCCCGACAGAGATGTTTGGTTTCGATACAGAGTCAGATTTTAAACCCACCAATCCTTTTTACATTTATGACAAAACATTTTCTAATCTGGCTAATCTCTTTAAGCTTTCATTTGAAGATTATGTTTCTAGGAAACATGAAAATCTACAATGAAGTTTTAGTTTTAATTTCATACCGATTATATGATTTGATAGGAGTGTACTATACACAAATACACTACTAGTTTTCTAACCATAATAAACTGCTTTATAGCCTCTTAAAATGATGTATGTCTGTTCTTAGATCTTTTTCCAAACTGTTGCTTTTGCTTTTACTTGAGTAAATATCAAAAGATCATATTACATGATGCCAGGGCCTATTGATTTCTTGAGAGTGGAGTAAAAAGCAAAGCACATTCACCTTGACCAGATAAACCTATGAACTTTATTGTTTTACAGTAATTGCTCAATAACCTGTGACTGAAATTCTTTTTTAGTACCAGAAAGTACTCAGAAGCTCACTATCATTCTACTGAAGCAACTCTGCAATTTTACATGAGCCTAGGTGGCGTAATCCATTTGCAAAATCTTTAATTTTGGAGGGTTAAACTCTAATTATATGCTGTATTTTACCTTTAAATGCAGTTTAATGCCTTGAAACGTGTTAATTTGTGACACAATTACGCCCATTTCTGAGACAGTTTCTGTATTTTGTATCAAGGTTTCCAAGCCTCATATTTGTCACAGATATTTGTGATTAATATATTAGCCATCACAAATAATCACTGTGTTGTGGGTTTATCCCCATATTCTTAAGAGATTACACAGCTTGTAAATTTGGTGATTAATAAGTGTTTTCACATTCTGGTATCAGTTGAGAAAAAATTTCAATACATGCCTTAAAATCACTATCACAGCCCACAAGGATAAATGAGTCACACTGTCAATGTTTACTCAGACAGCTGCTTTGATTTGTGTTCAAACAAAGGTTTTTCATTATTTTTTACTTTTTAAATCTTGATATATTACACTCAGTGGCCGGAAAAACCAAAAACCTTGTATAATTTAATATAATTCACCACAACAAACCTGCAATATAGACTTTCTCAAACTTATACTAAATAGTGTCAGAGCGTTGTTTTTTTCAACACTTCTGTTGCAAACTTTGCTTAGATTTGAAACATATTCATTTGAAATGTTAACTAACTATCTAAAAGCAGGCAAAAGTACAACATCTGCCATGCCAGGGCAGCAGTGGCATACAGATTAGAGAAGAGGAAAGAGAAGAAAATGTTGGTTACAAATTTCGAAATTTCCACCCCCATAGCAGCTTGAATCATTCACAAATTAACATTTGTGAATTGAAACATGTTGAATGTCAACATGTTACACATGGTAACCATCATTTTCAGTTCATTTTCAGTTCCATACTCTTCTCTTCCGATCATTGTGGTAAAAGAAAATCTTTGATCATCTGTCCACAGATTCTTGTTCAAGAACTGTGCAGGCTTTTTAAAATATTTTCTGGTAAAGTCTAATGTGGCCTTTCTTTTCTAGAGTGTTACTAGTGGTGTGCATCCTGTGGTAAACCCTCTGTATTTACATTCATGAAGGCATCTCATTCATGAAGGCATCTCTTAATGTAGACTTTGACAGTTGTGTATATGTATATATATATATATATATATATATATATATATACACACACTGTCCCTCAGGTTGTGGCATGCTGATATACTGTATATTAGGCAGCAAGATATGCCCTGTCTCCTTCTTGGAGTATTTTTAATTTTGAGATGTGATCTAGCTCACTGAAATTTGGAAATACAGAACTGACTTGGTTAAAGGAAATGTTCCTTATTTCATTGAATGATCTACATATTTGAATGAAGTGCGTCTCTGTCTCAACTGCAGCTGTCGAAGAGTGAACACATGTTCTGTTTTTTCTGCCATGATTTTTGTTTTGTTTTCCTTCTTCAATTGCCAGTTTGTGGTCCATGAGCCTATACTTGGTCAGGATCTGCCTCTGCTTTCTAACTCTGACAGCAGAGAGATTCTCTGCCGATTCCAAATCTCTATAGAGGGACAGATAACATTCCAATGTACTTTGGCTTTTAGTTTCTTCTTTCCAGTGTATACTGTATATATACACCATTCAGCCACAACATTAAAACCAGTAACTGGTTTTAATGTTTCGGCTGATCGGTAAAAAAAATTGCATTTTTTGTGGAGCATGTGAAGTATGTGTTGATTTAGTTTTAGCAGTAGTTTTACACCTCAATATTATTTATCTCACACTAAATGCACGATTTTAGTAATTATTAAGTATGAGTAAGCTCTGCCTGAAAATCTCAAATTCAGTTTTTCTTTCCTTTATTATTAGCACAAGAGTCTCTTTGGCAAAGGCCATTTTCCAAATACTTTAGATAAAGCTGGTTCTATGTAATTTCCGGGTACTCATTGATTCGGTTTTTCAGCTGGTTTGGTGCAGATATACAGGCATTTGAAAACTGACCAGATTTTTCAGAATTATCTTAGAATACATTTAAGTTACTATCATACAGTACAAGCTGCTACTTTCTCTGCTTGTAAGTTCAACTTCAATTCCATACTGTACTACATTTCCAATACAAGGAGAGGTCAAACACAGCGCCAAAAAAAAACCGTCAGTCATTTTGTGATCATCACGTTTTTTGCATGGGATGACACATCAGCAAAGGGAGTTGTCATGCCATATTTCCATTACTTGCCAAAAAAAACAGCAAACACCCTTTTGCATCCAGGTGTAGTAGAGGCCTTATGCAACCTTCCTTGGCCTTGAAAATAACCTTTGCAAAGAAAAGTCTTCAAATCGTAACAGAAGAAATTTTTAAGCACTTAATACAATATTTTGAACATCCAGACACCCTGGGGAGGTCGAGTAAACTCCTAAACAAATTATGTGAGAAAAAAGTTATCTCACGTATCATGCGCGAACACACCCTTTAGCACACACAGCTAAATTAGGAAAAGCAGGGATATGGAGGTCTTGAGCTATGTCACTGTTAATTTCTGGGTGAATCAATGGGGTAGTAGTAGGAGTGATCCTGGATTAAACATTTGAAACAGTTGGTGGTCATGGCAATGGAGGCGGACGGCCTGGGGAACAATGGGGCCTTTGGCAGGATGCTGGTCTCCTGAGTGTCCTGCCTGTACTTGGTGGTGAGGGGGTTTTGAAGAAAAATGACCCATTGTCTCTCTTATCCATCCTCTGAGCCTGAGCAGTGAAACGATGCCTCTGGATTCCCGCCCAGGATGCTCTACCATAAAGCATAGAATGAGCTACTGGTTTATTCACATGGACAGGTAGGTGCAGCCTTTCATTGTCCTTTTTCCACTGTAGCGCTGTGGACTTAGATGAAGTCTCTCACAGCATGCAATTGTTGGCTTTATACGCATAAATGACCACTTTAATTTTTACCAGAATTTGAATTCAGCTGGATATATAAAAATTCATACAACTTGAAGTGAAGTGGCAGAAAATAAGTGGGTTTGCTTGCTACATTTTTTGCTTAAACATAATCTATGCATTTTCCATAGTCATAGGAGAGAGCAGTTAAAGAGACCCCATGTAGGGATTTGCACTGTGCTGAGAGGTTTAGTTTAATGCATCTGATCATGGGCTCACATAGAGTTGGTGTGTTGTATTTTATTCTTGAAAGGAAAGTTGACTTTGTTTAAAACTAAAACAAGCCATCGGTTTTTGTCCTGTTAATTTGAATGGGACTGCTTCTATGAAGTAAAAGAAAAGAAAAAACATATTAAGTACAATTTACACTTACAATTTACAATTTAAAGAAAAATAAACTATTTCAATGACACAAGGGTGCGAGTGGCTTAACAGGAAAGCAGCCCCCAAAGCCTGAAACAATGAGACTCCAGCGTATATGACCGTTCCCGGATTGCTGTGGCCTACATGTGAATTGTAAGGATTTCTAGTTGTGGCTGTAGCTGGTTGGTTTTCCACTGAAAGTTTCTGTGCCATTTTACACTGCACTATGGCAAATTACGATACCATTAAAATGAATTGTAAAGTATTAACTTTTTCCAGTATTTCTCTATATGCTACACTCCTCAGCTGTTATAATCAGATGCACGAAATGAAATAACGTAACTTTAAAGGTCCTTAAACGATCCCAGCTAAGGTTACTCTGTGTGAGCTTGGTATCGAGACTGTTATCCTCTTACATGGTCATTGTCAACAGTCAAGACAGATCATTCACCTCTGTGCGTGTCTGTGCACAATTCCAAAATGATTGTTAAAGTTCATGAGGAGTCTGTGTTAACTGAATACTTGATTACCATCTAGTGGCCAGACCCTCCAACAAGAACAGTAAGTAAATAAGCTGTAGATTAATTAAGGCTTTCAAAGTAAACATATATTTAAGTATAATCTGTTCTTATAATATGTATTCAATATCAGATATTATTTTTCTTTTAAGTTTAAACAAACAAATATTCCCTGGATACATTCTTTACACGCAGGTAGTGACTAAATGACCCTCAAGGCTAATATTTTGACACTATCCCGTGCATTTTGCTCCGTTTAATGCCTTTTTCTTATCCCTGGTTTTAATAGCTTACCTTTAAACATTATCCAGCAATGCGCATGTACAGTTTTGATCCGAGCTCTTGTTGAGTAGGTGTTTGCTGAAGAGACTGGGTGCACTGCTGTTATCAGTGGGGGTCCTGCAGCATTGCTACCAGTGTCTGGACTGACTGAGTTAGAGAAGGGCGACGGCAATAAGGCATCTGGAAGGAAAGAGGAACTGCAGTAAACATATCTCTGACCCTGACTAGGTCTGCTGGTCCTTTGGGCTAGCCTCAGATCAGCCCATGACACAGCTGGTTAAGACAACAAAATGTCAGAGATGAAGGCCCTGCAGCTGTGCAAGCAAAACCCTGTTGTTTTTGCTTATTTGGATGGGTAGTTGTGTGTCGGATTTTACTGCCCTGATGGAAAAACGTCATCGGCCAGTGAGAGGGAAGACAATGACGGTGAATAAAACAATTAAAAATGATATACTTCTTGTGAACTGAATACTACTTTATTCGTTCACTAGAGGATCCCTGTTCAGTTACTGTTCAATACATTTTATTTCCCTTCATGACAGTCAAAATGCTGGATCACATTCTGGTGAGGAAATACTGTATTCTTCAAATTCAATGAAATCTTTACTGCAATCAGCCTCTACAAACTATATATCATGTGTTTTTTGTTCCTAATCTTAGAAGATAAATTCACTTCAGATCCCTAAAACCGACATTTTCCTGTGAAAAATACAGATGACATCACCTGTCAACTATATGGCCTTGGTTTTGAATATACATTATCAACTATATACATAATCATCAGTCTTGTATGCAGGATGTCTTCTTTCTTTGATTTTAGGGAAATTCAAATTAGGTGTGCTCTGCTCATGTAAACATACATCAGGCATGTAAACACACAGTATTTTCTTTCGCAAATATTATTATCACTGGCTCCATCTAGTCACTTTTTTCAGCTGGGCCACAATTTTCTGATTTGCCATCAAGAGACACAATCAATCAAAATAAAGTGGCAGATGAAATTAGAAAATTAGGTCTACACCTAGCAGGCGAAATTAGTTTTGACAAACATGACATAGCCCCACAGTATCGTGTAGTCGAGACGCAGTCATGTACAGTGGCCACTGTAAGCCGTTGAACCACTGGCTTGCACGTTTTTGCCGTATTTATAACATTTCTGTGGAAAAACATAACTGGACACTGATGAAAAGTGGCAAAAAGTCAGCTAATTTTAAAGACTATTTAATACAGAAACATCTTATGGGTGAGGCAAAACTGATGTAATGCTTTATTACTTCCTGATCTATAAAAATATATGATGAAACACAAATACAAATTAGAAATGATTTTTTTAAGCTTATGATGTCTGTCCTATAGCTCAGCCACACGCAAAGCCTCTAGCATTGAGCTCTTACTGGCAAATCTTTACTATCAGAATGATTGCAGAATCTCGGAGCAGTAAAATGAAACTTCCTTCTGTGACGGGAAACAGGCCTATTCCAATGGAACATAATCTACTTTTAAGGATGTTACACTATTGCTATATATCCTCATCCGCTCCAGTGCTTTAAATAACTTGACATACCACCTGCATCTTTAAGTGAGTTTAGATGTGTAGAATGAAATGAAGATGAGTGCTTTATCTGTTATTTTTTGGGATATAACGGCATACCTCACACTTTTTGTTTTTATATTTTTATTCCAATCACACATTCAAAACTAATTAACCACATAAATAATGTTTGTTTGGACAGTAGTGGTGGGTCAAATTTTAGCAACTGAGCCAAAGTATATTAATAACCAAAATAAGTTTCCATTTTTTTTTAGATGCAGTATTAAAACAGTGTAATGCATATTCAACACAAGTTGCTTTGCTCATATGTGGGAGTCGCAGAGCCCTGGCTGAGGAAAGTTGTTGGCATTCACCTCAAGGCTTTTCATCTCAGTCGCTTCAGTAGAGTCCAGCCTTAGTAAAACTGGCACGGGACGCACTCACCCCGGGGGTAGGGTAGGCTCAGCTGAGAAACTGCGAGAAAAATGAACAAATGAGATGGGACTGCCACCACTCTCGGGCTGCCTATGGGATCGCCTCACACGGCCTGGTAAGAGCAGAGCATTTTAATGATAGTGGTAGGATGGAGGAGGAGGAGTCCAAGCACCAAGTAGCATGTTTTTGCTCCAGTGTCTTGTGTCACTCTTTTCTCTGGGGGGGGGGGCAAAGCCAAGTCACATGGTGGAGCTTGATCTGTTACATAAACACAGACCCCCACAGCTCCCAGTCTGCTCACATCAACTTTGTTCAGTAAATACAAGTGGATAAAACTCTTGTGATGACATTGGTGGTGGCCAAGGAGAGTTGTCGAGATGTTTACACTCCTCCATGTTGCATCACTACAACACTCGGCTATGCTGCAAACCCCTTACAGCTCCCACTGACCTCTTAAACGTGAAACTGTCTGGAACTAAAGTAAAGTATGCATGTGGACATGGGTTATATATTTATAAAGTGGTTCATACAGTGAGAGTTGCACCACAATGACTTTTTTTTTTTTTAATTTGTTTTAGATTAATTTAGTCTTTAAGCAAGATAAGTGTGTTAGTGTGTTCATTTGTCAGCTGTCAGGTTCAATTTTTTGAAAGTTGTTTGCATCTCACAGATGCTACCACAAAAAAAAAAAAAAAAAATCAGTTCTACATTTTACATTTAACACTAAATATAACTTTATCTAATGAATATTAAACACTCTCATTTGGCTGTCACAGGATGACAGTCCTTGTAACAAGAGCAATGTCAACCAGTGTCTTACAGGGGAATACTGATATATTTTCCTGGCTCTGGGCAGTCCAATCAATATTTATCAACATGAACTGCAGTTTCCCAAAGCTAGAATAGCCTGAATTGTCCGAGGACACAGTGACAACAAATTCAACTGTAGACAGTCATTGGTTTGACTCTATGAGTTTGTGTGCTTTTGTTTTGGCTTTAAATAACTTTGAGCAATTCAAATATTGTAATGCAGACTCAAAGACAAATTAATTATTTGTTGGAAAACGAAAAATGTTTTGAAAAAAATCTATTGTTTATCTGTAATTTCACTTTTGTCAGAATTATAGTATTATCACAAAAATGCCGGTCTTTTATCAAAGAACATTGACATTATAGTAATTTATTGCTGATAATTATGAAATTTGAATGTTTCATATGCCTATTGTGCATGTTATGTTTAATAATGAGAATGAAATACAAAGAGAGATACTTGTACACTATTTATTTTTTCTTTCTTTTTTTTTTCCTCTTGTGTAAAGGTTAAATTCTGCATGGTGTAAGGTTCTCAAAAGAACCAGAAAGGAAGAGAAGAAAAGGATTAGTTGGTATCAAAGATGTTTTATTCAATCAGACAAGAGAACTGTGGAACCTCAGTGAGTGCTGATTGTAAACCACAACCATGGACAGGGAGTTCAACCAAATGTCGAGGAACATAAACTCTAATTGACTTTGCGCTTAAATCACATTAATGCTCACTTATCAGCTGTCTTCACTGGACCATCTGTGACTTGGATGACGGGAAGATTTTGGAAGGGGAGGAATGCATCGCAACATAAAAAACACGTGATTATCTGCCCCTCAGGGACAGCACATGTCTAAACCCCAAATGCTCTAGTCATTCTCGCAGCATCCCCTGTCTTCTTTTCCTCAGTGCTGCACCAGGGGTGCTTGCCACGCCACATCTCCTCAGTCAGATGGAGAGGGGAGCCTTGAAGGCAAGGCCTCTGGAGGACGGGTCCTGCAGGCCCAGATGGCTAGCTCTCAGAGCTTTCTTTAGACCACAAATTACTCAGAATGAGATCTAAATGCAAAGACGTCTCATGTGCTTGTACCATCTCCCTTTTGACATATTTGGCTGCAGTTGTATTTGCTCTCTGACAAGCCAAAATATTCTTGCAATTTATTAGGACACAGGGAATCAGGAACTTTTCATTATCATTGAAGTAACTGAGTTGAAACTGTGAGCTGATTGATGGTGGACTTACCGATGTTGTTGAACCTTATTCTTCACTTTATAGCTGTATACAGGTCATAATTAAGGGTTATTGAGGGCCTAGTGAAAGTAGCATTATAATAATATGGTAACAGTGACAATGACCAGACACATTTCATTAATGCAAGCCAGACACTAACCCATTTATTTATCCTCTATTAAAGACATTGAGTTTAGATCCCTTCCCAAACTTGACAGGGGGCCTGGCACATAGTATAAAGAGATGGAGAAATTCCTTTCCGATTTTAATCTTGCATGAATCACCTCCTCATCTGTACATTGTCATGTCATATCAGAGTAAAAAAAAAAAAAATGTATGAAATGTGGGCTGTTTTACTCTTGGGGTCCAAGAACTGGGAGCCCACTATACTTGCGGGGTCCACCACCTTTCTGAGGACCAAAATGCTGTACCCCACAAGTTTAAATGGCTGTTTGAGGGTTAAGACTTGATTTTAGGGTTAGGGTTAGGATTAGGTTTAGGTTAGGTTTACTGCAAGGGTTAGGGGTTGGGCTTTCAGTTGTGATGGTTAAGGTAAGGGCAAGGGGCTGCATTATGTCAAAGATGGGTCCTCGCGAATATATTAAAATAAGGATGAGTGTGTGCGAGAGAAAGAGAGAGAGAGAGAGAGAGAGACCCTCATCAGCTGTGTTACAAATGTTGCAGAGCATGGGGCGAGGGTGGGGGTGGGGGTGGGGGGGCTGCGTTGCGATTAACATGTTTCCTCAGCTGGGTGTTCATCGCGGTCTGCAGTACGATATCCTCAAGTCTGAACCCTTGGATGAGGGTCACTTGCCAGAGGAGGATTTTTTTTTTTCTGCCTCTCTGTTTTTTATACTTCCTTCTTGGGCAGAGGGCTGGTGTAATAGAAACCAGACACAAGCCAGAATGTGAGGCATTCACAGCAGTGAGACCTCACTTCTTCACAGAGTGAGAAAACAAGATAAATATACATTGTAGTCTATAAAGTTTTGTCATTGTTTCTCTCTTTTTTTTTTTTTTTTTTTGCCATTTTGGAAATTATCAATAAGTTGGAAAAGGCCAGGACATTAGGATGGAAGTGGAATTCCATGGATCAGACTGTTGAGGGAATATCTAGAGAGGGCAGAGGAGACCTTCAGGATGGGAAATGCATGTGCAACTTTATCAGGTGGGTTGTTTCAGTTATTGAATTTCCCCTAAAGAGACTGTATGTTTCTGTTCCATTATCCTGTCATACAATTGTAGATGCACGTTTGCATCAGTCAAATTGTGAACTGTTTGTGAGGTCCAACTCTGAATTAATCTTGTTGAAAGATAATTTCTTTCAAATATTAATATTCTACTATAAAGGCAAAGCAATTGAAACAATGTAATAAGAGGCTGTTGTTGGGTTAATATGATGCAAGTTTATAATGTAAACTATATAAGGTCTGCCCCTGTGATCACCATGAAATATCTGAGCCTACAAAAATAGAAAAATGTGTCTTGACATTACAATATGAACTCTGTACTTACATGTCAGCTAAAATATTGTTTCTCTAATTTACAGTCTGACACTCTGATTGTAATATACATTTACTAAAAAGAAGCTTTATTTAGTGGAATTTAAAAATCATAAAAGAAAATATTTAATATGTTTTTATATTTTCTGTACCTACCTCTGTAATATTGTAAAATAGGCTATATTATTGAAACATTTAAATTCCTAAATGCATGGTCACTTTTACCCTTGTTTTCCCTATTTTCTATTACCTGGGAGTAATGTCTGTATAACATCTCAAAAGTGAGTTTTAGCAAAAATTCATTAATCCAAACTATGGTCTCAAACTTCGCTTACTCCAAAGTCGACATTTACATGTTTTTAAAAGGTGTAGTTGCACATACTGGATCTCAAGGTCACTTAAAGGTAAGTAGTAGTAGTTGTTGTAAGGCTGTATGGTTGATTCATTAAAACGTCAGTGTAAATCCTAAGTGAAGTGGCCCTCCTGTCACGCCTTCCCGGGGCAGACATGAGTTGCCCACCATAAGTGCCATCTGTCTCCGTGTGGCTGTACCCCTCCCCAGCGTCAGCAGTGCTGGATCCGGAGGGGAGGCCTCGTGGCAGAGCAACAAGCCTCTCCTGTTCACTCAGATGGCAGGGGAGATGGCACATCCCATGCCAGGGAACACAGTGCCGCAGTCATGAGATCAACATGAACTCTGCAGCTCTGCCCCGTGAATAAAGGGACAGAAGTGCTACGCCGTCCCCCTCATCGCAGCTTCATTCACCTCACAGAGACAGCAGCGACTCTGACTCTGCGAGGAGAGTGTGAGACTGCCAGGTTTCACGTCATCTGTTCTGTGTGTGTCCCTTGGCATCAAGTGTTAAAGCTCCACGTACAGTATGTTTCTGAAGTGGCAATCTGAGTGGAGCACACTCCTGTACCACGAAGTTCTTTCAGTTTCATTTTGTGTTTTCAACCTGTCACTATCTTGTACTGTTCAGCGTGTTCTTGGGTCTAATCAAAATGACTGTTGGTGGGATTGTGTGTGTGGTTTACTGAGTGTTTTTTTAAGCTTCCCTTTGCTACTTTTTTTCATTTAAATCCTTTCACAAACTATTTGAACCTGCCTGAATGAAATATTGTAAATGCATTTCCAACATTGTGTGAATAGGGTTAATGAATGACATCACTGTACTTGCTGTCATGAATCAACACCAGCCTTTGTCTTGTGTTTGGCTGTACGATCAATTGAAAATGGATGTCTCCTCTACATCAAGGAATCCTACTGAGCAGATGAGAACAGTTTAGGTTTGAGACATCTGGAAGGTTTATTGCTGATTGAAACTAAGACCAAAGAAAGCATTCTTCGAAGGTTACTTGTATATAAATCATTTAATTGATTTCAAATTGAACCCAAGAATTACAGATTAACGGTGATTGTGTTTGTATCAATTTGAAAAAGTATGCCACGTTTCTTAAATATAGGTTTAGACTGGATTAGAGTTAAAATGGTCAGCAGATAATTGATTGACAGAAAATAAATAGGCGACTATTTTCATAATTGAACAAATTTTATTTCTTTTATTGGAAAAAATGCCCAAAACTTTCTGATTCCAACTTCTCAAATGTTGTTTTTGTTCATCTTCTATGATTTTAAATTGGAAATTTTTGGATTTCGGCCTGTTGTTTGTATAAAACAATACATGTGAAAATGGCACTTTGGGCTCTGGAAAACTGTGATAGATTTTTTTCATTATCTTTGGAGATTTATACACCAAATGATAACTTGATCATTGGGGAAAATAATCAGGACATTCGTTAATAATGAAAATAATAATTTGTTGCAGCCCAATGCTGAACTTGCTTTGGTCAGCACACAAACAGCACAGCCATTTGACATAAGGAATACAACGGTGGGAATACAGCTACAGCATAATACAACAAAGTAATGTTAACTGTGATTTCTTATACAAAATTACAGCTCAGTAAAACACCCCAATTCATTTCCAACTAAAGGCTTTCTCAGTGTCCCAGCATATGTCATGATCAATCCTTTGTTCCTTTTTTTACAGATTCTAGTTGAAAAGCTTGTAAGAGCAACATGAGCTGGAGCTTCCTCACTCGTCTCCTGGAAGAGATCCACAACCACTCCACCTTCGTGGGGAAAGTGTGGCTGACTGTGCTCATCATCTTCCGCATTGTGCTCACAGCAGTTGGAGGCGAGTCCATCTACTCGGACGAGCAGACCAAGTTCACCTGCAACACCAAACAGCCAGGTTGTGACAACGTATGCTATGATGCCTTTGCTCCTCTCTCGCACGTCCGCTTCTGGGTCTTCCAGATCATCATGATCTCCACTCCCTCCATCATGTACATGGGGTATGCTATTCACAAGATAGCCCGAAGGTCAGAGGAGGAGCGCAGGAGGCACCTTAGGCTCCGCAGAAAGCCGCCTCCTCATTCCAGATGGAGAGAGAGCCATCATCTGGAGGATGTCTTAAAGGAGGATGAAGACGACGATGCCGAGCCCATGATCTATGAGGATACACTGGAGGTGCAGGAGGCCAAGCCTGAGCAAGTAAGCAGCACCAGCAAAGACCCACCAAAATATGATGGCCGCAGAAGAATTATGGAAGAAGGACTGATGAGAATCTATGCTCTTCAGCTCATGTCACGAGCTATTTTTGAAATTGCTTTCCTTGCAGGACAGTATCTCCTCTATGGTTTTCGAGTTAATCCTTCATATGTATGCAGCAGGCTTCCCTGTCCACACAGCGTGGACTGTTTCATCTCTAGGCCCACAGAGAAAACAATCTTCCTCCTCATCATGTATGTGGTAAGCTGTCTCTGTCTAGTGCTAAATGTGTGTGAGATGCTTCACTTGGGAATTGGCACTTTTCGAGATACACTTCGAATGAAGAGGAGCCGGGGCCGACGGACATCCTACGGCTACCCTTTCTCTCGCAACATCCCAGCCTCCCCTCCGGGGTACAACCTGGTGATGAAGACAGACAAACCTAGCAGAATCCCAAACAGCCTCATCACCCATGAGCAGAACATGGCTAATGTGGCCCAGGAGCAGCAGTGCATCAGCCCAGATGAGAACATCCCCTCTGACCTGGCGAGCCTGCACCGTCACCTAAGGGTTGCCCAGGAGCAGCTCGATATGGCCTTTCAAACATATCAGACCAAAAACAACCAGCAAACCTCCAGAACCAGTAGTCCTGTATCTGGGGGTACTATGGCAGAGCAAAACCGAGTCAATACAGTCCAGGAGAAACAAGGAGCCAGGCCAAAATCCGCCACAGAGAAGGCTGCAGCCATTGTAAAAAACGGAAAGACCTCTGTCTGGATCTAGAGATAAATGTAATTTAGTACATTAATAGTAAAAATGTTTTAAAACTCCAGGACTGCACTGTGACACAGCTGGAGGATGTGTGTGTGAGTGTGAGATGCGACTTTGGACAATAACAACTGAGAATTTCAATCACACTAGCTGAAGGAGTACAGTACACAGTAGTTTTAGTTTTTGGGAATAAAAAACAAAACACACATAAAGAAAAGATCAAATCCAGTATCACAAATACTCTTCATTACTGTAGTGTGTCATGTTGTGCTTGCCATAGCGTTCAGACATGGTTAATGTATGCTTACTTAGTTAAACATCTCTAATTCCAGCTAAAATGTCAAAGTATAAACAGAGTGCTTCGAGCTGTCTATTTGTTCTACCCTTGACTGCCGCTGAACTGGATTAATTCGAAGAAATTTAACTTTGAAAGTTTGTGATTGTACCCTAAATCCAAATTTGAAGATGCCATACAAAACACTGTACAAATGACCAATGAGTCGTTTATGAAGAATGATGATTGTTGTCGGAAAGATGCACGTTTAACATTTGGGGAAGTATTTTTGGATGTAGTACGGATGAGTGTTGGTAGAGGCAGATTAAAGGTGAAAAACTGTATTTTGATAAAGGTAATGAAACAGGGCCGTGTATCTGTGGGCTCCTCTGGTAAACATCTGCTCAGTGTGATGATCTTCAGTCATTGTGTGCAAAGCCTTTATCTATTCTATGTTTTCCAAAGCCTTCCAGTGTCACATCAGACGAGGGAGAGGTAAGTGAATAGAAAATCTGATTATTTTCTAAAGTAGATACTGATTTTCTGCAATCTGAAGCAGAGGATGCATGCTTTACAACTGGGACCATACAGTATAAACTTAGGCTACAGTAGAATCCCATCCTTTGCTATTCAGTTAGTTTACATTTATGTTATGTTTAGGCATGTTGTCTTGAAGATGAGCATTTAAGTTTTTCTGTCACTGAAGCAGTATGTTTCTAAAACTGGTTTCAATAATATTTAATCCTGCCTTCACTGTTGTCATACTTCAAAGTGCCTCAGACTTTTAAAGACATTTCTAGTATTTTATTCATGAAGAAATAAACTTATTTGAAACCTCTGATTCACTTCTTTATAGTAGCCTTCTGCTTCCCTGTCTTATCATGTGAATAACAGTGGTGTGTTTAGGATACTGCAAAATTAAAAGTTTTTGTTGATGTCTAATTCAAAGTTAGAGGCTTGCAAGAAACTTCCATTATTACAAAAGAAACAGGTTTGTTGTTATGGCAAGAAAGTTTTGTGTGTTATAGCAAGAAAAGTCAAAGTCTAAACAAAAGATATTGTAGCATTTGCCATCTGAGAAATGGTAAGTAACTCATTTATACAAACTGATTAAGTTTTATTTTGTGCTTGGGGTGAGACATGTAGAGATTCAACAGTCACTGGCCACAGTAAATCAGTCTTAAGTAGGAATTTTGAAGTATATGGTGCAGTAAATCTGTAAAGATAAGAACAGCACTTAGAGTAAATAGTATAGTAAAGTGTGCATGCAAGAGGGGCATGTAATTTTTACAACCTAAGGAATCACACAGTATTTTATCATCTTAAATGTGGGAAAATACCATAAAAAGGGGAAAGCAACACTTTTCCAGAACCAGATGCAGTGACAAAAAATAAATAAATACATAAAACATGCTTTTATTAGGGTGGTAAGCTTAGGGTGCATGCGTTAAAAGACACTGTACGAGACACACACAAACACAATTTGTCTATCTATTAATTTATGGATAATTAGCAGCAGGTGTGGAATGCCACTTAGAATAAACAAGGGGACCCAACCTACAATGGAATAATTCGTTGTATACAAAAAAAACCCCATCACCATTCCACAACACAACAATACAAAATCCTCCCTATAGTCCCCCCAGTATTCAATTTATTCTAAGCATTAGCGGCAGCCTATGTGATGTGTAGCTAAAGTCAACGTGATAAGCATTCCCACAGTCTACATGTCAGTGGAGGTTAGGTTTCTTTGTAATTAGTAAGTGGCACTTTACCCTAATCCCTAATCAACAAATCGGTGACAGACAGAACGGTGGATGTTAGGCACGCATGTTATTCACTAACTACACGTGTGTGTATATGTGTGTGTGTGTGTGTGTGTGTGTGTTTGTGTGTGTGTGTGTGTGTGTGCACTTGTGATCATTTTTTTTTTGTATTTTTCCCTCTGTCAATAAGTTAGACCGATAAGTGCATGGTTTGTAATGCCTGCTCAGCATTCTGTCATTATAACAAAGTGAAATGAGTTATCCAATGACCAGCATTGAACTTAACAACAGACCCTGCCAAACCGTAACATAACCTCTGGCAGCTGGCGCCATTTTCATTAAACTAAATAACACACACACACACACACACACACACACACACACACACACACACACACACACACACACACACAGAGAGAGAGAGAGAGAGAGAGAGAGAGAGAGAGAGAGAGAGAGAGAAGCAACACAACCATCACACACTTGTTCCAATATTATCGAGAAATGCATTGTGGGATTTCAAAATGGAGCCCTTGCAGCCAGAGTGCACTGTGATGTCCTGCGTTATGTAGCCCTCCACTGGCGTTATTTAGCGGAGTAGCCACCTCATTTTCACAGTTAACACACTCCCGTGACAGTCTACACTATGGGGGTTTTGTGTGTCGCCAGGAGAGCGCTCACGTCCAGCGGCGGTCTCGGCGTTTACGCCAGAAAATACACAGGTCGGTATTTGTGCGTAACGTTTCACTCCGGTGTTTCAGCTCCGGCGGGGACCCTTGTCAAGAAGTACAGCCAGGACACTAGAAATGTCCCGGGACTGTATGTGTGCTATCGCCTCCACCACCGGACCCTGCTCAAAATCCAGGGCCAAGACACAAGCCCGTTTCTTCAGGGGATTATAACCAATGACATGGGGCTGCTGGAGGAGCCTGGACTCAGAGCCATGTACTCACACATGCTAAACGTACAAGGAAGAACACTATATGACATCATGTTGTACAGGTATAGTACAAGCCCTGATTCTGTTTTAACGGTTGCACATGTTTTCAGTAAACGCGAGGGTGGGGTTACTCGCTTATCTTTGTGATGCAGTTGCTGGCATGTGTAGCCCAGTGGCGGATTTCATGATTACAAAGCCAGTGCTGTGTGTACAGTCTGGCTAGTTTCGTCTTAGTTATTTTTAATCATCGGGAAAAGCTTGTTCTGTCCTGTGACCCAGTGTTGCAACCTTTGTAAGAAATGGTGACTCTGCCTAACAAATACAACTACATCTCCCTAATTTACTGTATGTCCTCTTTTGAATTGCACTTCCTTACCCGTTACCCCATTTTGAGATGCTTTCAAAGTGATATGCTATTAAGGCTTTAAAACGTTTTTGTTTTTCTTTTCTTTTTTCATTGCTAGAAAAAAAGAGCTATTTGTGATTAAACTCACCTAACCTATATGGACGGTGCATCTTTTTTTTATTTGCAGGAAAACTGGATAATTTGAGATGACGAGTTATCACATATTGAGATATTTCCGGACCGATGTTTGACTGAGCATCTGTGATATGACCAAAAAAAAGGGACAATGACCTTATGTACAATAATTCACTGAAGTCCTGTATTTTGATAGACACAAGGCAATAAACAGCACAAAATATTGTAAGACAGCTTATCAAAAAATGATGGATGAACATTTGAAGGACACAAATTTTAGTAGCAAGTGAAGTTCCGCTCATGCAGCTTGTTTCTGTTTTGAGACACGCCGCTAACAGTGAGGCAATTTCAGCAGATACTAGTTTTTAGTAGCCATAAAACAGATACCAGTGTGCAACTGATGCCAGATGTTTAGTGTCAACGCTTTGAACTTTGGTGACCTCATGTATTTTCCGGGATAGCTCCATCCGATGTGACCTAATCAGCTAAAATAAATGAAAACAAAAAAAACTAGCATGGAGTTTTTATGGTGGACTTTCTATTTTATGTGGCATTTAACTCGCAGTATCTCCTTTCAGTCTGAAAGAAGCTGATACAGGACACAGCATTTTCCTGGAGTGCGACAGCACGATCAAGGACTCAATCTTGAGACACTTGAAGGTGTACAAGATTCGCAGAAAGGTCACCATTAACCCCTGTCCAGAGCTCTCTGTGTGGGCGGTGCTCCCCAATCAAAAAAACCCAGGTCAAGAGGCCAGCAAACCCGAGCTTTCCTCCCCTGAAAAAACTCTAGTATGGGAGGCTGATCCTCGAACTCAGGAAATGGGCTGGAGGTTGGTGTTACACAGTCAAATTGACCCCTGGGATATCATTCCATCATGTCAGAAGGGTGACACAGAGGAGTATCACAGACATCGCTATGCAATAGGTAAGACCAGTTAGTAACAGAGTACATACAGTTTGTATGAGAAGACAAATGGGATGAAAAGTGTAGATTTGTATGAACAAGTGATATTGAAATTTTGTGACAAGTTTTGTTTGTTTCCTCTGCTGTCATTGTTGTCTAGGACTTCCAGAGGGAGTGAAGGACCTTCCTCCTGGGGTGGCACTACCGCTAGAGTCAAATCTCGTCTACATGCAGGGCATCAGCTTTAGCAAAGGCTGCTACATTGGCCAGGAGCTCACAGCCAGAACTCATCACACTGGGGTCGTTCGGAAACGATTGATGCCAGTACGTTTGTCATCTCCAGTCCAAGACCTCGAGGAAGGAGCTGCATTGCAAACGCAGTCGGGCAAGCCAGCT
The DNA here is from genome assembly GCF_016859285.1 of Xiphias gladius. Classification (NCBI taxonomy): domain Eukaryota; kingdom Metazoa; phylum Chordata; class Actinopteri; order Istiophoriformes; family Xiphiidae; genus Xiphias; species Xiphias gladius. The sequence continues at coordinate 17,764,678 of NC_053413.1, read as the reverse complement.
GGGAAGCACCGAGCAGGGGTGGGAGAGCTGGGTCTCAGCCTAATCCGCATGGCTCATGCCAAAGAGTTGTTGACGCTCAGATCTTCTGACGACACCACGGTGACATTTGAGGCCTCCGTGCCAGATTGGTGGCCTAAAGATGTGAAAATAAACTGAGAATGGTTTATAGCCCCTTAAAATGTGACATACATTGCATCTGACAGACTTCTCACAGACAGAACCCTGAAGTACAGTATGTTACACTGTCATTGCTTAACAGCTGTGTGGCACTAATTCACATTTGTGACTATTTTTGTTTTGTTTGCAATAAAACCTACTTTTAGAGTGATTTATTTTCCCAAATCGTAAAGTATTATTTCCCACAGAATTATGCTATTTAATAGATCGATTGAAGCACTATACAACAGGAGGTACCAACTATGATATGTTAACAGTGGTTGTTGAATAAATATGCAAAACAGCAAGACAAAAACTTCTGTTTTTTTTGTTTTTTAATTTATCTATTTTATCTTTCGGTGCGAAACCCAATTCCAAACACTCACAAGAAACATTTGAGATTACAATTCATCTCAAGACCAAAGGTGCAGTAACACCTCTATCCTCATCTTTTTCACACTGTACAAATCGGCACTTTTCATTCAAGCCACGCGTTTCCAGGTGCCGAATACTTTACTGAGACGCCACTGAACATCTTATTCCTGATAAAGGAGATGCTGCCCTCTTGTGGACTGTATGGTGTCCCGGATTTGCTGTAACATGGTTTCAGGCTGCAGAGTCAGTGTTGAATGATCGAGCCGCTTAAAGTCTTCATTGCAGAGTAGGCACTCAATTATGTGAGCCACTCTCTGTAGGTCAAAGGCAGCATGGTAAGGTCCAAGTCTGGTGAGTGTCTCTGAGAGATGTCGTGGGTAATCGGAGGAATCCCCAGAGGAGCAAGCATTCAGGAAAGCCATTCGGTTGTCAGCGATGATTTTCAAGAACGAGGCAAATTCACCATAATCAATACCAGAGCAGGCCTTCATGATGACCTGAAAAGAAACCCACACAACATTTACTTACACAATCATCTTTATATTGTATGCATTCGGGGCAGCAGGATGTTTTGTGACGTGTACACACAGGGCAATCTTAACTGCAACGTACCTGGCAGTGCTGATGCCATGAATCCATTGTGTTTCTCCATTCATCTATCTCTTTTTGAACAGATGACAGCTCGTTCTGAAGAAACTGCCACATGATGTCAATGTTGCAGCCATTCAGCCAGTTGTGATTAATAGATATGGTGTCCTCCTGTGTGAAAAACATTAAAGTCAGGACCATAAACTGCTGATGCCAATAAATCTCACACTTTTATACATCTGTAATAAAAGGGAATTCCTACTTCACTATTAGATAAAGGACCATCATGTATAATATGTCATTTGGTAGATCATTTTGCTCTTGCTCTAAGGCTGCGATATCATTACCTCTACAGTTCTTACCAGGTTATAAACTTGATGGTGCCAGCCACTGGGCACAAAAATGATCTCACCGGCCTCTTGAATGATCTCAAGAGGCTGACAGGCTTCTTCGGAGTGAGGAAAAAGGCCTCTGTCTCGAATTTCAGATGATGTTACATCATAAGGGAGGTTGCCGTGAGTGTCTCGCAAAAACTCCTCCTGACCAGGGGGATATAGGAGCCATTTCTTCCTACCACAGATGTTTGCTGACCAACTGTAGGAGCGGAACACATCAGCGTGGAACGGGGTCCTAGTGGTGAGAAAGTTAGTCTGATTGTATGAAAAATCAAAAACGAAGCTGTAATCTGGGTTTTGCCAATTTTATGTTCAATATTTCATACCATGAACCTTTAGGTCCCATGTAGACAAACCGGTAGTCATCCACTTCAAGTGTATCCCAGTATTCATTAAGCCAGTCAGAAGAAAAGAAGACCGGTGTGGTGTAAACACCGTGCTCTGAAAAGTCCCTGTAAAAATAACATTGATAAGTTACACATATTGCACAAAACTGATCACAAAAGCAAAATTAAGTTCAAAATCCGTGTTAAATGTACACCTCGACATGTGCCAGTCTTTAAGATAGAGACATCCTTTAGGAGATGAGTGGCCATTCTGGATGTATTCCTTCCAGTAGTGTATAAATTCTTTGAAAGGCATAACCTGTTTAGGGTTTGCATTGTATTCCTTTGCATTGCAGTTTGCAACAGGAACCGGGGTCTCATCTGCGACAGAGAACAAATACATTAGCTTACATGACACCAGTCACCGCAGCAGCAGTATAATGATATATAGTAGTTAGTCAAGACGTTGGTAATTGGCTAATTTACCAAACTCTTGTAGCAGTTTCTGGAAATTAGGCTTCCCTTCCTCAGTCACCCACTGTTTTCTACACTTCCAGTCTTCTGTAAACCTTCGTGAAAACATACACGGGTGATTGGGTAGCAAGTATTTCTTGAAAAATTTTGAATAGCTCAGCTCCTTGTCGATGTAATCTACAAAATGCGAAGACCAAAACTGCTCATACGACTGTCTCGGTATTTTAACCAGGCTGCAGCAGTTGCGGTACGCCTCCCTATCCATGATGGTAAACGAGAGCTCGGCTAGCCAGTTAGCGGGCTTAGCTGTCACCGCTTGGACAGCAAGAAACGGTAAGGAAAAGCCAGCCGCGTCTTTTCACTTCTGCTGTCAAACACCAAACGTGGTTAGGTTAGAAAACTTACATTATGCTAAAAGGTATATATAGTTTTTTTCTATTTTGACAACAGGTCGCTGCACATGACTCCATCCCAAAGATTGCAGGTCACGGTTTCTGAAAGACGCACAGTCAACACCGTTGCTGTTTATTGTGGGTTGTTTTTTTGTTTTCGTTTTTTTTTTTACAGTTACCTATATTAATAACGTTGTCATTTCTTTAACGCTAAAACTGCAAGCTAATCTAGCTGACTCAGAAACCGCCCTTCATAGCTAACGACACTTATATTCTCCAAAACCTTGCCGTGGTAGCCTTTTCTGACAGCGGCATTTTCAAGTCGGACAGTAAACACTGCCGTGCTCAGGTGTGACACAACTTCCGTAATAAACATCACCGTCCGTAGTGCGAAGAATATGTGGTAACGTAATGCTGAGCCCAGCAAGATAATGTCGATTCACGTGGTTCGGGACGGATATAATCTACCGAGAGGAAGTAACAAATGCTGAAAGGGTTTATGACATTATAATGACGCACTTTTAATGCGGTCAGTTGGATAGAAAGCCTGAAGCAGCCAGTGTAAACGCCTCAGCTGGGCTCATCTTCTGCCTGAATCCCTTGTTACACTGAGGAAAGTATGTTCACCACAAGGACAGACTGATCACTCGGCACCGTGTCCTTACCATGTAACAGTAGCTTCAAACCGCAACAGTGCGTGCATGTGCATGGTACAGATGTCATACTGAAGCTTATTTGTCCCTCTTCCAGGTGAATCAGGGTGCCTCCTTCCAAAATGAGCCGGGACGTTCCTATCCACTGCTGGCCCGGCTCCTATTACATCAACAGTGAGAAGCGGTGGGAAAATGGCATCCTGTCCCTCACCAGGACCACGGTGCGCTTTGTCTCTAACCAGAGCAAGGAGGGTCTCGCCAGCCTCCACCTCTCCCGTATCATGGAGATCAAGATGGAGTCGTCCAGTTTCATCTTCAGCACTCTCACAGTGCTTGAAGAGGGCAACGTGAAACACTGGTTTGGTTCCCTTAAGCCCAACAGGGTGGTGGTCTATAATGTGTTGGAACATTTCTGGAGAGAACGCCTCCTGTCCCCCGGCTCAGAGGCCCGCGGGGCTGAGTCTCAGCCCTCTAAAGGCAGAGAGCTGATCAGTCTAGTGGCAGGGGCCCAGAGAAGACTGGAGGACACTGGCAGAGTCCTCAGCCACCAAGGAGAGCAGTTTGATAACATGATGCAGGGACTGGAGAAGATTGACTCTGACCTGGGTGTTGCTGATAAGTAATTATCTGCATATTTCCTAACTGGATGTGATTTAGCTCATTTTTTTATGTTGAAGTCTTGTTTTCTGCGTATTACATGTTATCATTACATGTTATCACTAACTTGCAATAAAAAACAGCCTAATTTACTACTGACGAACAGTCAAACGCTCAAATTATCCCGGTCCTTGTCTATTCTGTTGCAGACTTCTATCCGAGCTGGAGTGTCCCTCCTGGTGGCCTTTTGGTAAACTCCCCTGGAAGACTCAGCAGGAAGCCAAGGCTGAGGATTCTGCAAGAGCTGCAGCTTCCGCCGCTGCTTCAGGTGGTAGGGGGTCCGGTAGAAATAAGGTGATCACAAGCATCCCAGCTGTAGTGTCCAAAGGTGGAGACTCCGACTTGAAACCGGGATGCTTGTTGGTGCTGGTGTCCTCATTGGAGGTGCGAGACACAAACTGCCAGCTCCTTCATCGCTTTGAACGAAATGAAATTGATGAAATCAGGGTGCGGAGTCCATATGAGATTACTGTCAGACAGCGGTTTATTGGAAAGCCAGACATATGCTACAGATTCCTGTCTGCCAAGATGCCAGCGGCGATGTCTGTCTTAGAGATGCAGTACAAAAAAAAGGTGGAGTTCACGAACGAATACACTGCTTTCAAAGCAACTCCAGTTTCATCTCCCTGTGACACAGAAGGGATAAACTCGAGTGAAGGTAAGGAACAGAACAAACGGTTATTTCAATGTTGATTCCATGCCCAAGTATAAATTTGACCACTGAGTGGCACTAGAGCTCTATGTTTCCACCTCTGTATATTTTTAAGTGTGCAGCCACGTGTAAAAACACTTCATCCACATGAATTTTGGACATGGTTATTGGTGTCTCTTCTTGACAGGAATGTATTTTGATGAGTCACTTCACCCTGATTGCCTCAGTCGCTGTGCTTTGAGTTTACTGTCTGGTTTCCTCATAAACAATATATGCACTCTGCACTTTTTCACCATCTCCACCCATGGAGTCAGGTTTGTTGCAGAGGTTCCAAGAGACCGAACTCCCACTGGAGGTCCCAGCGGGAGAGCTGTCCCAGTTGCAGGTGCATGTCCTCCAGCCATCTGTCAGTCAGGCTGAGGCCCAGGAACTTAAACAGGTGAGCCTCTGTTGGACAAGGTATACTCCCATTGCCTGTGCAACTGTATTTTTCATATTTATATATACAATACAAGGTAAGTAATACAAATGTCATGTCCATATGCACAGGCAACAAATTGCCTTGGCAGCTGTTAGAGTAACATATATTTTGATAGCTCCATTTCAAACCACAATCCATCATAATGATTTTTATTTTTTATCCTGTGTGTTTAAAATGTTATTTGGTGTGGACCACAGACCAAAGTCCGTCCCGGTTTTAAGAGAGGAAAAGAAACATGGTCAGTCATTTGGTCAGACTGTACAGTGTCTTTCCATTCAGAACCTCGCAACACTGAGAACTGTTACAGACATGGTCTGTGGTGGCAAGACCTACACAGTGACGCAAATTCAGACCTATGATTCAGACAGTTTGTGTGTGTGTGTGTGTGTGTGTGTGTGTGTGTGTGTGTGTCATACACTATTACAGGTTGCTTAGAATAAGATATTTAATGTAAAACCTTCAGCAGGCTACTTTAGCTTTTGGTAGTTTGTGTTTATATACACATCACATTGTATTTAGATGAATGAATGAATGACTACAGTCTACATTAGCTACATTAGCTAAGGTTCTGCTACCCGTTGCCAAGATTATACGATGGTTTACTTGATATAGGGGTAGACCAAATAATAATGGGAAATATATGGGAAAATATTAGGGTAATATTAGGGTAAATGCCCCTTTACAACTAAAGCCTGACCAATACTGGATTTTTTTATGCAGATGCTTATAAATTAAAAAATCTCATAACAGTAAATCAGCTGATATAAGTTTTTTCACATAAACGCATAACAAAAAAAACATTGTTGATAAAAATCCCTCAAATTTACTTTTGTAAAGAACTGTAACCAAGATATGTGCTGAGCAGGACATGTTACAGTTGAAAAATAAACAGTGCTCTCTGGTGGATAAACAATGTAACACTGACAGTGTTTCTAAACAACCTTAGACTTATCTTTGGCATTTCTCTGCTGCCATTTGTTGTTGCTAATTGGCCGACACATAGCCAGACACCAATATATGAGGTAATATCGGCTGCTCTATTGACCCAGCCAATGTTTCAGTAAGGCAATCGGCACTTTAATATGTGTGAGATAAGAAAGCAACATGAGGCATTTGTGCCCAAATGAAAGGCCCATTGATTAAAAAAACAAACAAACTGCAAAATTATTTAATACATCAAAGAGAACGGCCGTAAAAAATAAAGGCTATGTTTGCCAAAATTCGACAACCAATAGCTGTCACAAGCTGAAACCAACAAGTCAGAGTATGATTGACATATGGGCCTGAGAAATACAGGGAAATTGACCCATCTTTGTTTCAGTGTTTTTAGTCGTGGTTTGGCTACTAAAAGTCCTACTTCATGATACATTATTTTGTCTACGCACTGCATTAATCATATCTCAAACAAGGCACTGTTAACACTTTATACCTAATATTTAGTTAATTATTGTACATAATAACAATGTACAGTGGTTTACTGTTTTTTTTTGTCTGTGTAATCATTTTTCAAACAAATTTATCATAGCAGTAACAGCATTGGGCCAGTCATACAGCTTGGCTTGTCTATTGTGTTTATAAATGGCGTATTGTCTACAGCTGATAATGGGTCAGACTTCAAAGGCTGCCAATTTTGAGTTAATACTACGCTTCTGTACACACCCTACTCTTAATGTAATTCATGTCAAGATTAGAATCGGTGGCGCAACTTGTACAGAAGGTGACTCAGTTTAATGTCCTGCTCTAAGTGCTTTAGCAAATATTCCCCTGCATCCATGCATTTTTATACAATTATTATTGTTTGAGGTTGGAAATTTCAACTTGTTAACAGTACAAACGGGTTCACTCATAAGACTGATCAAGCATTTTTTGGATTTCGTGTACTGTATGTCTATTAACACAGTCCTGAAATTACCCCACTAATGCCCATGAGACTAGGAATTTTAGCTCATATATTTTTCTATTAGTTGTAGCCTAAATGTTTAATTTTGGGGGTTTTCTACATGACTTAAGTCCTCTAGCCATTGTATAAGCAGCAGCTAAAAATATTCATTTTCTGTGTTTTTCTATGACACACCAAAACTCTTGTGAATGTTAACTGCAAGGTGTGATTCAGTCATGTTCTCCCAGTTGAAATTGTAAAGTCACAGACCTGAGTGAGTGAATACAGGCGTTCCTCGGTGTGTATTGACATACTATCTGTTTTTTAAACTGCTGTCTGGACCCGTTTCTGTGCTCAGTTGTTTATGTCCACATATAACGGCCAGTGAAAACTGACAAAATGTCAGTGGGTGTGCGAGTGTGTGTGTGAGAGCATATGTAGCATAACATAATATTAGTTTAGAAACTATGGTGGTGGGGTTTGGAGTGAGTGTTTATTAGGTTTTGCTTGGCACATCACAATATATTTAAGTTGTTCCATCAACCATAGCATACACACTTGTTGGACCATTGAGATGTAGTCGCAGTATTCCTTAAACCCACTGAAAGCAGAAAACAAACAGTATTGTATGATATCAGTGATCCCAGGGGACAAGCCAAGACTTGTCTCTGAATATATTCTCAAGTTTCATATACTGCATAATTTGAAATATTGTCTTCTGATCTGCAGCCATCAAGCTGTAGGCTTTTGTCTTTGTGGTCAAAGTGAGGAGAAAAAACTCTGAATTAAATGAAAATCTCACTCTCTTTTACTCCTCTTCCTCTGTCACTAACGCACTCACTTTCTAACTCACTGACCCCATCCTTACAGCTCTCCACATATGGTCCACGTTTCACTCTGCAACTGCTCACCAATTTTGTGTAGATTTTAATATTCACTCTTCTTTTATTTGTGTCTTGCTCCTCAGTTGTTCATGTTCACTGGGGGCTGTTGTGTAATTGCTTAAACAAATGAGTGTGCGTGTTTCCACAAGTGCATAGTTATTTGATTGTGTGTGTGTCTGTGCAGATGCTGATGCAGCTGAAGAACCTTGCCCTGGAGGCAGAGACGGAGCTGGAACGGCACGATGAAGTTCTGGATGTCCTGACCAGCTCCACGGACCGAGCCACCATGCACATAGAGAAGCACACCTGCCGTATGAAAAGACTGCTGTAGCTCTGACAGTCCAGCTGACGAATGTGGTCTCCATGTCCCTCCTGAGAAATGCACTGTAAGCTTCCTCATTGTCCTCATGGGATTGGTACAGTTAGAGAATACTGCAACAGCAGTAGGGACTTGCATATACTCTAAAATAGTTCACAAGATTTTTGTTGCATTTGATGGTACAGTTACATGGGTTCAAGTCTGAGTGATTTCTGGGAAATGCAGCATTGTTCACTTAACACTGACGATAATCACCAATATGATCCCTGAAATTTGCACATCAGTGATTATGACTTTAAATAAGAACATATATAAGCATTTCTTAAGAGTGCTTCTTTGTTTTAGAGAAATTATGTAGTACATAGGCTTCGTGGGCTCATACATTTCTATCATCTTTCTACATGACATAAGTTAACCCTTCCAAACTAGAATTTGTCATTTTCTCATTTTATCGGTTTATTTGAAAGAATTCAACATGTGTGACTGTGAAAAATCCGCCATCTTTATGAAGGATGGAGTCTGTGCTCTGCCCTTTGAAGGTGTGTCCTGCAGCACTTAGCAGCTGGGGTTAGCATTGTTACCATCACATTTGGCTTAGTGGCTACTGACTGCACAACTGTCATTTTGAAAGCACATTTTTCGCTTTTCCACATCAAAACAAAATACTGTAGTTTTACCATCTTTTAGTTTATTTTCTCTGGAACGGAAAATGTGCTCTAAAAATTGACCAGTAGGTGTTGCTATATAATGATTATGGGGAACTGACTGCCATAAAGGAGAAAGAACTCACCCAGTGCAAGGTTCAGACCCTGGTTATGGTGCTTATGGCCTGGCTCAGTCTACTGGACCCCGTGGCAATGTTTTAGGTGGGAAGCCGGTGAGGGATCACATCCTTGTTGGTGCAATAGTGACTCACATTGGTTGGTCGTGGCACCGGAGCGGGATCTGGGGGAATTAGATGACTCCTCAGTGCATGTCATGCCCTCCCAGTGAAGTTGGCAGGTGAAAAAATAAGCTGTTCATTCTATTACACTTTATGCATTAAAATTAGTGTGTATATGCGGGTTTTTTAAGCGCAGATAATCCCGCAAAAAAAAGGTGATTGACTCCTTTTGCTTTTGCCAATAAACAAGTTTGCCTTTTTGTTTTTCTGGTGTTTCTCATTCGATGTCAAAAATGTGCCAGAAAACAGGGTTAGTTAGAAAAGCAGTTAGAAAGCAGGGTGGGGGCCAGTGACCATGCTACGGCAGTAACTTTAACTTAACGTAACTCTATATCTTTTACTTAAGTCACTTCAAATTTAACACATGGCAGTGTTGCATACAAAGAACAAAATTGCCTTTGCACATTGGTCTCATAGACTGGGAAAAACAGTAAATGTTCCTGGCTTTTTACACACCAATGTCCGGAACTTCAACACGCATCATAGCATCGTGCTGCAGAAGAGGTGAAAATTATTAGTCCACCCGGATGTCATGCTTCCATCAATGCCGATTGGAGACTCGTTTGAGCCAGGAATGAATGCTGATCATACCCCACTGAAGACAAAAGCCATATATTAGTGGGTGTTAGTGGGATTTTGTCCAGTGTAAAAGGGGCTTATGTGTATCAGAGGGCACACGCAGCAGTTTACACCTTCCCCGGGCCCAGTGGGAGAGAGCAATGACAACGACTACAGTGAAGGGCAAAATGGACATTGAAAAGCAAAAAAGGAAATAACTTATTTATTTATTCTCTCTGCACAAACTAATTCAAAACAAATTGCATGATGTTTCCATAGGTGTTATTTACATGACAGACATAAGAGATAAGGATAAACCTGATCTGAACTTGTAAAAATGTTTAAAATGATTGGCAAATAATAGAGTAAAAGATGAGGTTTGCAAATATCATCAGAGTAATGTCTGCATATCTGATGATGTACTGCCATCCTTCCTTTTTATAACCCTTTCTGTCTTGATAAATTGTCCTTCTCAGGTCCGAGGTGCCACTTATCTTATCTGAATACGGTTTCCCTGTGGCTTAATGTTGCATGTCTCAGTATTACTGCTTTGTACTGCATCAAATAGAAATGTCTCATCATCTATAAATAGCAGAATATTGTAAATGTGCCCCTAACTTCCAGGACTCTTGAAAACAGAACAGAAAACACTCCCTCTCTTGGTTTTTAAATATTATATACAAAACACTCCATGTTAAGGTCCACATCTACTGTATATGACTTGCTTAAGATTGATACTATTCTAAGTCTGTATTATCTGTAAAGAACTGACGTATATTGTAATTCTGTAATTTTATTGTGGTCTGTTATCACTGTGAACTTGTAATTAGCGGTTAGTTTAACTTGAAATATCTGTACCATGTTTTAAAAAATGGTATTAGTGCTATATAGATGCTTCTTTTTGCTGGTGAAATTTGCAAATGCAATTGCAAATTTATAATGACTCTGGATACAACTAAACATTTACATCTTACTATAAGGGGAAAAGGAAACCTGCATCTTTCTTATAGCAAACAAATGAATAAATGAAGCAGCACAACAGGGACTGCAAGTACTTGGAATGAATTCATTTTTATCAGCTAGGAAGTCATCACCATTTAAAGTCTGTAAAAGCATGTAATTTGCGATAAAATAAAAGTCTCATGAAGATGAGTAGTTTGTTTATTCAGATACTTTTGTTGGCTTAAAGCTTTTACATTTTTATATTAACAATGGATCAAATTACTAATGTGTGTGGGAAAGGTGTCAGTTGTGGTAATGAACACAGACAATTATAACCAGGCTTTGCAATTCTTCTCAGCCCTATGGAGAGTTTTAGTGTCTTTGAGCTCATTGTTTTGGTTGACTCTCAGTGCTCTCATCAGCATTTCTAGTGCAGCTGAAAACGCTGCATTGAACCCACTGTAAGCTACCTGCACAGCACCAAACGGCAAACAGACAAAGTTAGTGGCTAGCTGGTGAACATAGCAGAGCATTTGGCTGCTAAAAAGAGATATTTCCTTCAGGACATTGGTGGAGAGGTAAACAGAGCAAAAAAGGAGACCAAATATTTAACTAAAATAAGCAAATAATCGAACTGTGGCTCAAAATTAATGATGTAGAATGAAAAATTTGCAGCAGTATTTCTGAAAAATATCAAATTCATAACCATTTTTCTTTATAATACGCGTTTGTAAGGAATATTTTCATCCCCTTGAAATAAGGGCTGAGTGGCATCAGTGGGCCTGAGTAAATTGTTGGCAGCATCCTTCCAAGTGCTTCCATAATCAGGAACTAAGAGAAACAATACTCAATAACCTTTGTTCTATAAGACATTTTAAAATATGTGCTGTTTTCACCCTCAGTTTCTTAACTGTTGCCAACGTGTTTTGGAAAATAAATTGTCATCAGGCATACATACAGTACATAATCCTCAACTATATATAAGGAGTATGTGGATCTCATTAGTTGAGAATTTCTTGTGCTTGAAAACACTATAATATGGGTTTTATCACCTTTTAACACCAGCTTGAGATAAGTGCCTTGGAAATATTTTTAAAGGCAAGTTGAAGGTTTTTGAACAACCACTTGAGTATAGTATCCTGGCATAAAATGACCATTAAAGCCAAAGAAACAGCATAATTTATTAACTGGAAGGCAAATTAGGTTTAGCTGTTTGGAAGAATCCAGAATGAAATGAGCCTCCTGAATTCATACATGGCCTTTATTCCTTAACAAAAAGTCAACAGGCAACGCCTCTCAAAGTCGACTCCCATGTGACAAATTGCAACATAGAATATCAAAACGTGTAAATTAGAAACGGATGTTAATTACTGTCTCGGCCACTTCTCATGCTGTTGTGTGGAAGTGGCTCACTTTGTACGCTCTGCTGTTATAACATCCTGTTGGCACCGAGACTGTTGGCATCAGCTGACCACCCCTGACAGGCTGCTTTCACCATTAGGGGTTACTCCTCCATGTCAACAGTGGACCATTTGATTTGGCAAGCGGTCGAACACTAAATTATGAATCAGGAAGATGCTTTACATAAAGGAGTTTGAAAGAGGACCGGCAGCCTCACTCAACAGTCTGGTCCCAGTTAGCATGAACTTATCACTTCTGTTAAACAGCCCACCATGAAATATGTGAGACCGAAAGCATATGCACATGACAACACAAAAGGGATGTCTAATTATGACAATATGAAACATTCTTCCAGTACAGTTGAAAATGTTTTCACTGTGGACTGTTTATTTTTGTTGATTTGAGTGATAAACGGTGAGATTTTGGAAGTCCCAAACTCCAGAAGCACACCACATGTTTATGTGAATTCCAACCCTTAAAAAAGGTTAGGGAAATAGAGCACACACTGGCGTGGTTTTGAAGCAGCTTTGCAATACGAGGAAGTGGTGGCGGTCTTGTCTGACCACAGATACACGAGATCCGGCTTTGCCTTCCTAACGGATGGTATGGAGACGCAAGGGATTTTGCTGGCCTTGACTTCCAAGTCTGTTTACTCGATAGTTCTGCGGTGAGCACTCTCATTCGAGGAGCGTGTCTCCATTGATGGCCAATCAATCAACACTTGCTGGGAAAAAGCAGCCCAAGATTGTGGGCTAAGAGGGCATATGAGGGTTGCACTGCAATCCAAAATATGAAGCCATGTGATTGCAGAACAAATAGGCTGCAGTTGTCATTCTCTGGAAAATGTTTTTTAGTGAAAATGCTTTACCATATTTGTTAAAGTCATCAATTGCACTTATAAATTTATGATTAATTGTTGATGTGGAGCATCAGAGTATATTAGCAAAATATTAAAGAAATTTAACTTCCACTCCACTGTTAGACTGTCTGAGTGTAATGGCCTGATTTTTGACTCACGTCCTGGCTGGCCTCTTACTAGTGCAGGTGTTGCTGGGTTTCCTTTTGCTGAGGGAGTTTCTGGTTTCAGGAAATAAGGCCTGTTGGTTAATGTTAGAACTGGGAGAAAACGTTCCTGGAAGGAAGGTGCTTGAGTCCAACCAGGGGGTGTATATGTAGTCTCCAACAGAAAGTGATATGACACGCAACATCAACATCATCTTTTTGTCTCTGGCTATCAATGTTGTAACATTTTTTCTTCTTCTAGTGAAAGATCGACATTATTCTACAGATGTTTCCTTGTAAATTTGCAGTGTTTTACTTTATTTCATCGGGAATATAAAGTCTTTGCAAATACATTGTTTGGATTCAGAGCTTTCTTTTGGTTTTGTCAAACCATAAATTTGCTCTGCATTGCTGTTAATATGATACTTTCCCAGATGCGGAGCTGCACGATGATATCATGTGCTATTGCACTTATTGTTATGTTTTCTTTGGTCTTTGAGACGCACTTTGGTTTTCTGGATTTTGTTTCACAAACTTTTCTCATTTTTTATGCGACAGAGTTAACAGTTAAGCAGCCAAACCAAGCTTGACTTCGGTTTTATACAGTAGTATCAGTCTCAAATCAGCTCCAGGTGAAATCTAACATTACAACCTACCTGAACTCTGCCACAGGGCTTTCCTTTCTACCGTATGAATACTGTATTACATGCTAACGTACTTACTAGAAAGGAAGGGATAGCAAGTTTAAGGAATGGTTCAGCAGAAAAACAGGTTCTATTCATGTTAACATTTTGCCTAGGGTGTTTGTAACAACTTATTCCTATGTATTTATATACTAACTTGTTATTCGTAAGTCAGATGTCATCGTGTAGGAATGCCTACACACCCCCACCCGCATAAACACAAGGTTTAACTTGATCATCCAGCTGGCCATGAGGTGGTAAAATAGTCCATAAAAAATTCTTTTAATATAATCATTGTTAATGTGTGCTCATTGGATTCAGTAGAGGGCAGCAGTAAGTTGCTGATGGTGAGTTTTAATTCATTAACTAAAAAAGTTCATTGCATTATACCCTGTGAACCTGTGAGTGAGGACAGTATTATTGTATTTACATTATGTTGGGTCAGGTGGGATACAGTCTTGTCCACTGTGTCTGAAGTACACATATAAATGATGCAAATGTCTCAATGTGTATCTGGAGGGCTAACGACCAAAACATTAAATAGATTAGCATGTTCTTCTTTTCCTCCTGTTCACTGGAGCCAGGTCATATATTTGGTCTTAGTAGTTAAAATCGAATGGCTGTTCTACACTTTAGTCTTTGCATGTGAAAATGAACGAAATCCCAGCAATGGTAACCAACTACAGAAATTTCTTTGGAGATCTTGTTTATTTTCTTTGGGAAACCTTTACTAAAAAAATGCATGCCACTTTTATACATAAGGTGAATGAGAAAACAACAATCCAAAGCTGCAATTTTGGCAAGTGTGAGGCGTCCTTTTTGTGATGACTGGATTATGTATTCATTAAAACCCCATCTATACAGCTCCCCAAACAGGTTGTCAGGCCATGAGCCAACTCACACCGCATCACTACTTTTACATGCGGGCCCCCCAGAAACCTTCAGCGAGACTGTTTTTAGTGGCTCTTACTGCAAATGGAAACACTTAGCTCCCACAATAAATTACCCACCCGACTGATGCCACACTGCATAGACCCCCAGCTAGTCACAGACAGACTCTGAATTTATATTTTAACATTAAATCCTCTAGGAATCTACTATGGTATAGTGACTTTGGGTCACATGAGCTGACAAGAGGACAAGAAAAAATTAATCACACGAAGGTTGTTGCACTTGCGTGCAGCCTGCAGGGCTGGCGGTTTCATTAAAGTTAAGGATGTCCCCCCCTTCACCTCGTGGGGTTGACACTGGGGTCATTTCAGGATAAATATAGACTTTCTTGGTTACTCATTTTCTCTGGAAAGTACATAGCCATTAGTGCAGCAGGCCAGTGATCTCAAGGGCAACACTGGTGTTCAGTCTAAACTATTGTTTATACTGTAGCCAGATGATTAAAAGAGACAACAGGGTATAGCAGGCCCTGCTGTTAAATAGAGCATCCACAGCACAAACAGTAATGATGGTGCTCCTGTGAACATAGTCCAGTGGGTCAAGTTCAGACACTGTGAAAACATACTTGAAAGCACTTGACTTAAATATCTGTATTGAATGTCGAAGTGTGTTAGGAAATAAGAACAGCATCTAGGACCCTTGCTAAGAGTGCCCGTGAAATAATCTTAATTATCATTCCAGCAAACTTATGTGTTTGACCACCTAGTGATGTAATTGCAGCTGACCAAATAGATTGTTGTTGAAATATTGCCCCGCTGTTATAGCTACGTTGTGACAGCGTTGTGTGTTCACTGAGGGCCGGCACAACCATAACAAACACAGCTGAATCTGGGGTTTACATTTCAGCAGGATGACGGCGCACACAGCGTCTGGGTGGAACTTGGGAAAAGGAGCCTGGGCCGGCAGCCTCGTATGGCTCCCAGCCAGCATGGCAAGAACAGCCTTGACAGTGGGACCTGTGAAGTCATTGTCCAGATGCACCAGTTTATGAATGTAAATGAATGAATGGACATCATTGGTTACAGCTTTGCATCAACAGAAGGCAGAGAGTATGTTTGACAAAGTAGGTAAAGCCATGCCAGGACAACAGATTGGGTCTGTAATGAGGTTGTGGACCATCAAATTCTTTCAAATTATTGTGGCGTGTTCTTTTAAGAACTTCCAAAAGGAAGCCATCAGCCCAATACAATGGACTGTGCCTTTTAAAGTCCATACAGCCACAAACAGAAAGAATAATTGTAACCATCTTTTGGCCCAGGAATGGGCTTAATTCACAAATGAAGTGGAAATTTTTGTAATGCCCTCAGTCCAGTAATTCAAACATCTTGTCTTCTTTAGTGCATCTAAAAACAAATGAGCCTTAAAAATGTATGATTTAACTTGAATGTCTGTTGAAAGATTCTGCCACTTAATTTCAGAGTTTTGGAGATGAAAAGTTAACAACTAAAGGGAAAAAAACAAAAGCTCTGGTTAAATCTACCCAAAGGCATGCCCATAAGATCATTCTCAGTTCTTCTCAGTCTCTATATCACTTTCTCTTTATGTGGGTTTATTTCCATAACTGCAAAGAATTTTTGGACAACACCTATTTTGTGGAAACTCCTTCCGCAATCCCAAATGGTTTGTCCACGTAACCTCAGGGGAACAGCCAGCAACTATGTAATTGGAGAAGATTGAGTACACAGAGTGAGACCATAGCCTGGTGAGCTATTGAGAAGCTGAGACAAAGATTACCAGATGTTTACCCAGCCCTGCCATATGTGAGGTGGTTACTGAACTTGTGCGCAAAATGTGTGAGTGGCAGACAGAAGTAGTGTGAACCTTTGACCCAGTGTCCATTACAGGTACAGAAAAAACTGCAATGCCTTGACCATGAAGCCGGTGCAAAACAATGACGTGTTACCCTGTTTGGTTTTCCTCTAAAAGGAAATCTAGTGTTCCTCAGGATATCACTCAGGAATCCCCTTTTACTGATGGAAACCATGGAGCCGTCAAAACAGAGGTCTGTAATTCTGCTGCCTGGTTTCAATTAAAGCATTGAATATCAAAGACAATCACTCCTATTTTAATGTGCATTTTTTATGTGTTCCCAGTTTATTTTGATGGAAAATTTGTGGGTGGAGTACTTGCTAATTGGTATGGAAAACTTGCACCTGTGGTAGACCAATGTTTTGAGAGTCAGAAACATTGAATATTTGTGCTCTTTTCTTCGGAGAAGGAGCCCAACTTTATACCAGAAACAATTCCAGACGGGATCTGATGTTTGAGATTGTCTGGAACAATACAAGTTACACAGTGGTTGTGAGTTTTCAAGCTTTGACTTCATAATGTGGAATAATTTGTCATTCATCATTACAATTTATAAACCATTCAAACATACTCGTATGTTGAGGTACTGGCATCGAAAACAAACTTAAAACTTTGATACCAGACACTTTGATTCCAGACACTTCAGATCTTATTTAATGTAAAAGATATTGGTGGTATGACACTGGGGGTAATAGTGCTTAATGGAACTGCCATGTGCTTGGATTAGACCATCTTCTATAGGAATTGAGTGTATAATGTCATTGTCTTTCAGAGCACATCAACCTTTTTGACACCACCTGTATCATATCATGGACCTAATGGGGCAAAGTCTGTGCGATTTACACTTCTACGCTCACATAATTTGGAGCATGTGGGAGACTCTGTTCATCCACCATTCTTCATTTTAGTTGTCAGCCCTCTTCAAGCTGAAGGCCAAAGTTTCCTGTCTGCACTGTCAAACCTTTGGATCATGACAATCCTTGCCTCTGCTAAAATGGTGAGAATCCATGCTTCACTTGACCAAAGTATTTTCTGCTTGTTCAAATATGGTTATTCAGTCAATGTGTGTTTTTTTTTTTTTTCTCAGCATTTGTTGGTTGGCAATACACGTAGTGTGGCTGCTGGCTGTTTTATTGCTTTCCTGTAGGTCTTCTTGTGGGTAATGCGTTGGTGTCTGCTGGCTGCTAATTTCTGCTATTGTGCTAATGCCATGAGGGGGGAATTGTATTATTGTTACTTCCCAGTCTCTGCTATGCTAAAGTTGCTTCATGCTTGCAGGGAGTGACAAGGTCAGAGCCTAGACAGCATATGTCAACTCTGCACTAGTGCTGGCCCACAATGAATGAACTAATCTTTTTTACTGCCATTTTTGTGAGTTTGATACGAATCAAGTTCATACTGGTATGTGCTGCCTCCTGGAAATAGCCTTATCCTCGCTCTGTAAAGTCAGACACTAACAAAAGCTTTCACCTCCTCCCACTTACCCGGCTTTAATATGTTACCAAACTAAGTGCCAGCCATATCACTGAACGCATATACAACCTTAAATAGTGTTACAAACTCACTGGTGGTGTTGAGTACTGTGTGACAAAGTTTAGCTTGATTTAAGCCATGCAAGTGGTTACTGACTGAATCAAGTTTTGTCCTGGGACTTACTGTAGCTGTATGTGGTCACTGCTGAACCAGTTCAGTAGTACAAATCCATACAAACCCGTATACTCAGCTCAACTTGGCTGCTGCTGATACCAGTTCTCGTACACTGCCCTCGGCAATTCCCATTCATGCTGAACTGCAGCCTGTACACCAAGGAATGCCGAAGTGACCACTTGGGAGCTTCAGTCCGAAAGTAGACTCCTGATTTCCTGCTGCCTACGGAAGAGACTCACTGCTGCAGTTTGGTTAAGTTAAGCAACTTTCAGTGCCTGTTAGTGTTAATAATTGTTTTGTATTTGATTTGAATACTTTTATTGTCAGTAGGTTATTTCTTATTTCTTCTACTGTCATAAGGCAACATAACTACAAGTAGGTAGAGTTTTGTTTATTTACTGTAAAAGTATTTTGTATTATTATATTATTAGTATATTATCGCAGCAAGTTAAGTAAAAGCTTTATGTAACTTGCAGTAACTGTAGCTTTAATATTTTGGGAGGATAATAAAGCATAATGTTTAATTTCCACTTGATACCAGCATATCATGTTAGTGTGTCCTGCACTCTTGTGGCCTTAAAGGTGCACAACACCCGATACTCGGAAACTCGAAATACTCAATACATTTAGATGAGCGCACCTGGTATGTACCAAGGGGAAATACCACTCGAACATCCCAGCACTACTCTTCACATTTATTATTTGTTTCACAGTTTCACTTGATAGTGACTGTAATTAAAAGCACATTTAATAATCATTAGACGTACAAGACCGGCTACACATTAATTTTAGGTTCTTATGTTGGAGCTAGTTTTCTGTATGTGTGTATGTATATGTGGGGTGGATCTATCAGGACATTCTTTCCATTCTGGTGAGAGAGAGGTGGAATCACCAAGTCTATATATATGACAAAGTGCGTCACTCTCTTCCTCTGTGGTTTTCAGGACTAGAGGGAGATCTATAAGTTACTGTGGTGTTCTGTCATTAGTGGTGAGCTTTAATCTCCAAATTAGAGGGGTAAATCATAAATATTGCTTACATCTGCAAACAGGAACACATATGATGAGTGTTTCCCTTTTAATAAGACAGCTGGCTGACATGTATTTTATGTGGTGCACTGGCTGCTTAGTGACTTTTGATATGACAATTCTGATATGAGCATATTTCATTCGCAATGCAATTGCATTATAGAAAAGAACAGTCAGAAAACACAACTCGTAGGATTTATTGCAATCATTATTATCTATGTCAATAAAGACTCTTTAATTATATACATCTGTTTAAACTGTAAATCTGGGTGTGAACTTACACCCAAATTTAACTCACATTAAATTTGACTACTCCGCAATTGAGGCTATGTATGACCTGTTGCATAATCTCTCCTTCTGGGGATTATTATAATAAAACGACAATCTCTTGTCAACCTAGCAAACTCAATTTTGAAAAAAAATAAAAAACAAAAAACACCTTTCAATTTTGACAAACAGTAACTGGTGAGTGGGCCAAATCCTGATCTGTATTTTAAAATGCACCCTAAAGTAAAACATTATTATCATGATTGGATTTGGAACCCAACGCATGCAGACAAATTTAAATATTTGATTATTGGTAATTTTGCTTTTGTGTTTCTTCGAGATTAGTCTGTTGAAGTACAAAACAATTTAGCTCAATACAAAAGATTTAGTTTCTAGACATGCTACAGTAATGGAGCATGCCTTGTAGAAGTAAGCAAGTAAGGACATTGTATTGAGAATCAGGGTTAAACACATTTTTTTTTTCAGTGTATGACTTTCAAAAAGCAGCAGATCAGAAACATAGCATTATCATATTAATGCCAAAAAAGTTACAAAAAGTTTTACAGTCCAGTTTGTTCACATCATATTAAAGAAGATATATTGCATTTGATGCACTGCGCTTTAATTAATTCTTATGAAACTCCAGTTAGTGAGAGACCAGAGTTTTGGTGGGTCACTTACTTGCTCACACCCATTGTTGTAAAGTTCCTTAACTTGATTTACAGTGCTCTAACATTTCGCTATGAATTAGAGCCAGAATTTATTAGTTTGGAGATATGACAGACCTCTGAGACAGAATGAAAAGTAAACTTTGTGTTTGTTAGCTAAGTTGCAGAGTTATGAAGCAGCTAGGGCCATCAGGGTCAACAATCCTTGGAGCACAGAAACACGTCATTCAATGACGACATTAGAACATCACGTTGAGGTGGTACCAAAACCAACCACCTAATCGCAATTACATCATGTCTCCCCACCGAGCGGGCCAGCATAGATGTGACAACTTTGCGTAAGCAGTAAATTGGACCTGGTCATCCACAAGAAAATGACTTACTTTATTTTAGATTCGCACGATATTTGAATTGTTTTGGACTGCTTTACGATAATATTTCTTTTCATGGCAATAGACCCCTATTAACCTCCTTGGATGATTGTTTTAGTTTCATATACCCGCTGCGCAGTATTATTTAAATTTTTTCCAGGTGTAGAATAAAGTTATTTAATCTGTTCTTCAGCATCATATACTGTGATTTTGTTATGGTTTTTATATGTGAACACCTGTTTGTGGTACATTTGGATAGGTAATAACCACCATTGATTATGTGAATTCATGGGACACATCCTGCAGTTTCACAGTCCATTGAAAAAGGTACTGAGAACCAGAGAAGCAATAAATGAGTGTTCAACTATGACACCATGTCTGGTTTTATTATTACCCTCATATATCAGTTCACACATTACTCCCTCATAACAACTGAATACTCTGCACTCATTGTCTTGCATATCATTTTAAGTAACTGCTATGCATCAGGTTTACATTGATTTTCCATCTTGAATCAGAGCCAGCTTGTCTTTCCTTCTCAATGATCGAGGGATTCACTCCATTATGTGCTCTTAAGGAGCGCAGCATAGGATAGCCCTTCCTCCTTTGGGTGTTGGGAGCGATCAAGTATCTCTTTTCTGGTTCACCCCTCAAACTGAAGCTACATCTGGGAATATTTCTTTACAGTGACCAAGCCGTAATTTAAGACTTACAACTGACTATTGGAGATGGTGACCTCTTGTGATTTGGGCTCACGCTGCAGCTTATGCGAAGCTGCCACACCGAGTAAGGGGGGGGCATGGGTTTCACGGGCCCACCCGCAAGGAAAACGCAACTATTTCCTCTCCATAAATCAAAACGGACACGCTCTGTCTGGGGGCTTTCAATAGGAAAAAAGAGTGCTCATTTTTAAAATGAAAAGAGGCTGAAATTAACTTTTTTGTGCCTCAGTGGATTTGACCTTATACATACACATACTGTACATGCAGATGCATGCTTTTTTATTTTTATACAAGATGATCTTCAAATATTTAACCATCAGAGAAAAACCATGTGATCCCTTGAAATGCATATTGGTTTATTTTTGCCACTTGGGTGCAGCATAATGAGCTGTAAACAAACCAATGTCATATTTTTAGTGTATAAAGAAGATATACTGAACGTGATAGACAATATAGCCTATTTACACATCCCACAGACATAGAACAACATTAGTTTTCATTTGGAATTTTATTTTTGTCCATCTGAAAACCTGACTAGTATAATATTCACTCTCCTTTTAGCTATATTATGGTCTCCACCAACTCCTGAGGGAAATATCTGGCTCTTTAGCTTGTTAGCTAGCTGCTAACTTTGTCTGTCTGCCATATGGTGCTGGACAGGTGAGAGTGTTGAGTAGTGAAAGTAAAGCAAAAAAAAGTTAATTTGCAGCCTATAAAACAAAAACAGTAACTTAGGTTGTAAAAAAATCTGGTAAAAGATGCTGCAACACTCAGTAGAGTGATTCATTTCACATTACACCTACTCATTTGATCTTTTGCCAATATAAAAATATTGATTTTGGTTGCTGTAAGATGTTTTCAGTATTGGGTCAAGATCAAACTTGTGCATACAGATGCACAAGAGTTTCATACACAGTGGTTTTCAGATCTCTTGTGGTGATGTTCTTCATCACTTCATAGAGTGGACATGTCCCCTGCACTTGTGCCTTTTTAAATGAAATTACCATTACCATACATCTGAAAATCAGAAACATTCCAGAGCTGAACTGACTTCACCACTGACACAGCAATCTTTTTGGTTATGTCTGTTCATTAATATTACTCACATTTCGCAAACTTTCCAAAAAGGTGCGCGTCTGTGCTTTGACATATCTAGATTCTTTGTCACATCAAAACAAAACATCCACCACCATTTTCCTTGTAACGAGATTCTCTGCGGGGACCTGGGGTTATGGAACACACATTCAGACGAGTCATGACATGACTCACCCCACCAAACTGCGTCTACAAATATGTGCCTGATGTCAATGACACCATGTCTCGGATACTAAAAGCATTCACATCCCTGAGAAAATATCATGCAATAATTACACATTTCCTTTGAGATATGGAAATTATTAAAATGTGTTTTAGACGTGCTAGCAACGATGTGTCACTGAATTCCCCTTTAGTGATTATTAAGAAAAGCAAAAAACGAAAAGAAAAAAAGAAGAGATAGATCTCTCCGCAATTTAAATTTACATCCGTCCGCCACTTATTGCAACTGGCATTTTCAAAATCTATCCCTCGCACCCTCTGTGTATTGGTGGTTGATGAAAAACTGTCAGTCGATGGCAGGCCATATTTCCAATGTAAAATCCCGGGAGGATATCCTGGAACAATTCAGCCAAAGCGTCTGGCTGAGACTCCGCAGAGCTGTGTGCGTGGGTAATTGGTCGAGTAGCGGAGGAATGACCTTGAGTTTAGATTCAGGCACTTAGGAGACCTTGGAGACAGCCTTGATCCCCAGGCTGTCCCTCACATGATTTTATTCTGAGTCTCTGCTTATACTTTGCCACTGGGGAAGTACACGTAGACATATAGTGCCTGTGCAATGACAGCTCAAGGACTTATATGATATAAGTGCTGTAATAATTCCTTTATTAATGAATTCTGAGTACTTACTGAATGACAGTGGAAAAATACTACTAATACTGTACTATATTTCTGATACTACACAGCATGCACTCGCTTCACTGGCTCCCCTGGTGTCTGTATGAACACATTTTTAATACCAGGATAGCAGAGAATTATCCATTAAAAAGGAGGAGAGCCCAGTCCTCCCAATGAATAAAGTTCATATCTGTGTTGAGGAAACAGTTTCTTCTGGATGACCTTCAGGGCTAGGCCCTTTAACTTGCATGATGGTCACTTTCATACAGGAAAAACTGGCTCCCGCTGAGAAATGAGCTTGATGGAAGAGCACGCCTAGTACCCCTTCTCCCATTCGATTCGGTCAATATACAGCACCAGTGGTGGCTGTAAGTGCAGGGAGCTCCCCATTGATCAGTAGTGGAACAGAATCCAGATCCAGTCAGCTGGGGCTGTTAGCTGGGGAAGCCGTGCTCTTTGCAGTGAGGTAATACTTCAGACATCTGCAGCAGGTTCTAATTATGCCAGAACAACTCAGTGTCTGGCTGCTTTTGGCTAGAGGAATAGCCAACACAAGCCATTCTACTCTTCCCTGTGCGTAGGACATAAAGGCCAAGGGGATGCCCTCATACCGCCCAGTTTCGTCACTGGCTGCGTGAGAAATTCTCAAGAGCAAAAGTTGCCTTATACTAACAAATATTGGTTAGTGCTCCCAAGATTATGTGATACATTTGTGGTCTTTATTATCCTCGTTGCATCATGTAGATTACCAAACTGGGAAGCTTAAACTTTTCCCATCTTTGACTTAAAAAGTTGGTCTTTTTCTGTCCCTCACTGCAGTGGCCATAATGAAATTTAGTTTCCCTGTTAGAAAGAGAAAAGACAAGATAAAGATAAAAGATCAAAAAGGGTATTCTTTTAGACCTTTTAACCTTTGACTGTGCCACAACACAAGGTGGTGCTACTGTATCTTCCTGCAGGGTAAAGGCCATGTGTTTAAGGTCAGAACTGTTTTATAATCCGAGTTACTAAATTCACTTCCTGTAAGTGGGGAATGATTAAAAATGTCATCCTGTACTCAGACTACATTGCTTCGGGGATAATGCCTTTTCCCAATAATTACAGCCATATCATTTTGTACATTCAATTATCTTTTATCCTTACCCACCTGGAAGGTTTCTCCCATGAAGGCATCCCATGAAAAATTGCTTCTTTTTTCATAGTTAAACTGATATTTCCTTCCATGTGACAAAATTAAAGGTTGGTCAACGACGCCTTGGTCTTAAAATAAGATGGTAAAATAGAGCAAAACTACACTTTGCTGTGAAACCCTTGATTTGAGTAAGCTGTAAACTGTAAGTTGACAGTGATTAACACAAAAACATTTGCTGCTATAGTAACCGATCAGCACACTGTGTAACAGAGATGCCTGTGTTATGGTGGAGTCATACCTGGCAATTATGTTTAATCTGTTTTAATTGTTCCTTGTGAAGGACTATAATTCTGCTTTAATAAAGAGTTGTAGATTTACCGTCAGTCAGCTGAAAAATCTGGTCTGGTAAACGCTGCAGGTCTTTTACATTACTGTATGTGCCATGCTTTTGCCCTCTCCGACCTCATCCAGCACAAACGCATGCACACAAGAACACATGAACAACATGTGCCCGCGATATCTCCAGACGCACATACCGACAGTAGCTGCAAATGCAATCTTGAGTTTTGATTGCGCACACGGCAAAGTGGCTGACTAACCTCAAATCTCATCATTACCAGTGCTACAGGGGACGAGAGAAAACCCACTGTAGTCCCACCACAGAAATAGAGTGGTGACAGCTTAATAGTCGCGGAGCTCAGAGCACCACACCCTTGCCACTCTATATAAAAGACCCTACTCCCACCCCAGCACGTGACGTCAGGTGCTTGAACCTGCTCTGCAAAGCTTTCTGGGCTTGTTAAGCTACAGGGGTTAAATTCCCTTTAAGCGATGACATTACTGTGCGTGACTGCAAATGGAAATTTTGCAGCCCTCCATCACTGTCAAGGCTCCTAATGCTAACATTTACTTCTCGTTTATTTATGCTAATCAGTAACAACTGGATTTTTTAAAATATAAATATGATTTGCAAATTGATATTTCTAAATGATTAAAAGCTGGAAGGACACGTACTATTTTATCATGCTTTGGGAACTCTTTCTCTGCTGAGATGAGAAGCTCATTCCATTGTAATGAATTCTCTACGCCTGCCTCTGTCCCCTACATCCATTCTGAATATTCATTAATTTTCCCCTTCAAGGCTTTTCCAAATAATATGACTACTTTTTCCTGTGCAATCATTGAGCCGTCCGCATGGAGAATTACAACCCACAGACTTTCTGTCTCTCTAAGCCCCGTATTCCACAACATGGGGACCCAGTTGAGACAACTGTTGAAAGTTTGCTGGAGCCTCAGCAGCCTCCCTGGCCTGACAGTGTTTTGTGTGAGACACTCCAGATGTGATCCCACACTTTGAGTTGTCCTAATGACCAGCCGTATCACTAGAACCATAAGTGTAAGCCTCTGATGTGACAGAGAGGGAAGTAACATCATTAATAAAGATAATGAAGCACATGGGTGCTCTAATGGGTGGCTGGAGTAAAAACTGAGAAGTCAGTCAGAGGTGAAGGCATGGGGTGGGCCTGTTGGGAGATGCTCGGATATAGAAACTGAATGCTTACCACAGCGTATTTTTGACCTGGAATAACCACAGTAAACACGTCAGTCAACTTTGCCAAAGATGAGGCAATTAATTTAAATTTCATCGCCTTGATGGCCACATGTTACTGGTTTTTATCTCTGATATGAGAAGTAAAAATGACAAGGAGAGTATTAAGCAATTTCAGTTGCTGTTTGTGCTAAAGTGTTAGCTTGGCTCAGGGGGGAACTTGGACATGAGATGAGAATGACTCCCATCAAGGGAACCCAGCGTCCAAGGATGAATTACCAAAACTCCCTCTCTGAGCACACTCACAGGGACCCAGGTCGGGTCAGGAGCCCAAAAGATGGATCCTCTGCGTGACATGACTAACTTTTACTTGTTCGAAAGTCAAATGGTTTTGTCAAAAATCCCTCTGAAAAACATCTCAACCTTTAAGATGTTATGACAACAAAAAGGAGAGGGGTTAGGTGGACTCAGGGGCCTCGTACATTATACATTATATTCCATCCATGCCAGTGTCTCTCTGAAAGGTACCCTGGAGTTTTGACCATTAGAGCTATGGAGCAATGTTTTTATGTGTGGGACGTACTTGTGGGGGGCAGGAAAGAAGAAGACTGCTACGGAGTAAACATGGATGTAAACAACACAGGTTTGAAACTTTAAAAAAAACAATGTTTGCCAATTTTTATGAGGGGGGAAATGCACTCAAACCATTTGTTACACCTTAAGGATACACACTGTGCAGGTATCCTGATAGCCAAATGGCGTAATTGTGGTGAATAGAGCATGCCACATAAATTCAACATCCCTGATGACTATTGTTGCATGTCATAATCCTCATCTCTCCCTTTCCTTGCTGCCTGCCTCTCCCATAAAGGTGAAAATACCATTAAAAACGGATACACACTGCTTTTTATTAAGTAACACTGACAGTAAGTAGAAACCAAGTTGTCTTTTAAATTTAATTCCATCTGTTTACTTTGGTTCAAGGCCTGACTTGCCCGTTATCCAAAGAAGGTAAGTACATAACTCTTATTTATTCCCAGCTGCATGAATTGGAATAAACTGAAACATCAAGTATAACATATCTTGACTGGCATTATCTGTTTTCATTCATGTTTTCCAATCATTGGTTCATTCACAGCTGTTTGGCTATCAAGTGACTGGTTGAGTCCAATCGTATTCATTCAGTTGCACAGTGTCAATAATAACCAGACACTTAACACTACTACTCTACTGATATGCTCATGCCAACCTCATTTGCTGCTGCAGCTCCCTCCACCACAGCAACCTCCTTGTTACCAGACCATGTAATATCCATGTATGTTTAGTAATTGGGGATTAGTAGTCCCAGCATAATCCCACTTTTTTGAGAGCTTTTTCACCCTTTTTGCCAAATTTGCTATATACGATAAATTCCTTAATGTTAGGGTTTTTAACTGAATTTGTATTTCAATATGGTATGACCCCACATCGACATTAAAGCCGGTAACTGGTTTTAATGTTGTCGTTGATTGTTGTATTTGACACTACAAATTTAGATGAAAGGAATTTCGACCAAATTGTTAACCCATTTCATCAGCCAGTTCACCTTTATAGCATTTACTTCTGTGTTTCGAGCCATGTATAAAGTTTACCTTCAAATTTTTAGCCCTGAGGCCGGGAGATAGAGCCCTCTGAGAAGGGAAACAGTGTGTTGATACGCCCAGGGGCAGTGGAAAAAAAGGCCTGTGTGAACTGTCAGCACCAGATAGACACAGGAGCGGCTAATCTGCTCCCAGGCCACAATTCACTACCATGTGCCACTTGCACTCTTGCTGACCGACTTCCTCCATACACACACAGAAGGAGGAGGAGAGGGTCTGGGTGTACCCGCAGCTGGAAATCCTGAGCATAGATATACATGCATGAGGAGATGGTTACCAAACATCAGATGCAATTGAACTCTGGGAAAGCACACTTCCTGGCAAGGGACCCCCATTTGGAAAATTACTTTGAATGCAGACTTAAGTGTGAGTCGCCTACAGATTGAAGGCACAATGACATGTGAACACAACTGTATTATCTCATTCTGTTCACTGGGGGAGGTGTTGACATGCAGCTTGTGCTCTAATTAAATATATCATTTTCCAGACAATGGAAAATGGATCATTTAATCAGTCACTCCTGGCTGAAGGAGAAGAGCAAATAAAAGATTGTTTGCTCAGTGACTAAGATTTGGAGATGGATTGAGGATGGATAGCTACGAAGGAGGCCAAACCCCATGATATCATATCCTTTACTGTAAATCTCCTTCATGAAGCTTGCTTCACGATTCATTATTGCTGAACAGAGTATGTCTTGTCACTAAGACTGATTTAATCCTTTGATCGCTGTTGAGTGATCAATAATGGATGCAGAGGGAAGTTGCCATGACAATAATATCATGCATAGGTATTTTTTGGGACAACCTGTAGCTATTCCAGTGGATGCACAAGTGTTTCTGCCTTTTATCTAGACAGGTGCAGCCCAAGCTTCATTCTAGACCTTTTGCAGCTGACACAGTGACCTTATGGCTTCTGCTGCCCGCAAGGCAGTCCAGGAGTTGGTCTGCAGACAGATCAAAGTGGGAATCATGCCCCACCAACAGAGATAAATACACACTTCCTCTCTTCCCTTTCACACTGGTTTTTCCCACACTCCTCGAACCCATGTGCTGTAGCAAAGCCAGCTCAGAGGAAATGACAGACCACATCAAGAGGCTCGCTGTTGCTTTAACAGGAGTGCCTGCGCCAAGCTTCAGGAGAGAGTGACACGCTTTAGCATTCATCACGGAGTTGCAAGTTATTTGTGTGTCTTTTGCAAATGTTGGCAGCAGCAGGACGGCCCATCTAAATAAGAATGGTTTCACGCTAATTTTGAACCATGCCATGACCTAGATTGACCATACTCGCACCAGATGCTGTAAAGGAATGCCATTAAACATCTGCACATTTTGTCATCAATTGCTCTAATTGTCTTTCATTTATTATTCTGTTTGTGTCCTATACAGCATCTACACAATCTACAAACTGAGCCACTTCAATGGACAAGAAATAAGGTTGTACGCGAACACAGTGAAAAATTTGGTTTTGATAACTTGTGAACCAGTGAAGTCCATTAACAAAACTGCTAGTGACATCAGCAAATGATGCGAAAAGCAGCAGAACTTGTAAAAAGCTGTTTTTAAAGTTGACTTGATTGAAACATCACTGGCAGCTCATCTCTCTTTTGAAGCCCATTATATTGTATTACATGTTCTGCTCTGAGAAATTAATAGAGAGATGTTAAAGTTTATTGAGTCCGATGTGATGATTGTCTCCAGAGTCTACAGAAATAGTTCTAGATTTTGGGAAACTTGCATTTTTGCTCCCTTGCAGTCAGTTGGACTAAAAGATCAATGCCACTCTCACGTCTGTCCAACAAATATAAATTTACAAAGCTAAAGCCAGGGGATGGTTTGCTTAGCTTAGCATAAAGGCTGGGAACAGGAATAAACAGCTGGCCTGACTTTGTCCAATATTTTTAATCTGTAAAAAAACTAAAATTAAAAAAGACAACAAGTTGTGGTTTAGTGAGGGGTTATTTGCTGGACTATTGCTCAGCCACACACACTGACTACACGGATCCTCTGCTGTTTGCATTGCACCCTCACAGTGACAACAAGGAATGCATTTTTCTTTAGACGTGTAGGTAGGAAGATTTTTTTACCTTCAGACAAAGCCAGGCTAGCTGTTTCCCATTTCCCTGATTTTAGCCTTTATGCTAAGCTAAGCTAACAGGCTGCTGGCTGTAGCCTCATATTTAGCATACAGATATTCTCATATCTGTATATATATATATGGGTGTGTATATAATAGTGATATTTATGTTTTTATGTGACTAAAAATGTATTTTATCTATCAAAAAATCTCAAACTATTCCTACAAACTATTTGCTATCAGATACTTAGATATTTTAAATGAAACCACAAGCTGAACATGTGTAATTTGTGTAACCTATGAATGCCCCGACACTTTTTAAATTATGTACTGACTTGACCCATTTAGTAGTTAACTAATGTTCTTCCCACTTAGTGTCATATCACAGCAAATACCCTCCTAATAGCCCGGTTTTACTGCCTGTTAGGCTGCTTGTTGTTCCTGGGCATTGCAATGTAGCACACCAGAGTGCATTTAAATAGCATGTAAATCCTACACGTCTGATCTCATCTGAGCCTTATAGACTCAACAGGCCTCGCTGGAAATCTGGTGCTGAAAAAAAAACTTTTGGAGATGAATAACAATGGATTTTCCTCTTCCGAGGCCTTTACTTGTTTTATTATCTGTCCCATTCTTACTTTCTCAATCTGTCCATTGCAAGCTACTGCACTGTAGACTTGACTCTGTCCTTGATGTCAAGAGACAGTAGCTCAAAAACGAATTGTTTTTCTGGGTTTGGCCTTAATACTTACCTGTTTCCTCAATCTGTGTCTAGCAACAAAAGGCCCTCTCATTTTGAGCAACTCAAGGAGTAAATCAACTGCACTTCTGGCCAATGTTTCTCTAACATGATCCTTCTGAGACATGTAGTTGTCATAGCAAAATATGGGAGCTGCAAGGAAAAACCTCTCCTAAAGCAATGAATTACGTTTGGGCATTCCCTGAACAGCGGCTGTTTATATTTTCTTGGGGGGATATGCAGGGCCACCCAAAACAAAATTGTGTAATGTTATATTATTCCACTTCTTTACTACAAACAGGAGAAAATGCCAGATCCTCTTAACAGGGCTGTGCTGCTTTTCCAGTTTTCTGCTCTATTTTATGCTTCTTCTCAGGAAATCCACCCATATTCATAAGTTTCTCCACCTGTTTGGAAATATCTTTGAATCGTTTCTGGTCCCTGTGAAGGATCAGAAGCAGGGCCCTTAATGAGCAAATAAAGTTTGGCAATGCTTTGCACTCAAAATCGGAGAGAATGAATCATTCTGCAGATTCATCTTCTGCAACACCTAATATTGTTTGTGATTCATGTAGACATGTCAAAAGGAACCTGTGGGAGAATGGGAAAACTGAGCCTTGATGTCCCATAGCTGAGTCCAGCTCTATTAAATCTGACTGCACATTTCACATTCGTACACACAAAAACTGCGGTAATAACATTACTTCAGACACCTGTGAGACCCAGAACTGTTTTGAAGTCTTTTGTGGCAAATGTAAATGAAATTTCAAGTCTCAAGTCTGAAGTTCTCACCAAATTTTGTTTCAGCTCTTTCAGGTCAACGAATGCTTACGAGTAAAATTCAACAACTTCTCCTGTTTAATGACAAAATACATGTGTTGATTCAGCATCAAAACTTGAGACTTGAATTTTTTTACTTTGAGGATTCAAATGTGTCAAATCTTACTGCAGTCACTCAAGCCCCAAGTTTTGATAACACCTTATGTTAACAATAACAGTTCCTGCATAGAGCCATAACATTCTTGGTAACAGATAGGAGTACATGTTCTGTGGCTTGACCAAAATGCAGGTAAGTATAATTTCTTTTGATTCCTGCACGGTGCGAGAGAAGGACTTTTAAAAACCACTGTAAACTGTACGCCTGCCAGCCAGATCCAAGCCGTGGGAGCAGAGCGCCTGCCTCAGCTAAGCGATGGGGAGGGATACCAGAAGTATGTCTGGCCAATGTAAAACAGGTGGCTGGACAAGAAGTAAATGAGTTGTAAGGACAAGTGTAAATTGCTGTTGGCGATAACTGAGGGCCTTTTAAGAGGGGTTGGGAGATGACTGTGGAGATATGGTATTGAAGGTAGGACCGTGGCTTCATAGGAACAGTATGTAAGACAGTGGATCAGATCCCACTGATGCTGACTGTTTAGCTTCTACATCACTGTCTCTGCTCACAGGCCAGTGGCCTAATTGGTTTTATATTGTGTCAGTGTTTATCATCAAAGAGTATCGAGAACCTCAATCCTAGCTACTTCTACTGTGACAGTCAGTGTCAAGGGAATGTCAGAAAAAAAAAAGTGCCATGGCTTTTTAGCAATCTGTTTGTTTATTTTTCTTTTAGTTCCTTTGTGGCTCTTTTAAAGCCTTTGGCATGGGATGATTCCGCCTGGCAGCCCCCCTCCTCTCTACCACACACCTTCCCTCTTGCCATCCGTAATTACCACACTGTTCGAGTCCTAGCCTGTCCAAAAGCCACTGCAGGTCTGATTTTTTTGGCTTGGCTCCTCTCTGACATGCCTGGGAAGGGCAAGGAAAGGAAATGGGTGGACCAGCCGCTCTCCTTTCCCCCAGAGCAGGCCTGGGAGAAGCCAGCCCTGTGTTTTTCGACTCGGCCGAGCTTGTAAGGGAGCACAGCCCATCTGGTTCTAATAAATCCTCCATGCGGCTTCGCAACTGGAATTGCCTGACCTGTTTGGGGACGTGATCACTGATACAGTCATTTTGCAAAACAACGGGGAAGAGCTTGAGAGCAGTTCTGAATGTCAGACTTGTGGTCCAAAGATCAGCTTTGTACTCTGAAGAGAACAAAGCTCACACTAAGCAGACCTCCCCAAAACCCTACAGGGCTAGGTGATGGATGTGTGGTGTAACGGTGACCAGATTGTAAATATGCATTCCTGCCAATGGTGGGCAGTGTATCACTGTTTCTCGCTCTATCGCTCTTGGTAATTTATCAAACACAGGCCGAGGGGTCACGGACAGACCAACACTAATTTTTATAATGAGTCTAAAGTGCTTAATTAGCCAATTAGTAATTCCTTTGCTATCATGCAAGTATCAGGTCAAGGACATCTTATTGGCATGACACCTGGAATAAGTACAAAACATGAAAACACTTTACCCCGACCAGTGCGAGTATAAATATTCTTCCACCTTTCCTTCGTTGTCTATTCAGTATTTTTTTTTTCTCAATTTTAATGACAAAAATTTATACTATACTCTTTGATCAGTATCAGATTTTATTATATATTACAGCAGAACAGTAAATCTATTTTGCAGTGTGAATGAATGGTAGTATGGGCACACCAAAACAACACACTACACCGTCTATACCTTGCCAGATCGTTAGGTCATGCAGCACTATGTTGGTAATGTCTGCCTCCCGATCCCAGGCATATATTTATGACCTGTTGGCTGCGAGAGTCCTGCTGACTCGCGGGTATGAGGTCAAAGTCATCAAAGTGACCTCACCATCAGAGACAACACAACATCTGTCCTCATCTTTCACACCTTCAGTGGTTGGGTTTCCTCAGACCTCCCTGCCTCTCCCCGCACTCACTTCCCTCTAATTGAAAACAGTTTGATTTAACACTCTGAACACGGTAGATAAAATAACAGGAGTCAAGCCTATTAAGATTAAACAGGGAAAAATTTACAGCCGCATGTTTTACAGGTCAGCGTAATGCATTTAAAATAACGCTCTACATTTAGAAGCAGAAACGACTTAATTCACTATTCACATGACATGAAAATAGAAGGAACAGTTGTTATCTTCCAATATAAGGCTGTCCACTCTGTCTGCTGACATTTGACTACCAAAAGCTTCTGAGGAATGTGTAGGATTCGATGGTAGTGACTATTTCCCATTTAAAAACCCAACTACTGTATTAACAGTAGCAGTCTCTGTCCGCTAATTTGTCTTCTCAGGAATAAAATGGCATCTCAAAAGCAAATCATGTGATGCAAGTGTCAATCAGTTGTAAATTAATAATATTAGCAACAATAATGATACAATATCCCACAGGTATTATCCTGTATTTAAAATGGGTAATAATAGGATTTGGGTGGGGGTTTAGGGCAGGAGACCACACATGGGGTAAGCTTGTATTGTACATGCTTAATCTGATTAAAACTTTAAATGTGATTATGAAAAAGAGTGACACAGACTTCACAGGAATGTTGACATCCACCAGGTTTGTTCTTACAGTCCCTCCTGATAGCGCAGGGCTATTAATGTTACTATAATTCTCCTCGCTGCAGCTTTAAGAGACATTTTTTGGAGGATTTATACTCCAATATGGGCTGACAGAGTCCGTGGGCTGCTGGTATCGATTTGCACATCTGGTACTGGATCATTTGGGTTCGGCAAAACATAGCAAAGTGTAATGGGACTTGCACTTTGAGGCGAGGTAGTCCACCTATATGATTCATCTGTGTGGGGATGGGCCATTGTTATTGCTGATTTTGAGGGTGAATCATTCTGGGCTGTTGTTTGGTGTTGCCCCCACTAATTAATATGACAAGGGCCTGTCCTGGCAACTTTATCTACTGGTCGACATGAGGATTACCTCACTTGAAGAAGTCATGCGGCTCCTTGTCAAACATCCTCTGATCTACAGGGACTTGAAATTAGATGAGAAATTAAGCTTTTTTTCCCCTTCCATAACAAAATGGTACACATTGACAGTTATTGAGTGTATCACCGTGATAAATTCAAAAAAGCCACCATAAGAACTAAAGGAGACACCCATCAGAACAACCGGGCAACAGGCAATGAACAAAGCCTCCCATTCCTTCCCTCTTATCTTTTCAATATCTATGCACCACATTCTTTCTGGTGGCCATTTTTGTTCATTTTGTCCATTGCACTACGGGCCTTTGCTGCATGTCTTGGGAGAAAATTCTTGCCTCTTTCTTTCTCTTTGTTTCCTGGGACTCTGCTATAATAAATTGTCTTAGCACAGTGGTAATACCAGTAACATCTGAGGTTCACAGGGGATGCAACAGACCCCTTTGCCTCTTAGACAAAGAAATTAGGGTTCATATCTGCCACATGATAGCACAATATAGTTTGGAAAAAAAAGGCAGCCTCGTTTACCATAGCACACTAACGTGTATGTTTTTTTTTCTTTTCTTCCAGGAATGAAACCTTTATCTTGAGAAGGCAACATGAAAAGCATAACACCTGGTATGTATCAGTAAATTGAAGGGAGGAAAGGGAGAGCCATATGTCCACCTTCAGCCTTCAAAGCAGCTAGAATGTGTATCTAAGTGCATTCGAAGATTGAAACAATCCAAAAAGGAAATTTATCACTGAGCTGAAATTTCTGGGCTCTTAAGGATTTAGTTTCATAAACATTGCATGCTGGAAGTTTTTCAGCTCAGACTGATGCCATTTGAGCTCAGGCATCTGCAACTGTATTTGCCAAGGCCATTCATGTGTGTCTGCAATAATTTTAGTAATTCCGTATTTATCATTTCTGTCTTTAAATACACAAAAAACAGACCAGAGTCCTGTAAATATTTGTGGCTTTTGACCCACAAGTAGGCCTTTATTTCTGTACAGGAGTGCATTATCATTTAAACTATAAAAGGAATAATCTGAAATTTTGGAAAACATGCTTATTCACTTTCTTGCTAAGAGTTAAGTGGGAAAATCTCATGTATGTTTGTTGAATATGAAGACGGAACCAGGAAGAAAGAAGAAAGCAAACAAGAGTATTTCCCAAAATGTTGAACCATTTCTTTAATATTCAGACTTTTCACGTGAAATGTAATCATGTTACATTTGGGACAAAGGTTGGATTATAGTGCTTTTATCTGGACTCCCCATTAGTAAAACTTGAACATAAAACCTCTCGCAGGCGATCCAGTTTGCTCCTCATGGTCCACTAACTGCGACACGATGTTGATAGGATTTTTAATGGCCTTCCTGTGTCTCATAGTCTGCATCCATGAATCATGCCCACTACAGTAGGCTCTCCGGACAGTGAGGTGTCATTTCATAATAAATAACTTTTGCAGTGTTGGGGGGGGGGCGGGGGGTGGATGATAAGTGGACAGAGAGGATCATCATTTACTCTGCTGGGGAATACAAATACATATGGTAGTTAGATAAACTTCAAACGGGGGAAAGACATCCTGAGACCAGAGGGCTGCTTTGCATGTCTCTTCGGACCAGAGAGGAAAGAGAGATTTGGCTGTGTTTAGAAAGCAGAAGTCTCTCCTGATAAGATATATTTAAGATGTCTAAACACAGATAAAGGTATTTGTTGTGTTTTGCTGCTTTGAATGATGCAGTTGTATTACATCTTTTCAAAATCGCTGTAGCAATTCAAATATTTATCATGCTAAATTTACTGTAATTTTCAGTTTAAAATTTTTGTTTTTTCCTCATTTAGAAGGTTTGCTAAAACAGAAAATATGTTTTTTATGAGATTTGGTATACAGTGGCAATGACCATGTTTTTAAGTATATTTTTGAAACTGTCTTCCTGTAAAAAAGACCCCATATGTCGTCTGTGCAAGCAGCTTATTACATCCAACAGTTACTTTTTATTTTTAGACCTCTAGCGACTGTAGTAATTATGACAGGAGCAAAAGAGGAAGTTAGGTGACATAGTAGATGAAACACAGGACTTTGGCACAGGAGACCACTGTTGGTTTTCCATTTGAAACCAATAGTCAGTGTTGTTTCTTTTAACAAAGACCATTCCACAACCTTATGGTAACCATGAAGATGAAGGTCCTCTTACCTTAAGGAAGTACTTATTTTAACCCAAACTAGGATTTTTTCCTTAACCTGACCAAGTAGTTTTTGTACCTAAACCTAAACAAAACGTGACAGTTCCAAAGATGTTTTGATCGTGTCAAGAGATGTAAGCAAGAAAAATCCTAAGTCCTAGAGGAGCAAAGAAGAATCCAAAAATTTGTTTTCATTTGTTTGTTGTTCTAATATTAGATTCAAATCACATCAAAATGCATTGTAATTTGATGACATAAAATACCAGTTTGTTTAGTGGCACTGCTGCTTGTGGATAACACTGACTTAATGTATAGTTAAGACTACCAGTAAGTCAGTTAAGGCCTGGTCACACCAGGATTTAAAATGGTAAAAATAGAATCAGTTCAATGAAATCACCACAATCAGAGTTCAACTTTGCTGAGCGCAAATTTGCGCAAACTAGTAGCAAGGCATTTGACAGTGCTGACCATTGAGGGGACGGAGAGCCTTAGATACCAAAATGGAGGAAGTTATTGTAGCTCATTAGCTGTGTTGCAAAACTGTTCCACAAAAGATTAATGCTTTGCAGACAGTTGTGAAAGAGGAGTCGCTGGTATAAATACATCGTATGAATCCAGCTCTAAATAATTCATGTTAGCAACGGAGCTAAGCTAGTGAGCTAACAAGTTTGCTAACTCAAGGTTAATTCGGAGAGCGTTAGTTTCCCTCTTCAAAAATGTGTAAATCTGGAACAAACAATGAGTCTGGAAATTTAGCCACCTCGTCAGTGTCAATGAAGCAGCTTCAAGTAAATGTTGACTATATGAAAGATTAATAATTGTCGTTATGGTCCTCAGCATGTGGTTGACTATTCCAGACCAGAGCAATAAATGTGTTTCATAGTGAGTGGTTCTGCCTTCAAAATGAGCGGAAAATTTGAAAATGTTTCCCTCTTCTTGGGCCTCCTAAGTCAGACCGCATGCAGAGAAATAAACAAACAATTAATTGGTAAAACAAACATGCTAACAGGTTGATGGACAGGCCTCACACACTTTTGCAGTTTAGTTCATCTGTTACCATTCCCTGTATAACTGGCTCAAGGTCCCTTATGCCCCCCCCACCCCACCCTTACACGGCCTGCAGCCTACATGTGTGGCACCCGTCAAGCTTACACCAACAGATAGCATCATTGCAATCCGGACAGAGGTACAGACAGTGAGTGATGTTTTCCCCTGTATAACATTTGGCCCACAGAGAAAAAGAGAGCTTTACTCACAGAAAAGGGAGTTTCCCAGTGTTTTCTGCGAGGAACTACATGTTTGTATATTACCTGCAAAG
Source organism: Xiphias gladius (assembly GCF_016859285.1). NCBI lineage: Eukaryota > Metazoa > Chordata > Actinopteri > Istiophoriformes > Xiphiidae > Xiphias > Xiphias gladius. The sequence goes on along the minus strand of NC_053413.1, from coordinate 17,727,061 downwards.
TAAGAACAAAATCTATTAGTTATTTAGAGAAAATTTGCTGGAACTACAGTTATCTTCACCCCAACCCCCACACGCGCACACACACACACACACACACACACACACACACACACACACACACACACACACACACACACACACACACACACACACACACACACACAAACACACACACACACACATACAGAAACATCGTGGAAAACAGCACATCACAGAACTTGGGATACCATCAGAGCCACCATAGTAACATGATAAACAACATGCCTGCCATTAGAGGGAATAAGGCAAATAAAGTGAGTCACTCATTCTCGTTTTTCATCCCTCGATTCATCCTGCATAAGCAACATATATATACGCTAAACAAAACAAGTTGGCCAAAAAGCACTGGGTGGGTTTGCGCTTCAGTTTCAACCTTGGCTTTGCTCTTGTAAAAAGTGGTGGGGGAAAATGTGAGCTGAGGACGGTCACGCCCAGTCAGCGTCAGGTGAGTCATTTTATGTGGCAGTTCAGGTTGCAGTCAGTCCAAACCACTCTCGTCTTCATGTGGCCAGTGCGGGTCAAATGCTGGTTGGAGAGAGAAGGAAAAAACGAGGTAGACTTAACTCATCCTCGTCTATGTCAGGTGTGTTTTTATGTTTTTGCTTTTTCTAGTTTACCTAAATCCCTCTTTTCAGGACAGGAGGCGAGTAGCTGGTCGCACTGCCAGATGACTGCATCTGTCACTGTGAGACTTTCAAGGCGTCTTCATCCTTATGATTTAGACAAACCGCTGAAATGTTATTCTATGAGATAATGAAGTAGATCAAAGTCACGTTCAATCACTCCTCTCATACCGGTGAAGTTAGAGACAGTTCACAAATGTTTTGACTGCTCACCTCAATTGCAATTTTCATGGAGGTGACTTTGCAGGTTTGACAGTTTACAGGGTTTATCTAGTAGAATAGTGGGCTAAATCTGCTTTTACCATATAACTAGACGAGATAGGGTGAGTGAAACAGCTTATACAAATTACGAAAATTCTTACAGGAAATTTTAAGCCATTACAGAACTTTTTCTCTCTGGTTTAAGGAATTTGATCATGCATGTATAATGTAAGGTTATGTTGAGACTGACTTTAGAGCCTTGTGAGAAAAAACACAGTCCCCTCATTCATTTGTGGTGGCCAATCAAATAGTACAAACACATTCCTTGTAGATTACCTTGTTACATCGTTGTATTTCAACTTTTTTCCTTTGCAATCAAAAGACGAAAGATAAAAATAATTTTCTCTGTAACTTTCCAGAGTTGTAAAGTCCTGTCTCTTGGTATTATAAACTACTGTGCAGTGTTTTGTTTCTGATAAACCTTTAAACTAATGGATCTGTTACTCAAACTGGCCTTTCTGGATCCAATTTCATTGTCCCAGATACCAGAAACAACAGAGCTCCAGCAACATAGCTCCTCACGTTGTTTTAACACAGTGCTGTTTTTGGTCTGAAACATTAGCAGCTCTATAAGGCTGTACTTACTGTAGGCACTGCAGTGTTACATGCAAACATGCTTACAATGACAATGCTAACATGGTGATGTTTAGCACGTACAATATAATTTCTACGATGTTCGCCATCTTATTTTATCTAATTTTTAGCATGTTAGCATGCTAACATAGGCCAATTAGCACCAAACACAAACTACAGCTGAGGCTGATATGAATATCATTAAATGCCCCTAAAAACCAGAAGTGACAACCTCATGGCAGCAGAAGAGGAAAAGTTGATGGATTACCAAAGTCTGGGGCCCGTGAACGTCTGTTCAAAATTTTAATCTAAATTCATCCAGTAGTTGTCGATATTTTAGTCTGGACCAAGGTTGTGGACTGACCGACCGCAGAAATGATATTGCCATCTCTAAACACTGATTACAGCAACATGCATCCCTGTAGTTCAAAGTAAGTAGTGTAAGTTCTAAAACGTCAGTGTGTGAATTTCCCACAACTATTAGAGTAGGAAATATGTAATGTCTCACAATATGTAGTGGGTCCAATTAGGCAAGAATTTTCATGCAGATTATCGAGTGCTGCTGCTTGAAACCAGGTGACGACCATCAGAGAAGAAATGGGCAGGGGGTGGAGGGGATGGGGGATTTCTATCCATGTGTTTTTATTTTAAGAAAAATTTATAAAACTCTTTGTTTAAGAATCCAGGGGTTGACCTGCGCTGTGCCTCCCCCCTTCTCACCCTCTACAATCTCGTTTAAGCCTTTAATCAAACGGACATCTGGATTGCATTGAGCGTTGCAGAGAGAAAGGCCTGATTGCTGTTAAGCAGACCACGCGATGATGTCACTTTTCATTAATAATGATGCTGCCCATAGCAGTCGCATTTATCTTCCTGTCTAACAATGGAGAGACCACAGGCTATGGACATGACAGTGACCGTGGACAGTCGACTGGCCAGCTGAGAAAACAACGAGGGGCTGTCAACGCTGCATGACAGCACCTCGGTCCAATTCACTCAAGAAACACAACAATGAAGCCAGGAGAGGGCTACTTAAAGACAACAATACCTAAATGACCACTGTAATCAGAAGATATGCTCAGTGTTCATTGAGTCACATGACATGTAACTACACATGTCCTTGTTTGATGCTCTATCAAATGGGTAAGAGACAAGATGTTTCAATTAAAACATAAAGAATTATGACTTTTAAATGTTCTAATATTCTCAGTCCCATTATCTCGCCTTTATTTTCATTCTGTCACTCATGCTCTTGCTGTCCATGGCGCATTCAAAAACTACTTAAGTTTTTCAACCGAAAAAAAAAAAAAAAAAGCCATTCCCCTCATGTCATCTGGGTTGTTGTGGTGAATTAATTTAATGATTTTCTTTGAAACCAGGTATTGCACAATACATTGACAGCATAACGTATTATGAAATAGCCAGGAAATTAAGTGAAAATCAGTGAGATGCTTGTTTTTCTTTATTTTGGAGACACCTTTGTTGATTGCCTTGCTGTTCATTACATTTTCCAGAGTTCATATCCCAAGAGTGTTGCTGCTGCTTTCAACGACTACAAGCAGTCAATCCCAAAGCTGTTTAAATGTTGGCATTTCCATGTCAAAACTACATACACACACACACACACACACACACACACACACACACACACACACACACACACACGCACACGCACACGCACGCACACAGGTAAAGTACAATGGCAGCTCTCTTCATGATGAGTTATGGTTATACTTTCTATCTACATGAGCATGCAAACTGGACCATGAAAAGTTCAGCCCTGACTCACAACTACCCTGTGAACTCTCCAAACCTTTTCTCTGCACTCAAGTTTCATTTAGTTTTGACAGTCAGGGGTGGGCTCCATTTTAGACCATTGTGTCCATAAATTTAATCTGTTACTGCTAAGTCTACACCCTTTTCCAGAGCTGTGTTATGACTGGCTTATATGCAGGGCAATAGTGTCAATGCAGATTAGAAGCAAAATCAATAAGAGGGGGTTAGAAGTAGGCCTTTTTCTCTATTATAAAAAGTTGCACCATGGCCTCTTCAAAGCCTATCACAACACATTTAATTGTAAGTCTCCTTTTGTCGTTAATATTGAATACTCTGCTTCCTGTGAGCAAACAATATAACTGCAAATTCTTACAGTAAGTTAATTTTCAAACTTATGTTGCTGTCCCCTCTTATTTCTTGTCAGGGGATGTAGAATGAAGGGTCAATGAAAAAACATTACACTTTTTAAAGTCTGCAATCCACCTGATATGCAAATCTGTACAATGTGAGAGAAAACTGGAACACCAGGTGAAAACTCACACACATAAGGGATGTTTTCCTTGTCCGCATGAAATTATAAGCATGATGTACTCAACATATTAGAACAAATTTAATTTTTTTTTACCATTTTTACAGGCTGTCTAGAAACAGTTACTTCAGACACCATTTACCATCCTAACACTTCCTTACGAAATGACTGACCATGACAACTTGGCAAAAACAATATCTGATAACAAACACATTCTTAGATTTTTTTGTGGGATGACTATATTTGGAAGATCTCAAGCCCATTTACTGATGTTTTCTTACACATTTCACATGGACCAGAACACATCAGTGCATATGGATTAAAGCAAGTAATCTGGAGAGGCAATGGGAAGCAAAAGTGCAAAGGTTCTTCTACCGATGATCTTTCATGGCCTTCAAATTTGTCATCTGAGAAATTGCACTGAGGAATATTTCTTATGTCCAAGTCAAAGTTGGTTTGATCAATGAACTGATGAGTGTTAGATTTACATGGGTGTCCTTGTAAACCTTCAAAAAATCATCATCATTTCTCGATTAATTGTTGTTAAAGTCGCAACATGGAATCTTTACATAATAAGCAATAGATGGCAAAATTAGAATGGGGGGATCTTACACTGTCTCTGTGTCTCCTCAAAAACTTCAGGCCACATCAGTCTATAATTCTTACAAAGCTTTTTGTTAGAGATGAAAGTGGCCTCATATCCCCTCTTTATCATTCAGGTCTTGACTTTGAGTTAGGCTCAAGGTTCAGACAAAAGGGAAGAGATGACACATGTTTTCATCAAATTAAAAAAAAAAAAAAAAAAAAAAGGGTGTCACCACCTCAGCAGCCCAGGCGAGCCCTGTCTTACTAACAACCCACCAACACTCTGCAGGCTCACTTACTCCGAGGGACGAAAAAAAACATCCAACAGAAAAAATAGAGCCATAATAAGCAGAGTCATACGTAAGAATGGTGTAAGTAAGCCATTAACAGGGCACAAAAAATTATGAATTATTGAATCAAGTAAAAGCTAATCCTGTTCAATTTTCAATTTCAAACTATTTTTAGTGTATCACTAATATTTTTATTATAGAAAAAAATGGCAAAATTGTTTCACCATGATGAAAAAAAGTGTTTACAACAATGAAGAGATAATTTCTTCTTTAGAAACATAACTCAGTTGAGTACAGCATATATTCAAGTACATCCATATGCTGTATTGTACTTCAGTTTTTCTGGATAACTAGGGTGTTATTGAAAACAGCAGGGCACCTCATGTTGGGTGCTTTTAATTAGACATCGGCTGATGGTTGCTAACAATGGAAAATCTTCACTAAATTAAATATTTCGATATTTTTGGTGTTAAATCAGTTCTTGGAATAAAAAGAGATTTCTGTGGTTGAGAAAAAGAAACTTCATTACATTTTTGTCATATGAGCAAACATAAAACACATGACATATGTAATATGCTTTTTTATGAAGCAATGAGGACTTTCAGTTGTTCAGAATGTCTTAAAACACAGCAAGGTAGGATTACATATGATTCATGAATATTTAAAAAGTAAATTTTACATCCATGAGAAGGGCAGAGGTCTCTATTTGGTCATCTTTTCAGTACTTTAAGACATTCCTCTGGCATCTGTTTTTTGTAGTCATTAAGTCCTGTTTTCACTCTAAATTATGTCTTGCTATGTCTTGGTCTGTCTGTTTTAAGACTTTTTGAAGTTATGTAAATTCAAATTGAGAAGAATTGTTTTATCCAAAAAATGTGAATCTGCAGCTGTGGTGTTCCTTTGTTATTCTGACATAAAACACTTGGGTAGATACAAAGCCAGGTTTTTTTTTTTTTGCACAAATTTTTCATTTTCATTTACAAAACTCCTGTTTTGTGTCCTTTCTGTCAAAGCCAAAGTGATAATTTGAGTGACTGACATCTTTCTAAACCCATTTATTAGTGAACAATCGAACTCCAGCTCTTCAGAGGTTCATCAGAGCATGGACTATATCCGAACTGACATGGGTGAAAACAAGAATGCCTTGCTTCAAAGCTCGAGCTCACATTAATGAGGGAATACTTTTTAAAGTGTTTTGCTGATTACGCTGCTTATCCAAATGAGGAGTGGGACCTTTCAAAAGAGGAAGCCATTTATCTGTGCAGGGACAGCAGAGCTGGTCTGGAGAGCCTCACTGTACTTCCCTTATCACGAAAAACTTGAGGAGATTCAGTGCATAATGGCACTCATCTGATCTCGATGGGGCAGTGGGCTGTCTTGTGTCAACTGCTGACCCTATCAGTTTTACATATCCAGAGTATTTCACCATTCCACCAATGTGATAAATTGGACAATTATTATTTTGCAATATGCACACACAAGCCTAACTTTGAAAACGACAAGCTGGAGGAGTCACTTGGCTCACTGTGGAGAAGCTGTCAATAATAGCATGAAAGGTTTTCACCCCATGACTAGCAAAGAATATTTCCATGAAATATTCTCCAGATTCAGAATAATAAACCCCATGCCTGTTCTGTCCCCGAGCAACATCATGCTGTGATCACACACAGGCTTTCTGTCAGTGCAGAAATCATTACCACAACTGTGCTTCTAAAAAAAGATGAAAGACTGCATCTGGACCAGCGAGGTGGCCTTCAGCAGGTCTGTTGCACCATTGCGTGCTATCTGCTCCATCTTCTAAAACCTCGAGGTGAAGAGGATGAACAAAAACACATGTGACCTGGGAGTGATTTCGCACTGCAGAGCCAGGTCAGGTCATTCTCCATCTTCCTTTGTTTCAAGATGGTTCTTTGAACCCAGGGGCCAGAAGCCTGCTAACTCCATCTTAAACACAACATGAATCTTTCAAGCCATTCTGGTATGTGGCCAGAATATTTCTATGGCTAATACCCTCAGATTTGTAATGTTAGAAGTTGTTACTATAACCCACAATGCTGTAAATCAACCCACCTGTAACTCAAAAATGTTAGTAGATATTGCGGTATTTCAGAAATACTGAAACCTAAAAAAATAAATGAATAAAAATCAAAACCATTTGACACACCATGCTGCCCGGTTTTCGACTTTTGAATCACCTTGCAGGCAGCCTTCATTTCTATGAGTTACATGTTAAACTATTGCTCCGGGATATTGCAGTGCATTTTTCTTTGATATCAGTCTGCACTGAAACTGCATTACCCAGTCAAAATAATGTGAAATTAATGCGGACCCGATGTTCACTGAGATAGATTACACAACTCAAACAAGTTTCAAGAGTCTCTTAATTCCACCGGACCCTGTTAATTCCACCAGACCCTGTGGAACTGAATGAGGAGTGTTACAAGGTGAAACTTTAAGCTACTGCAGGGAATTTGAAAATATGGCCTACACTAGAGCCCTGCCCTGTGTGTTCCAAGTTTGGCAGTAAGGATGATTCTTTCTGTCCGTCACCCGTAGCTACAGGATTCCCCTCGGATGTGTTGGTCTTTTTCAAAGCTGGTGCTGATATTAGCTGTGTGGCTGAAAGGCCTCTTCTGGCTTTGGCCAGCCTTCTCTTCTTTAAGTGCAAGAAGTTCAGATTTTATTTAGTTGGTTAAAAAAAAAAAAGTGTTAAAGTAACAAAGATAACGAAGATAACAGAATTCTATAATACTCCAAAACAAAGAATTCAACATTTCTCCTCTGCTCTTCCACCAGTCCAATCTAAATGAACTAAAAAAAAAAAAATCGGAATTTCTTTATTTTTATTTGATTGTACAGCATGTATTTTAAAATTGTCAGCAATGTCAGTGCAGTTAAAAATAAAACTGTAGTTGATTAGATCTCTGCAGGTTGAAGTTGGTTGAAGCTCTGCTGGAAATTACATGAGGTCACCGCACTTTTTGAACCAATAGGAATGATAAAGATGCCCCACTCTGACCAACAGGTGCAACTAACAGGAGAGTCAGGGAGATGTCAGTCAAGAACAGTCTGCCTAATAAGTGAAAACACCTGTGCAGGTGGAGCATGGGTGTTGTAGGAGCTTTATATTGTGCCTGGCAGGTCCACATTCATTTATCATTTAAAAATGTTCTCCTTGCAAACAGCTTTTAAATCATTTTCTTTCAGTTAGTGATGCATAGTACCAGTGTCCCATCTTCATATTGTGAAAGTTTTGAGTTTGTTATAAATAACTGATTAATTGTTAAGACTATAAAATTACAGAAAATATGGACAAATCCCAAATGCATGTCGCTGTTTGATTATTTTAATTGGATATGAAAAAAATATAGGGATTGATATACCCTAGTAACTACGGATGATATCAAATATCAAAGCTATTCTTTCTTAACATGGAGAAAGGGGAACCTACAAATGTTTGTCATTTTTATTCGATAAATTACATAAGCACCTAGAAGAAACTGTAATGTGTTTAGGAAAAGAGCGATTTGAGACTCAGTTGGTTCTCCTCCTTCATATCTCTACTTATGTCCTCCAGCATCTCTGATATTACTTGCTTTCGTCCAGTGTATGTAATTGTGTTATCTCGGTCGAGCCCTTCCCTTCCCAGCTGGTTGGCAGAAGCCAGCTTGTAATTGTTTGATAGAAGCCATCCAATTAAAAGGAAACATGTAGGTCCTGACGTTAACTTTTGCGTCCTGACAACGCTGGTGGCCATGGAGGCCTGCTGTATAGCAGACTGTTATAGTGTGGGGAAGTCGATATAACCCTTTGAGACGTGGCCGTGGCTCAACATTAATTCCTTTAGTCATTAATGGCCTTTACACAAAGTCTTTCATATATTATTTTAATAGGGGAGCGGGGCTGATGTAAGGAGGGAGCAGTGTTCTGACTGCTCAAAAGGGAGTGGAGACCAAAAGGTTTCCATTGTCTCAAATGAAGTTGGCAGTCAGAGTGGTTTACTTGGATTCTCCCTGCATGGTGTAATTTGTGAGTATTATATTGATAACCTGAATTCAGCTTCACTCGTGTGTTTGCCTGTGCTCTGCTGTAATAAGAAATGATGCCATACATAAGCAAGGCCAAAGGGACTAAAATTTCAGCCAGACGGCTAAGTGAATCACCAACTGCGTTGCATGTGAAGTGTACATTTGCGTGACTTCTTGTTTATTGCCCACATTCATCTTTGTGACTGTCTCCCATATTTGTGCCAAGTCTTAGGCCACGTTCCTAAATCTTTCCAGTTTTTTGGTAGATAAAGGGACCTTTTTTCATCCCCTGGATTCTTCTGGTCCATTTCACATCCACTATACGTCCTGTGACATGTATGTTATATAAATACAGTACTTGCCCTGTGTGTGGCATAAAGCTTAAGAAATCTTACTTAGAAGACTTGATGTCTGCCAGATTCTGGATTCTTCTCCTTCCAGTAAAAATGTTTTCATTCAATTATATTCTCATTTTTATCACAATTATTTCATTGGTTACATCTAAAGTTTTATTTAGATGTAGTGCCTATACATCTACATAGGAAACAATGGAAAGACACACAGATTTGAATATTATTTTGCTCCTGTTTTGTGGAAGTTTCCCTTAAATTTCCTCAACATTTGGGAACACACCTACTGAACCAGGATCAGACATTCTATATTTATAGCTTTCTTCTGTGATAATCTGGGTGCTTTTTGGCTGGACTCGACAAGGGGGCAAGCCCTACAAACGCAAATGTCTGTGAGTGAGTGACTGAGTAAGTGAGTGAAGGAGTGAGTGAGTGAGTGACAAAGTTACACCATTGGTCGGCTGAATGCCGTGTGACTGAGCATTGACTTTACACCATTGGTCGGCCGGCCGAGTGTTGGACTTTCTCTATTGGCCATTACTCTTTCAAAATGAATCTGCACAAACAGATTCTAACAAATCATCAGGGGGGTGTTTACAGGCAGTGTTTCCAACTTAGCACCTTTGTCACTAGATTTTCCGACATTTCACCCCCCTTTAGCGACTTTTCTTCACAAAAGCAATTAGCAACAAATCTAGTGATTTTTTTTGGAAAAACCTTAGCTACTTTCCGTAGAAGAGAGTCACCAGTATTGCCCCACGAGCGCAAGGTCAGGCTTCTCTATGCGTCTTATTCTATTGACTGCACGGCAGCCTCATGGACGTGAATGGGCTTCTAACTTCCTCTCTGACTGATAATTTTATAGATAAATATAGCCAAAATCACAGCACAGCCATTTTTATTAACATATGTGTATGATGATTTTGTCTGATGATGTTGCAGTTACAAAATCAGGATTTTAGCAGTGCAGAGCAGCAGCTTGGAAATGGCTTGGAAGTGACCGCTGGTTAACGTGTAGTCCTAATGGGCCGCATTACAGTCACTATTTCATACTTGTTCTTTTATCTGACAAAAGAAACAGAAAAACATATAAATGACAACGGCTTTATTGGGAATCCAGCTGTATTAAAATACACTACATGTGAACACAGAGAGTAGGAGAAAAGCAAACAGATAGAGGGCGGTCCAGCCACATACTAGGTTTTGACCTGTAGTCTTGTTGCATTTGTGTCTATGCGATGTGCCCTCATTTAATGTATGTATTTTCCTTACCAGCAACTGTATTAAGACCAACACTAACTAGATGACAGAACTTGTCCTAATGTCACAAATGAATCCCTGTCTGACAAGTCTGGCTGTGTCAGTCATTATCAATCATGCCTGATATTTTTCATCGGGAGTTTTCAAATGTCTTACCCATTTTGTTATTCCCTTTTCAAGTGTGCACAGTGTCCCAGCACTAAGAAGGAAATTATAGTTGAAAAATGTTAGATGTTGTCCGACGAAATGTCAATGTTGACCTTTGTTCCAAAAGTAACACTACTAAACCTGATAAACTGAAAAATATGGGTACGTTGCTAATGAAAGCACCACCTACTAGCTTATTAAAGCTACAAATACCTTTCATGATCCTAACTGATTACTGATAACTTCTCAGCTCAGTCAGATGCATCATAGAGATTAGTTCTGAAAAAGTCCGATAAATGTGGGCCAGGAAATAAATGTCATTATAAAAGCTGTTATTGTAATGATGTTACATGTATTGTATTGTTCACTGTCATGGCTCAGCAACACATACAAATAATGATAGATTCTGATTACTGATAGAGAGTTGATTTGTCAGCCTGACATGTTTTTCTCACCAAGTGTACTATCAACACATTTGAATGAACAAAAAGTGAAGGAGATGTAAAGAGCAAAAGAACAGCTTTAACTGAATGAATGATGAACAGACATTACATTTAGTATCCTGCACTCCAGGTGTTCAAGAATATAATTGGTAGGTGAGTGACTGAAAATGGTTGGAGGGGCCAAAAGGTCGACATCTCATTCTCATTTAATACAAGAATGACTGGGGGTAAGCAAGATTAATCCACTCTATCCTAACCTTTTTTCACTCTTTTACATACACTTCAGAAGACATTTTCAAAATAAAACTGTACAGAATTGGGCTTTGGGGTTTCCAAATGGATGTCCAGGCCTCACTTGCACTCTTCTGTTGTATTTGGAATGCTGGCTGAGCATGTAAATGTGTTTGGCAGATCCATAGTGTACTTCTGTACTCATTCACAAGTGTTACATGTTAGGTTTGCAGAGGTAAACTCAGCTGGTTTACAATTTGTCAAAAGTGCCCCCACCAGTAGGTCCTTTGAATTTTTATGGCAGTGCCAATCAAATTTACGGGAGGGACCTCTGAACACTTCTTCAAATTTAAAAGGGTCAGGCCTTTAAAGTATAGCATCTTAAAAAACTGATGACATCTACAGTATATCTTTCCTAAGAGGACTGTAATGTTTGCTTAACTCTGTACTCTCAAGTGAAGACACTGAGTAATTATAAAACACTAGACTTAAAGTGGACATGCACAAGTGCTATCTGTACACTGTATTGGTTTCAGTGGGGATACAGTTGCCAAGGCTACTCATACTTCACCTCGTGAGGCTCTAGAGACTGCAGTGTAGCTCTGCTGGTCCATCACTTTGGACCAGACTGAAATATTTCAGCAATTATTGGGTGGATTGCCATGAAATTTGGTACAGACATTCGTGTCCTCCACAGGACGAATTGTCGTAACTTTGTTGATCCCCTGAAGCTTCCTCTGGCTCCGCCATCAGATCAAAATTGAATTTTTTAACATTCATACATCAGCCTCAACTGTACCTGTTGTTTTAATGCTAATTTGCAAATGTTAGCCTGCTGACACACTAAACTAAGATGTTGACCACACATGTAGTAAACATTATACCCTCTAAATGTCACCTTGTTAACATCGTTATTGTGAACATTTTAGCATGTTGATGCTTTTTGCTCAATCCACCACTGTGTCTAACTACAGCCTCACAGACGTGGTAGCATGTTTGTTGACTCTGCACAACACAGGCTGCTCCACTCTTGTTTTTCAGCTTGTAGAGGTACAAGAGATCCTCTTGTGCATCACAGACTATAAGTGCAGTATGAATAAACATAACAGATACCAAAGTTCATGTAAGCATTTAATTTCTTCTCATGCCACTGATCAAACAATTGGCAAAAGCATGAATCTTTTATGTAAAAATCACCTGAATCAGTGTTGTGCATTAGCCAGTCCATTTAACGAAGAAAAAAAACGCAAAAATCAAAATCTCCGTGAGTAAATGTACAGAGATGCATATGTCTGCAAGTTTAGCAACAGATGATATCTGTGCACTTTTTTAAGTCATGTCAGAACTTCTTATCTTTGCGATTTTGAGTTGCTCGTTAACAGAGCCACATTTATCTGTCTGCATCTACTTGCGGGCTGAGAAATGTGCGTTGTTACTGACAGTGTCAAGGAACTTACTGTGACACATCTGGCTTGTCAGTATATCAGTGCTGTACCAAAGCCAGGCAGCTTTGTAACTTCTGGAGCTGAGGGACCGCAGCGTGCATCAGCAGACGATTGTTAACAGCATCGGCGTGTTTCAGACGACAGTGTCTCTAAGACTGGGAGGAGGTGTTCAGACAGCAACAATTAGAGTCCCATCTGAAGAGTGATCATCATTTCAGTGCCACTTTTATATACTTTCCCACAGCCTGTCCCCTGCCCACTGGGACCACCGATGCTATCTACTGCCAAGTGTTTACCTAAAATGTTAAATGAAAAACATCAAGAAGAAAATGAAATAATGTACAACACATGAACTAAAAATATCGGACTACACCATACTGAAGCTGTCATATGTCATCTGTAAAGTATCAGGTGACTATTTAGGTTTTTCAGATTCATAAGAGGCAACATTTAGATGCCACACAAGTCCATATTATCTACAAACTGATACAAATGGAGCTAATCCAAACACTGACCCACCCTGTGATTGAATATAATTACAGATGGTCTTCCCGACATCTCATTTACTAGAGCGGAGTTTGCGTCAGATTTTAACTAAGTTACATTTAAAAAGAGATGTTAAATATGTTCTTTATCGTTTATCCATTTGAATGGAGCTACTGACGTGGTTGTGATTACCTCTCTTTTTTTAGGGATTACAGTTTTGTTCGTCAGCTCACTCTGACCACGATTCTGAGGTAAGGTTGGGTTCAGCTCAGATCAAGAGGTCACATCCTTCAGTATTTGTCAAGTTGATATACTGCTGGCAGCATAATTGAAAGGCAGGAGGTTGTCGGACTGGCGGCACAAGCACTTTACAGAGTATTGTTTTCTTTGGGCGCATGGTGAATCTCGAACTGCATATTTTTCTTTTTCCTGTATGGATTTCACATTTGCATGGAAAAATCTTTCTTGTGTGGTTGGATTTCCATTGTGTAGACAACATAAAGGGCTCTGGTATGGGATGTGGGAAAAGGGAGTGTGCAGTTTGCCTAAGTGCATGTTTTGATGTCTATTCGACAGCGTTGGTCAGTGGCTGATGTCAGTAAAGTTAACGGCCATCCTCTTTCCTACTCTTAAATTCACTGAGGGAAACCATTGAAAGGCTGCTACTGCATATATCCCACAATATAAAAATGTGGTACCCTTCCAGTACACACAATGTTCAATCATTATGCTAAGCCAGGAGTACTTTAAACAACCGAAAAATTAAACATTTGTGGTTGCCATGATATAAAATGACTTGAAAGCTTAAAATTGATCAGGAATCTCTGTAATGTGGACTGTAAACGTGCTTGCCCTTTAATTTGAAAATAAGGGCTGATTTTCATATTTCAGTGGTTCCTTAAACACTATTTTGAAAGGAAGTATCTCAGTCATATGATTTGTCCTGACAAATTGTGGTCATGGACCAATTGGGCAAACAATCACTGTGTTACTTTCAAAGAAACCTGGAAATGAATGTCTGCTTAAAATGGATCCGATTTTATCCTCACTGCTAATTATTTACATAAAGCTCAGATTTTCCCATGACTGCTCCTCAGCCTAGTGCAACAGACACCAAATCGAATGTAGATATTGGCATTCATTTAAAATAAAATAAATAAATACACATTTTTAAAAAAAAAAATATGCACATTTGTCTGCCTCAGTCATCTCTATCGTGGCTCAGTAGCTCTGCCCAGTTGAACAAAGTTTGCTATGACTGGGCCTCAGGGAAGACAGAGATGCTTGCTGCTTCTGCCCAGCATGAAAAGTACCTTAGCACTTTGTCAGCTCATCAAGTCTGCTTCATGACCTTAGGTACAGCCTTTGACAAATGCAGGGTGTTGTCTCCAGATTAAACTTCCTTAAAGGCTGGCACACTTACTTTCCCCATTCTTCTCTGGGTTCCCCTCTTTATTGCTTTTTCCGGCTTCTTTTCGTTGTTGTACAAATGTCCTCAGTATGAGGTGTTTAATAAGTGTCCAAATTTCCTCTGTAAGAGGAAATAATAAATCCCAACTCACTATTTCAATAAACAAAATGTACTACTATCCCTCAGCAGCTAATGAGAGAAAAGTGTGTTTGGCACATGCATGTAACAATGATATGCCAGGTACTGCTTTTTTGTTGTTGAGACACTCTGGCAAAGACTGTTTCTTGGCATAAACCAAGGCAGTCATAATTTTACTTGACACTTAGCAAGTGAGCGTGAGAGTTTTTTTCTGGGTTATAATAGGAACTGACCTTGTGGTCATCAGTCTGGAGTCATTGACTAAATATTGGAGCATGAGGTAAAGAAATGTCGAGCGTAGAGCAAACGTCATCAGTCCAATTGTTCCTCCTCATCTCTGTCCACCATAACTCAGAGATGTCAAGCTACCTGCAGCCAGCTTTGCGGGCCTGTAGCGAGGTAAAAGTCAACCCTGACGACACCAAAAGTATGAGCCTGTTGGCATGAGGGACTGAAATACCTTTCACATCCCTGTGACTGATGTCACCTCCACGGGCTAAATAAAGCCATCCTGGGTCTTGTTACACATACAAGTTACCACTCACAAAAGTAAGACAGACTATAGTTTCGAACAAGGATATTGCAACAGACTAACTTGTCATTATTTTGTTGTGTGTACCACATACTGAATATAAATTAACGAAAAGTAGCAATACCACACTGTTAAAATACTCCATTACAAGTAAAAGTCAATTCAAATTCATGTTCAAAATTATACTGCAGTGCAAAATGATTCCTTTCTGAGTATTTTAGTATTATACTGTATATTTAATTAATTATTATGATTGAAGCATTAACATAAAAGGAGCATTCTAATATTGTAGCTAATGTGGAAGTCAGGTGGAGCTAATTTTAACTACTTGATACTATCCTTTCAATCTACAACAATGGATCATATTTTATACTACATGTTGTGGAATGAAGTAAAGTAGTACAAGTGCCTCAAAATTATGCTTATGTACAGTACATGAGCAAATGTAGTTTACTGTTAACTTTCTACTGCTGTGAAAGTTAGTAAACCATACAGTAACCCGGTCCAAGTCATAAGAAATCAACAAATTCGAAACTCAGTTCCCTCAGTTTTCTTTGTTCTTGCCCCTTAAACGAGAGGTCAATGTGCAGAATCACCAACAGAGGATTAAGTGTCATCCTCAAGGACTCGGCAGCAGGGTGGATGTTTTCCAGAACCAGGGCTTTAACCTGGCTTCTTCACTTAAAAGACAGCTGTCTCACAGCTCATTCTGCAAGCCTCCTAACCGCAGTAACTCTGGCAGCAGCAGTATCACCGCCAACATGGGACGGAAAGAGAATCCCTGACCCAAGTGCAAAAGACAATAGGAAATATGACATGGGAACGTCTCAGCTGTCTGGTTCTCCAACACTAAACACCACGAGTCCGATCAGTCAAAGGATCCCCAGTCCCAACCTGGGATCCTTCACTTAGTTGAGGGAACTGCCTCTCATCCTGTTTTTTCCTTTTCCCGTCCTCCGGACAACCACAGCCAGGGAGCTCCAAGCTTCTTGGAAGTGGAAAATGATGGTCTTGTGTCATATGTCTGGACAATGACTGACAGTCTCTCCGCGTACTCCAAAGCTGTGAGAGAAAAAAATTTCCATGAGGGGAAGCAGACGTGGGAAGCTCTGTTACAAGTCGGAACCAAACTAGGGAGATGTGGTCACTTAAGCTCACTTTTGAAGTGCTGACTCCTACAAAACGTCTCAGTCATAGGAAAAATTGAATTGATAGATGCCATAAATCAATCACTAAATCAGAAATGACATATGTTTTTTTGCTCGTGAATAATATTGTGCGATCGGGATTCTGGATTTAACCCAGTTTTGCCCTGCATTTTATGAGTCCAGTTTAAGCGTAGCACTGAACTAATTCCCTTTCATTAGAACGTTCATAATGTTTATCACTACCTGTCACTAATTTGGGCTCAGTTGAAATAAAACACCTAGAGCTTAGAGTGTTTAGGTATGACAAGAATTAAGGGGTCAATATGCTTAAAAACTACCTAAATCGACCACATTTGATTTTGCTGAGGCAAAAATCCTGCCTTCGTGGCCTCCTCCCCTTTGCATCACGCTGACTTCCTGATCTCTCTGCAAGAGCTCTGTGTCTTTCGCATGTCTTCGTAGTCTCGTCACAATTAATTGCACAAAGATAAGAGATAGGGACATAGGGCTAATAATTGTGGAAAGTCTCTCCTTGAAGGAATTTGTGGTGTTGTACTCAATTTTATGCACAAAAAGCGATAAAAGTAGCTGTGCAATGTAAAGAGAGGGTGTAGAAAAAGAATGTAAAAAAAATGTAAAGAAAAAAGAATGTAAAAAGGGAGCTTGAGAGAAAGGTTCAAAACCTACCTTTTTTTCACACCTCTAAACACATGACCAGTCGCTGCGGGAAGTGGGCCACTTTCAGATTATCTGCTTTGGTAAATTACAAAAATTCATGGACACCCCCCCCCCCGCCCGGTTTCTATGTTGTTTCAGACACTGTTAAAAGAGCCAACACACACTTTGTTTTAAGCAAACTGAGGCCTTTGGTGTCATATCCTTAGTGAATCTTGTTAATAGAAAATACAGTTGTCTGACTTAATTGTGTGTTCTTTGTGTTTTCCTATCACCTATTTTACTAATCTCCATCTGAGCCCTGAACTCGGGATTTTACTTTGTTATTTGGAAAGTCTTCCATTCCTCCAATCTCCTCATCATCTATTTGCATTGGACTCCACCGCTGTCTGTAGATATTGGCCAAATAAAAACAGCTTTCATCATACCAGGGGGTCAGTTCAACGGTCAGGTCATAGGGGTGGACACAAACATCCCACCCCTCAAACCTAATTCTCCTGCCGCTTTCTCTTCCAAGACCCATACAAATCCCACACCCAGCAGCCTCCCACAGTCCTAGACTGTGTGCTGCAGGAGCACAAAAAAGGAACAAGAGCTGCCTGACCAGTGGGGTTCTTTCTCTATTGTCTAATCGAGGTTGGCATTCTTTCTCCCAGCCTGGGCCTGCTCTGTACTGCAAGGGTGCAGCTCCAGTGGCTTAGGCCACTGGTGGCACCTGTCTCCTCTTCAGCGCCAGGCCGGGGAGACTGCCCTGGTAGACTTGATCCCTGCGCTAATTATTTTCAAAGCAGCCGGGATTTATATCACACTCATGCAGGCGCCAGTGGCACTACAGCTCCCCCAGGAAGCTGCTTTTCTGGTTTTTCTCTCTTGCTTGGTCGGCAGAGATTGTCACCAAGGACGTGAGCTGCGCTCAGGCACCACAGAAGAAGTATCTGGCCATCTGGTCGGATTTGGACAGTTTCCAGATTGGGATTGCTTCAGTACATTTGCAGATGGTCTCAACATTTGTTCCTCAGAAACACAACAAGGTTATTCAGTAACATAAATAATGTCTCCTTCTCAAAAAAATGGATATGTGAGTTTATATACACTTGCTATACTGGAATATTTGTGGAACACACTGCATTACACACTGATCTCATTCTCTATTATAGCGTCATATAGTGTCTGGATTAGTGGCACTATGCTAAAACAAGGCACAAGATAAACAGGAGGATATTTTGACCAAATCAGGTAACTTTCTAATGATTATTAGATTCTGACATTTAAGAAGTGTCTTTAATTACTGTAAGGTCAGTGTTTTGTAATTAAACTGTTTATCCACATGAAAATTGTTAGAAAAAAGTTTTAGATGCAGACAAACTAAAGTATGATTCTAGTAAATGGATTTGGAACATGTCCTTTAATTATTATCTTGCTGAGCCACTATGAAATCAAAGCTGTTTCCATTTTTTTGGCTGGTGCCCAGATTCTTATCAAGCTGACGTCACACCCAGGATGTAAAGCCTGCCCCTTTTTAGATAGGTGAAACATTATTGTTCAGCAGACCGTAAAACACACAGGAACTTAAACTGTGACCCTTTTCATACAGTAGCTTATTCTCTCCTCTCTTTGTTTTGTGCAGAAGTCAATCTGGATCATTAATTTTACGAGCTCCCTAGGGCTCTGTGCATTCTTTTATGTTTTCTGATACACTGCACTTAACATTCCCCACGTACTTCTCATCACTCTCAGGCCTGACATGACTGACAAATAAGTTATATCCCATGCAACATGCACTTATCTAAACACTGGGGAAAATAAGGAAAAGGCCCGCCTTTTTGGCTCTTTGCCATCATACAGCACATCTGAGATAAGGGGTACATTTGATACTTTGATGCTTGCTTGAGGTATGAGGCAGACTTGGTGGGGTCAGTGTACTCCTGACTTGGGCAGCACACATGCAGCCTCACCTACAGAATTTAATGGTCCAATTGACATCCATTCAGTTCTGCGGATCAAGGATTCCCCTCCTTGCCCTGTGAAATTAGAAGTCTCCTCACTTTTTGTGTAAGGAAATATAATCTGTAATGACAATGCAGAAAATGTGCTTTTTTTCTATTTTTTCAAAGTAGATGAAACTTCTTTTGGACTCATTGCGCACACATGCGCAAACAGCCTCTGAGTTTCAAGTCTGTGAGTCAGCGTTTCCCATTGACTGACTTTTAAGGGCCTTGCTAGGAGACACACTGTCAACTTCTGTGGTGTGCTAACTACTAACTGGGGCACATCACAGACCACAGAACAAGCTGGCCCTTTACAACATTCAACATTTGGGAGGACCTTTTGTGCTGTTAAGTTTGTATTCCACTCAAAGGGGGAAACTAGCAAGCTAGGCTAACTAGCCTTCATTCAGAAAGTGCTAACTACTTGGTTTAGCTTGCTAACATTGGCACTGATTCCCACTGCTGGTTAGTTGTCTTGTTCGAGTTATTTAAGCACCTGTTGAGTTATTAGGAATACCCCCTCATTCAGTGCTATGTTCGTCCCACATTACACAAAGGAGGGAGTTCTAGCTAGCTTTAGCTGTCTCTTTTTCACAGCTCCAGTTGCGGTGATGGCAAATGACAAATGTCAAAACTCACAGAAATTAGTAGTCCTGTTACAGTTTTGACCAAATGAGTACAAAAGTTAAAAAAAAAAAAATACCGATTTCTCAGGAAGTATTAATTTTAATTTCAGCCTGACTAGGAAGTAAAGCTGCAGGCTACTTTTGTTTAATACTGGAACATAACAGTCTGGTGATAAAGGTTTGGTGATAAAGATCCAGCTACTTCTCCTTAATCTCGTTTCTTTCTCCTCCTCCATTTTAGCCATTGTTATGAAATGTTTACACTTCCCAATCTGGCAGGTCCATAAAGACATGTTTGTCTCTAATTGACCAACTGGCAGGGGTGCTGTTGCTCCTTATTGGCTACAGGTAAAAAACCTTAAAGTTATTCATTCTGCGTCCCTAAGGAATCCCAGAAAAAACAAACCACCATGTTTGACCTTTGCAGAGACTCTTGTAGCAACAGGCTCCTCTTACAACTCATATCAGCTTCCACTGAAGTACAAACAAAAGCTCAGTAATAGCAACCAAATAGACAAGCTGAGCAGAGGTCTGGCATAGTCAGGGGGACATTATGAACACGAGGCAGATCCAGACTACATTTAGACACTTATTGTGACCAAAAACAATAAATAACAGTTTTTAAGTTGGTTTCCATGTCCAGTACTTGTTGCAGACAACCAGTCTATTAAAAGCATCAGTTTGATCATTTAAAAAAAAGCTAATCAATAGAAGCTCACATTTAACATCAAAAGTCACAGTTTTCCAGCTTATATCCACAGTGACACTGGAGAGGATGGTACTGCCAGGGGAGAAGCCCATTACAACTGATTTTATAAATATTTAGGCTTAGCCACATTAAGCTGATTTGGGTACTTTACTCTGCTGGTCTGCCGTGAACACTTGAGTCTAAATCTGCTTAATTTGTACTGTGCCACTCTGCGCGAGTTTTGCATTCTCCAGAGATAATGTAAATGCCTGATTTTGTAGTTACATCACCACGCATTTCTTTATATTAAATAAGTAATTCATGGATGCTGTGAGGCTTTTAACTTAGTTGCTTGTGACAGTTTCTTAGAATTTGATCTGGTGTTTTTGGAGCCTATAAGTAAAAAGAAGGCTCCCGTCATCAGCTGGGAAAGTCTGAGCAGATCTATAATAATTGATTTGGGAAGCAAAGACCCTAAAAATCCTGGCAGTTGTTAATTATGGCTGAATAAGTATCCAATACCAGGTTATTGTGGTGAGACAGCGGAGATGTTGTGGTTGAGGGCTAGGCTAAACTCTCTGGGTGAAGGGTAGTGATCCCTGTGGTTGACTCAAAGGACAATTACTGGAAGATTAAAAAAGGGCTTCAAGGAAAACATGATGAGGATTATAAAGAGCTGAAATAGAGATGTTTGTTTTTCCACTAAATGCTTCGCTTCTTTTTAGATGTTAGACATTTTTGTGGAGTTCAATCAAAAAAGGGGATGCAGACAAGAGACTGTGGTTCGTCTTTGGTCCCTGGTCTCAAGGTGCTTGCTCTGACCACAATGTAAAAAGGGAAACTGATTCTGTTATAAAATTAACCCAAATGTGGGTATTTTTTTATACCAACAACCGGGGAATTTGTGAGAAAAAAAATCAAACTATTTCAACAAGACTATGAGTCTACAACATTGCTAGCAGCTCTGTGATGCTTTACTCAAGTACAGTGGTGCTTTGGGATAAATGCCAACATTAGCATGCTAAAATCTTCACAGTGACGATGCTAATATGCAGGTGTTTATTAGGTATATTGTTTACCATGTTTATTATCTTAGTTTGCTCATCAGCACTAAAAGTACAGCTGAGGGATTGAGAATGTTGTTTAGCAAGTATTTGGTTATTAACCAAAGTTCTGGAAAAATTAAAAATTTGACCTGATCCTCCAGAAACTATGACTGTCTGTGCAAAAATTTGTGCCAATTCATCTTGTAAATGTTGACACGGGAAAACTTTGGCCTGCTGGTAGTGCTAGAAGAACAGTCAGGGGATCGTCAAAGTCAACAGACTTCATCCTCTGGGGGCCATGAATTTCTGTGCCAAATTGTTCTGCAATCCATTCAATAGTTGTTGAGATATTTCAATGTGAATCAAGGTGATGGAGCGATATTGCCATCCCTAGAGCCATGCCGCTTGCATGGCCAAAACATTACTTTGGCATTAAATATTGCATGTTTGTATTTCTGTGGAAGGGCACCCAAGATATTTACAGTGATACCCACTGAAAGCCCCACCTTTACTTCATATCAGTTTTGGGATTCGATCTGAGAACCTGCTACCCTCACTAGCCTTTCCCTCACCGAATCTACTGCTTGGGCAAAATTCTTAACACAGCCACCAAAGAGCCAATGACAAGCTGGTCACACAAGTATTATGTTTTATGTTTTCCCCATTGCTGTCTAATGTTTCACATTGAGGTTGGGACCATCAAGCAAACTATAGCTCACAAAAGAATGGGCCCATTGATTCCCAGAGGAAAAATTTTAGTGGAGGGAGTATTTAGCAGGCCCAGCTAGAGAGAGCTATTAGCTGCTTCTCCAGCTCTGTGATCCATGACTGGAGAGGCCTAGTGTGAGGAGAGAAAGAGGACCCTCGCCTGGCACCGCATTCACACTCATTTCACCCTGCAGGCAGTGCTGAAGTCATGTTTTGTGGTCTCATCTCAGCCATAAAAACACAGCCAATATGACTTCCTTGTCATATTTATTTATTTTTATCTGAAGTCAAAACAAACAGTCTGATTTTAAAGCAATTTTATCTCTTAATATGATGGCACAGAAGGAAAAAAAAAACATTGGAAATGGTCTGTTGCATCTGAATAGCAAACTCACAGAGATATGATATGAACAATATAAGTATGCAGGAAACCATTGCATTTGCTAGTGTGTAAACTGTACCCTCTGAGATTGGGCCTGAATCCCTCATTCTCAGGAGAAACCAAAGTGGTCCATCATTACCTCCTCTAAACTCCCCCTTTTCCCATTTCAGCACCACACGGAGCTAAGATATCAGCTAACACATTATCCTCTTAGCCCTGGAGACTGATAGCCAGCGAGGGCCTCGAGCCAGGAGCAGCCATACAGGTCAAAGACTAAAACAAGTGTTGCAGTTACAGCAACAGTAAACACAGATCAAATATAGTTCACTTGTTGACCTGTTGAC
The DNA here is from genome assembly GCF_016859285.1 of Xiphias gladius. Classification (NCBI taxonomy): domain Eukaryota; kingdom Metazoa; phylum Chordata; class Actinopteri; order Istiophoriformes; family Xiphiidae; genus Xiphias; species Xiphias gladius. The sequence goes on along the minus strand of NC_053413.1, from coordinate 17,704,309 downwards.
CAGTTGCAATGCATGCAAATTGCACTTAATCTGCACTTTTAGCAATAACTTTTGTTAAAAAAAACACATTTGACAAATGTGTTTTTCATGTAGTCATACATAAATACCATTTAAACTGAGCATATAAATCTTACTATTAATACTTGTTGTTGTAGGTCTATAAAAAGCAACAAATATGTGGATCAATTAGCTAAGAGACTATAAAATCAAAGTATATATATATTATTTGTCATCGCAAATTTTTGTTTTTCAGAGATCAACCCTTTGTAAATTAGAAGAAATGTGTGTATGAGAGAAAAACTATTATCCCAATATCACTGAATATCAGGTGACATTATCCTGTCTGTGTTGCCCACCATGACTGACTTTTTCAAGAACATTTGATTGTATTTCTTGGCTCAGACCACTCTGTGTTAGCAGAGGAAGCCAAACCCTCCAGGTTTTTATGATTAAGAGGACAAAGTCAGGAGGGTTTTATTCCAAACAGCTTGCCAAGTCATTTTATATCACTTCAACAAGCCAAAAACTGAACTTATGAAATTTCATTAATAGCTGTCAAAGTAGAAGAAACAAAAGTCCATAATAGCTAAGAGATGTTTTACAAGCAAATCTGGCATTCCTCAGGCACCATGTTTTTCGTCAGAACTCGGAGGCATTTTACGTAATAGCTCAAGCTCTAAAAGTAAGATGTCATGTAGCTAAAAACATTACAGCAGCCCCACATGCTGGCAGTAGCCCAAGATGCACCTGCACTTTCAATTACTCAGCAAGCATACTTCTCTCAGCTAGTCTAGACACCCAACACCTGCTGTACATTAATCTGTAATGGCCTCCACTGCCGGATATTCCCAGTTAACAAGACAACATCTGATTGCCACACCTTTCCCTCCTGCACGGCAGCACCACACTCTTCAGTCTGTTCTGGAGGCTGCCATGCTCAGCTTCACTTATAACTAACTGATACCTGCCACAGAGTGTGGGTTTTGGTCCCAGAGGGGAAAGCCAGGAAGGTGGCAGATCGGCTTCACATGAATTTGCCTTTTTGGCAGGGGTAACATCAACCTGGATGAAACTGAACCCCTCCATACTGCTTCACTGGAAGGTTACAGCGTTTCTGGACGTGGTCCACGGGCTTGGTTCTCGCCAGCCACCCTCTTCGCGAGCCACACTGTGACGTCATTATTTCCTGTAGTCACACCTCAGAGCTGGCTACGTATTAAAAGGATCACAATTTGAACTGCATGCTCGCATTTTAATGACCTCCAATTTTTAGACACCACTAAACTCAGCATGCATTCTGCTTTTGCACACATACCACATATTAGCCACCCAAATGTTCTGGTAAGTCAAGTAGAAGAAGTACTCAAGTCTTAAAACGTGCTTTAATATGAAATACGATCTTTAAAAAACAGTGACGTAACATGCTTTTTCACTAAAACAATATTCTGTTTGCTTTTGTTTGACCTTTATTTTAAAGGCATTAAAGTTCTACAGGAATACAGTGTAAGAAATTTACAGTTTTTTAGAACAACAAACCTGGAACAACAAACTGCTCAAGAAAGGAAAGCTCAGCAAGATATCAGCAGACAGCTGTGCACTCTTACAGGAGTCAACACATTACTAATACTATAATGTGACTGGTCTATACATTTAACTCAAATGTCACAGGTCATTTTACAGAAAACACACCTGTTTTATAATTAATTGTATTTTTTGGCTGGAAGGGGGTTGCAGCCATGGCTTGCAGCATCAGCACTATATTTAATAAGTTTTAAAGACAGGCAGACACGAGTCAAATGAATATGTTTCACTCCCCAGAATCTCAGTGGTACTGTCCGAAAGATTGCACTGACATATAGATGAATCAAAGAAGAATGATGCACCCACTTAGGTCAGTAACTATTGTGATGCAAGAATACAGTGGTGAGGTGCATCCTGCCCCCGTGTCCAAATCTGATCGGCTGTGTGGTCTAGTGCTGAAAAGATTTGTTGATTAACTAGTAAGTCAATCATCAAAAAATTAATCAGCAATTTTGATAACTGATTAATTGCTTAAGTCGTCTATCAAACAAACATGACAGAAAGTTGCTACTTCAAGCTCCTCAAATTGGACTATGCTGCTTTTCTCGGTTTTTTAGTAGAATATCTTTGGGTTTTGGACTTTTGGTCCGACAAAACAAGCTATGTGAAAATCTCCCATTAGGCTCTGGGAAATTCTGATGCACATTTTTCACTATTATCTGATATGTTATAGACTAAATGATGATGTGATTAGTTGGAAAATAATGAAGCAATACTGAAAATAATGATTAGTTCCAGCCCTAGTGTGGTCTGATATACCACTGATCCAGGGAAAAATGTATAAATAAGAAGAATACCAACAAAGAGTTAAATCATTTGACAGAGAGGCTGATCAATACACTCATACTCCAGTTTCATCATGGTTGACAACCAGAGCAGAATGTTTACTGAACCGAGGCATCAATCCATCCAAAAAAATTTGCTGTTGCCGGGGGAGTTTCTTGCGTCATTTGACTGGTGTTTAGAGGAGCAGGATTAAGGATAACAACCTGAGGTCACCATGATTTGAGACTGCAAGGTGCACTCATCTACCCTGGCTGGCTGCAGCCAAGGAATGGAGCACACACTGACAGCTGCAGCACCGTGCTGAATGTAAGGAAACACAGAGGGAAGGAGACAGTTGGTCAACCTGTCGACAGCTTCTCCATAATTCAATAAGTCAAGGTGGAGGACCATTCCTGCGAGGCTACAGCAGCTCTGTAAATAGCTGTCTAGCACAATGAGTGTTTTTTTTTTTTTTCCATGGTAATCTTGCCTGTCTCTCTCAACAAGCCTGCAAACATAATTGAAAACACGGACGTGAAAAAAACCCAGTTATCACTAGCACAAGGAATGTTTCTTTGTCCTGGATGGTTACGCTTTCACTGTCCTGTTTTGGCATGTTCCAAGAATCTCTGAATCCGTCTACAGGTCAACATGTTCGACAATGCACCCCTTGTCCTATTATCTTTAAAATGAAATAATTCATCACTGTTTTCATGCACGATGACAATGTTTCTAATGTTTACATTGCGAATGAAATACTGTTCTGTCAGTGTGCTACAAAGAAAACATTTGTTAAAGATTTTTGGGCATGATTATGGTGTTTGTGCAATTTGTCTTTTCAATAAGTCAGCTTAAAAATGCTAATATACTGCCAAGGGGGCCTGCTTTTTTTTTCATGCCAAAATTCCCCTGCTTTTCTTATGTTTTACAATCTCAAAATATTGGCAAAAACAAATCACAAAGTGTAGTGTAGACAGTAGTTAAGGACCTTTTGGCAAACCTACCGCAGACTGTTGCTTCAATTTCCTCTTCAAATTCCCCTTTTTGTCAAATAAAAGCAGCATTTCAACTTTCCCACCATCTCCTCTCAATATATCTGCCCCACTCCAATTGTGACTTAAGTCTCTGTTGGACCCGGGCCAGTGTGTTAACTCCAGCTAAATCAATGGATTAACAATTTAGCCCAACCCCATCACACACACACACACACACACACACAAACCACCACCACCACCACCACACTAATCTTAAGGAGCTGACCTTGGCCAACAAATGACCAAATTCACACAAAATGGAGACCCGCCCCCACCGACAATGTGGTCTTTCCTTTCTTCTGTCCTTATGAGAGGCTTCTATTGAAGCAGCCAGCCACACTTGTTGAGATTGTGGTTGCAGATCTTCGAGTACCTCTCTGTTAAACGAAACCCCACTATCCTTTGGGATTCAATTTAGTTGGCAAATGCTTGTCACAAAAACAGCAAGGGTGGGAATCTAGCTAAAGCAAACCATCTTGCATTCATAGACGGGATTATTATCTCTTTAGCTCATATTCCCACACCAAATTTGTCGTGGGTGTTGTAACGGTAGAAGTGGTGAGTAAATGAATGAGTTGCCTTTCCGTATGCCACACGACTTCAGCCTATTTGTGTTACACTGTCTTAATTTATGGGCAAGAGCAACAGTTTCACTACCTCCAGTTAGCATGCAAGGCTGGTTGTGACCCATGAGGTCAGCGTTACTGTTGAACCCGTGCCACAGTGTCTGGTACAGTCAAGCGGGCAATGTGCAGCTGTGCAGAACTCTGGGCTGGAGGGCCGCTCACACACACCATTTTGTCACATTGTTTGTCATTCCACATGTCAGTCATTCTGAGTTCTCCCAGGCCAATATGAACACATTTTAGTGAGAGGATGCAGGAGGAAAAGTACAGCCTCTTCCTGTGTTAGCATCAATGTTTCCCATATTTTAGAGCTTTCCCCTGCTGTCCAGTGTACATATGTTCCAAGAGCTACCACTCGTGACAGTGAGTAGATGTGTAGGCCTTTATTTAGTTAGGCATTTTTCATGATCAGCATGGATTATGGCACATGTAAACTGCAGGCTTCAGTGAATGACAATGTCAATGGGATTTCAAAAATGAGACATAAGACACTTTATTGCCATTGTATAAAATACAACAAAATGTCATGTGGCTGTCCTCAGAAAACAGCAGCAGTAAGAACACTAAAAAGAAAAAGCAGAAAAGTAGATTCAAATATACATACATATCATATGTATGGCACATCTATACAATGATGCAATCTATACACCTTTGTATTAGCTCATACAAGGTCTGACAAAGACGGGAATTTGTGCATTAAGGGGTTGCGGTGTACCTAGTATTTAACTGAGTCAGGGCTACAGCGTGTACAAAGATACCGCTTGGAGTTATTTTCTTAAGAACTTTCCTTAAAAGAACTATGTAATTTGGTACTAATTACAGGGAAATTAGCAAATTTCATGACAGAACAGCTCCACGTAAAACCAATTAAATATGCATTCATTATTTGTTCATTTTTGGAACCTTAATTCTCCACAAAGTATATGTTTAATTGTATGCTAACCTGACAAATTCAGCTGCCCTAAAGTGAGTTAAAGACTCTAGATTGCCCAAGCAATTAATTTTAAAAATGAACACTGTCTCTATTTAACCTATAATTTGCCAGTCCCAAATTACACAGTTCTTTCCAAACTTCTTTGGAAATTATTAGGAAATTATGGACCTGAATCGCTGCAGTTTTCTGCCTGCATGTTTCTGATGCTGGTTGAGCCTGTGGATAATGAAGACAACATCAAGCTGAAGCTGAAGAAACTCTCAATCATGTTCTTCTTTTCATCAACACTATTTCGCAATGCCATTTTCAATACAAACAGCTTTAGGCTAGATTTTGTTTTCAGAACATTCTGCTGCTTTTCATACCATTAAGTGGCAACAGGCTTATTTCCCTCTTTTGACTTAACAAACCCAGGTTTTATGTTGGGTGCTCTTTGTTTCTGGCCTCCGCAGCATCATCCATCCATCCTGTTTCTCCCATCTCATCTCATTCTGCATTCTCCGGGTCAGAGGCGCCTGGTCTAGCCGCGGTGCCATGTATCCTAATCACATAAGCACACGGGCTAATCCTCAGGACAGCTGGGGAATCTTTACTGCACGATTGAAGCATGAGCTGGACAGCAGCTTCATGGCCCATCTTTGTAACGCCCCCCCACTTTCATCAGCCTGCCATTGTAACCCCCCTCCCACCAACACACACACACACACACACACACACAGACAAACACAAACACAGAGTCACCACAACTACGACTAATTTCCTCACCATCACCCCACATGCAGACAAAAAACCAGTGGTCGTAGGTCAGCACAGCTGCTGATAGAAACTTCCAGTTCCTCCTCGATTCACAGTTGAAGAACTTTCCCTTATGTGCTTATATAACATCAACATTTTGGGAGAAAACAAAACCCACAATTTGTCCCAGTAGTTAATATTTTATACATCCCTGATGCACAAAACAGGTGGTGACCTGGTTGAAGGAAATTTCTCCTTCACAATTGTAAATGGGTGTTCTATTCTGACATTTAATGCTGTGTAGTTATGGTATTGAATATCCATTCAGCAATCTCCAAAGTACTTACTGTCTAAGTAAATTGATGGACTGAGGAATATATGTCCATTGCAAACATCCTACTGGTGATACATCAGAACGCTCTCTTGTTTAGGATATCTACCATGATGAACTGTTTTCCTGAAAATAGTCTCTGCTAGAGCAGTTAGAGCATCCGTCTCCTCTGAGGTTCTGATGAATAATGGAGTAATAGGAGGAATTTCCTCAAGAATAAAATGTTTCTAACCCTGCACCTCTCCTGGCGAGTGCTCCAATTCTCCTGGTGCAATTTGCAAGCACAGCAGGCTTGCCAAAAAACCCAGGCGTCTACACAGATCTATGTTTATCCCATCCCCCTAGAAACCCTGCTATGGGGTCTCTGGGGCTTTCCCCTCTCTCCAAGTATGTTTGCCAATGAAAGAAACACATGCGCCATTATTATTTATAGAATAATTTGTTTGTTTATAATACTGTTTTTCCAGAAGGAGAATGTTGACTCAGGTCCACTCTGATTTTGTACAGTTTATGGGCTGTACTGAATTCTTCATTTGGACATGGGTAGAAATGCAGCATATTATAACAGGGGGGGGGGGTTGAAAAATGAGCTTTGTCATGTGAAGCTGACATTTTTATGATTGTGAGCAAGTGTTGAAAACCTCCCAAGCCAGTTATCATCATTATCCATCGCTTCATGTGGGGAGGCCTCAGACATAGTCAATGAGCTTTCTCCCTACTTGAGAGGGGATGGAGTATGGAGCAGTTCACTTCCAGTAAAAAAACACTGATAGTTTTTACAGTACATGTATCACAAGACGTATGCAAGCTATATTACATTTGAATGCTCTTCCTGACGTTTAATCATTTGAGCAGCCTCTCTTGTAATCTTTATTGAAGTGATTATTGAGTTAATATTGTTGTTACTTCAGACGTATATAAATGAAATGTGTCTCTTTGTCACTAGAAGCCCTATAAACCGTTTCACTCAGCCTAACTGACAGTCTCCATGCTGATTCAAACAAAGTCAACCTTGTTTGAACAGGAAATTCGCGCCAACAGATACAGTATTTACAGTACGCTAAGTATTTTTCCTTAATGCACTGCATTTTCTTAATTTGCTCCTGTTTTGAGAGATGCTGAGATCACATGTTTTTCCAGGCATGAGCGACAAGCAGGAGCTCTGACAGGTACTTAACAACAATCAAAAACAGTTATAAACAGGGCAAGCTATTGGGCAGGGCGCAGGAAGGAGGCGAGGAAGGCACATACCCTTCAGACCCCTATCACAGTTTCCAGAGAGGAACTCGCTTTTTCCCAACATGCTGAAAAAAAATCATAAATCTGTGAGTTCCATAGACCTGTGGCATGAGCTAAGGTGTTTTCATAGTGCTCGGTACATATGTTTAACCCGATGAGCCGTTCTCTGAGCAGCTAATGCTTGGATTCTCGTTAATTATCCTCAAGTCTTACTTTTTTTTTTTAAACCTTTGTCAAATTTTATTGTCTTTTTCATGTATTCAAAACAGAGTTAAAGTAAGATGATTTATCTTTTGAGGGAAAAATAACACATTCTTCTCCATGAAAATGACAAGTTTGAATTCATAACCAATACAACACACTCTTGTTTAGGTTAGTATACATAAGGGGTTTTTGTTGCTACAACCTTACTCGGTCTGGTATGACCAGTGGCTTATGGTGGCTAGCTAATATTAGGGAATGTTAGCAAACTTTAAATAACTTCTTGCTAGCTTCCTTTTTTGTGCAATTAGATTTTAATATTTTCTTTTATCGCAGAATTGACACTTGTGGCCATCGTTCAGCAAAATTTACATAATCTCTCTTCACGTCAGGGTGTCTCCATAATTAAAGCTTAATTCGTGGCAAATCTGTATACATTTAAAGGCCATGAAAACTGCCAGGAAACCATTTTGGAACAGTTTTGAAACACTTTTGGTTGTTTCACATGAGAGATTTCTATAATTGATGTTTTCCTCTGGGCCGTTCTAACTGGTTTTGAAGTTGGTGGGGCTGAGTCAGAAAAGGTACATATTTCTGTGCACCAATCAGTTTTAGCAACATTTAGTTTGGTAGTGCCAGACCATTTCTTGGCCAGGCTCAGGACCTTCCTGGAGTCTTTTCATCACTGTGAGGTTGCCAGTCTAGCTGTCTACTCCTGTTTCCAGTCTTTATGCTAAGCTAAGATAACCACCTGCTGTTGGTAGCTTCATATTTACCACACATACATGAGGGTGGTAGTGATCTTCTTATCCAACTCTTGGCAAAGCGAATAAGCATATCTCCCACAATTTTTTAGGATCGGTTCAGTAGTCTTTTTGCCGCTACTTTCTGTGTTTCTGGCCCTGCATCTTTGGCTATACATTTTGTGCCATGAAGTCTGCATCCAGTTACATGATCCAGCACAAGTAGACCACAATCAACACTCCTCAGCAAATCCCCCGCGAGGCAACACACATACATCCTGTGCAGTGGGGTGATGCTGGAATAACAAATCCTCTGCCACTTTCAGCAGTTCAAGAATTATCTCACTATCCTCTCTTTCTGCTTAACAGCCCGTTGCATTACCAAGCAGACCAGGAGAATGAGAGTGTGAATGGAAGGTAGTCAAGGGCAGTTCAGGGGTGAAGCTCACTTGATTTTTTTTTCTACCCTTTTCAGTCTGTGCTTTAGTTGCACCCACTTCCTTCATGGTAACAGCTGTCAAAATGTTGTCAGATTACAGTGCACCACAAAGTTACAGCTCATATAAGAGCCTGGTACAGGGCAGGAAGTTAGGAGGAGTCCAGTGAGCGAGGTACATTAAAGCCTCTAAGTTTCTCAGAGCAAAGCAGCTAGGACCCAGGGGAGGAATAGCTAACACCAAGAGGGTGCTACTCCTGCACTGCTAATTTAGGTACACGTGTCAGGGATATCATGGGCTTTTCCACTGATGTTTTAGGTATTAGAACAGATACGCTCTGTAATTGTGTTTTGTTTTCGCAACCGGACATGAAGCTCCTATTCGCAGCATGGGATCACAAAGCCCCCTTTCTCATGGATTAGTTGAGCATCAAGCCTTGTATGATGAGCCACAAGATATTTGCAAGATTGTTGAGAGAGAAAACTCCCTGAAATCTCCACCTGTCTGCTGAGGGAATAGAGCTTATTGAAATAAAAGAAGTTCAGCAGGATAATTCTCCAACACTTACATATGTCCGAACACTGTAAACCCAAAACAGAAATGTTTATATGTTCCACTAATTAGTTTTATGGTAACTTTGTTTGACATTGAAATAAAAACATCACTGTCATGGTAGTGTGGAGTGTAATATGACTGTGGCCTCAATAATCTCTTTACACTAAATCAATATAAAATGTCCTAGCAACCTGAGGGTTATCTTGCATGAAACTGTGAAAATCCAACAACATCTGTATCAGATTCCTGTAAACACTTAACCTCAACAGCGATGACTGATTACATAGCAGGCAGGCCTTTTTGCTTCAGTCAATGTTCTTCTTTCAAAAGGTGGGCCTCAGACATTTTCCCAGCAGTCCAGGGATATGAACTGAAGATCCTCTGGTCAGTTCCCATTGCCTTCCCACCCATTTGCTGCTGTAACAAAGGGGGAAAACCCCTCAATGACTCTATGTTTTGGAGTTTGTTTTTTTTTGTCTCTAAAGAAAAGTGTTTAGTTTTTTTGGTCTAAAATGTGTAAATACATAGTCATAGAGATTTAAAAGGAAATTGACTTTTTATATTAATGCGTTTATACAGTGTCTTACATTTTGCGATGAACTACACTGCAAGCTGCTGGACTAACCACTAGGAGCAATGCATTGTAGGTTTCAACCTGGGGTTCGGTTTCTTGCTGAAGGACACTATGACAACATACTGAAAACCTTGCAATGAATGGATGACCCGCTCTACTGTACATACAGAGCCACGGCTGCCCACATTTATGGTTCACAATCTGTACAATTCATATTAGGTTTCTACCACTGGCAGAAAATATGTTCCATTTATTCCCATGATTTATAATCCTTTGGTATTTTTTCTGTCCGTTGGGCACCCTGTAGCCTGTCATCAAGGTCACTTGTGCATTATTACTTCAATTTGTAGTCACTCTTGCAAAAGAGAAATGCTGCATGGATAACATCTATTTGATCCTCCAGTGTGTTAAATGGATTTGTTAAATCCTGAGATTTGTAGCTAGAACTGTTAATTTATGAGGTTATTTGTATGACCTCAAATTAGGCATCAGTACGATTTCAACTACCGATTCTTTTGATTATCAATCAATCTATTTCTTTTCTCAAATATTTTTGATGAAGATTGATTGATTATAGAAATATTGAAAAATACTCACAAAACAATCCAGTCTAAAACCCACGAGTAATCAACTTGCAAAGACATAAAAGAAGCAGATGTTTACCTTTAAGAGGCTGGATGCAGTGAAAATTTTGGGCTTTTTTGCTTTATAAATGACTAATTTGATTAATGATTTTTCAGCATTGTTTTCTGTTGATTTCAATTATTCAAGAGATAGTGCAGAGATAGAGAGGTAGTGCAACTGAAGAATGAAACCACACATGAAATAATTTAAAAATTCATTTATTATTTCAGATTTTTTTCGCCTTTGTTATACAAAGATGTTAAATAACTTAAATACATTCTTACCAGTCATTTGTGATCTGTTTATACCTACAAGCTATACACATGAGGTAGAGGAAAATAATTTAGGGTTCCCATAAGACATGAATAAGTGAACATGGACAAAGCTTTGTTTGTGTAGTATCATCACAAAGGGTAATATATGTGTTGGTGTGTTTTATCTTTGTTTTACAAGCACAGCACAAATCCTAACAAAAAGTACATGTACATGTAAAGTGATCCAAAAGTGAGTATAAACCAGTGTACACTGATGCAATCATCAACATCATCAGTTTATACTATATCATATGGCCAGCATTACAAAGCCAGAGTCTTTTCACAGAATAATCGATTACACAAACAGATCAAATCCTATTAAAATATAGTTGATGACTGTGATTTTGTTCCAATACTTTCAGAAATGTCTCTTTATTGTTTGAATGAACGAAAGTCAGCTAAAGGTGAGTAGATTCTAAATTTGTTAGGATTTGTTAGTGCTTAGATAACAGCAAATGATGAGATATGAAATGAAATATGTTTAAAGTATACACTGCTTCTTGAAGCCTCCACCCCAAAAGGAACAAACACCCAAAAGAAAAACAGAGTAAAAAATACAGGATATAAAATCAATTTAGACTTTGACGTTATTTACACTAAACACATGCTCATAATATATTTAAAAATAATTTATCTTTTATTTTTTTCTACAAAATAGAATTTTGTACATGATCCACTGACGACTAAACAGTGCAGAGTTTTGGATTTGAGAATATGGATGACTGTGACATCTAAAAACCGGCTGGCTGCTGCATCATGCTCCCCGGGAGAAAATTTAGGTCTATGTACAATCTATAAACAAACAAAAATGCACCAAGTGTGCATTTGGTATTCCTGTCATGCCTGTTTTGAATCTGTTCAAAAGCAGAGTGTGTTTGGGCCAAGGAGTGTGCGTGTGTGGAGAATGCACACGCCAGAAGCTGTGGGAAGAAGGCATTTATGCTTCGAGTCTCAGCATAGCTATTATGGTTTCCATGTAGCGTGCAAAGTTCTATGTATATGTTTTGACCGGTCTTTATATGGCATGCCTCCTCATATCAAAATGCTTGGAATTCATCTCCTCAGGACAAATAAGCCAAGCAAGGTTCTCTTCCTAAAGCATGATTTTGCTGTAGGGGATAATGGTTTAATTTCAAATATCACGATAATCATCTTTAAACATTAAACCACCTGTTTAGCCATTTTTAAGGATGTTTGGCATGGTGCTATATTGCCGTACAATCTGTAACCATCTTGTTACAGCAGCTGTTTGCTGTTTCCACAAATAACTTGCCCTAATGTTTCTTATTGCTACCAATTTCTGTTTCAGTTAGCTTTTGAGAGTTGAACATGTGCCTCACTTTTGTCTCTATACCACAGGAGAAGAAACCTTTGCTATTTACAATTTACCAAAAAAATATTCTGCACTGCACTGTACCTATAAATACAGAACTTTAAATACTTTAAAGGGCTTTTGGGCTTCAGTGCGTGAATGGCGCCATAATACAAAGCTGGGTCCCTCACTCAGTAGTTAATTCACACCCATCGAAAACAAGGCATATAAGGTCCTATATCTTATAGTATATAACATACTGTTCCCAGAAACTAAGTGCTGAGAATACAATGAAATATTATTGTCTGCATTTGTGTGTACAGATGCATTTTTCATAAAATTAACCTTTGACTTCATAGTTATGTCTTATAAGAAAAATTCGACATTTGGGGAAATACGCTTATTTGCTTTCTTCCCGAGAATTGGATGAGAAAAGCGATACCACTTTCATATTTTTCTGGTTAATAAGAGACTACAGCTAGCAGCCGGTTAGCTAAGCCTAGCATAAAGAATGGAAATGGGGGGAAACAGCTAGCCTGGCTCTGTCTGAAGGTAACAAAACCCACCTTCTAGCACCTCTAAAGGTCACTAATTAACACATTGTATCTTGTGTGTTTAATCTGCAAATAAACCAAACCAATGTAATAATGGCAAGTTGCAGTTTTGTGGGGAGTTGCCTCAGACAGAGCCGGGGTAGCTGTTTCCCTCGGTTTCTCCATGCTAAACTAAGCTAACTTGCTGCTAGCTGTAGCTAGATGATTATCAATCATCTAACTCTCGGCAACAAAGAAAATAGGTGTATTTGCCAAAACGTCACACTATTGCTTTGAACTGTCACTGTAGTTGCATGGCAGGGTTCAGTATACTGCATAGTGTTACTGTGTGCCAAGCAACACTATGAAAAAGTAAATTACCTCAACACCAACGCTGTCTTCTAAATGAAGACAGCATATTTGCAAAACCCCAATGTTTGTATTTAGACTCAATTTGCCGAACATTATACAAATATTAGTCTTAGAAAACATGTTTATATTAGGTATGAGGCTTACGCTTTCATCTTCACTTGAGCATTTCTGCAAGTTAGATTTCCGTCTCAGTTGCCCCATACTGTTTGGACTGACCGACGCAGATCACTGTACATACTGCATGTCATTTGGCTCAATCAAATTGGGACAGCTGAAGAGGAAAGAGGGATGTGAAATTCCTCCAGTTCTCCACAGTTTTCTTTACAACTTCAAAGTATTCAAAGTTAAAGAAAAAAAGTCCTAATAAGTAGATTTAAGCTCTGCAGAGCTCAACAATTTTTGATCTACACACACACATGGACCATTTGCTGGTCAAGTGATCACCTGTTGCAACGGTATTGGCTATTATAACAAGGCCATTGTCATCTCCAACTTGGATATTATTTGTATTTGCACTATTTCTCTCTATTTTATCCAAATAGTTATAGTGGTTTAAGTTATTCCCTGAACACTGGTTCACTCAAGGCCGAGAATAGCCTAAACTGACTGGTTTAGTTATTTTCTGTTAATGCATTTACTTCAGTTTCATATTATATTACAAAAAAAAAAAGAAAAAATTAGAATTTTTTTCTCCCTGTGAAGGAGTAGTCCCAAAGGATCTATAAATTATCCACAGAAAGACGACGGACACAAGTGTGCTGCTTTCCAAAGGGCCTTGTCAACATGAATCAAGAAGAAAAACGAGCGAGAGCACACAAACAACATACATTTGTGTGGTTAGTGGTTTTTTTAACATAGTTAGATAAGTGGCTTGTATAATATCATTACAATATAACTGAATTTATGTACATACATATGCAAACACACAATGTGTGTGAGGGTAAATATGTGCGTGTAGAGTAAATCTTACACCCTGTCTTTTTTCGCAGTCTCTGAATATGGTTTTTATTTCCATAAAAGTCGTCATTCGAAACCCCCTCCCCCTTCGTTATCTGTCACGTGCTCATGTACAAACAGACATGTAAAAATTGACAAACAAACACACACACACACACACACACACACACACACACACACACACACACACACACACACACACACACACACACACACACACACACAAACCATTCTTCTTGGGGAAAGGCCCCAGAAACCAGTCTGTTGGTGTTACTGTCCTTGAATTGGATCCTCAATAACTGGATGCTAATCTTTGTTTTCTTTCTGTTTTCTTGTGTGAAGATGCAATGGATTTTTTTTAATATGAAAATAAAAGCTACTCTCTTCAAGGCAACACCGTGACAAAAAGCTTGAGATGTTGACCCAGTTGTCTGAGATGGTTTTTAATTCTGAAAAACCCCAGACACAGGGGTCACAAGACACCTGAACCCCAACCCACAGAAATCCCTCAAAGTGCTTATTGCTTCTCCATCGGCTCACTCCTCTTTGTTTGTTCAGACACTGTTCCGACAGTGGAAGCAAAACCTTGTTTGAGAACAAAACCACTATTCCTCTTCTACATGACCATCTTTCACTTGCTCCACTGGGACTGACAGATGACTGGTTTACCCTTTGCAGGTATAGACCTCTTCTCTCTGTGTGCACTGCTTGCATTCGACGTAGCAGCACCAGCGCACCTGGCACTGGCAGGGCCTGGTCACCTCCCTACTCTGAGTGTTGTGGCCTCGCCCGCAGCAGATAGCTTCGCAGTTCTTATCCTTGTAGCACTTGCGGGCTGCTGTGCCCGACGAGTACTTGCTGGGTCTACAGAAACTGGGAGAGTCCTCGATGTGGAGCAGGTCCATAGTGCGAGGGATCTGCTCATTCAGGCCAGGCAGGGGTGGCGGCTGCTGCTGCTGCTGGCTCCGGCCTGTGGAGATCTCTCCCTCCCCTGTCGCCTCATTGGTGGAGCTGCCAACTTTGACGGAGGTCTCGTAGCGCTGCTTCAGCTGCTTTCCGATCTCGTGGAAGGGCAGGAGCTGTCTCCAGCAGGTCTGGACGGTACAGGAGCCAGAGACGCCATGGCATTTGCAAGTGGTCTCCACTCCAGCCTTGATTACCTGGTTCAGAGGCAGATGAATACTGTTAACTGCCATGAAACATTAAAGGAATATAATGAAAGCTGTATAATTTAATGAGCCTTTGTTTAGTAAGCAGCAGTTCAAAGAGCCAGTTACCCAAATATGCTCATAATTAGATGATAAGGGGGGAGTATAGTGCTTTGGTAGGAACATAGATATAATGGAAAATTATTACATTCACTGCTCTTTTTGATATCATGATAAAAGGGGAACATCAAAAGCTTTGCTTATTGCTTGTGAACTAAAGGAGAACAATATAACACTTTGTCTAAGCCGTCACATAAAATAGTAAGTGAATAATAGTTGGGAGGTGGGAGGATTGATTCTGTTATGATATCACCACAGATGAGATTTTGATTAAACTCAATTTGACTAAACTCAAACTGTTATTTGATCAGTAAGGGGAGGTTATTGCTTGGAAGCACCCACAAGTAGACAATCCATTCAGACAGCCACGGGCTGGTCACTATTCTAGTCCTTTTACCGTTTTGTTTTCTAAACCCAGAGTTGATCAACCCAATATTCTAGCGCGTTAACTTTGTATTTACACAGAGTAAGTAATGCAAACAGTTAGAAAGAGAAAAGAATCATAAAAAAAGTCTTCTCTCTTATACAAAATCATACATTAGACATACATAATTGCAAGTGAAACATCAAGATCATCAGCTAAAAAGACGACTACACGTTTTTTTAACAGTACTCAACCTCTTAGCGGTCAACCGAAGTTCACTTAAGCGTCAACCACAATGTCAAATGCAGTGTGTGTGCAAAAATCAATGACAATAACACATTTTCTTAGACGGGGTTTGGATAGCATCACCAGTTCTTTTCTCAGACTGTGAAAGAGATCGGGGAACAGGAAGTGCATATTCATCACACCAGCAGGTCAAGAAAATTTGATACGTCAGCTTTTAAATGTCGGGGGGATGCAGAGGCTAGCACATTCCAGATTCGTCCTCCGTGTGGGAATTAATCCTGAATGAATGCGGTACACCTCACTACATGTGCAAATCACAAAAAAGAGCAAAAACAACGTTGTAAATCTTTTATCACAAATAGAATCTCTTGAGAGAATGGATTTTGGGGTGAGCCAAGCTGAAAAGGAAGAGCCTGCATTGGCCTTTTGGGAGGGTTTTGTGTCTGCTAACATTTGGGAAGTGTGCCT
This sequence comes from Xiphias gladius, assembly GCF_016859285.1. NCBI lineage: Eukaryota > Metazoa > Chordata > Actinopteri > Istiophoriformes > Xiphiidae > Xiphias > Xiphias gladius. The sequence goes on along the minus strand of NC_053413.1, from coordinate 17,688,096 downwards.
CAGCTATAATTTACTTTGAAAACCAAAATGAAAATGGCTACAATATGAGAAAAGCCGAGTAAAAGCAACAGTTTCCAGACCTTTAGTTTGCTTTGGCTTGATAGTTTAAGACCATTCCCTCTTTTTTATTTTACCTCTAAGATGAAAAACCCATATTTGCTCACCACAAACAATTGCTGAATTGTGCCAAAGCACAAGTGAGAGTTGTTGACTATCTAATAAGAAAGAGAAAACCAAATATTGACTAATGGGCACTTTCAGATTTCACCAAATTTACAGTAGCAATTACTTTAATCAGCTTAAGCTTTCTTTTTTTTCTCGCTTCACTGGAGATCATTCAGAACTGAATAGTATTTCTTCAGTAATTTCACTCTGCTGAGATGCCCCATGTATAACTCTATCAATGTCAATCTGCTGTGGTCATGTTAACTATATATTTGGACAGTGTGTTTTGTCTTGGACAGCGGTCATTTACCAGCAATGTAATGTTTAAACTCCAGCGTTACAAAAGCAAAATCAAAGATATGGTAGTTCAGAATATCCGGGATAAGGCTCACAATGAATTGGCACTTCATGTTGCTGTTTGTCTACATAATTGCACAGAACTTAGACAGTATTGTATTATCACAGTTTTCCCACCGTTTAACTGATTCATGTGTGCAATTAGCCAACATTTCTGTTTAAATACTTTCCGTGACACCAAATGAACTCTGGACCTGTTCAAACTGGTTTCTTTACGAGTGTGTCCTGGTTAGATTCATGTGTGCATTGTTGTTTTTACTAGTGGAAATTATTACTTTAATAAATTAAGATGACAGTTGGGGTAAATATACTGCTATAATAATTACTGAGTTATTGTTTTTTTTCTTTCCTTTGAATGTAACTCCCTAAAATCTTTCTAGCTTCACTGAGGTGTACAAGAATTATTGTCTGCCGCACTTAAATTAAGTCATAGTTTAATGTTTTAGACATATTACCTAATAAAATTCTCTTGCTGTCAAAGTCACAGATAAGCTTTGATAATCTTTGAAGGAGTGAAAGGAAAATTAAATGAGACATTAAAGGGGAAATCCAACAATTTAGTATTGCACTTCCATGAAGTTGGTACTTTATGGTACCAAGATATTATAACTTTCTTTCCCTGGTATGGGTCAAGCTGCAAAAACACTTTATCCTACACTTACGATAATGCAAATCAACTTTTGTTAGCTTCATTGTAAAGTTAATATGGTGAATGTGTTTTACACATCCAGCAGACGTGGAGCAACACTAGCATTCATTTGGAGTCGTGTTTCTGGCCGTCCAATATTCACTCTGTCTTTAGCTCCTCTCAGCTCCTGAGAGAAATATCTGTCTCTTTAGCTGCTAAATGTGCCGCTAGGTAAACCAGCTCACTTGTCACTTTGTCTGTCTGCAATTTGGTGCTGGGCAGGTAGCGTCCAGTTTTTTCACAGAAAACAGCTGCCTTTTGCGGCTGGCAACAACAGTGATGAGAGCAGTGAGCCTGCACGAAAAAAGTTAAAATGAGGACCACAAAACCAAAACACTGAGCCGAAAGGTGCTATATCACTCCATAGACCTAAGGGGAACTGATGGGGCTATGACTATGAGCAAACCCTTTCAGATAACACATGGTCATTTAATGATATAAAAATATTGATTACAGCAGCTTTAAATATAAGTGATGTCACTTAAAGAGTTTTCTCAGACTATAGAAAGCTCCTCCATAGCCACAGAAGATATCATACAACTGTTCCCACAGGCTGAGTAGTATCGCCCGTTACTAGTAAATTGACATTGACATGTAAAATCAGAGGAGTGCCTTTTTTTTAAACCATCGTCATGCTCTGATTGTATAATCTTACCTTCATGCCCACATTTGTGTTATGCATGTCCACGCGTGCTCGCAGGTCCTTGTTGGAGCGTTTTCCAAGGAAGTCCTTGACAAACTTGTTGGCGTATTTGAGGTTGTCCCCACAGCCTCCCCACTGCCACGCCTTGCGGTTCTCCAGGTCCGGGGCCTCGTCACACGTGCAGCGCTCCATGCGTCCTGCGCTGCAAGCTTTGGCCATGGCATGCGTGAGGCCCGCTGAGGAGATGGCATACAGGAAGGCTGTCTCTTTAAATCCTGCAGAGGAACAGGTGAGAGTGACAAATGAGAAGGGAAATGGAGAAATAAGATCTTTACTTCTGGAATTAAGAGGATACAGTAACTTGTAAAATTAAAATGTTTATGCAACTCAAGATTTCAAAATGACGTTTTTATCTGCTCATACCTCGCTTTAGTATGTTGGCTCGGTGGCGCCCCTCTAAGGTGCAGTTCCACCTCTCAAAGCGGAATTGATACTGGCATTCTAGGGCGCTCATGGTGATGGCCTCTCTCAGGGTCTCTGCCACGCCCGGGTCTCGTCTGCACATCCTGCGCTGTTTCTTTTCCAGTTTGAGCCGGTCACACAGCTTGTAGTGGGCCCTGCCCACGTTCTCCTCTGGTAGAGAGTTCAGTGGCAGGATAGACAACGGTTCATTACCTGTCAACCTGGAGGGAAAGATCACAGTCACAGTCAGGTCAGTTTAAACAGGGCACAGAGAGGGAGTGGATACATCTTGATAAAGTATCCAATAAAATGCAGGATGCTGACCTTCCTGGATAAACAATAAGAGTTGCAAAGATATACTACATAAACAGCACAGGAAGCACAGCTGGGGCATATAATGCTCAAAAGTTTGGTTAATGTTCAAATGAATTCAGCTGTTCAGTGGTTAATGTTCAGGGGAATTCAACATTTGCTGGAGATTGAGATCAACCTCCAGCACAGGCGTGTCTGTGTATAGAGCAAACTCTCTGCAGAGGTGGAAGAGTTCTTTCTTTTCATAAAGTTCCTCACACCATTTTGTCCCCAGTTTTTAGATCCGTATCACACAAATCAAGTCACAGAACCAGCCGCTCACTGCCCACAGTATTGCGGATATTAAATTGAGATTGTAAATTGTATATCATGACTAATCAGGCATTCAGCTGGTATGGGGACATATTTCAAACAATAGCATGCAGTGAACGTGACAGTCATACCACATGCATGTGAAACAGTAGCCAGCGGATACTTGGTTTAATATTTATATCGTTTCCTGAGGGGGGAATGTCACTCGCTTGTATAGATTTAAACATGATCGTACGGGCAGGATGTACACTCTCATTATAGAATCCCCATAACAAAATTCCAGCATTCAGGATCTTAAAGTTGCAATCTATTTGAAATATAACAGGCAGAAGTTTCACTTCTAAACATGGTATGGAGAACATGTGGTAGACTTGCACTCCCCTCGTCAGTTTATTTAAGGGAAGCATATATAAAACACACAAAGCTGGGAATGCCACATAGCTGGCAAAACAGACAACCAGCGTTCTGAGGTTGTGATGGGGAAAGCAGAGCATTACTTTCATAAACTCACACAGGGGACATGACTGTGAGCCTGTGACCATTTTGGTCACACCAACTGACAGGATTGGCACTGTACTTGTTCATTATGTGTAATTTCTGGCCTCCTTTACACCCTTAAAGTGAAACTGAAGAATAAATGGATTTACAGAGCTCACAATAGTCCCCAAGCCAACGTCTCTTTGCAGACATTTAAAGGACACTTTTGGGCATAGATTGACACCTCGCTTAATGCTACATAGATAGAATGCAGCACTTTGACCTTTTGCAGCTGCTGTAGTCTTATGGATACAGTTGATTATATTATATTACATATATATATATAAAGATATATTAAAAAACACACACACACACACACACACACACACAGTATCACAATATTGCTGCCTTGAACTTGTTGCCTTGAACTTGATGGTATTCTGGAAATTGTAATGTCAAATTAAACTTAAAATTTATAATTAAACGACATTTAAAACTTTTCATGTGTCTTATTTTAGTTTCTACAACCATTTGCTTGTCATCATAAATTTAGACAAAAAGAAGTGCGTATTACAATATTACAATGTCATTAAATCAACAATCTGTCAACAATTTTCCATCCCTTCATGAGTGTGAAAAGCGTATATACAGCTAACTTAATTTTAAAAAAGTCCAACTAGACTATTGTGAAGAGTAACCACACCAAATGGGAAAACTGCCATGGAGTTTAAAAGAGCCAAGCAGTATAAAAGAAATTATTCTACAATATTTTTGTAAAGGTGCAGAGCACCTGCTGGATGTCCACACCAGTTTAGCTAATGTACCAGAAGTGTTGATCGGCAACCTACTTTACTTATCTTTTTACTTCATAACTGTTTTTCACAGAAGACCCTGTCACCACTCATATTCACTTCAGCCTCTAGGAGAAGGTCACAGGAGTTCTTCTACAAGAGATTTGTTTTATTAAGTCCAATAACTGACTGATATGTTTCCCCTTGAGTCCTCAGTTTCATACCAATGGACTTAATAGTTCGCATATGCTATATGATATCGTCTTTGCAGTGCATTCACAGCCTGGTTGAGAATCTGAGCAGCCAAATCAAAGAGGAGGCATCAGGATTTGCTTTCAGATTGGGTCAAATGGTTTCCTTTTTACAAAGCATGTTTGCCTTTCCTTGTCTGACAGCTATGAATTTTCAAATGGAAACCTGGCAAGCTGTGTCTTGACGGAGATTGCTCTCCCAACACACTTACAGAGTTAAAAAATGTACGGTTTGAAGCGTACAGAGCGAGGCATACACAATGCACGAGAACTGTGTCTCTCTCTGAATAACTGACATTTTCCTCTTAATTGTTTCATGCTTTGTTAAAATACGCTGTGCTAACAATGCCATGGAAACAAATTCAAAGTGCCAAAGCAAACAATTCCAGCTGTCACCGTATGATGACTGACAATCGTTCCACAACATTTCTATGGGAAGCAAGCAGTCAGGGATTGAATGATGGCGCCACATGGAGTACCTACGTAAGTCCATATGAAACAACAGTCTGGAAGAAAGATTCAAGATATTTTTCAAATCCACACTACACCAGGTGACAATCTACTACTGTATGCATCTGCAAATTAACAAAAAAATATTAATTGAATTTGTACTATGTATGTGTATTTACTCTATACCATCAACATGATGCGTACATTCCTGAGTAAGACATGGCTAGTTACACATGTCAGCGTCAAATCCTCAAAAAGCCCACATGCCTGCCAAAACAGGAGACCATTAGAGTGACAGTCCTCAACTGTCTGTATGACGTCTGCCTGTCTGAGACAAAAAGATGGTCTGAGCAGAGCTGGAGGGAGGCCAAAGATGACATGACACTGATCTCAGCGCTACTGTCTCTGAGGCTTTTTTACACAAAGGCATATTTCTAGCTAGTTACAAAGACCGCCTGAGGGCAAAGTGCGGAGGGGAGAGATTTGAGAGCGGAGAAACACTCCTTCACCCCTCCTGAGAAGACAATACCTGCCAGGGTTTGCTCTTGTGCATGTTTTCACTCTGTGGCAGACCAGGTGTCGCATGGTATCACAGATGTACACTGATTCCATTTCTTCTGTCTTTGTACATCCACTATCCTATTAGGGGATGGACTTTTTTGATATCTACAAGTCTAAGAGTAGGGCTGGACGTCAATCCATCCTCTTTCATTCAAATTTTCAGGAAATGAAAGGTAATATTTTCACTGAATGCAGGACTGTGACCCCTGTTGTCACACCGAAGGGTCACACATTCCAAAATGGTGATCTGCAAAAATCAAAAAATATCACTCTGCTGTTTGCTGAAAAATGAACTCACTCAACTCACTTAGAAGAAAAAAAGGAACTGGAAAACAGTACAGTCGCTGAATCACAAAAATCATTACAAATCTGAACTTGAAATCTTTGGTTAAATGGAAGTCATTATTGTGTTTTCCCATAACGATGAACACTTTTATTGGGGAAAATGGAAAAACACAACCACACGTCATCTCTGATAACCCAGTAAAGCTCAATGATTTTTTTTTTAAATATAAGGCCCCACTTTCTGATAAAGAACCTTTTGTAAAGCGTATATAATCTTTAACTAATGGATTTGTTAATAGAGCAGTTATAAGTTGTTAATAAGAACAACTTCGGGGTTGCCAAACTGTTTTAAAAAAATCCCTTTCGCAGACTGAACCATTTGACGATTTGACATTATCACTTTCCTTGGTCAAAAAGACCATTGGATCTGGACCAAAATCCATTTGTTCACATTTTATTATTCATTAATTAATTGATTACCAACATTTTTGGGGCTGCATCACATTCTTATTTTCATTTTCAATTATTCTGCCAATCACTTTCTCAATCAATAGATTAATTGTTTGATTTATAAAATGTTATAAAACCCTTTTTCAAAAACGCCCATCACAATTTCCCCAGAGCTCATGATGATGTCTTAAATTAGCTTGGTTTGTCTAAAAACAATACTCTGAAACCCGAAAATAGTCCATTTACTAATACATAAAAAATTAGTAAATTCTAGAAAGTATAACCCCAAATTTTTTGGCATATTCACTTGTAAAATGTTGTAAACAATTAATGGTTTATCAAAATTGTTGCAGATTAATTTTCTGTCGATTGACTGTTCTGTTATTCAACTAATAGTTTCAGCTGTACAACAATGAAAACACCTTAATTACCAAATACAAAGGATAAGCACCAGCCAAAAGGGATTTTCCACAACCTGGCAACCCAAAATTTGTGCATCTAATAACTGATCTATAAAGTTTTAAGAAAAGTTTTATTAACCATTAAAAAGCCAGTTGTTACAACTATAAACCCTTTATAAAGAGTGCCTTACTAGGAAGTGGTGCCAAACACAATATAATTGCTTTTCATAAAAGGTGCACATGATTAAGGGAGTAAGTGAAGCGCAGACATCTCCACTATATCTCCGCCATACTGACTTAGAAATGTAACTTTGTATTTTCACATCATGGACCATTTTCTGTAGGTGTTTTTGTTTGAGATGTTGTTTGAGGTGTTGGCACAGCAACACCAAGTACACGTGGAATATAACACCAACATATAAAACTCATTGTTATCCTACGCGAGCCGGGATTCTTGCTGATGTTTGCTCAGCTTTGCTTTCCATTCACACGCTTGCTTCTACACACTCCTCGCAGACATCACTGACCCACTCTCATGCTGCGCCTCCTCCACTGTCTTTCATTTAGTAACACTGCTGTTTGTTTAGACCTTTCTCTCTACCTGTCAGCACCTCCCATTGCCCGTGACATTTACTTTATATACATTTTCCAATGCAGCGAGTTCAGTGAAAACGAGTCATTTCACATGGCGGAGCCTCAGAGTCGATCTCTCAAGGAAATCATTGACTAGCACTAAACTTTGCCATCATCACCCCTTCTCTAGCTTTACATTATAGCCCTGGAAGTGACCCACAGCTAGTAATTCTGCTCGTTCTTCACTGGTTTGGTACATAAATAGCTAAAGAAAGGTAACAATACATAAACCCTTAGGTAGTGGAAAACATATGGTCACTTTAACTTTAACTTTCTTGGCCTAAATGAAGTGCTTGCTCCATGTATAAGCTACAAACACATATAGCTTTGTAAGTGCTGGTGTTATTCATATACTCACAGAGGCATATACAGTATAAACAAAGGCAGCTTGCTCCATGCGGTATAGATTAATCCCACGAGGATTAAGTACTCCAAGCAGTAAACCCTACAAACACTAGATGTTTTGCTGAAACAATTAGTGGATCAAAAAAAATATTTATATCTTTGTAAATTGAATATCTCTGGGCTTTGAATCTTTGGGTAACTTTGGACCGACCGTAAAAGCAATCTGAGGTTGTCACCTTGGTCTCTGGGAAACTGTGATTGTCATTTTTAATATTTTCTGACATTCTATAAACATGACCTAATCCTTAAAAAAAATTGACAGAGTAATTGGTCATAAAAAAATAATCATTAGTCACAGCTGGAGAACTGAAGGGGAGGATATGTAGGCCAGTTAAATCTTATTGCAGATATTCATACAAGAAAACAAGAAATTAAAGTACAAAAATGCCAGAGATATGTCTGTGGTCATTTAGAAACAGTGTCGCTATTACATAGTTTGTCCAACATACTGACAAGTTTATTTTTGAGTGCTGATATTACACTAGTGGTTGGCCGACCTAGTGTTGGAGTTTCCCTATTGGCTGTTGCTGTTTCAAATCACAGACAGTGTTGCAAACTTAGCGCCTTTGTCGCTAGATTTGCTGACTTTTCACACCCCTTTAGCGACTTTTCTTCACAAACGCACTTAGCCACAAACCTAGCGACTTTTTGGACAAACCTTAGCTGCTTTCCGTAGAAGAGGGTCGCCAGTATTACCCCGCGAGCGCAAGGTCCGCCTCTCACTCCGCAGGCACACTTCCATATGCATCTCATTCAACTGACTGCACGGCAGCTGCATAGACGTGAATGGGCTTCCAACTTTCTCTCTGACTGATCATTCTACAGGTAAACACAGCACAGCTGTTGTCTTTAACATATGTGTATGGTGATTTTGTCAGACGACGTCACGGATACAAAAATCAGGATTTTAGCAGTGCAGAGCAGCAGCTTGGAAATGGCTTGGAAGTGACTGCTGGTTAACATGTAGTCTTACTTGGTTTTGACCTGGTCTTGTTTAACTGTAAAACATCCCCCTCCGTATATATCTTGGTCTTAATTCCCTAAATAAAATAATTTAAGGGAACCTTATCATAAAATATCTCTTCATGCTATGCTTTAAAAAATATTATTGGCCAATATATCTTTTTTTTTTTTTTTTTTTTTTAAATCAGTCAAGCTGTAGTTGGTGCCCTATTTAGATGTTTTATAACTTATCAAATATTTTTGCTTTCTGCAGGTGACATTCACATTTTAAAAACAATGTACTACCAATACCCATAATTATGGCAAGATCAATAAGTCAGTGTTTCCAAAGGAAAAGCCCCTTTAGCTGGTCCAGCTGTTGAGCAAAATCACTGTAAATATTTTTAAACTACTACATCGAGTTACCAAAACCAACATATTTCTGGCACTGTGTCAGTTTTCAAATAGGGAGATAGGAATGAAAACATGAAAAAGCAGCAAATGTTTTGGCGTTTTCCAGCCAGTGTCTGTTTATCATCTCCACTCCGCCAGACTAACAGGTGCTGGCAAAGTTTGTGTATGCAGTTACCATACACACGTGTGCGTGCGTGCATGCATGCATGTGCATGTGCACGTGCGCGTGCATGTGCACATGCATATGGGCACCTAGAACCTTAAGTCAACACCTCCAAGAGTCAGTCGAGGCTGAATGCGCCCAGGCAGAAAAAGCAACAAAAGCCACAGTTTCTTCATCAGTCTGAACTTGCAGGTTGTGTGGTCTGGTGTCTCCTAGATCACAACCAAACCCACCTCCTCCTTTTTTCCTGTTCTCCACACTCCCCCTATTCCCTCTGGTCAATTACTCTAAACAAATGCCAATCATTCCACCCAGTTGTTGGCTCAAAACAAAGCCTCCTCTAGACAAAACCACCGCTGTCTACGAATGTAACTTACTCAAGACAATGACAGACGTGAACATCTGTCCTGTAACAGTTCAACTGTCATGAAGAAAAACTGCTGTGCTCACCTGAGATTAATCTGTGTATATTGGAAAAAAAGTTAATATTATTCATTAAATGAAACATTGAATTTTGTAGGAAATTAAATTCGCCAGTGCTGATCTCCTTTTCTCTCTTTCACTTTTTCCCTCCTGCCGTCACAGCATTTAAAATGCTCCTTTTGGGGGGAAAAAAAGTGTGTGCTTTTCTCAGAAATGTTGGATGAACTTCAGACCACCCTGCCCAAGTCCCATCTGGTGTATCACAGCCCAGGCCATGCCAGAGGTAGTAGGAATGTGAGTGTGTGTGGTGCTTTCCCTCTGGCCCACTCTAACTATGGCTGACAATGTGCTCCACAGCATAGACTTGAATAATTGTAGAAACCATGAATCAGTGTCGAATGGCACTCTGGTACAGGGAGTCTCCAGACAGTTGCCCACCTCCAAGAAGTTTATAAGGGAAGAAATTCTGCTCTGATCTCAGACAGTTTCTCCATAGTGACACCGTTCATTCTCCAACTCATTAAGACTAGAAAATAGGGGAAAGAGTAGACGATTATGTATGAGGCTACGATAAGATTAGTCACTGGTTGAAAGCACTGGGTGTTGTGACTACTCCTAACAAGCTGTGACTGACACAGTACAGTAACATGACAAAACGACTTTGAAAACAAAGTGGTACAGGCCTGGGACTCAGTAAGTCATTATTAGTTGAGTAATGAGCCTTTCTGCGTAGTGGGAATGTCATGCAACGTTTAGAAGCACAGCTATCCACAATGTGAGTGGGGAAAGTCCGCTATCTTGTATGACTTAACAGGATATGACCCAGAATTATGTCATCTGCTGTCCCTTCTGGTCATTTATAACCCACAAAGGCCATGTCAGGCTACTCCCACCAATTGATCAGGTCAGGTTCCTGGACATGTACTCTCTTGACATTTTAAATGTGAATGACATGATGCATTAGGCATATTTTCTTTTAAATCAGTGTATTCCCACTCAGTTTTTCCACACATAAAGTTGCGCTATAAAAATATCTTTCTTTTTCAATTCATAAAAAAGGGGGAAAAGTTACCCTTCTGCCTAATTTTTTTTAATCCATAGCCTTGAACGCAAGCGCTGGTAGCTGAGCGTAGGGACCGAAGGACCTGGGTTTGGGGAAGGGAGTGTGGGGCATGGTAAGAGGTTTAACTGCTATGTGAGAACCAAGGCTTCTAAGGTCAGCAGCTCAGTTATAGTCACTGTGTGACTGGCACAGATTGGGCGCGCAGCAGTGTCCGCATGACTCCCCTGTTCTAGCCTACACCATGGCACAGAGCAGCCCTGTACCAGCGCACCGACGCACCAAACACGTTCAGGCACACATGCTTTACTCGGCTCTCACCGATTCGCACATGCTGACACAAGACCCAGACTATGGTTATTTGGCGGGTGAGCACAACAGTTTGACTATGAACTTTGTGCAATACTAGAAAGCAGATATTTAGATGTGTTTAGAGACTGAAGGTTTGTTCATTTCTGTTATGCTGGGCAAAAGTATTTCTGTGAATTAACCAAGCATGAAAATTCAAACCACAAAATCCAAAACAAAACAGTAGGTGTTTGAATCACTCATGCCTCAGTAACTGCGAGTGGCTGCGTTCATTAATGGTTATTTACTCTTACAAATAAAAGATTAGTTTTTCCTGAAACGCCTTCAGAACTCAAATGCAAAAACCAAAAAACGCAACATGTTATTGTTTTTTATCTGCTGTAAAATATTAAAGCCAAAAAGATTAATCTGACAGTTATTTCCAAGTTAAAAATGGAACGTGTTAATATTCCCCCGTAGCATGTGCCTCAGTGCACCTACACACTGCTCATTTATCACGTGGGGTCAAAAAGTTTGACTCTTGACAATTTATGATTAAGGCAGCAGTAACCAGTTGAAAGTCATGCGAATGGGCCATTTTTGACATGAAACAAAAACTCCTCCGGGCTTAATCACAACAGAGAACGTCTACCATGTCTAGGCACATTCACGTCAGTGTACGTCTGAGTGTGTCCATTCTCAAACTAATGCTCAGGCTTTATGGATAAACATGCCTTTTGGGGCAACCCTTAGTCTATATAATAACACCCACTTGGCAAACACACACATTTGAGTGGAGTATCTGAGTGCATGTCAGGTCAGGCTCCTATAGGATTGTGTTGATGCAAGTTGATCATCCAGATAAAGTGCATTAAAAGTCTGACCCTGCAGCTGTGAAAGGTTTGGTCAACTTCCTTATGTCCTTTATGAAATTAAGAATCTTTGCAAAACGGGTGCATGAGAATAAAAACTTAGATTTTATGTTGGTTGCTGCATAAAGAAATTCTTTTAATTAAAAAAAAAAAAAAAAAAGACCAAATATGTCAACATCTCCTAGGTATTCTCAAGAAGACCATAACTTTAAGTGAAGGTTTCTCAATCTGCTAATCTTGGCACATGTCAAGTGCCATGTGTCTTCTATCCCCACAAACCAGGGAGAGAAAACTCGCCTGTGGTCAAGAATGGAAAACACACGACATAGCGGTCTCACTAACTAGCATCATCTCATCAATGCTTGACCACAGGAAGTATCTTGAGTCTATATTAGTTTTCCTGTTTTGCAAATTGCCCATGTCTCCAGCTGCATCTGCAAAGATCATCATGTGTGTGCAGTTTGGCCAACAAGAGTTTCCTTCAAGGGGAGTTTTCCTCCCATATCTTCTGACTGTCCACCAATCATGTGCACGGCCGACTGGTGGGACTGAGCTGGAGCTGCCGTCCTTTTAAAATCAAATATGTCTTAGCTGCGGTCTCTTCGGCGCACTGACGACACCGGAGCTGTAAGTCCTTCAAATGTGAGCAGGCAAAACACATTTTAAAAGCCTCACCAAACCGTGTAATCTTCAAAAATATTCAGTACAACCATGTTATTACACAGCATGAGTCCCATAACAACCCACTACAGACACTGCTAAAACCTTCATAACAAAGGTGTGTACCAACGTCTGCAGTTTCTGATGATTCAACCTGTAAAATAAACAGTAACACTGTGCATCACTCAGTTTGGAGAAGACATACTACTCTGTGCGCAGAGGTGAATTTTTGCTCTGTAAGCAAAAGTTATTAGACACTTTGTACAATTTCATGCAGGTTGACCACAACTAAGCATACGTAGAACTATTTTCCTTTCCTAAATTATTTTTACACAGACTTGGCGGCCTTTAGATTTGATGTTTTCACATTTCATTTCCCACTCTCCTACAGTTACACAAAAAGGTTACAAAGTGCTGATGGAGGACCGTCCTGCACTCTCAGAAGACACTGCACCACCCTGTGGCATCCATGGGCATAGCAGAGCTTTCCAGAGGGATGTCACAGAGCAGAGCACTCAAAGCAAAGCGCAGCTTAGCTCAAATCCGGATGTATCAAACAGAAATATAAAGAAAACAAGGCTCTCTCTTTTCAGAGCCCATGCGGTCTGTTATCTAAGCTTCCAGGTTTGCGTGATCTCACCATGCTACACGGTCACAGCGCCAGTGCTGAGAGAATCCTATCTTCTTGGCTCACAGTAAAGTGATACCCTTTGAGGTGTGGCTGTGGCCACAGGATATCCTATGAAGTTGGGAAATCCCTCTATCAACGGTGCTCCCCGCCCTGCTGCACGTCAGCGCTATTCAGTCCTTAAGGCCCCCGTAGTGAGACGCCCGCCACCACTGTCTGCCAGGCAACGCCAGCCTGAGCCCACACTCACTCTGCTGCTCCTAATGAGTGGTAATCACCCAGCAGCTCCCCATAAACCACTGCAGGGATGCCGACACGCACATGAGGCAGGCAATCCAGAAGACGGGAGGGGAGAGAGAGGAGGGAACCAAAGGAAATGTTTACATGGAGCCGCCTAAAAAACAACTTGTAACTTTTCTGTGCTGTGCTAGGGCTTTAAAAACACACTGCCGTTTGATACACACCAGGAACTAATTCAGCACAGTGATAAAAACCTTTTACAGCCGCATACTGAAAAGTCACTCCTCATCAGTAAATTTACACACATCCCATTTGTTATCCTGTTGTTTTTGGCACACTGCCTCACTTAATGGAGCGCTGAAAACAATAATATCATCTGAAAGGGCACCAGCTATGCTTCAGGAACAAACTAATGATAGAGTGTTTAAGGATTTCACAGTAATTAAATAGCAAGTAATAGCAACCGTTATATTTGCTTCTTCCAGATGCTGTCGTGCCTCAGTGATTGGTAAATCCCAGTTGCATGACTGTGGGCAGCCTTCCTGTATATGTCGAACATGAACTAAATAAAAACAAACTCTTGACTCGGTGTCAGGACTCACATTCAGCACAGTTTGCAAGACCACAGAATGACATGCCTTTTACCAAAACTCAAGTTTAAACCGCCGGTAGTCTGAGAGAGCAGTCTGGGCCCTGACGGGGGTCAAATCAGCGCTTCCTCCTCCAACTCCTCCTTCTCCAACCGTTTTCCCAATATCTCATCAAGGTGCTGTAACCCTATGGAGTCAAGTGAGGATAGCTCGACAGACACCTCCAATTCAAACTCCAATGATAACGGATTTAGCAGAACCAGCACCTGCCACAACAGGCTGAGGGGAGAGAAAATGAGCGCTCACATTCTTGTGGCAAAGGATGACAATTTAAGCGGGTGCTTGACTACGCCAGGAATCCCACCCCACCCTCAGCTGCGCAGACTATGGGCAGGAGAGATTGTGTTTATGTTACACTTACGCTCCACCGCACTCTGGAAATTGGGTATGCAACATTGACCCTCTATTTTGAGTAAATCAGTACCCAGGAGGCCCTAGGATGCCTCGTGCTCATGGAATATTTATTTGAACAGGTTTATGTTAGAATGTCCCACAGTCCGAGCTGAGCAGGACTGTGCGGCAGTGTCACCGGTGTCGAGTTACTGGGAAGTTGGCCGCGGGGCAGTCACATTTTGTATCTGTGTCACCTGCGCAGGCTCCTTCTGTATGTTTCGTGTTCCTCAGCTGCAGGGCTAAATCATTCACTGACGCTCATTCATATTCCCTTCTCGCCAGGCCGCAGAATAATAAATCGGCAGTATCGTAATACCGCATGCCTCTCTGTGCTACACAGGTCACAAGATAGAGAGCAGACTGACAGAGGGATACTGAAAACAAGAGCTAACTGAACAAGTAAATGTTCATTACCATTAGGACCATTAAGGCTGATGTGAGCGCCAATTTGGCACGTCAATCTCAATACGCACTGCCTGCGTATTACGATACCGCCACAGGGAGGGAGACAGAAACATGGAGCGGGGGTTACATTTCCCCTCCTTCTAATGCAACTTCGCAGCTGCACTGATACCAAAGACAGAGTCACAAACAGAGAAAATACCAGATATATGCATGAGCATTACAGATGATGACTTTTTGCGGAGGAGGGCTGTGATATTCCCTGCTATTACAGGTGCCATACTGCATGTTTGCATCACCCAGTTTCCAAAGATGAGTGCAAACACTTTGGTGCAACACCCAAGAGAGAACATCATTTACCCAGAGATGTGAAAAACCGGGTGTAATTTACAAATACCCGGTTTATTCAGACAGTTTGATATCCCCAGAGAGTGTTCAAAACTGACGTCGTTGTATACACTGCCTGTCGTTTTTTAACTTTTTGGAGACTTTTATGTAGGATAATCTGAAGAAAGTGACACCCACTTCAACAGGTCGACCAGTCTAACACACCAGTCTTAACGGGACCGTGCTCTTTTGCAGATTCACAACAGTTCCCAGATCGGCTAACACTCCTGGATCCTGCACAACAGCCATACCTACCATAAATTTGACTCTGCTGGAAAGCCCTCAAGTGTCATCACCCCACAGTCCACTGCCATTTGTCTCCTTGCGCCTCTGCACTGTTTGCAGCCAAGGGGAGCACTAACAACACCCATCAACACAGATATTTGTAGATACTACGGAAAAAAAAAAAAAACCCCGAGCTTGCTTCTGTTTCATATGAGATGCCAGCTTGACAGTTACATTTTGCCTTGTCAGTTTCCAAACATTGGGTGCCACCCCCCCCCCATTTTTCTTTTTGTTGCTGTTGTTGTAATTTTTATGTAAAAACTCTTGAGCTCCAGGTGAAACATGGCTGCTGTCCCATCTGAAACGCTGACCTCATTTGAATGACCTTGGCCTCCCTGCGCTGAAAATGTTCCTCCGGGACAGAAAAGAAAAACCGAGAGCGCACTTCATGTGAGCAGAAGAACTGGAGTTCAGTGCATGAGTAGCCTCTCTGAAGTGGAGGTCATAGTGGGCTACACCTAAAATCCAAGGCGTTCCCTGGGAATGACTTACTTTGAAATATAAACCCTTGTGCTCTTTCTAAATTAAACATTATTGTGTATATGACATGATTCATGAAACACTAAATTTTCAGGATTAATTTCCCGACACGTGTTCCAAAGTGTTTTTAAACTTGATGGAGGCAGCAGAAAAACCCCTGCCGGAGTTGTGTGATGTTTATGCTGGATGGGGGAATTTTTCTGTGCAAGCTGAGCAGACGTTTCGGCCACCAGTTCAGTCAGTCAAGATTGCTTTATTGTTACCAGCTGTTGAGTCTGCGGCATATACACTCACCTTTCGCTCCGCGGCTGCTTTCAGAGTCGACTGAGGATATGATTTTACAAGTGCAAAATACTCACTCGACCGCTACCTGCCATTCAAACGTGCCAGGGGCTACTTTACAGTGGGCGCTGGCTCAATTGTCAGGGAAAGAATGGGGTGAAGTCTCCTCGGCCAACATTACTGCGAGGCTGCGTTCATCTACCTATAATAGATGCTGTGTTGATAGGCTGCAGTTTCGTTGCCTGCTAAGATATTTGCTGACACTGCTTGTCACACACACGCACACACACACACACACACACACACACACACACACACACACACACACACACAAATAAAAGTAATAATAATAATAATTGTCAGCAGCTTTAGTGAGGCCAAATACTGTGCAGAGGACATGCTGCGGCCACCAGCTGTGAGGCTGCTGAGCCAAATGACACCTCACTGACCCGCAGACATTAGTGCAATCATAACGCGTCTTGAAATAAATCAAAATCAACGAGTTTGTCTCTGTTTCCCCCTGAAAAGACTTGTCTGAGAGGAAACTTTACGGGGAGTTAAAGGAGAAAAAGTTGTCACCGGCTTTTGTAATTCAGGAGCCAATCAAATCAATGAAAGCAGCATCACGGACATGCTGTAATGTCTTTCGGTCCTTACCCGAAATATGCTGCGGTCGGTCCAGGCAAGTTGAGAAGATACACTATAACTGTGAATGATAACCATCCCAGGAGTAGGTGTCCATCCAGCATTTTGCTGCGGCTCCAGGGCAGATCATTTCGTTTCTCCTGAGTAGCTGTGTAAAATCCCTTGCTCAATGTTCAACACTTCTTATACGGAGAGGAGCTGCGCTGCGCTGCGCTCCTCCCATGAGCAGAAGGAGAGAGAGAGAGAGAGAGAGAGAGAGGGAGGGAGAGGGAGGGAGGGGGGAGTAACAGGGCAATACATACCCAGAGCTGAACTGATTCACAATTCACTTGCAGGTTTCAGACAGATAAATCATCTTAAACGTCTTAATTTATGATTGGCGTGACAGTCTCTCCTCTGTGGGCGTTTGAAGCCGTCAGTGTTCTGCGCAGCCCGAGGTCAGTCTGAGCAGGCTTGTACTGGATGATAAAATACTCGTTTACCTTCAGTGACAGTATATTTCCAGAAAGGCAGAAACCTGCAGCTGGCCTAATCGAGCGCAAGCAGCATAATGCAGCAAAACTAGTCCATGTACTGCACTACATAGAAATGGATGACTTCCAAACTGGATGAAACTTTGTTTTAATGGACTTTGCATGTTTGAACTAGTTTACTTGTGTTTAATGGTGGAGAGTAACTAATTACAGCTGCTAAAAAGCAACTGTACTTAAGAACTCAGGTATTGCTCTACGGTTTTGACACAGCAGACAAAACAATCTCACCACAAGGGCAACACCACCTGCTGAGGAAGATCATGTGATACAATCAAAAGCTTCAGAGGAGCTACTACTGTAACCGGACCTTGTGGTGAGATTGCTGTTTCCAATGTGCAGACTAACTTTGAGTCTCAAGTTCTGACATACCTGTACTTGATCTAAGTACGTTATTAAGAATGCTATTTCCATTTTATGCGAGGACAGTTCTACAACACATTCCGCCACATTTGTTTTAGTTATTGCGGGGTTAAGACTTCACATAGAAAACATGTGATGGACGTAAAATATGATGCATTGTTATAGACTAAATTAAACAAACTCAATCAACAGTACAAAGTCGTTACATTAGCTCCACCTAGAACAACTGCCGAAGTAAAATGCTAATTACATTTAGTGCATCAGTATTAACAATCCAATAACATAAAGCACTCACAGGGGACTTTTTTTCTGCATACACTTTTGACACTACATGTACAGAGCATATTTCTGCACCTAAAGTTTTACTTACAGTAGGTAAGATTTTGAATGCAGAATTTTTTACATTGTGGTATCCCTACTTTCACTTGAATCAATGATCTGAATAATTCTCCCACCACAATATACAAGGTTCATGCTGGCTCAAAGTTCAGTTGTAGACTTTCTTTTAAACTAGTTCATATGTTGACCCATGTGTTGCCATATCTGTGCTGATTACATCTGTGAAAAATACATCATCTGCTGCAGAGAAGGCTTCCTATGCAGTAGATTCTGGTTGAAGTTTGTCTGTTGAAGTGAAATATCAGTCTGGTCTTGCCTTTTGCGAGAAACAGTGATCAGTCCTCCTGAACCACATGTGCTGAAGTGAGTTCATCCGCAGTTCACAATGAAGAAAGAAAATGAGTCCGCAAATATAAATGTAGGCAATGTCACAATAACTGGAAAATGAAACCTTTAATCACTATGCAAAATATCATATTGAAGACCATAAATCAATTGTCAAACTATCAGTCATTCTGGCAAGTAATCTGAACCCAGGCAGGCCTGCTCTTGAAAAATATTTACCCTTCCTACGCATTTGATTGCATAAGATTTGGAGATTACCATAACTTTTAGTTATTGTCTCTCTAATATGCAAATAGTACTGACTAACTTGAATTTGAAAGTTTCATGTTTGTAAAATACACAGCCTACATGAACACATAGTGTAGCAATGCTTCATTGGATTCAACAATGAGTTGTTTGACAAAAAAAATTAAAGAATTAAAGGTTAATATTCTTTGTTTTTCCAATTTAATGTATTATGTCAAGACTTAATAGATGGCTAAACTGTAGTTATTTACAGGAACATTTCACTGGCGGGACAGCAATATTTACAGATTTCTTCTGTCTGCATGGTCAGCAGATTTGTTGACTAAAGTTGACCTCTTGATTTGTAAACAATATCCACCGACTGTTTGCCAGCAGAGAATGTCTTTAGTCAGGGACAACCCTACTTAACTCCTGTGTAAACACCTTTCAGTGGCTCAGCTACCACCTGACAACTTTTGTGTCCGCACACACCTTGATTTCTGGCACGCAAAGAGAGCGAAGTGACTGAACTTGGGAAGAGTCCAGGTTCTCTCAGCTACACCTGGGGAGCACTCCTGCCAGGTTTTCGGGATGAAGTCTATTCATTCCCAATCTCAAAGAATATCCAGCCCCTTCACCGGAGATCACAAAAAGCCACAGATGGGCGAAGTAGCTTCGCGGAGCCAAGTTTCTACTTACTGTGTGTAAACAATATAGCGCCTCATATTGGATATTAATGTTTGATAATTACAGTTGCATTTTTCACAAAATATAGGATCTCTGATGATTATTCCCATCAACAGATCCCAAGTTTTTAGCATAGTGTTTAAGCGCAAGGTCGTTACTTGAGCATGAGTGGACATGACTGGTTGACTTTCAGCATTGTGGAAGGCTTTTTTTTAAGCCAAAGTTTGATGTTTTTGGAAATATGCTTATTCGCTCTCTGTCACTGAGTTAGATGAGAAGATCAATACTACTCTCTTATCTCTCGATTAAATATAAGGCTACAGCCAGCAGCTGGTTACTTTAGCTTAGCACAAATGCTGGAAACAGGGGTAAAAAGTTAGCCTGGCTCCATCAAAAGGTAAGAAAGTCCACCTACCTGTATCTCTAAAGCTCACTCATTGTACCTCGTTTGTTAAATCCATACAAGAACCGTGGTGTAAAAGTTGGCAGTGTTTGGCTCTGAGCAGCTGCCAGGCAACCAGCAGACACCCAAGGAAGTGAAGAAATAGTCCGGCACATAATCTCCAGTAAAAACAGTGAATTGACGTATGTACGGTCTGATTTTTGTGCAGATTAAACAAACAAGATATAGCTTTAGCTTTAGAGCTGCTAGTGGGCGGACTTTGTTATCGTCAAACAGAGCCAGGATGGCTGTTTCCCGCTGTTTCCAGTCTTTATGCTAAGATAAGCTAACCTGCTTCTGGCTTTAGTTTCATATTTAATGAAAAAATATAGAGTCGTATCAATCTTCTCATCTAAGTCTCTGACAGAATGCAATTTAGTGCATTTCCAAAAATGTCAAAATTTTCTTTTAACATTTTCAAATGTAAACGAAATGCTGCCTAACTTTTTTCACACCAGATTATTGATACACACTCGTATAAACGATTAGTCAATGCAGCAACAGCTAAGGATGTAAGTCTTAAAAATTGGCTTTTTGCATGATTTCATTTTCAACTCATGCTCAATATCATTTTAGAATGAACACAGGTGAGCACATGAAAGCACAAGAATGCCCTTTTTTCAACATTATAAGCTTGTCAGTCATTCCTAAAGGGCAGTTATTCAAAAGCTTATAGGCCCCCAGTAAGGGCCTTGCTTCTTAATAACACCTGGTTTTAAGGAGATCAGCAGGAGGGTTTGTTAGTACATGACAAGAATGGACACTAATCCCAAGCAATACCCACTGGTCCTGCATGTCTCTTGAGTGGGATAATTGATTCCCACACCCTTCTTAAAACACACTCGCCCCCTCTTCTCAGACCCAGCAACCAAGAAAACAGAGCTTGTTTCATTCTGATGTCGAGGGAACACGGCCAGGAGGACAAAAGGCTGGGGTTTTTTACCAGGGCTCCTATGAGGGTCGAAGTGAGGGCTGTCATAAGTGTTGTAGGTGGTAGCAGAAATTTGTTTGGTAATGGACACTAATCTCTTTAGGCTGTCAGGAGTGATTCCCTCCCTGCTATTGGAGATTCTACTTTATCTTCCTCTACCATTTTCTGCCTCTTGGATTCTCTCTCAGAAGCTACCGCGCATATACAGTATAGGTGAACAAAATGCATTTTAGATGTGAATATTATAGATCCTCCTGAAAAACAGACATATCAGATATCCATGAGAAAGTCCCCCTTTATGAACAGTGCAGAAAAGTCAACTTTGTTTGAGCTCCAAGTGTGACTAGAATACTCAGTTCAGATTAGAGTGTTAGCCTGCAGTGTTACATTTCTTTGCAATTACAATGAGGTTCCTCTGGGCATTGAGGTTAGTCTGTGCACCGACTATTCAAATGAGATGGAATGTGTTGTAGGATGTTGATGAAGTTTGAGGTATTTCCTTAAAAGGAGCAATACCCTAAAATGCATTCAAAACATTTCGACAAACAGTATATGACAAAGACTGTGTGCAGGGCACCTGTTGCATGTCAATGTTTATTGGACAAGGGATCCAGAAAGATGTAGATAATTAATTTAACGTAAGACAGATTGTATCTCTTTGAATGTTATGCAACATGCAGAGTTCTCATAAAATGTGGTATTGTATTTTACATTTTAAAAAGAAGTCATTTTGAGTAAAGAGCAAAGATCAGATTCCTCCTCCCTCTCCTCAGAGTCTTATGTATTAGCCTTGGTCTGACCTTGTCTTGATATCACATCCCTGGAGAGGAATGTAAATCGTATCCGTCCAATCCCAACCCAGTTACCACCAAACTCCTCGTTCTCACCACCCCTACTTCACTGCAGGGCCACATGATCTTTTCCATGTACCAGACGTAATTTGTGGCTTAGGTTTGGAGGCTGACGGTGCGTCTGCGCCACTCTGCTGTTTCAGGCGTCGGGTGCACCATGTGCAGCAGTTCTCAGGATTCAAGAAAAGTCCGTCCTTAGGGGCTGGAGAGGTAGCTGTTGTTTTTGAAACCTCAGTACAAGCACTATCAACCTTCTCTTTTGGTTTGACTGCATCCTCGGCAGAAAAACGAATCAGATACTGCGAATGAATGGAGATTAAAGGAGGTTAAAAGGGAGCAAGCAGCAACCTTTTCGCAATTCCCAACAAAAAATTAACCAAATTAAGAAAAAATACCAACAATAAAGCTCTACTCACAGCTTATAAGATTACTGAACTCTGGCCTAATCATGTTTCCCAGATTCACCTTGTGTGCAAAAAAAACAAATCAGTAGCTGCAGTTTAAAGGAGGAGCACCTCACTATCAAAAAATACCATAGTGGAACTTAATCCCAGTGCTTCATTTGTGGCATGTAACCTATGGTCCATGCACATTTTCTTGTGAAGTGTTATGACACACTTGAGCCAAATTGTATGTGAGCATGTGGTGGCTTGTCCGTTCTTGAAAGCGTTTAAGTAGGCACATCTAAGCTGCTGCTGCTGTGTAACTGTGAGTTGAAACATGAAATACCTTTAATGCAAGGTGAAATGCTTGGTGGAGTGAAACTGGAGAGAAACTGTTTCCAAAGGTATCTTTCAGTTTATTTTGTCAACATTTTTATCCCATTGGCAGCCAACAGCTTTGCTCATTCATGCATTAATTACATTTCATTTCTTGCAAACAATGACATTAACATCTGACATTAATATCAAACCACCGTCTACTAGGTCTTTTATTGCCAAAGCCGCATGATACAATCCACACTTTGGTTTCCCAGCAACCTATGAAACACCCTGCTTGAATGGTGTTTACAGAATCGCAATTTTCTATTTGCCCTTGAACAAACACGGCCATTCATCCAGGTTGACTTCATTTCACTGGAGAAAGCATCTACAATGACACATCACAGTCTCAACAGTAAAAGTAGTGACATGTGAAGAGTCAGAGCCAGGAAAGTACAGGTTGCTTTACGTAGACAGACGATATGGTAGATGTATAGTGAATGGGTCGTGCTCTTGACCAACAGGTGGTGTTGATGGAATGGTATGATCTGCTTTACTTAGCGTTAATGAAACAAGACAGAGTCCAACTGAGCAGCTGCAGCCAGTGCAGCCTCCCTCTCAGCTGATCGCGACCTGGGATGACCCAGCGAAAAGTGTCATTGTGAGGAGAAGACCAGAGAAGGAGAGGCAACTGAAGGAAGGTGGAGAAGTGTGGACTTTCTCTGTCTCAGCAGTTGATAAAAAACACTGCACCCTGATATGACATGCAGGGCCGTTCCTTTAATTAAGCTGCATTGTCTCTTTCTTGTTTTCTGGCTTCATCCTGCTGGCTTAATGTGTGACCTCAGCGCTAACACAACTATCTGAGTCCCTCTAAGGAAAAACCTTCTGACCAAAGACTCCCACCACAGACTGTTTAAGACTTAAGTTGTAGACAGAATGAGACTTTACAGGCTACACATTCAGACAGGCAGAATCATTTTAGGTCTTCAGGTGCATCCATTTGCTTCTCATGGGCTCAGATATTAGTTGTGACTACTTAAAACTGCAGGATTAAAACCAAACCAGACATCTGTTTTACTGCTTTTACATCTTTCTGTGGCTTTTGATCCCTTTTAACTAAATGTATTAAGTATTGGGTACTGTTTTAGAGTACATTTGTGTGGCTAAAGGGAACAGTAAAGCCCTTTAATACCCATTTTACTTATGGAGTACCACAGGGATCAGCCCTCGGTCCTTGAATATTCTCCATCTACATTCTGCTTTAAGTCAATTTCTCTTCCATTTAAGATATAGATAATTCTCAGATCTACTTCTCTTTGATTCAAATTATCTTAAACTTCTTTCAGTTAAACTCTAGTAAATCAGAAGTTACTATCAATGGTTCAGATTGTCACACGTAGGGTCTTCATCTTTAAAAAAGCCACATTGCAGAAATGTCAGGTCACATTTTTACCAGCAAACTTAAATCTGATCTTCATACAAGCTTAAATTTGATCTTGTTTTATCTTCATGGTTCAAATCATTTTCATCAAACCGGTGACCCCTTGCACCCTTTTTGAAAGCATCTGCATTTGTTATGTTTCTCCACTAATTTATTTAGGGTGTTCCTTTAATTTGTCATTGATTGTAACTCAACTGAACATCTAGCCTCATTCTGAACTAACATACTCTACAGTGACGTGCTATAGGCGTGTTCTGAGCTCAAACACAACAAATGTGACCTCAGCGACTACCAGGACAGTTTACATTAAGATTTGGAAGTTGTCTCCCATGATTTCTCTTATCAGAAGCCTTTTTACACCCTGTATTACCAAGAGTAGAGCAAGTGGGATAGGGACGTCAACGCCTGTGGTAATGCCCATCCTGAAGATAAAGCCAAAGCAGAGGCAGACCCTTTGCTTTGTTTCCATTGTCTGGAAACAGGCGGACAAGTACAAGGGGGAAGGTGATGAGTTCTTTCCAGGTGTGAGCTTGTGGGGTGTGTTGCGAATTTCTGAGGCACAACTCTCCTCCCTTTCTCTTAGAAAGATTATAGTTCAAACAGAGTTGGTAACACAGAGGCAAGAGTCATTGCTTACAAGTCCTGCTTCTGTCTCTCAAAGAACACATGAATTTATTTTTAATGTTCATTTACAGAAAAGAGCATTTAAAGTAGCAGCACAGAAGAACAGATAAAGTAGGATAGCAACTAATTAGCAAGATCAATTTAGATTCTCACGATGCTAAGCTTAGTTGTTTTTTTTCCCCTCTTTCACGTTTGCTTGAACTAAACAGAATTAATACATGGTCATGATCTGTGATGGATAATCCATCACAGATCAGGTCTGTCTTAATATTAAGTCTTATATGTCTGTTACTCAAAATCTCTAAAATATACAAAAAATTATTTATAGCCAAGTTGCAGCTGAATATTGAACACAAACACAAAAGGATAAGATATGACAAGATAAGATAAGATAAGATGAACTTTATTAATCCCACAGGGGGAAATTTGCATCATCACAGCAGCAGCAGGATATAGACAAGGGTAGGTTCAAGTGTAGTAAAAAGAAAGATATTTACATCATCAGTGTATTTACATGAGGTGTAATATTACACAATGTTTACATGAGGTGTAGTATTGCACATACTTTAAGGAATAGTGAATAAAAAGTTCTAATGCAATTTTATCTAAATTAACTTAACTTGCCTTACCTTGAAAAATACTCCGTAAGGGCCACATGTGCTTCCAGTTGAGATTTTTCTTTTTTCTTTTTTTTCTTTTTTTTGTTGTCTATTATGAAGTCCAGCAGTGACAGTAGATAGTATAATTCCATTACAATGCTGACATCTAGTGGTGCTGTCACATTTGTACACAACACAAATCTTCCACTGTTCACTTCTGTAGCTGCTTTTATCAAATCTCCCTTGTGTATTTGTTGCAACTTATTAAGACGCTCAGATGCACAAATGAGCATTAACAGCTTCATGGCACATTAGGAAAATATTCATGGAAAACTGTGTGAAGTAATGAAAAGGTGATTAGTTCAATATTTGTGTATGGTGTGAGGTTAGCGTGTCTGTGTTATGTCAAACAGAGGGAGTCAGACTGAGGCCTGTGATGCGGAGCAATGACAAGGCTCGCTTGTCGGACATGACTCTGTACTAATGGCATTTCGCTAAATTACATCATCATCACAGTGAGGTCACCATGGGCACACAGAGGTGCCATGATGGCCTTGTGTTTGCTCAGAGTGGAAAACCCGAATGGAGGGACCGCAGAGACAGAGGCAGAGTGGTGGGAAATGTACTAAACTGATTATTTTTGGAAGCGTGTGACTAATTAATTAACTTTAACTTATTCAAAACTAGTTGATTTTTATGGGATGTACAAGTTTAACACCATTTCAGACACATTTTTACACTTATTTAGTAGCTTGTTGAACTACATTATCGTCACTTTCTGGCATTTTCTTGCCATAAGCTGAACGGGCATCACATTTTTCTCATGAATTTAACTCCCTTGCTGACTTGGCCTCGAAGTCAGTGCTGACAGCGCACTGTGAGAGAAAAAAAGGGCCTACTTCATAAATGATCTAACTTCTCACTTCATGCCTCCACAATCCAGTTTACCCCCTCTGCAGCTGCCCAGACCCTCTCGCTCCTCCTCATTTAGTGGCAATGTCTGAAGTAGTCAACAGAACCAATATTTACTTTATGACGATGATTATGATTAGCAGCATTTTAGTGTTGTAGCTGGTCTTGTTGGTCTAATTTTAACCGCTTTATAAACCTCTGTGCGGGTTAATCTGCACCAGTGCATCATATATTATCAAGTGATTATACAGGTTTTTCTGTGTAAAATATACAAAGTAAATGGTAACTATAGCTGCCAAATAAATGTAGCTGCAAAAAGTAAAAAACTTCCCTGTGAGATGCAGTGAAGAAGTAGTATAAAGTAAAACTAAGATAAGTTCAAGTACATCATACCTGTGTCTAAGAACAGTCCTTCAGTGAATGTATTTGAACCAATGGATGTGAAAGCAGTGAAACGTGCCTTTCAGCTCCAAGTGTCTTTGCCTGACTTGCAGTGCGGAACTCTCTCCACTAGATGGCGCTAACATCTCGTCTACACGCTGCCTCCAGGGGCTTTAGGGGCGTTTGTACCATGTTTTGGCTTCTCCAGGAGACTCAATAAAGTTTCAAAACATGAACCCCTTTATTGAAATTGGAGGACAACGACAGGCTTGACTGAATAAATAATGCATGACTGCACGACACATCAAAGGACAAGCGAACATCTGGAAGGCAAGGATCAGGCAAATCAAAAACCAAAGAAATGATCCATTACACCTTGGTTTGGAGATTGGTTTTACAAATACTGTAAAGGGTAAAAAAAAAAAAAAAACTCCCTGTACTCAGATATGTTGTGGATCTTTATCTCCCAAACGCATTTATGAGTCCAAATTCGTTTGAGACAAGGAAAGTAAAATTCAAAGTCAACAGCTTGTGGGGAAAAAAAGAGAGATTTAAAAGCTTTTGAAAAAAAAATTATTGGAATTAAAAAAAATCGTTTCTTTTGTAAAATTACAAAGGGGTTACAGTCGCCAACAAACACGCAGTCCGCTGTGGGCTCAGCGCTGCTCAGCGCTGTCTATTATTAAATAACTGAATCAAAATTTAAACATGCCTTTCACCCAAAAGCTCCCGCTTAGTGGAGAAAAAAAAACCCCAGCTTCTTTAATATGCACATTTCATTTCTCAGACTGTTTGTCAAAACTGCTGTCGCCCCTCTGGTGTGAACATTTCATTTTTCAGTCCCCCAAAACCCATAATGTGGAAAAAGTCCAAATTTATTATCACTGTTTATCAGCCCATCAAATAATCACTTGTATTAATATTTGATAGCCTAACTAAACAATAATACAGGCTGACCTAAATAAAAGAAAATCAACGTTTCCAAGAAAAAAAAAAAGGTTCAACTGAAGGAATCACTTTCGATAAATTTAGAAAATGTCTTTTTGTTCCCTCCATACAAAATCCATTCGTCACTGATGTTGCACAACTTGGACAGTTTTTTTTTCGTGTGTTTTTTTTAATGATCTTCAGATAAGCATCAGTGCCTGTAAATGGAGAGACCGGTCCATCTCCTACTAGATCAGCTATCAACAGCCACTTGACACTGAGAAAGGGAAAAGACAGGCTGCCATTTAAACTCAGCGGTGCGGCCAATTTTAACGGATATTTTCGTTGGAGTGAGCAGTCTGGCAGCTTGACATGCAGGCAGCTTTACAGCAGGGCTCCTCAAGCTGTGAACGCAGCACACTGGCAACAGTGCATGAGTTAATATTTGGGGGGGAAAAAAAGAACAACTTTTCCCCTCTTTAATTTATCCTCAAAATATGACCTATTTTTAACTACACCTCAGGGTGCCTTTCATTTAAGACGATAAGAACATCAATATCACTGTTTTTTGACATCTCACAACCCCAGAGCATAAATTAAAACCACATCTAGTGTATTGACAGAAAAGCCAAAGACTATAATTTATTTTTCACATATTAAAGAATAAATAAAAGCACCAGACGCCCAAATCCTCAGAGGAAATTCTAATAGGAATTTAGCCGTTTGGTCTAGATTTATTCAATCCACATCAGTCTGTAGGAAAAACTTCCAAACTTCTAATTTTTACATTCGTGGCAAACAGGCACAAATAAAGGACGGGAGACCTTAATAATGGTCTCAAGCAATTCACACATATTTATTTCTGCATTTTAGAAGCTTCAAGCCAGGGAGTGAAATCCGGACAGGTTGTTATAGCTACGCAATCCACAGGGGTTCCGATGTCTATTTAAAACCCCTCGGACCCTCCCTCTCTCCTTTAAACAACATTATATATCACACACACTGCATGCTAATGCGACCAATTCCCAATGAGCACTAAAACACATCTTAAAATTGTCTTAGTTCAAACTGCCTGACTAGGCAACAGAGGGAACATATCATCAGAATTCCCCCTTTGGCAATACCTGCTGATTGGGTCCTAAAAAAAAAAAAAAAAAAAAAAAAAAAAAAGCAAGCAGCTTTTAACTTTTAATATTTGGCTCGCGAGTTCTGCCACGAGCAGTCGCGAAAGGTAGATTCTCCCTCAGTTTGAGAAGGACAGGAATAAAAATCCATCAGGGCAGATTGGTCTTTTTTTTTTTTTTTTCCCCCCTCTTCAGTTAAAATCTCTGTGCGCGTCAGAGCGCGCATGTAAGGCTTTCTGCTGGAGATGTTTTGTGAAACTTTAAGGATGATATACCTTGGATGTTTCCTGTTGCTCTGTGGGCTCACGCATGTCATGGCAAGTTATCCCATCTGGTGGTAAGTTTTATTCTCATCGCGTCCCAGACTAATGGCGACGCGTTTTTTTTTATTTATTTATTTATCCATTCATTCATTCGTTTATTTATGAATGTTGAGGAGTGTCGGATGATCCGCCTCTGTGTCAGTTTGAGCGGGTTTGGGATATGATTTCGATTCTGACAGCAGCGGAACATTTCGGCGGACTGGCGGTGAAGTGGTTCCACGCTTGATTTTGAGACGCCTGACGCGTGTTAACTATCTGGGGTGCAAAAGGGATGGCTTGAAAAACGCCCGACGAGCGTTGATTCAAGGAGCAAAAATACGTGAGTCAGTGATGCTTTCAATTTCAAAACTAAGGCAGAGAATCGAGCTGTGGGGTCCCGTGGTTATTTGGTTATTGCGGTTATTTTTGAAGCCACGGACTCCGACATTTTGCACCATGAACAATGCAATTTGACTGAGAGCACATTTTCATATTCGGAGTGCAGCAGGTGCAAAGTTTGTGTGCTTACAAGTGTGTGAATGTGTGTCCACGTGTGTGTGTGTGTGTGTGTGTGTGTGTGTGTGTGTGTGTGTGTGTGTGTGTGTGTGTGGCGGGGGGTCAAAGTGGCACAGAACAAGGATGAAATACGAAATCTTGCCCAGAGTTTGGCCTTAATGCTTGGGATGCTTAAACATAAAACATACTGTATTTGCATAGCCTATGTTCTATGCAGTGTATATTAACTGTGGTAATGTCAGGAGGATAGTCATTGCCACGTTTGAAAGAGAATAATTCAATTTTTCTTATCAGACCTGACACGCTTCTATCACTTTTAGGTAAACTCATCTGAAGGCTTAATAACCTAATTCAAAAAAGTTTGACAAGTGGTAGCAGCGTTTGCTGTCATGAATATGGATGTCCCAGGCAACCACTGTTTTTTTTTCCCCCCATCAGTTTCTTCAGTTTTCTTTCCCAAATGTTCTCAGAAATAAAATTTAAAAAAACGTGAAAAATCGCATTGCGTTTGAGGACTGCAGCATCTCACATTCAGGACACTGACAAAAACTCATGTCTTTCTTGCGTTTTCTTTCTCTCTTTTACTACACAAGAAGCAACAAGTCACGACAGAGCGTGCACTAATGAGCTTGTAGCTTAATGGTACAAAAGCCAAATTATCCCTCATATTTAAAAAAAATTAAGGACTTGACAAATATTGTCACCGATTTCCAATATCTGCTCACATTTTCATTTTCTGATAAATATGTTCATCCTCTGGAGAAGCTTTTGTCCGGTTTCACAGTGTTGATCCATCAGCTGCACTCATCAATCATGAATGTCTTTTTAGACATCTACAAACAAATAATGCCAATTTTTTTTTTAATGATTCATTCAGTGTTTGGGGTTGCTTAGATATTGGGTGTACACTAATCTGCTTCCCTTAATGGGTCCCCTGGTGGTATTACTGATTTGAAACTAATTACATGCTCAGCTGGAAGGAAATCCTGATGTAACAGCAGGCCCTCTGGACCAAGAGATGGAAAAAAAAAAAAAAAACTGACCCAAATCAGTATAAATCTAAAAGTCAACACATGCAGTCAGAGTGAATTCTTTTCCTACTCAACTGATCTTCAGTATATTTGTTGGACAGTCTGTGTTTTACCATCCGATATGAGTGTGTTTTGCACTTTTTTGTCGGATGCCAGTGCAAGTGCATGTTGAATTTCAATCTCCCTAGGAGCCTTTTTTTTTTAAATTTCTTTTCTGTGAAGCCAGTTATGAATGACACAGTGGAAGGCAGGTTTCCACTCTGTCATAACAGAAACCCCGCAGCATGCCAAGAACTAACTTCTGTGTTGATGGTTTGATTTTGGAGAGTGGGTCAGGTCATTGATTGAAGAGTCTAACTACGGAAGCAAAAGAGTGTTAATTAAACATAACAGGGTTAAGTTAGCTGTATCATTCCTACCAATACAAGCGATCTTTGGCAGCAGAAGTAGCACATGAAGTCACCTTTGAGTTCTGACTTTTTGAGGTAATGCAAGACTGCTGATGTATTTTTTTTCTTTCGTGGCAACTCATCCCAAGTCAAAAAACGCGGTTCCTTTTGGATTGCACTCACTGTGCCTGCGCTGTCGTTCCGTTTGCAAGCAGCATGTCAGCTATCTCAGAGCTATCACGTCTGGGTAAAGCAACTCGGGGTATTTTGCTGAGAGAAGCGGCTGAACTTGGCCTCAAGTGGCCATTGGAGCGGCATCACACTCAACCTCCGTGCCACAGTAGTATGCAGGGGTACGGATCTGCACTAAGACAGGTTCATGTCTGTCTCTTCTCGACCTGCCATGACATAGCCTGGCTGCAGACGCCACCCCGCCACCCCCTTCCCTAGTCCACCCCACCTTAGAAGATAAATACCTGGAGGTGAAAGCTTGCCGCACATTCCTTTTCCCAAACATATTCTCTTGATGTCAAAGTCGGCTCCAAGGCCCCAGGGCCCACAACTAAAGTGGTAATTCTAAGGTACCCTGCTTGGGCTTGCTGAAATATGCATTAAACCTGTGCTGGATACACTTAGATGAGAGGGGGAAAGTCTGTACTGAGACAAAAATTGAATGTGATATATGTTTTGCTTAAGTATTTATTTATAACAGTTTTCGCTGAAGTGTTCATTCGACAACATAAATCTTACAACATTAGTGAATCATCTGTGTGTTTAACAATTTCCCTGAACATCAGTTTCTCTAGAGGGCAGCTGGTCTGAGGAGATAAATGGATTTTTCATAGGGAATGGGAACAGCAGTCATGTTTAAATATTTGTTTGTAGCTGGTATCTAACTGCACACTTCTCAATGCAATAGCTCCTGAAAAAAATCATAAATCATCCCTGATGGAACATGCCCTGCCTCCTCTCTTAGGCCATTTCCTAACACAGGAAGAGGTGGCATGGATTACTCAGCCCCACTGAGACAGACACAGAGACCTGCATGAGTGGAGCAACCGAAGCACATTGACTCATGATGGTTTTGTATGACAAGGTTCAGGAGGATGAGCTGGCAGAAATGCCTGCAAAAAGATACTCACAGGTGTAGTCCTGAGGAGTACTAAGGCCAAGTGTAAACTCCCATGTCTCTAACAGAGCAAATCACATGGCAAAATCTAGAGTTTTCCAGCTGTCATTACTGCCTTGATAGGAGCTGATTTCTGGTGTTGAGGTCATGCATTTGGTCATTCACTAATACATAAATCTTCTCCAAAAAATGGAGTTTATGAGAATGTCCATGAAAACTCAGAGGTGTCACATTTTTATCTTCTGAAGAGGAAAAAGGAAGCAGAGGAGGTTCAGGACTAGACTGACAAGGGGCTACTACTTACAAAAACTGCAGGCCTGCAGCACTTGCTTTCACCTCCCATCAGTCCCTATAAACATCTCATAGCGGTGAACCTCTGATCTGTTGTTGTACATTGTACATTTCTGCTGTGTTTGTTGTGTGTAATTGGGGCGAACCATAAGTCTTCACCGGTTTGGGATGTGGACTCAGGTTTCTACTGGGAACGATGTGCTTCAGGGTGCGTGGACTGACAAGGGCCAAAGGGAGGTCAGTTTGTAATAGGAGTGCCACTGTTTGCTGATGGATGCTGTAGACAAACTGCAGACAAATGTGATTTCCTCTGGAGTCATTTACAACTTGTCATTGCTCGCTTACTGGATGTCTCATTTATGATTAAGTACAGCGGTCTAGTCTGTAGAAATTAGGCAAGAAATTCTGTCAAAACCAGTGTGACACATAAATCTGACATTTGCTGTATAATTCACTTAAAAGGTCAGCCGATGGCTTACACACACCTTGACACCTGACAGACAACATTAAAGCGTGATCTTAAAAACGAAAAGAAATCAGCCTTTACATTTCAGTACATAATTGAGGTATTCAAGGTCAACTTGTTGGAAGCTATGAGAAGCCAGGGGTCATTTCGCCGAGGAGATCTTCTCTAGGGTTGTGGGGTTTTAAAGAAAGCAGCCTGAGGCCAGTGTCAGGAGTTTTGGTAATCCTGTTGTGATCAGCGATTAGTCCTTGAACAACAGTGAACAGGTCAACAGATAATGAGCTAACTGAGTGGCAAAGGACTGCAAACCTGCTCTTGCTCTGACTTTGTGCAAAAGCTACAGTAACTGTTATCAGGCCCATATCACTCAGGGGAGGGTATGCAGACTACCGCTACCAGTGTTTGTTCTTTAATAGACAGATGATGTGAAATGAGGACTCGTCTGGATTGCCAACAAGCCGCTTTGTAGCTACTCTGCAGGGCACTTTTCCAAAGATAATAGGAACTGTGATATTAAATGATCAAGTAGTCAAAATATCGATTTTGGTGACGTTTCAATCAAAACTGAACAGCTCAGGTCAGCAGGTCATGCATTTATAGAAAATGGTATTTGTTTATCTTAATTATAGATAGATAGATAGATAGATAGATAGATAGATAGATAGTATAGGCCAATAAAGCTGTCTGTGATGTGGAAATGCCAACAAATAGACGAATGGTCATGTACAGGCACAGTGCGGCAAAATGTTCCTTAAATTGGCTCATTTACATACTATACAATGGTGCGATGGATATCCCATTTCCGTGATAACTAGTTACTAAAATCTTAATTAAGAGAACACAGAAAATAAAGTCAGAAAGACAGAGAGAAAGCAATAAAGGCAGTGAGACAGAGAGATGTAATCAGTGAACCAAGTTTGCACTTGTTGTATCCCAGAATACCTTCCTCAAAGGAAAAGGGGGGTTGGGTTCAGTGTTACTCTTAATACACTCTCTGAAGTTTCAGTGTAGGGTTTGCACTCTTATTACCCTAAGCTGAAGGCCTGTTAAGTGTGCGGACAGTTAATAACAAGGTGTAGTTTTCCAAGTTGTCAGCTTAAGGTCTATGAAGACCTCTAGATGCATTGCGGACTTTCATCTTAAACAGAAACAATGCCTGCTTCTGTGGCAACAGGGCTGCAATTTCAATACACACAAAGGCCAGGTGTCTGCAGAAAGGGTAGTTGAAGGGATAAAGGATGGAGGCCTAATGGTAGCATCTGATACAGCAAATAAACACACACAATCAGACATACACAGATGTAAAATTACAACGCGCCTCAGGAGGGAAATCAGTCTTTTACTTCAGTGGTGGTAAATCAATAGCTAAAGACGCAGACAGAGAGCAGGATAAGATGCAGTCATGAAAAAGCACTGACATTGTGACTTCCCCTCTCTTTTAGGTCACTAGCAGTGGGCCACCAGTACTCATCACTGGGTACTCAACCTATTCTTTGTGGCAGCATTCCGGGTCTGGTTCCCAAACAGCTGCGTTTCTGCCGGAACTACGTAGAAATCATGCCCAGTGTGGCTGAGGGGGTGAAGATTGGCATCCAGGAGTGCCAGCATCAGTTCAGAGGCCGACGCTGGAACTGCACCACAGTCAATGACAATCTGGCCATTTTTGGGCCAGTGTTAGATAAAGGTAATGTTACAAAGCAAATGACTGGTTTTCATGCGAATTCTGACACATATTAGAACTTTCTTTCCTCTTCCTTTCTCTATTTTTCTGTCATGTAAGTAACTTGTATGTGTGCCTCAGGCCCATAGCCAGGTAGTTTCCGCCCCCCCAAAATTACTGCTCTTGTGATTAGCCACCGTCCCTATGGTCAATTTGTCTCAGGCGTGCTTAACAGAGGTCAAAGATATCATCTAAATTCACAATTTAAAGATCAGGTAACAGTACTGGCTTGCCTAGATGGCATTTATAATGGTGCTACTTACCCATAAACAAGCCAGAGTTAAATTACCGCAGTAAGAAGCAGTCAGAAATTTACATAACCAGGAAACATATGACAAACATTGGATCAACAGGGTCTGCAGGAAAACAAAATGAGCAGACCCGGTTTCATCAAGTAAGACCAAGTTTTATGTATAAATTATCTTTGACTTTTAGTGACTGTATGTAGCATTACACCCACAGTGTAGTTGATAATGATATCTGACCCCACTGTCCCCAATTTGTGTTTCTTTGTTTCTGGATGTTATATCCCCTCTTAATTTCTTGGAAATTTTTGGTTCTTCAAACCACCTGAAAAAAAATTAAAGTGACGTATTGTTTCCTTATGATGTGTGTCTAAGTGTGGCTGTATCTTTATTAACTCTTCCATTAACAATCCAATATTCTCCGTCTTATATTTGCATCAGAAAAGCTGCATTCCCTGCGTGCATCATTCATTATGCTCATTCAAATCCTTGTTTAAATAGACTTTGGACTGAACAAGCTCTAAGCGGGCTGTATGCATGAAATAATGTACACAATTAAGACGAGTGAGTTCTGTCTTGTTGGAGTTTTCTTTAGGAGGAAATCCCCTGTGATTGTTCTGCTGTACTTTCCCCCGGCGGATCTTATAAGATTTTGAACTAAGTTACAGAGTTTTCCGAAATACATTTTTCCCATTAGATTTTCTGATGATGTCAATTCAGGTCTAATCATGGGCTCGGGCTGTAGAAATCCCCGCCGTACGATACAAAATCTGGAAAAAAAAAAAACCACACACGAAACCAAGACCAAAAAATTATTTATAAATCCATATTTAACTGTATTCAGGAGTTGAGAACTTTGTTCAAGGTGGAAATAATCTGAACACTTCAATATCATTAATCTTAAAGCAATAGTTTGCCTGGGAAATTCTTCTAGCTGAATATTAGGCTACAGCCAGTAGTTGGTTAGCTTAGCACCAGAGTGACATTTTTACACTTCGGTTTTGGTACAAATTTAAAAAATAAGTCTTTAATGGCTCCAGTAAGTAGATAAGATGCTTTATTTGTGTGTTTTCTTCTCTTGTGTTGCTTCCTGCTGATTTCCGAATTCAGTTTCAAAATTGAGAATGAGTGCAGAATTTAGGGATTGAGGGTTGGGATCTAAACCTGTCACCATCTTTGCAGAAGACTGATGTAAACACGGGGGGTTGGAGGTTAGTTGGGGCAATTGCTTTTAATAAACTCTTGAGCCAGTTGATAGAAGAGGCTAGGTGGCTAACGATGGGGGTTCTCAATCCGGGCCCTTTTGTGGTGCAAAATGCCACCTCATTTCTCCTATTGCCTTCCCTCCCAGGCCTAAATTGCAGGGGTACTGAGTGGAAAGAGGAGGCAGCTACTGGGCTTTAGTAAATCATTTTGATTGGATTAAGGTCACTGAGGCCCTTAATAATGTGAGAGGTCAAAGTGGCTGGATTAAGTGCCTTTGTCAGAGGCCAAGGAGAGTGACTCAAGGGCTCACAGGCCTTTGATAGGGCTTAGTAGGAGAGGGCTTCCATTTCATTGGATTTGATTGATGCTGGTGTTTGTCTGTGCAACAGGGCCATTGTCCTCACTGGTGTCTGTTTGTCTGCAATTCAGACTGTTATGTGTCGGTTTCCTCCTGCCTTTTTGGGGGGCAAAGCTGAAAGGAAGAGTAGGCGCCTTTATTGGCTTCAGAGGCTTAGTTCCTATCAGTTAGCCCATCACTGGTCATGTCGTCTGCACCTTCACCATGGGCATTAGTTTGTTTTACAGAGGTGGATTAAGCAGACTACTAGATGAATGAAAAAACATGGTTGTTTAAGGAGAGAAGGCAATCCTGTGAATTGCAACTCCAGCTAAAAGAATAAAGTACCGAATTGAAAACATTTTACAGTTTCTGCTTGTGCAAATGCTTAAATCGCTTACAATGGCATGAGTTTACAATCGCTAATACACACAAAGACTCCCCCATCTAAATGCACACTGCCATACTCATAGGGACATATTCTTTCTCTTTTGCATGTTCTTGCTCCCTTACACATGGTTTGATCCTCTCTTTATGTTTCTCTCTCACTCCACACCCCAAATCATGAGCCCTACCTCTAGGCTATGTCTGCGTCAGCACTCATTAATTTACATTAACCAAAGTGTCAAAACATGCTCTGCTGAAATCTGCCTGTGATGAAAGGTAATAGAAAGCTGCGCAGGTGTTCTTAGTCCCCAGAGCCGATCCCAGAGCTGTTTCGGCATTCTTGGTATTTACAGAACACCTACCTACTATATGGGTATAATCATTCTCCAGTTTATGAGTCATATGATAGAATTATTAAGGGCACATTGCTATAAAAAGTGGACAGTCACAACTTCACAGGTGTTACCACCCATACAGGTATAGACATGCACCGTCACTATTCTACTTGAAACCATTAAATTAAAATGAGGGTAATAGGAAACTCCTATTACGTAATCTGTAAAGCACGTGGAGAGAGCTGCAAAGTTTAATGTGGTAGCTCTATCTAAACCTCATTCCCTTTAGGTACATCTGCCCTGCCCAAATTCTCTTTACCAGTAAATCCCTCCAATAGATCAATCTATATCATTAAGTCCCATCTAAACTAACTGGGAAAAGGTCAGTGGATGTGGGTTATGACCTACGACCTGAGGACGAGAAAGTGGAACTATTTAGGATGAGCTAAGAGGTCTCTGCTTTTGATGAGACGTATGTCTCTCCATGCTGGGGGAGGGAAGCTAGCGCACCAGTATATCATTAACTCTGGGCAAGAAAGAAAGAAGGGGTGTGGTAAATGGAGTTGATGGGGGGACCTTAGCCCCACTCCCTGCTGGGCACTGCTCAGAGCACAATATCTTCGCAACCATGAGATTAAGCAGGAGAAAAAGTGCTTTTCCCCATTCACACGCCCTTTAGATTGTTTTATTAAACCATTTGAATAGGGATTTCCCCGTCTGCCGACAAGCGGGGTCCAGCCAATGCATAGTTCTCTGTTGCTATGACTTAACTTGGTCCCCACTAATCACTGGCCAGGGCAAATTTCATATAAAATATCTGGGGCCATTGTGGGACTAACACAGCGTGACAGTGGCAGCACAATAGGGGATTCAACCCCCCAGCAGGTTGTAGGGACCACTTGGCCTGCCAGGTTCTGGCAAAGTTGGGTGGATGAGTATTGTTGGTCCAAAAGTGTCCCGAAATACCACAAATTGGTAGTACAACTAAGAAAAGCAGTGGAACTAATGTAAGAGCTGGTGTTTCCAGGTGTTGTAAATTCAATTACTGGTGTATTTAACTCCAAATGGAGACACCATGTTATATGAAGTACCAGGTGTGATATGTAAAATCAGTAGACGTTTGATAAAGTACAGTATATGTACCACACACCACGTTAAAAATATGCCTTGGCATTGGCACCTGGTTTACAATGTAGTGCTTTGGTAAATATAAAGAAAACTATCCATGTTATGCATTGTGTTAAATATTTTTAGTAAGCGTTTAGAAAAATAAACATTTGATCTCATAAACTAAAAACTAAAGTATGCAGCTTAATGGTGAAAGTTTCTGTACTGTCAATAGGCATTTTAGAGCTTTATGGATGGCAGCATCATTGCTCAATATATAGATATTTACTTCAGTCAACCTGTCAGGTATATATATGTATCAAAACCAGTCTTTGTGTATTGTAAATATTAATAATCTAATTATTTGAATCACTATTCATTGGGAGAAGTTCATATTCTCACATATTGTTGGAAAACAGTGGACTTTTTTAAGATTGTGAGGTAATCACAAGAAATCCACAACCTTAGGAATCTACTTAAAGAATGTTGTTTTTTTTTAGGTTCACCCCACCACTCAAACACAGAGCCACTGGGACATATTTAATTTTCCTCTATCCTTTTTCTTTGCTCATTTCCTCCCAGGATAATCCTCTTTTCCTCTCCCGTTTTTATTTCTCCCCACTTACACTCTGCAGCATCATTGCCAGTCATCTGTAAAGTCAAATTTCCAACGGCGTTCCTCAGGGTTCTGTTTTAGGTCCACATTTCCTCACATTTTCAATAAATAAAGATCCATGTTCTGTGATGCGCTAGATTAAATTACATTTTCATGCTGATGACATAGTCTTGTACAGCAAAGAAGAATCTAAATAAACTGACTGATAAATCTTGGGTCAAATGTTTCAAATGAATATTATATGCAGGGAGAAGTTTTTATCCATCACAAAATCTAGTTACAGAATCCCTTATCAACACCTGAAATTGGAATCCTTTGTATAAATACCTTGACATTTTAGATTGATCTAGTACTAACACCTTGGATATTCACTTCAACTCACTCGTGGCTCATAAATGTATAACATGAAGCTCATACTCGGTTGGTTTTAGATGATGCATGGTGATACTTCATTAATCACTCTAGACAGTTTTTTTCATGCTGTGATTAAATCTTATTGCTTTCAGGCTCCATGATTACAAAGAATATAATACAATATCTATAATACAATATCAAAGTGAAATGATCTTCGGTGGATGCAGTAAGCAGGACTCGAGGAAGCAGAGCAGAGTACACATTAGTGTAAACATTGCTAACCTTGTGCATATGAAGTAGTAGTATGGAGTAGGTGGTGGAGGATGCCAGCAGACCTTTTCTCTTGCATCATTGTTTCTAATGCCCTTTAGTCCTCAAACTGGTTGGAACCTGCTGTAAGGGAGGTGCTCATACTCCCTTTAGCTTTATACTCCTCCCTTCTTTCTTTTCTTTCTTTCCCCCTGTCGTTCCTGTTTTTTAGACAGAAACATGCACTTGCACCGCTTCTTTCTTTTTGCCCCCCACACACATTGACACACACTCCCAAACTATTGATCTTCAACTGTCTCTGTTTATCTCTTGACTCTCTTTGACATTGTTCATTGTTTCATGTTTATCCCTGGTGTTTCCACTTTCTTGATCTTGTTTACTCTGTCTCTTTTCTTCTTATAATTGTGCAAGACCAAACAAGTACATATATTCAAGGCAACCTTCCTGCCATAATGAGTCCTGTTAAGGCAGGACATGCTGAAGTGTGCAATGTCTTTTCTTCAGTAACAGTTGTTTGGGATTGCATATCTGGACACTGCAGTCCCATCTCTGTGTTGTGTCTATGATTTGTCCCCTGAGTGTGAGGCTGTTTCCTAACCTTTCAAAAGCTTAATTGAGTCTCTTAATTATAGGCCTGTCAGTCTCGTCTCTTCCTCTCATCTCTCTGGAAGATCCTGATCCCTCTGAGTCATCAGTTAGCTATGTCAGACAGAGACATAGAGGCCTTTCTGGTCTTATTCAGAGACAGGACGATTGATGTCTGGGCTGAATGAACCACACACACTAGTACACCTTGGTAGATACAACCTAAACACATACAGCAAACCAGAGTAATGGACTACTTTTATAGTTTGTTGGATGTTGTATTGTTGACTTGGGTTGAGAAATATTTGCTTAGGGAATTATACAAGACTGAACACAAGCAGATATCCATAAAAAAAGGTGGTGACCTACATTCTCTAGAATTAAGTTCAGCTAGAACTTTTCTATAATTTCGATCCTGAAAATAATCATTAGCATCAAGAAACTCATTATTCATGTTATAATTCATGATTATTTACCTCTGCAGTGATGTTTCTTTAGTAGCGCCATTCAGAATTTTTCAAATGCAATATTTCTTACAGATTTGTGTGATTCTCTTTCCAGCCACTCGAGAGTCAGCGTTTGTTCATGCCATTGCCTCGGCGGGAGTGGCATTTGCAGTGACCCGAGCCTGCGCTGAGGGCTCAGCCACCATCTGCGGGTGCGACACACGCCACAAGGGCCCCCCTGGTGAGGGATGGAAGTGGGGCGGCTGTAGCGAGGATGTGGAGTTTGGGAGCATGGTGTCCCGGGAGTTTGCTGATGCGAGGGAGAATCGCCCTGATGCACGCTCAGCCATGAACCGCCATAACAACGAGGCAGGAAGAATGGTTAGTTTTCAAAAAGTTCTTTTTGCTGATTGTGTTGAAGCAGTTATTCTACTTTCTGATGTTTGATTAACACATTCTTTTTTAT
Organism: Xiphias gladius; assembly: GCF_016859285.1. NCBI lineage: Eukaryota > Metazoa > Chordata > Actinopteri > Istiophoriformes > Xiphiidae > Xiphias > Xiphias gladius. The sequence goes on along the minus strand of NC_053413.1, from coordinate 17,647,616 downwards.
CCTTAGTCCCTCAATGACAACATGTTCCTGAAGTGTAAGTGCCATGGTCTTTCGGGTAGCTGTGAGGTCAAGACGTGCTGGTGGTCTCAGCCTGACTTCCGAGTTATTGGTGACTACATGAAGGATAAGTATGACAGTGCATCTGAAATGGTAGTGGAGAAACATAAGGAGTCCCGTGGATGGGTGGAGACCCTGAGACCCAAGTACAACTACTTCAAACCCCCCACAGAGCGCGACCTGGTTTATTATGAAAGCTCACCCAATTTCTGCGACCCTAATTCTGAGACCGGTTCCTTTGGGACTCGTGATCGCATCTGCAACCTGACGTCCCATGGCATAGACGGGTGCGACCTTCTGTGCTGCGGAAGAGGTCACAACACCCGGACTGAGAAGCGAAAGGAGAAGTGCCACTGTATTTTCCACTGGTGCTGCTACGTCAGCTGTCAGGAGTGTGTGAGAGTCTACGACGTGCACACCTGCAAATAGCGGTGTCTGGTGCTCGTCCTTTCTCACCAAAATTTTAAGTCTTCAATCGGCAGAGGAACAAATACAGGAACTTTTCTACAAGACATGAGAGACTGTAAACTTGTTTGACCTGTCCCTAGACTCCAGCGGCAGACATAACGGCCTTGTGTTTTGTGCTGTGATGCTGAGAAGAGCCAGTCTCTGTCCTAATCAACTGGAACAATTGAGTAGATGTTGACATCACAAACCATCACCCATTTGAACTGTGATGATGGTGATGATGACAACAATGTTGATATCTATAGCAATGACGGAAGAGTTTTCATGTACTGACGTAGGAAAGGAGAACTGTCAGCTAATTGACAAACACCATATTGGTGATTTTTTTTTTTTTTCTGTGTTCTAATTAGTTACTTTTGTTGAGCATAGTACAGCACTGCCAATGCTTTCAAGTCTATGGGGCAAACAATGAAAATGTCACATTTTCTTCAATGTTTAAGAATCACTTGTTTTTGCCACAAAAAGTGACAACATTTATGAGCAGTTTTACACGATCAGACACTCAACAGCATGCATTCTCCCCCTCAACATTATTAGTATGTATGTGTATATCTGAAAACTAACATTGTCGTTGTGTGAGTGAGAATTTGTTTTATAGTGTTAATATGTTACTGATGTTTGGGTAAGAATGCACTTGCACCTGAGTGAATGTAGTTATTGTGCTGTAATGTGTTTACATGTTCACAAATTCTTAAGCTAACGAGTTAATATCTGCTTTAAATGACTAATATTATCTGAGAGTAGACATGAGCCACATCCACTGAACATCGGCAAAACAAGAAATATACACAGTCTGCACATTTCATGAAACACCTGAAAACACTGGAAGCTTTTTCTTAAGAGTAACAACGCTTTGAATGACCAAAGACAAGAAAAGAAAACCCCCTGTTAGTCCGTGGTGGTCGGAGAGAGCTGTAAATGAATCTGAAAGGTCAGCACTTGTGTCCTGTTGAGAAATATGAAGCATGTTCTCCTTGTTTTTATCAGTATTAGCATTGTCTCGTGATTGGGTGTGGGGAAAACTGTTATTTATAAAAGGGATATTCCCTTTTTTTCATTTATACAAATGCTATGATATTCTTTTTTTTTTAATGTTTGATCAGATAGAAGTAAATTCTGTGCTCCCTGAGAAAAAAACAAAACAAATGGCAGATAAACCGCAAACTAAGCTGTATCATATAAGCTCTGTATAATTTGGCGTTGCAGTAAAATGATGACCAAAACCTGTGCATGTGATGATTCTCAGCTGTGGCTTATTGTTCCCCAAACTAAACAACAAGCAGCATCAATGAAACTATCAATACTTCCCTTATTTTAATGCTGCTAAGTAAAGATAATATGTGTATCTGTGTGTGTTTAGGTCCTTACATAAAGTATGTCTTTGTCTGTTATATTCTTGCATGTACTGATTCTTTCTGTGAAAGAAATATATTATATATAGTTTGGAAAAAAATGTGAAGTTTTGACTAATTCTTACATACAGTAACTCCAATTTAACCAAATAGACCAAAATAGAGTTAATGTTATTTTAGCTGTTTATGGATTTTGTAGTCGTGCCAAACATCAGGGCAAAAGTGATTCATGTTTCTCTCCCTTAATTTGAGAAGATGAAATACAACACTGTATTTATTTATTTGGAAAGTGAAAAACTACAGAAAGAGACAAAAAGTTGTAACACGAAACATAATGTTTATGAAAAAGTGTGTGCACCATTTCGCTGATAGCCGCGACTATTTAGAGATGTGTGAAGTCACTGATGAATTATTGTGCACAGCCAATGTAATGCAATGTCTCAGGCGTATATAGTTTTCAGACTCCAATCAAAATTGCCCACCCATGATTACTTTATTAATGAACAGCCATAACCAGTTTCACATTTAAGTCATTTTTAATAAATTACACAGCAACCAATATCAGTACAAGATCTGTTACCTTGCATTTATTACTGTACACTTTATATGTGATTGATTGCTTGTGTGGACAATTTGCTTATGTTCTAATTTTTTGTTAAGTCTTTAAATCCAAAGTTTTGTACAAACTAGTTTTTGCATTTTTATGGGTTTCTAAAATTGGATGTTTTTTTTATAATTATTTATTTCATGCTATGTACATATTAGTAAGTAAAAATATATATTTGCAGAAAAAAAAAATTTAAACAGTGTTTTGACTTGTAACACTGTAGCCTTTTTACCTCATATCTGTTTTTTCACTGACTCCACACAGGTATCCTTTGTCCTACTGCCTGTAGTAGATTTCTAAAGTTAACTCTTTAACACCAAAATAAAACAACATAAACAACCAAACTGTTGTGCAATTATCTATGACTGAATTTTACATATAATAAATCATTTTGTTGACTCTTGTAAATCATGAGTGCCAACCAAAGATAAAATCAATGGCCGCTGCCGATGGACCTCTGACCATGGGGGCTTGAGGGAAGGGGCCATCATATATACTATAAAATGTGTGTATGAATGCTGCAATTCAGCCACGAGATGCCTTGGACAATCAAAACAAGATCTTTTAAAATAACACACAAAGCCTTGACTGTCTCAAATTCATTCACTCATTTTAATCAAGTCATGACTTTTGTGCTCTGGTCTGAATGGAATAATTTTTTTTTTTTTTTTTTTAAAGTAATTTTTCAAACAATGAAGCACCCACCAGTTTTGAATAGGTGGTGGGTGGTGCAAAGTGCAGCCTATGAGCTTTCAGAATTTGAAATGTGTAAAATAGTTTGTTTTGATGGATAAAATAAAAATAAATATATAAGACAGTTGGAAATTTAAAAAAAAAAATAGCCATGTTTGGAAGGCCACACTAATCTATACCTTCCCAAAAAGGACACAAATATGTGTAATGTTACATTGTTTGTTATTTTATGCTCAGAGGGTTATGTGTTGGAATGGAACTTTGAATGACAGATGAACATTTGTCAAAATAAGCTTTGGAAGGGTATGAAGTACTTTGTGGTGACAGCAGGGAGACCCCAAAGATGATTTGTCCAGGAGCACCCTAACTGGTATAATAATTGTAACACTAAGTAACAGTAGTAGAGGTTGGCTATAAATGTTTTGATGTTCACAAGGCTTGCAATGACCTGTAAACTTGTATGCATCAAATATTTTTTCATAATTTGTTTTTTCTAATTGAGGCGAAATTTCACATCAGGTGGCAGTCCTCAATACACAATAAAATACATCTTTAAAATTAAATATCTGTGTTACAACATTATTGTTTGTAAACAGAAACATCACGATCTCTCTGCTGATAGGCCAACAAACTCTGAACCCTTCTCAGTGACAGTCATGCAGGTACAAGCTTGAAGTCGGCACAGAAGATACAACCATGTAGTTACCATGTTAAACATCATTATAAGACAATATTGCAACCTAACACAGATAAAACTGGTACCTTCCATTGGTTTTTTTAAGCGCAAAATGAAATATCTCATCACAATCGCATACTTAGAGTATGGACAAGTTGTTAGTCATGAACACCAAAAGATTTAGGCCATAATACCTAAATGTGGTCTATGGATTTGGCATAGGAAGAAAGGAGAAAAAATAAGGCTGGACTAATAATTTGATCCCTTTGAGAGACTGCAGAGGCCAGCTGTGCTTTTTGGAGAAACAATAATAACAGAAAAAAAAATCGCGGAGATGAGAGTTTGGAAATAGATGGAGCTTTGTTGAAGAGAAAGACCTGATCTCAAGATAGATTAGTGGCTGGATGTGAATAGCGTGCTCGGGCTCAGCCCCTGGACCCCTGATAGTCTCTGAGCCCTGCAACAATGTCACCACCAGAGGCCAGGTCTCACTGCTATCTAACCCCATTATCACACAGAAAGACTGATACACACCCCCCTCTGGAGTGGAAGCACCACAAAAAAGTGATACCCTTCCGCTCTCATTCATGTGGATTCATTAGTCTGCCCACCCCCACATCAAACTATATTTAAAGCCATCTTTCACAGTTTGCCCTGTGACTAAAACTCATTACTTGCATATACTTATTTTTCCAGACATTCATAAAAATGCTAGGGCATTTAAACCAAGCCTCGTGGTGGAAAATGAATAAAGACTTGTCAAAGACTCTGCTGTGTATGAACTCCCAGGAGTGGGCCCAGCCTCAGGTTTGGGAGACTGTCAGCAGCTCATTCCACACCTCGACCTTTGACACTTTTCACACCATCTGAATGGGAGAAAACAAGTACAAGACATGAAACAGATCACAGGATGGACAGAAACTCCGGCCCTGCAGAAACGCTGTCCTTTGGCTGAAGGAAATGGGCCCTTCCCTTCAACCAGACCCACCTAGCAGCTTTGTCACCCAAGTGAGATGAACATTGTTAGCAGATAGTTGCCAGAGGAGGCTAAGGCGGCCCCAGTGAGAGATGGCATCCTGACTGTGAGAACTTCGACGCGACCAGACTGCAAGTGGCACCACCCAATAACCATATAAATGGGAGACAATGGGCCTAATTGCAATCAGTGTCCTCTCTTTATTTTATGTCCTGAGTTTCACCCTGACTTTCACAAGAGACAACTGCATGCATTTCAATAAAGCTATGTTGTTGTGGGGCAGACCGGAGCAACATATATACAGTGAAGCGGTGCAAAGGCCCACACTCAAATGACACGATGCAAATAAGCCCAGCGAAGTCACACTTTGGTTACAGCCAGCTTCCGTTTGACTCTTCCTAAAGCCTTTTGATGTTCAGTCAAACATGAAAAATCTCTTCAAACTGTTAACAAACATGTGAGCTAGGATGATTATCGATACCTGACACGATCAATTGGTTGTTCAATCTGGGTGCACAACGTTGAAAAGTAGCGTTGAAGAGTTACGAGAGGATATATCAGAGAGACCCAGCTGCTCTAATGCACAACACGTCGGTATGAAATGTGTCTGAGCACTAATGTAACTTTAAAGAATGTGGCTCTCAAAGCTCTTTTTTGTTTATAACTCGTACTCACCAAAGGTGATGGGCCAAAACTGAACTTAAGAGGGGAGGGCAGCGTGTGGGCATTTCATTATGTAACTTACTTTGAAGCCAGTCTTTTGATGTCTGTGTGTCCTTCTGTCTGAAATGAGATCATTCTCTTGGATTCAAAACGTCTCTTTAACACATCAGAGCAGCGTAACAGGAAGATTAATAAAAGTAAAATTATTTTTGTTGTATGGAAAACACTGGGACCTGCAGAACCTAGTTTGAGTTACACTTTTCCATGTAACTCCCAAATGAAGAAAAATACAAGCTCATGTCACCCGAAATTGTTAAAATGACATTACTTTTTCCCTGTTAGCCTTGTATTTGTATGGCCTGTACTGAAAATGTTTCTCACTTCTGTTTACTAATTATAGATCCTGACAGCCCTCACACTTTTATCCCACACCTCAGCCACTAAATTCTAACTTAAGATTCTTCAATGTGTTGTTTATCACACAATACTAATCACTTTTTTCCCACTTTTAGATCAACATTAGACACAGTAGAGAGGCAAAATAATCGGACTTCCATGGCTAACTCTGTGCATTCATACAAAACAAACCTTTCTCTCCTTGCATTATTGGCCATGTTGAAACATCTTAACATCTGGAGCAATCATGGCGGTATATTTTCTCTTTTATAGCCAAGGAGGGCAATGTGTGAAGTATGTCACCTGCCTTGAATGACGATGATGGGTTATCTGCAACATTTCTGAAGAGGACAGCCATCATCAGAAGAGATGTGACACCTGTAAACCAGCCTTATCCTCTTTTGAAGTACCTGTTCGTATTGTTGAAGCCAACAAAGGAATTTCTCTACCTCTGTCCTCACGAGAGAACATAAGTCAAACTGGAGAGACAACGGGAGGAGGGGCAGACATACTAATGCACTATGCAGTCTACTGGTATGTGTTTGCACGTTCATGTATGTGCATTCGCTTACTACACTGAGTGCTTCAAGGCAGTACATGGTAGTTTTTCTGGTGGAGCCCCATGTGTTCAGATATGCTGTTGCTGCAAGATGTGGTCTGGCGGTGGTGGTGGTGCTGTTGGTGGTGGTGGGGTGCCAAGCCTGGAGGTTGACAAGAGGTCATCCAGATCAATGTGGGCTGGGGTTGTAGAGGGGAGGGGGAGGCAGACATGATCGCTCATTAGTCACCTTTTCATCTCTCTGTAACACAAAGCGTTTCGGCAGGTAGGATGAGCATGAGTGTGGGTATCACATTATGCCCATTTACCACAAAAAAGATGATTTATTCACTTTTTTTTTTCTTCATTGTCCCTGACAATTATACAGTTATATAACTGTCATTTTTTACAGTTATATTATCACTTACTCGCCTACTGGGAACATAGACAGGGCTGGCCTCAGCCTTTTTAGGGCCCTAGGTGAGATTTTACATTGTAGGCTCCTCCACATCTTAACCAATCTCAAACTGAAAGCGTTTAATCGATTTATGAGGGGAGGGATTAATGACTTTAATTCCAGTAACAGGGGAAATAAGGTTCAGGCTGAAAATATTAACTAAACTTGTGTTTTTCCATTCCCAGTGATGAGCTTTTAAGATTGGATAAAAGGAAAAATGCTGGTTTTGTGTTTTACTATTAATGAGGGAAATTGAAATTTCCAAAACTGCTTAAACATGATAGTCAACTTGTCAACCATGTCAGCTATTCTGCCATTTTGTCAATCTTTAACAGAGGTTTCTGACAATTATTTCTGTTTAGCAACAAGGGAAAAAGCCGCCAGTTCTCTCCCAGAGCATTTATTTTATGTCAACATAGCCAATCACACAATACGTGTCGTTGTGTGAATTCTGTGAGGATTTCTGGTGGATGTCACATTTTTTCAAATTAATCAAACAATGGTAAATGTGAACATTGAAAACACAATTGGTATTATGCAAATATATAATTGCAATTATCATATCAGCGTCAGGATAGAGTTGTTTTACTTTTTGTTAAAAAACATAATTGCCGTTGGCACCTCTCAATTAACAAGGTTAACTGGGTTCAAATTACTCTTAGCATGTGAACAGCTTAAGATCAGTTTCTTCCTGTCTTGTGGTTCTGTGCACCTGGTTCGAATGATGGGAGAACTATTGGGAAACTGCAAATCAGTTTGAGAAAAGACTGTAATGGCTAGCAGTGGTGGAAAAAAAAAAATCGTGAAACAGCTTTCTTGTTACAACTAACCCTGCAAGTAATAGAAACCTGTATGTAAATTCATTAACACAAAAACAATCAACACCCACAAACAGTCTCCGCTTCCCTATTGTATTCCTATTTGGTCACCATGCATCTTTCTGTGCAGTGGCTCAGTATCCTGAGTATACTGAGGAAATCAAGTTAATGGAAATCATAATGGTAACTTTTTAAATCAAACATCACCTGAGATAGTTTGCATGCAAAAGCTTAGTTTTTGTTGATCAATAACATCAGCTTAGAGTGAAGAAAAGAAAAAAAAGGTGCATGCCCAGTTTCATCCGCATTATTGTGGACATGTCCTGAGTGAGTAAGATTTGGTATATCAGTTACAAGGTGACTAGCAGGGGAGAGGAGCGGGGTTATCATTAGCAGGGACTGGCGCTGGCCTCTGGTAGTTCCAGTAATTACCTCACAAAGGGTGGTGCTTGCCTTCCCACTGCTTTTCCCACACTGCACTGCAGGCTCAGAATTCCAATCGGCCCCAGACCTGCAATCTCCTCAGTTTTAGACAGCAAATTACTGACAAGTCCCATTCTTCACAGCACTGTAATTGCTTTTTAGTGCTGTTTTTATTGAGGCAACCCCAACCCCCTTACCCTTCCCTCAATAAAGCTAAGTCAGGGAGGGGGCGAAGGGGTTAATATAGATCGTATTAGTCCCTAATTGGAAGGTCTCGAAACGCAGGAAAGTTCCATACCATTCCTGTCATTTTTTTTTAAAATCTCTAAGCAGTTCTTGAATGAATATAATTGTGTTTCTGTATTATATTAGACCTGATTTGTAGTAATTAAGGAAGATGTGTTTTCTTTGAAATTTGAAGTTAGTAAATTCCACATTCATTCTGAAGATACATGCAAACTCTGCAATAATGCTTCTGTGTGTGTCTGCTCCAGAGAACTGATATCATCAAGGCTCTTCACATCCCATACAAAGAGAGGCACTGAGCATCTTGGCTACTCTACGACTTAAATCACTCTGTGTTGTCTTTCCCACCCCTGCGCATTACTCTCTCAATCTATTACTTTGTGGAAATCATTAGTCTCCATGTCAATACAAGCTCAGAGCAGAGAAAACATCTCATTATGGGACTTAAAGAGATCCGTAGCATTCTTGGCTCTGTCAAGCTGTTCTTCCTTTCTTCAATATAGTTACTTTCCTTTCACCGAAAGGACAAATTCTCAACGTTCCACTGCCGGACAACCAAACAGTTGCCATTTGAAATGAGAAAAAGAGAAAGAATGGAAAATGGCTGAGGGATTAGAGGATCTAAACAGGATAAAGGGATAGGAGATTCTTGGTGTGATCCAGTTTAGTTTGAAAGATGGAGGGTCTTAACAAGGATTTGAGACTTTAGAATTCACTGTGCCATTATTTCCATCAGCTGCAGTTTCAGCTAAATTGTTTGACGTTTCGTGGCCCTTACAAGACCATAGTTCTTCACATATTCTCATGCAAGTGTACACACCATATTTAAAATTATTGTTACATAATGTGCTAATTATACCTTTATTCAGATTTGTAACTATTTCCAGTTTGTTTCCCACATGTATGTTTCCATATTTGCTCTGGAAATGCATTTGAGAGGTGTGTAAAACAGCACATGCAACTGGCAAAAACATGAGGAAAATATCATTAGGAGGAAAAGTGAGAATGCAAAGGATGATTTAAATATGGTTTACAAACTGAAAAGTGGTCTAAAGTTCTGCTGTTTTTCTCTCCAAGCATCAAACGTGACATCCGGGCTGTACTGGTGGAGCCCTAGGGCTACAACCTGCAATTGACTCAAGTAGTAGCCTAATTCGCCTGTGCCCTTTTGTGTCCATCTCCCTGTCAGTCTGAGCAGGTTGACACCTCTGACCCTGTCAAGAGTGTCAAATAGCTTGTCAGAGGTCTTCAATAAAGTACAATGATAAGCCCTCTAATGCATTACCACACGAGTGCCAGCCAGAAATGAGAGGCTATAGCCTTTCCAGCCTCAAGGCAGACAGGTGCGCAGACAAGCAACACACACACAACCACAAACACACACACACACACACAAAAGAGTTCAGTATCAAAACAATTACATTTTTGGAATATGGAGTAGATGATCGTAAGCTGATGATACTAAGGAGGAATTATCAATTGTCAAAATAATCGATTATGTTTTTTGGTCTGTGGTGCCTGTGCTTGCATGCAATGTTTAAAATGCCCCCAAATTCATTATTCAATCAGTTAAGGATTATCTTTGAGGGACTTACACAACTGAGAGAGATCAGTTGTCAGTAGCAATAAAAAACACCCTACCTGGACCACCTTGGGAGTGTGTTAGGCTTGTAACTGGGAGGCCTCTCTAAAGGGCCCACAGGGCCACTTACAATCAACCTGTCAATGTCACGGATGCCTGAATGTGGGAGAAATAAGATGAGACCACGTTACAAATCATTTGGCATCAACATGACAAGTGAAAAATTCCAAATGCCAAATCTGGACATCTACCTGGTTAAGATGCCACAGGTTTTGGTTGGTGCTGGTTGTCCTCAAGGCCCTGCTTCGACATGCTGTGCATTCCAACCAATTATCTACCCCAAGGTGCAACAGGTTCACACTTTAATCTTTGATGCCTCTTCCAATGGGATATAGTTGGATTTAAAACAGGGAGCAGAGGTGGGACAACCCTTAAAAACGTGTATACATAGCAAACATGAATCAACTTCAAACCAACCCACTGAGAGAAACAAAAAAGCCTTTCAAAAAAATACCTTTATCTTCAATATTGTTTCATCTTGAAGTGGCTCATCATAGCCTATATGGATGCTTGAAGGAAGTATCAAAGAGAGCCCAACCGACGTAGCCTCAGATATTACACCAGTCAAAATGTCCTCTGAGTTAATTGAAGGTGGCAATATGTCCTGTTAATGTAGGTCATTTAAAGGGTCCTGTGAATTTGAAGAAATAGACCATGGTAACCTCACATCCAACCAAGTCATCCTTTACCAGGAAATCCAGTTCTCTGGCATGGACGTAGTGTTCTATGTGTACTCTTACATCCTGCCAGTATGCCCACATCCTGAAAGCCAGCGATTCCCATTCTTAACACAATCCCCCACCCCAGCCCCCCATCCCACGCCAGAGGCCCCAGTGTCCTTTCTGAGGAAGTGCGTCGTTGAAGAGCTTGTCTCAACCATCTGTCACGGATGTCCCAGGACATCTCCCATCAAGACCAATGGCTTCCAGATATACTGGACCAGTTGTCATTTGAGGAATGACAGAGTCACATGCAAAAGGAAAACTAATATCTGAATTATGCTATATGTACAGTAGCGCAATTGCTAACTTCAGAGCCCAAATTGAAATTAAAACACAGTTGTGGATAATTTGTGGCACCAAGGATGGAGAAATTTGTATTGCAAAAACAGGTTTTCGTAAAAATCCTATAGATGCAAAAAAAAAAATGAAAAAAAAAATGCAGAGGCTTATGAACTTTCCCATCTTTAATTTTTTGGTTGCCAAAACCTATGCTGTGGAAAGCATTTCATACTCTTAACTGCAATCCAACCAGATCACCTTATTACTTTTGTTTCCATAAATTGTCCTGTCAAAATACATAAGAACAATCTTCATGCAGTAATGACTCAATATGGAATCGAACATTTCCGTATGTACCCGGGGCGGAGTGCAAAATGTTATGTAAATCCCCTTAATGACCTTTTCAGGCTGCCAACAATCACCATACAAAGGTGATTGGCAGGCGACACTGCTGCACATTTATCCTTTTGCCCTGGCCTGTCTCTCCCTGTAGCGCCCCCTACTGTGAGAGGCGTGGGGTAGGGTGCCCACTGGCACTTGTTGCCAATGGATGAAGCCAGCATGGATCCTCTCATGGCAACTATGCGGGTCGTTGTAATAATGTTCGGTTTGTTTCTTGCTTCACACCTCCTTTGGGATTTTGCCCGACCTATAATCCAGTACATGAGACGCAGAGGGAGGCATCCCATGCCTGTCCATCTGAGTTCCAGCACTGCTTAGCCCAAACCAGCTCCTTTGTACAACTCACACAGTAGTGTGGGTTGTAGTGTCCATTTCATAATGTGCATCTATTATCACGATTGTTATGATTAATCAAACCCCTACACTATATACACATAACTCCAAATCCAAAATAAGCACTTTAACATCAGGTAAAGGCACATGAAACTCCCGATAACACTTTTTCTTATTCATACACACTTATGGGTATACACACATTCTCTCTCCCTGCCTCTGTCACTCACACAAACACACACACACACACACACACACACACACACACACACACACACACACACACACACACACACACACACACACACACACACACACACACACACACACACACACACACACACACACACACACAAGATCAGTATTCCCAAGCCCCTTACTGAGTGTTTTTATCCTTGCTAGGCCTCGTCTCAGAGGGGAGTAAGGCCCCTACTGAGATCCGTACCATTTCCTACTGCAAAGCCTGTTTGGCCCGTTGGCAGCCCTCGTCCATTCACAAACTGCAGACAACCCTCACTCTCTGCCTCATCAGCCATAAATGTACTTTGATTTGGGCTTGACTGACAGCGACTTGGATAACTCCTAACAGGTTATGATGTTATCTTTATACAATGCCCAGAAATTTACCAAAAGTATATTTTCCTGCAGAGAGGGATTACGTCCCTGAAAATCACCAGGGTCCTACTGTAGCTTTCCCCTCTGGGGTAGTGGCTCCGAGGTGTGGATAGGTGGTCTGGGGAAACATCGGACACAAATAAAGAAGAGATCTTTTTGCTAATAAAAAAAAGAGAGTGCACACGTGTCTGTGCACACGCACGCTTGTGCATGTGATGGAGAAAGTTGTAAAGAGTGTACACAAGCAGGGGCAGCAGAATTTGTGTGTGTGTGTGTGTGTGTGTGTGTGTGTGTGTGTGTGTGTGTGTGTGTGTGTGTCGTGTGTGTGTGTGTGTGTGTGTGTGTGTGTGTGTGTGTGTGTGTGTGTGTGTGTGTGTGTGTGTGTGTGTGTGTGTGTGTGTGTTTGTGTGAGTGCGTGTGTGTGCGTGCGTGCGCGTGCGTGTGTGTGTGTGCGTGTGGTTCTGTGTGTGTAATATAAACACCCCCTACTGTCCTATTTCTAGTCCTCTGTCCACACATCACAACTGTCAGTATCTAGTGAGATATGAAGCCGAAAAGGAGGAAAAAGGAAGAAGAAGAGCCCTTCAAATGGATGTTACCGCTGGGTTTGCCTGTTAGGCATGGAAAGGTGGATTTAGCATTGCCTCAAGGACCTTTACTGTACCGTCGGCTCACCACATGGTACGTTGCAAAAAAATATTGTATTAATGTAAACCCAATAAAGCCTGCTTTGTTAAATTTTGGTCAAAATCCTCATGAAATAAAGATAGAGGTCAGTTGCTGATACAGAGAGATTCTTAAATTTTGTGATTAGCTAGCACAATCTCTGCCTCATATATCCCATTTGAGTTCAAAATGTTCGTCTTAGAAGACAATGGAGATTCACAGACAATATTGTTTTCAGCCTGCAGGTATAATTTTCCAACAAAGGCATTATGTCAGAGCCCAGATATGCGAATTGGCTAAGGAGTGCATCAGAAGACACAGTAGTAATAAAATATAATTTTGACAGGTTTCATTGCACATGTTTGCTCTAATCTGTGTTGTCACACCTCAACACCTGCACCTGTGCTCTGACTGTGCTAAGAGGCAAATGGGGGTTTGACTTTGGTTTTTTCCAAGTTGTATGGTGGATTGCCAAATCAAACAAAAGTTTATTGCTATATTTTACTCCTTGTCTTGTTAAAGTGCCCTTTATAAAGAAAAAAAAAATGCATTTTTGTGGTCTACATTGTAGTATTTTGCAATGAAGAATTACAGAACATTGCAGAGTTCAAGCTCTTGTTCGGTACTGTTTATGTTTTTGCAGTAATTTAAGTAGTATGGTGGTTGAGTTTGTTTAAACTGATACTGGTACAACCTAAAAGTATAGCTGCTCACATAAATGTAAAGAAGCTCAACAGTTCCAACGCTGAGCGACCAGTGTGCAACAGGTTTTGCTCTCTTAACCTTGTTTTAAAGATGATCAATAGAAGCATCCTGTATGGCATAAGACATCACTACTTTAGAAAATATACTGTATGTGCTTCAGATTAACAGACGTACTGTATGCTGGAGATAGTGAAATGCTTTGCTATTCAAAGGTGACTTTCCAAACTTGTTGGTAGTGCACAAACCTGGACCTAAACCTCTAATTAACTAAACACTACTGACCTAGGGTAAAAAACAGACCGTACGTACTGGTCTTCTTTTTTTAAAAGAAAGATACATCCAGAAACACAAGTGCAGATGCTGCGATTGGAAATAAACATGCCAACTATTATAACATATGTATCATGTGTTCTCCACAATCCAATCTTTTTTAGAATGAAGAAGAACAGTAATGTCTTCAGATTTACTATCATGTTTTTTTCAATTGATTATTTTGAATTGGTTTTGAAAAGTTCTTATGAAACCATAGGATGAACAGTTTTCTGAAATGGAAACAATTTGCAGTATACGTTTTGGCAAAAGGCTCTAAGATCTGCTTCCTTAATCGTGTGAACAAAGTTGTCTGGGTTCAAACAATATCAGGAGAAAAAACAATAGAAAGAGAGAGAGAAACACGGCGAGCGTATTTGATACCAGTGTGTTTCGTTGATGCCGATTATTTTGTTACAGTAAAACAGGATTTGAGCTGATTTTGATTTCAATATTTGATTGCAATATTGACTTCAAATTTGTAACAGTTGCATATTGAAAATTAATAGCCAAACTAAAAAGACAAAAACTTTGCTGAGTGACTCCGATTCAAAACTGTGAGTCTACAAGAATCTAAACAGTTGACACTCAGTAAACACCTAAAAGACAGCAGCTGCTGTGAAAAAATGCTGAAGGCGATCTCTCGGGCACTTGGCAGGGCAAAACCACAAATAACGGTTGCAAAGTGAAACGGCATTATGAACCTTCACTGTGTGGTCCACCACCAAGCACAGACCCTTCTCCCCTCCCGCTGTTGTCTCCTGCCCTTCTCCCCTCTTGCTGCTTCCTCTGCCGGGGGTAGCAGGCATAGTTGACCCTGGTTAAAATTTAACTGGCCCAACAACAACGCAGCTAGACTTTTTCTTAATGACCTCGTAGTAGAGCTGAAAGAAGTGGAAATTGCTTTTTCAGTTGAGTTTGAAAAGAAATACCTCTTTAGTTTAAAATGTACAGTGTTACAGACCACAGGTCATCAGCAAGATGCTCCTTTGGCAGATGTTGTAAAAAAAATTTAAAAATATATACACGCAATATGTCATATATTCTGTGGGGGCATGCTCAAGTATTGGAGAAATCATGTTGGATAACTTATATTAAATATTGCTTTTTGTTGTTAATTTAAATGACAATGCATGACAGCGCATTGGGGTTTATGATATCTGTACAAAAAGTTCAGCAATATTAGTAAACCTTATCAATAACACTTTAAACCACCTAATTTTAGGTTTAATACCCAGTATAAAAAAATACTCAGTGGTTTATAACAAATTACGACACACCATATTGTCGCTGTAAGCAGACACAAGAACTTTTTAAAAGCTATAACTAACGCATTTGTCCTTGACTATTACTCCTACTATGAAGAACTCATAACTGATCCATAAACAGGTAAAGAATAACTGACGATTAAACCATATTCTAATTATTTTATATGAATGTGAAAAATAGGCTATATTTATCAATTATATGTATTAAGGAAGTTTTTATTTTGGCCGTAAGATGCCGCTTAAAGCTCTGAGATAAATCTATTGGGTGGACCTGGAGTTAATTTTTTTTTTTTTTTTTTTTTGTCAAACAACTTCTTCCAAGGTCAACAATTAAATTTCAAACTCAACATATCCTCATGACTTTTGTACAATTTTATTTTCATTTTCTAAATATATATTGACCCAGACCATATACACATCACATAAACAAAAACACACATAAAAAAAACATACAATTGTAACAATGATCACCACATCAAAATCACTAGACAAAATTAAAAACTTGTTTTGCTTGTCTGTCTTGGATGCTTGGAGCATGTTTGGGTTTTTTTTTTTAATTTATTTTTTTAGTTTTTTTATTCGGTTTTTGCTGATGTTTTTAAACACATCTGTGAATGACTTGTATGTACATGTGTATAAACAGTTAACAATTGTTTTTAAAAACTTAGTAAATCGTCTATAACACACTATAATGTAGTTGTACAAAGATATAAAGACATTTGTGGTATTAAGTTATACTGTGTTATTAATCATTCATTAAATGTTTATAAGCGCAGTATAACTTAACTTTAGTCATATTTAATAATATACGATTACACAAATAAATAAAACATCACAGTGGACTGCTTATAAATGCTAACCAGGAGGGGTAAACACCAATTAATCAATTAAGTGATGTTTAACGGTTGAGACCATCAAGAGAGCGTGTAGTTCTCCCCTCAGCCACAGGGCGCGACATCTCCCAGCCTGATGATGACGGAAGTTTTGCAGGAACTGAACCTCTGACGTGTCAAATTGTCGCCATTTTCCTGAGGAAGGAAACGCCTTGAAGAGGGAAGGAACTATATCACCTGTGTAAGTGTAAAAGAGAGACTTTAAGGAAGCCAATTTATTGCCGTTTTCATTAAATGTAATTCTACTATAAGGCCGTGCGTTTGCGGGCTAAATCGTCTGTGTGACTGCGGTCACGACAGCCAGGGCGCAGAGAAAAACTGCGATTTGCTGCTACGAGTTAACTTTACCGATTAACCTTAGCCACTTTCCTGAATCTGACTTTCTTTTTGTATTTACTTACATTCGAGCTCGTGTCCTCGTCTCTACTGTATTGAGTTGGCATGAACAAAGTGCACCGAGAATCTGAACGCACTGGAAAGTAGTTTTACAATAAATTGTCAAAAATCTGAACTAGTCGAAGGACTATTAGCATAGCACCTTAGCAAGCTAACGCTGATGTTTGTTTACGTAGTCGGACAAGTTTTAGCATTGCACCTTGGTAAGTTAGAGGTACTCCAGTGAGCCGGCTTGGCTCCCAAATTGCGAAACTGATGGGGTCTTAATATCTAGTCTAACTTGTGAAGAGCACATTCTTCACGTTTACATCTTGGCACGGGAACGCGGCTAGTCCCACTGTAAAAGGTTAGTCCTATTCGTGACCTCTGTGGTCCGTCTGTTACTCCCTGTTTCGGGCACAATAAAATAAAATTCAAATGTGTTTTGTAACCTTATAGAAGTGTACTGTTTGTCAGGAATGCCAGCATTTTTTTTTTTTTACAAGGGGCTAGTCCAAGTTTGTACCTCTCATGTATCCTTTACGTTCGAGTCGCAGAGCTGTGTCGCGTTCGTGTTACATCGGATTTACCGTAATGACGAGTTTTCCACTTGTAAATATCGTAGATGTCAAATGGGAAACTCGGATTTTTATGAAAGCTGCGATATATCCGACTGGGCAATTAGGGGGGGGCTCAAACCCAAACAAATATGAATGCCTCACGTCAGCCAACCCCATAGTCCAAAGTGATTAAACAGACATGTAAGGAATATGGTGTGATATTATCAGTATTTAATATTCACGCTACCAGCTGTGATCATACCACGGTCTCAAAGACGGGCATGCTCGCAATCCCTAACGGCATGAACGTGGCATAATAAGCATCAAATTTTCTGATTAAAATTTACCCTGATAATTTTTAAAAACCCAAAATGTCATTTAACAACATCTCCAGCTCCAGAATCCTCAGAGACTCTTCTAACTCTCGGGAAGAAAAAAAATATTATGTCTGTAGCACGATTTTAAAAAAGAGAGAAGACTTTTAGCATGTTTCTCAAACTGTGATAATAGTTCCTAATCCGGGTAGTTGGAAATGACATATGTCCTAAAACACGAGCATACCTCTTGCGATGGCATTACACCAGCCGTGACGCCTGTCAACATGTTGACTTGCCGACCCATGAGTACTCAGTAGTCATTACTACATTATTTACAGGCATCACGGCTGATGTGATCCCACCGCAAGATGGTCTGTAGTTTTACCTAATGTTTTAGAGTGGACGGGAAGGATTGAGACTGGGATACAATGATCTGTGACTTAAAACGAATGGGGGCCAGGGGCGACAAAATCTGTCCACAGACAGACAGAGACAGACAGACAGATGCCTACCCAAGTACTCAAAACGGCCTCTGTGGTAGTTTCCTGTACAGTAGGTGTCTCAAGGACCACATTTTGCCACAATGACACACACGCACACTGACTCGCAAAGTGAAAACAATACCAGCCCTGGTGTCGCACCTTGTAATTATGGGAAAGAAACAGCAATATGTGCCAATGTAACTAATGATAAAACATTAAAATTTGGTTCACGTTTTACAAATTGTACAAGGAGATTTTCAGCTACAATCCTTATTTGGATGAAGAAAAATAGGGGCGATTTGGGGAAAGGGTTTCATTGTTGTTTTTTCTTCTGCTTCTGGTTTTTTTTTCTTTTTCTTTTTTTTTCCTTTCACCTCTGGTAGCGACAGAATATGGGTAGTTTATTCCAGATGTCAAGAGAGTCTAGGACTCAGGTTATATATCATTATAAAATAGTCATCAAAGGCAGCCAAGTATATATTTTTCAGAAAAACAGATACTTATGTCCGTGACTCAAATGTAATTAATAGAGTAGGAGCAGAAACTGGGGCTAAAATGGGACTTGATGATGGCTAGTTCTTACTTACGGTAGTAAGTAAGAAGTTTATTTAGGGAAGGTTAATTAGTTAGAAATGGATATTCATTTGTGGTCATATATCAGCACACATATATTCTGATGCTAAGTGCGGTTGCAATTATGGCTGCTACTAATTATTGTTTTCATTATCGATTTATCTGCCCATAGTTTTCTCAGTTAATCATTTGGTCTATAAAGGGTCCTAAAAGATAAAATTTTCCTAAAGCCCAAGGTGACATCTTCCAAAACTGAAATATATTCAGGATATCGTTACATAAAACAAAGATATGAAGTAGATCCTCACAATTGAGAAGTTGGAGCAAGGTCATGTTTGGCATTTTTGCTTTAAAAATTACTTATATGATCAATCAGTTACCAAGAAAGTTGATATGTTCCTGTCAATTGACTAACCTTCTCAACTGTAGTCGGTATTACCTCTCATAACTGAGTTTTTACTCCATATCATGTTCGGTTATTAGATACGCGCCTCTTCCATAGCACCCTTATTTCAGCAATTGATCTGTTGTTTCTCCACAGGTTTATTTTCGCCAAAGTAGGTTCCCATCACCAGCCACCATGGGGAATGTGTTTGCAGGGCTCTTTAAAATGTTCGGGAGGAAGGAGATGAGGATCCTCATGGTGGGTCTGGACGCTGCTGGAAAGACAACTATTTTGTACAAACTAAAACTTGGAGAGATTGTGACTACCATTCCCACAATAGGTAAGTCATAGACTGTAAGATAATGATGTGTTATATTCTGTGCATCACACAGAATAATATTATTCTAGGAGGCCAGTTTACCTTATAGCTGTCAAATGAGAACTTTGAGGTTGTTTTTAATGTGATCACGTGCCCCTCCCTCCAGGTTTTAATGTAGAGACCGTAGAGTACAAGAACATCAGTTTCACTGTATGGGATGTCGGTGGTCAAGACAAAATTCGACCGCTGTGGCGTCATTACTTCCAGAACACACAGGGTACGTTAAGTTATATCAAAACTTTACTGCCTCACATTTCTTTGCTTTAAATCAATCACTTTTTAAGGTTTTTTTTTTTTTTTTTTTAATTCGTATGCGCTAAATTTCCACAGCATTGTATTTAAAAGATGCAAATCACACACACACTCATTTGTTCTCCATTTGCTCCTGTTCCAGGTCTCATCTTTGTTGTGGACAGCAACGACAGAGAGCGATGTACGGAGGCTCGTGAAGAGCTCTTGAGAATGTTGGCAGAGGACGAGCTGCGTGATGCCGTGCTCTTAGTGTTTGCCAACAAACAAGTAAGTAATACTCAATGAAAATCTATCATATAAACAGGTGTCTATCACAACCAATTTTTTTGCATGCTTTTTCTCTTGGCCTGTTGTATACGCAGGATAGACTTCTAACGTTTTCCCACCGTTTACCGTTTGTAGGACCTTCCAAACGCTATGAATGCTGCAGAACTTACAGACAAGATGAATCTTCACTCTCTACGCAACAGACACTGGTACATCCAGGCAACCTGTGCCACCACAGGAGATGGTCTCTATGAAGGACTGGACTGGTTGTCCAATCAACTCAAGAACCATTAATAATCATAGCTGATCCAAAACTTATCTACTCCACCCAATCTCTGACCTTTCTCTCTAATCTTAAGGTGTTGCAAAACTGAGCTACCCTGTCCAAAAAAAAAAAAAAACCTACTGGAAGCTGCCCTCTCCTAAGCTGTTATTATGGCAAACATACAGGCCAGTGGTGAGCTTGATCTATTCTTGTAAAACTTTTTTTTTTTTTTTTTTTTAATGTAATTGTAAATATATTTGGTAATGGGGCAGCTTATTGGACTCTTATAGATCCTAACATGGTTATTTTTTTTTCTCTTTCTGACTGTTGGGCAGCCATGTGCGCATTGAATCATAAAAGGGAGACAAGGAATAAGAATTTACTAGCACACGATGGCCCCAGGACCTCAATGCAATCTGATGACTTGTTATTATCTTGTCACGCGTACTGTAGAGAGTGATCCATGAGAGGCTTTTAATTTAAAAAACAAAAAAAACAAAAAAACTGAATTATACACTGATGCACTACTTCCAGCTACTATGGTTACTTTAACCAGTGACTATATGTACCAGCCCCCCAAATAACCATTTAGTAAACACTGGCATACTATTTGTACTCTGTGATGACATCACTCTGTCCAAGTTGAGAACTCCTTGTCTGTGAACACATACCAGCCTTTGTTATACAGTGTGTTGGCTTGAATTGAGAAATGCTGCAATGATCTTATCTACCGGCTTTATGGTTGTTTGAAAGGCAGTCTGTTGTGTCAGCGTTGGGTTTTTGTATTTCTGAGTCTCAGGTTGATCATGTGCTGCCTTTGCAATGTACTTGTTTAGCAAAACTGCATGATGTGGTCCATTGGTCTTAAAGGGCCTGCATATTTACTGTGTGTTTACATCATTAGGCTGCACAGGAACTGTTAGCCCACTGAGTACTTATTTCCACAGCCCTATACTGTAACATGTGTATACTGTGAGGTAATTGTAACTAA
Source organism: Xiphias gladius (assembly GCF_016859285.1). Taxonomy (NCBI): domain Eukaryota; kingdom Metazoa; phylum Chordata; class Actinopteri; order Istiophoriformes; family Xiphiidae; genus Xiphias; species Xiphias gladius. The sequence goes on along the minus strand of NC_053413.1, from coordinate 17,626,566 downwards.
AGGAGTTGCACACTACAATACCCCTAGTGTCCTCACTAATAGCTCTAGCAAGTCAGGCCTTTTTCTTATTCATCACAATCTGGGAAATGGCATTTTGATGGCAATACAAAATCAGTTTCAACTACATTTTTACTGTAGTACTATTTTTTTCTTCCTTTGCAACACATTGTCCTAGGGGTAAACAGGAAGTCATACGTATGCCTGGTTATCAAAGATACATGTTGCCTCTTACTTTCAAGCTTCTTTTCTAAAAGGTGTGGGTGTTACTTTACTGCTCTGAGGATTACTCTGGGTTGCATTAAATATTTTTTTGAATTATAACTGCCTAAATGTTTGAAAACTATGTTAATCTCTTAAGTTTGTCTGTTTTTTATGTAAAGCTTTTGTGAGGGAAAAAAAAAACACTGTAATTAAAGTGACTGGAGAAAAACATTTCAAGGTGAAGTTCATTGTGTTTCATTCTATGCAATAAAATGACTTAAAGTGCATGAACTAGCTTCTCCCCCTACTTGGCAGTATTTTTTTTCTGTTCCATTTTCTAAAAACTGCACAACTAATATTTTTATCTTTATATGAGACAGTAGTGCTGAAATGATTAGTCAATTGGGTAGTCCATTCACAATTTTGAACTTATTTATGAGGCAAACAAGTGTTTCAAGAGTAATGATTCTTTTCTTAAATATGGAAAAATGGAGAAAAAAAACATTTAGAAAATGTCGCCTCAGAATGGAAATTTCTTCTTTACAGTTTACTGACTGAACGATTTATCAAAATTGACAGATTAATTAAAATAAAGAATTAGCTATATACCTAATAGTACAGTAACACAATAAAGGAAATAATGCTGTGATTTAAGAACAGATCCCAATATTGTTAAAATGAACTATTGGGGTGATCACCCTTTGACCCAGGAAGAAATGTGATGCCCCAAGGAAATGGAAACCACCCAGTGTTTGGGTTAAAGCAGTAATGTGGAGAGCAAACCCAGTTTCACATTGTGTAGAGGTGGCAATCTAGGACAGCATTTTTGCAGGTTGATTAGGCTACCGTGGTTTATGCAGCCAAGCCTATAAAACATGGCAGGAGAGTATGGTAGTGGTGGAAGGAGAGGGAGTTGGAGTCTTGGGTCCCTCATGGGGTGGCTTTGTCTGGCCTCCTCTCCTGCTGCTCCATCAGCTTGGTTTGTGTGTGGCGGTCTAACGGTACTCGGCCATATAAAAGGACCAGCCTGGTTTTTTGCACTCTTCTTTATGAATGCCTTGCTCTTTTTTTAGTGCACCCCCCAGGTGCCAGCCAGCAGAATACCCTCTTTCAGACCAATTCAAGGCAAATGCAAACACTACACTCTATTATGACCAGTGGAGAGCATTCCAATGGTATCGCACCAGTCAGGGAGCTCAACCTAGAACGGTGAGGGATTAAGGAGCGCTAGCATGACTGAGAAAAAGAAAAGGACCAGAGCTGCTGAGTAGTGCAAGAGGCACAGTGGGATGGAGGAGATGTCCAAGGACGAAAAGGCATCAAGGAGCATCCTTGGGGATTTTCAACAAAAACAGTAGAAGAAACACACTTAAGTGATTTTTCAAATTTAGTCTTAATTTTGCAAGAGGTAGCTGCAAAGTCCTGTATTAAACTATTTTCATTGCATCACTGATGTTTACTGATACATTGTGCTGGCAACAACTTGCTGCAACTTTCCAAAAGTTTCAGCTTCACTACGCAGCTATAAGCATGACCATTATTCCCGTATGATACCTTTAAAACAGACACATTTACATAAAAATTATAATTAAATCAGTTTGACACTGAGTGTCAGGTAAGTCGTTTCCAGGAAAAATCTTGTGACACACAATAACTGTTCCTGCGGCAACAGTGTTCTGGGTTAAACATAAATTTCTAAGATTAGCTGAGTAGTAACAGCCGCCAGGGCAAGACATAGGAATAAAAGTTAATTATATATGCCATTCAAATTATTTTATTTTGCAAGCTATTTTATCTAATGGAATAGAAACTGAAATTATATATGCCAATGGCATTACATAAAGTACTGGTGGTATATCCACATAGAATGTGTTACAAAACTTGTCAAACACAACCAAAAATAACACGGAAGACACCAAATCATTGGGTGAAAAGTTAAAACATGAGGCTAAAGCCTGTTTGTCAGACACATCGCCCTGTCTCCATCCACAGTCTGTTTGGTTGTCCAGGTTAAACGAGGACTTCAGGGCCAGTCGAGCTGCTGTGGAGAGTTCTCTCCATAGCATGCGTCTTTGAATTTTTTGGTGCAGGGGACGACATTAGTCGTCCGAGTCTGTGTCGTGGCGCCGCCTGTGGCTTTGTGTTGCACCAGCAGGGGCCATCTTGTGGCTGGAAGGGTTACGGGAGACAGGAGACCCCCCATCGGAGGAGTCTGTGTCATGCCACTGCTGTCGATGATAGGGGTGGGAGGGCTGTCGCTCAGCCTTTGCTTCCCTCCTTGAATGGCTGTCTTGGGGTCTGGCTCCACTCTGACTATGGTATGATGGATTATGATGACGGTGGTCCTTTCTGTGCCTGAAGAGTAAAAGGAAACAAACAATCAATGAGTGGCTTTGTGGTGGGGATCAGTTAAGTTGTTGTGATGCTGGGGAAGAAGTAACTGCCAGATGAGCTTTACAGTGACATCCACGGAAAATACCAAATGGCAGCTGTAACTGAATATAACTGGCTGTTGTGTTGACAAATTTCTGTATATTCAACAAATTATATCATGAATTCTGTACATCACCATCATATGTTGGTTTATAATATGAATCCTCTCTTACTGGCACAAATTACTGAAGCACATAAATTACATTATTCAATGCAACAAACCCGATTTACACAATATATCTGGGTATACATGTATTATATCTATTATGTTGGGATACATGCTCCCCAAATTTTAACAGGCAATGCTTTAAGTTGCTGTGTGTAGGACAGTGCCTTGGTGCCCTCTAGTGCTGAACGAGGAAAGTTTCTCTCTCATAGCAAGTTTGCAAATTTGCCCACTATTCAGGAGGTAGACACAGTATCATGAGAAAATGTGCAATATAATTCATCAAAATACAAAACAATATCCATAATTAATGCCTCTGTTTCCAAAGCAAATTTATATGTTGTTTTAGCCATAGTCTGTAGTCATCCTTTTATTTTGTGAGTGTAATGACCAAGATCTACAAGGAGAGATGAACCAACCTCTTTCTGTTGTCATCTGACTCTGACTCTGACGTGTCTCTTCGCCTTTTCTTCTTTTTTTCCTTCTTCTTCTTCTTCTCCTTTTTGCTCTTTTTTTCTTTCTTTTTCTTTTTGGTCTCATGTCTAGATATAAAAAAATATGTAGTGAAAATAATTATTATTCAAGTACACATGGAAAACTGGGTCACATTTGCCACCCTAGAACAAAATGTTTCATGTTTTATGAGCCTGGAATGTGGTATAGGCGGTAACTAGTATTACGCATACGCACTGTTGTTCCATCTCTCCTTTTCCTACATTCTCAGATGTCCTTGTTGTTGCAGTTTCTGGACGACCCTCAGTCTTGTGGTGCTGTAAAGACAGTATTTCTTTAATTTTTGCATCAAGGTGCAGATCACATGAAATAAAACTTCTCTCAACTACTACTACTGCTACTCAGAAAAGATATTCAAAAGGCCTACTTGTTTTATTATGAAACTACAAGTCACCTTTGTCCATCATACTGCTTGGCATATTATCATCAATGTCAATATTTTATAACACCCGACCTATCCCTTCTTCAGTGACATTTGAAAAGGCAGTGGAGAAGAAGAAGAAGAAGAAAAAAGCCTTACTGTAAAAACTGGTAAGCCTATTTTAGCAGCCTCCTTTTCTTTTTGGGACAGCACCATTTTCCTTGACCCTGCACTGTAGATGGTAACAGGTACTTGTAAACAAACAGTTTACAATCACAGTGCATTAAGATAAGCAGCTCTCTCGCCACCACTTGAATGTCGAGAGGAAAATTTTAACTGAACCAAAATAGAACCACATTACTGAAAATTAGGTAATGTACTTAAAGAATCAAAGTAAAGAAAAATGACCCCTGTGAGTGATATTCTGTTATATATTATCAGAGGATTATTACTGATGCATTAATGTTTATAATTTTGTGGTTCTAGTTGGTTGAGGTAGAGACACTTTTTAAAATAATATTAAAAATGTTTTTTTAAAGATACACTTGCATTACTGTTAAAAAAAAAATAAAAAAAAAATCCACCTGGAGCTTCCCAAGCCTGAGACACGGTCCACATTTCTCTCCTCACCATCAGCCTCTTCCCTCCTGCAAACATCTACAAGGTCCTGGTATCAACATTGGATAAAATTCATATCATTCATCATATTTAAAGCAGGCAAATTCTTTGAAAAGCTTTACAAACTTTTGACTGAAAGCAAAACTGAACAAAGTGACATACTTCTTTGGTCAGGCCAGTTGGCTGTCTCTTTATATTCTTGTGCCCTCTAGATTGAGAACAGAAAACATAAATTAATTATATTTGTCAGTCTATGCTTGCATTTGTTTTTTAGGAAGTTATACATACAGGGCAGCCATCAGTGCCTCGTGCTCTGCAGCCTTGACGGCAGCAAGTTCATCCTCTCTTGAAAAAGCTGCGCTGCCTTTCTTGTCTTTTGCATACCATGTCAGGTCTTTGCCTTTTTGCCATCGTCCTACTGGTGCCTTCAAAGAGTTCCCTGGAAACAACACAGAAGAAATGAGAGCAGTAGAGAAAGATGTGTTATACATGCTATTTCTATTATATTGTACAGCTAGGTTTTAATTTGTGAATTTTAACCAGTCCCTCCTTATGCTGAACTGCAGACAGTCACTGCTGTTGTGGAAATGTCATCTTAAGACAAACCCTGGAGCTACTCCTCATACAGTGAATAAAGGTACAACACGTAGAATGCCATAATAGCACCCATTAATAGGACTTAAGGTGTGAAGATTTTGTAGGATTTATGCATAAAACATTTTCTGATTCACAGATATAACCCCTACATGCAAATAAAACGCATGGATGCAATACCCAAAACAAACATTCACTGAGCTGACAGTCGGTCTAATTCAGTGTTAGTGGAAAAATTCCAAAGTATGTCACCCGATGCCTTCATTCAGTTCAAATCTCACAGCTTATGATCATGTAGGGCTGCAACAAACTTTTTCATTATCAATTAATCTGCCACTTCTTTCCACAATGCAGTGACTTATTGTTTTGTCTATAAAACATCAGATAACAGCAAAAAATGACCATCAGATTTCCTAGAGCACGAGGTTGTGTCTTTAAATGTCTTGTTTTGATGACTTAAATGATTAATCACCTGTATAAAACAAAAAGCCGCCAATCCATTTTTTGTAGGTTGACTACCCGAGTAATCGGTCCAGCTCTAGAAAGACACTGGTGTTTGTAGATACTGACTTGACTATCCAGACTCACTGGAAGAGCACAAATTAAATTCTGTTTTTGGGCTGACTTTAACCTTTGATTTAACACATGAATGAAAGAGAAATTGGCTCATACACATTTTGGGTCACATCCTCTCCCCACAGTCACTTGTTTATCTCACTAGACTTTAAAAAAAACCTCTGCTGCCGATAAGGTGCGTGCGGTCACAATAAGCCTCCTGTTGTACATTAATACCCATTTCATGTGTTTATTTACCTTGCTGAACAGATTGTGTAACATTATTCTGTTTTATCCCCTGATGTCACAGCTGCGGTGGGTGCTACCTAGCTTTTTTTTTTTTTTTGGCATACCGAAATGTTGGCAGCAGTGTGGGCTCAGATAACGGAGCAGCTACGTGTGTCTGCTCAGAGCGAGGGGAGGGAGCAATGGAAGCTAGGACTTTCTGTTTGTAGGGTGGAAAACAGGAAGAAAACCGAGCGACTAGGCCATCTCAGACACCGTGGAATGAGGAACTCTACAACGAAAGGTATTGAAAAGTAGCATGTTGAGCCACTGTGTGTAGTTTAAGTATGATTTTAAATGTCGTCCTCTGTTGGTTGTAAGTTAGCAGAGAGCTACTAGCAACGTCTCTGGTTAGCTTGGATGGCGGACTTGGCTTTTCACACTTACCAAGATAATTTTCTCTGTGTTTATCGACTTTCACGTCATCCCAGTTGAACTGGTCCTGGCCTCCTCGGACCCCTCCAGATCTTGAGGAACCAAACATTTTTAGTCAAGTGACCTTTAGATTAAGAGCAGCGGTCCGTTAGTTCACCCCGCTAACTTTTAGCCACGGAAGCACTTGAGCAGCGCGATTGGTCAGGCCTTCAGCGTTCATTCATCCGGGGAGTTTTGCGTTGAGTTGAACCTCACTGCGTTGATCGGAACAACGTGTTTCCAGGTGGTGGTTTTCACTTTGAGTACTAAACTGACCCGGCCAATATTTTTGACTATGTTTACTTGAAACGTCCACAGAGCGCAAGAGGAATAGTTGAGTAAAACAACGCTCAACTCGAGCTAGGCTATGCTTCATACGTTACTTTGCGCCCTAAAAACAAAACTACAGTAATCCCTAAACCTAGTACTCCCTAACCTTGCGCATATTAGTCTCCCCTTAAGGAAAAAATACGTAGCTACCAAACCTGTTACATTGATATCATTAAAATTTCTGCGTTTGCATCATAATTTCTCTTTGGGTAATGTTAGCAAAACTTCACGTTTCATTGTTTTGCCTCGCGCATTCTTGCCGTGACGTGAAATGTTGCGGCTCGCAGTGATGACGTAGGCAGCACCGATTCACTAATGGCTCTCGCATCGGAGGAGGAAGAAAGCTCTCCGGAGACGGTCCCACAGTCTTAGACTAACGTAACTCCTGATGTACATGAGGTTTTTTTCCAGGCTGTTTTCAGGTAAAAAGGATGTTGCTTGTTTTTGATGTCGTTATGTTTGAATTGTCTGCTGTATCACTGTAGCCAAGAGAAAGGCATTTATTTCGGCCAAAGTGGATGTAGTCAGACTATTTTTCTGCACCGTTGCTGCAGGAGAAGATGGTTGTTGTGTTTACTGAGCTGGATTATGTCTAGCTGATGCAATGTTACCTTTAGTTTAATTATTAGTGTGTCAGATCATGGTTAATTGTGTTTCTAGAAGGGGGCTATGTCTTTTCTTATTGATCACTCTTATACATTCAGTGGTGGGAAAAGTATTCAGATCCTTTACTTACTGTAAATAACAGTGCAATAACTTAAAATTAACAGTATATGCCGTTACAAGTAAAAGTCCTACATTCAAAATTTTAAGTAAAAGTAAAAAAGTATTGAGAGGAAAATGTACTTAAATTATCAAAGTAAAGAACAATTACCACTCTGAGTGATATTCTGTTATATAAATTATATTATCAGATGATTATTACTGATGCATTAATGTGTATAGTTTTGTGGTTATAGTTGGTCAAGGTAGAGATACTTTTTTAATAATATTAAAACAGTTTTTTTAAAGACACACGATGTTTTGGATATGATTTTACTACACACCCTATTTTCTGCCGTGCTTAAAGAAGCACTGCTGACTAGGTCAAAAGAGATAAGAAAAGAGAAAATCTTAATTTAAAAAAAGTAACCTACTACAGCAACCATTATTATTATTATAATTTATTGCTCATTATCATCAAATAAAGATAAAATTTTGATCCACCAACTGTTGGAAAGTTTAATTTAGGGCAATGCATCATAAGTTAAGATCATCATATGTTTTGAATGTAAAATCTCATTGGATTACGCAAAAAGTACTGAACTGATTTGCACCAAACTTGGCTGATGGGTGGGGCAGGGGGCAGGGAAGAGCTTATTAAAGTTTGGTGTGGATCCAGGAATCTTATATCCCTTTCCTTAATATTGCGAGATAGGACATTGTCTGACATTTTTTTCAATATTTGGCCTTGGTAAAGGTATGCACTCTGAGTGCCATTCTAGGTTGTACAGTAACTAATATAGCTCTCAAATAGAAAAATAAAAAGTACAATATTTCTCCCTGATGTAGTGGAGTAGAAGTACAAAGTGGAAATAAATAGAAATGACCAAGTAAAGTGCAAGTACCTCAAAATTATACTTAAGTAGGTATTGGAGTAACTTTACATAGTTACTTCCACCACTGTAGAGTTATTAAGTTTTAAATGGAACTCCTTAGACATCCTTTGTATTTATATCTCAGCAAATATATACAGTAGTCTGTTAACATTTCAAAATGATTCACCCCTCCATGTTTAACCCAGCTAGTCACAATAAAGTCATTTAGTTTCTATGTGATAATAAAAGTAATTAAAAAATCAGGCCAGTCAGCTTCATTATCTTCTCTAGATTCAAATCCATAACATTTTATTGCTCCCATCACTGAATCATCATGCACTTTGCAATGCCTGAGTTAGATGTTTTTATCTGTTAAATCAGTCTGGCACGAGATTGTAGACACTTTTGAGACTTGAGGCTTTCACAGTTTTCGCCAAAAGATAAAAATTTGTTAGAATGAAGAGATCACAGCATTTCAGTGAATAAGGAGGAAAACTAGTTGAACGTGTGCCCACATAACCCCCAAATCACCTCTATTTCAGGGTAAACTGAACTAACACCACCACTTTTTTGACATTCCAAACTGTATTTTGTACTTTCTAGGGCTGCAACAAATTACATATTTTCAGTTTAGTCTATCAAGTGTTTTCCCCGTGAATCAATAAACCACTTGCTGATTAATATTTTGTTGATCAACTAATCAACATATTGTTTCAGCTCTAGAACTTAACACGTAGCTGGCTGTATCTGATTACTAAGGTCTAATGGATTTCATATGACTTAGACTTTGCTTCAGGCAAATATTAATCACATGATCTTAAGTGCCGACGGTCAAAGTCAAGCACAGTACAGCTTCCAATTAGCGTCAACCCATGCTGATTGTAATCTCACGTGTCTCTCGTTTCCTGTCACGCAGGTCTAATCTGAGAACAAGAGGTTGGTTCTTGTGTGAGTGAGTGGGAGCTGCAGGTTTCAGAGGCTTTGTCAATAAGAAATGCGATTTCGATCTTTTTAATTATTAGCTTGGAAGTTTCCTTCCATGAGCAAGACACAGAACTTCATTATCAGTTCATGAATTTATAATGTTTTTCTCTTTTGTCGTTTGTAACATGTCAGAAATTAAGGAAAATTTGCCACCTACTCATTTTTCAAAATGATGGCTTAAAATTACGCATTTGTTAAATTGTTGTATTTTATATACATTCTAAGACAGGACTCTGAAAATGTTGAGGCCTCATCACTGACATCTGAAAAAGGAACTCCTGCACCTTTAATTAGCCGTGTTGCTTTTTATGGGAAGCATTCAAGAGGCAATGGAGAATGACTCTTGTCATTTGCACCTGCAAACACAAACTTGCTGCATCTGTTTTTGCCTGGAGACAAGAAGGCTCATTATGCTGTGATTTTATTGTTTTCTATTAAAAGACCACAGAGGATGCCAAAATGTAGTACAGTTTACTTTAGTTTTTAAAGATGGATTAGGCTAATTTACATATTTTTATTTGTAATTTTGTGCATATCATCATGTCACATGGAACAACTCATTTTTGGACTAACTGTCTGATAGCCTATATACTGATGTAAGTAATAGGCCTATAACCAATAAACACGATGGTTGATATTAGATATTAGTTCTTCACTGTAGTTATTATAGCAGCTTATTAGCACAGCTATAACTTTTTTTGTTATTGCTAATATCTGTTTGGAAGATGCTCACAATTATTACTGAAAACCAGCCGACAGACATTCATAATTACTTAGAAGAATGGAGGGTTGGCTCAGCCTTTGGATTAGAAATAATACACACATGGGTGCTTTTCTGCAATATCAGATCATTATGTATAATCCACTCAAACATTTTTTTATTTCCTCAACAATAAAGTCTACTGGTGTGTAAACATGGCCCTGCCCTTTCCTTCCCTCCTCCTTTCTGCTCATGTACTCAGTCCACCAATAAACAGTCACACCCTTACTGGTGACTGGAATGCCCTTTCTGCTTGCACTCTTTGTGTTTTGAGGAAAGGTAAGGAGGAACACTACAGACTTTACACTGTTTTTTATCTTAGTAGCTTACCTAAAAATCATTGGTAATGGGAAAAAGTTATGATTAATATATCCCAGTATAAAGAAGATAAGATGTTGTGTATGTTTTTAGCATTAGCAAGCTTTAGTGCCTTACCATCTCTGCCAGCTGACACCATCCCAGCCTTACAGTGTTACACGTACTTGGGTGCTCTTGCCTTGGCAATGTCTGTGTTGGGGGAAACGGGCTCATGCCACCACCGAGCTTGTTAGACCATCTGATCTCTCGGGCTATTGTGTCATCACAAAAACTCTGTCCTGAAGTCCATTATGCTATCCATTTGCAACTCCTGCTTGGCTTGCCTTGCCTTGAGCTTGGCTTGAGGATTGCCATGACAGATGCCTAACATGTCTTGGCACCACCAAGGGGGCACCAAGTCCAGTCAGTCCCTGCAGGAGGCTCAGGGACTCCTCTGGTGGGCCTGGCCTCGCAACGCATTTCCCAAGGGTGCAGAACGAGGCTATGGACATGCTTTCCCACTGAAAGGCTTTGCAGGAGGTTGTTCAGGTGATTTGAGAGAGATAGAGTAGAGTTGAAGTCAACCTATTTTCCTCACTAGCATCAATGCACTACCTGCTGTGGTTCTCCTTCTCAGAACCAACCAGTCCGTTGAGGCCTTTTCACACCGCAAACAGTGTCAGAGGAACTATGTTGTAATGTCAGCCTACGTTTTCCTGTCCCAGCTTTGAGACAGTATATAAATTTGTCAGCTGGGTTCCTGGAGGGCACCGGAGGGGTTGAGCCTTGTCAGAACAGAGACTCTCTTAACTGGGTTGTAGATACCATTTTGCAAGCTTACAGGCTGGTTTTATGTTTACTTGAATTTGAGCCTATGTCTGTATCAAAGCAGTTTTTCTGCTCAGTCCCTAATGATTCCTAGCTGTTCTGTTCTTTCCTGTCATCACAAGTGGAGTAGGGCTCTCCAATCAGTGGGTAATTGTTCCTCTACAGCACCATGGTAACCTCGGAGGATGTTAACCAGTTGATTGCATCTGCTCCTGTGGGAGATGTATTGGTCTCATCATTTGGTCTGCCTTTGAGAACCATTGGCTTATCATTTCATTGTCTTTATCCCTCTGGCGCAAGTCTTGTCTAAACATGTTAACCTGCTGTAATGTTGTGAAACTGATGTGTCTATTTAGAATCATATGTTTGTGCACAGACAGATTTGGTCCATGGATGACTCATGTCGCAAGATTACAGTGGTTATGTATCAGGCATCCAGCCTCGGGCTCGTTTCCCATACTGACCACTCCGCATTTCCCTAACTCTCTTCCAGCTATGGCTGGACCCAGGCCTGTGGTGCTTAGCGGCCCGTCAGGGGCAGGGAAGAGCACTCTGCTGAAGAAGCTCATGGAGGAATATGACAGTGTTTTTGGCTTCAGCATCTCCCGTAAGTGTGCCAACAACAAGGCAAGAAGGATTGCTGTTGATCAGCACAGTAAAATCTGTAGATCGTTTTTCATATAACTTGTTTTGGTATAAAACTGAAAGATGTTTAAGGTACAGTGATATAAAACAGAGAAAACTAGCAAATATTCACATTTAAGAAGTTGGAACCGGCAAATTTTTATTGCTTGAACGGTTGTTTAATTGTTTATCAAATTGGTTGGTGATTACTTGTGTGTCAATCAGCTAATGCATTAACCAACTAATCATTTCAGCTGTAGATTCAAATCCAGTACAGACTATGACATAAATGTCTTGTCATTCCTCAGATACAACAAGAAATCCTCGACCCGGAGAACAGAACGGCAAAGGTAAAGAATGTTCCTCCTCTTTCATGACCACGCTAACAGCTCATTTCTTAATTTCTAGTCAACAGTTTTGTAGTTTTATTCTCTGTATGTGTCCTTATTTTGGGGTTTCAGATTACCACTACGTTACACGGGAGGTGATGCAGGCAGCTATTGACAATGGCGATTTCATAGAGAGCGCAGAGTTTTCCGGGAACATGTACGGAACGAGTAAAGCCGCTGTGCAAGACGTCCAGGCCAAGAATCTCATCTGTATACTTGACATTGACATGCAGGGTGTGAGGAACATCAAACGGACAGACCTCAATCCCATCTACATCTCCATCCAGCCACCGTCCATGGCAGTCTTGGTGAGAACAGAAGGAAATGCATTTCACTGAAAAACCAGTCTGTTCATGTCTACACGTTCCTATTATCCCAACAGAAAGGAGTTCCAGTGTGTGACCTTGAGTTTGCTTTGTACCGCATTTAACTGGTCGTACAGGTTTTGGATGCTCTGTGAATATTTCTGAATGCACAGAGTTCATAGAAGCACGCCTTTGGATTTTATTGTTTCAGGAAAAACGTTTAAGAGACAGAAAAACGGAGTCAGAGGAGAGCCTCCAGAAGCGTTTATGTGCAGCCAAGGTGGAGTTGGAGTTTAGTAAGTATTAACGGTTTGCTCAAAAATACTCAAACATTGATGTTTAAATCATGACTGAGAATAATTGTGTCTTCCTCTAGGTAAAGAACCTGGTGTATTTGATGTTGTAATTGTCAATGATAATTTGGAGGATGCTTACAGAAAGTTAAAACATGCTCTTCTCGAGGTGAGTTACTATTGCAGAACACATTTTTACACACTTTTACATTAGATAACACACACAAACACCCCAAACAATGATTATCCAGTCATAGCTTAGCAGCCACAATCGGGCACAGCAGGTCCTGTCAAGCTTCGGACTGAGGTGTGCATGTGGCTTTAGTAAGTGATACACACAATCTAAAGAGTTTCAAGAGTGATGTCTTTTTTTTTTTTTTTTTTTTAATTTTCCGAAACCAAATGTGTGTGTGTTTATCTGCTTTAACGCACACTGCCATCTTTAGCTTATTAGCCTTCTAGTATTTAAGGATAGCGGGGCATAGTAAATGGTCAATTCATGAGAAATAAAATGCACTCTTGTTCTCTTCAGTACATTAAGGGTTTTGTTGCTACAGTATTACGTGGTCTGGTATGACCAGTAGCTTGTGGTGGCTAATGTTAGCCAACTTTAGATGGTTGCTGTGTATTCACATTAATAAGTCGGTTAGTTAACTGTATTACTTTTAATTGTACTCCTGTTAACACTACATTGTAGCATGTCAAAGATAAACATGAAGATGTTTTTAAAGCAAGTCACTCGATTTCTTTCTCTAGGAAATTAACAACATCAAGAAGATCAACATGTCTTCGTAGGAGACAGCAGCCTCCTGACACCTTTTCGTCATGTCCAGCCACTCCTCAAAAAAACCACGGACCTCCATTCCAGTTGTGTACATTCCCTCAGATGGTGGTCTGTGTGTAGGTTTTACATAGTGTTTAGAAGTATTTGATAACATACTGTAAAGTGGAACTTTTTTTTTTTTTTTTAATGGAGTGCTTTTTTTATATTTTTATTTTCATTTGTATGAAAAAAAATTACTCCAATAATCCTTACCTGATATTTGACTGGCACGGTGCGGTGTTCTCTGTTGGACAGGATTTACTTAACACAGATAAACAGATCTCAACAACATGGACTTAACACTCATTCGATCTTGTGGATAATTTGGTTTGTCAAGGGTATGAAAAGCATGTATCTGGATACCTTGGTTAGTGGCAGCGAGTTATGCTACTCTTACCACTTGAGGTACTTTTTTGAGCAACTGTGTTAATGGTGAAATAAATTTACTGAGACAGTAAAATGTACTGTTGGCAGACACACAGAGAGAGTTTGACACCAGCTCTCACCCCCCTGCACACAACTTCAGCATTGCAACTTATCTCCGGAAAACATGGCGGCTGTTTACATACAAGGGATACATTGAAAGTCGATTATGCTGTTGAAATAATAAAATTATTCCAGAGTTGGTTAATGCTTTTAGTCTACAGACTTTTTGTAAGTTGTCGCATAATGTACTAAGGATATTAAAGTTTGGTTTGCTGGATAAGGATAAATGCTGATGTGCTCTAGTAGGATTAAATCCCATGATAGAGGTAGAAAATGTGGTTTACAACAAAAAACAATAGTACATCTAATGTTACTTAGAATTTATCTTTTTGTCTTTTGGGGGGCAATGACAGAACAGTTTAACTGTTTATTTTACAGTTGTAAATTTGTAAAACTTTTATATTGTGTAACTATCACTTTGCAGCTTCAGCTGTGGAGTAAAATGACATTCAGTGGATTCCTAACAAAGTGAGAGGTTTTTAACTTTTGAAGACAAATTAAATGACATGTTTATCCTTTTTTTATATTGCTTAGAATTAAGCACACAATACATCTCCTTTTACTTGAAAGCTAAGAAAACATTTACAATCCATTTGTAAATTGGCATGTGGTTTTTTTTTTCTTATTTTTTCAATTTCATGGATATTAATAATACCCCTAAAATTATGTTCAAGCACCTTGTAACACCCATTCCTTTGTACGGGTAATTTTGTGTTCCTGTTATAACTGTATATTATTCAGTGTCCATTTAAATAATTAATTGTGAAAATGTTACATCATATCCAGTGAGATGCATGCAGTCCCCTGGTGTGCATTTAAACTTAACCAGCCATTACAATATTGCGCTTGTTGTGGAAAAATGTATCATTATGTATGAAGTCCATTAAACGTCCAGCAGTAAGACTCTGTTACCCAATGAAACTCCAATAAATACTGTATGTTAAAACACAATACTGGAAGAATAATTATTCATATGCATGCTATAAGTAAGAATCGTCAAAGAAACTAGTTATTTGCAGTACATTTCTTTAATTCAGATTTAACACAAGAGTATCTCATGTTTCCAAAAACTACACATGTACAGTACAAGCAATTACAATTTGTTAGTGCCTTTAATATTATTACATAACATGATCCTTTTAGCTTACTAAAACACCTGTAAATAATACCAACACCACACATCTTTAAGGAGGCAGTTATTCTAGTCACTTTTTAAATTGCATTGAAAAGGTAGTAAATTCACTTGCTTGTAATCCAACATGACATGATAGGTTACTTTGGATAAACACATCTGCTTTTGAAAAGCAAACACATGCAGTCACTCATCTAAATATCTATCACATACATATCAATATCTCTCTGATATCACAAGTTCAGAGATCATTGCACTGCATTAACAGATGTCAAAATGTGTAAAAAGCTGAGAATAACATTCAGTTCACAATTGATTGTAGACATATCTGCAAACAAATGCAATCAAACACAGTTTGATGTGAAACAGGTTGTCAGTTCACCTACCACATTTGCTCATAGAAATCCGTCAAAAACAACCAAAGTAGTCGAGAACTAATGTCTGATTTTACCAGACTTACTATAATTTGACCGTGCATCTTTGATTAAACTTAGACAACTTCTGTGACCACAACAGTCACAAAATTTCTGTTGTTAATTTTACATAATCAGTGTGGCATATTTAAAATGAACTTACAGCAATACTGAAATAGAAATATGTAGCCATGACCTCTTTAATAGTCATTAACTCCAACAATTGCTGATCCAGGAATCCAAGGCACTGAAAAAGTGCAAAAGGCAACATTTCTTGAAAGGTACAAAAGTAAATCTGAAAAAATAAGTAAAGTCTACATTTCTACTGTATAACTATTTGTTTATGAATATGGCAAGAGTAATCACCAAAGATATCGCCTGGATCAATTAATATTAGTGGGTCAAGGTTCATGATTTCATGAAGTTATTTATAAATTAAATGTGATTTTTTATTTATTTATTTTTTTACAAAATTCAGCTCAACAACAGACAATGAAACTTTTCATCGGTAAAATGTCAAACCTTAGTTTCTTGGCTTCTGTCCATCATGTGCGTTGTACAACACATAAACATGACATATAGCAGTTGTAACAGAACAGCACGGGACTGAAACCTGCTTACAGTGACATTCCAACTCACCTAGTCTAAAAAGACCAGGCAACTCTAACCATTCGACAAAAAAAGACTCAGAAAATGAGCCAATTTTGTGATGGGAAGCTGCAAAATGGAATGGTCTGTCAAATGCAGTAGATATACTCGAGGCTAGGTGTTCTTTTTCATTATGTAAGTAGAAATGTCCCCATTTAAGACTAGGAGGGTTTGTGGTACCAAATTAAAAGTGTTTGCTTCTACTGGTTCTGATAAAGGTTGTCTCTAATTTGAAGAGTGACTGGGTTCCCCACTGATGTATAGCCATAGGTCTGAGTTGACACTTTGGTTTTAAAACTCTGCTGCCCACCCTCAACTCTCTGCACCTCTGAGCAGTATGAAGGCTTCACTTCCAGCTTTGTGTGGCTCACTTGAATGGGGACGTACCTCTCTGTCCTGGACGGCGCTCTGCTGGCTTGAGGAACAGTGGACGGAAAAAGGCTGCTGGAGAGATGCTCCTTGAAGCGACTGAAGACGCTGCTCCTCTGCCTCTGCACCACGACAGGCCGCCCTACGTTCAGGAGCACCGGCTGTCCCACTGTGGACCCGCCGATCTCCCTCTGCAGCACAGAGATCTCACACGGCTTTTCAGCAGTGACATTGGAGGAGCCATAGGTCTCTCCTTCTTCTGGAACGTAGTCTTCCAAGTCCTCGAGGGTCAAAACATGATCTCCTTGTTTCAGGATCTTAGGTTCGAGCTTTCTGAACAGGTCATGATCATTATCTTCATCATCAGGTTCAAAGATGACAGTCTGTTGATCATCCTGATCGTCGCTGCCCTCTTCAGCTGGAGTGAGGACAGTTGAGAGCTCGTGTGGCTCTCCTGAGGCAGAACCGGAGGGAGCATTACCATCCTCTGCTCCCCAGGAGAGCGGCTGGCTGCTGACATCTCCTGGCAGCTCGGCCTGAGCCTGCTCCACCAGCTTGTTGTTAGAATTGTTAGCATTTGGGTTTTCCGGTGGAGACCTTTTGGGTCTGGAGGGAGTGGCTGCGCGTTCAGACCCTGCAGGTGAGATGCCTCTCCTCCTGGACAGCCTGGGAGATTTATTGACCTTGTACTCAATGATTTCCTCTACCTCAACCCACCTGGGCTTGCTCTCCATGGCCCTAGCCTCAGCCACTTCGGGCTCAGTAACATAGAGGGTAGGGATAGTGGTCTTTCTTGGAATGGGCATCCTCCTCAGCCTGGCTGTAGGGGGCTCTGGGGTGGATGTTTCAGAGCGATGTGCTCCAGCAACAGTCAAGCCAGGGGATCTGTGCCTCCTCATACGTGGGCTCTTCACCACAGTGGTTATAGTCTCCTCACTGGATTGAAAAGACAACCACAGACAATATTAGGGCTATAGATGAAGATCTTCTGTACAAAATACCAGGCGGCATGCATTTTTCACACTGATGATCGAAGCTGGTGGGCTTAAATGGCCACTCATAATTCTCCCATACAAGGGACACTGAGCTATGTGGCTAATTAGGAAAAGGTGACTAACCAAAAACTGGAAAGGCATCCAGAAGCATTTTGCACTGTTTACTGTGTATAGTTTCAAAGGATATAATCACAGCAATAAGAAGTCATCTTTTCTTTCCATATTGTAATTTTGATATTTTGATCTATTTTGAACACACAACATTGTTTGCACGTCTGTCTGAACCGCAAGAGTGATCTCTCCTCTGTAGCCGTTCTTGAGATTTTTCTTCCATTTTCCGCTGAAAGATTGTTTTAGGGGAGTTTATCCATATCCGAATCGAGGGTCTAAGCATACAGGGTGCCAAATGCTGTACAGATTGTGAAGCTCCTTGAGGCCAATTTGTGATTTGAGATATTTATATGAAAAGTATTGACTTGTCTTATAAATGCTTTATGAGGAGCTGCAATAACAATGTCGCTGGTTAAAGAAGACAGCACCCTGGTGAAAAAAGCCCATCTTTTCATCATCCTTGTGATAGCATCCTTGGCACTCAGGCTTTACAGACTTCAAGGCAATGCATCCATGGAGCCAAAGAGAGGACCACAAACAAAAGTGCTCCAAATTTCCTCCCCGTGTTCTGCTTTAGGACATAATATCTACACAATGAAGCCGAAAACTATTTATATCACAAAAGCCAATCACTGCAGTGGAAATTATCATGAAAAAAATATCCTAATTTTAACAGATTGTCTAACAATAAAATATGAAGCTACATTTTACTCCAGAGTAATTGTCTAGATGTCCCAAGAGCAACAGACACACTTCGTGCATGAGGGTCATTTTAGCACAATCACACTTACATAATGATGGTTTTCTTTGGTATTCTAGTTTCCTGCTCAGTAACTGTGGAACAAGCAGATAGAAACAGGTTTAATATACAAAGAATGATAATAAGTCCAAGCTAGAGTTGAATTTAAAAAAAAGAACACATCTAGAGTATAAGATGCATCTATCTTTAAACTTGCATTAAAAGCAATAATAAATATTATTTTATTGTTTTTCAGAACCTGAAAAAATGTGTATATTACACAAAGTGTCGGATTTTGTAAGGATAAAGTCTGTGTTCCTACCTTCAATAGTGATGGCCTGTTCACCAGTGCGAGCCACAGCAGATGGTGGGACTAAATCAGCAGCACACTTGGCACTGCCCAGACGGTTGGTAAGCTGGAAACAACAGGGATATATTTATCTATGTTTTAAAGATGAATTATTGGTGCTAATTGATATCAACTGACTTAGAGTCAAATCTTGGGTGTAAGACCAAATTCACATGATTGAAAAGTATTTTTGAAATGTAATGCGAGTCTTGCGCTGAGCAAGGTAGACCAACCTCACACTCGTAGTGTCCCAAGTCTCTCTCTGTCAGGTTTTTTATGACCAAGACCAGAACCCCGCTACGGAGTTCACTGTAGGTCTGATACTTTTCCTGGTCAGTCAGCAGCCTGCCATCTTTGAACCACCTTGAACAGGTACACACAGCCAGACAGCAGATATTAACACACAGGGAGAAACGCAGACTTTTCAAAGAACGTACTTAATTTAATCAGACTGTTTTGCCAGTTTCGTAGTAACAAATATAACTAAGGCACCCATACCTGATCTTGGGGCTGGGGGCGCTCTGTATGACACAGGTGAACTGCACGTCCTCACCAGGAACAAAGATAGCATTCCTCATTTTATTCACAAAACGAGGAGGTACTGCAAGAATCACAAAAAAATAAAAATAAAAATGGATGTCATGTTTAAGCACTAGAAAAAGTGCACTTATGTTCTCTGAAGCAGCAGAAGAGACCACTCCACACTCAAATATTTGATAACTCAGTAAATTGGCAAACTAAATCTCATCCTTAATTGCAAAAGGTCTTTCTTTTTACTCTATCTACAGTCTGACTTATTACAGCTATTTCCAGTGGTGCATTGTAGTTATGAATGAAAACATCTGGTATTTTAGGACATAGTCATATTTTACGCCACCACTTACCCTGGACTGTGATCTTTCCAAGAGTGCTGGCATTGCCAGCTGAGCTTGTGGCAAAGCACATGTACTGGCCAGAATCATCTGCTGTCATGTTGTCCAGGATCAGTGTGCAGGAACCATCAGGGTCCTCAATGATGATGTGATGAGGATCTGCCTCCACTGTACGTCCATCTGTATCCAACATGTAAACCAGTGCATTAATGACACACATTTGACCAAGTTAGCCTGGCACTCAGAGATTGGAGGCACGTACCATTAATCTCTGTTTGTTTATATATTCTCCAGTAGAGCAAATGAATAAAAAACACGGTGCAAATTCCATACCCTTGTACCAGGTGACCACAGGTTTGGGTACTCCAGTGGCTTTGCAGGCCAGCTTAACAGTCTGTCCCAGCTCTGCTGTGCAGTTTGCCAGAATTTCATCAAAGTCCGGGGGACCTATAAAAAACAGATTTATCATAAAAGGCAATATTTGAAAGTGTTAAAAGAGAGAATAGGATACAGAAAAAAACTTAGATTGTGTGTGTGTGTGTCCCACTCACTCCATGCAGGCATGCTGTATCGCTGCTGCAGTTCTCTGAAGTCTCTCAGCCATGAGTTCTTGATGTTGACAGTTCGGGCCTGCAAGGTGTATTTCCTCACAGAGTCCTCACGTTCATGCCAGATTTCAAAGGCACGGTCATCACCCTCCACTGACTCATTCACATCAATGTTATTCAGCTGCAACAACATGAAGAATACGGAGATTCATTTAGGCTGTCGATCAGTAAAGATGACGGTAAAAGAAAAAAGTTTTATTATATTAAAGGTCTGACCTTCATCATGTTCTTAAAGACATATGCTTGTGTATCAGTGTTGCTGTCTCTCTTAGGTTTGCAGATTATACAGTAGTTCTTAAATAAGAAGACTTGGCGGTGGTGACCCCTAGAGGACGTCCTAATTCCAGGAGCTCCCTCCCACACTTGGAATGGTCCCTGGTGCAAAAAAAACAAGGAAACAAAACAAACAAAAAAAACAGAGATATATTGACAAAATCAAGACCCTCACCAGTAAATTCCTCAGTTAGTAACGATATACTACCTGTCTAATTGGCTCTCCGAGTACTTCCAGTGTGGCCGGATAGTTCTCGATCATAGAGACATGATGGGTATTCTCGGAGCGTTGAGGGAGCCCAGACACCATTGCATACGCTTCCTCCAAGAGGCAGCAGTTCTGACCATTTCTTGCCTTGTTTCGAATGAGTTCCTGAAGATGTGAGAGTAGAAACTTCAACACAACTGAGGTGATAGTGATCAGGTCTAAAAAAAAAATGCCTTACACATGCAAGTGATATATCCTAACAAGACTACTGCATATTCTGTGTCTAAGTTGTCACCTTGATGAAAGCCTTGTACTTCTGAATCCTCTCCAGTGGTAGTTGGAGGTAGGCGTTGATGCTGCGTACAGGGGGATCTGCAGGGTCTGCACTAGCCTGCTCTTTCTCAGTGTACTCCTACAATGTAATGAAAGGTAGATTTTTGAATTTAAATAATTTTACTGGTGCACAGTCCTTTCACAGTAACCCTTATGAGTGGGTATTTACAGTGTAGTATACTTTACAATTACAAGTAAAGAGTAGTAAGTTACTAAGAAATTACAGCTTTAAATAAACTGGCAAAAAAAAAATTATCTGAAAGTTCTAAAAAAAAAATATTTTTATAGTGTTGTAACAAATGTTAAGTTTTGGGTTAGAAAGTGTAATGGGCTGACACTACATAATCCACATTAGAGCAATAATAGCTCTGGCCTTACATGAGCAGAGCTGTGATACCTTGAAGAAGCGGTGGACAGTCTTGTCACTGACAGCAGATTCTGCCTGACTCTGACCAACAAGATACTGGAGGTACTTCTCAAAGCCCTCCTTGTTCTTCAGGAAGCACATGGCTACATCATCATCTGTGTCGCAGTCATTCAACTTTGGGAGGAAAGCCCTAAAAACAGAATTGTGGAGAAATTAATGCATTGACGACAAAGAAAGTCTCACTGTTAATCTCACTGTCTTTTATTACATTTTTCAGAAAAGAGAATGCCATATTCTCTGGGTAGAAAATTCTCATGACCTTTATCTTGCTTTAAAAATAGTTGACTAAAATCACTAGCAATTGGGAGGTTAGCTCACTTGCTATGGAAGGACATGATATCATCAACGTTCCTGAATATGGTTTCCTTTTGGCTGCTGACATCAGGCGGTGCATCAGGGCATTCTGCATGCTTCAGGTGATGGGAGGTAAAGAAGTCTATCTCCCTTACAAACTCTGACTCAGCATTTATCAGGTCCTGGATCAGTTGGCTAGGGACATGAAATAATAGTTGGTTATGATGCTTCCTTTGGTTCCAGTATTTGCTTTGTGGGTGTAGATATGCTTTACTTACAATAATTTCCTCTTGTATTCCCCCTCTGACACCTCCTCTACACTTGTCTCTGGAAGATCACCTGTATCAGCTGAGAGCTGAGATAACACACATTTTTATTGTTACCTTTAAAATGTTAAGGCCTCACAACAATGAATACTACTGGTGAAAAATATATCACATATATCACTGGTGGATCAGTGGCTATAGTCTTGAGACATACTTTGAGTTTCTTGTCCAAGTAGGCAGGTGAGACCCAGCCTTGGCGGGATGGTGTAGTTTTGGTCGGTTTGGTCCGGACTAACCATTTGAGTGGATGGGCTGAGTCCAAAACCTCAACATACTGTCTCTCTTTCAGGGAGATGGATTCTTTGCTTGCCATAGTGGGGTTGTAGTCAGCCGTTGCGACATAGATGTCAAACATCTGTAAAAATGTGTATGCATAAAAATGTATATTAATGACAGCACACATGCGGTTTCACAAAATTTGTTAAAAGAGATAACATCACATAAATCCATTATGCTGGAAAGCAGCTTATTCTTGCACAGTTTTAGTACTATTGCCATTCACAACTTTCCGGTTGTACTTGTGTTTTTTTAAAACCTCCACTTGGCAAGATTTCCCTAATTTTCCCCTTGTTTCCATTTGGTATAGAGATGACAGACTACACAGTATAGGTTATGAGCTTGTTGTGTGCAGTTAACTAATTTCATGTTTGATTGCTGCACCTCAAATTTTAAATCTGTTTGATTTTAAGTCCAAGGCTTTTCTAACCTTTATTTATCCAAAGTAGAGAAATTTTCTAGAGATGGTTTGATTCTATTTATGTTAAGTTTGAGGCTGTAGTTTGTGGTGTCCTTGTTTTGTAAGTTGTTTCAAATATTTGTTCACCTCCATCTATGTTCAAAGGATGAAAAATACAACATCACTACTCAGTGCAGTCTTAAAATGTACTATAGAACTGGGTCAACACCACAAAATGAGAGGTGGTCTAAGCTAATCGAAACACTGCACGGATATTGTATGGTGCTGCATTACATTGTACAGGTGTCTCTACTTTTTCTGGTCACTCAGTGTATCATTCAAGTCTTCACCAGATGAATGTAAATGTATATGTCAGCCTTGTTTTAGGGTGTTTTCCTCATATGTATGAGCAGTATTAACATTTTATGGTTAAAATTTTTTTGTCAAGTTTATAGAACATCGGCGATTTCCATATCTCACCTCCCCCCTGGCATCCCCCTCATCAGACTCCGAGGAGGAGTCAGCAATGAGGGAGGGAGGACGAGAGCGACCGTGATGAGGTGATGGAGAAGGGGTCTTGGTCTCATCATCACTGTCAACACCAGGTACACGTAATGAAGCTGGGGCAGCAAGGATGGAGGGAGGCAATCAGAGGAGCACAAGTAAGTAGTGCAAAGAATTTGAGCATGTAGCATTAATATAATTATCTTTTTACACTGTTATGTACCATTCAAACATGATGTTCAACAAAGCAGTTATAGCAGTAGCAGTTATTAGTACCCACACCACTCAATACGTCAAAGCTCGGCTGTTGCAGGACCAGTCAGCTCATAGTCACATTTCAAGCAGTAACTGACTGTACTGGCATCTGCTGGGCATTCATTTGCTAAGTAATGTTCCTCCAAACAGGTAAGCCATTGCTTCATCATATCATTTCAGATTTTGGTTCAAAATAAAATAAATATATTGTAGACGTAAAGTAGTACAAAAAAAATTACACAATAATCAAGTCACTCAAAATACTTTGCTCTTGACTACTAATTACAATTGACTGTGTTAGTGTTGTGAGAACATGCAAAACAAAACTAAAGTACAGATACAAATTATTGTCTGAGCTCTCCACATACATGTCTGTGAACATGTATTAAAGCTATAAGTCATTGGTAAACCAATTTGAAAAGACAGGAGAAGTATATTGATGATTCTCAAGGAGGTGTCAAGGTGCGCAGACAGCATGAAATGGAAAAGCCACTTTTGGACAATGGATGAACTGTTTAATAGCAGCTTAATACATAACATGTTTTCCTGTATATATAATAAATGTAGGTAAAAACTGTTTACACAAGTGATGTCCTTTATGACCCAGTTCTACTAAAGTATCTCACTAAGTCATGTTCCTTGTAGAAAAATGTATAGTTATTATGAAACTGATGCACTTGGGATACATACTGGTAGTTTTGGGCCAAGATTTCATCCACTGGAGCACTTCATGATTCTGTGAGCTGTCTGAATAACAAATTAATGATTGAATGAGCATTTAATTGGTTGGATTGATAAACTGATGGATGCAAACGTGATGAGGGAGTGATGTCTGTATGAATCCACGAGAGGTTTTAAGCTATATACACACGGGTAGATAAAAAACATGCCGAAAAACAAGCACAAAAATAGTAGGAAAAGACGTCTGTCAAGTTTGGTTTCACCCCAAATCTACTGCAAAGTGAATTCTAATTCAAGAATTTAAGTGTTAAAACATTCAGATTAAACAACACTTTCACAATTCTTGAATAGTCTGAATGAATTCACTGAATTCAACCAAACCTGACTGGAATGTAACAAAACATTTAACAGAAGCTGTATCCAACATTATATGTGGATTATTTATGTACTGCATCTTTAGCATTAGCAAAGCCATTCATAGCAGCTTGCATGTTTCATATGCAGTATCAGAAAATAACAGTAGTATTTCAGTATAATTTAGCAAAGGGATAGGCCTCCTGCAGATTTTTATTCCAACCACAGATAAAACCAGGAGATTTAAGAGATAGGGTTCCCTTCTGGTGAATGTGTCCTCACACCGAAATCGCCTGGCATGGCATTTGGCTGGAATGAAAACCTACATGCTTTTGTGAATCTAGGGCCCTATTTGCCTATCTCTGACCTACAGTAGGTTATCTGGTCTGTTAGCTTGCTGGATGTATGATGACAATGGAATTAATTATTTGAAACCAAATAAAACAATCTGTGATTCTATTTCAGCTGCCCTTTATTATTATTAGCTGAACATGCATGTTCAGTGTTTATCATTTAGAGACAGCCAAAAATAAGCTAGCTTCTTAGCTAACCTCTGGAGCCGAAACGTCTACTATCCTTTTTTCTACTATACTAGACACTAAGTTTGAACACCTAACCAAGGTAAAATGATTTATTATACGTGAACACATCTTATTACTTTAAGGCCATTGACACGCTGTCAAAGCTTCATGGGCGCTGGTGTAAAATGTTAACAAAATCATTGTTTTATCTTGGTTTAAACCAAGCTTGAATTAGCCTGATTATGTTAACTCTAACATTCATCTGTGGAATGCTTTAAACATGAATCAACTTAACCCAAGTCAGGCTTTTCACAGTAAATCTAGCTTTTTTTTAAGCCTCCTGTGTGGAATGCCCCATGGACATATTGTAACATTGCTCAGTATTTTTCTAGCAAAAATTGCTGTAAACTGTAACTTGAATTTCTATTAAATATATTCTAATAGTCTAATGTTTTATTGCATAGACAAAATGGTCCATAACATACACTTACCCTGGGTGATCTTTGCTGATACCATCTCAGTGATCTGGGAGGTGAGTCTCATAATGAATTCCTCTGTACCTACTTCACCTAGGTAGGGTATTTTACCCTCTTATGGTGGAGAACAGAGGACAGGATAACAAAGAGCAACGGAAACGATACATATTGTAGTATTTATTACTACAAATAATTTATTTTTCTATAAATAAGACTCACCTTTTCCGCTGCTAGCCTCCTCTTCTGGAGGACTAACCGTAATCCCAAGAACCCTGAGGAGAATTAAATGGTAAATTTTATTTTCAGATATTTGCAAATACTTGAAATGTGCTTTTTATTTGCAATTGCATTCTGACTCGAAAGAAAAACTTACTCTGAGGCTTGGGTCTCTTTCTTTGGTTGTGGTGCTAGGGGAAAAGGTGGGGAAACACATAGTTTTATATACAATTACAATCAAACCAGGAGACAAACTCTATGGCAGTAAGAGGTTTGCATTCTACTAAGGGTCTTCTAGTTTAAGGATATTCTCATGGTCAATATAAATTTGATATAGAGTGCGCAGATGTCTTTGTTTTCCTTACTTTCATCCACCTCGAGGTGGGCAGTGCAGATGGACTGTCCTGCTCTATTTGTAGCAATACAGGTGTAGGCGCCAGTGTACTCTGTGCCCACATCCATTAGGATGAGGCTGTGACGGTGTCCAGAGCTTGCTATTTTGTATCCCTTGGTATCAGGCTTGATCCACAGGACATCTTCCAATGATTCCTCCTTTAGCCAAGAGACCATAGGAGTAGGAGACCCTGAGAAAGAAAAAGTGGGTATGGAGAACTTGGAATACATGCTGGATAACAGATAACCTGGGAGCTTATGAAAATCTTGAGTCAAATCACTGGGATCTGATCCTGTTAAGATGAAACAGTGAAGTGAACAAACCTTCTACTTTGACAGACAGAGTGATGCTTGCTCCTTGTTTAACCTTCCTGTTGCTAAACCGTTCAAGGAAGCGCGGTGGCACCAGTGGCTCCTTGGAGTCTGTGACAATGTAGTGTAAAACAAAAGCACAGTCACATATATTATTATATCTACTAATGTACCTGTACCAAGTGTGTAGGATAAATGTTAAGATTACCTTTCTTATCTTGAGGCATAATCTCCCCTGGCCCTGTTGCAAAATACAACTGTTACTGTGTCTGTAAACATCTGAATTAAAATTTTAAGCTCAAAGTAATTTAAAATACAGTAACTCCTGCTTTTTGTTGCATGGGCATTTGCATACATACTCAGAACTATCAGTTGGGCAGAGGAGTAAGCAGAACCAGCTGCATTGCTAATGTAAGCAGAGTACTCCCCCATATCTTCTTTCTTCACCTCCAGAATCTCCAAGCCATGAACATCTCTCTCTGCTAGTAACCGAATCCTTTCTGAGGGCCGCAGAGGGTGGCCGTCTTTGAACCAGTATACTCTGGGTTTGGGGAAGCCTGGAATACAATCGATATTTCAGAAAAAATTTTCTTTAATCATAGGAAATTTTGTGTAAATTGACTTTAGGAGACCATTACAGTCAGCTGTTATTTGTTGACTTGGATGAAATAAGGGTTAATAAACTTACCCTTTACTTTGAGTTGCATTTTAGCAACAGGTGAACCTGGACTAACATGAACATCATGAAGGTCCTCAACAACTTGAGGTAGCTGATCATCTTCAGCCACAGACTCAAAGGTCTCAGTTTCCCTGCATGAGAACAGCAGAATAGTTCACCTCAAGAATTCAGTGTTTATTAATATTATAAAATACCTTCATCAATACATCTTTTTAGACACCCTAAAAACTGTTCATAGTATAGTCACCTGGACATGTAGCCCTTGGCACTGACATAGGAGGATGTTTCAGTGGCATCAGCAGCAGTGTCATAATCTGAGCTGCAAGACACTGATGGGAAGGATGATGCACAGTTTTATACAATGATCAGGGAAATCAGGGACAATGTGTGTGCCACTGTGTGCATGTGATTTTGCTAGTCTATTGAGAACCAGTTTGAGTTTTGGACTGTTAATTTTAGGGTGTTTTTGTAAAGTAGAGTCATGTTGGCCACTCTGCTTTTTTAAGATGCTAGTTTAAGATTAGGAAATTGCTTCTGGTTAGGAAGTTCAGATATAAATTTCCTACAATTCCCAAGATGTTTTTGAACAACATGAAAAAAACTCTGCGACTAAATTTGCCACTAAAAAAAAAGAAAAATAAAGTAATGCACCCCTTAATCAAAACACATAATTTATGTGTTTTACTATTCAGGCTATTTCTATACTTGAGGGAAAATTTGCTAATGTTTTTCTACTATGGATTTCTTTGTATGAATGCAAAATATAAACACAAAATGGTGAATCTGACGGGCTGACAACCCAATCCTGGTATTTACTGTATGTGCTATAGCTGTGCTGGAAATATCTCAAGATGTGAAAGTTTGGCTAATTTTCCACAAATTAAACAGAAGTGCACCAGTGAACAAAAACACTAACCAATAAATACAGAAATATAAATACAAAGGCATTACCAACCACTGTTTTAGCAGTGTTACAATCTTTAGGGGTTTGCCTTCACTAGGAAGAAATTTAGTTGAGTAATTACTCAATCCAAAGTGCTCACAAGAATTTGTAAAACATACATGTGTGTAAGTAGATTTAATGTACAGTATGTTCACTTACTGTCAACCCTGAGTTCAGCTTTAGTGGCTGTGATGCCGCTGCCGTTTTCAGCTGTGCAGCGATAGACACCCATGTCAGTGGGCAGCACAGAGGTTATGATCAGTTGATGGCAGCCCTCCTGGTCTTCATTGATCATATAATGGTCATTCTCCTCCAGCAATTTACCGTCCTTAAACCAGCGAACGGTTGGAGGGGGTTTGCCAATCACAACACAGTCAAAGCTGACTGGATAACCATCTGGAACATCCTGGCTTTGTAGCTCTGTCAAGAAGACTGGGGCAGCTGGGTAACAAGAGCAAATCGAAATTTAAATTAAAAAATATGGTCACATAAAGTGTGAATCAGCACTGAACTGTTAGGTATGTTTGGCTTTAGTAAAAACACAATAGTAAGCAGACAAAATACATGTAACAGAACAGAAAGCTAAATTATATTGATTATTTAGGAAGCTATTTATTCATGATTTAGAGAGTGCATAAAAAATTGCATAATGATCTTAAGAGGAGAACAACCACTTTATGTGTTTCTTACCTGGGGCTCCAGTCATGAATGCAGGAGGCTGTCTATCTTGTGTGGGGGTCTGTGTGCCATCTTGCATGTAGCCCATCTTTCTAATTTGCAGCTCCACTTTGAGAGGCCCCGCCTCCAGGATGTTGGTCTCTACAGGAACCCCATGGATTGTAAACATCTCCTGGAACCTCTTAGAGGCGACTTCAGCCTCTGTCCGTGAATCAAAGCGAATGTAGATGTAACTGTCATCCTCACGGTAAGAGTGAGGATCTGGGGGATGCAGGTCTCCTTCATCCGCACTGACAAATGGTTCTTCCTCAACATCTGGTGGTAGACGGGTGCGCAACAGGCGGCGGAGACGTCTGCTTGCCTGCCTCAGTGACTCATCCATCTCACTACCCGAGGAGCTCTCAGGCTCACTGTCAGCACTGTAGCCCACTGTCAGTGGTCGTCGCCCAGATGATTCTCTCACTGTTCCAACTGTCACCTTACCACTGTGAGAGGTGACTCCAAATTTGTTGGTGATCTCACAGGTGTAAACCCCAGTATCCTTTGTGGTGATGGCAGTGATTACCAGTGAGCAAGTACCAT
This sequence comes from Xiphias gladius, assembly GCF_016859285.1. NCBI lineage: Eukaryota > Metazoa > Chordata > Actinopteri > Istiophoriformes > Xiphiidae > Xiphias > Xiphias gladius. Next base: position 17,597,363 of record NC_053413.1, on the reverse strand, counting down.
CATTGTAAATATCAATATGGTGGTGCTTGCCATCCGTCAATGGTTCTCCATCCTTCAGCCAACACACCTTATCAGGTTTACCTTCTGCCACACATTCCAGATGTATAGTGCCATTAGGTTCTTTGGTCTGGTCTTTGAAAACCTCTTTGAAGACAGGACGCATGTCCTTGCGGGCCTTGTAGCCTTTGAAGGCAGCTTGAATCTTAATGGCAGCCTCTCTGAGCTCAGGCTCATCCTCTTTACTGGTCTCGATTATTTTAGTCTCCTCTGTGGAAACCTGTTTTTCATCTGTCTGCTGAATTGTGGTTGTTTTCACTTCAGTCTGCTGCACTGTTCTCTGCTCTGCCATCTGGAAATGTGCAAAGAACCTCTCAGTGGTCAATGTCTCTGCTTCACTCGCCGCTGTGACAGTAGATTTGCTGCTCTTCTTGAGGTATGACACAAGCGTTGAACCCCCAGACAGAGATTCCTCCTCAGAGCTGCACAAGTTGGACTCTGTCTGCCTCTTAGACACAATGGCCTGCTCCTTCTCCCCTGATTTTATTTCTACCTTGTCTGAGGACTCCAGCTCCTTCTGTTCTGATTTGTTTTGAACACCTTTACCATCCTCTTCAGGTTGTTCAGAGATGGAGTCCAAAGTAGGCTCTCGACTCATGCGCCGTTTCTTAGCTGAAGCCTCCCACAGCTCATGGACATCACCTTCTTCAGCAGCTTCTGGAGGCAGACTGGGCTGCCCCAGTGCCCCTGTCTCTACCTGTTTTGTCTCTATACCTATAACCAAGATGCAGTTTTCATTCTTACTTCAATAAATGTTTTAAAATGCTACTGTTGGTATCCACACAGCACAACACCTACTGGTACTAGACCTATTATAACTCTACTTATTCCAACTTAGCATGACAGACATTTGAAAAGGCTTCAGATGTTGTTTCAGAGGATTAAGTGTGTAGAGGTGTTTAACTACAGTAGAGCTTGTAGGATAGTGTCATCACACACAAAACTTAGCAAACACCATGTCTTACCTGGGCAAATTAGTGGCTGCATCGGTGCCTCTGTAACAAAGAAAAAACAAACACATGTAATATAGTAGTTCAGAAGACTTCCAATTTTCCTACTAGCAAGACTATTAACCACACAGATCCTAGTACTTTTTGTGTCAAAAGTGATGAGAAGGTTTTCAAACCCTTATCTCAATCTAATATAAAAAATAAAAGTTAACTGAGCAATAACAAGCAAAATGTCCTCGCAAACACCCTTGGGGGACATTAGAAACATTACTATTTCATGAACTGAATCACACATCTACTCACCAAGTTGCACAGTCTGAGGCAGCTCAACAGGTTCTCCAGTCCCAGCTATGCTGATGGCTGCCACTCTAAACCTGTAGCCACCCCCTGGGATAAGATTTTCAACCACAAATTCTGTGTTACACACAGGTTCGGAATGACACGGAAGCCAGAGGGAACTGTCTACCAGCCGCATCTCCACCCTGTAGCCCAGAATGGGACTCCCTCCATCATGTAGTGGAGTGAACCAAGAGAGGGTAACGGACTGTTTAGTTTTACTGAGGACCTCTGGATCCTCTGGTGGATCAGGTACAGCTGTTGGGAAGAAAGGCAGCTCTTGTGAACACTGAGAAAAAGCTACACAGAAAGCAATGTTAATTTTTCAATGTCTGTTCTCGGTAGTGTTTTGTTTTTTTTAAAATTTTTTGGCATGTGTGCCTTTATTGGACAGTGTATAGTATACATATGGACAGACAAAAGGGGAGATAAAACGCCAAAAGCTCCCCTGCTGCAACTGAACTGAGGATGCTATGGTTATATAGTAAATGTCTTTACCACTCAGGTACTCTATGGTATCAAGAAATGGAGGTCAAGAGGATAAGACATATGCCATATGCTGTGTTCGCAACGGTCCTGGGTTGATTTCAACCAGGAAACTTTGTTACATGTCATTCCCTCTCTCACTCCCCCTGCTTCCTGTCACCTCTCAACTGTCCTCTATCCAATGATGGCAAAAATGCTCAAAAAGAGAGATAGTTTATCCATGAACAGAACCATGGAACCATGCACCTTTATTTTTCTCTGAACCGAATTTATATTCAAAATCTAACAACTACATTCTTCAATATTAAGATACAAAAAACTAAAAGATTAAAACCATTTTAATAAGGAAAGTTTACAGAAGTCTTAAAACAAATTGTTCACCATAGCTTTGCCTCTTAGCAGTGCTGTTTATCAAACACTTACTGATGATGGAGAGCTTGGCCAAAGAAAGAGCATCTCTAGCAGCAAATGTAATTTCCTGCTGGGACAAAAGCGGTGCCTGTCTCAGGACAAGGCGATAGGAACAGCCGTCAGCCCTCATAGCCCAGAGATCGCTGGGCTTGAGCTCAACTCCATTAGCATACCAAGCTACTTCTGCCGCAGGGACAGGCTCAGTCAGCTCAACGCAAAACTCAACTTTCTCTCCCACTGCAGCCACTCTGTCCTCCAGACCCTTCACGACATCCAGCTGCCATCCTTAAGAGAGAAATCCACAGAATTAAATGTTAAAGGCTGTCAGTTACAGTTTTGAGTATATATATACAATACATAATCATATATGAATGCATGATTCAGGCAAGATGTTGTTGTAAAAACAACTTCAAAGTGTTCATTTGGGTTACTCACCCTTGACAGAGAGTTGGGCAGATGTGGATGCTGTGCCTGCTTTGAAGGTCACTGTGCAACTGTCTTTAACACGCAACTCTTTCAGCAGTAGCAGATGACGACGACCACTCTCAAATGACACAATCTCAGCATTAGGAGATTCCTTCACTGGTTTGCCATCAAGAAGCCAGCAGCAACTTATGTTCTCAGGACGAGACAGGGCACACTCAAACAGTACTTCGCCTCCATCAAAGGTTTCCACATTCTCCAGGCCCTGAACTATGTTAATGGGCTTTCCTTTAGAAGACAAGAGGAAAATGAAGAAAGAAAGAGAGCATACTCAAAAAAAGATTTTAAGAAGACTGTAATGTTTAGAATTACAAAGTATATGGGGTTTTGCCAACAAATGGCATGAACTTTGTGACGATCAGCAAAAGATCGTTTTATTCAACCAAACAATTGTTAGGTTTGAGGGAGCAGAGGAGATTTCCAAAAGGTTGGTGCTCTTTCCATGTGGAGGGAAGCTCACCTTCCACATGAAGTGAAGCGACCACACAGGTCCCCTCTGCCTCACAGGAGTATGTGCCCCTGTCCTCAGCAGACACACAGCTAATGTACAAACGAGCCACATTCCAGTCCTGCTCCACTAACACCCTTCGGCCATCAGGCTGCAATGGCTGCCCGTCTTTCTTCCATTGAGCCTTGACTGGCCTTGAGTACTGGCAGATGAACTCAGCCGGTTGGTTTTCGACCACCCAAAGGTCCTCCATCTCGCTCACCACTTCAACTGTGGGATCTGAGGTTGGGATCAGGTGTCATAGAGTCAGGCCTTCGCCATGAGATAAAAGGATATATGCTGGACATGCTGAATGACATATGGGCTTTATAACCCCCTAAAGCATATTGAGGTAATGTTCATATGTCAGTGACATTATGTGTTGTGTTGTGTATGTGACATTAAGTGTTTATGGACTGTCCAATACAAATTGTAAATGCCATGGTACAGTATCTTAATGTATATTTTAATGTCCACTATAACAAATGTATTGTCCTATGTCAGCAACAAGAAGGTCAAAAAGCCCAACAGTCAAGGTTCAGGGTAATGGTCACAACCAAGGGCCAAGAACAGCTGGCAACTAATGAGAGAGGAGAGTATGATAAATGGGTAGAAATGTCAAACTCATAAGATCGCTGTGAGGGGGTTAGGGGTTTTAGTGTTTGAAGGTTAGGGACAGGACTTGGTGGAATGGGACGGTGAAGGCGGAACATGAATATTTGACAGCAGCAGGCCTACATGGATGGGTGGAGCAGCACTTTACTAACACAACATTTCTGTTTCAACTATCATGGGTTCACTAATTCTGCAAAATAAAACTTGGATCAAACCGTAATGACAACAAAAAACCAAGCCTACTGTATATTATTCACTAATTATTCACTGATTCCAGTCACCAAAAAAAAAAAAAAAAAAAATCACTCATTATTTACATTAACAAGGGATATACTGTATACAGTTAGGGCTGCACAGTAACCATATAATAATCACGATCATGCTTTTGGCTTTTTACATTTTTAAGAGTGCCTGGCTTAGAACAACAAATCAAGGAAATCCAAATTACAGAAGTTTCCAGCATCCTTCTATTAACTAGTCTCTGCTTCCCAAAGACAGTTGTTGATGCAGGCAGGAGCATTATAACATCAATGTAACAGTTGTTTGGTTACAGCTTCAACAGCAGTCATAACACTGAGTTACACTAAGCATAAACAAAACTTCAATCTAGCCGAGGTCATTTACATGACTCAAATGGAAAAACAGCAGCAAGATGTTGGGGCAACAGCATGAAATAGGACGTCAGTGGACCAGCAGCAACACCCAACTTAGTCACCAGGAATGTTAGCCTAAACGATAAAGACTGACCAAGCTGTCAGGGAAACTGCTGGTGGGAATGATAAAGACTACACAAATGAATTCAACAGTGCTCATCAGCCGAGTCATATGAGTTGTAGTGCAGAGCTTCATTGTGGACCAGTCATTTTTGTTGTCAACAAAGCTCAGAGGGAGTTCTGCCTGCTTTCAATAACAAGTTTGAATGAGACCTGAGGCGAATGTAAAGAAACCACCAACACCATACAAATGACAACAGTTGACTACTGAGTAGGGGTTTCTTGTAACCAAATGTACTATAGCCAGCAATGCAACAGTAACTTATTTTTTGTTCTCACATGGTTTTTAGAATTGCTAACACGAGCCATTTTGCAGAGGTATTACTTTATTTTTTGCATTTGAGTTTTGTCAATTACACAAAAGTGTAGGAATGGTTGTTGAGTGGGTGGTGTATATTTTAAGGGTAAACTTGTTGGTAAAAGCACAAATAATATTGACTGAAAATGGCCAGTGTAATCGCACATGAGTCAAAAGACATACTCTTCTTCTTACTATTTTGTAACTGTATTGATTTTTTAACAAGAAAACTTAATTTCATGTCACCTTATTTTGATTTTAAGATTTGTACTACTGAAGCAAGTCTTACGATGCAACAGTAAAAGCAGTGTATAAAACTTCACTGCATCCCAAAATGGTTAAATACTTGTCATAAATTATTGTGATCTCAAAAAGTGAGAAACATAATCGTGATTATCATATTATCATTTCTGCAGCCCAAAATACAGCAAACTCCAGAATTCCAAGAGAATCCAAAAGAAGAATAAGTCTAAATAACAGATTTCTGTTAAAATTAATTGCTGATGTTTTTGAAAATTGGCACATTTAGCCAAAACATTTAGGTGTTTTGGCTTAGATGCTACTCTGCTCTACTCTAACAAAACTTTGCTGTGGTGCTGCACCCATGAAACCCTCTGCTACTGCTATTATTATTATTATTATTATTATTATTATTATTATTAATGAAATGAGAAACTATGCTGCTCATGCATAATGAAGCACTGAAATGTCAAATATCAACTATTAATCTATTCATTAACTTGAAAAATTTTATGCAACCCTGCAGAAAACAATCATAATTCATGGTATATTCACTCTTCTTTTTAAAAAGGAATTACACCAAATTTTGTTTGGTTAATGCTAATCATTACGTAGAAAACAGAGAAGATTTGGCTCATTTTAGTCTACTGTGCCTACTATTTAATTCAGAATTATGATCAATGTTGCCAGTTGCTAAATTGTAAATTTTAGTGACAACAACATATCCTTGGATTTAAAATAAGCTATGAACATTGTGTTTGTAAGATTCCCAAAATGCTGACTTGACTTAAAATACTGCAGGGTCTAAAGAGAGACTGAGATGCTGCTTATCTCAGTCTCTGGTGGTTATCTTTGTAACATGATACCTTTGACTAAGAGCTTGGCTGTTGATGTTAAACTGCCAGTTTTGAATGTGACAGTGCCAGAGTCATCTGTGGCCAGGTTCTTTAAGGTGAGTATGTGGATGTGGCCCTGGCTCAGCCTTATCTCACTAAAGGGGCTGTTCTCCAGCAAGGTGCCATCCAGCCACCACTGCACCTTGCCAGGTGCCCTACCAGACAGCTGGCAGGAGAAGGTTGCCCATTCCCCAACAAAGACGTCGATGGTCTTAAGACCAGAAACAATGAAGACTTCTTTTACTGTTGAGTGAAAAATACAAATATGCATACACTGAGCCTAAAACTTACTCATTATCAGCATTATGCCAACTTAAATGACAAAACAACATGACATCATACCGGAAGACAGAAAATGTAAAGTGGGGACAAACGCAACACTATTGTGGGGAGGCTACCTTGTACTGCCAAAGAAGCTGTAGTGAGCTGGTCTCCTGCGTCACAGGTGTAGTAGCCACTGTCTTCAGGCTCCAGGTTCCGTATACAGAGCTCTTGAATACACCCTTCCTGCCTCATGTCATACTTCTTACCGGGCTGGAGGACTATGCCTCCTTTCCTCCACTCAACACGAACACCTGGCTTAGACAGCTCACAGCACATGATAATATCGTCACCCTCTATGGCGTCCTGGTTCTTGAGCTCTTTCTGGAAGAACACTGGGGCACCTAGTAAGAATTTAAAATGAGAAAGTTCTGGGTCAGATGTTAAGATTACAAGTTTGGCATCGAGTAGTTGAGATGACAAGAGAAACAGCTCTGAGAGGCTTTAGACAAAAGTTTTCCTGATGGACAGTGATGCCAGAGTGGTTGTGTGGTTGACGGAACTGGAAGTTCAAGAATGTTTCACTTATTCATTTCAATCCTATTTTGGTCCACAGTCTTGAATTTGATCAACAGGAAAGAGATTTTTTTAGATGTGGCATCATTCTTTACCTTCCACGGTCAAGGTGACATCACACTGTGCATCTCCAGTGTCACAGGTGTACGTTCCTGAGTCCTCAGGCACCACATTGTAGATACGAAGTTGATGGGATGCTCCATTCTTACTCAGGTCATACTTGAGACCTGCTTGGATGGCCACGTTGTTTCTTATCCAGGTGACAGTGCCCTTGGGGTCAGAGATGGTGCAGGCCAGAGTGACGGTTTCATCCTCTAATGCCACAGTGTTGTGAGGCTTCTCTAATATTAGCACTGTAAATATGGGAAACCCGAAACTAGATTTAATAACAGTAGCATTTATATGCAGTATTTTCCCCTTTCTTTACAGCCCTGGCATTAATCATCTTAAAACTATATACATAAATACATAAATGCATGCACGGATTACTGTATGCTCACTGTATGTCACACATTTTAGAGCCAAGCAAATAATGACCTGATATTTATTCAGAAATAGATCTAGTGTCATATAAAAAAAATGAAAAAACTAAACTACAAAACAAACATCTGATAAGTTTAGTATTTCTATCTTTAAGAAACTAACTGACAGAATTAAGTAGTTTATATGTTTTAGTTATGATATTTGTGCTAGTATTTTGATAGTATTTCTTTTTATATCAAAGCCTATAAAATAAATGCAAATAATGAAAAACATGTCTAAAAGTTAGGATGTTGAAGATGATGGCGGCTGCAGATTTCCATTTGCCAAGACAAAGCTGTTTGGTGTTCGATGGAGATGGATGTGAGGATTGAAAATCTCAAGGGACCATGTCATCCCCTTTACCTTTGGGTTTCTCCTCCACCAGAAGACAGGCCACGGTCTTCTCTTCTCCCACTACGAACGCAACATCTCCTGATTCATCTGTGGTTACCATCTTCAGGACCAAACGGTGCACTCTGCCCTGGCTGCTCATTTGATTCAGATCATTATTTTGGAGAAGGTTGTCTCCAAGCCACCATTGTCCGGTTGCCACGTCTGAGTGTGACAGCTCAACCTCAAAGACAGCATCCTGCCCAGTGGTCACAGTAATATCGCAGAGTTCACGCATGATGCGCACATGCTCTGAGGGTGAATGGCATGAGAGTCAGTGATCATACCTCAGCAAAGCTTCCAGAAGACATCACTATGAGGGTGTATCCATCATCAAGAATCAAATTGTAATACTTAATTAATACTTCATTCCTCAAGTTTGATCTCAGGAACATCGATATAGTACTTTGGCCTGTGCAATTTTAATGACAACTGATTTCAGTAGCATAAGGTTATCAACTAAATGATAATAACTAAAATGATACTGTAAAAACCTTTATATTTCCTGCATAAATAACTTAAATGTGATGACTCCCATACATTATAATGCAAAAAAAGTTCAAAAGAGTCAACATCGGATAATTTTTACATCAAGGAAAAGTCAAATTTTATCTCAAATAAGATATTGAACTTATAAAACCCTACAACTGTGAAATACAAGTGAATAAAAAGCTGAGTAGAGGACATGATCGGGTACTTGGGTAATTGGATGGATGAATGTAAAATGACCCTCGGGAAAGACGAAAACAAGACGAGAGAAAAGACATAGATGAGTGAAGATGTGCTGTTACCTTTCACAGTCAGGGTAGCAGTGCTTTTCATGTCCCCTGTATTGCTGGTATATTCTCCACTATCCTCCACATTTAGCTTGTGTATGACCAGGGTGTGAGTGGTAGTTCTCTGCTCCATGGTGTACTTCTCCCCATGCGTGAGCACAGTTGAGCCCTTCCACCAGGTCACCTTGCAATCGGGGCTTGATGTCTCGCAGGACAGGGTGGCTTCGCCTCCTTCGGTGGCCTCTTTACTTTCCAGCTCCTTCTTGAATAACATAGGTGCAGCTGCTAGAAAAAACATTCTTGATTAGGATGAATTATCTAAGATTTTTCAGAGGTAAACGTAGCCACCACCAAACACAATGTATTCAGAAGCAACATTATTTATACTCACAATTTCAGTAATTCCATACAATGGAGAAGCTTAAAACAGAACAGCACCGTTAAAAATCCCTACTTAACCTACACCTGACCGACTTGAAAATTATTAAAGAATCACTGATCGACTAAATAAAAAAAAAAAAAAAAAATAATAATACTGTGGATTTATCATTTCAAGAGTGGTATGCTAAAACATAAACAATCTATTGACAAAGAAAGTTATGGAAAGGTATATTTGGTTTTGTTAGTTTCATTATGGTGTAATAAAAAGAATGGAAGAATGAAACTATTGGAACTTGATCAACAAATAACGTAGCATGGTCAAACAATGAAGAAGTTTTGACACTGTGCATCAAGTTATTTGAATAAAGTGTATAGTTAAGAAAAAAACAGTGATGCAAGTGTACAGTGTAGAATACAAGAATTAAAAGGAAACATATCGATCAGCATTACCAATATGTTATTTAAATACAAAGTTTTAAAAGGAAAGGAGAAATATGGTTAGTTAAAATTCAATGGAAGGAGGAGGGAACATGCTTATACTGTAGAAATATGATGGGATACATTGTAAAGTACACATGTTGTACAAATAAGAAAGCAAGATGAAAGTCGAACAAGTCAATAGAAAGTGAAAGATAAGCCTTTAGGAAATCACAAGCATCCAAGTTCTTGGATGCTTTGTAGAAACTTTTTGAAAAGATAGAGGCTAAGTGTCCCACACGAAAGATGACAGAGAACGAAAGAACAGAAGAAGTCCAAATGTTAATGTAGAGGCAGCAGATTCTTATCCTAAGAAATAAAGGGCTAAATGTTTCTCTTACCTCTGACTGTTAGAGAAGCAGTGGAAGTGTGGTTTCCCACTGTGAAAGTGACTGTTCCTGAGTCAGCTGTGGTGACACCTCTGAGTGTGAGGCTGTGTACTTGGCCCTCAGCCTTGATCAGGTTCATTTCATTATTCTGTAGTGGGACATCCTGGAGTTTCCACTGGGCCAGAGTTGCCTCCGCATGAGAAACCAGACACTCAAAGCGGACATCTTCACCCTCATATACAATGCAGCTCTCCAAGAATTTAAGTATGGTAACCTCAACCTCTGTTCGGCAAACAAAGTTCAGCAGAGTAGTTACATATTTGTTATATGAAATGAACATGTGCTTGACAAAGACATAGCTGAAGTTGTGCAGACTGTGATCAAAGTGTGACTAAATTTATAAAGATTTCTGTCAAGCCGTTATTTGAGTAGTACCAAGTGAAGAGCAACAGAGTAGGGTGTGTTAATTTTTATGAAGAGAGAACAGAGACAGGCATAAATGATGAGATGAGATCAGTGATCAAGCTCAACAGAGTGTGTGAATAATTACAAGTGCTTTGAAAATAGTGAACGGCAAAACAAGAACACACGTGGGATGAGAAATAATACTTGAACATTTAAATGCAGTCATGAAGACCTCAAACAAGATCTTCGGATGAAAGTTGGATGCACTTCACACTCAAGTGTTGCTTTGTGAGAAGACAATCAACAAGACGGAGTGATGAAGGACACGCAGAAAGACGTGGCTCCAGAGAGTGCATGAAAAGAACAGTCTTAAATAGACAGACCCTACCCTGCACATTGAGGACAGCTGAAGTCCTCTGGCTGCCTGTATCACAGGAGTATTCTCCTGAGTCAGCTCCCTGAAGTTTATAGATGACAAGCTCAACTACAGTCCCTTCCTGTTTCAGGTGATACTTGCTGCTGGATTCCAGCACACTGTCACCACAGCTCCAGACCACACTGACTCCTGGTTTTGTGGTCTCACAGCGAAGACTAGCAATCTCCCCTGCCTGTCTTTCAAGGTTCTGTAGCTGGGTTTTGAAAAGAACAGGCTGGGCTGCAGGGGAGGAAATGGAGGAAGTGAGATAAAAAAAATTAGGAAAACTGAGAGAAAGCCGGCACAATGTATAACCTACCTAACACATAAAACTGCTGTGTCAAGTCAAAAACTAAATAGCAGAGTTGGAAGTGAGTCATACATGTCCAAGTTTCTTAGTCTCAAGTCTTATACCTGAAGTCGAGTCATATCCCATTACACAGTCATCCTCATCACAGTCAGTGACAGTCCAACATAACTTGGGCATAACTAAAGTACTAGAAACGAAAAGCCTCCCCTGTGTTTTTGGTTTGATGTAACATTAACTAACATTAAATAACGTAAAAGCTTATCTTTTCATACTTCTAATATGTAAGTACCTTATATTCAATTTTTAATATATACAGTAATAAAAAGGTCAAGTCCTTTCTAGTTACTTATCTCTAGTTTAAGAGAGGTCCCAAATATTGAAGTAGTCCATAGTCCAAGTCTTTTAAACAAGCACCTCAAGTATCTCCACTGCAAGGAGTTTCTAGCAGGCGTACCCTTCACAACTAGTTGTGCAGTGCTTTGATGGTCACCAATGTCACATGTGTAACTCCCAGAATCTTCTGGGCCTACATCATGGATAACTAGTGTGGCAAGTTGTCCTGTCTCTCTAATTTCATACTTGGTACAAGGACAAAGACCAAGTTCTCCTTTCCTCCATTCCAAAGGAACAACAGGTTTAGAAAGCTCACAATGCAGGGTGACACTGTCCCCTTCATCAGCCGTTAGGCTTTCCAGCTCTTTTGTAAATGTGACTGGGGCAGCTGATGGATGAAAAGAAATAACCATATTTTTATCCGCATTGCAGGTCAAGAATGGCGATGAAGAAATGCAGTGAAATAAAGAAGAATGAATCAATAAATAAAAAGAAAAAACTTAAGTAAGAAGAAAACAGTTTGAGATGATGACATGGTCTCAATCCTACCATTTACTGCAAGAGAGGCTGAGCTTATAGTGTCCTCTGAACAGCATGAGTAGTTTCCTGTATCTCCGGGTCTCAATTTGTAGATCTGTAGCTCATATCTGAGTCCTGTTTGTCTCATCTGGTACTTTTCTCCAAAACTCAGGACTCGAGTTCCCTTCTTCCATTCGACAGCGACTCCAGGTTTAGAGAGCTCACAATGCAGAGTAACACTACCTCCCTCCTCAGCCTCCTGGCTCTCTAGGTCTTGAATGACTATGACTGGAAGAACTGGGGATTGAATACATTAGATAAAGTGTTGATGTGTACCTGGTGTAACCCACAGGCTTTCAGACTGGATGCTAGATGCAGATTACCGTAAGCTATGTAAAAAATATGTTTGTTTTTAGCTTACCTGACCAAGCATACTTTCTAAGTAAAAACAAAAACAGAAAATGGAACAAGCAAAATGTATGCCTGCTTTATATGCTATGAACATCCACACATACATACTTGCAACAACGCTGATGCACAGCCAATGCACCCTGCTCCCATTCAAAACAGGGGACCAGCTAAGCATTAAACGAGTCTGTCAAACATAGCTCTAATTATTCCTCTCTGGAGACGACAACAATCCAGAATACATCAAATCTGGCATTCACAAGTCAATACAAAGTGAGCAACAATAAGCCAAACTGAATATTCAGCATACAAAAACATGGAAAAAAGATACGACTAAATGCAACTGCCAATATGGAATTGCCAACTCATGAGCGAACAAGAACAAATGAGCCAGACTGTTGACAAAACTCTCAGGACATGAAGATGTTATGTCACATCGTAACAGTTTGGATGTGTAGCATATGCTATCACAGCATGTGCTTTGACAAAACTCCAGCACACAAAAAAACCTACTGAATAGAAAACAGAACCCAATTTACTCATTACAAATGTACTCTTGGAAGTTCTTTATAAAACTACCACATACCTTACATATATCTAATAACGTAGATTTTAATTCAACTTACATAAACTGGACTCACTAACAGACAACAAATTAAAAGCAATGTGTCACATACATTTTAGAGCCACAATGTCCAAGACATCAAAATACCACAGAGATTTGATTTTAATTTGTCTGATATTGGCAGCAACAAAAGAGTCAAAATCCTCACTTCACTGAAGGTGATACATCCATGCAGTATGCAATGAATAAAGCAACACATGAAAAAACAAGACAGTGCCATGACCAAGAGCTCTCTCCAACAAGATACAATAGTAGCACAGTGACAAATGAGAACTAGAAACAACCACATGGATGACTAGATTTCAGCTCAAAAATTATACTATTCTGTATCGTGGGGTAACATTAGAAATGGGGATCATACCTACCATAGCTAGGCTTTTTAGTCTGTAATGTCACAGCTGCTGGAGCAACTTATGGCCTCTCTGCTGTGATGAAACATTTAAACCTGATTATACCTGAAACATGGTGCCCACAAAGCCAACAGCCACTAATCTCATTTTCAGAGTCTATTAATCCAGTAAGCATTTGCTGAGTACACGTTTTATGTCTTACATAATTTAATTCACCTTAATACCACACATTGCTGAAAATGAAATGGATCATACTGTATCATCACTAACTGCAATAACTGACCTATGAATGGAGCTTTTAAATAAGGTAAACATTCATGAACCAAAGAGCACACCAATAAACGGAGTCAAGCGCAACCACAGCATCACAAGCCATGATATACTGTATGATTCAAAGAGAAGCATGTCTTGTGTAACATGCTGACAGTTATCTACTGCATATGATAATCGCTGCTTCCAAATCTTTTATTTGCTGCAGTCTTCAATCATGTCACTTCCACTAAAAGCCACAAATAACAAAAACATTTAACAAAAAGAAACACAACTAACTGCAGTGTAAGTAAAAAATATTACATAGCAGCTGTGGCCAGATATTAACACAATATCCAATATAATTCAACATTATACCATATTTTCCTGTATTCATATTATGGCTCTCTGTAGACCTAACTTTAAAAACTATTTTACATTAAATTATTTTTATCAATTGCCAACCCCTCACCCCTCGCAACAAAAATAAGTTACAGCCAAAGATCTAACAAGCTTATTACACCACAGAAAGTAGAAAGCATCAGCAGACCAAGAACACCTGCATTTAGTAACACAAAGCATGAGGGATGTGGCAGGAAACATTGAAGAAGCAGTGAGCCAAGAAAGAGTTCAAATCCATCCATACCTTCTACTGGCCCTTTGGTCCCCTGCTTCTGGGTATCTTGCTTGACAGATATTCCGCTAGCAGTCGTCTCAACTGGGATAAAACACGACATCAACCTCACATTCTTACAGTGATGAGTAACTTGAGGTCAACTGCCAACCAGAGCCAGTAAAACACTGACAGTCGCAAATGACCCAGTAAACCAAGTTTACTGTCGCCTGTTTACAACTTGGCAAACTGACAGTTGTCCTTATTTCACATTAAATTTGTTGATGTCCCCCCAATAAGTGTCCAAACGAAAATAAGCAATGTCTCTGAGAACAGAAAGCAATCAAAATCAATAAAGCTGCAAGCAAAAACAATTAAAGCCTCTCTCTTCCCTTCTCTCACAGATTTTTATCAGCAGTCCAACATGGAGCAACAATCCAAACCAGTACTGCCATAGTGCCATAAAAATATACTGTGGCATCAATATGTCCCACATTCAACACAGACATGCAGTAAACAAGGCATTAAAACAACTGGACAAAATACAATATTTACCACAAAATGGAACCAAGAGAATAGCAACAATGAGTGCTAATAAGAAAACAAAAGCAAGCTTCTTTATACATTTCCAACTTTCAGCAGTCAACACAATAAGCTTCACAGACAGTAAATCCAAACTGAACTGCCTACTGCCTCTGTATATTTCCAGTTATATGGTTTTAAGTGTGTTTTTCTACAAGCCTGAAATTACATCCAAAATAAAACAAATGGAAACCGCGTTTCCAGTGTTGACAGATGTCACAGTAGCCGACAAAAGCCATGCAAACATGTGTCTCATTACCTCCGCCTCCCTCTTTCAGCTCTGGTGAATCTTTCTGAATTTCTTGTTTGAGGAGCTGCTGTTTAGGAGTCTGTCCAGTTGTTGGAAGAGTCACAGCTATGAAATTGAACTCAACATTACTACATGTAATACTCAAGTCTTACAATCAATGAGTCTTAAAGGTTAACAAAAAACAGCTGATGGGATCAAAGACATGTCTCCATACCAATATGTCATCCTCCATGCAACAGTAACCCAGTAACCCAGAGACCACAGAAATCCACAGATGTCTAGACTGAAATAATCATTTTTTTCTGCAATAGTAGCACAAGCACCAAAAATGACACAGACCATGACATTTAACAGGTGAATAAAAAAGCCACATTTACCAGCAGGCAGATGAAATAGCGTCTTTTAGGTAAAAAAATAAAAAGGTAGGGTAAAACCATATTTAGCCTCAAAGCAATCCCACACAATGTAAGCTATTTCATTAACCAACACGTTTCTGTCTAATAACATTAGTCAGCATCCAAGGCTCAGCCAGTTTCTCACTTTTGTCTTCCATTTAACAAAGCGATGCATTGAACACAATGATTAATTACAAATGCACAAGGGCTAAATAAACAAGCAAAGCTGATAATCATCAGAAAATTACCTCCTACTGTTTCATTTATCTCCTGCCTCTTGTGCTTGTCTTTAGCAGCTATGGACGAAGCCTCAAGGGTCTTGGCTGAAAATATGACATGGGCATAGAAGTGCTGCATAGAGTGTATTGGCAGCAACCAGTGATGTTGGCAGATCAACAGTATTTAATATGGGCCCCGGAGCACAGCCTGTATAACTGCCACAAATTCAAAGACCTTCAATCTTTTCCAGCCAAATATAATGTAAAGAACAATGCACCATGCCACACACAAGTAAATTATGCACATATAAAATTGAGCCATGAACATTCTCAAACTAACATGCTACCAGCACAATTGGCACAAATACAAAGGTTATTTCTTCTTTCTTTTTTTTTTCACATTTGCTGGTTTTGCTACATATACTGCAAATAAAAAAACTGTGGAAAAAGACTGACATGGAAATTCAAAGTCAATCCCATTACAGAAAAAGCAAACTACAACCCACAACATAAACTAGAAAGAAATAATGCTACAAGAACACTTTTATCTCACAGTGTATAAGCGACAAGGTACAGGCCAAATTTAAGGGCAGGCTGCAGATTGCAACACAAAGGCCAATATCAAGATGGACTGAGTACATAGAGCTGAAAGTCAAGCCAGCATATTGCCCTCTTCCTTCCATACCTTCAATTGTTCCCTTGGTCTCCTGCCTCTTAGATTGCAGTATAGCAGCTGAAAGAGGAGCTGACAACTTCACAGCTAAGAGAAAACAATTATAAATTCAGAACGCTGTAACGTGATTATCTATAGTTCTTTACCATAAAGACTAAAAACTAAATATCACCTTACTAAATGGCTCAGAACTTGTAGATTACAACAATTTCAAGAATCAGCAAGGGCCATAACTTGCCATAACATCTGTGGATAAACTAAGATCAATTGGCTTGTCTGATTAAATAGACTAAAAGTGTTTATGGATCAACATACATACATTGTCATTGGTCAACACTACTACCGATCGAAACAAAAACTTAACATAAGACACACAAAAGAACAGCAATGTCAACTAAAATGACAAACTGTGTATTGTGAAAAGATGACTCTGCTTTTGGTATTATAGCCAGTTTTTGCTGCAACCTTCTTGGGTTTTTTTTCTCAAATGCAAAGTATTAAAAAAATAGAAGTGAGAAAAGAAAAACTGAAAGAAGTGATGAAAATCTTCCAGAGAAAAGATCAAAATTCAGCTCAGAGAACACTGCAGAAAAGCAGCCTGGGCAAAGATATCCAACCTACTGATTCACCACATACAATGTGAAGTAAACATGTGATGAATCTGTCATTCGACATCCCCAGAGAAAGCTGATATTTTATGAAGCAGCAAACAGACACAAGACAACAACAACAACAACAACAACAACAACAACAACAACAACAACAAAGTGACAGACATTTCATAGCAAAGGCAAGCTCTTCAATACAAGTCCTCTAGGATCAAATGATCAAAGTGAAATTTTTCCTTTCGATTCAACATCAATGTTTAAAATAATCGGTGATTAAATCTGAACAATAAATTTGTTGCAGTGACAAAAATAAAAAATATGTTACAACACAAAATGGAAGAAACTGGTTAGTTTTTTAATATTATGGACACATCTTTATGTACAGTAGATGTTCAAATTACTAATCCCCCTACCGTTGATCTTGAGGCTTGCTATGGTCTTCTGGTCTCCACACACACAGCTGTAGTCTCCACTGTCTTCTGGCACCACTTTGTTGATCAGGAGTTCATTCACAGAGGCTTTCTGCTTCATCTGGTACTTTTCTCCGGACTTCAGGACCTGTGTTCCCTTCTTCCACTCCACTGGGACTCCAGGTTTGGAGAGCTCACAGTGCAGAGTGATACTGGCTCCCTCCTCAGCCTCCTGGCTCTCCAACTTCTGTTTGAAGGTCACTGGTTGGGCTGAGGATTATTAGTTGATTAGCATCAGTGGCATGCCATGACATACAACACAAAAAAATACATATGTGTATAAGTGGTCAAACACAGAACACAATAAACAATCATGACCAATTTGAAATCCATGACAGGATGTGGATCCCAAAACAAACATGTCTCTATATGTTCTTACTATACATGGCTCTGTACAGTTTTCTAAAAATGTTCCATGGACCAGCTCTTAAAAAAATCTTCTTCCTACCATTGATCTTGAGGCTGGCTGTGGTCTTCTGGTCTCCACACACACAGCTGTAGTCTCCACTGTCTTCTGGCACAACTTTGTTGATCAGGAGTTCATTCACAGAGGCTTTCTGCTTCATCTGGTACTTTTCTCCAGACTTCAGGACCTGTGTTCCCTTCTTCCACTCCACTGGGACTCCAGGTTTGGAGAGCTCACAGTGCAGAGTGATACTGGCTCCCTCCTCAGCCTCCTGGCTCTCCATCTTCTGTTTAAAGGTCACTGGTTGGGCTGAGCATTTGTTATTTGATTAGCATCAGTGGCATGCCATGACATACAACACAAAAAAATACATATGTGTATAGGTGGTCAAACACAGAACACGATAAACAATCATGACCAATTTGAAATCCATGACAGGATGTGGATCCCAAAACAAACATGTCTCTATATGTTCTTACTATACATGGCTCTGTACAGTTTTCTAAAAATTTTCCATGGACCAGCTCTTAAAAAATCTTCTTCCTACCGTTGATTTTGACGCTGGCTATGGTCCTCTGGTCTCCACACACACAGCTGTAGTCTCCACTGTCTTCTGGCACCACTTTGTTGATCAGGAGTTCATTCACAGAAGCTTTCTGCTTCATCTGGTACTTTTCTCCGGACTTCAGGACCTGTGTTCCCTTCTTCCACTCCACTGGGACTCCAGGTTTAGAGAGCTCACAGCGCAGAGTGATGCTGGCTCCCTCCTCAGCCTCCTGGCTCTCCAGCTTCTGTTTAAAGGTCACTGGTTGGGCTGAGCATTTGTTATTTGATTAGCATCAGTGGCATGCCATGACATACAACACAAAAAATACATATGTGTATAAGTGGTCAAACACAGAACACAATAAACAATCATGACCAATTTGAAATCCATGACAGGATGTGGATCCCAAAACAAACATGTCTCTATATGTTCTTACTATACATGGCTCTGTACAGTTTTCTAAAAATTTTCCATGGACCAGCTCTTAAAAAATCTTCTTCCTACCGTTGATTTTGAGGCTGGCTATGGTCCTCTGGTCTCCACACACACAGCTGTAGTCTCCACTGTCTTCTGGCACCACTTTGTTGATCAGGAGTTCATTCACAGAGGCTTTCTGCTTCATCTGGTACTTTTCTCCGGACTTCAGGACCTGTGTTCCCTTCTTCCACTCCACTGGGACTCCAGGTTTAGAGAGCTCACAGCGCAGAGTGATGCTGGCTCCCTCCTCAGCCTCCTGGCTCTCCAACTTCTGTTTGAAGGTCACTGGTTGGGCTGAGGATTTATTAGTTGGTTAGTAGTCAATGTCATGTCATGACATAAAATATTTTTTAAAATGTGTAACAAAAAAACAAACAGAACACAAAGACAAACACCGACAACGTGCAATCCACAATGTCATGTAGATTTCAAAATAAATATGTCTAAATGTGTACACGCAAAAACCTGTTGCACAAGGTTTTTCAAAAAATTCCATGGACTAACTCTTTGATAATCTTCTTCCTACCGTTGATCTTGAGGCTGGCTGTGGTCTTCTGGTCTCCACACACACAGCTGTAGTCTCCACTGTCTTCTGGCACAACTTTGTTGATCAGGAGTTCATTCACAGAGGCTTTCTGCTTCATCTGGTACTTTTCTCCAGACTTCAGGACCTGTGTTCCCTTCTTCCACTCCACTGGGACTCCAGGTTTGGAGAGCTCACAGTGCAGAGTGATACTGGCTCCCTCCTCAGCCTCCTGGCTCTCCAGCTTCTGTTTAAAGGTCACTGGTTGGGCTGAGCATTTGTTATTTGATTAGCATCAGTGGCATGCCATGACATACAACACAAAAAAATACATATGTGTATAGTGGGTCAAACACAGAACACAATAAACAGTCATGACCAATTTGAAATCCATGACAGGATGTGGATCCCAAAACAAACATGTCTCTATATGTTCTTACTATACATGGCTCTGTACAGTTTTCTAAAAATTTTCCATGGACCAGCTCTTAAAAAATCTTCTTCCTACCGTTGATTTTGAGGCTGGCTATGGTCCTCTGGTCTCCACACACACAGCTGTAGTCTCCACTGTCTTCTGGCACCACTTTGTTGATCAGGAGTTCATTCACAGAGGCTTTCTGCTTCATCTGGTACTTTTCTCCGGACTTCAGGACCTGTGTTCCCTTCTTCCACTCCACTGGGACTCCAGGTTTAGAGAGCTCACAGCGCAGAGTGATGCTGGCTCCCTCCTCAGCCTCCTGGCTCTCCAACTTCTGTTTGAAGGTCACTGGTTGGGCTGAGGATTTATTAGTTGGTTAGTAGTCAATGTCATGTCATGACATAAAATATTTTTTAAAATGTGTAACAAAAAAAACAGACAGAACACAAAGACAAACACTGACAACGTGCAATCCACAATGTCATGTAGATTTCAAAATAAATATGTCTAAATGTGTACACGCAAAAACCTGTTGCACAAGGTTTTTCAAAAAAATTCCATGGACTAACTCTTTGATAATCTTCTTCCTACCGTTGATCTTGAGGCTGGCTGTGGTCTTCTGGTCTCCACACACACAGCTGTAGTCTCCACTGTCTTCTGGCACAACTTTGTTGATCAGGAGTTCATTCACAGAGGCTTTCTGCTTCATCTGGTACTTTTCTCCGGACTTCAGGACCTGTGTTCCCTTCTTCCACTCCACTGGGACTCCAGGTTTAGAGAGCTCACAGTGCAGAGTGATGCTGGCTCCCTCCTCAGCCTCCTGGCTCTCCAACTTCTGTTTGAAGGTCACTGGTTGGGCTGAGCATTTGTTATTTGATTAGCATCAGTGGCATGCCATGACATACAAAACAAAAAATACATATGTGTAAAAGTGGTCAAACACAGAACACAATAAACAATCATGACCAATTTGCAATCCATGACAGGATGTGGATCCCAAAACAAACATGTCTCTATATGTTCTTACTATACATGGCTCTGTACAGTTTTCTAAAAATGTTCCATGGACCAGCTCTTAAAAAAATCTTCTTCCTACCATTGATCTTGAGGCTGGCTGTGGTCTTCTGGTCTCCACACACACAGCTGTAGTCTCCACTGTCTTCTGGCACCACTTTATTGATCAGGAGTTCATTCACAGAGGCTTTCTGCTTCATCTGGTACTTTTCTCCGGACTTCAGGACCTGTGTTCCCTTCTTCCACTCCACTGGGACTCCAGGTTTAGAGAGCTCACAGCGCAGAGTGATGCTGGCTCCCTCCTCAGCCTCCTGGCTCTCCAACTTCTGTTTGAAGGTCACTGGTTGGGCTGAGCATTTGTTATTTGATTAGCATCAGTGGCATGCCATGACATACAAAACAAAAAATACATATGTGTAAAAGTGGTCAAACACAGAACACAATAAAGAGTCATGAAAAATTTGCAATCCATGACAGGATGTGGATCCCAAAACAAACATGTCTCTATATGTTCTTACTATACATGGCTCTGTACAGTTTTCTAAAAATTTTCCATGGACCAGCTCTTAAAAAATCTTCTTCCTACCGTTGATTTTGACGCTGGCTGTGGTCTTCTGGTCTCCACACACACAGCTGTAGTCTCCACTGTCTTCTGGCACCACTTTGTTGATCAGGAGTTCATTCACAGAAGCTTTCTGCTTCATCTGGTACTTTTCTCCGGACTTCAGGACCTGTGTTCCCTTCTTCCACTCCACTGGGACTCCAGGTTTAGAGAGCTCACAGCACAGACTGATGCTGGCTCCCTCCTCAGCCTCCTGGCTCTCCAGCTTCTGTTTGAAGGTCACTGGTTGGGCTGAGCATTTGTTATTTGATTAGCATCAGTGGCATGCCATGACATACAAAACAAAAAATAAATATGTGTAAAAGTGGTCAAACACAGAACACAATAAACAGTCATAAAAAATTTGCAATCCATGACAGCATGTCGACTCCAAAACAAACATGCCTCTATATGTTCTTACAAAACATGGCTCTGTACAGTTTTCTAAAAATGTTCCATATACCAGCTCTTAAAAAATCTTCTTCCTACCATTGATCTTGAGGCTGGCTGTGGTCTTCTGGTCTCCACACACACAGCTGTAGTCTCCACTGTCTTCTGGCACCACTTTATTGATCAGGAGTTCATTCACAGAGGCTTTCTGCTTCATCTGGTACTTTTCTCCAGACTTCAGGACCTGTGTTCCCTTCTTCCACTCCACTGGGACTCCAGGTTTAGAGAGCTCACAGCGCAGACTGATGCTGGCTCCCTCCTCAGCCTCCTGGCTCTCCAACTTCTGTTTGAAGGTCACTGGTTGGGCTGAGGATTTATTAGTTGGTTAGTAGTCAATGTCATGTCATGACATAAAATATTTTTTAAAATGTGTAACGCATAAAACAGAGAGAACACAAAGACAAACACTAACAACGTGCAATCCACAATGTCATGTAGATTTCAAAATAAATATGTCTAAATGTGTACACGCAAAAACCTGTTGCACAAGGTTTTTCAAAAAAATTCCAAGGACTAACTCTTTGATAATCTTCTTCCTACCGTTGATCTTGAGGCTGGCTGTGGTCTTCTGGTCTCCACACACACAGCTGTAGTCTCCACTGTCTTCTGGCACCACTTTGTTGATCAGGAGTTCATTCACAGAAGCTTTCTGCTTCATCTGGTACTTTTCTCCAGACTTCAGGACCTGTGTTCCCTTCTTCCACTCCACTGGGACTCCAGGTTTGGAGAGCTCACAGTGCAGAGTGATACTGGCTCCCTCCTCAGCCTCCTGGCTCTCCAGCTTCTGTTTAAAGGTCACTGGTTGGGCTGAGCATTTGTTATTTGATTAGCATCAGTGGCATGCCATGACATACAACACAAAAAAATACATATGTGTATAAGTGGTCAAACACAGAACACAATAAACAATCATGACCAATTTGAAATCCATGACAGGATGTGGATCCCAAAACAAACATGTCTCTATATGTTCTTACTATACATGGCTCTGTACAGTTTTCTAAAAAAAATTCCATGGACCAGCTCTTAAAAAATCTTCTTCCTACCGTTGATTTTGAGGCTGGCTATGGTCCTCTGGTCTCCACACACACAGCTGTAGTCTCCACTGTCTTCTGGCACCACTTTGTTGATCAGGAGTTCATTCACAGAGGCTTTCTGCTTCATCTGGTACTTTTCTCCGGACTTCAGGACCTGTGTTCCCTTCTTCCACTCCACTGGGACTCCAGGTTTAGAGAGCTCACAGCGCAGAGTGATGCTGGCTCCCTCCTCAGCCTCCTGGCTCTCCAACTTTTGTATGAAGATCAGCGGCAATTCTATACAACCAAATTCTCGTTACTGGTCAAAATTAGGTGAAGTAAATTGTTTGACAAAAGTTTTAACAAAACACAATGAAGGCAACACAAGTGGAACTCTTTTGGGAAATACAACATAATCACTCGTTTCTGTAAGTATAAAACCTTCCAAAACATTGCTGAAAGAAACTTCATGAATCCATACCATTGACTTTCAGAGTTGCAGATGTCTTCTGGTCCCCACACACACAAGAGTACATTCCACTGTCTTCAACCTTCAAATCCTTAATTTGAAGTTCCAAAGAGGTGTGCCTCTGCTTCATCTCATACCTCTCTCCAGCTTTGAGAATTTCAGAGCCTTTCTTCCATTTAATGTCGGCCGCAGGTTTTGATAATTCGCAACAAAG
Organism: Xiphias gladius; assembly: GCF_016859285.1. Taxonomy (NCBI): domain Eukaryota; kingdom Metazoa; phylum Chordata; class Actinopteri; order Istiophoriformes; family Xiphiidae; genus Xiphias; species Xiphias gladius. The sequence continues at coordinate 17,574,061 of NC_053413.1, read as the reverse complement.
TGTCACAGTCTCCCCTTCTTTTTTATCCTGGTTCTTAAGTTTTTCTTTAAAATTGGCAGGCAGGGCTAAAATAAAATGAACAATGAGTTGATTATACAGTATGTAACAGGGTGTTGCAGTTTGTTGGGCTGTGATGGAGGATAGAAAATGATTAGAGGTGAAGATGATGGATGATGACATGCTCCTGTTGTCCAACATTAGCCTTTGTAATCCAAACATTATTCTAGGTTGGGCTATACAATACTGCAGGATGAAATCCTTTTTGAAATGCACAAAGGATTACCAACATAGGAAACATTCATTTATAGAGTGAGCAGTCCTTGCATAACAAGACAATACATTTGGGAACAGGTCACTTGGAAACATTTGCACATGCTGATGGATGTTGTTTACAATTTGTGGATGTGCAAACAGTCTCTCAGTCATACAAATCCAAAGACAAAGAGAATAGAAATGGAGCTAACACAAGGGCAAAGCAGATCCTTCACTAATACACTCACAAATGAAGACACTGAGAACCATTTTCTATGGGAAAACACAGAAGATGTAGTAACAATTCTACAATGGCATTTCTGACAAATCTACACTTTAAGTAGATTTGCAAGTGCCTGGGAATGGTATAAGTTACCTCTGACAACAAGGGATGCATATACTTTCTGATCCCCAGCAACCACAGAGATAGTGCTTGAGTCCCTAGGTGTCAGCTCTCTTACAGTAAGAGAAAGGATACCTCCCTCTAGAATCTGAATATCACTGAGGGAGCTCGGCTGTAGATGGGTGTGACCTAAGCATAACTAAACATTAGGCAGATCAGTAGGACTGACACGGCAAACAAATGTAGCAGATTCCCCTTCAAAACTTATGAACATCCTGTGGTTTTTCCACAATAATCACAGAGTGGCATCTAAAGTGAAACCAAACCAAACTATGAGGTAAGTTAATATGGCATTAACTTCCTTTGGCATGAACCAACTCAGACAGGTGCAAAATAATACTGAATACAGGCACCTTAGATTTTGACAGCCTTTGGTAGATGTTAAAAAAAAACATGCAAAATACATTAGCGGTTGAATTGTCTCAGATTAATTCTTCAAAATGTTCCACTTCAGATGTCTGATATTGAGGGTCCATATTCTATACTAATGTATGAATGGTAACAAATTTTATTCTATAAAAAAGGATGAAAAACTAGCATCTGCTAAGTAATAGTGACTTAGCAACAATTGTTTTGCACACTATACCCTTATCATATCTTCCAAAAGTAAGACATTCTAGATATGTTTATTCAATTAACTCTTTAAACAGAATTCATAAAGATAATCAGCTATGGAAGACAAAAACTTACCCCAAACTTGTATACATAGACACTTAAGGCCTTACCTTTGACTGTCACCCGTGCCATGCTCTTAGCAGTGCCTACGTCACAAGTGTAGATATCAGTATCTTTCTCCTCCAAGCGTTTGATGGTGAGAGTTAAGAACCCCTCTTTCTGGGACATCTCATATCGACCTCCAGCTTTGATCTCTGCGTGACCTTTAAGCCATATCACCATGGAAGGGGTTTGAGCTGTCTCACACTGCAAGGTCACAGAGCTCTTCTCATCTGCTTGGCTGTCCTTTAGTTCCTCCGTGAATTTATGGATTGGCTCTGTCAAAAGAGAACCACATCATTAAAATTGTAGGCACAGTTGGAAATTAAAGGATTTCTCTATGATTTCAGAAAATAAAACTACAGATGAACTGATTCTAATTTTAAGATATTGGCTTTTTTTAACCAGAATCTCAACAAGTGTTGATACAGGTAAGTCTCTTAAATGCTCATACAGTCAAAGATGAAAACTTCAGTAAGATGGAAGTAAAGTAATTTCAGTCTTACCCTTGATTTCCAGTTGGGCTTTGGTGGTTGCACCTCCAACAACTTCACAACTGTACTCGCCAGAGTCTTGAGCAGAGACATTGTGGATGGTGAGCTTCATGACCTTATCCTCTTGGCTGATGTCATATTTCTGGCTCTTTTTGATGGCTTTGCCTTCCTTGGCCCACTTTACAGTTGAACTAGCCTGTGTCACCTCACAGGTAAATACAGCCTCTTCCCCTTGAACAGCACTAACATTCTCTATTCCTCTGGACACAGATGAAGCTCTACCTGCACCGAGGGATGATGGCATGTTTATTTTAACACCTTAATCTTTTTGTAACTTTGTCTAGGCCTCTTAAAAGTAGATAAGTGGCTTACCTTCAACTGTTAATGTTGTTTTTGAGCTCAGGTCTTTAATGTTGAAGACCACCTCACCGGCATCAGCGGGGGTGACATCCTTAATACTTAGCATGTACTTGCGGCCTTTACTGGTGACTTTGAAACGGCTCCCGTTTGAAATGATCTGGCCATTAAGAGTCCACGAGCACTCATCAGTGCTCTCACGAGACAGGATGCACTCAAAGCTGCATGTTTCTCCCTCATTCACCTCAGCTGGCTTCAACCATTTGGTAATTCCAATGCCAATCTCTAAATATGGGACAGAGAACATAAGGTGGTGAAAATGTCAAACAAAACAATATGTATCCAGGTAAACACTGTAAAACTGTATACTTCAAAAAACAGCACCAACCTCTTACAGTAACCTTTGCTTTAGAAACCTCAGTTCCAAGATCACAACTGTACTCCCCATTATCGTCTTTGGTAACATTCTTGATGATCAGTCCCAAAGACTTGCCTGTGTGAAGAAGCTCATACTTTGGTCCGGCCTTCAAGACTTTACCCTCTTTTCTCCATGTGGGAGAAACCCTGGGCTTGGACGCCTCACATGCCAGAGTTATCATGCCTTTCTCCTCTCCAATGACATCATCTAGAGACTTGAGGAACACAGCACGCTTCTCTGCAGGGCAATTGAGAAAGTCATTAATGGCTTATGAGTATGTTTTTTCCTTTTGGGTATCCTCATTGACAGCATTTATACTGACTAAAGTAATCTGATTACTCCTGGCTTTTGGCAGTAAACTGATTTTATGAAATGTCATGTTACTGAAAAACTTGATTCCCTTCATCAAGTTAAGTGAGAAATCTTTTTTGTGTGCTTGAAAAGATAGTGAGTGACAGTTCTTACCTTTAACCTTAAGTGTAACAGACTCTGTCACCTTGCGTACTTTAAAGGTGATAGTCCCACCATCATCAGGTGCCAAGTTCTTCAATAAGAGCTTGTGAACCTTCCCCTCATGAGTGATGGTGTTGATTTCATTAGTGAACAGCACCTTGTCATTCAGAAGCCACTCTGCCCCTTCATCTGCATAGTTAATCTCACATATGAACACTGCACTGCTATCTTCATCAACCTCTGTGTCAGCCATGTGCTTGGTGATTTTAATTTCACGCACTGGACAGGAGAAACCAGACAGTGGTTTTAGTAGGAGGCCACTTTAGTCCAAAACCATTCGAAAACAGATGCTTTATGTGATGTTTTAATGAGAAAATGCATAACTGTTGTATTTTCTGTGGTATTCAAAGGTGCACACTGTACCTTCAACAGTAAGTGTGCCTGTGGTCTCAGCTGGTCCGGACTGACAGCGGTACTCTCCACCATCTTCCTCAGTTAACCTCTGAATGGTAAGTTGAGCCCTTGTAGCATCTTGCTTCATGTTATACTTGTGTGATGCTGCCAGTGGTACCTGACCTTTAAACCAATTAACCTCTTTGGGTGATGCAGAGAACTTGCAGGTGAATATGGCCGAGCTTTTCTCCTTTGCCTTCACATCTTTGATGGGCTCAGCAATCTCAAGCAGACGCTCTAAATGTGAGGAACAATATCTGATTAGATTTAACAGAATTTTGCTGGAAATATTTGCATACAGTAGATTTGCAATATATGAATGATTATAAGCACCTATTGTATTAACATGCGGTTGAACACATTTACCTCTGACTGTGAGTTGGGCAAGAGATTTACTCTTCCCAGCTGTAAACTGCACTGGTCCTGTCATCGATGCTTTGGTCTTTTTGAAAGTGAGACGGTGCATAGTGCCCTCTTTCTCCGTTTCAGCATCAGCACTCTCTTGGACAGCAACTCCATTCAGAGTCCATATAGGAGGTTTCACTAGTTCCATACTGATTTCAACTTCAAAAACAGCTGCAAAGGGTTCTGTCACTTCTACTGAACTAAGCTCCCGCACAATGCTGATGGACTGCTCTGAAGGGGTCATGAAAAGAGAATGGTTTAGTTAGAAGTCAGTGAAATTATTTCATAAAATAAAAGTTATTTTGATTTATAACAATGGACCATACCATTGGTTTAACCCTTTTTAAGACCCAAATGAAATTGCAAATCCATTCCACATTATTGTCAAACACTAGTGGTGAGAAATCAAGAAATGGCATCAGATATTTTCACGTGCTGTAAAAGCCAACTTGCAGGAACATAAATCCTGCTTGAGATAGGTAAGACATGAGTGAGCACCTGTGATTTTTGTCATTCTAAGAGGTAGGAAAAAATTTTTAAAAATTATATTATTCTTTGAAAAATATTCTTTAGTAATGTATAGCCTGACTGATACTGGATTTTTGATGCAAATACTGATACTTGGAAGTTAAAAAAAAATCTGACAACAGCTATATCCGGCAATAATAATTTTTTTAACATAAACACATAACATAAACAAATCTTGATATGAATACCTTAGATTTATTTTTCAATTCTGACAAAGATACCTAATGAGCAGGATAATTACTTTAATTAATTACAGTTGAAAAATAAACTTGAAGACACTATATCTAAATTACCTAAAACCTAATTTGGCATTGTTGTACTGCAATAACTAATTACTAATACTTATCGTCATATAAACAGATACAATACAGATAATATACAGCTAATATCAACCAACATATTGCCCTGGCCTATTTATTAACCTAGCTCTGGTATACAAACTGTGCTATTGGTCCTTGTAACTGTAGTAGTTATTGGTCAATGGGTCCGTAAGCAGTGTCTAAATCATATAGCAATAATAACCCAAAAGTGATTTGTTTAATAATACCCACCATATGATTACTATTTAAAGGTAGACTACCAACAATTGCACCATGTCCCCACATCTCTTCCAAGCTTACTATTGGTATTTCAATAGTCAAATATGAACTTCCTTTATCCTTTCTTTTATGATAATCCACTATCAAAAATGTGTTTGAAATTGCACATTTGACTTGAAATAAGAAAAAACAATGCATCATAAAGTATAACACGGTAACTGTCCATGCAGTGCAAATTAATGGCCAGTGTAACTCCTCTGCTAGGATAATGTTTTTGTCTTATTTTAAAGCCTCTATAAACTTGTGGTACCACACAGCTGCTTTCATGAATTTTGGCTGATATGACATCTCACTCCTGTGTGTTTTGTTGCACTTGCTAGCACAGGAATACAGCAAACATTTTGACTTGTCATAGTAAGAATAGCACAGGTGTTACTAATAGCATTAATAATAGCTCCTTTCTATTCAAGTGTCCTTGTAAACCATGAGTGTGACAGTGAGCTAGCATGCACAATGCCAGCACAAAACCAAGCAGCTAAGTGGAAGTCAGCCATCATTAAATTTATTTTTAACACCTGTACTTTTGCTACTGTGAAATTTCTTCCGTGAAAAAGGTCTATTCTTTGTCCATGGACTTAACTGCAATGACCTCACGTATTTTCCGTCAAACTTCAACCTGAGCACATGTCTAATCTATAGAATAACTGAAAACACCTGCATTGGTTACTTCCCCTGCAGTGGTAATTGTTTTGTTAATGTCATTCTGAAACAAATAATGTGAAATACCAATATCTATGTTCATTCATTTAGTGGGTCGGGCTCTTTGCAAAATAGCCTAGAAATAAATTAACATGATGTTCCTATATTTACTATTAGCACAGTACTTAATCATTTCAGATAAATAGACAGGGAGACAGACAAACAGATACCTCATTGACTGGGAGTCTGATGGCTTGTTTTGTGTAAATACTTAGACTATGTATATGTATTTACACAGTCATACACATAAATGTCCTAAAATTGCTAAACCTGACACTAAGTTTACAATTAACCTTTGTCATCCTCCATCGTGTTACCTTCTACAAGCAGTTTGCAGGATGTCTTGTCATCAGTGGCATCACAGGTATATGTATCTTCGTCCCCAGACTCCACATCATTGATGGTGAGTTTTCGGTACACGTCCTCACTTTTGATCTCATATTTCTTGTTGGGTTTGATCTCCATCTTGTTCTTGTACCACTTCACGTTTGCACTGGCACGTGACACTTGGCATTCAAGATGACCACGATGATTATACATCGCTATCTTATCCCTGAGTCTCTTCACAAACTTGACAGGCAGCTCTACAGTAACAATAACACTGAATCAATGAAAACTATCATGTATGCCAGGACAGGCAATGTTCATAATTTAATTATGTTAGCGCAAGAGCAAATGGGGCTGAAATGTAATGGCACATTAATGCATCATCAGTTCAAACATTTGTTGCAAAAGCTAAAGCAGATAGCAAGAGACTATAATGACACACTACATTAAATAAATATCACTGTGTGCCAGTCAGTTTTTGTTTATAGATCAGTTGCTGTTTGATTGGATCCAGCAAGACACTAACTGATGCAACTTATGGTCACCTTATAGCAAAGTATGCCACTAATCTATTATAGATTTTGTACCTTTAACATAATTTGGGGTGGATTTTCTCTCATATGTCTAGGGATATCTAATCATTAAATGACCCCTGAATGTCCAAAATCACTGGAACATTGATGCCCTATGTATAAACCATCAAACAGATGCTTACCTACAATCAGTCAAGAAAGAAAGCTATGAAAAAAACCCTGGTCAATAATCCCAAACCTCTGCAAGGAGGACACCAAAAGAGTTGTGTTCCCTTTGCCATCAGGCATCAATGAGGCATAACGATGTAAATGCAAGCTGCAACTGGGTTTTCTATCTCACCAGACTAAATTATATCAGAATGATGCACTGCATCGACTCTTTTAGCAAGACAACATTTCATTAAACTTTAGCGTGACCTTTTACAGTTGGCTCACTAAACCAGTTGAAACGTTGAGTCTGTTTACAACTCAGCCTGGAATTTTCAGGTTGCATGCAAACATGATCCGACTTCTGTATAGCATGTTGATCAAATTCCAGCAGCTTACTTATTTAAAATTTAGAGAAAAGTGAGATTTCAAATGTACAGGAATATTTCATTATTTGCAAATTTCTGACAGGTTTTGTCAAAATTAATAAAGAATCCATTTGCAACAATATCTGATCATTGTAACATAATGGTAATCAAATCCATGCAACAATAAATGTATACAGTATTTGTTGTTATGTGATCTCAGTACATAACACAATGATTTGTTTACCTTTCACTTTAAGTTTGGCAGTTGAAGAGGCCTTCTCAGCTGTAAATTTAATCTCACCTATATCTTCTGGGGAAACAGACTTAAACAGCAGTACATAGGTTCGGCCTGGAATAAGACAAAAAAAACCTTGCAGTAACACTTGTCATTATTGGTCATAATCATTGTTCAGGTAAATTCTATAACATTGGATCAATGCACTGGTAAATAAATTATTTTTTTTCTAATTGCTAGAGACCTTACCCTCTTGTCTCATCTTGATATTGTCACCGACTTTGAGTTTAGTACTTCCTTTGTACCACTGAGAGTCCACTTCATCGTGTGAGATTTCACAGACGAATGCAGCACTCTCCTTCTCCATCACCTCCACATCCTCCAGTTTCTTGATTATCTTGATGTCTCTGGCTGCAGATAAATGTTTTGAGATGTTTTTATGTAATGGAAATCATTATACTTTACCCTAAATGATAGTACCCGACTGATTTGTGTGCTTCGTGACAGGAGTAATGTTTACCATGAACGGTGAGCCTCGCAGAGGTGTTATCGTCAGTAGTGCGACACATGTAAGTGCCTGTATCTTCAGGGGTGCATTTGCTGATGAGCAAAGTGCGCTTTCGGCCCAAGGAATGGATGCCAAAGTTTTTCCCTGGTTTCAGTTCCACATCACCCTGAAGATTAATCATTTTTTCAAAAGGTTACACATGTTCCGTACAGTTTTTCAGTGTCATTTTACTCTGCAGACAGCAATTTGAAGAGTAATTTCTCACCCTAAACCATTTAACATCTGCATTTGTTCTGGACACTTCACATTCAAAAGTAACCTTCTCTTTCTCAGGAACACTGATGTCCATAATGGGTTTGGAGATCATAGCAGGTGGTTCTGTAAAATCAACAAAAATTGGGCAAAAGTGACTATTTAGACTATGTGGACTCTGGCATGAAGTGACTCTTGGGGTGTAATTGGTACTATAATAACAAATGGAGAGTGGTCAGCCAAGACCCTACTGACAGAGGCCCAGACAGACTAACAGGGGGTAGCCCTTACCTGTGACAATCAGTTTCCCAGAAGTATGAATACCTTCTGCTTGGAAGGCAATAGTTCCTGCATCCTCCCTTTTGAGATTGGACAACGTAACGGCGTGCTTCTTTGCCAGAGCTGTGATACGGCAGTTCGCCCCTGACTTTAACCTGGCCCCGTCCCTGGTCCAGGAGCCTTCAACATCAGCCTGGTTGAGTTCTACCTCAAATGTTACTGTCTCTGTCTCATGTGCCTTGGTTTCTGTTAGACCCTTTATTACCTGGATCTTCTTCTCTGAAGGGAGGAGGAAATGTTGGGAGTGTAAACATGGAGCCAAGGTTTCCTACCTTGTAACTCAACATTTATATCCAAACAAACATCGCTTTTTTTTTTTTTTAAGGTTAAGGTATGTTAAATACTCTACATTGTATCTTAAAACAAATTTGAATGTGGGTAAGTCTTACTCTCCACACTGAGTTTGGCCTGGGTCTTGTCGTCCAGAGTTTCACAGGAGTATATGCCACGGTCAGCATAAGTCACACTCTTGAAGACCAGGACCTGCTTGGCTCCGTCTACCTGAATCTCCAGGTTTCCTGCAGGCTGCAGCACTATGCTGTTCTTCATCCATCTGACTTCATCTGACACCGTACTGAGCTCCACCTCCAGCTTCACTTTACTCTGCTCCTCCACTGTCAGGTTTTCTAGCTTTTTCTTAAATGTCACAGGCTCATCTAATTTGGATGCACAGAAATGTTAAGTTTGTGACAAAATTGATTTACTTAACATACTTAAAATAGATGTTTTAACAATAAATGCACATTCTTACGTTGCACTTGTAAGGTAGCTGTGCAGGTTTTGCCTTCTGCATCAACGCTTATCTCGCCGGCATCTTTCTGGGTGACAGAGGTGATCGTGAGTGAGTGACTGTTCCCACCATGGTCAATCTTATACTTAGGCCCAGGAGTGATGGGTATATTGTTGTGGAACCATTTAACGTTGACGTCCGCTGGGGTGACAGCGCACTTGAAAATGGCTTGTTTTCCTTCCATTGCAGCCACATTGTTGAGTTTGGAGGTAAGCCTCACTAGTCTGGGTGCTGAAAGGAATGATTGACATCGAATTTCAACCATGAAACTGAATTTTTGAGATGGCAATGGATTGTGATTTTACTTAAATGGTGAATTACCTTTTGAGGAGACTTTAGCAGAGGTCTTGTCATTTCGACATTCACAACTGTATTCTCCTTCATCTTCCTTAGTCATGCCAGTCACAGTGAGAACCCGCTTAGAACCATCTGTCCTGATACAGTACCTGCCTCCAGGTTTAATCTCCCGACCATCACGTTGCCAGACAACATCCCCTGAAGCTTGATTTAGTTCACACATCAGAGTAAGTGTACCCCCCAACTCCACATCAGCAGATTTCAAGGGGACAACAAACTTCAAAGCTAAATATGAAATGAAAACAGGGGAGTCAGATATTAAAATATGATCTGGCAACTGCAGGGATCTATATAGCAATTATCAGAGGGTTGTAAAATTTTCTATGACCTACCTTTGACCTGAACTTTGAACTCCAGTTTGTCATTAGCAGTTTGACAGGAGTATGTACCACTGTCTTTGGCTTCGGTGGATTTTACTATCAGTGTACGAGAACAGCCGTCTTTTTTAATTTCATACTTGCCGCCCTCCTTGACCTCCACACCATCTCTAAACCACTTCACACCACCACTCTCTGTGGTCAGCTCAGTGGTCAAAACAATGTTTTCACTTGCTTGAACAATACATGTGTCCTTGACAGGCTTCTTCTGGAACTTGACAACTGCATCTACAGAGTAATAAGAACTTCTTTTCAGTAGCTTTCTTATGAATCTAGTGGCAAAATTAATTATATTAAAAATATATTTTACCTGTCATCTGCAGCTTAAATACTAGCTTCTCCGTTCCAGCCTCACATGTGTATTCTCCAGCATCTTTTTTCTCCATTTTTTCAATCACCAGCTCACGACCCTTGCCCTTTGACTCCATGTGAACTGCTTTGCTGGAGGTCAGCAGCTTGCCATCCTTGTACCATTTCACCTCTGTCTTGGAATCAGAAACCTCACAGCTCAAAGTGGCTTTCTGGGAGATAAGGGCTTTCACCTCCTTCTGGACCGACCCCTTGTTAGAGAAGCCAGCTGGAGCTTCTGCAGAGTAAATAAAAAAATGTGATTTAAACAAATGAAACCTATCAGTCGACCAAAAATAGATGGACACAGGCAAAACCATTCAGCCGCAATGAACAGTCCTAATGATTAAATGCAAACAGGAGAACACAATAGAAAAAATGACACAAAGTGCTACATAACAAATAAGAAGAATTAAATTCACATTTGCATACTCTAGGAAATACTACCAACACCTTAATCCTCCTACCTGCCACGTGTATCTTAAAGGCCAACTTCTCAGGCCCAGCCTCACAGATGTACTCTCCAGCATCCTTCTTGTCCACGCTGTCTATCACCAGCTGGCGACTCTTGCCCTTTGACTCGGCATAGACTGTCTTGCTGGAGGTCAGCAGCTTGCCATCCTTGTACCATTTCACCTCTGTCTTGATATCAGCTACCTCACAGCTCAGAGTAGCTTTCTGGGAGAGAGTGGCTTTCACCTCCTTCTGGACTGACTCCTTGTTGAAGAAAGCTGACATGGGTTTAATCTCTGAAAAGTTAATAATGGAAAATGTTCTGGCTTTGTAACCTTCATTTTAACACATTTTAAAAACAAACGTAACCGGGAAAACATACACAGAGATTAAATCAAGTGGACAAATATGCACTATAGCTGAGACCAGCAAATAGTACTGTGCAGCTACATAAAAATAGAATAACAATATGCACAAATGTGTGTGATAACAGTAACACATAACAATTTAACCAAACACGAAAAATTCAAATCCATCACTGCAGCTGTTTTTCAACCTTGTTCTGTTTCAACTGAAATCCTCAAACAGGCCAACAGGCATACAAGTTTTGCACAAGACATACCCCTCTGACATACACCATGCCCTTAAATGTCCTCATACCTGTCACCTGTACTTTAAATGCCAATTTTTCTGTTCCGACTTCACAGGTATACTCGCCCAAATCTTTCTTCTCTACGCTGTCCATCCCCAGTTGACGAATCCTGCCCTTTGATTCCAAGTGAACTGCTCTGCTGGGACTCAGCAGCTTGCCATCTTTGTACCATTTCACCTCTATCTTGTTATCAATTACCTCACAAATCAGAGTGACTTTATGGGAGAGCGCGGCTTTCCCTTCCTTCTGGACAGACTCTTTGTTGAGGAAAGCAGATTTAGCCCAGATTTCTGTACATGTAACTGTAAAGGAGTATGGTGGGAATACAATCACCAAACACTGCAAGCAAACTTTACAGATGCAGAACACAGGGCCACGAACTCTATCAAAGCATATAGAGTGATACAACTGTGTAGCAGTTTGCACTCATAAAGTGAAAGCAGATTAGTTATCTGAAGGTAGCCACAAAGAGGCACAATTGAGACATCAACAACAATTCTTTCTGACTGAAAGACCAAATTACAACACAGGACCTGACAAAAAGTAGATTCACAAGATACCAGAGCAGCCTCATATAAGCAACAAAACCCAAAATATTATGACCATTTTCAAGACGTAAGAATCTAAGTCAATACTGGACTTTAGACATTTGAGCAAAGCATGTTAAATATCTCATAACTGAAGCAACCAATAATGCAACCAAAAAAAGAAGACCACAACATAAATAGACAACTAAAATCCACCAGTTTCCCACAATAAATGTTTTTTTCTTAACTCTATGAAAAACAAGTTAGCATAAGACTTGGTCACCATTTGAAAGTAAAATATTTGTTTCATACTTGAAAAGCTTTATTGTGCGATATGTGTATTCTGCAATTAGGAGTGCAAGATAAAAGTTAAAATGTGAATCATGATTTTTGTTAAATCAGAATTGAGATTGATTCTTAAGCAACATATCCTCTCTTTAATACTATAATTGAATTACATATTTTCTTTAGGGAGATGGAAAAACAATATGATCATTACTGAAATCTGAGACTTATATCAACTTTGAACAGCCAGGGTACCCACGTCTCACAATGTAAATGACAAATGTAAACAAAACATTATATACTGTGCTGTATTATCTAAAATGACAGTGCAGACCAAGGACATTATAAATGTCAATCATAATACTTTTATGGTAGCCAACTGTCTAATGAATCAACCTTTTGAGGCTTCAAACAGGAACAGAGGATGTTTATTTATTCCTCCCCCAGACTAAACATATTGTGGTGCAACCAACAATATGCCGACAGTAAAACTTGAGTAACAAACTGTTTGGAAGTTGCACACAGCAGCAGCATATCATAATCTATTTTACTCATTTTAATTTTTATTTCACCATGACACATCCATTAGATTTGTTTTTAAATCTTCCCTGATGTCCTGTGTACAGATCACACCTTGGTGAAACACAGTTCTGTCATTTGTTGTAATGGCTTAATGAGAAGAGGGAGCGCTTGGTTTTTGGCAGCAGATCTCGCTGCTAATGTCAAAATGGCAGAATTGTTGTCATGTAAAAATGAGATTGAAGAGGGGTGTAAAAAGATCACGATTAAAAAATGATTAATCGTGCAGCCCTATGTACAATATAAGTGACAAGCTTTGACATTTCTATATTTCTAGATATTGCTTTTTTGCCTGTCATACCAGTTAGAACTGTTACTATTTTCATATTGTGTACGCATTACAGAACAATTACAATTGAAACACACAATTAACAAAAACAAAGTTTAAACTAAAATGTGTATTTGAGTTTTAAGTGTCTACCAATGACTCTACCAATGACAACTTCTAATTTAATAATCTTGATTTGGTAGTAATTAAATTTAATACAATCACCTTACCTTCCACATGTATCTTAAAGGCCAACTTCTCAGGCCCAGCCTCACAGATGTACTCTCCAGCATCCTTCTTGTCCACACTGTCTATCACCAGCTGGCGACTCTTGCCCTTTGAATCTGCATGGACTGTCTTGCTGGAGATCAGCAGCTTGCCATCCTTGTACCATTTCACCTCTGTCTTGATATCAGCTACCTCACAGCTCAGAGTAGCTTTCTGGGAGAGAGTGGCTTTCACCTCCTTCTGGACTGACTCCTTTTTAGAAAATGCAGACTGGACCTGTGTGTCTGTGGAGGAGACCATGAATGTGGATGACGAAACGTTTTCCATGTCCACTGATATTTTAACATCTGCAATACTGGTTGAGTACATCAGTCAAGAGAAAAACTATAAGCCAGTTCCGTTCTTGCCCCTACCTGCCACCTGGAGTTTGAAGACCAACTTCTCAGTCCCAGCCTCACAGATGTACTCTCCAGCATCCTTTTTCTCCACACTGTCTATCACCAGCTGGCGAATTTTTTCCTTTGACTCTGCATGGACTGTCTTGCTGGAGGTCAGCAGTTTGCCATCCTTGTACCATTTCACCTCTGTCTTCAAATCAGAAACCTCACAGCTTAAAATGGCTTTCCTGGAGAGAGTGGCTTTCACGTCATTCTGAATTGACTCCTTGTTGTCGAAGGCTGACTGGGTTACTGATGAAAGAGTCACACAATGAAAATATAAGATGCTAGTAGTATGCTAGATGCTAGAAGTAATGTTATAATTATTTTGAAAATCGCCTTCCCTTACCTGCCACCTGCATCTTAAAAGCCAACTTCTCAGTCCCAGCCTCACAGATGTACTCTCCAGCATCCTTCTTGTCCACGCTGTCTATCACCAGCTGGCGACTTTTGCCCTTTGACTCGGCATAGACTGTCTTGCTGGAGGTCAGCAGTTTGCCATCCTTGTACCATCTCACCTCTGTCTTGGTGTCAGCTACCTCACAGCTTAAAATGGCCTTCTGAGAGAGAGTGGCTTTCACCTCCTTCTGGACTGACTCCTTGTTGGAGAAAGCTGACTTGGATTGAATCTCTGAAAAGGTAATAATGGAAACTGTTAAGGCATTGTAACACCTTCATTTTAACACATTTTAACAACAAATTTAACTGGGAAAACATCCACAGAGATTATATAAAGTGATCGATTGAAAAATGATTAATCGTGCAGCCCTATGTGCAATCAGTATTAGCGACAAGCTTTAAAATATTCTATATTTCTAGATATTGTTTTTTTGCCTGTCATACCAGTTAGAACTGTTACTATTTTCATACTGTGTACGCATTACAGAACAATTACAATTTAATTAGACAATTAACAAAACCAAAATTTAAACTAAACTGTGTATTTGAGTTTTAAGTGTCTCCCAATGATTCTACCTATGACAACTTATAATTTAATAATCTTGATTTGGTAGTTATTAAATTTAATACATTCACCTCACCTTCCACATGTATCTTAAAGGCCAACTTCTCAGTCCCAGCCTCACAGATGTACTCTCCAGCATCCTTCTTGTCCACACTGTCTATCACCAGCTGGCGACTCTTGCCCTTTGAATCTGCATGGACTGTCTTGCTGGAGGTCAGCAGTTTGCCATCCTTGTACCATTTCACCTCTGTCTTGATATCAGCTACCTCACAGCTCAGAGTAGCTTTCTGGGAGAGAGTGGCTTTCACCTCCTTCTGGACTGACTCCTTGTTGAAGAAAGCTGACTTGGCGCCTGAGGTTAACATCAATGAGAGATACAGTGTTATTATGAGTACTGTTTAGGACTGCCAATGACTGAAATGTATTAGAGATACATAACTGACACAATCTTCAGGCAATCCTCATTAGTATGTGAACATACGATGATTCTAAATACTAAAAAAATATTGTTTACTCTCCCAGGCAAACCTCATCAACTCTTGTTTGGGACATTCCAAATCAAAAAGTGACAATACAAACTGAAAATATTTTTTAAATTCTCTATATCAATTTATCAATTGGTAGTCCTACCTGACACAGATATCTTGAAGACCAGCTTATCCCCTCCAGCTTCACAGGTATATTCTCCAGCATCGCTCTTCTCCACCTTTTCAATCACCAGCTGACGAGTATTGCCCTTTGCTTCTGAGTATATGGTCCTATTGGATACCAACAGCTTGCCATCTTTATACCATTTCACTTCTGTCTTACTATCAGACACATTGCAACTAAGAGTAGCTTTCTGAGAGAGAGTGGCTTTCACCTCCCTCTGGACTGACTCCTTGTTGGAGAAGGCAGCTAAGGCTTGAGTTTCTGAGAAGAAAATAAGGTAAAGAAATTTATATCTGTGATGTGAGGTCAAATGTTGAATAGTAAAACAAAAGCATCACAGTCTTACCTTTTATCTTGACCTGGAATGTGACTTTATCTGCTGCTGTCTCACAGGAGTAATGTCCTTCGTCACTTTTCTTGGCATTTTTGATGATGAGTTTCCTTTGAGTCCCTTTAGAGATGATGGTAGTTCTTTGGTCCTCAGTGATCTCCACCTGATCTTTTCTCCATACAACAACCGCGCTAGCAGGAGATACCTCACAGCTCAGCTCAATATCTCCTTTAAGGGACGATGACAGTCCCATGGGACCTCTGGCCTTGTTCAGAAACCTGGCAGGTTCATCTTAGAGGAAAAGAGATGGAATTTAAGTCATGTGTTTTTAATAAATAAATATCTGTCAATTAATTTTTTTGCTCTCATATGAAAAAATATCTGTGTTCCCTAATTAGAGAGTAATGCACGTAAAATCTTTGTGGCATTAATCAAAATCTCTTTGAAAATGTACATTTTTAGGTTTGTTATCAGACGAGCTCATGTTTAGGAAGAGTTGGCAGAGCAGGGCCACACTGGAGTTGACTACATGATGACAAATAGCTTTCCTCTGTTTGATGGCTGATAAGAATATGCGAGTAGCCATCAGAGCAGATCACATTCCAGTATATCACAGTATATCTGAGGCAATCTGTCTGCATGCGGGCTTGAGGCAGTACCTGTTGCACACACTGACCCCAGTTCCTATTATGAAATCATTTCTGTGACACGCAGGACATATTTAATACTTACCATTTGGCAAAACATTTGCTTCACAGATCAATAACTTCAGCACATTTTCAAACAATCAATAGCAGATAGACTGTCTATTTTTCTCTGTGATGGAGTAAAACTGGAAACCGTACTTGTGCCAATGATTTCGATAGGTGTACCTTTAAGAGTGAGTCTCAGGGACATCCTGTCATCAGCTAAAACGCACTCGTAGATGCCCACATCTTCCTCTGTAACATTGTGTATCATCAGGATCCTCTTGCGGTCGATGATGACATATTCATACTTCTTGCCCATTTTGACCTCCCGCCCATTCTTCATCCAAACCACCTGAAGAAAAAAATACAGAACAAATTGCTGTAGACATTATAAAGTAAAAAACCTACTTCAATAGTTCTTCAAGTAGAACTACTGCTACTTTAGCATTAACAAGTGGGAGTTTTTGTGTTGACAAGTACTCAGTACAAAACTGAGACTATTTTAAGCAACAGTAACATAAAGTTTATGTTAATGGGTAAATGTGACATGCTGATTAGACTCTTTTCCATATGAATTTACTCTACCAACCTCATACACAATGAACAAATTCTTGGACAAGAGGGTCGCAGCTTCATTACAATATCTTTCTGATATCCTTTTTCCATTTGTAAAGTCCATTAAAAAGGCTGTTAAGTGTAGGCATTAAGTGAATGATTCTCAATTACAGAAATTATAGCACTTGTATGTCTTCCATCCCTACATATTTGTTAAATTAAAGATATATTAATATAATCTATGAAAGCAAAAATTAAAAGCTTGAAATGAAAATGTTTCCATTGCAAACCTGTGTATCGTAATCCGACACCTCAGCAGTCAGCTGAGCAGTGGCTTGGGCACTGCAGGTCACAACCTCCATCTGATCAGACTTTTTAGTGAACCTGACAGAAGGGGCTAAACATACAGTTGTCGGGTAAGGAGGCATTACTGGTTTGTTTCTCGCAAAAAAAAAAAAAACAAAAAACAGTAAAGTATTGGCCTTTATTTAAAAACAAGGCAAAGAAAAAGTCTAAATCTACAAATCTAAATTGTAATACAGAGAAGGAAATATACTACACTACATTATTATGATTTAGTGCATTTTTCCTATTGATAGTTTAACTGGCTATGATCAAGGGCATACCCTTCACAGACAGGATGCAACTGCTTTGTGAGCCTCCACCCACAAACTTGACTTCAGCTCCGTTCATTTCCATGGTCACGACACGGATGAGCAGGGTGTGTGTGTTCTTGGACCTGGTGATGAGGTAGTCAGCTCCACTGCGCAGGAGGCGGCCATTTAGAGACCAGAAGCCAGAACAAACAGCAGACAGCTCTACTGAGACAGAGAACTCCTCGCCAGAGATTGCAATGCTGTTCATCAGGCCTTTCCTGATTTCTGCAGTAGGTTCTGGATGCAACAGGCAAACCAGAAATGAGAAAAGAACACTTGAATGCATACCACAACAGGAGATAGCCAAGAATGACAAATGTCACAAATGTCACAGAGACATCAGCCTTACCAAGGTAGAAGCTTCCAGGAACCTCCAGGTAGGGACTCTGGCCAAAGTCATTCAGAGCAGAGATACGGAATTGGTAGCTGGCTTCTTCAGTGAAGTTGCAGATGGTGATCTGTGTTGAAACAATGGTTTCTCCAGCATTGCACCTCTGCCATGTCTGAGCGCCAATCTTCCTCCTCTCCACAATGTAACTCTTGATGGGCACAGGGCGATCACTGTCAGGAGGAGACCACTGTATGGTGATGGATGAGTCAGTCTTGTTCTGCACCACAGCATCGACTGGGGGATCAGGAGGATGCTTCCTTGCAGCTGCAGCAGAAAGATTTATGATCAGGCTGTTAATCTGACTGGATGAGTACTGAGTGATTGCAGTATATCAAAATACTATATATTATAGATTATAATTTTTTTTACAATCTGGGCTTTACTCAATCATTCTTGTCAGTTATGATAATATTTTGTTTACCAGTTTAATTATTGTGATGCTGTATGAAGTCATAGGGACTCTGCTCACTGGTGCTATATAATGGAGTACACTGGGCATCACAGACTGAGGTTTTAAACACATCCAGTTGAACCTTTTTTATTTTTATCTTTTTAATTTAAGGTAGAGAAATCCAACACACCCCAACGTCACATAGTTAGGTTAAAAAGCCTGTGTTGGAACATGGCTAGAGACTAATCTATTTCAAAACAAAAGTATGTGCTGTATTTATCCTGAAGAGATCCTACATTTCTTGACACTTCTTGACCACTTATTTGAAAGTGAACTCAAACATGATCACACCTAAAATTTCAATTGTAACTGTCCATATTTGATTTGTCACATATCAAAGTACTGATTTTCATTCCTAATTGCAATTTGGCAAACAACATAAAACAATCAATCTTCGTAGCAGTGTTTGCAATCACAAATTAATTTCAGAGTTAAGTCTTTTCCATGAGGTGTTCACAGTATTTTGTGTAAAACAATGTTTTACATTTTGCTGTGAGCTGTAAACATGCTAGATAGGTAGGGTTTAAGTAAAACAAACATTTAAATTAATGCAAGACAATTAAATAGATAATCACCAAGAAATATTGATTATATTCAGTGTAGTTATCTGTACTTTCAAAACTTAAATGCTGACCCTAAACCTCAAGCATAGGGTTTTGCAAGCAGGTCCGAAAATACAATTGTTTTAAAACAGCATTTGACTCAGGTGTCATCCTCACCAGTGACAGAGAATCGAGTGGAAGTCTTGCAGTCTCCAGCCACAAAGGCCACTTCTCCTGAGTCATCTGCCTGGCAATCTCTAATGGTGAGTGTGTACTGTCTTAGCACGCAGGCGATGGAAATACGGGAATCTTCCTTCAGCTTCTCCCCATTGCGGGTCCAATAGCCACCTGGGCAGGGATGCTCCAGCTCCACACAGAAGATGACAGTGTCACTGACAGGAACTACTGTCTTCCGGGGAAGCTTCTTGGTAATGTTGCCTGAGATATGAGAATAAGTAGATGTTACATAAAGAAAACCGTGCTTTTTAGCATAGTAGACTTACAAATGAGAAAATTTCCAAGGAACCGGTATGCTGTGGATTAAATCTGTATATTTTCCTTAGTTTTAGGAGTATATAGATAATGTCACATTAATTACACTTGATAACAGTTTAATGATATCCACACAAAATATTTAAAAATAAACAAGAACTGAAGAGAAAAAATTCTCAATTATACCCAGGACAGTGAGCTCAGCCACAGTGCGACTGCCCTCTTTCATCTCGCAGATATAAACACCATCATCGTTGGTGGTGACATTGTGTATGGTTAGACGACGCAGGGTGCCCTCCTCCTCCATGCGATACTTGGTACTTTGTTCCAGCCTTGTTTCCTCCATGAACCAGTTGGCCTGGGTGGCACTGAGAGGCACCTCACACATCAGTGTGGCCAACGTTTTCTCTTGTACCTCCACATCCTGCAGCTTCCTCCTGAATGGCACCTTAGGCTCTGACACAATGAAAGTTACAGAATCTTCAGCTTACACAACAATATTGATGGTTTTCCATATGTATATTCTGCATAAAAACTGCAGAATATACTTTATGATACTTTCAACCATTTTCCAAACTTTCTACTTTTATTTCCTTGCGATCTTGGTTGTAGTTCAGGCTAGTGCAATTTCACAATCAAGTCAGAGAATCTAGAAACTTGCTTGCAAGATAATCAGTCATTGTAGGCATTTTATCTGTGCAATGTTTGTGATGTTTTTGTAAGGAAAATTCAAAACCCAAGATTTGACACTTGGCTATTTAAGAACCCTTTCAATAGTCGAATGCTCTAAACTGACATTATTGTCTTCATTACGTGTTTGCATACCTTTTAGTTTTAATTTCAGTAGAGAGTGAAATAAAAGCTTTTTGATAGTCAACTGTGAAACCTTGAATGTTGAAGCCAAGGCTTGAAAGTTCAACAATGGTCGTCTGAACTGTAGGAAATCAAGTAAAAGCAAAGTATAATAATTTCCAAAGTTAATTAGCTAAAATATGCAAAATACTGTGCGCCTAATAAAAATAATGTCAAAAAAATGTTACTGCAAATTGTTTATATTCACATGACTCACATTTAACGTGAACTAAAGGCTTAAGTGTGCTTACTACACCTACTATGTCAATGGAAGTTGTAGAGTACATTTCCCCTACCTCTGTGCTATCAGTTTTCTTACTGCACTCTGCACCTAAAATGAGGGTTACAGTTTCAAACTGTATCCATATCCATACATTGGATCTAAGCCAGCAGTTTCAACAGTGTACCTCAGGAATCAAGCGTTGAAACATGTGGACCTGAGTTATGGGAGAAGTCCACTGGGTTCAGTAAATCACTCAAAGTATCCACGTAAAATGCAATATTAAGATATTTAAAATATTTCCTATAGAGCACCATCCTACGGACAAGTGAGCTGTTTTCAGCTCAAATGTTTAATATTTTTACTTAGAGAATATCAGTTTCCACAAATGTAATAGTCATAAAGTTGGACAGAGTATGGCTGCTAAAATGAACGGGAGCCAAACAATATGGACCAAACATTAACAATCCTTATTTATTTTATTCATTAGTATACCAAAAAATAAGTTATTTGTTCGGTTATCCTCCCAAAAATGTGACCCTTCAGCAAGGGCCCTTATTTCATTACTAAGTGATGTATAATAATCCAACATAAGGATACACAAAGTACAATGTTTTGTGTGTATTTTGTTAAAAATGATTAGCCAGATTTTCACATATGTCAATTGTTGTGGTAATGGTATATCAGGAGAGACAGACAATTCTGTGGCTGTAATTGTGTACTATATTTTTTGTTATGTTTATTTAGTGCTGTATTTTGTGCATTTATTGTAAAACTAATAACTGGTCATGCGATCACCAAAAGTTCAAAATGTTTATACCTTTCAACTGCGAATGTATTTTTATATTATATTATATTTTTATCTCTACAAATTTTGGGGCAAACATCAGAAATATCATTTTCCTGCAGCTACCGGTATAATACAGTCACATTAGTGGCACAGCCCACTGAATGGAGATTTACAACCAACATAAATCTACAATGCTACAGTTTTATCCCTTGGGCTAATTTCTTCCCGAGGGAGGTCACACTAGCAGTGGTGCCAGTGTGCTCCAGTAAGTGAGTGACCATGTTAGCAACTATGAACTACTCATCACCAGCAGAAAATAAATGCAACACAGCCCCATCCTTCAGAGGACGAGCCTGAATTAAACTTTGTTGTGAAAGCCATACACATTTTGAGAGGTTTAAATTAGGCTTTAGTACAGTGATTTGGACCACACTTATGGTGCTTAAGTTGCCAACAATGAGTTTATGCTACTACCATATAGCTTATTCCTCTGTGCCATATACCCCCATTTTTATTGTTACTAAAAACACATGAAAGAGCCACACCACCATAAAGGGCGACATTTTCCTTCATTATGATAACCGTAGGCACTGTCGTTTATTTTGAGTAAATTACATGTGCACCATCCTGGTGTTATAAATACTCACTAGACCACCAAATGTGTATTAATCCGCAACTTAAGATAGTCCCCAACAAATGACTACATCTGTTTGAGTAATGTTTGCTAAAAACTACAGTGCCCAGCTGTTTAAGGAAATGATTCACCCTTTTTAAAAAATAAAACTATACATTTGTGACCTGTATTAGAGTAATGTCTTCAGTGGGAACGAATGGGCTTTGGGCCTTGGGCCTTGAGTGTCCACAGAAAGACAGTGTGTTAGTTTTAGGCTTTTCGTGGGAATTGCAGACACTACCAAAAATGCAGAATAAAGCCAGCCTTAGCCTTTAATGTTAGGAATATGCTGTCAATAATGGATATGAAGTGGTCTAGAGTTTGGGTCTCTAAGATATTATATGTGTTGATAGATGATGCATTTAATTCATGAACATGCCTCTAATGAAAGCTCACTTCAAGATGATTCTCTCAAATGTGATTAAAACTGTGAGTAAAAATGGTTTGCTACCGCAGCATGTGGCATTTTCTTAAGATTTGGCCATTTTAAAGGCTTACCTTTGACTGTTACCAACACAGCACTGTAGGTCTGCCCAGCCATGTTGGTTGCATTGCAGGTGTAGAGACCATTATCACTCTGCTTGCAGTACAGGATCTTGAGGATGAAGTTCTCAGCGTGGTCCTCATAAATGACATGTCTGCGGCCCTCACTGATGTTCGTTCCATCCTTCCTCCAGATAATGTGGGGTTTAGGGTGTCCCGTCACAAAGCAGCTGAGTTTGGCATGTTTGCCCTCAGTCACTGTGCAGGTACGGGTGAACACACCTTTGGGCAATGTTGCCAGCGCAGATGCCCTCAGGTCACGTTCCAGACTCAGAGAACTCAAACCATCTGTGATGCTGGCTGCGGAAGAAGAAGAAACTGAGGAGCTGCTTTCTTCAGTGCGATAGATGGAGATGTCCTTCTTCATTTCCTCTTTGCGCTTTTGTAGGTGAGAGAGGAGGGAAGTGTTCTTATCTGCAGCCAGGTGGCAGGAATCCTGAGCGTCTACGACAAGAGCTGCTGCAGTGTGTGCACGGCCAACAGTGTTCTGGGCCCTGCAGGTGTAGGTGCCGCTATCCAGGTTACGTACACTTTGGATCTTTAAGGTGCTGCTGTCGCTGTCAGACACAATCTTGATGCGGTTCGTCTCCGCCAGGTAGCGTCCATCCTTTTCCCAGTCAAAGTTGGCCTCAGGGTAAGCTGCAACACGGCAGTGGAAAACAGCATCACCTCCCAAAACTATACGTACAGAGGTAGGCTTCACCATGAAAACAGGGGCCCTCTGAGCCATCTCTGTTGGCAGGGCCACTTTAACGGTCACGGCAGCATAAGCTTCCCCAACGCGGTTTTTGGCCCGGCACATGTACTGTCCACTATCCTCCAATGTTAAGTCATAGATGGTCAAGCGGTACAAATCTCCATCCTCCACAGTCTTGAAGCGGCCCCCAGATGTCAGCTTCAGCTTGTCCTTCTCCCAGGTGATCAGTGGGGTTGGACTTCCCACGATTGTGCAGCTGAGTGTGGCATCTTTGCCTACGCACACCGAAAATGCCTTTGGGCGAGTGAGAAACCTGGGGGCTCCTCCAAACAAGTTTGGATCCATTTTTTGTACCTATAATCAAAGAAAAGGTGAAAATTACAATACAATACCAGTGAAGGAATTAAAAGAAGTACCATGCAAAATTACACAGCATTTCTTTCATTAATCAAAGTCCTTGTAACCGTTCTCATAGCTGGCGATAGAATAATGCTGTTGTTTGGCACCATTTGCTGATGGCTAATTGAAACACATTTCACACAAAAATTGTGGTGTTTCTGATGCTAATTGGCCTAGGATTATGAAATTGTTGTTTTATTATTGAATTGAATTAATTTAATGAACAGCAACAAATAAGGTTTTTTGAATGCTCACACAAAGGTTGTGTGTAATACTCATAATGCTTCCTGACAACATATTCAATTACAAAGAAACGCTGTTATATACACCCAAACCATGGCGCGATGTGACAGTTTGCTATTTGTATTCTATAAATATGTTACGCTATGAAAATAGACGTAAGTCCCCAGTTCGGATTGGCATATTTATATCTGGCAGTTACAGTGTCAGTCATGCCCCTGTCCTGGCCACGCAGACATTCGTCGGTACAACTCCATAGGCAGGTAGTTTAATTGCACAACAAATCATTTCCCCTTTAACAAGGTCGAACAGAGAGAGATATGTGCCTTTCAAAGTGACATTTGCCAGCTTTGTCACCTCTGTCGCTTGACCTGCCTGTCCCAAAAATAACCTCAGCTGTCAGACCCCGTCTCTGTCCATTGCCATTTGTAGAAGCGAAAGGGATATCAGCTGTTTGATAAAGCTCGCACTTCGGAAACATTTCTCGCAGTGTCCCTTTTCCATAAGCTAACGAAAACGTCCTACCAAATGATGTTATTAGGTACTTATTTGCGGTTTGTAAAACTACAAAAAATAAAATAAAAATAAAAATAAAAATTGGAGAACACAAGCTTGTCATTCGTCAAATAACATAAAATTTGCTTAACAGCTAACTTGTAGCTAACCAGCATTAACTCAAAGCAGCGATTGTGACGGTTAAACGTTACAGGTGCCCAAAATATCGTATGTAGTTACCGATCTAATTTCAGTGGAAATGACTTGAAACGCTGCTCTCACTTCGGTCAAGTTCTCGAAATTAGTATTGATTTAAAATTACCTATTAATGCTATTACATTTTTTTTTTTTTTTTAGCATTACAATACTTTTTCACCTTGAGTCTTCAGCCACTCAGGTAAAACTGGCGTTTAATCATGTGGGCTTAAACTTCAGTTGGCCGTCAGGATTCCCGGATGATAGCCTACTCCAGTGTCAGTGCTAGAAAAATCCCGACAAAATTGTCTTCTTGGTGCTCAAATATCCTTGAAATGGTTGTAAATCCGGGATGGTGGAACATCCCCCCCCAGTCTCCTGCGGTGGGCGGCAGACTAGACTTATTTTTTCTTTCTCCTCCGCTACCTCATGATGCCAAATAGCTGACGTGCCTATTATGGCGCAGCCCCCCCGTCCAAAATAGACTTGTCATTTACCGCGGAGATAGGAGACAGCCTGTCGGTGAGGACGGGAGGGAGAGCGGACCGGCCGGGTCCCCGCCGGGCTGCCCACCACAACTCGGACGTCTGGGTCGTAAACAACTCATATTGCTGAATATTACTACCGAAACGTTTTCACACCTGTAGCGTGGAAGCTTTCAGTAGCAACAGGTCATAAATAAGACGAATGTAATGAGCGCTGTAAATGCTACATTTACACACCAATTAAGGACATTTCCCTAATTCCATCCTGTGTGTGTGTGTGTGTTTGTTTGTTTGTTTTCTGCTCTAGTCTATATTGAGGTCATGAGTCCAAATTCCCTAATACAACCCCCCTTTCCCTTCAGAAAAAGAATGACCAGACACCAAAAAGAAAGTATGTGAATTTTTATTTTTTTTATTTCATTTTACTTTTTACTCAATTAACACTTCAGTTCCATTTTCTGTTCATTTTATCTGCCTACATGAAGGTCTAAATGCTGTTTCAAAGCCTTCTCCATACAATAAAATGTAAGTAATCTCAATAGAACTCTGGTGTGGAAATACTGATTTTTGTCTCTATATTTATATCTGATGGCCCACAAGTGGTCAAATCTAAATATACTGACTCCTAAAATACTGGAATCAGCCTGTAAAACGACCCCCCACCATGTGTAATTTAAAATGTAATATATACTTGCCTTTCAGATCCCTAAAAACTCCCAAATTTCAAGTAATATACTCTATATTATACACTTTTTGTACATGACCTCAGTGTCTTCTGTTAGCTAAGGCCCTGCCCTTGGCTCAGTAGACCCATTTATTCAGGTCAGCCTATAAAAACTCTTTTGGAAGTTGTAATAGTAGCCCTATCATTGTCTAAAGAAGTGGAGAGAACTTATTAATTCGTTTTAAGTTAAAATACATAGGTATTTGAGGCAGTAATTATGTACACTGTAGTTACGGCTGCTTAAGGTGATTGATTTTGTGTTGACTTGAGTCAGGTGACTTGGACGTGAGTCACTGTGGAGTCGGACTATAGATCCACGAGCAGCCAGAAATGCTGAAAATTTGCATAGTACCGGACTGTTGATGATTTCGGATTCAACAAAATAAAACTGAAAAAACTACCTTGAGCCTTTCTAGTATGCAACTTTCGATCTCTTGCTACTCCCACTCGTAGGTAATGATTGTTTGGCTCAAATTACCACAGGGTGTAAAGGGAGGTGAACCAAATTAAAAATGAAGTGGTAGGATGTGAAGTTGACTTGTGCACTGGAGTTCTTGACCAATAACAGCTGGGCACAGTGAGTGCACACAGCACATAAGACGCCCTATCATGAAGTTGCCAGCTTGGCACAGCTGTAACTCTGAATAAAACCCTGGTGATTTGTGGAGTTATGGAATAGTTTTGACATATTTTTCCCGTTTTGACAAAGGCTTAATAGTTTGTCTATTCTTCTACTTTTCAACTACACTAGATCTGTGTGTACTTTTCCCCACTCTGATCTGTATGCTGATTGACAGAGATGAAAATAATATCAGTTCTCTAATCAGACTCTTGTGGGAAATATGCATATTTTCCAAAATCTTTATGTTTCTTCAGTGACATTCGTTCCATTCTTCTGAGTATCCCTTCCCTTTTCTCATGGACAATATCTTCTGAGTAAGACTAGAAAAATCCCTGTCATCCATGCGTCTGTATACAGTATGTGTTGAGCCTATATTTTGATTGCATGTAAATGTGAGTGGGGTAAACTGAGAGATTAGCTGAGCTCACCACAGAGCTTGTGGCACATTGTATTCCACAACCACGGTTGTGACAGCTGCTTTACAGCTGCCCATAATTAAGCTATGACTTCATACTGTAAAAAAAACAAAAAGCCTAAAATACAGTAATGAGCTAAATGTATCTCCCATGACATCTTCACAATGATGAAAACACTTAGCAATAATTCAGCATGACATAGCGATCCTTAGACAGTAGGGCATCTGTGTGACACTTTTGTCTGTGCTTATTCAGATTTGGAGACATAATTAAATTCTGGAATGTAATGTTTATTGCCCTAGAAACAAGGGGTAGCAAGTCTTGCCCCTTCTTTCCCTATTCTTTGGCTTCCATGGTATTTTCTTAGTCTTTCAGCGTGGGCTTTCCCCCGGTGGCAGTGAGTGACAGCAGCAGGTCGCTTGGACCCTGATTTAAACTCCCCGAAACTCTAGCAGACGATAATCCACTGGTGCTGCTTGCCCCTGCATCATCCTGTTCTGGCTACTGTGTTTGGTTTCCATACTCCTGAGAGTATACTGAGAAAAATTAAAACTAAATTGATAGATAACTCTTTCGTCTGTCTCTGTCCCACATTCATCCAAACCGTTTAGATTGCTAATGTGTAATATGTGGGAAAAATAAAAGAATGTTTTATATAAACTTAAATTTCAACTTACCTCCAGTTGGTTTTCTCCTCCTCCTCTGGTCTTTCTATAATCTATACTTCTTGATGTCCAATCACTTAGTTAGTAGCGTTAAATCACATCAGGGATGGTATTTCCACAGCCTTTGGTAATCGTCCAAAACTCACTCTCAACCAGTAGTCAACCTCTCATGGCACCTGTAGCACAATACAGTAGAAGGCAGTGGACAGGAACACAGCACCTGGCTATGTTTTTAGTGTCTATAGAGTTGGATAAAATCCTAAATAAAACATTTCTCAGCAATGAGACAATTTTCACAAAATGGACGCAATGTATACTCTCCAATATCTGACCTCATGGCCTTCCAGCTGACCTCTCAGCCATTTCAAGAATAAGGTCATGGTTGTATCATGTTCACAGATGAAACACATGGGTGTTACCTCAAAAGAAAATTTACATAGCAGATGACAAGTGACACAAAAGTCAGCTGTACCAAGGACAGATAGCCATAAGTGAACAGCAGATGGCGTATACTGTATGTGCCTTAAAAGGTCTAGGGGGACTTGATCATTGATATAAAGCAACTGGGGGAAAGAAATAGATGAGACTAAATAGTGTGTAACAAAATAGAAACACATGGTGTTTATTTACAATGCAGATACCATTTACAGAAATACAACAATAGAGTTAGCACAGGACAATGAGGTGCTGCCACAGAAAAAACGTGAAATGAGTCAACCTAACTATTCTAACCCACAAAATGGAGGGAACCAATCATTAAACCTAATGCATATAACAAAGTATACATAGCATACCTCAAGATTTAAAGTGCTCTTGCACCACCAATTGGCTTTTGTTAAAAGTAGTCTCAACAAAGTGCAAATTAAAGCAAGTGCCCTTAATTGCCCTAATTGGTTGTTCACACCAAGGATTGGACAACAAGACAAGTGGTAAATCTGGTATGCCCAGGGGAAAAGATGCAGCACAAAAATGCAGATGCCTTTTGAATGGCATGTAAGCGCCTGAACATGTCGTGCGTAGGTCTGTTTCAAGCCCACATGTAAACACAATGTAATGAATATGTATGTTGATGTAGTTTTTGCCAGTACATCTGGACAGTGTATTTTTTATGATATTAAAGATATTATGTATAGGTTTTTTGCTGTCTATGGTCATACTGTGTTGTCCAGGTTAGTGAATGCCAACATGAGGGTTTAGATTGAATC
This sequence comes from Xiphias gladius, assembly GCF_016859285.1. Lineage (NCBI taxonomy): Eukaryota > Metazoa > Chordata > Actinopteri > Istiophoriformes > Xiphiidae > Xiphias > Xiphias gladius. Next base: position 17,545,333 of record NC_053413.1, on the reverse strand, counting down.
TAAGGAGTTACAAGATGATTACCCGGGGAGGAAAACAGAAAAAAAAAAATCTGCTACACAAAGATTTTATTTCCTTTTTGTAAGTAATTTTACTTCCTTAGGTAAAACTCACTCTTTAGTTGAACTGGTCACAACCATTACACATATGAAATCAACGATGAGGGTGCAGGTAGACACTGGACACAAGCCAAAAGGTTTGGACCAACTAGTCCAGGTTTTGCTTTTTCTTGAAATTTGAATTGCGGTTTACCACAGTCTTTTACAAAACTCATACTCAGAAGTCAGAAATTTTGAAATCCTACTCATAGGGGCTGTGAGTAGAATATGACTTTTTTTCGTTGTTTTTTTCCTTTGTATAGTGAAAAGTTTGGAACATCTCAGACTTCTTTATCAGCCTCACCTTTAATTAGTATAAACTGTTTTTTAGCTGAATACACGCAAACATTAGTTTTTCAGCTGTTATGCTGTCGGTGGTGCTAGGTATACTGTCAAAAGTTCACCAAACGATTCACAGTTCATCCCCTACACCATGAATGTCTGTAGCAAATTTCATGGAAATCCATCCAGTTGTTGTCAAAATAATAAACTCTAGGGCAAATAAACTGAAGTGGCATTGAGCCTGGAACCATGCGAAAAACCTTGTATGAATTAATGTAATATAAAAGGTTACCTCTTAAATCTAGAAAGGCCAACATTATTAAAAATATAACAAGTTGTGAGTGATATATATTATATATACATACGTATACATACATATATATATGTACGTAGACGTAGACACACACACACACACACACACACACACACACACAACACAACAAACAAACTTAAGATGGCGCAGAAAATGTTGTTATACATTGTATTCTTTCACAAGCACTGCAAACTAGCAACAGCAATATAGAACAGAGAGAAAATTAAAATAGATTTTTATTTCAAATAAATGTCTCATAATCAACCACACATGAAATGATTAAATACACTCAAAAAGAGATTTATTTGCCTCTCTACTCACTCAAACAAAACAACACGTCCTGTAAAGCTGTGCCGAAAACAAGCTCTTTTGGCATGGTTCTTTTTTCAGCTAGTGTTTCTTAACATACAAAACAAAACAGACAAACCAATGTACCAAAAAAAAACAAAAAAAAAAACAAAAAACATGTCTTAAAACATATTCAACAATTTCAGGATGAAAACTTAGCACCTTGTTCCAGTCACTGTGATTTCTAGACTGGTGTATAGTGGATAAGAAACCATAGTATGATGAGAAGGTTGGCCATGATGACACTGCCAATTACAAGGCATACTCCTGCTTCTTTAGGATTTTCAAGACAGTGCAAGTTTAGACACCATGATAAGAAGAAGTGCGCTCAGATGCAACAGATTGACACAAGATCTCAAGAGCAGTTTGCAGCTCATCTTACAAGCCACATCTGCAATTTCACTACATACTTGATGCTATACACAATGACTTTCCAAAATTTTTTTTACATGGTATGTGCTGCTAAATCTGTGAAAGTAAATCTAATGCTTTTCATGAAATGGCTTCTAAAAAGAGTGACTACTAATCCTTAATACTAAGGCACTGCTGAAAATAAAATGACAAACACAACAGTGATGTGAGAATGTGGAGACTGCCAAAAGAAATCAACTTTGTGGACAAAGCTGAGCTCCAGTGTCTCTGCAACATAAACTAACTGCATTTCTAAGATGTACCACAATTAAAAAGTGACGACAATACCCATGTAAGCATATTTAAGAGAGTGACAGAAACAAACATCATCCCCTAAGGGGCACAAACCTTTTACTGACCAGAGGTAAGAATGACCTTATGTGACTGGCCACAGTGTTTCCAGATGGTCTGCTGTGGACATTGACAGTATAATACGTGCTGATGCTATTCTTATATACAAACAATGAGAAGAGGTCATTTAGGATGGAGACTGACTTCAGTGTCCCTTTTGAGACCTGCCCTTTCTGAGTTGTAACTGATGCAAGTATTATATTATATTTTTATTTATATCTCCCATATATATGTACGTACACACATACACATTATAAAAAATTGTTTGTTGTTTTTTCAGTGCAAAATTCTGAGTTTGTGTTAGCATAATTACGCAGGTGTCAAAACACATTCCTTCTACAGATAGATACACACACACACACACACACACACACACACACACACACACACACACACACACACACACACACACACACACACACACACACACACACACACACACACACACACACACACACACACACACAATGAAGGTGGAATTTTTTCTAAACACATGAGACTGGAAAGATATCTGTATGCTCTAAATTCTTGCAGTAGTGGAGGATGAGATCTATATTACTGTGATCTTTGTAGAATGCAATAAAAATGGGTAGAGTGATATTTTACGCACTACAGTAACAAGCAGTTTTAGTCCCAGTTTTGTTTTTTTTTTTTTTTTTTTAAATCACATTCAACATCATGCAGCTGGGCAGGTTATCTTTGCATTAATAAATCCTTTGTATCAGAACTTCAAAAGCAAAATTAGTTCCTTGAAACTACGTTTAGTGAGGGGGGTATATGCCATTTCTTTCATTAATAAGATTAGAAGCCATGAAAGTAAATTATTTGACAAAACAATATTTTTTTCAAATAAATAATACATATATATCAATTAAATATCTGGGGGAAACAGGTAATAAATATTTTTAAAGCTAACAAATGATGCTGACTGTGGAAAGGCTTTTTTCTCCTCTTGCTCTTACTTTGTAAGTGTAAAGCCTGAGAGGAACTGTCTTGTCCTAAAGTCTTGAAACCTAAAGCTGCAGAAGCAACAGCACATGCTCTGATATAAGCCCTTATGATTAAGTTCCTTTTTTATGTGAGCTTTTTGAGAAAAGGACACAACAAAATGTTAATGTGCACAACAAGGATTCGTAAAAGCAGTAACACCCTGTTTTGTTCAAAAAAAAAAAAAATTCCTCCCCACCATTTCTGGGACATCTGACTCCAAACATCTGCTGGACAAGAAATATGAACAGAAAATGAAATAGGTTCTATTTACATCTGACATTAAAATCAATAATGCAGTTAAAAGATGCTTCTGTACACTGCAAAAAAAACATATGTATATATATTTATACAAAAGTAAATACACTGCAGAGGTATTTATTGGAGTATTAGTTTTTCTTCACCACCACTGAGGTAATACGGAAAACTAGGATTTAAATACATATGTTTATATAGTAGTTAAGGCATAAAGCTGACTTTGTGTCCAGCCTAAAGAGAATTAAAAGACATCTTCTGTCTGCATTAAGATTTTGATGCCAAGTGTACTTGGTGCCCAAAATTTCAGTTCTGTTTTTGAGGGAAAGCAATATCTTGATAGATCAGCTGTAAAAATTTTAATACTGAACAAAATCTGTATTTAGGACCACTAAACACAGACAGCAGCATCAAAACATGTGTTTGCCTAGTTTAAAGACATGTGTTATCAAACCCAATACTAATTCTAACCCAATACCCAGTACTAAAACACCATGTCTTCCTTTTGCCAGGTAAACATGGCATTTTAGTACTACGGCTACTGTACAGTCAGCTCTTCATAATATTAATACTTGGTATCTTTTTCAAAGATTAGATCTGGTAGTAAAAATGTGGACTAAAGGATAAGTAAGACGCAAAAGTGTATTTACAAATCACCAGGTTCCACCGGCACATCTTGATTTTCTGAATTCCTTTTCTTTTTTTTTTTTTCCAGATGATCAAAATTGTTCAGGCAGCTAAGATACAGCTTGCAGTCTATGTAGCATAGAACAAGACGCCATTCTGTGAAATCTTCAATTAGACTCACACTGTAAAACCTTGTGATGCACAAGCAATTGAATTGTGCACACAGAGGCTCAGCAGAGGTTGTGATGAGCCTTTTGCATTCCAAAATAAAATAGCCCACACCCACCATCACACAGCCTATTAATACGCTATATTGTCTCTTGTCAAATGTACTTTGCAGTTGTCTGTACAAGTTTATGACAAGATCATGATGAAACGGACGGAAGACATATGGTTTCCCTGATGCCATAGTCTGCCTGATGTGACAGGATGAGGCGTGGAGGTGCAGAAACAGTGGTTATTCAATGAGCCCCTCCCACAAATTAATGAATGACATTTTAAAGGTCCATGCTAAATTCTCCATGAAGATCATCTAAGGCCACAATGTTCATTGAAGAAAGTAAAATGTAAACACTATAAAAAAAAAAAAAAAAGAGAAAGAGAAATTATCATGACAAAGTATCCTTTTTAGGATACAAGGCCATTGTTGTTAGGTTCAACAAACAAGTATGTCACAGAATACAGAATCACAAAGCTTAGATTGTGGACAAGTATCATCTCAGGGTTTAAAAATCGAGCATATACCTTATGACATAAGGCACTTCAACAACTACTTCCGGTGCCCTGCTTTGGAGTAGATCCAATGTTAATCCCCTGATCATCTCCATCCTCCTCATCCTCCTCTTCTTGCCAGCCGCCAAGCTGGACAGCAGTGGGCATGGACATGCTGGAACCAAGGCCAGTATGTGCCTGGAAGCCTGATAAGAGTGTTAAAACAAAGTGGGATTGTCAGTCACGTGGCATCAGCTGACCAATGGTGTAACTAACTAACTCACTCACTAACTCACGGACATTTGCGTTTATACGGCTGGTCCCAGTGTTGCAGTCCAGACAAATATATTAATTAATGTAGTTTTAAATGTTCAACTCCCCTAAAGAAAACTTTTGATACAGCAAAGTTCATAATCAATATTTTCTTTTACCAGTGTTTGTGTGCAGATCACTCATTGGCACTGCGTTCTGCCACTGCCCTGAAGGTCTCTGTGGGTGGGAGCTCTGCTGGTGGAGCTGGAGAGACAAGCAACTGTCAACGTTCAGCAGAACAGAGCCCTAGACTAGTGGTCTACAAGCAATACTCAAAGTGGTACCACACCCAAAATCTATCTTTTGAGCACTGAATATGTATCCCTGTAGACTTGAAAGTAGATTTTTTGATAATGTTTTTTCCAACCATAAACAATCGAACTAATCCAGGCACACAACAGAAAAAGGAGGCTAGATATACTATTAATAATGTGTAAAGGCAAGAGTTCATGGTTAGAAAATCACCTCATGCATGTAGATGGCATGGAGGCTCATCTCTGCGGAGGCGAACTCTGAGTGCAGTGCATTGCTCCGGATGCGTGAGTCACTGTTAGACATACTGAAAAAAAAACATGTTAATCAAAGCTGATGACGCTGAAGTCTTTGCATTTATTTATGAATTTCAACATACGCTAATCTAGCTGCAGTATAGCTGCAGTAAATAATGCAACAGAAAATACAGTGGCTGATAAGTACCTGTCAATGATGGTGCGATCACTGCGGTACATGGTGCTCTCGGGGTGGACGGAGGAGGGCAGGAGGCCCTGTGAGCGGCTGCGGCTGGTATGTGCAAGTTGGGAGGTGGACAAAGAGGCCAGGACACTGGCAGCAGCAGAGGCAGCAGTGCTTGGTGGGATGAAGTGATGGTCTCGCCCTTGCAGTCCAGATGCAGTCAGAATGGGGTGGGCAAGGACACTGGCCAACAGATTATCAGGCTGGAAACAACAACATACTTTAATACAGTGCCAGTAAGAAAATAAAATTTTATAGGAATAGAAAAAAATTACAGTATAATAGTATAATTTTTTTCGAGAAAAATACCTAGTATTTTATGGATCAATGACTTATGCAGAAAAAACTATATCTGAAGGAGTATTTAAATCTATAGAAGTATTTAAATCTCCTGGAAAAATGAATATTTATTAACATTTACACTGTGGTTAATGTATTACTGTTTATAACATAGGCTAACTGTTTCCATACATCTTCCAATGCAGACAATACCCTCTAATTAACATGACTTTTATCTTTAGCTCATATGTGGTACACAGTACATGTGTGATCTACATGGTCCTCAGGGTTTCTTACCCCAGTGGCAGACTCATTGGATTGAAGTGAGGTGCAGAGAGGAGCCTCAGAAAGCAGCAGCTTGGTGGAGGGGCCACCCTGTGCATCATGCTGCACCTTCTCCTTTAGATGGCTGATAAACACTGAGCTCTCCAGTGGTGGCTGCCAGCGTGGGTTCTTAATGGTGAAATGCATGAGGGACAATTCTGTCTTGCCATTCTCTGCCTGTTGGTATACAGAAGCCTCTGTCTGGCCCTCTGACATCCACTGCAGAAACATCCAAAGATACATATAAATTCAAGAAACAGCATTATCACAGCATTCACTGAGACATCAGCTTATAATGGGTCAGCCTTTCTTCTGTTTCAGAAATGTACTGAATTGGCTGGTTTGAATCCTGTGTAAACGAAGGTGAAAGCCTTACTGTTGGGTTTCCATGGCGTCTGATGTCCATTTGTGCAAAGGAACAGATGTCTCCTACTCCAACCACCTCCACAGTAAAGTTCCGGAAGAAGTCAATGATCTCTAGAGACTTGTTCCTCAAAAGGAAGATGAGAATGAAGGGTGTGACAATAGGACTAAGCAACTCCTCCAAGATGAACACCTGAATTGGACAGAGACAACAATATATGTTGTCAAATTGTTAAAATATTGACAATATAGACAAAGTCATATGTTGATCAATGTTCCCCAAAATGTATCAATAAATCCTGTGATTTTACTATCTGACTGTGTCCAACATGACAAAGTCTTAGTATTGACCAGGTGCTGGTTGAAAAACTTAATCAACCAAAACACATCAACAATTTCAATTTGAAAGTGACAAATGTGTCCATATCTATGAAGAGTCTCCCTTCCTCACCGCTTTGTACTGGAACAGCTGCGCCACCTCGTCACGTGTCTCGCTCTTGTTCGCACTGCCCCTCCAGTGGTCTGGCATGTAGTGAATGTGTGCCAGCATGCACTGAAGCAGCTGTTCTGGACACCACACCATATGCTCATCTGGGATGAAGGACCTGGCATAGGACACGTAAACACTTTTTTCAACAGTAGCACTATACAGTACCTTTACATGTGAAATAAGTGAATTAAGAAAACTTAAAGGTTTAGCTAAGTTTGATTTTTGATTGAAAATCTGTGACTAATTAGGGGACAAGGGGTATACTTTTTCCATATTCATAAGTAAGTGACATGCAGGATGACTACAGTTGGAAATAACAACTGGCTATTGCTCTAATGTGTCCTGTACAGATAACTTGCCCCGACAAGTTGGAAAGGTTCTGCAAACCCATAAAATATAAATGAAATAAACAAATCACTCAACTTCAATAAACAGGAGAAAAAAACTTCAAATCGTATTATATCACAATATACAGATGTACTGCATATCCATGTATATGACTGTATATCATGATATAAATAGCAAAAGAAATAATAAAAAGCACTGACAACTTCCTTAAATTTTATATCGACAGGGAGTGATCCAGAAATTATCTCAGGGAAAAACCTGGCTCAGAAAGCTCACCTGGCAATAGTAATAACAACTCCCAGGACAGTGATAGCAGTTAGAATGTGCTGCACTGTCAGAACATCCTCATCATAGACTGTCAGTGCAATGAGAACAGCCAACACTGAGCCTGAGAAGAAGGTTATGTTCTTTGCAAGTACAGTCAGCAGTGGTGATGTAAAGGAGTTCATGTATTTGGAAGTGGGTTTGTAGCCACGACCTAGACGTCCATGCAGCTCATGGTCCAGCTCATTGAAATGACGAAGGTATAGACGACCATAGAGGGACCAGCGTCGTGCACCCAGGCTTCCAGGTTCTCTGCGGATCACTTCTGTGTAGCTGAAGAAAGCGTACAGCACCTGCCACACCAGGATGAAGGGGCACAGCAGCAAATTGGCCAAACCCATCAGCAGGATGACTCTACTAAGCTGCTGGGCGAGCTCTAGGCGGTTCCCATTCCGCTTGTACTTGGGATGCAGGTTCCACTTATTCTGAAACAGAGAGCCAGGACCCCAGAAGAGGATGAGCTCAAAGTTGTACTTGAGGCCCTGGGTAAGGAACACCACATTGCCCAGCAGGGGGAGCTGCAGCTGCACTGGCAGCAGTGATTTGTTTATCATGGCCACCATGTAGTTCTTGAATCGCAGGATGCGGTGATAGATGTCAAGTTCTGTCAGCTCTTTCTTGTGTATGCACATTTGCTGTTCTCGTTGTAGGCTAATGAGCCGGTCCTGGACTTCCTGCCATGTGAAGTTGCATAGTTCATCCTGGGACAAAGATGCAAGATGCACAAAGTAAACTGACAGTGTGTGACACCACAACTCAAATCAGTGACACTCACCATATCTCTTCATAACAATAAGTAAAAGACATCTGTCACAAGATGGAATTAGGATAAACTTTTTCTGTAGCACTTTTGATACAGGCCGCCAGGTGTAGCACTTACCATTCTGATCTTCAGAGCTTTAATGTAGAATTGCCTGATCTCCCAGTAGCTCAAAATATTGCAAATGACCTTAACAAGTCGATAGGTCCAAAAGATGGCTGCCATGATGAGAAGAAATATAATCCAGCTATTTTCTCGAATCCTGAACGGAAACAGAGGAGGTAGGAGCATGGCAAATAAAGAAAAGTTTATTAAAAAAACAAAACAAAACAAAAAAACAGTTGTGAAGACACAAGGCCTATTTGAAATCTGGGATTCAGAATTACTGTAAAATGAAAAACATTTAAAATACATATTCAACAGCAAAACACCCCCAATCCTATTATGACAATGAAAACTAACCCTTTATTTAGTATGCAATTTACAGTATGATAAACAGATGAGAAACTGCTGTTCTCAGTGTATGTTGTAATCTATTAAACTGACACTGAGCTCCTGTTTACAGGTTCTGGGGGAGGTGGCCTGCTTACTTCACTCTATAATTAAAGAAAGCTTCTGAGTATTCTATGTCAAAACACAGAACACGATGAGCATCAGTAATCTATACTTAAAAACACACATTAGCCAATACCTGAGACATTTCTGATGGTCTTTTAAGTCATTTTTTTTTTACATCATTTTATATAAAGGTAATTTTCAGAGATAATAAACAACATATTAGAATGTTCAGCGACAAGCATCTGGTTTTAAAAGGGAAATTAGAGATAGGGTATGAGGAGGACAGAGAAGCTCCAAACTGTGGGACAAGCTGTTCCCAAATTAGAATTCCTGGCAGCCGTACATTATTGACTTCGATATAAACAACTTTTGAGCAACAATCAGAATGAGGAGCAAATTGATGAAAAGGCCTATTACACTAGCTAGAGAAAACAAGCAGAGGCAAGACTACATCTTGGGAAAAAATACGACAGCATGGGGTTGGGGGGGTTGTCCCTTGTAGCCAGCTAGTGTGGTGTCATGTGGTTGTCAGCTTGCTAGCCCAGCCAATTTGTCAGTATCTCAGCTGGCCAGTTTTACTTCACTGAAGCTATCAATTACATCGCCCTATTCCCTACAGCCGGTCTAAACACAGTACACAAATACTTTCCTCCAAGTTACCATCAGTTGCAGGAATGTTGCAACTCAAAGAATCAATCTCAGGTTGAAACAAAAAACAAAACTGAGAATGAAAGAAATTTCATAGAAACTGACATCATCTGTACTTAAAATTAAACAGATTTAAAAATAACATTTAAAACTGAGCAAAAATAAAATTTCAAACCCTGTTAGTTTTTTGAATGTTTTAAATCAATTGCAAAGTTTAATGCCAGTCCTCGTACTCTGTTATTACCACTGATATTAAGGCTCTTTTCCAACTTTAATTTGACAGATTTTTTTTCAGAAAGATAATGTACAATACAAAGTATAACACTTTGGTCACATTACCATATGTTTGATATGTTAAAAGTTGCTTCTTTTATGTCTAAAGAATAAAATCAAGCAATGAATACTCAGGTCAGCAAAGAACTGGCTGAGTCTTCATGATCTCATACTGGGTAATGAAAATAGTGTTTCTTCTTAAGTTGCTGTTAACAGTGCTGACAGTTAATAAAAGAGCTGAAAGAGTCAATGCTTTGCATTATAAACACAAGAGTGTTTTCATAATTTTCTAGGGTAAATCAGGAAACCCACGAGGTACAGCTAAGTAGGCTACTGTTCCATATTCCTACCCTTTGAATGTGACAGTATCTTGCCGTCTGAAGCCACATCTGACACAGTACAATAAGAAATTAACTCTGAAAGTCTGATTACAACTGCATTAAGCCAGACAAATTAAATCCCTCTAAACAGGTTCTAATAATATCCAAGACCATGTCTGCTTGAGAACAAAGAATCTAATCAAACTGGCTGAAATGAGAGGACAACCACAGCAGACATCACTTTATTAGACTGTTCAGCTTTTTTCGATATAGTCACCTTGACTTTTTCACTAATTTTCCCCACACACTAAAGCTCTCTGTAATACTCTATTAAACATCATTACCTCTGAGTGCACTGCTGGCTCGGTAAGATGGCATCTGGGAGAGTGACTTTGTTTCTATCCAAGGGGTTCTGGCCTGGCCCGGTGTGGTTGACTGCTCGATTGGCAAACAGGACATCATACTCCACACAGTTGACGAGGAACGTTGTGAATGTGACAACAAACAAAAACTGACTGTTAGGATGAGATGAGAAAAGAAAACCAGAGATTAGGCTTCATACTTAATGATGGTAAAAACACTAGATAACCCAAAATAATAACAACAACAAAAGAGATTAATAGGGTATATAGTATTGAGATAAGTGACTATATATTATTTTTAACCATCAAGAAACAGGCAGTGTACTCTGCATATACTGAAAAGAGATTACTTCATAATATTGTGGTTGAGACAGATCAACTGCAGTTCCCTTATTAAATATGTTGACAGGTTGACATCTGTTTTGAGCTGTCATTATGAGGACAGGTTTTCTATTTCTAATGGTTTAAGGGGCCCCATATTAATAAGACCACTGTGGCCAGATTCGGGAATACACCCGACCAGGACCCAATTACAGAGATGGCCTACTGGCATGGTATCTCAAGCAGCAGGACCATAAATTAAACAATATGCTGCACTGACACACTGGACCAAACTGAAACGATTAAGGCTAATAGTATTTCTTATGGTATAAGTTATTCTAAGATACTAAAGGAAAAAAACATTTCATGTGAAATTCATGTACAGGTGCTGCTGGAATCTTGTGGTTTAGCCTGTTCATGTTGAAGCCTGAGGCACACTTGATTCACATAACAATACGAAAAATTACCAGTGACATAAATAAGGCATAGGTCTTATTGAAAACAAGCATCCTGTTGGAACTGCAAACTCAACTTATCCTAATATTTGACCTCAAATTCAACCTTATGCTTTTAATTAAAAGAGTACTCCTTTATCTCACGATGTATTGCTTAGGTGTCTGAACCCTGTACGTCCTAATACTTACACAAGTTCAAAGAACTCTGACAACATCATACAAGCAAAGCCATTCTTTTGATGAAAATGATAGATGTGGACAGGCTGGTTAAGAAAAATTTGAAATAACATAAACTGGAAACATTAAACATGACCTTAAACTTGAACAGTCACTGAAAGTACATTGATTAAGCAAAGGTAATCTTCAGGACAACACAAGATATCACAAATATACCAATCATCAAACTCAATGTTCTGTAGAAAATTCACTTTCACATTGCTCCCTATAGTAACACTGTAAACGTGGGTGGCAGTCACAAAGTAAACATTGTGAAATTCATCAGTTTCTAAATATGATTTACTGGCAAGCATCTTATTAAGTTTGTGAGTCAGCATGACATGATGCCAGTGACGTGCAATGGCAGTACATATTGGTAGACCTGCTATTTAACTGTACTGTAATTTGAAGGATATCCTTGTGAAGAAGTTATCCAGGTTCTTGATATGATGCCATGAATCTGTAACAGAAATCAAAGCATCAAATACCTAGAAACTCTCATCAACCTTGACCCAGTTGCATCATGTTTTTCAGACTACCAACATATTTCACAGTTACGAGACATTCACAATGAAGTCAACCAATGATACTAGAGACGATTTGTACTTTTGTTGTACTATGATTACCTTTCAGGCCTTCAGGCACATGAACCAGTAAATCCTCCTCGCCTGTTGGTGAGTCCTCCTCGAAGTCCTCAATTCTCTGATACTCCTGATATGCTTCAAAGTTGGCCATTGTGCTTCACATTCTTAAGGTCATTCCCAACTGACGAGCTACTTGTAGTAAACACTGTCTGAAACGAATGCAGTCTCGCAACCTCAGCTACATACTGTATCCTGCTACTCGGCAGCTCAAGCATTCGTTAGCTGCAGCTAACATTAGCTTGCTAACTTGCTAGTCTGATGGACGGCGCTTGTGTAACCCTACACTACCATGATAACAAGTTAAATACTTGGAAGCAGTTTAAAAAATAAGCAGACAAATATTCGGTAGATAACTAATGAATGCAAAACACCTGCATGTAAGCTAACTACCTAAGCCAACTGTGTGATGGCTTGCTAGCCTGTGAATGATTCAGCCACTAGTGTCGTCAGGGTGACAACGGTTTGTTTTGTTCCCGACTTGGTCCGTCCATCTGCTGCTCTTGATCTTCTTTCGTCTGCCTTGAGTCCAAATTTGGCCAGAGCTTGTTCAAAACACAAAACTATGTTTTAATCAAGACATGGTTGTCTTCAGTCTGTCCCGAGGTCTGTTATTCGGTTTCCAAAAATACACCATCCCGTGTGTGTCCACTGTTTTTGTCTTTCACAAACAAATGTCAACAAAACGTCATTGACGTCACTTCGGGTTTAATGCTGCATTCATGAAATGTCGAAAGAATGGGAAGAATAAAGAAAAAGCCGTTATTCCAACATGAAAGTTTTCATAAAATTATTCCACGGTGGCATTGCTAATCTTGTAGTCACGCTAGATAATTAGCCTGAGTATACTACTTTTGTTGTGATACGTATTTATGGCGGGTCGTAGAATTAGTTGAATTAATTGTAATAATGTTAACGATTAATTTTATTTTGCCAGCCGCCGTTTTGTCAAGTTTTTTGACATGTTCGAAGTTCCTTTCACCAAGAGTGAGATATCTTTAGTGTTAGAAATTAATTACAAGAATTACAAGTTGACGGTGACGTGAAAGGTTTTCCCACTTGGCTTCTCATATTTACGATTTAAACAATATTAATTGAATGCAGCATAACCTGCCGTCATTTCCGGTTAACTGTTGTAGTTTTTTGGAAGAAAGTCTGTTTTTGTCGTGTCTCTTTTTAACAGTGTTGCACAAATAGCTTAAAATTCTTCAACATATTGCGTGTTGTGAAATAAAGTAGCACTCTGTTGTCAACAACCCTTACTCACAGTAAAGATAAGGTCCTATATAGGCACAGAAATGCACTCTGGGTCAGTGTCAACATGGCAGCCTGCGTGTTGCCTCTGGATTACTGTAGAGCTTAACGATTAATTTGACCTAATGAGCTTGTTAACACTGAAATAAACATAAAACATGTTTCAGATACTTTGTAGTAAAGCAAACATTGCTGCCCCAGTGCGGTCATTGTCGTTATACCCGCGATGTCATAAAACAGCAGACATATGGAAACTGTCAAGGTAATGTGACGGTTGCTACTTTAGCTAATGAAAGCTGATCTGTTTCCTATATATAAGTTAATTAATCAATACTGACAAGCTTGGCCTACTTTGATTATCTAGACAGTACATCTCGACATAGTTGGTTATGGGTTCAGAAATAGATATGTAAAATGAGATGTACTTGTGAGCTAAAAACAGATGATAAATCGATTACTCGAACGAAACTTAACAACTATTTTCATGCTTAAGTTGAATTGTAAAAAAAAAAAAAAAAAAAAAAAAAACACAGCCTTTTAAAATTAATTAATGTTTCTTCATGTCAGACGGTCGAGTTGATCAATTACTTAAGTCGTGTTCAAGAAAGCAGCAATTTCAAACATTTGCCTGCTCCAGCTTCTCACATGAGCTGCTTTTCTCGGTTTTGCATCACTGTTAATAGAATAACTTTAGGGTTAGGAAGATTGATCCGTAAAAAGATTGTTTGTTCATGTTATGTGGTTATTTATTCATTTATTTATTAAATGCCATTGGCTGAAATATCATTATCAGATTTTGTAAACACGTAAATATAGATATTGGTATCGGCCTCAAAAATCCTGGTTTCGATTGGGCCACACTACCTAGAGCGACTCCAATACAAGATAACGATTAAATAATATCAATTAATTCAGAAGATAATAGTCAGGTTAACTGATAATTATAATTGCCGATTGCTTAAAAACTGACTGGCCATAATGCCTGCAGGGTTCCTGGAGGCAATGCTTTTGTTACATTAGCTTTGCGAAACTTTCATGATTTAGGTTATTGAATGTCTAATTGTATTAATATTCCTTGTCATATCCAGGTGGTATATATCTCCAGGATCTAATGGACACAGCTCCTCACAACAGCCTGGAAATGCCGTCGGGCGTATTTGGAGCCTCACTCAGAGAGCGGTCCGCCAGTCTGCCACCCGAAAATCCAAACCCCCGGGAGTGGCTCTGAAGTTCATCCTGGGACCAGCGGTGCTCACTGTCTCTGGTCGACTGTTTTGCCATGTAGCTTACTGCGAGGCAGATGTGAATAACAACACCCCCGTGGAAGTTGTAGCCAAAAACCCTGTGCCCGAGTTCAAATGGCACATCCTGTGGGAATTTGTCAAACCTCAGCTCTTTGCTCTCATTGGGGCAGTTGTGGTAAGCCTGAATCAGTTCTCATGTGTTTCTAAAATAAAATTTGATGTGACACATGCTTAAGATAGTGACATGTCAATTATGCTGATCGGCTAAACTAAGTATTTTTCTTTTCAGCTTGCGTTTGGTGCAGCTATCTTGAATATTCAAATCCCCTTGATGCTTGGGGATCTGGTGAATGTTGTGGCTCGTTACCTGAGAGAACATACTGGGAATTATGTTCATGAGATAAGGGGTCCTGCCCTGAAACTGCTTGGACTGTATTGTATCCAAGTAAGTACACAAAGAAAGATGTCCATGTTCTAAGCAGTTACACAACTTGTTATGCCAGTGCTTCAACAAGAGTCAAGTACAATCAGTCTATGATGAACTAAGCATGCCAGGCATTGTCTTCTAATAATGATAAAGTAGTTGTGAGCATGTTTAGTATTAATATACAGTAATGCCATTGTTTTTTGCTGTCAAATAGAGATATACCTCAGATATAACTATGTTTGCCCGGTGAGGTGTTTTATTTTCACAAGGAGTCTTGGGCTAAATGTACCGTTTAAAATATGTAATTGCAATACACTGTAGGGGATGATAACTGGATATTCATTTCTCTGTAAATTAACTGATAAGAAATGCAGAGGGAGGATGCAATCAAAGCAACACCTGGACAATGTACTGCATTCCAATACTGCAGCACTGAAATAACTACTACCTTTTATGAGGCTTTTTATGCTAGAAGAGTTGTTCAACTCTATGATACCATCACTTTTAAGGCTGTAGTTTCAGTCTTGTTGTATTGGGTTACGTTATATTATAAAGTTTTCATTTTGCTAACACATTTTCTTTCAGTAAGTTCAACCATTCATATGCAGCCCGCAGATCTGCTTGTTTGAGAAAGTTCAATTTTTCCTAGGTAGTTAGGATGCTTATTTGCCTTACACATCTGCATGCTCTGTTCCACTTACTTTCATTCTAGACAGTGTGCATGAAAACTTACAAAAGCCACAGCGTTTTTCTGGAAAATGGCCTGTTACACTGGTCATTAATCACTTCCACTGTGCAGGGCTTGCTGACGACTGGCTACATTATCCTGCTTTCACGGGTGGGGGAAAGAGTGGCAGCAGACATGAGAAAGACCCTTTTTGCATCCTTACTGAGGTACACATTTTAAAAGCAGTGATCAGACACATGCGGTCGTGGTTACACTAATCATCTTTCCTTAAAGCTTATAGATGGATCACATCTGCAGTACAAAAAAGATAACCATTGTTAACGCTGTCACTGTGTTTGTTTTTTTGTTACAGGCAAGATGTGGCTTTCTTTGATGCCAATAAAACTGGGCAACTGGTGAATCGTTTGACTGCTGACATTCAGGAGTTCAAGTCATCCTTTAAATTGGTCATCTCACAGGTATAAAGTGTAAATTTGTGTTGTAAAATAATCAGTAGTCAGTAATATGCAAACTATATGCTAATTTTAACCTTCTAAATTCCCATTTTTTTCATATTTGCAGGGTCTGCGGAGTATTACACAGACAGTTGGATGTCTCGTCTCTCTCTACGTCATCTCCCCTAAACTCACAGGTTTGACAGTAGTGGTCCTCCCCTGTTTGGTGGGAGCTGGGGCTCTCATTGGCTCATTCCTCCGCCAACTATCCCGTTTGGCTCAAGAACAGGTAAGATCAGTTATAGTATTATGTTAGGACTCCTCAATGTCTTGTACACAGTTTGAGTTTCATTACCCCGTTGTGACAAGGGGCTGCAATATCAGCAAGCAGGACAGACCTTGATACGAAGTTGGCGGGCAAACTGTACCTTCTCCTCTCTTAACAAAGTATAGGCATTTTCTTGCTACTGGAAACAAATGTTTAGATGCCAAGTTTCTTCACCACGTCCTCTTGACTCCTTTCCCTGATTGTCATAAATTTGTGGGCTGATATACAAACAAAAATAAGTCTGTGACACCACCACTACTGTGGGATAAATCAATGACCCTCCAAATAAGCAATCACAAATAGTCGGAAGTGACAGAACGCTGTTTCTTATGACTTCTGGCAGTTTAGAAGATGATGCTTAAGTGTTTTATTACACAAAAAACATTATCTGTATTTCAGATACTATTTCAGTATCTGTATTTACAGCATGCACATGCATCTTAAACACATTGAAATTGGACACTTTAACCTTGTCATCTTCATATTGTGAAGCCTCAATCTTTATTACTTTGCTGTTTGTAAAGTAAGTAAATTTGATGTCTGACTGTGTCTTTACTTAACATTGTATAAAATTTAAGGTGGCAAAAGCAACAGGAGTGGCAGATGAGGCGCTTGGCAATGTGAGGACAGTGAAAGCTTTTGCCATGGAGGAGCGGGAGCTCCAGTAAGTGAGAGTATATTCTAATATCCTCACAGCCATAGTACTTTTAGACCCACAGTATACTGTGTCTCAGATTTTTTAGGTAATTTGTTTTAATTTCCATAATGTTTTTCCTCAGGTTATATGCATATGAAGTTGACAAATCATGTGAAATGAATGAAAATCTTGGTGCTGGAATAGCAGTTTTCCAAGGACTGTCAAACATTACCCTGAATTGTGAGTGTGTGTTACTAATGTTAACTGATGAACACAATTTTAAGCAGATTGGTCTTGTATCTCAGTACTTATGTTAGGGTAATGTTTTTGCATTGTGTGCCTCTGATGCAGGCATTGTTCTGGGAACTATTTTTGCTGGAGGGACTTTAATTTCTAGCAATGAAATGTCCCCTGGAGACCTCATGTCTTTCCTGGTTGCTTCCCAGACAGTTCAGAGGTAAAAGACAGAACTTGCTCCACATGATTGCTCTGTATTACCATTTACTATTAAATGTATCAGTTTAAATGTATCTGATGTTAGCGTATAACTTGTGTATTGTCTTTGTGCTCAGGTCATTGGCCAGTATCTCTATCCTTTTTGGACAGGTGAGTAAAAACTCTATACATGTATCATGCATGTGATATCTGAGTGACACATTTAATATGTAGAGTTTTGTAGATATTATGTGGGCATGTGTTGAAATCTGAAATATTTAATGAGAAATCAGGTTGTTAATCTGAAACATTTGCTACAGATGGTGAGAGGAATAAGTTCTGGGGCCAGGGTTTTTGAATACCTTTCTTTGGTGCCAACTATCCCACTCTCTGGTGGAGGACGCATCCCGTACCATTCTCTGACAGGAAGAGTCGACTTTACGAACATTTCATTCAGGTTGGAGCCTCACCATAATTCAAAACAAAAGTAAATTTCAGGACAATAGTGGATAAAAACTGAACATAAACATCTGATGATACTATCTATTGATTTCTTTTTTGCATATTTATAGTTATCCGACAAGACCTGGCCAACAGATCTTGGAGAAATTTAACTTAACGCTACCTCCGTGTAAAACGGTTGCAATTGTTGGAGAATCTGGAGGAGGTAATTTCTTAGATATCAATTCTAATTGTAATTGTGTGACATGTAAACAATGGCGACCCTATAAATTATTAATCCAATGCATTTTAGGAAAGTCCACGGTGGCGTGCTTGCTGGAGCGTTTCTATGATCCGACCAGTGGTGTAATCATGCTGGACGGACTTGACATTCGAACACTGGACCTGTCATGGCTCAGGGGACAAGTTATTGGATTTATCAATCAGGTAAAGATTGATCATCATTAGTGCGCCCAAGTTTTTCAAACAATTAAAAAATTATAGTAAGTCGGTTTGAATTATTAATTAGTCACATTTGCAGCTTTGCAGTTTTCACTTTCGCTTTAAATAATCTGCGCAGGAGCCAGTTTTGTTTGGATCATCTATCATGGAGAACATTCGCTTTGGGAAGCCTGAGGCCACAGATGCTGAGGTCATAAATGCAGCCGAGCAAGCCAATGCTCATCGCTTCATTACAGGTTTCCCAGACGGCTATTACACTGTGGTTGGTAGGTGCTCTCATTTAAACTTTCAGTGCTTTTAAGATATAGTGGGACATGTAAATATTAAGCTCTAGATTTCTAAACCCAGGTGAGCGAGGTGTGACATTATCAGGGGGCCAGAAACAGCGCATTGCCATCGCCCGCGCCCTGATCAAGAACCCCAGCATCCTGGTGCTGGATGAAGCCACCAGCGCCCTGGACGCCGAGTCAGAGCGAGTGGTGCAGGAGGCTCTGGACAGGGCCACTAGGGGTCGCACTGTGCTCATCATCGCCCACCGGCTGAGCACCATTCAAGGGGCTGACCTCATCTGTGTCATGAGCAATGGCCGCATTGTTGAGGTGAGGAAGCAGAGTACTCAGAGAAATAGAGGTGCTGTTATCTCCTGTTAAATGTCTTGGCTGATTTATTAGACAACCTTGTAAGTTCAAAAAAAGCACTGAAGAGGATTGACTTAATTCAGTTGTCAGTAATTCACATGGATATATTGGATGCTTCTCAATGTACTGTGTAATATAGGTTTTAATTATATCTAACAGCTTCCTCTTTTCTTTTAAGGCTGGGACTCACTTGGAACTGCTGAAAAAAGGAGGACTTTATTCTGATCTGATCCGAAGGCAAAGAGCCGAGGGGCAGAAATGAACACTGCGGGACATGTTTACTCTAGATCTACAATAAATGATGGAGTTTATTTTTAAATGCATAGGAGATGCTTGCAGGAACATGATGAATTATATAAAATGTATTGTAAATTTACCAGCTACCTGTCTTCTTTTATGGCAAACTCTCAAATTTAAATGTGTAAATGTACTGTATAAGTGGACCAGCTGGATCAGCCTGTGATGATTAACAAACTACACTACTGTACAGTCTTTACCTTAAATGGGAATTTCATAACACTGTGTTCTCTTATCCTGTATAGAATGATAAATTATAATGTGATTGAAAAAAGAATTTTGTTTTGATGAGTTTATTGTATTTCTTTCCTTTTTATGGATCACAATAGTTTTCATGTTTTTCTTCGCAAATGCAGGGTTGAAGAGACTAAACACTGAACCTACGTTTATAATGAGGAGTATGTGCTTTGTGGATAGTGTAAATTCTTGGGATGATCCTCCAGTTTAAACCCTACAGTTAACTGAGGGATGAGGGATGAAGAAAGCAGAATATACTTTCCACTCTTTTTCAGCTGCTCTTCACAATCATCCATTCTGTTTAGATCTGCCCTGTAGAGGAACTGCTGTTTTGGCAATAATATTAAGTCCCTTATACAGGTGATAACTATTAAACTGTCTTTTAAAGCCGGCATGTACCTGTGTGTATATTATTTTACCAACTATAAGTTAAATCTTTTGAGTAACTCAAATCTATTGTGAAACGGCTACTGGAAACTAAAAACTTTTTACAGGCACTATTCAACCCCACAGAGGCTAAATGTTTGATGGCCACAAGATTTTGGGTGGCGTATGACTTTAATGCCCCTTTCTGGTGTGGTATTATGATTTTATCCACTCTTTGTGTGTCTGTACAGTATGTGCGCTGACACAAAGTCTTGCACACAGGTGAATATTACCCATCTCTTTGACTCAATAGTATTATCAGCTCATTTCCCAAAAGGGAGTAAGTAACGGCTAATATTTGCATCCCTTTAAAATAGTGTTTACATCACTGAACAGGCAAGTTGGGCCATGTGAGAAATATACTTTTAAAAATCAGCATATAGCCTGACAGCAGTAGAATCCATTTGTAGTTTGAGGTTAGATTACATATGATGATTTAAGTAAGGGAAACGCGTTTTAAAAAGTACTTTTTGCCTATGTCACATAACAGATGTCACATATCAGCATACAGTAAGTATCCACAGCCCTTACAGCTGTTTGTTTTTGACTGCAGTCTGTAGGTCAAGCTGCGGAGTCTGGGAATCTGTTACTAG
This sequence comes from Xiphias gladius, assembly GCF_016859285.1. Lineage (NCBI taxonomy): Eukaryota > Metazoa > Chordata > Actinopteri > Istiophoriformes > Xiphiidae > Xiphias > Xiphias gladius. The sequence goes on along the minus strand of NC_053413.1, from coordinate 17,524,685 downwards.
TTTATCATTTGTAAACAGTCAATTTGCTTTCCTCTTACGACCACAGTCTCATAAAATGTCTTCAAATAACAGGAAATTGCCTCTGCTACTAAGATGTTTAGGAGTCTTCGGTGAGGGGATATCAAGAGTGTTGCAGTTCATCTTCTGGTCTCTAGATGAGCAACAACACAAGCCTGGCTGCACACCGAGCAGGATCAGCAAGTGCAGATAGCTTCAAACTAACGCTAGCTATCACAACATCATTAACCCCAGTCTGAGGCTGTAATCAGTCATCAGTTTGGTAGCTGGTTCGAGGCTGGCTCCACTGGTCAAACATGCAGAAATATGAAAAGCTTGAAAAAATCGGAGAGGGTAAGTTTCTTACGCCTTTTTGTGAAGTTAATATTAGCTAGCCGAGTTTGCTAACACATAGCCTTCATGTAGTTGCAGGGCTAGCTAACGTTAGCTGGATTGGATATTTTGTGTGCGCGTTAATCAGTTCCCCTAGTTAACCATATACATAGCGTTAATTTCTTCTTACACTAGTGTGTGTTAGTGACAAGACGTGTCCGAAGATTTCTGCCTGCCAGCTTTTACGACATTAACGCTACCTAGCCACTTGAGCTAGCTAATGTTGGGCTTCTTGCTTTGCCATTCATTAATTCGCTGACACTGATTTTAACTCCACGTTTCCGACTCCGTAGGCACTTACGGCACAGTTTTCAAGGCTAAAAACAGAGAAACCCACGAAATTGTGGCGTTGAAAAGGGTGAGGCTCGACGACGACGATGAGGTATGTCTTCAGGACAAAATAATTTTCATTTCAGTAGATGCAGTGTATGCTAGCAAGTTGTCAGTAGGCTAGTGCTAATAACAGTGGTCGTCACCTGTTTCAGGGGGTGCCCAGCTCTGCTCTGAGAGAAATCTGTCTTCTGAAGGAACTAAAGCATAAAAACATTGTCAGGTAAGTCTTCTGCCCAAACTGAATTCAGCTTGTTCTTATGTTATGCGCCTTTATGGAGGCAGTATTTCACACAGTTTGTCAGATGAGTTCGAGTGCCAAACAGTTTGCTTTTAACTCACATGTCAACAAACATCAACTTTAAGCTGTTCTGTCTCCTTTAGACTACATGATGTTTTGCACAGTGACAAGAAGTTAACCTTGGTTTTTGAATATTGTGATCAGGTGAGACAGAGTCATCTGAAACTTACAGTATGTTTTTAAGGGGTCTCCTCTGAGGCTAATGTGTGTCTCGCTCAACTGCAGGATTTGAAGAAGTATTTTGACAGCTGCAATGGGGATCTAGACCCCGAAACTGTGAAGGTGAGAGATAAACATAATGTCTCGATAATTCATGGAGAGTTTGACCAATGACAGCATGCCTGCATAAATACATACTGTACATATTGCTTGATTTTTAGAAAGCATCCTCTGTGACCTGTGATTGGGATCAGCATGTCAGTAACATCTTTTGAAACTTGTAATTAATGGCTTCAATTTTGTTTTGTTTCTATACTTGGTTTTCCTCTGCAGTCATTCATGTACCAGCTGTTGAAAGGCCTTGCCTTCTGTCACAGTCGAAACGTTCTACATAGAGATCTGAAGCCGCAGAATCTCCTCATCAACAGAGTGAGTGTTTAGGTGCATTTGGGCTTTGACTTGAAGGCTGGTAAAAAATTTGTTATCATCCAAGAAGATTTGGTAACTTGTGTCTCTGTCTATAGAACGGAGAGCTGAAGCTGGCTGACTTTGGGTTGGCTCGAGCCTTTGGCATTCCTGTGAGGTGTTACTCAGCAGAGGTAGGTTGTACGTCATGTGCATCAGGTGCTAATAACTGACTGTTTCCAGCCAGTCTAATCGCACTGACCTTTGGCACATTCAATATCTAAAGAAGACCAAGTCAGAGACTGACTTCTGAAGATATTGACTGCCATGAAGGGATTTTGAATATGGTGCTAACTAAGAATATGAAAAGATCGGTGTTCTTTAACTGAGGTGTTAAGGAGGTTGTTTTAGGTGCGTGTAGCCAAGGTAAAAAGTCCCAAATCTGGTGCTAAAAAATATTTTCCTGGATTTAAAACAAAACAGTATTTCATCAATAAAATGAATTTGTTAGACGTTACCTAAAAATCTATATCTTGATATGAGAAGTGAGATCAAAATATGGCACAGTAGTAACATCTAATTGGCAACCTGCAAAAACATTGACAAATCCCAAATGTTTTTTATTTTATTTTATTTTATTTTATTTTATTTTATTTTATTTTATTTTATATTTTAAGCTATTAACATGCACTCGTCTTATTTGTGGTCTTATTATTTGTGTGCACAGTCGATGGCCTCAATTTAATTCTCTGAGCTCCTGAGGTTGGGCCATTATATTAATTCTGTAATTGAGTAGAACATAAAGCAGCATGTGGTTTAATGCTGGTCCATCTTGTGGTGTCACTGGTGCTGTCAGAGAAATGAAGTCGAGTCTCAAATAGGTTTATTGGTTGTGGTTGGCTGACCTAAGGGCCTGGCGAAGCAATCTCATGGGGGACTTGGGGGTGTGTGTGTGTGTGTGTGTGTGTGTGTGTGTGTGTGTGTGTGTGTAGGGGGGGTTGACCCGGGGTTACACTACTGATCTGAGAATGTAATAAACAGAAAACCTAGAGGGGAACAGAGTTTGAAGCATTGAGAATTTGAATGAAGGTCATTTTAAAAGGTCATTTTATTTCAGAGAATGTACTACCCTGAGACTTTTAGCAATGCCTCAGCGAGAGGAAATGAAAAATTCTACACAACATGGATATGGTGTATACTGTATGTGGTACATGCAGCATAAATAGAATACAGTGATTGAAATTTTAATGACACTATGGGGATTTTGTTTACTTTAGCACCATTATTGTTCATCACATCCAGCCAAGTCAATTCCTTAAAAACTTCACAAAATGCTTCAGAGTGGAGTTCATCACTGTTTTTACTTTTTCTAAGGTGACACAATTGTTCTTAAAAGTCCCTCACTTGCAACCCAAGGTTTAGGTGAAGTAGTAACAATCGTGTTATTCATATACAGGAATTGCTCACACTTATTTTAAAATTCTACCCATTAAAACAATTCGTCTAACTGAACTAAAAGTCTTCCACAACCCACAGGTGAGTGTTGTTTGAAACACAGTACTCTATGATGTGCAATACATAAAGGCAGTATAACACAGTCAGTTTGAAGCAGGAGCTAGATCCCTTTTGAACAAATAACTAAAAGCATGTTCAGTGCTACAGTAAAAGAGATGGGGTTTTTTTTTTTTTCTTTCTTTGTGCATATAACAGTGTTACGTTTTCAAGTCACTTAGAAACTTAAAGCACATCTATGCTATTCCACAAATGTAACTTCACTTTTCTGTAAAACTGACTTATGAAACATTAGTAGCGGTTCTGTAGCAGATGGTCACATAATTAACATTTATACTGGAATTAACTCTCCAGTTTGAAACATTAGCACTTCAACTGCCCACACACACTTGGGGAAGTATAACTTTTTAAAAAATATTTTAGTTCTCTGCTCTGTCAGTGCACTTCACCAGACACATTTTCATAAAACCTGGGAATATAACCGTAAAATACTGACAAAGCAGCAGTTTGTTAAAAAGTCAAGAAGTTGTAATGGAAACCAGATGCACATGTAAGTTCACCATTTAGTTTTAGTGACAGTGCTGCCAAATCAATTTTTTTTTTTTTGTGTGTGTGAAATCGGTGTCAGTACAAAATAATACCCACCTCAGAACAGTCATTACACTGAATGGCTGAACGGTTGTGTTAACACTATTTTGGCCAAGATAATTGATGTAATTGGTCTAATTATTACATTGTGCTTTGTGATTTGTATGTAGGTGGTGACCTTGTGGTACCGGCCTCCAGATGTGCTGTTTGGTGCTAAACTTTATTCTACCTCAATTGACATGTGGTCCGCTGGATGCATATTTGCAGGTTTGTTTGTGATTATTGATGCAAATGAAGACACAGTAGAAATTAGTAAATTCTTGTCTTTCTAGGTTTGTTTCTTAGTTAGTGGAACAAGGATACAGTTGAAACTAATAGTAAAGACTCATAATTCATCCATTTACAGGGCACTTTAAATCACGACGGTCGTTAAAAATTGCAAAGAGGTTTTAGTATCTTTCAAGTCATGTGCATAAATGCCAAAAAGGCAAGGACTCAGACTATTTACAGGTATTTGAGCATTATAGAGATAATAAAACACTGTAATAATACTAGACATAATTAAAGTCTTTGGAATATGTTCCAGTTTTTAAAAACAGGTGAAAAAGCTTTTTTCATAAATGAAACTGAAAGAGGAGAGATGGGTGAATGTATTTAATTTCAGTAAAAATGTACAATTAGTATAATGGGACAGGTCAAGACCATTATGGCAATAAGTTATTTTAACTTTGACTGTTCATCCTATGTCATGCTTCAATTTTATGCATACAGTTTGTGTTTCTACATGTCTTTGATGGAATCTGGGGTTTATTTTTTTATTTTTTTGGTGATATGTGGAGAAATGTGTTATTGGTTGGTTGTTATTGTTTTTGGTTTATAAAACCAAACCATATAATAATTTTAACCGTGTTTTATTTTGTCCCATTCAGAGCTGGCTAATGCTGGAAGGCCTTTATTCCCTGGGAATGATGTGGACGACCAGCTGAAAAGAATCTTCAGATATCTTTTTTTTTTTTTTTTTTTAACCATCATTTGTAGGTATTGACTAGATGAGGCTCCTGCTTATACCGTTATATGATAGGCGGGACTCTGAGACGCCAGAGTTTTGTTCAGGCAGAACTGTTGTTCTGCTATATGATCAGTGATTTCCAAACACTAAGTCTTAACCGGTAAGACACACCTCTCTGTTTGAAAAATGTTTCTTTAACCACTTGGTACATTGTTGGGTACGCCAACTGAAGAACAGTGGCAGACAATGACCAAACTCCCCGACTACAAGGTAAATGATTGACATCATTTGTTTCATAAAAACCACAGTGTTAGCTTAGCTTATACAATGTTTGACTGAGGTCTTAAACTGAAATATTTTTTTACTGCCTCTTTTCCTTCCTGCAGCCATATCCCATGTATCCAGCCACCACTTCCCTGGTGAATGTGGTCCCCAAACTAAGTAGCACAGGACGGGATCTACTCCAGGTACTCTGACTTTCGTATTGCCTATCTTTTAATTTTAAAAAAAGTTGATCTCTTGCAATGTGCGCCTTTCTAGTTAATGCAGACATTCATGTTTTCAAAGACTAAGACACAGTTTTTACATTTGTGTGTTTGTGCACAAAGCAGCTATAATCTCATACCAGTTGCTGGCAATATGCAATTTTGCGTGCAAGAAATTTGATACTCCTGCTCACTTATTAAAATGTGTCCTTTGATCTCACCCAGAACCTGTTGAAATGCAATCCTGTCCAGAGGATCTCTGCAGAGGAGGCCTTGCAACACCCTTACTTTGCTGATTTCTGCCCACCCTAAATGCTAAATTGCCTCTCGGTGAACCTCAGCCGCCAGAACCAATCATCCTTCACTCTGTTGGTTTCATTAGGACCAGTCCCAACAAGGCAGATCCCTCTCCGGTTTTCAAAGACTCCCCTGCAAATCATTCTGTTGTGCCTCTATGTGGAACAAAGTCCTATTGGATCTGCAAGGTTTTAGGTTGTTTTAAGTTGCGAGCTAGTTTAATTTGGTACATATACACCTCGTGGCTAATTAGCACTAACGTGGGAGGGTGCACTATGTGTTGAATTGAATACATTTTATACCTGCAGAAATGGTTCTTCACAGGAGGCCTCTCTCATCCAAGAGAACCAATTTAACATGTGCTGGCTATTTCTGACTTTTAAATAGTTGACCATGAATGAACAAAAGCCCTTTGAATCTGTGGTGATCTGAATCTAAAATTCAAAGTGTTAGCACACACTGCGACAGGTACCCAAACAGCCTTTCTAACCTAATGGTTTTTGTTCCTGTTGGAATGGGTTTTGCAAAGCAGTTTTGCCAACGGGCTTCCATTAAGAGAAGTCTTAACATGGGGGGGGGGGACTGTAGCCCGATCAGTAATGGAGTTTTGAGGCTAATACCATTAATGATATTTTAAGAGTTAAAAAATCTGATAACAATATATCTGCTAATATTCGTTTTCTATAAATAATAAAATAATAAACATTTATTTATTGACAAAGATACATGTGTACTGACTGGGGTATTTTACAGTTGAAAAATAATCTTGTAAGTGAACACAGCTGGACGGACTGTAATTGAGACACTTTCTAAATGATCTAAAACATACCTTTGGCATTTTGGGACTGAAGCCTGTAGTTACTTTATTGGCTGCGATATATGCTGGTACTGATAAATTGGTGATAAGTTAGTATCTGTGGATATTTTGGCTGCAGTGGAGACCACAGATTCCTGGGGCAGCTACAAAGTCACTATTTAAAAATAAGTTAAACTAATGTGCCAGTTTTAGAATCACAAGAGACAGATTTTTTTTTTTTTTTTATTAAAAAGGATTAAGTCAATGTTACCCTCTTTTTAGGCTTGTGTGTTGTTTGTATACCGCTGTATTTAATAGGTTGGTTTAATTTGGTTGGTTTATTATTTCCTTAGAGGTTTCCCGGTTAGAACTATGTCATTTGGCATTAATGACAGGAGAAACACTGAAGGAATTTCTTTGAAATAACTCATTCATTTATTAGCAGAAACTTTTCCCCCTCATTTTCAAAATCATGTTTTTTTTCTTCACACGGAATTCACATTATAGCTCTTTAGGGTACACAAGCTGTTAATCAGAATTGATTGATTTTAACCGTACTAAATGAACACTGTCTCCATTGGATTTTCCTTATAATTAGAACGTACAATTAGGACCAAGTTACATACCCTTTTCCTGGAAACATCCTTGGAAATATAGAAATGTGTTACTGTTATTTAATTTTTTAAAATAAACTTTAGAGCAGAACAGACCACACACTTCCATTTCAACAGTACAACTTTTTGTCCCACTATTACAAGATTGTAAAATAGCATGTGAAGCTAATTTATAGTTTTCTTTTTTCTCAGGCTTTTTATTTCCCTTTTTGTATTTCTCTTTTGTGCACTTTGTAACTGACAATTTTATTTTAAATCGTTTAGTTATCAATATTATTAAATATGTTGAACACTGACAGCCAGGATTATAGCCGGTTATCAATAAATGGGCATATATAATATATATTATATGATATATATATAATATATAATATATATATTGAGACTAGTGGACCATTTGTGACACATTGCTATTTTTTCACATCGTTTTTATCCTTACTATAATGCTTTGTTTTTCTGAAACACCTTTGTAAAAGTTAAGTTAGAGAGATGAAAAAATGCAGATCATTTACTGATAATCTGTATTTTAATATAATGATTGTTTTGCACCATTATCTGTTTCCATTTTGGTTACTTATTGTGTTAACATGGTTAACAGCTTGCAGTGTTATTTTACTTCAGATTATTACAGTGCTAATTATCCCATAAAAGCCTCCATAATGAGTTGTTTGAAGTAGCTGTCTCAGTAGGGAAAGGATTTATTTTCACTTTTCTGATGTAAGACAAGATAATGGATGCATGTATTTATTGATGATGGAATGTCTGCCTTTTTTTTTTTTCTTTTTTTTTTTTTGCATTTGTTTAAATGTAGCAAAACTTCATTGGGTACAGAAACTCCTTTTGAATGACTTAAATAATACTCAGATCCATAGTATTTAGCAGGCTCTCTTTACAATTAAAAATGTTGAAGGTTGTTATAAAGAAAAAACACAAGCATTTGCTCTCAATATTTCATTATCTTGTGATGACAGGACATTTCAAACTGCTGTAGAGTTACTTTATAAAGCCTAACTTTTAATTTTAAATGAAGAATGGATTTTGCACTTTGCTAGTATCTTTGCTTTTGTTGGTAGAACTTGGGATGAATATTGTCACTTATTCTTTTTGTGTATATTTCAGCCAGTAAGACTCGGTATTCAGTAAAGTCGACATAAATACATGTTTGCTTTTGAGATTGGAAGTTCATTCTTGCCCTTGGAAACTGTAGCTGACAAAGTAATCTCACCACAGGGTCCATTTAGTAGCTGCTCTGGAGCTTTCAGTCAAATCCGTGACAAGTGGGCAAACTCTGTCTGCTGAGGAAGATTGAGATATGATCAAAAGCTCCAGAACAGCTACTAAATGAAACATGTTGTAAGATTGTTTAGTTAACACTTGCTTTTCGTTCACAATATTTTACACAGCTTGCATATCAGTAGTCATCTAAACAACTTCAGCACTTCAGGAGCAGGTCTTTGTTAGGTCTACTTTTGAGTGGTGATGATGTTTTAAATAGTGAAAAAAGTTTGGCGTTAAATTCTGTTGGCTTCAAATTACAAGTGTTTATCAATAACATAATAAAATTCAAGCCTAAATAAGCAAAATCAAAGTTAAGGTTTAATTTCATTAGATAGGGTATTATTAGGTAAAAGTTTGACTCTCAAAAACTCAGATCATCTTCTTCATCAGGACACAACTGTCGTCACATTTTGATTTAAATACTGCTTCATTCTGACCGGTACAAGGGAAGTGTGTGACACTACCTTTTCCCAGCTGACCGCTGTCCACATCTAACCAATGAGAAGAGCTCAGAGAAACACACAAACACAGAAATCTTGTGTCAGGAAACTGTTCTAACCTCAGCAGATTACTGTGTTCATCTGTGATCTCACAGCTGATACAGTTTAGTTTGTCCGTAAGGTGGTTTCAAACGCTCATGACAGTTTCAGACTGAGTACGTTACACGTAGTTAAGTGTATATTAACTATTTAATGTACAGTTCAGAGTTAAAATCACATATCTACAATAAAATGCACATAGAGCATGTAGAGCCAGATGAAGCAAGTCCGGTTCTCCAGATATGTGTGTGCATGAAAATCTTGATGTTACCTGTAAGAACCAGTCTTAAAAGCACATTTTTGTACCATTTCAAGCCACATTTTTTTTTTAATCCATAAAAATGTGTGATAAGTATTGCAGTTTTCTACATCTGCATAATATCTTTCTTGTGTTGAGTATTGCACGATCCCATGGCTGGTTTGAGGAGGATTTCTATTATAAAGATCCAATACATTAAACCACATGGTGTGGAGAGCGCTATTTTGATTCATCTGGCTCCAGAAATACACTTTGGACAATACAAAGTGGATAGCATGGCTAATATTACATTAAGAGACCAGAGATAATAGGAATACACAGTGATCATGCAAGGGAGAAAATGGGCGATGTGTCGTAAATTATGAACTGTAAGAATAAAATAGTTCAAATCTCTGTGTTTGGTGTACAGAATAGTAACAGTATAGAATATTGTTTTCTTTAACAATGCAGTAAATGTCAATTCAGGACTACTTAATGTGCACAAACAGTTCAGTAATAGTTTCTGCCAGTTCAGATACACTCTGCTGTTCTTTGACTGGTAGTAAGGCAGGGGGGTGGGGAGAGAGGTAAGGACCCGGGACGAATTCACAAACCGTACATATACCCACAGCTTGCGGTAGGTGCTGGGTCATTTTTATGCTTTTTAACCCGACAACATGACACACACACTTGAAATCATCATGGCAATGCAGCATCTTCAGAATAGCATCATCGTGTGACATGAATTGGCATTAGTGACCCTATATCTGGCTGATGATGGTCAGTATACAATTATATCATACATCTGTGTTGCAGTAGGCAGCTGTTTAGCGTACGTCCATACAAGCCACTGAATATGTCGTGAATCGAAAATGGGAAGCCCAAATCAAATAATTTTCTGTAATGTCAATTTGATAGCAGTGGTATCTGATTCAGTGGATTTATTGCTCACGACAACGCCACTGATTCACCTTTTTTTGTTTTCTTTTTGGTTTCCTGAAAGGTAAAATTTCCATTTGGATAGTCTCTTCACGAGGTGGTCTCTAGCTCCTCTTGGAGCACGCTCTTATTCCTGAAAATGCTGGAGCAGTGAACACACCATACGTAGCGGTGTGAGAAGTTAAAACTTCACAACCATAGACGTCCAGTCATTGGCTTTCGAGTGATGGCTGATCTCCAAGGGTTTGTGCTTCACATCAACAGTCATCTAATACACAGACAACAGAGTAATAAAGCTACAGTGTTATGAACACCACTCACTTGATCGGCATTATACTTGAAAGTTTAACATTTAAAAAAGTTTTTCAATTAAGTATTTATAGTGAAGGATGTGTAAGTGTACCTACAAGTCCATAACTGTGGTGTCAAGGATTTAAATAACACGAAGTGAACATTAACAAGAGAGGAAGTAGACTGACACGAAGATAAGAAGAAAAGTTGTGTACATGAGTAAGATGGGTAAATATAGAGTTTATTATACTTGATCATTTATACATCACAAACTGTTATTTGTGACTTATTACATATTCTGGAATAATAAGAATGATAATAGGATACAATGGTAAAGTTGTACAATGCATTTCTGTTAAAAAAATCAACTGAACTGAGTGGGGCTGAGGTGCATGGTGGTTTTGATGTTTTGAGGCAAATTCTCTAGTATCTAATAAAGTCTATCCAGCTGTCTGTCATGTTGTAATCACCGGAAACTTTGTGTGTGTATGTGTGTGTGTGTATACATACATACATACATACATACATATGTGTGTATATATAGATACATACATACATATATATGTATGTATATATATATATATGTGTGTGTGTATATATATCACATAAGCAGTATAGAATTTCTTCATGGCATTTGATTGTGTTTATGTACAAATTTCTATCAAGGTTAGGAATGTCTGCAACAAGCCTTTTAAACTCTACTTATGTGAAATAGAGAATAGATTACTATCTCAGGGGATTGTGCTGATGAACACCTTTAAGGAACGATAATGAAAAAACAGAATTATTGAAAAGAAAGTCTGATTGTTTTTGTTCTGATGAATTCCACAGAAATAAGGGCCAACTTTTACAGTGAGCTAAATGCTAGCATTATTTTGTGACAGTCAGCAAAGCAACGCTATCCCAAAAAATGGGAAACATTAATGAAGATTAAAACGTCAGCTATATAAAGATATAAAGATACAATCAACAGCCTTTTTTGCCTCCCGACTCTCTTTTATATCCTCAATGTATGTAAAAAGTGAACAAAGTTAACAAAAACATCCAATTCAGTAGCTTCTGTCATCCCAGGGTCCATGTGGAACACAGCTAAATACTTGCATATATACAAATAACCAAGTTCCTCTTCTGTTTTTAAATTGAATAAGCACAGTTGTCTAGTTAATGAGGCAATCCAAAGCCTCATAGTAGCAAAAGGCAACATTAAACACTAGTCTAGTGCTTTGATTCACGTATGAGCAGCTCTTTTAACCAACAATCAGCTCTACAAAGTTGAGCAGATTTTTAAAAAGGCTCCTCTTTTCTAACCGGTGACAGGTATAAGGTCACTCAATACAGCATTGGTTAGATGCTGGAGACGTAACACTGATAAGAAACTGCAATGCTACACATACCAATCCACATGTATTCTTCTTTTTTTTTTTTTGATCGATGTACAGCAAACTAGCACAACAGTACTATGTAACTCGTTTCAACACTGGTCAGAATCCCGTTTTTGGACACATTTACTGTATCTCTAGTGATTGTATACTCTCAAGTGACTGGATAAGAAAAACAAATCCACAAAATGAAACATGAAAAAATTAACAATGATGCCTTGACATGGCAGTTAAACCTGAGTTCTGTTGTGGAAGTGGTCTCTTTTTTTTCTGATGATAGTATTCTATTTCTATTCAGGCGTTGATAAACTCTACTATACGTTTTTGAGTTATACACTCAACCGTTTTTCTGTTAAATACATAAATCAATTCACAGTTTGCTGTCAAGTCCCCAGATGTGCCACCCTACCCCCAACCCCTACTTTATGTCGTCAACAAGCAAACTCCTCAAAGTTGCCTAGAGTCGGGTGACGAGGTAACATGTTCGGCGTGAATCCGAGACTGTCCGAGTGACTCCGGAGGGTGTCACAGGTGCTCTGCAAAACAGAAGGGAGGGAAGGAGGGAAGACGAGTTCAACCGGGTTAAGGGAGGGGTGATGCAGGGAGTGATGGTTATGACAGAGGAAAGAAATGAGCCACAGGTAAAATCATGGAAGGACGCGGAGAATAAAATTTAAAAAAAAAAAAAAAAAAAAAAAAAAAATGCGTGGCGAGGAGGACAAAAATAAAACAAAGTAAAAATGAAGTTGATCAGTATTAATGCATCAGACACAAGGATAGGATATATAATGGAGGACAATGAATGACAGAAACATATGTTGGACAATGATGAGGTAATGGATACAACAGATTTGGAGGTTCCAAGATCAACCACATCGCATATGTTTCACAGGTAGTGAGAAGAGAGTTTAAAGAAAATTGGGGGAAGGTGGGGACAGAAGAATGAAAAGAGGGAGAGGAGAAAGAAAACAGCATATTTTTAGTCCTGTTTTTTACACTAGCATGTTCAATTCTATAAGCTACGGAAGTTGAAACATCCACATATGTCTGCATTTCCCTGTATGTGAAAAGGCGCTCGCTGGGTAGATAACTGCTGATATGTGGATAACAACATTGGTCCCACTGGCAAAAATTGCTTTTCCAGCAGACAAAGAACCATTTATATTTTGTGCAAACTCACAGCATGCAGACCTGAGATAACATCACAAAGTAATGCATCTAGTGATGTTATCCGGCACAAGCCTGAAATGCATTGCCTCTAAATGGACCTCTGTGCTGCAGGGAAACAAATAGATCTCATGTGGTTCAACTTTTTGTACAACAATTCAATAAATACGTGATCTGTTTTCACAGGAGTACCGCGCTTTATCCTATGGGAAAGAAAGCATCATTATTCAGTGGAAGGTCAAGTTTTGCATAGTGCAGCGAGTGAAATCTTTATGCACTTGGAGAATCCAACCAACTCATGTCTTCTGTTGAACCGATAATTGCAGAGACACACCACAACTAACCTGTCCTGACATGGCGGTAGATATTAAAGTGCTCACTGCAGCTGGATAATCACCCCTTGTTTTTGTTGACTGTGTACTTAAGCCAACCAAATCATTTGTAGCCACCGAGGAAATGATGTATGAGATGGTCTCAAGTATGTATGAAAGAGAGGGACAGCATGGGAGGGAGCATCTAATATCAATGGGGTGTGCTACCTGGGGGCATGATTAGGCGTGACACCAGGGCTGGTTGGGTTCTCTGGAAACTCCTGAAATAGACATGATGAAAAGAAAGATGGGTGAGGGTGACGGAGATGAAAATAAAACACAATGCAAACGCTATTAGTTAAACTTGCGAGGGAACACTGTGAGAGAGTGTTTTCTCCTCAGTGATATCATTAAAGTACTGAAGGAAGTTGGCGGTTGAAAATAAGATGTGAGGTTTTTTTTCCTAGTGAGCGCGGAAAGCACAGGGCAATTACTGTCATCCAGAAGTGTTGACGATCATTGAAGAGGATGAAATTCAAACTTAAAATAGAGTCTAAGAAACTACTAAATGCATTACTTCATTGTCAGGTTGTTTGAGTGGAGATGTGAGAATGGACTAGTTGAAAAACGGTTACTGAATATGAGATAAAGGTAGTAAAGAGGATGGATTTATAGTAAGCAGGTGAACATATGACATGAATGGAGCAGAATACAGAAAATATCACACTATGTCAGACTCTAGGATAAGCAATGACATACTGTTAAAATCAGCCCACTAAATAAATGCTTCTTCTACTGCCACATTTTAATTTATAAGAACTGATCCTCCATAAACCGTACTTAAACTATGTTGTCTTGGATTAAAATAAATCCACTTGTAGAAAAGAGAACAAACACCGTTTTTTCCACATCAGCTGTCAAACCAATTTCTGAACCGGAGGCAACCAAGCGTGCATAAAGACAATCCTCATGCAGACACAAACCCATAACTTTTTCGTCAATCTGAAGAGAAATTGGGGAGTAGCTTATTTTGTTTGCTGTATTTTAACACGTGATGAAAAAGTCTTGGGCTTGTGTGACACATAACAAAGAGAACAGAGCTTGCATTTCTGAGATTCTGCCAAGAAGGCTGGATGCAAACTGGTAGATACAGTATACTCAGGGACAAAAGGAACCGTCTGTGTTTAACTCAAATCTGCTTTAATGCTTTTGGACGAAAACAGCACCAGAAAAGAGAAAATGTTTTAGCTTTTGTTTCTGCTATTGCCTCTACCTTGAACTGCAGAGATGGAATATTGGCTTTTAGCTGTTATTTGGACTCGGGTCATGACCAATTGTCCCCATGTGTTAGAAAGAAATGGATTGAGTGGTTATTACAGATTAAATTTTGAGATGAAGTTCTATTGGCACAAAAAGATATAAATGATATTTCATGTATTCCTCATTTACTACCTAAGGAAATTCAAAGGTGGTTATGTTGGTGGTTCATATGGGCAGTTACTTGGTTTGTTACACTTTTTTTATTTCAGGTTTTGGCATAGAGTAATGAAATAATAATATTATAAAAAATAGCAATTAAAATCAAACAGTATCATTAAAAGAAGAAAAGAGAGAACAGAACAAAATGACATTAACACATGAAAGGATAAATAATTAAAATTATACAATAAAAACTTAAAATACAGTAGTCAAAAACAAAAAACAACAACAAAAAACACTAAAACAAAACTTCATATATGTGAGATGCATACATTTTAGTTTTGGTGACTTTTGAGAAATGTACTTTTGATGTTTTATGTTTTGATATTCCAGGCAGAAGATGGAGAATAGTTCTCATCTCATTTGTTGTCTGGACATGGCACAACAGGACGACCTGTGCTCACTGGATGTATATTACCATGACATAAACCGTGTTGTAGTGGCACATGTGGTGTATTATTCAAAAGCACCTTCTGCATGAACAACAGAAGACTAGATTTTAATTTTAGCCTCCACAGTTAGCCAGGAGGGTTGTTAATGCATTCAAAATAAGGACAGTATTATCTGCAAAATATACTTAAAACTACCAGTACATTTTAAGTACAGTATTTTGGTTAATGTACTTATTTACTTTCCACTACTTATGTGACCTAATTTAATGCCGGATAATTTCGCCTTTGTGGCCTGTTCTACTGGTACCTCATCAACAGATAAATTAAGATGAGTGGCCTTTTGAAACAACTGAAAACTACACATTTTAGCCTTAGCTCCGTTCAATAATTTATTTTCAAAAGTAGTAGTCTCTTAGCTCTACCAATGCTGTTGAAACACAGATCAGGTTTAAGTTGTCCACATATGAAACTGAATAAGAACTTTTAGGAACATAGGGTAAACCATTTATAAAAATTAGAAAATAAAAGTAGACCCAGGAAACTTCCTTGTGATACTCCTCAAGATAATTTTTTGGTATCCGTGAAGAAACTCGCTTCAGAGCGGTAAAGCTCAATCCTGGCAAGAGATGAAGATTTGATGAAAAACCATAACATTTAAGCTTGGCATTAAGCATAAAATGATCATTAACATCAAATAATGCAGTTAAGTCTGGGAGCACAACCCCAACTAAATTCCTGCAACTGATCTGTGTTCACCATGACTCAGTCATTTGTACTAATTCAGAGCCCTGGCTTACAAACTAGGTATGCTTTTGTAGTCAAATTGTACTAAAATAATTTAAAATTTGACTTAAAATAACTTACTTAAGGTAAACCCCGCCTTTCCATCTTTTGGTGAAGGTTTGATTAAGCAGTACGAATGCATTTGCTGATTATCGATATGAAGACACTGCATTTCAATTATAAATAATTTCTTAATTGCTCTGTACAAACCTTACTGAACAGTCTGTAGGGGAAGTTGGCTCTGTGTGCAGTGTGTTTAACCTCTGGGCTCAACAAAATGCTTTGATTTGGGGCAGGACAGAAATGCCTCACATTACTCTAGTTTTCATTTTGAAGTTAAAATGGGTTTTATTGCCTTGAAGGCTTATAAAACGAGTTGATCATCAAATGTTAATAAAAACTCCAGACCTCTTTATCTTGTTTTTCTTTCTTCTCATTCGTGTACTCTCCACATGAATCTGTTCTGAGTTTGCTCTAATCATACTGCCAGACACAAGGCGGGAAAACCCAAATACAATAACAGCTTTTCCTGCTCTAAGTGAACTGTAATTACATGATTGAGGGTGACATAGAGAAGCCATTGGAAGCTGTGTAAATTCCTCAAAGGTGGTTAGTGTGCGGTTAGGGCCATAAGAGGAGTTTGAGAAATAAAAGTTAGCTTCACTTCTACTTGTCCATGCACTGAAGGGCACTCAAGTAGCAAAACATTTGATGAACCACAAAAAAAAAAAAAAAAAAAAAGAGGTTTACAGAGTCAGTTTGGTCTTTGTAAATAGTCATTCGAATTTCATCTGTAAAACTATTGTAGATTTTTGTCATCAGAGGCTTTAATTTGTGCTGCTTCTCTATAATATTCACCATGTAAATACTGTATACTGTATGTAATTTATGTGTGTAATATTACACTGAATATGCATTCATTATGTGCAATTAAAACAATGTTTATGTATTATTAATGATTGTATTCTCTAGAACTATACATCGTTTCTGCTGGAGATTTTGAAACTAATGCTGACATTATGTTGTGTGGCTTTGCTTTTTCTCTGGTGCTGCTCATTAAAAGCAATTCAAGTGTGAACAGACATTTTGTTGTTGTCACTGTTGTTCCTGAGCTTATCTAATACATCACATTCATTTCATTCAGTCAAATCCAATCTGAGAGACTAAAATTACCAGATTGTCGCTCTGGCAACGCTGGGGTCGTTTCTTGCGTATGAAGTAACCCAAAACCTTATCCTTAAACACCTAAATGCAAAAACATCAGATACACATTAAAAACAGATGAAATACATAGTCACTGAGATTAAAATTAAAAATTAGAAGTACAACTATATTCAAGTGCAGTCTGTGAATAATTCAATTAGCATTTAAAGCAATAGTCTGACATTTTGGAAAATACACCTGGACTGACACAAATCTCATATCTGTACACTAAAGATGACCCTACAACCAGAAGCTGGTTAGCACAGTTTAGAATAAAGACTGGAAACAAGGGGAGCTAGCATGGCTCTCTCCAGAGGTAACAAAATCTGCTCGTCTGCATTATACTTTGCAGGTTAAGTCCAAAAACAAAAGTGTAAAGATTAAAAATTGGCATTTCAGGAGGTCATGTGCTGGACTTTTTTCTTGACCGGGAGCGGTGACTTCCCAGACTCTGCCTTTTGCCTGGCCGAGGAAAAAGTCTGTCACATAATCCCCCCAAAAACAGCAGATTATCGTTTTTTGGTTGGATTAAATTAGCGAGATGTAATGCGTGTATATAGTGAGTTTCCCATGTGGTGGTCAGACAGAGCCAGGCTAGCTGTTTCCAGTCTCTATGCTAAGTTAAGCTAACAGGCTGCTGGCTCCAACTACATATTAAATGCACAAACATGAGAGTGGTATTGATCTTCTCATCTAACTCTCAGCAGGAAAGAGAATAGGCATATTTCCCAAAAAATGTCAAACTACTCCCACAATCAATTTCCTTTGTATACATTGTGACATAAATAAAGAGAAATAATGCTTGGTGGTTTAAATTTTACCTCATATAGGTAGTCAAATATTTCCAGTATCGTTAAAACACTGGCTCCGATAAACAGCCCCATCTGACCTCCGATGTCACCTAGAAAAAGAGAGATTAACTGATATAGGCAGATATAGTAACTGAACAATGGTGTATGAAACCATTCCCCGTGCTGTCACTTTTAATTCAGTATCTCCCGGACGAATCTGAGCAGAACTGTCAAAAGTGTCCATCCAGCCCAAACTTCTCCTCAGACCAAACCTGGCTGCCCTTGCAAGAGCATCAGATTATGAAAATATGTTCAGCCTGTTTCACAAGTTCAAAGAGGAAACCCCAAAGCGCCAGGTTGGAACACACAATGTGAAATGTGCAGCAGGGGCCCGCTGAGAGAGCTGATACGAGGTCAGCCGCATTTCTCTGTCACAATGAAACTGAAACTGCGAAAATCTTACCGAGAAGCCCTGCAATTTCATAGGCCTTCTTCTGCTCAATCTTCTCATAATTCAGAGCTTCAAAGAAGATGTCCAAGACCAATATATTTTCCCTGGAGAGAGGACAAACAAGAAAAACACCTAAAAGATATTATTTCCAGTGATTTTACACTAGGCTAAATGATATCTCACACTTCATGTGTAACTGTCTTTCATTATTGTTACATTGAAGGTGAACGATGGAGACTCAGGGCATGCTATTCCACAGTACATCCATCCATCCACAGAATAAAAAGAATAGAGGCCATTATCTGAATAACTCACTCCTACCAAATAATACTTACCCAATATATTGCTCAGTTTTGTTGAATTTCTTAGCCAGATATTTAGCAGATGCCTTACTGGGGATCTTAACCATGGACAGCTCCTTGCCATACCGAGTCATGTTGCAGGGCGTCTGACAGACACAGTAATCGTTGTCTTTCTCTACCAAAAAGTCTGTGGATGATCAAAGTCATTCAGAAATATTGTGATCACTGTGAAGAATCAAACAAACCTGCATACAGAGGCTCTCAGTCTCTGCTAAAAATATCTTTTCACACAACATAAAAAATACATTCGCTGCCATCGTTCACTTTCCATGAAAGCAAATAATGACTGAAGCTATAATACAGAGGAGGGAGAATAAAACGGTTTGGGATTTATTTGATATCAGTGAAGCATAGGCATATCACAAATCTTCCTAATGGAATTTTTAAACAATACTTTTACTTTATTGTTTTGCTTCAGTATTGTCTGTGATTAAAGTAATTCCAATTTACAAGCTACAGAGTGATTATCTATAGGCTGGAATAGCCTCATGGCACTGCTGCTGAACACTTGGTTGAATTCAGACATTAATGCAACACTATTACTATTATTTCATACTGGTACAGTACAGTGTGTGGGCTCACCTAAAGCTGGGTCAGCACAGTCTTTGTACTGCTCAGGTGTGCAAACTGTTGAGGTCCCTGTTTGACATAACAGAAAGGTGTAAAGAATTACACATCAAATATAAAAATGCTACACGAGGACACGGGTATTTGCAGCATTTTTCATTGGTCAAGTCAGTGGGAAGTCATACCCGGCATGTGAACCATCCTGCAGTTGCAATTCTCCAGCAGGTACCGGGTTTCACAGTCAATGCGGCAGGCGGTGATGCTGTACGTGGAGAAGTATTCAGAGTCTATGGGAGTAGACTTGCAATCCCCCCAAGGCGGAGGGAGGTACTGAAGCTGAAAGAGCAAACAGCACATGTTTTCCCTCAGTAATATAAGAACACAGGATTACAACGAATAACATAGTGCAAGCCCAGTACAGCAGAAGTACAAAAAGAAGACGACGAGCTGATAAAACCCAACAAAAATGTCTCAAACATCAACAACAACAAAAAAAAAAGACATTCAAATGAAAATGTGCACAGAGACAATATTTGCAAAAAATGTCCAGTCAGAACAACATTATTACTCATGTATAGAAGCAAGCAGACATCATGCAGAACATTACTAATGCAGGTCTAGTCCCCGGTAGGAAGCACAGTACCATGGGAATAGAGAGACAGGCTTAATAGAAATCTGTAAAATACAGTATGTAGTTTCAGACAGGACACCACAATAAATGGACAAATTTTACAACCCTGAGAATGAAACTTCAAACAGTAAACAGTTTAGAGTTTTCAAATGAACAAATTAAATGAATTTAAAAAGACAAATAAGTAGGATATTTAATGGAAATAAGTCATAATAAACAAACTCCTCTCTAAAGCGGTTTTATTGTCGTTTAACTATTTAGATTTTTTTTATCTTGGCCCATAAGAATTTATAACAAAACTACCCTGACTGCCTAGGCCTGTGAATTTAACAGTGAATTGAAGATATAGTGTATAGCCAGTTTGCTGTCTCATTAGAGGTAAAGCTCTCATTAAAAAGGTAGAGAGCAGGTCACTACATTTATGAGTAACTCAGGGAATTCTAAATGAATCCACAAACGAGGAATTTTTAATGACTTGGACTGAGGTTTTGGCTCACACTAAACATTAGGCCCATGGTGTTGCAGTGTGTGCGCGCCATCTGTTTAGAGCTCCCTTTAACATCTTAAAGGAACCCCTTTTCTTCGGTAAACTGAACACGGTGACATTTAACCACCAGTAAGACTTTCAATCCCTTTTAAAAGTCTTGTTTACAGCAATTAATGATGATGAATGCCTACTACTCATTTTCATGACAAAAATGAACCAATTATTTATGAAGGGCACCGATGCTTGCTGGGGCATTTGAGCATGTAGCTACTAATTGCAGCGGGATCTAACCAGCAACCAGCGCCAAAGGCTTCTTCCTGACAAACTTCACAGAGAAATGATGCTGCTATTGCCACATTAAGGTTCACTCTAATTCCCAATCATCTCCACCAGCTCTAACTAGGCTAACTGTGACACTCTAACGGTCATTTAGTCAATAGAGAGCGACAGAGATAGAGTACAATTCACTGAGGAAGTGGACTTAAACTGGCAAACATGATTAAGCCTTTATTGAACTCCATTTCTAACCCACAGACTCTCATAACTTGAATTACACAGGAGATAAAACGTTAGTGCAATAAATGCTAGACTTCTAACTGATGCCAGAGTCCTCATGGGTAATAAAATCTAAGGAATCACATTGTCTGGTCCCTTCAGATGACATTAAGGATCGGTCCAGTGGATCGGCCCGATGACACATAATAACAAAACAATAAAAAAAAAAAAAAAAAAAAAAAAAGGTCAACAGAAAACTGTACATGGCAGTGAAAGGGTAAAGCCGAGCAACAGCTCTGATGAAGACACCGACTCGGATGAATGGCTTAAAGCTGGAATGAAACACATTAGCTGCTCTTTACTGACATCTATTAAACAGAGAAGACAAGGACGACAAGGAGGGACTTCGGATGTTGTTGCTTCAGCCAGAGAGGCGGGCAGATGGATCCATTCCTCAGGGGAAGGGGGCCAGCAGATGAAATTATGGAACTTGATGATGGGTGTGTAGCTATTTAACAATACAGTTTCTTTGTTTTTTTGTTTATTGATTTGTTTTTCGGCATGCAGCAAGCTCAGACAGTCATACGCTACCCTCTGCTCTTGGGTGGAAACGAACGTTTGGAAGCCGGGGGCGACCCCGAAGCCCAGCTCATGGAGGAAAGGAGGCTCTGACTGAGAGTGAAGCTGTACCTTTATGCCGGCCTCATAGGATGTCTCATCTAGGGCGAGGGGTGAGGGAACATAGCCCACATCATTATCAAAATATAAGAGGAGCAACAGCAAGGTAAGGGACAGAAAGTGGTCAACGTCTCCGGACAGACAGCCTGTTGGCACTATAACAACTAAGCAGCCACAGCTCCCAGTAGCATGTCAAAACTCTGCGGGCTTGGTGCACTGGTGGGTTGTCATTCAGCCAGTCTCTTCTTGCTTCTGCTCAAGCTTGAGTGAGGACACAGTTCAATTACAAGCATTTCATAATTCTCGTCCAAAATTTGGTGGTGCGGTCTTCATGTCTCACAAGTCACAGCATTTTATTAAAAATTAAATTAATCTTTCAGAAGCTTTACAAAAAAAAGATCTTGAAATCGAAAGTGCTTCATCCAGCTGTTTATTATTACACTGAGAGCAGTGTCACTGTACTCATTGGAGACTGACTAAAATTAATGTTGGCCAGACTTTAATGACAGCCTAATTAATTCAGCACATCTTTTAGGTAGCAAACACGTCTTTTAGCTGTCACCGGTGTGGGCGCTCATGACATGAATATAAATGATAATCCATGCACTTTTGCTTTCTGGAGGAAAGTCTCTGATGCTGATTAACAGTCCAGATTTACTTCTTGGAGATGGCTGAATGATGATACACTTGGGGAATTTTACAACATTTGTGGAGAGAAAACAGAGAGAGAGAGACATATACTCAAAACTGCTTCCCAAAAATAAAATTTGTCATCTTTGTGGTGTCCAAGTGTCTGTTTCAGGAGACCAAAACTCTGCCTCAGTCATCCCATGTTATTCTGCTAAAAGAAGGGTGAAGATTTTATCTGATTTCTCTCATGCTCATGAACAGACCAAGACTCAATTAATTGTTAAAGTAATGAATTAGATTAACTGCTGAAATATCTATTACTTCCATTATCACAAGGACTTATTATGTGATAGAAATTTTAATAAGCTTGCAGCACAATACAAAAATACAAATTGATCTCAAAGGTAATCATTGCAACAACGTAAAATCCTTTGTGGCACAGCTGCTACTTTCTTGAGTTTCAGTGAGGGGTTTGCTGTTTGTCAGGAGGATATTGTCCTATTCTGTCAGTTTCCTTTTGGAAAACAGAGACTGGTGTTTGGCTTGTGTGCTATTCTACCGAAGACATAAGAGACACAATTTGAATTTGTTGTCTTGGCAACATCACATAAGCGCTGTACGGTTGAATTAAATTTAGATTGGAAATCCATGTGAGCTCAGTGTATAACCTTACACATAGGCTTTCTGATCAATTTGGGCTCGACTATAAATATTACTTTTCATCTTTCACTGGATCGTTGAAGGACTAAGAGCTACTTTCTTCTTCCCTTGATATTGTGTGCTAAAAAACTCGTTTTAATGGGCCCCTAAAACATGATACATTTTAAAATATGTCTTCAAATAGCTGTGGGTCATCTTTCTTATCTATGGATGCATAGTTTATGTGATAGTGGAATTGGAAAATAAACTAATATGATGACAGGTGCACCAGGGTTCTTTTAGTAGTTCATTGTAACATCAAAAGCACGAAGATAATTTCATTATCTGTAGTAAGGCTTGAGTCTTCAGAGGTCAGTTATTTATAGTAAGGCTTTAAAGCAGGCGGAATGTTGCTGCCAATAGACCACTTTAGCAATAATTTGAGAAAATCATTCATATTAATTAATATTACTTTAACAATTTCTTTAAAGAGGTGTTAAGGCAACACACTACAGACAAAAAGTTTCATGGTGATATCTATTAGTTAAAATTTTTACTCTATTCACCCATAGTGTCTTGCCTTAGAAGAGATTGTTAATTCTCTCCTCTAAAACTTTAGAATTAGACTTTTTATTTATCATAGTTAATGTTTTGATCATTAAAGCCTGCTGACCATGGCTGTGTGAAACCTATGAGTCTGCCTCACAACTTTTCACATCCTTCTCTTTCAATGTGCCACTAGAGACTATTTTCAGAGCATTCAAATAGCTGTATTCATATTTTCATATATTCACTTTTCCCCGACTAAAAGTAGTGAAGACACAATATGAAAAATAAAACAAACACTCTGAGCGGCCAGATATTCTGAATGCTATGTAATCTGTGGTTCTTTTGGCTCAGATAAGTACAGTATGCTTGTATGCTCGCATCCAATCATTACTTGGCCCGGATCTTTCAATGTTCCTTGGCTGCTGTAATTCTTTGATTTCATTTATTGCACCCAGATTCACTGGAGGTCTATATAACACTTAAAGTGCAAATTTCCCACACAAGCTTATTCAGAGAACTGATTTTGCTCCAGGCTCTGTGACACAGAGGTAATTGGCACTGGCTGGAGGGGATTTAGGGACAAACACAAAATGAAGCAGAGCAAAAAAGTTTGAGGTTGGAGGGGAGGAGGCTGAACATTAGGTACCAGTTGCTGCTGACATGACACAAAAGTTTGAAAACCAGGGGCCACACCAAATCCCAGTTGGTCAATGAAGGGCGGCTCATCCTGGCTGTGGATCTGAACCTTGATGCCTGCTTCGTAGGAGGTCTCATCTGTGGATACAGCACGCCAGAAAATGTAACAAAAGGTATGGTTGCCTATGGAAACCCCGCTTTGTGAGTTTTTATCCTTCCACTAGCAATGATGCTGAGTTGCATATGGACACACAGAGATATTCTAAACCCCATGCTAGAGGCTAATATAAGAGCAATACAGATATGTTAGTGTGCTGCACCAATATTTAACAGATTTACAACCAAAGATGTATTACATCCTGTTTAGTTTATGAATGTACAGTACAGTGGTTTTGTTGTCTAATGTCAAGTGGAAACAATATGTCAAAGAAAGCCAATTATTAGGCCTGAAGTCAGGTTTTAGACCTGCAGAAACATAGCAAGATAATATGCTGATAATATGCTAATATATGATATGCATGGTAGTACATCACCTCTATGTTGTGTAAAAGAATGCAAAGATTTAGCAAGTGAATGATAAGACCTGAGAAATCTCGGGGTTTTGTTTTCTATATGAAGTGACACATGTACATGTTATAGAGATGACAAAAGACTACAAGAGCAGTTGGGAAATCCAGCGTAATCAATCCAGGGTAATGTTATACAAGTTAAAATGTTAACGTAAATGTCAGAAAAGTGGTTAAAGCTGCACTAACCTGTCTCTCCCCAAACAGGCAAGTATTCATCCTGCTGAATATCCAACATGATCTCCAAGCCGTTCCCTGTGCCACCTTTCAATGTGGTCAACAAAGGGTTGCCGTCTAATCCCGAGTTGAAAGTGTAGCATTTTCCGTAGCGTGTGTAAATCTGTGAAAAAAAAAAAAAAAAGAAGAGAAAAAAATAGGAGCCTAAGTGAAAAGTGGAAAAGTAAATTGTGTACCAGTACAAGATGTATTACATATCTACCTTTAATTGTGCAGGACAGGTAATCATTGCAGAGGCTTTGTGATTATCAGAGAAAGTAGTAACAGCTTTAAACAGGCACCTGGCTCAACTTTGAGGAATTAATGAGCGTTCCTCAGCAGCAGCAGCAGCAGCAGCAGCAGCACCACCACCAGCACCACCAGCAGCAGCTCCAGCAATCAATCTTTACCCGATTTCACTCCAAATTTCCCTTGAGTAATTTAGTGTGAATGCACCATTTTGCCATCATTAAATAAGAAACATCTGAGGTGGGAACTCTCTGGACATACAAACAAACTCTAAATTGGGTTTGGAAAATACAGTTGTGTCTTGACTTACAAACTTCTTAAGAGACCAAATCTGTGCCAGTAAAGCTCAGTGGCACTAAATGATGGATGTGTAATCACTACGGTGGGTTTGCTCACACCAAATATCTTTCTGATTTAATGAATCCAACTGGCTTGAGTTATTTATCTTCAGCTTTTTGCTTCAATAGTCACAGTTCACAGAACAAAAATTTTCAGTTGTATGGATTTTCCCTATGATGTGAAAATTCTCTTTCCTCAAACGAGTACAAATAAATAGGATAATAATAGGATTAGAAATGTTGATATTTGGAATTGAACTCAAGCTACAGTTTGGATAAAGAGTAAAAAAGCGTAAAATTCTGAATGCATCTTGAGGGGCTGAATAAGTTCAAGATAATATGGATCCAAGACACAAGACTATCAGTTTGAGATACTATCATTTATAGAATGATCATTTTCTAGGCTTCAAGAACAATATTCAAGTGTCTAATAAAAATATAATAATTGGTGAAATTCAGACACCAAGATGAAAAGATGAAAAGATAGATGGTTCTCAAATTAAAATATTTATCTAAATTTTAACATCATTTATTCGTGGATAAATTTCAGAATTGCATATTCAGTAGCTCATAAAATTCCTACTTTTGGCCTTTTTTTTTTTTGCTTCAATATAAACCCCCATACCATAAACATTAAAGAGCAATTTGCTTCACTGAGCAATAGTTACTACATTAATGATTCAGGTCATCAAAATATCAGAGAATACATGTACAGTAGCCCCCAGAAAAAAATATTTGGCTGCTGAGATGATGTGTTTCCTGGCTTGCTAAACAATTTGGCTCTCCACTTCTGTCTTCACTACATTTCTAAACAACATATCACCCCGTAAAGAAAAGGAATCCATCTAATGTGAATTTTCATCAGTATCATGTGTGGTGAGATCATGGTAAGAGGGCTGCTGACAAAAACTCAACCAGCATGGCAATGCAAAGCTGATCTCAAGAGATCAGAGTCACTGTTCCATGTCCAGACTGAGGCACACTTATATGCAGCTCAGGCAGATAAGACAGAGCTTTGGTCCTTTCCCCCTGCTGGCTATATAATGAGGTCTGCAAAGTGAGTAGAAACCATCTAACTGGTGACTATTTTAAAAGATGCAGATTTAACGTTAGATAAAAGAGGAGTTTTATTCAGTCACAGCAAAGCACAACACTATGTGTTGCCTAAGAATCAAGCAGAAAAACAGGTTTAAATCCCAATTATGACCCCAGGCTCTGCACTGGTTTGTGCAAAACAGGGAAGCCTCCATAGACAGCTGACGTCTTGTTGTATGCAGGACTTTACATTTCAAACGTCTCAGTCCAGTTGAAGCTGTCGCAGTTGCTTGTTTGATTTTTTTTGACTGGAATCTATAGGAATCTGAAGTGGATGCTCAGCTTTGCATCTGCAAAGGCAAGTGGTTATATGCCAGCCATGATTTAGTGTTTTAAATCTACAAGCATGTTCCCAGATTTATTATTTTCAGTGCTGTAAAAATAAATTTGTCACTCGGCACGCACGCTTCTTACTGCAGATGTTTCCCCATTTATTCTTTTAGTCTTTTTAATATTTTCTGTTAAAAGCTGCGAGTTCGTGATGAAAGTATTTATTAGAAATATTACCACCTGGAATTGAAGGACTATTGTTTGCGAGTGTCATCCACTTCCTCCTTGCAGCATTCAGTATTTACTCAAAGGGTGTACAAGATAACATATACTCTACATGCCATCCAGATGTTCAATCAGAGAAGCTAAAATTTTAATTTGGACGGATTTACGATGTCTGAATTATTAATGCGCTAATTATTCTTCTGTAAAATTGTTGTCATGTTTTATAAAGCAAAAAGGTGTTCGGGCACCTGGTAACTCAAGAACTCTTAACGGTGAATATACATGTAACTGAATGAGAAACTTCAAAAAACTCTGGACACTGAAGTCACTGATGATGACATGACAATGATTTTCCACCACAACGTGAAGGTAACACTGTTTTCCTTGAGTGACTTTTTGAAGACTTCGAGTTTATTTAGGCAAAGGCTGTCATGATTAAGAGGCAAAACCAGGACAGAGCGTTTTGCAGCTTTGAAACATCAACAACTTAAAACACCCAGATAGAGTGCCTGCTGGAGGTTGCATCGTCAAATGCTTACATAAATTATTAATACACCTTGTAAACAACATTCATATCCACACCTGACAAACAACATCTTTCTTTCTGTACATACAGTGCTGAAGTTTTTGGAGGTGCAAGTTTCCCCACGAAACCTGCACTCGAGCAGCATATCCTCCACCTGGTGACCGAGGCGTCCCATCATTTCAGTGGTGTTGATGCGATAATCAGTGGGCGGGGTGTAGTTGTTGAAGTCCAGCAGGCTCAGGAGACCCTGTTTGTGGCTGTCCTTAAGGATGGACAGGCTCCTCTCTATCACCGTGTGATTAGGATACATTAGGTCCATCCAGTAGCCGCTGTGATACAGGTCATCCTTGGTCAGAGTGGATACACGGAAAACATTTTTATTGCAGAAAGTAACAGCTGGGAAGGACATGTTGTGAGCCCACACCATGTATATCTTCGTGACAGCAGGGTAGGACATCAGGTAGAGGATTCGATTCGAGGACCAGGTGATGAGGAGACCGACACAAACAAAGAAGGCCATGATCCAGATGACTCGCTGCGGTTTCGACTTGTCCAGAGAGAAGATGAACTTCAAACCATGGATCTTGGTCCTCATTATGAAATCCACTGTGATCTCTTTCCATGTTTGTTTCAGTGAGCTGGAATCAGTGTTTTGCAGAGTTGTCTCCTGGGCATCATTTTGTTTGTGTGGCTCCAGGGCGATTGATTCTGACTTGGAGGCTTTAAGCATAATTGCTTGAGTCAAGGCAGGTGCTTCTTTGCCAAACGTAGTTTCTTAGTAGTCCACCCTAGACTTCTCCAATTTACATACAGTGGCTTTCTCCACAACCATCTCCAGGTTTATTTATCAGAAATTTCAGGTAGCAGTGACTGGAGTCCTAATTTACAGCTGTCCCACTGTTCAGGCTTGAAAAGATATAAACAAAGGAAGTGAGCTCCTTGGGGGAGGTAAAATTGATTTACATAATGATTCCTTTATGAGAAAAACAGCTGAATCACTCCATTAACAAAAACCATCAAGCATAACCATCATTAGTCCTTCATCAATAGATAAATGGACATGATAATTGCAGATGTAAGCGACGGCTTCACTCCCAGAGGCACGATTTGAAAATCCGGTGAGGCTTACCCCTGTTGCTCAGATCTTTCACTCCTCCATCTCCCTCTCCAGTGCCAGACAATACTTGCAGATTTCGGTGGTTTCTGTCTTTGTGCAGTAGCTGCCCAGAATCCAACTCCTCCCTTTTTCCACAGATTGAAGAGATGCTTTTTAGTGTGTTGACTTGCAGCCTGCAGAAAGGAATATAAAGCTTGTTGCCCCCCTACACACTCTCTCTACAGTCGAATGGAGAATGAGGTGGAGCCAGTGGATGAAATTGTTTTCCTCCGGTGATGAACTAGACCTCCAATGGTGTAGAGAGGCGGGGGAAGGTATCAATCAAAGTAAAAATAATTGTGATAAAGAAATTATGCAACTGAAAAGTGAGGATGAAGTCTGAAATTCTTTATTATTGAAGAATCTGCAGCTCACTCATGGATCAATATATCTATATAATTGATAACTGAGGAGAGCCAGTAAAATCCCTTTCAAAATGCGTTAGAAATAGCTGTTATGGCACATTTCTAGTTCTTCTTTTGTGCCAGTTTCAAATATAGTTTCACAAATGCAGTGTAATGAGGGCTGACATCCTGCTGCATGCAGATGTTGCATTGGCTCATATTAAAGGTGCTTTGCTCCGTTTATGTGAGACTATCAGTGGATTCTGCTGAGCAGATAGCTGAGCTTCATACTGAGACAATTTTTTTCATTATGTTAGCTGGAGTCTTTTCAGTCTTTAATGTAAGTATTGGCTGGGTACCATGATCACAGCTGTGGTGATTTATGGTTGTTGAAAATTATTGTGGAAAGTGAAAAAAGTACATAGAGAAGAGGGTATAATTTGCATGTTTAGACGGCATGAATTGGACAAAAATAATTGGATTTGACCCAGTTTAAATACAACAGAAAAGGGTGGAAATTACTTGTAGGCATCATGAGGTCTGAATTTTACTGACTAGAGTGATGCAAAAATGTCAACAGTTGCCAGAGCTGATGTTCCAGGGTCCCCCATGTCATCCTAAAAGCTACAGTCATGGAAATTAAGCAAATGTGATTTTTAAAAAAAGAAAAAAAGTGCTACTGTAAAGGAACGGTTTGATGCTTTTGGGAATAAACTTAATTGTCTTCATGCTGAGAGTGAGATTAAAAGTTCAATGTGACTCATGTGTGCACGCTAAACATGAATCTAGAGCTAGTAGGCTGTTAGCTCAGCATAGACTGGAGCCAAGGGGAAACAGCTAACATGCCTCGTCACCACACCCACCAAGAAATATTTCCAGCATATAACCCCCTTTTAAACCAAAATTTACCAGATTTTGTATGGATTAAACAAACAGGCTGTAAAGTTTTAATTAGTGAGCTTTAGAGGTACTGGAGGGGCGTTTTAACTTTGGGAACAGCCAGGCCAGCTTTCTTCCCCCTTTCCAGGCTTTATGGGCTTTTAAACTAAGCTAATTCTCTCTAGCTTAATAGTCAATGTACAGACATGAAAGTGGTATCGATCTCCTCATTTAACTCAATCTCTAAAAATTGAATAAACATATTTAAGTGTTGAAGTATTTCTTTAAGAGAAAGTAGGTTTACTAGTTTAAAGTGTCAAAAATCACTCCTGATTTGATGCCTTTTCATTTACATGCATTGTCTTACCAAATCACTGTGCTGTAGTTTAAATGCCCAGTTTTTAATCACACTTGCATAACATTCTTTCCTTCAATCAAAACCAATGATAAGTACTGTAAGTTTACATAAGTTAAAGTGTGCACAGAAGAAAAGAGGCTTATGATTACTGCAAGAAAAATCTAATTGGATGCCATTATAACCAGCTGTAACAAGGGTTTGGTAATCACACATGAACCTTTCGAGACCACACTGTCATTCAGTACTGGATGATAAACTGTAGACTTGGGGCGATTTTGCAGGAGTCATCTTTTCCTACCAGCATCTTTGTTATTTAACTAAGATGCAAAACATATTACTTCAAAAACATTGCGGCTAAATTTATTTCAAGACAATTTAATTATAACCAAAAAATATTCATTCATAACAAAGAGTGAGTAACGCTATGCAGAACGGTGCTCTCTGTGTTCAAAAGTTGTGGTAATAACAGTCCATTAACGAATGTCTTGATGCTACAAAATAAATTTAAGCCACATGCTTCATTACAGTTGTGTTCCATCTGTGCACTTTCAGGGCTTTACAGCAGCAGAACAACTAAATTAATTGCCTGAATACATCTTCCCCAGCAGCTACTGTATGTCATGTCTGCAGTGTGCCTGTTTTTTCTTGGCTTCCTTTTTTAGCCTTATGTTCAAACCTCTTTATTCTTAGAAACAACCAGATATGGGTTTTTTGTTTTTTTTTTTTGTTTTTTTAAATCGTAGAATTATAGATACTCTTTTTGTTTGGAAAGACTCAATCAAAGTGCACAATAGGCTCTATTTTTTGCATCAACAAGGTTAACTACCTCGGTTTCAGACCCAATAACAAAGCAAAATAAGAGAGGAAAAATACTAATGCTGCATGAGTGGCAGGCAAGCAAATAACTATCAATACCACCTTATCAGAGTTATAGCTGACTGCCTGGTTTCTCCACTTATTGACCAGCTGCATTGATTTCCTCTATTCTTGGTTTCTTTGGAAACTTGTCAATACATATAACGCACATTTAACTGTAATTAATGTGCTTTCTGTCTCTGACAGCAGCTCTCCATCCATGGACTTCAATCTCAGCCTTATAATGTGTGGTGCATTCACTCACTCACTAGGAATATTTTTTTTCTTATCAATTTAATTAACAGGACTTGAGATTACCTTGGACTTTAATTTGACAGAACTCATTTTAGCTCTGTTTTGGTCAGTTCAATGCTCCACTTTGTTCACCAGCAAGCTGCTAACTTTTTCTACTGTTTAGTGCTGAGTAGGCAGTGTACAGTGGGTTTATTAGATTTCTTGCTGCTGTAAACAATCGAACCAAAACAATGAGCTGAAAGATGCTAAAACGATCTGAAGAGCTGATGGAAAGTGGTGATAACTCTGCAAGTTTGTCTCTAACTATTTTCACACTACACATCATCATTTTCTCCATTGTTAATATAAAAATATTGATCAGTGCAGCTTCAAGTATTAATACTGGGCTACTTGAATTAAGTCTTACTAATGTATGTTTTTGTTTTCAGCAGAATCAATGATGTGTTGAAGTACAGATGGAAGAACAAGGCAGTAAACTGTGTATCTTTCTGTGAACATACATGCTGTATTTCCCCTGCACCTGTGTTATTGGAAAGACAACATGACCTTATAAGAGGGTCTGAGTATTTCCTATTCACTTTTCAAATTCAGAAACAACAAAGCTTTCCAATCTGGTGCAACACTCTGCAATCACGTTTCTGCACTGAACTGCAATGTTTTAGAACTTTCTCTAGTATGGCTTACACTTTAGTCTGACTAACTTTTTTTAAAAAGCGTTTGTTTGTGAAATGATTTCACAAAATCGTTATTTTAATTAAAATATCCCCTCCAACACAATGCTCAAGAATATAAAACACTCTGGGCAAAAGTTAATGATTTTTATTCACTATAAAATTGCTAGCTTCCTTATTGAAAACACATTTCTGCTGCTCACACATTTGCATTGTTATCTTCCTTCGAATGCAAACACATTTCATCTTTGTCTCAGTATTCAAGCATGTAATTAGAGGAACACGGTGTAATAAAATTTACCAAATTGAAATGAGCAGCTGATTGCTCTCTGATGGAAAAGAAAAGTAGAACCATTTGATTTATTTTTCAGTTTTTCACATTTATTGCCCAGCTTTAGGACTGACTCCGTGATCCCTAAGACTCTCAGGGAATGACACTAACCATCCTCTTTTATGTCAAAGTTGAACCCCCAGAGGTCTCATTAGAGGAGGAGGAGAGTTTTGACAGAGTAAAGGGAAGAGCTCCTTCAAGGTCCAATGAGAAAGTGCAACACCAAATCAAATCCTGGCAGCAATTAGATGCACATCAGAAACACAACCAGCACACAGACGAAGATGGGAAAAAAATATATAAAAAATTAAATCCATATCCAGCATTTATGTCCAGATACTGTAGAGCTGAACTGTGCAGTTGCTTCACCAATTAGCAGAGGAACAGGAAATTAGTCTGGAACAATTTGTTCAAGTAATTGTTTAAGCAAAAATACCCAGAATTCACTGTTTCTACCTTTTCAATTGAGAATATTAGTCTTCTATGATATACCGCACATACACATTACAATGATAAACTGAATATCTTTGGGTTTCGGCTGTTGCGACTGGTGTGAGAAAACAAGCAATTTGATTTTGTTAACTTGGATTAACTTGTGATTGAGGCATTTTTCACAATTTTGCAACATTTTATAGATCGAACAAACAGCAGATGTTAGTTGCAGCTCTAAATTAATTCTTACTGAACATACATAGAAAAAGATGCAGCTCACAATTATTTTCATTATTGATTAATCTCCCAGTTATGTCTTGTTTAATCAGGTAAGTGTTTTGTTTTTAAAATGTCAGTGAACAGTTAAAAAATACCAATTATCATTTCCCAGAGCAGCTTCAAATTCCTTGTTTTATCAGAAAAGAGTTCAAAACCCTAAGATACTCCGTTTAATATCATATATTAAATGACAAAGAAAAGCTGCAAACCCATGTTTAGCGTATTCGCTTCGAAAAACTATGAAACCCATTATCAAAATAGTTGGAGGTAAATTTTCTGTTGATTGACTAATTGATTAATCAACTAAAACTACTAATTTCAGCTCCAAGTAGAAAGCTTCCTTTTTTGCTGGCTCCATACCTTATGTTACATTGACAGTAATGCAATTGCATTTCATTAGGTTTATCTATTCATTGTTATTATTTTTGATTTTGAAGGCCTTCTTTTAACTTTGAAATTTAGATAAAAATCTGACGTTCTGTAATATTTAAAGTTTTAATACATAAATCTGACTTGTTGACTATCAAAGAAATATGCCTCATATGTTACATCGAAGTTTCTCAACCGTGAGTTCAGGATTCCTCCTATTTATTATGCAGGATGTGACACTTAGATTCACATGAAAACTTTACAACTGGAGTCCCTAAGAATTTTCAGACCTAAAACTAAGGCCAGAAAACAGGCTGGGAAGTCTCGTGTTACACTGTGATTTAAGTTGGCCAAAGACTCAGGGACTGTTAGAGCTAAAACATTTGCAATCAGGTCTGTCACTCTAGTGGATGGGTAGCTTCTTTAGCAGAGGGAGACATCTTGTGGCCTGCCTCTAAATGAAACTAACCTTTTACTGCCTTGAAAAGCAGCACAGCCACTCTGTATGCTGCACGAGTAATGCAAGAGTAGCAAGAATGGATTTTTAGCTAAGAGAGGCTTATGCTGTGAAATACCTCATATAAAATTCATCAAAAAGGACGAAAATGTCGGCATGTACTTTGTAAGTAACATTAAATAAATACAATACAACCCCAAAGCTGTTTTGGAAGAGAGTACATTCTGTATATATTTTATTGGTCATAAATTATTTTTAATCTAATATTTTAATCTTTTCTTAAAGTGTTGTATTATTAAGTGGTTGCTGCAGCATGTTTTTTAGGGTCAGTAATGAAAGAGGCAGGATTTAGTGTCACTTATTTGAAATCTACAGTAATTGTAAACACCCCACCCCGGCAGACCGGGTGGAGAGCAGATGTAGTCTGTATCAATAAAGAACAGATGCTGCTGGCTACACCTGCCGTCTTTCTCCCTTGTTCCATTCCAGGCAGAATCCAACTAAAAAAACCATAAGTGCGCTGTCACTCAAGCTTTCCAGTCTGCAGCCTGCAGTCACACTTTGATAAACTCAGTACTCTAATTTCCTCACCGGTACTTTCATTTGCAAGGATAATCTTGCTGTTTTTTTTTTGTTTTTTTGCATGTTCTCATCTTGTTTGCTCAGCTGGAGGCTTTTGGTACGCATTCCTGAATCAATTTTGCCTGCTTGTCCAGAAATTAAGCAAAGTAAGCACTTGCCAGGGGCCTACAGAAACAGCATTCCATCCAGATTTTTCTCTCTGTCAGGTGAGCATTTTATGAATCCAAATCATATCTTTAAACAGCTGCGAGGCTACTCAGGCCATCTCTCTTTTCAACATTCAAAGAACTGTCATTACAGGATTTTAACACTTGACAGTGGATTATATCATCACTTATACTTCCAGAAAAAAATAAAAAATGCTTTCCTGTTTCCTACAATGTGTCATGTGTGGCTTCCCCTGTACAGTGATACGTGGTATCGAGGGGAATCTCAGTTTACTTGAAAGAAGATAGTGATACAATACTTTGGAAGGTGCAAGACATTGCTTTTATTGGCTCAGAGAGCAGGATATAGATCGAAGAGGCCATTAGTAGAAACAAAAGCTAAATATGGGCATGACAGGCAATCCAAGATCAAAAGGACATGTGGTATGAAACCATGAGTCCTTTTTTCCTTCATCATTATCAAGTAAAATATGCCAGAAGGCTGGTAAGCTACAACATAACAGTGGTGCTATTGGTTTTGGACAGCGCTACTTGTGTCCAGTGTCTCCACCTAACAAGCTAATTAACTTAAGAGGTTCTGTCAACTCTCACCTCCAATATCTGCCTTTGGCATCTGCTCCCTGATGTGCAAGTCAGCGAAAAGCATCCCTGTGCAGTGTCCCTGTTATGAATTCCTTCGGTATTCCTCTTCAGTGCCATTGATCGGACTGCCAATACTGCACTTACAGTAACATTGGCTCCGACACTGCCCTTTACTGACACTGAGTAATGGAACAAACACATTAGGTATTTGCCATTTCACCTGTCATCTATGCTCACTGCCTCAGATTTGTTTATTTCATTGTTTGCACTGTGGGGCTTTCGTCCACCTCTCTCCTCCCTCTTCACACTCTAGACAGCACTGTAATTTTGTGCTCCTTCATACACCTCTTCCCTTCATTTCTCCCAATGCTTCCAGTTGTGCATCGCGGTGCTGGCTCGGCTCCAAAGCAGGCTGAATCACAATGAGGGCGTCAGTCCTCAGCTGATTCCCAGTCCCACCTCAATCTAAGCACAGCAGAGCCTCCTTTTCTTCTTTTCTTTTTTTGTTTCCACTTTGTCTTAGCTCTCTCCTTCAATCCTATTTCTTGCTTTTCATCTGTTCTCCATCTCTTTTTTATAAGATATATCTGTTTTTTCCCCCAGCTCCTACACTGCCAATTTTCTGCCTTCTGTCTACAGCCAGACTCATTGTTTCTGAACAGGTCTGACACTTGATCCCGTGTTTTGATTCCTTTGCTCACCTTTTCTCTTTTCTTTGCCCTCCGAAGCCAACTTTAGCCTCTAGACTATACTACAATGGATGTAAAGTAAAAGACCACATCCGGGTTCTGGTTTGGCAGACCCTGAACAAATTTCCCGACACCACAGACAGGCCATAATGTAATATTAAAAAGGTTCCAGCTTTGGTTTCAACTTAAGCTGATACTTCAACAGGAAGTTCAATCACAACACATGAGATCAACAGTAAATGGACAAACGTGTTAGAATTGTCCACGGACTCACTAAAGCACTGAGCTGGTAATCGATTGGAACGGTATTAATCCAACTTCAGTATGCATCCTGCATAAACACACTGACAAATGATTTATTTGGTCAAAGCCAATCTTGCAGGCTTAATCCACAGCAGTGAGTTGGGCTGTGTTGCAGTGCTTACACTTTTGAGTATTAATGGGGCGATCAATCACGCACCATTTGACAGACAGTGTGTATGGCAGCAGGATGGAGGCGCAAGATTATTTTTGATGATGAAATAAAGCCTCCACTAAGAAAAATTATTTGGCTGATCAGTTGTGTTGAAATCTGAAATGTTTTCTTTAATATAATGTTGAGTTATATACTCTGTCTGATAAACAAAAATGGACACTTTTCATACAGATATAGTCTTGCAGAAAGACAATCGGAACAAGGCTTATTACCGTACTTCACTCACAGATTGATACCGGGATATTCAAGGCTATGTTTCTGTGTATATTTATAGCAGAGGCTAGAAAATTTCCAGCAACTACCATCTGCCACCCTTTTAATATCTGAGACTTGTTCTCCTCCAGTGAATAACAGCATCTTCTCCCCAAAAAATATTTCATTACTTTATGCAGAGGGAATAATTGCACTTGGGGGCCCTGATATTTCTGAGTTTTCTCAGTACCACTGCACCCATATCCAGCTCATTAGTTGAAACATCTGGTCTTTGCTGTCACTGTAGGCCTGCTGAGTTTCTTCAGCCACTATTTCTTTGTCTGACTTTGACACAAAGATGCACATTGTGTATGGCACACGCACAAAAACGCACATGCATGTGCTCAAACACAAAAAAAGGACGGCTAAAAAAAATACAGTTTGAAGTGTCATACAGGTAATGTGTTAAATTCTAGAAGAGCAAAGACAATAGCACTCTAAGAGTTTTAAATAAGAAAAGATAATGCTCTATTCATTCTAATGTTCTGCATTTTTCATACCAAATCAAAATGCATAACTCTTAAAAGTAAAATGTAACAGCGGAGGCATTTGAATGATTTTATGGATATATTTTCTAACATTTTTTCCACATACAGAGAACCAATTGTCAGATGTTGACTAGACCTTGTGTGAGTCATCTTGCAGTGATGTTGCTGAAGTAGATAATGGGTAATCTCAAATCCATCACATCTCATGTCCTGTGAGAGGACCTGCCTCTGAGCCACCCACAGTAAGATCAGCAGGCCGAGGAGGGGGAATTCAGGCAGCTCCATGAATCTTTAATTAGTCCCCTCTATACTTAGCCCCTCAGAGAATCTCCAGTTTCTGACATTTAGCTGAAATTTGCCCTTTGTGCGTGGGGATGTGGAAGAGCCAAGGTCACCTGACTGACCACAGTGATATCAAAATTTGCCTTTATTAGCTAAAATGTGCCTTTTTTGTTTTTCATGCTATGACTCACATGCGATGCGCCATTTTCAGGTATAAGTCTGTAGCTCTTCTTACTGTATATGTCAGGTTTGGTGAGGATTGAAAAGCCAAACCTCAACCTTAAATTTAAACCACTGTTTCTCATACAAAATAATAGCATTGCCACTATAAATCTACTAAGTAATTAGTATAAATCATTTGCCTCAGTTAGCTGCTGCTGGTTTCAAAAGAAATTGTGCAGCATGACAAGCCCATCTTGGTGCTAGGCATTCATCACTCAAATCAATGGCCCACTTCACCGAAATGCAATCCTTCCCCTCTCTCTACAGTAGGACGATTAGGTTCCATTCAAATTCTGCTGAAATGATTTTATCTCATTGATACAGGCCTATAAAAACCTTGAGTTTAAGAAAAATAAAAGGTAAGTTAAGAAAAATGACCTTTTCATTACCAATATGACACTGCTTTCTTTTCGTGACATTTCGTGTTTTTGATTTTGTGAGATGAGACAAACCACTAGAACATTTGGTGCCGCTGAAGATGATCATTCTTCTGAGATATTTGCAAAGAAAAACAATACTGTATTAAAAACTCTACTGGTCTGGAAAACAGCATATGTTTGCTTCATAATGCATGATGCATGATGCCAGCAGAGATTTGCTGAACCATATGGTACCTCAGTAGTTTACACATTTCTGAGGACACTTTTAAGGGGGTAACACTCATTTTTCCTTCAAGAAAAATAACTATAAACAGTAGTCACAAAATGAAGAATTGGACACGGTATAAATATTGGCATCACCATAAAAGGCCAAGAAATATCTTGCTGCTTTTGGCACAAGCTCTTGTAAACAGAGATAAAACATTGCTTTATTAGTATCCCTCAAAATTTTTTCCTGTCTCTCCCCCATACCTGTTGTTCCCCCTAGAGCTACTTAATTTTCCACAAACATGCCATTAATTATTTTAAAAACCTAGGATTACAGCACCATTACTGAAAAAAAAACGTATTGAATGGAAGTGACATCTCTTTCCTTAATGATATTTGATATGGATGTGTTTGTCTCATCATGGCAGTGCTCTTTTTTTTTTTTTTCTTTTTAAGAACCACTCTTCTTACAGCAGTTCTCTGCTGTAATGACTCCTGGTGTTCATAAAGTGACTCATACTTCATTTTATCGTGGGCAGAATGAAGCCTTCAAATTGTAGCATTATAATAACTTTTAAACAGCTCACATTTGTTTCTGCATATATTCAAATCTCACTTGTAAGATTTTTATGGTGAATATATACATTTTCTTCCTTTAATTTAATACTACATTTTTGATAAATATTTAGTCTAGATATTTAATGAATCAGCATTTATCCTACAGAGATTTTCTGAAATATTTAAGATAGGACTTCTTCAATCTTTCACAGCTCATCACCTAGGGATCAGTGTTTTTCCTATAATGATCCTGATGCAGTTTACACTGATTTCACCCAAGGCTAGACCCACAGAAGGAACCATACTTACTGTAGTAAAATTCTCTGGACCGCAGTCCTTGCCTCTATATTTGCAGTCAAGCAACATATCCTCTATGTTGTGGCTAGTCCTCTGCACAAACTCAAGCATGTTGAAGGTCTTGCTGGGGAAAAACTTGCTGTTGTCCGTGGGCTGCCCTACAGCAGCCATGAAGTCATCAAAGTCCCCTTGCTCCACACCCAGGAGCCCAGCCATCCAGAAGATGTCGTTCCTACTGATCTGTGACTTTCGAAAGCTATTGTAGTTGCAGAGAGTGATGGCGGGGAAGTACATGACGGGACTGTCCATTTCATCCAGGATGGTGACATGGGGGTACTGGTAATACTCAATCACACGGTCGGCCACTTGGTAGAGGAAGATGGAAAGGGAGGAGCTGAATGCAGCAGCCCAAAGCAACCGTCGGATAGTCACTCCACCGGGCAGGAAGATGTGGCTCAGGCCGTGTAGGGTACAGTTAGCCCCGAACACGGTGATGTCTGATGGCGGGCGTGGTGCTTCCTCCTCTGGGGCTCCCATTTCCTCCAAAAAGTTTCCAAGTGAAGCTCTGTGATTGTTGGATGTGGTCTTGCCGCAGTGGTGACCCGCAGAATACTGGTCCGAGCAGTGGGGTTCACCCAAACTAAATGTACAAGGGAGGCTGGACGAGACACGGTCTAGTTTCCCCTTTGCATCCGAGGGAGGGGAATGGGTTGGATATCCTGAGCCGGGAAGTAGCAATGGACTGTTATGTCAACCAATCCTCACTGAGATCTTAAAGGGCACATTGAATTCAAGAGATCTAGTTTCATTTGGGAAGTAAGATCTGATCCCACAGCAGATAGCGGTGGGTGGATTAGAGAGGGATTCACCAGAGAGGCAGGAAGCACATGCTGAAGCATATTCAATTCAGTGACCTCTAACACAGCCAAATTCTTTTATATTTTGTGACATTAGTTTATTCAGGGAAGGTTTGTGAACACTCAATGTTATTGTGTGAATAATACCTTGTAACTCCAACCTGAAGGTCTTCATTCAAAAAGATTCAATGCTATTTAATGAAAAAAAACAAAAAACAAAAATTGTGACCAAAATCAAAACCCATTGGAGACATTACAAATGTGTGGTCAGGTGCTGAAAAACGAGGCTGGTCCTCTTAGTTCCTGAAAATTTGACATTCTGCAGATATAAAATGTCAGCAATTTCCAATTAGTATCACATTTAGTTACATTATCAGGTTGTTGTGAAAGGCCAGAGTATTACTCATTCATGGTTCCTATTAAGCTTATTGCAGCTGGGGACAGGATTCAAACCTGGCACCCTTCGTAATCAGATATTCATAATCTTTAGGCTACCACCATCCCTCCTGAAAACGTAGATTTCTTTTAATGATCACACATACTGCAGTGACATAAGTCACTGTCAAAGCAGGTATCCGTATAATGTACATATTCTCAATAACTGCTTTAAATCCATTAAAAGGCTCAAAAAACACGACAGCTGATACCTTAAGTTTGCAGCACAAATCTTCTTCTATCTTGCTGCAGCCTCCCTATCATGTGTTTGGCAACAGCATCAATTATTAATCTGTTCTTCTACATACATTTCAACTCATAGACAGAGGTGTATATTTGCAGAATGCAGATCTGTGGTTATTTCAGTCCATCTTGATGAGCATCTGTCTCAACTGAAATTGATTTTGCTCAGAGCAGCATTCTTCTGAAATGAGGTTAATAAGTTAACTGATGTTAGGAGCAAAGCAAAGACCACAGCCACGCCTCTAATCACCCACCAGGGCTGCTTCCAACATACAGTACCTGGTTAATCCAACTTCTTGTTTGTATCAGCTTTCTTTACTAACCCCCCGTTCTCTCTTCATCATTTACACCTCTTCCCTCTATTACCTAACCCTCTTTTCATCCTCCAATCTCCCTCTATTTTTCCCTGCCTTAATTCGGTCCTGTGCATACTTCTCTCAGCTTTACTTCCTTCAGTTACTGTCACAGGGTCCCAAATATGTAGCAAGTCCATTTTATTGATGACTGATTTCCTGGTGCTGTGTTGTGTTGAATTTGCATTTTTGATCCTACTTTAAGTCTGAATAAAGAACATAGTGTACTCTCAGAGTTATTGATGCACACTGCTTTGGATCCAAAAAGTGAATATATTATCTATGTAAACCTTAAACCTGCCTTAATTAATGTTTTGGACACTTGGGGACAGTGCAACAACAACTTCGACATCCTGATACTGCATAAAGTTGATATGTTATGTCATTGTGATATGTTGAACGTGTTAGAAAAAAGTGGCCTATTAGCACATGCAGTAGAGTCAACATGAGCAAAAATGTCAACAAAGCTCACAACATTAGCGTTCATTTGGAGTCATGTTTCCGTCAAGCGGGTGAATGTAAGTCCAATATTGACTCCCCTGTTAGCTCTATTTAGGTCTCAACAACTCCTG
Organism: Xiphias gladius; assembly: GCF_016859285.1. Taxonomy (NCBI): domain Eukaryota; kingdom Metazoa; phylum Chordata; class Actinopteri; order Istiophoriformes; family Xiphiidae; genus Xiphias; species Xiphias gladius. The sequence goes on along the minus strand of NC_053413.1, from coordinate 17,483,372 downwards.
AGGGAAACGCTTGGATCTTAAAATACTAATACTCCACTAAGTTCTCTAGCAAGTGCTAAATTTGTCTGTCTGCAGTTGGCAGTGTACAGCGTTTTTAATCAGGGCTCTTTCACTGAAAACAGCAGCCTGCTGTTGCTGGAAACAACACCGATGAGACCTGTGAGAGGGAACCAAAACAGTAAAGCTGTGGTCCGTATAACCAAAACAATCGGTTGAAAGACACTAAAATGCTTTGCAGATCTGAGGTTGACTGCAGGGTGATAACTTTCTGTGGGTTTGTCACTATGAACGCTACCTTTCACCTTTCATTTAATTCATTGTTAATGTAAAAATATTCTTTTGTGCAGCTTTAACTTTACAAATGTTGTTGTCATTGTGTGTCTGCACTAAACACTGAAATCGCCCTGACTCCATCATTTAATTCATACACTTACTACATACTTGCATACATACATAAACGTAGATACTTTCATACTTATCACTTGTTTTGTTTTTTGACAGGATTTAAATGCATTTATTTGATTAAAAAAAAAAAAAGTAAGCACTGCTCCGCCAAGGCTACGCACAACTTTCTGACTCTGTATACATAATGACAATCATGGGATACATGCAAAATAGTTTTCATAAAAATAAATTTTGTGGTTTAATGATAAAATAATGAAAATGTTCAAAAATGCAACATCCTACAATGTTAATAACCTAATGTCCTATTGTAACTTTCCATCAAATGTAATTTAAACCTGTTTACTATGTGAGATAGCCTAATGAGCTAAAAAACAGAGAAACAGACAGGATGGAAAACATACACTAAACTCCTTGGCAGTGTTAGTAACTTCAAGAACGAGTTCAGAATAGACAACACCTTGCGCTAAAGCTGCAGAATACCTCAGCCGAGCATTCAAAAACACAAAGGCAAAAAAAGTTTATGTTTGAGTTGTCTTTAAAGAAAATGTTCAATAAAAGCGAAAAATAGGGGACGTCTCCCTCAGTGAAAATGTCAAATGACTGAGAACAAGACTAGGTCAAAACCTAGTATATGGCTGGACCACCCCATACCTGATTGCTTCTCTCCTACTCTCCGTGCTCACATATGCAGTATTTTAATAGAGCTGAATTCACAATAAAGCTCTTCTCATTTACATGTTTTTCTGTTTCTGTTAGATTACATGTTAACCTGCAGTCACTTCCAAGCCATTTCCAAGCTGCAGCTCTGCATTGCTTTCATAAATGTGACGTTGTATGACAAAATCACCGTACACATAAGACAATGGCTGTGCTGTAATATTGGTTATATTTACTTGTAAAATGATCACTCAGACAGAACGTTTTAAGCACATTCATGTCTTTGTCGTGCAGTCGGTTGCATGAGATGCACAGAGATGTGTGCCTGCAGAGGGAAAGCCTGACCTTGCGCTCGCGGGGCGATACTTACAACTCATTTCTAGCTAAAGTAGCTAGATTTGATTCTTCAAGGGGCTGAAAAGGCGGTAAATCTAGCGACAAAGGCGCTAAGTAACATTGCCTGTAAAAGTGCCCCTGATGATGCAGTAGAAATTGTTTGCACCATTTCATTTTGAAAGAGCAACGGCAAGCTGACCATTAGTGTAACGTCAGTCATTAACATTTGGGTTTATAGGGCTGTCAAGTGAAGCAAAGACACTACAAAAAACTACAGAATTTCACAGACAAAGCACCTTAAAAAATGTGCAGCTTTATACTTTAGCTTCTTTCATGCACAGTTTGCAGAGGTATTGAGTGCTTCTCTTTATTTCAGTGTAAATAAATTCATTCAAAAGCTCTTCACTGTGCTCACAATAAATTGAGCACTGATCCCCTGTGAGTGCCATCTCTGCTGCTCTGTCACCTTTGGGTAAAATGGAGTAATATTTCTTCAACAACATGAAATAGGAAAGTGGTCAAAGTGTATTTCTGTAATTAACAGGTCCACTCAGTGTGAAGTGTAAGCCACTACTCAATCAATATACTGTGGAGTTTTTCCAGCTGCTTTAAGTTAGGTGTACTGGTTAATGTGCTGTCTTAAGAAATCAGCAATTCAGTACATCATGGCTTGTCTACGGCCTGAAAACCCTTTCTTTCACTCTACAGTGAGAAGAAGGAGAGGCTGCATTCACACGTGTCCAGATTACTAATATCTTTAGAGCATAAGTGCTCTAAAGATATCAGAGATAGAGATATTCAACCTGTCCCTCTGCTCCTCAAATTCTAATTACCTCTCCTCCTCTTCAGTTGACCCAAGTGCATCTCTGCAACCAGCTCGCCTTCCAAATGTTGAGTTTACAAGAAGTGTAAATGTGCTTGTGACAATTTTCCCGTTTTTTGGTACTATTACAAAAAATCTGCTAGGCCTGCACAGGAAGGTCAAAGAACAAGAACGGAGCAGTGTCCCTGCAGCTGGTTGGGATACAAGGTCCTGCGCAAGGACACTACAAGTCACAGAGACTTTATCCAACTGTCTCCAAACTCACAGTCTCATCTTTCACGTATTTCCAAAATCACGAGAGAGAGAAGGAAGCAAGTTTGAAAGTGCTGAGCTGACATGTTAATGTAATCACACATTTCACATCAATGCGCCTTGCTGAGATAATGATGAACAAGTATGCAAATAAACTAATTAAAATGTGGAGACAGAACAGGAAGCTGGAATTCAATTCAAGATGTTTTAAACATCACACCCCAAACTCCTGAGTGAGTTTATCTAGGTATTAATTTCTTCAACCAACCAAAGGTGACAAATGCTAAATAGTGAGACACCATGAGAATTAAAATTCATTCTTCACCTTTGACCTTTGAGAAAAAGTCTCAACTCAAGGTCCACTAACTAGCATTTTTTGGACCTTTTCCAAAAAATTTCCAAGACCACATTAAACTGAGCAAACTGAGAAAGCATCTGCTGAAAAACACCATAACATATGGTTGAAAGTAGAGCTGAAACGATTATTCTTCATTTGTCAAAATGTAACTGTAAATGCAAACTACTTCCAAAATCAAAAACACTATTAAATACATGATAATTAAGAAAGCGTATCTTTATACCAGGAATCCAATTTTAACAAATATCCTTCTTGGACTCACAACATTGTAACTTGACAACACGTCTCATAATACACTTTGGCAAATTTAGATTTATATCTTCTCATTATCTGCTTATGCAAAATAAGAAGAAATCACAAATCAGCAACTGGACCACCAGGACACCCCTAACACATTTTAATACCAGCTCAGTATCCGCTGCTTTCCATCCAATACTCCACTTTCACTTCATAAAAGCAGATTTGAAATGCCGATAATCAGAATCTGGGACTTCACTGAATGTAGACTGCAGCTGGTTTCTCTTATAGCCAGCAGGAAATGGGCAACAACTGATGAGGAAATACAATATTTCAGTATCGACCCTAAGACATGAGAATTCTAGATAAATTCGGTATCATAACAGTAAAGGAAAGATGCCATAGCTGTTGTTTAAACAGTAGTGGTGAATACTGCGGATTTTGTCGTCACAAGGAGTATGATCTATAACTTCTTAGGTCTTTGTACTTCATGGTAATGACAGAATCCTTCCCCGGTTTGATTTAATGCCTAATTCCATGCAGACATCAGGCACAAGCAGAGGACTTCATACAGCTGCCACAGTAATCACACTGAATATAAAAGGCAGAAAAGCTTCACTGTGGGTACTTCAAAGGACCTTTCAAAAATTAATTTCTGTCCATCTAAGATGGCAATTAGCTGTAAGTACAGTTGAAAGGAATAAAAGGTGACTTTTCCCCCATCCATTTAAGAGAGCAGTTTTGAAACAACACTCGAGAATAAATTCTTATCTAAAATGACATTCACATATCGTCCGTTTTCCTCGCCGACTGCAGACACCTTGACTGTTCAAAGAGTGAACTTTTCATAAATATATAAAATTGATTGTACAGGTTTGTCTTGGTGTCAGGGAACATTGCTGAAGCACCTTGTCCACAAAAGGAACCAATATCACATGATTTGTCAATGTCAAATATTATTATCTGCGCAAAAAATGGAGACAAGTTGCCCAAGGCTGTAATCTGTGATACATTAAGAGACAAACCTTTAAGTCTGAGGAATGGCTGACAACTTCACCTTCAAGACAATGTTAAGATGACCCCGGTAATTTTCTGGAGAGCCACTTTAATTTTCTGATCTTTGAAGATGGAACTCAAAGAAATTGCCCCCCCCCCAAAAAAAATTGACCCAATAGTTACAGTTACTGGTGCCTTGGATGAACTTTGACTTGTGATAATGGACACTTTTCTCCTGGGTGATCCAGATAACAAAAGCGCTTCTCTGTGTGTGCTGTTTTGGTGGAATTTTTGCTATATGCTCTTGTTGGAGCTTTTACTCCCAAATCAATGCTGTTTCCATGTACGACTGTTAGCTCTGGGCCAAAGCATGTGCTCCCAAGAAATTACAGCGTCAGTGACCACCACAAGTGTCCACAAGTTCTCCTACTCACTGAAAAGAAGTGTGTCAGGAGGTGCCACTTGAAGACCACTTGAGACAAGACTGTCTGTGTTGTCTCCAGGTTAGATAGAAATATCTATAAATAGCACAGTAATCTTGGCTAAGTTATCCAAGGTTACAGAAACAACACGTGAAGGCTGGTTCACAGCCAGCAATTGAGGAAGAGTGCTGGTTTCCCAGCGGCCAGGCTGAGCACAGTGCTGAATCCAAACACTGTATTTCTTGCCTTGTAAATGATAAAGGACCATTACCATTGAAAATCAACATCCCAGCAGACGGAATCAAGGCCCCTTTGCTTCACTTAATACATCAGGCCTCATTTTATGATATCTGTAGAGTGCTGCTAATTATGAGAAAGTAGAAATTAAATTTTAATCTTTCACTTCTTGTTGCTGAAGAAATATCCATACCAATCAACACCTGAAAACAACAGAAATATACAGGGTCTGGATTAGTGTGGGCTGAATTCAAGTCTTACCTTACAACAGAGGTAATGTTTTAAAATGTTTCACTCCCTCTAATCTATTTTACTTTTTTTTTTTTAAATCCTTGTCATCCACCTGTAAAGCATGGCATTGCACTAACCTGTATGAAAACTTCTATTCAAGTAAAGTTTAATTGATTATTATCTTTTTCAACAGCTTTTAACTGCCTCTCACTGTATTAGTAATTAGTAGTAACAGATCTGATCTACTCGGTCGTCACTGAGATGGTTCAGTTTCCATCACGTGACCTAAGTCACGTGGTCATATCATAACAGGTGTTACAATCCAGAAAATGCCAGTAAGTAGACCTTGAGTTAAGATTATTTTGTCAAAAGACAGGAGGGTTTCTACATGAAACTCTTGGTCTTGCTTCTCCTCCGGAAAAAGGGGTGGCTTGCTTGCTCTTCCTGCTTGTTAATCGTGATAAATCCATGATGTGTTTGTGGTGGTGCTGATTGATGGAATCCATTACATCTTTTATCACTAATCATCACATCGAAGTAGTTTGATCCATTTAGTCAATGTGAGATGAGATTTTAAAGGAATGCTGATATTATAAAATAGACGAGTATTTGGGCAGCTCGACAGAATAATGTTCGCCCTGCTTGCCCTGACTTTGCACTGCTGTACAAAAGGTAACTGGATTAGCAATGACAGTCGAAAGGAGGCACTGGACAGTTCTTGTCAATAAAGAATTACTCCTTCTCATTTATGCCTGGGTGTAAAGTTTGCATAGAGAACACAAGCTTGTTTTTCCGACTCACTCCCACGGCCATTAATTATAGTGGCTATAAACTGTTTCAGACCAATTAATATACTACTGGAGGGAGCTTGAGTGTTTTGATAGCTGTCTTTAAGACGTCTGCAAAAATAAACAGGAGGAGGAAGATATAATAACTGCAAGGGGTATCACAGCCCTTTAGTGCGCCTAGTCCTGTCTGCTGCTGTCTTTCCCCTCAGGGAGATTGGCAGTAAGTCCATCAGAGGGATGGCTTACACCTGTGCTAGCTGGATCATCAGCTATATAAGCTGGTGGAGGGAGTCAGTCTCTCTCACCCTCCCCGTGGTATTTGGTTTGTTTTTTTTGGTGGGTTTAGACTTGTGTGAAAGTAAACAAGCGGACGTGACTACATTTTCTTCAGTTCAATAAAGACAAGACGGAGACCATACTTTTTGGCAACAAGGAGGAGAGACATAAAGTTAATTTTCATCTTGATTCCAGGCTATAAATACTAAAGGTTGAGTTAGAAGTCTTGATGTTTTAATGGATCTCAGCTTCCAAGCCACACTAAGGCACTAAGGCAATAACTAAAAAAAATACTTTTATCATCTAAAAATAGAGCAAGAATTGTAGATCTCATGTCCATATAAAATTTGGAGATACTTATTGATGCCTTCATCTTTGGCATGATGAACTATTTCAAAGGTCGCTTGTGTGTTCTCCCCAAAATGACTATTACACAACTGCATCACAATCAGAATGCTGCTAGTAGAGTTACATCCCTAACCAACCCTGTCTCCTAAAAATTATATTTATACAATACTAAATAATTTGCATGGATTATGTCCAATGGCAAAGTGTTTTCCAATCCAAGGTCTTGTACTGCACAGGTGATGGCAAGGATAAATTATGGATGTACAGGGTGCAGGACTTTGATGCTGGAGGCTAGAGGTGGGTCCTCCATCAATAGTGTTATTGGTTAAAGAAAAGCAAAAAACTTTAATATTTACCAAGACAATAATCTTTCTTTAACCTTAAGCAAGTGCTTTGAATTACCTAAACATAACCATAAAACTGCAAACCATATTTTAGCTGCCATGAGCAGGGAAAACGAGTAAAATCAAAGATTTTCCAGTACATTGAGCATGAATGTTTCAATTATATCATTCAGATAAAAATTTCTCAAAATATACAGACAGGTGACAAAATAAAGGAAAAACCTGAATAAATGAGTGGAGAAACATAACAATTGCAATTAAGTAATTGCTTAATTCTCTGTGACGTGTATAAACATTGATTCTGATTTTGTATCAAGATTTCAAGAGGAAAAGATCTAAATGACTTTCAAAGAGGGTTCATTGTTGGGGCATGGATGGCAGGAGCTTCAGTCACAAAGACTCCTCGACTGTCTACTGTGTCACATGGCACAGTGACTTAAGTGACATCCGCATTTAGATCTAAGGGAAATACGTCAGTAAATAGGGTCAGAGACTGTGGTTCACAGAGCACATTTGATGACAGGGATGCTCGAGCATTAGTGTGATATGTAAGGAAAAACAAAAGAGCAACTCTTCCTCAGGTGACTGAGAATGTCAATGCAGAATGTGATCAGACTGTGTCAGCAACAACAGTCAGTCGACAGTTACAGAGAGAGGGATATTCTAGTAGGGTTGCAGTGCATAAACCCTTCATTACAAAGATGAATGCACATTTGAGAGTTCAGTGGTGCAAAAACCGCAGGCGCTGGTCTACAGAGATGTGGAAAAAAGTGATATGGTCAGATGAGTCATCCTTCACCATACTGTCAATATGTGGGTAAGTGCATGTGTGGCTTACACCAAGAGAACAATAAAGGCCTGATGCTTAACCCCTACAGTGAGTGTATCCGGTGGTTCTGTTGCACTGTTGGGGGGCATTTTGCTGGCATGGTTAGGGGCCACTCGTCCCCTCAGAGGGAAGGGTCACTGCAAATCAATACAAAGTTGTTGTGAGTGATCACCTTTATGCCCACATCCATCGGGCAAGAGGGTTCACTGAATTATTGATGAGTATGAAAATGATGTAAATCATATGCTATTACCTTTGCAGTCACTAGATCTCAACTGAATTGAAAACCATTGGGAGATTTTTGACCGACATGTAACACAGCGCTCTCCACCACCATAATCAAATCATCAAATGAGGGAATCATTGAAGAGACTTATAGAATCAATGTCAAGGAGCACTGAAGTTTTCCAGACGGCACATGGTGGCCTAACACCTTACTAAGACACTTTATGCTGGTTTTTCCTTTGTCACCAGTCTGTATTTAATTCTGCAAATCCGTAGCGTTCACATACTTTTTAGGAGACCGTATTAATTTCTTTGACCACCCAAGAGCCAGATGAACTGAGTCCATTAGCCCCATTCTATGATATAGAATGGAAAGTACAGAGTTCTTGCCATTTTATAAATCATGTAATGCCCTAAAAACAATATTAACACATTTCTGATATGCCTTTATACAAACCCAGTAGGGTCCCTATAGGACTCCAGGAAGCAGTCAGCTGATAAAGCCAATACTCAGAGCCAGAGAGTGAAGTTGAATTTAGCTTCTACTCTATGCTTCACTCAGTCCTAATTGTACCTGAGCCCTTAAATGTAAATTAAAAACTCTTGTTTTTTTGTACCTTTGATTCATTTTCTCCACAGCACTTTTATTTCCTATATCAAATTTGTGACTATTTATTACTATTTATTACTTATAACATTTATTCTTTTTCATTATTTCTTGTCAGCTTCAATTTTTATATGATCTCATTTCAACTTCTTTCCATATATGTTACTGCCCTTTTCAAATGTTCTTTTCTTCATTGTTTGAATGTTTGATGTTCCTTATTTACATATACGTTTAATAAACCTTCGAAAACTCATGTGTGGTTCGTCATGTGTCCTCTGAGACGGGCTGTGACCGTGATATGGTATGTGACCAATATATTGAAACCAATTACCTCCTTTCTGTATATCTGACAGGGAACTTTAAAATGAGGCAAAATGAGCAGATAAATCGGCTCTGGAATCAATGGCATTAAAGAATGTTTCCCTATTTTATCTAATCGTTTAGTGTGGCTGCCATCGGGCTGCAGGCTTGAGTTAACTAATCAGGCTATATTCGGCCTGTAATGGCTGTGTGTAAAGCATGAGGAATTCAATTAAATTGGGCAAGTAAACATTCATTTAGCTACAACCTGTGACATTAATCCCTGGAAACACCCTGCTGAGCCGTACGACCCTTATTCCCCTGGGATTAACCAAATCAGTCTTTTTTATGATTAACCAAGCAGGACAGAAGCAAGCACAGCAAGGGTTATTTTCTTCTGAAACATTTCATACATTATAGCAATTTTAATTAATCAATAGTTTCTGAAACCTGCTTTATAGATGATATAAATTACCCGGAACAGAGACAACTGGCCATTGTTCTGGAGAAATAAGCGCCAGTGCTTGACCTCTCCTTTCCTGCTGTACTGTGGCTTGGCTATTACCTCCATTTGTTTAAAGCTTCTTCTGGCTTTCAACTCTCTCTGCGATGTGTACAGAACCTGTCTGTAAAGCAAAGTCAACTGTAAACTGTGAAGACCAACTTTTCATTTCCGCTGTGCAGAGGTGTTGGCTCCATGTCTTCACATCTTGGCAGCTGCTACAGGGCTGTATGATTTTCTTTTTGGGAGGAGAGGCTTACACAAACTACCAGTTGCCATTGCGTTGCGTGCATGTTTATTCTCACAGCAGATAAGGCCTTTTTAGAAGACAGTGAAGTGAGAAGCTTCCATTATCCTTTTCAGCTGCCTCCTTAACAAGCTCTCCTGTGTGCCTCAGAGCTATCTGCCACGCATCTGCACTGTTCATCCACCAAGTGCTCCCTACAGACACAGTCCCCGCAACCTGCCCCCGCCCACCCTCAGCTGCATTGCCTGTGTATCTATGAAAAACATACTGAAACACATTGATTGCTTGTTGATATATCTGAAGACACGCATTAAAAGGATTTGTCCTCACAAGGCTCCATGTTTGACATTTCTTCTGGTCAATTTAGTGATCTTTTTGGTTGTAACAGCATTATGAAATGTCAGTCAGTGCACTGACACAAAAGTGTTTCAAGAATCTCTTTGTGCCCTGATTCAATTAATAGAGGCTGGCAGCAGGTGGCAATGTTTATTTAGTAAGAGATACAGTATTGGATAAAAGTGCTATTGTGTTTGATAGTGAATGGAAAGATTCTTTAATGACTAACTAATTTAAAAAATAAACTCAGTAGCGACTTTTTAGGGAAACCTGTGAAATTTAATTCAATCCAATACCACAACTCAGCCGTAAATTCTACTTTTACAAATAATGTTCAGTTTTGATTGACACTGTCAGGGAGGTATTAATTTAACTATAGGTTTATTATTGAGGTTGTAGGTTGCAACGGTGTTGAACTGAGCTGCTTTATATCGAGAGTTGTTTCTAATGTGTTGCCCCAGCCATTTACAACCACGAGGGGAAAAGGATTTTAGAAACACATTTTCAATATAATGCAGGTCAGTACAAGGAGACCACTAACTACAGCCTCAGTAATAAGCATACAGTTGACACGTTACAGAAAGTTTTAACAAAAACTGGCCATTTTAAGCTTTATAAAAAAGGCAAAAATATGTGGCAGAGCTGTTGTACTGGATTGCATTGGATTGAATTGTATATGTGTACCTAATAAAGTGGCCAGGGGGTGTACTTGTTATTTTGCATTTAAAAATATAATTTCAGTGCGATGTGGTATGGATAACCTTTACTTTTTGTTACACACTGGACTAAACTGTACATTAAGGATACAGATGGAAGATCAAGAATAACACACACCTACTGTAACTCCGCTGTATTACATACTAACAGCTTACAAGTGCATTTAGACCTAGAAAACAAGAGACTAATAAACTGATGAATATTGTGCTGGTAAATCCTACCAACAATGTGTGAATGCAAGAGGACATGCACACACACACAGAAAACGTGCGTATTCCATCATCCAGCAACCACTGAGCCACAAATCATTCTGTTAGCGTAGACATACAAGCTATTTATCTATCCCGGTCCAGATCTGCCCCTGTCATCAGAGGCCAGCCTCCAGATTAGGTCTCGACAAAGACTCGCAAAGTCTGTTCTGTGAAATTTGATTTCTTTTCATTCTCATAGATGTCACATTCATTTGCTTTCATTTCAAAATGACTCAAGCCACCAAATTCAAAACAAAGTATATTTATATGATTGCACAGCTGAACATTAATAAATGATGGCTGTCATTCATCTTCAGGGCTTGTTCTGAGACATCTGGGAAAGCTTATTTATCTAACTTTATCCCTGTGTAAAATATATTTGTGCCTAAGGGCAAAAAACTAAATAAGTGCCTATAAGTAGTTATACTACTGGTTGCGCAAGGGGGCTCATACATTTCTGACACCTGAGAATTTCAATTTAATTTAAGTTCACTCTTGTGAGAGATTATAGTGGGTCTGGGAGCCTGTGAGAGGCGCTGGTACATGGCAGTGGAAGGTGACTTGGCTTTCCACCTATTACTCTCAAGCCTCCATGACCAACAGCATATAGGAAGGCACACAAGTCTGTCCACCCATGATAAATGCTCTTAGTGCAAATCTGTGGGTGAGGGAAAAGCTGGTGCCATGTGCTGCCATTTGTCCTTATGAACACTGTCTATAATTCAAGAACGGTAATTTTCTCTGACTCTGATCACCCCTATTGAACAGTGAAGGAAGGGAAAGAGAGGTCTAGATTAGGTATGTTAGCTACATCACTTCAAATCTTAATCAATTTACTGGTGTAATCAGGACAATTATGTACATAATCACTGGTGTTTATACAGTATAGACTCCTTTCTACATAAAACAGATGTTCAATCAGAAATCAGAATTTATAGAAAGCCTATTATTTTCAGTGATCAATTGGTCTTTAAATCTCTTTGTGCCCTCACACTGATTATGCGGTGTGCGTGCAGCCATGTGTCATCAGGGTGTGAGAAGAGAAACACAGGATTAGATCTATTTCAGCACAGACTGGTCCAATGATGGGCATGTTCTGATGGATGGGAGGAGATGGCTTTGGTTTCAGGGCTACAGCTTTTTAATTTGTGAAGGATCATTAGCTGGAGAAGGCCCCTGCTTGTAGCTCTGGGGGGGGTGGGGAATCAAATAGATGCAGCACAAAGAGAAGCCTCTTCATCCATCCAGATGCTGCCGTAGCTCTCACAGCTGGTTAAAGAGGATATTATTCATCCATTACAATGCAATGTGAACTGTAGACGTTAAGCTGCACGTGGTGGGTCTTGGCATGAAAACTACCTTTCAGTGTGAATTATGTGGCTTTTGAAATACACAGGAATACCATGTGAGCTTGAGTCGAGCACTATATATCCAGGACTTGTCATCCAATCCCCCTCCTACACACACAGCAATGTGTGGGCATGGAGTGTCAGGCTAGGGTCTCACTTACTGCCGCAGTCACTATGTAAAGTAGATTCATATATGCAAACAGTGTACACAACTGATTCAGACTGCACACAGGGTAAAAATAGACATTTGAGACTTTCCTACTTTCCCTCACTGACACGACTACAGTACAGATTTTGGCTTCATCTTCAGGTTCATTTCCAAATAAAATATCATTTCACAACTAGAATTTACCTGAAATACAGCACTCTGTATGTTCGGACACGATACCATAGGGCTAATGATAATGGTCAGTATATTTTCTGTGATTTTGCTGATCCACTGCTCTGCCCGCCTCAGAGAAAAACCTCACACTTAGACACTGATACTATAATTTGCCAAGGTGCTGTTTTCTATGGTTAAGTAGGGGTTAAATAAGCATTTTCCTTATGCCTCCTGTGTTTCGACGAATAAATGCTCTGCAGCAGTGGATATTTTTTTTTAATTCTCGAGCCCACTCATGTGGTGCCTTTTGATTTACCCCCAAATCAATAGAAAGGAAACAATACAATTAAGCGCCTGAGGCAAACCACTCATTCACGTTGAACACGTGTCTACATCGTGATTGCTCCAGGACAATGAGTATAAGCATAGTATATCCAAAATTTTCCTGTTTTCTTTTTTTTTTTTAAGAAAAATTGACACTAAAAAAGGAATAGATGAAAAGGCTCAAAATATTTCAAGTGCTTAATTTAATAATATACACAATATACATCAAGTAAATCAAAAGATATCTGATGTTCAAAACTGAGCATTTAAGTATTGAAAAAAGACAAAAGACACAATTTACAATTAGTTTAACAAAGAAATCTCTTCAATTATCTATGCTTATCACTTCTGTTACATCTTCAGTAGTATTAGCAATTTTTACTTTCAAGAAAGAAAAAAATCATTTTACTAGAAAATAGTAATAGTCCGATTTTTAAAGCAGTGGATCTCTCATCAAACAGAACTGAAAGCTGATGCTCTTCTGTGTTTTTTCAGTTTTTTCTGTTCTAAACAGATGCAATAGATATTTGTGCATGACTGAAATCATTCACTGTGTACATCTCTTCTAAAGGACAGGGCAATGAGGCAGTGAGCTAATTTGCATGAAGCATTTCTCGTTATTAATCGTAAGGGAGGTATGCACCCATGTCATGTAGTTTTGCCATCCTGCCATCACTTTAGAGTCTCGTTATAAAACCCAGCGGGCTATTTATAGAAAAATGTTGATGAGCAGGTTGTGTGATTAAAAGCAGCGTAATGCACAGGCCCTTGGAGAAGATTCACTACAGCTGTTTCCAAAGGATTTTCTCTGCAAAGGGGAAAAGAAGGGTTTTGCTGTGTCAGACAAATTAGATGTAAATTGAAAATATGATTGCAAGGAATAAGGGTACTAAAGTGAAAAAGTGCATAGATGAGTGATAATCTTTGGAGGTTTTTGCCCCCATGACCACTTTTTACAGCATGAGGAGGCTACATACGATGATAAGTACTGAAAGTATAAAGAGAGTGTGCCTAAACGGGGCGTGGAGATGTTTTTAAATGAGATAGAATTTACCCCCCCCTCGATTTTATTATATTTCTTTTTCTCTGCATTCACTGATTGAAGGTTAGTAATAAAAGCACAACATATGACACATCAGTTGTTGGTGGCCCACCCAGCCTCAGAGGGCTGAGGTTCAGTCTCATGATATGTTAAATATGTTCACACGCTCAACACTGTAACAAACTGAGAAGCTTTGTAAATATAAAAATATTAACAGTTTTAAGTCTTTTCTGGAATTTTTCGGTCAGTGACCTATTATATCTTATAACAAGGTCAATTAGATATTCATGAAGAAGAATGTTCCCCCTTGTTTATAAAACTTCCATCACTAAGTGATTATGCAAAATTTGTGATTCATTCAATCGACACCAGAATTTACATTGCTCTTTTTCTTTGCCATAAACTGTCAGTTCTCGCCTCATCATTTTGTAAACTTATGAAATTGATGCTTTTATCTCTCATTCCTCCAGCATCCAATCTTGTCACCATTAGCTTAATTTCTGTTAGCACTATGATCATGCCCACCTGGATATGGATGGATTGTATCTTGTTGGTACATAACTAGTCACAACTGTGTGACTGCCTGACTCTAACAGTACAAAGTCTCACAAGACCAACAGTCAACTTCTGGTTGTTAATTAAATATCCAGCACAAGGTATCCTTCTGTTCAGTGAACCCCGGGTTGCTGCTACAGAATGTGTGTATTGTTAGAGAAATGGTGGGCATACAGATGACCAGCACCATATCAGAGGATCACTATGCAGTTAACCATCCTCCCACTTGGCTATGCAAAGGAGCATGGAAAATTTGCATTTACTTGTGTTGCATACAGATCTCACCTCATTCGCCTGTCTGAAATCTGACTTGTGAAATGCCATGACTCCTCATTGTTCCATCAATGGCAGACAGTTGGCACAAAACTTGAAATGTAGGAAGCACTGACGTATTTGATGTGCCACAATACACTGCTTAGCAAATGAAAACAATGGATGAAAAGGAAATTAAAGCTGGTAACATTCATGTTGTTTTTTTTTTTAAATTAATAGATCATTAAAGAGCAACTTAACAACCCCTTTGAGGTTAAACACATCCTTTACCCTTAGAAAACAAATCAAGTTCAGAGCGCTGCCAACCCCCACTCCAAACAACTACTGTCTCCTTCATCTCTTTTCAAAGTAAAACCCCCAACAAAAGTTATGTATGTAACTACAGTTCTATGACTCCTGGATGACAGCTAGAGATGGTATGTAACACCTGTATTTACACCATCTGTTGCAGTGATGTAAAATAAAACAGAACTCTACACACCACCATAGATTTCAGTTTTTATATGCACTGAAAGGGTGCAGCTTAAGTTTGGTTGAGACTGGAGTTAAAAAGGCAAAAGGCAATGAATTGCCATTGCAATTAACTACTAACCATAGTCTAGGCCCAGAATCAGTTCATGGTATATTAAAGCGACTGAACATATAATTTACTCAATAAGTAGATTCATCCATTAACATATACCCATCTATGTGGTGGAGTATCATAAAACACAGAAATCAGTAGACTGGTTCTGTGCCTTTTTTTAAAAAAAATTTAAGTTCAAGTTCATGGTCATATCCATATGCATTAGAAGCAGTGCACGGCAAAAAATAATTATTATGTATAACACTTGACTCTTTCTCTACAGATCATTCCTAAACTCTACTCATTAATCCATATCGTTAAAATTATTACTAAAATTTGGAGCATCCTGACATATTAGTATACCATCACATATGATTTTTGTTTTAAAAATAGTGAGCAATCTCAATCTTGTGTTCTTTTTGTTCTTTTGTTTATTCCACAAAATTTATATAGAGATGGATATGGACATGGATATCCTGCTACGAAAGCCTACTGTTGTGCCTACTGCTGTCCACTTAAGCGCAGATTTTCACCTGACCGTGTTCTGGGAAGTACTGTGTGCCTGGATAATGACTGCCTGTCATCATAGAACTCTGCCCCACTCTGCCAACTGATGCAGGGACATTTGGCTGCTTTGTCTCCCCCTTCTTTGACTGTTACATCTCTTCATGCTCTTTTACGGGGGTGGTGTTTATGGGCTTTAGAAGGTTTGATATTGCCACAGTATTGTACAAACTCTACCAACATATCACATTTTGCGTCATAACCCTTCAGTGAAGTATTTTTGAAATGATGCTTCACTTTCTTTCTCCCATTTTCTTCTGTCTTGCTGTATCCGTCTGTGTGTTTCTCAAAAGGACTGTGATCATTTCCTTTACCGTCAATGCCGTCTAGAGGAAAAATTTCATTACAACAGCCAACAATAAAGGATTAGTTTAAGGAAGACCCAAGGAGGATGTAAAGTTGTGCTGCAAATCCAACTTGATACAGCTGATTACGTTTTATGTAAATCACCAAGGACCAATTGATAATCTCTAATAAATCCTCTGTAGAGCACCTTAGCTGCCAGTTGTAATTTTGTTTAAATTTTCCATTGCATATAAGCGATAAGACAGACTCTTCATATTACAAACCAACAAAAACAGGAGGAAAATACATGTATGTTCAAATAAGGCATTATTGAGGCCGGAATAAAAATGTGTATTTTCTGTCATCAGAAAAACCATCTTTGAGCTTTCTCTTAATAATGAGGCCCAGAGCGGCTTCTGTATGCTCAGGTTTCATCCCAATACAACTGCAATAATTTGGCCTTTGCATAGCTAAGAGACACAAATTGAATACATATCAGTACATACCTATTTATGTATATAGTCAGGAAAATACTGTGGAAGGCATTGCTGTTATTTAAACCTCATTACAGTCATTATTTGAGCACCACCAGTGAAATTGTTTTTTGAGCCCTTCCTAATTATGAGGCTAGTCTCGTCTTTTCTTGCCGACTCTCACCATTCACGATTGAAGGTTCAGCAAAGAATGGAAGCACATTTTCTTATACAACCTAACATGATGCATCCATTTGTTCCCTTGTATTGAGGGGAGAGCAGTGGTTTAATCAGGTCTGGTGTAATTAAATGTTGAAATTTAACATTTAGAGTCATGCAAAAAAAAAAGTATTTAATTTGTCATTCCTTTGGCTCGAACAGAATGAGTTGAGGATTGAGGTGTGCCTACAGAAAAGAAAAAGTCCTGCTTCAGTGGAGCAGAAATCTTAAACCAGGAAGTTTTCTTCTTCAATCTTTGCTGCAGACACACATTTCTGTAATTTTCCATTGCGACACGCACTCTGATTAAAATGCAAAGCTTCACACAAGTCAATTCATGTACATAACAACTTAATACATGTGCATTAGAAACAAGTGATCAGTATTGACTTGACCATACCTGAGGTCTACTAATTTGGAGCTAATCTCTGTGGAGTTAAAAAGTAATATAATATATGTAATGCTATATGATGACCAAACGTGTGTTTTGGATTTTACTTGCATTTCTAAGAATTGTTTCAAAGGATCAGAGAAATTAAAAAGTAATGGATATCTACACTTGAATTTGGAAATTTTGATAAATAAGATAAAGAACCAAATTGGTGCAGGACTAACAGCCACAATGTGCTGAAATAATTAGTAAATAAAATGATTTATAGTTTTATCACTTTCTATTATGATTATTAAGGATGCAACATGAGTTTTGGCCAAATGGGGGCAGCAGAACAAGCTGTAAACAAAACACTGAAATTTTACTACCCTATGAAGTTGATATAGCTAATAGGGGATTATTTACACACCCTGCAGACACAGAAATATCCAAATGTAACTCCAGTATTCACTCTCTTTAATTCTGTTTTGGTCTCCACCAACTCCTGAGGGAAATATCTGTAGCAGCTAAATGGTTCCGTATGTTCACCAGCTAGTTTGTAACTGTGACTATTTTGTCATTTGGTGCTGAGCAGGTAACAGAGTTGGTTTATCTGTGTTTTTTGCCACAAACAGCTGCCTGCTGTGGTTTGAGACGAGGGTGATAGGAGCAGTGAAACTGAACCAAAACATTAAAGTTCTAGGCAGCAAACCCAAAATAATGAGCTAAAAGATATGAAAACACTCCATAGAGCTGAGAACTGCAGTCTCTCCCCAATCCTCTGTAAATTTCTCACTACAAGCAACTCCTTTCACATTACTTAGTCGTTTGATCCATTGTAAATTTAAAAAACAGTGATTAGCACAACTTTGAAGTCATTTTATCAAGAAAAATCACCACACACTGAGTGCTTACAGCCTCTAAAATGTGAGGATTTGCTGCTTTTGTTTTATATAATTTAAAATTTAAGTTGGACTGGCAAAACAACCCATTTTAAGACCATGGGTTATAAGCAACATTTTATTGATTCCTTAACTGTAAATACTTGAGAGATGAGTTACAGGGCTTATCTGTAATGTAGTATATTTTAGCTGTCTTGGTAACGTGTGACTGAAAATTAAAACAAACAAAAAATAAACAAATAAAAAACACACTTTTGAACACAAAAGATGAAACAATTCACAATCCCTGAGGACAGCATCACACAGTGGAGCCTTGGTTTACCCCTCAGAAGATAATTATCCTATGTGATACACATGGGCTGCAGTCAACAGTCCAATGAAGATTGTACTAACATGAGGAAAATCACTTGTCAAACCATAAAAACATATGACTAACCAGCTCTTTTAAGAGGCAGTCCACAGAGAGCAGATTCACGGACAATCTACTTGTTTTCTGGGCTGATGAGTGCTGAATCATTGAGTGTGCTGTGTATAAGGTAGTCTCTAGTGCTGTTGAACAGAAGTCGGTTGATCAGGTGTCTGAGTTTAATTATGCGGAGAGAAAAAAATATCAGTGAGGAGGAGGATGACTCAATGCACCTTCCAGAGTAATGAAGCTGATGCAAAAATACAGGTTTTGACATGCAAATGAAGATGATCGTGAACATTATGTACGATTATAAATTGTTTTTTCTTACTGTGCCATTATGGATTCTCCACCTTTTTTAGAAGCAAACAAAATATCCTTCATGCTCTACAGTCAGACATCTCAGCCTGAAGCTCCATCTTCTTTCTTGCACTGCACTGTTACATGTAATGAAGTAGAATGGACAGAATTTTATTAAACTACGTCCTTTGCCGTGTTTTCAGTTAACTTGTTGTCTTTCAGTTTAAGTTGAGCGGCACGTCTTGTAACGTCAGCATCTACAGGGCAACAGACTCAGTTCATCCATTAGGAGCACCAGTGCACCTTACTAAAGCAGACTGATGCTGGATTTGTAAGGCCTAAACCAACATTGACATTTGAGAGCTTTTTTCCCCAAACACATGACCAATACAGAAGTTTATGTTACAACACATGCTTATAGTTACATACTGTATCTGCTCCTTACCTCAAAGTTTAAAAGCATCACTTCAAACCAGTTAATCAGCTTTCAGCATATTGAAAACTTATTTCGTCTTGTGTTTCTGACAAATGCTTTACTATCTAGAAACTAGAAAGTAGAGCTCAGACCTCTGCCGAGGCCACTGTCAAACAACATAAGCAAGCTTTGCACCAAACTTAGTGGAGGGACGGTGCATGGGTCAGGGAAGAACCCATTAAAGTTTGGATCTGGTTAAAAGGGCAGATCCAGGACTTTATCATCAATTTTCTTAACATTGCGAGACATTTTCGTCAAATTCTCAGGAAACAATGAATGGATCTTGATGTAAAAGAAAAAATAATTAAAAAAAAAAAAATCAGACACACTTATTGTGTTCAGATCTATGACGTTGTAGAATTTGGTGAGGATCCAGATAATAATCCAGATCTGGTGGAAGAAAATGCTGAATCCGCATTATACACAGAGTTGCCATGTTTTATGAAGAATAAATAAGTTATATAATCAGACTTCCTACCTACTTCCTTTTTCATTTTATTTTTCTATTACCAGAGCTAGATAGACATGCGGGATTGTTTAGCCTTGGCGGGGGTATGCGCTGTACTGAGTGCCATTTTAGTTTGTTTCTAACTCCTCCTTTTACAAGTGTGCAGCCGTCACCTTCCATTTGTTGCATTGCAGGAAATGTTTATGGAATTTTGTTTTTTTACTTGTCTCTATCTCACTGCACTGATGAACAAACAATCAATTAAAGGAGGGGGCTGGTTGAATGTCCGCAGACACATAGTATTTTAAGATTAAAAAAAACAAAACAAAGAGTAACATTATGTTTTAAGATTTTTCATACAAAAGGAAAATAATATTTGTACAAATCTATAGTTTTATAAATTAAAAATATGTTAACCATAACTTCAATTTCTACTTCAACAAATAAAAAAGCACCAATAATACAAAAAAAACTGAAGATTACAAAGTATCAAAATATTGAAACTAGGGTAAATAGGTGCAAATAGTTGAGTGCAAAACAGAAAGTTGCACGCATCTAAAACTCACCTTCATGTGTTAAAGAAGGCGGCAGTTTTCCTCCTGAATGATTTGGGTTGTTTTGAGTTAATTTTTTTTTCCAGAGCTTCAGATCTGGCACCAGTTAAAACAGAGTCAGAAACAGCCAGGGAGCAGTTCTGAACTTCAGCAAGACATGGTCAGAATTATCATATATATTTTACACTGTAAAAATTAGGAAAACAATTAGAAACATTAGTTTTAAACAATCAAATCCAATTGTTGACTTTTGAAATTGTACTTTCAACTTAAAAAGTCCTAATTTCAGTCAAATCCATTTCATAGTACTGTCTCTAAAGTAGATGCAAAATCCAACTGAATAACAGGAGTCCAATCCCCTTATCTTCCATATTAAACAGGAAGAAATCTGAGCTATAAAACTGTTTTCTTTACCACAAGGATGGAAGAGTTTTTATCAGCTACACTAACATTCACTGCTGAATGCCGTAACGAGGAACAAGCAGATTCTGTAATGTCATGCAGATGTGTAGTGCATGAAAAGGTGCCCTAACAGTACCCGCGATGATTTTCTAGTGATTTGAGTACATTTACTGGTTAGAACTGATAGTCCTGCTATGGCATAAAGCTCATTTGAATGCAAATTCAAACAAACATTGGCCAAGTCTTCAAAGTCGGCCTCATGTAACGCCAAAAGGAGCAGTTCCACATTGCATAAAAGATTAGACTCTTGTTTTTCCAGGATATTCATGGTCACAAAAGTGACAAGAGCTGTCACCGTGAGTATCAACTGAAAGTTATTATAAGTCAATGAGCTCCTGAATTGAAGAATTTTCAAGCATCCTGACAGAAAATAACTTTTCCGCCTGTGAATTTTAAGTTAGATCCCTCATTTTGCAGTATTACTGGAAAAAAAATATTTCTTATGAGCATATGCTACTAAAAGGTAGAAACATGAGAAACAGCTCAGGAGCAGCTTTTTTCTTTAACATATTGTATGCTTTAAAGTTGTATTCCTGCAAAAGATGACCTGCCAGGGGCCACTGTGCATCCATTGATACATAGACTCAGGTTATGGTCCAGTAGCAAGCAAAGGGTTAGGGTGACTGTTTCCGCTTAAAATAAGTAATGTGTCTACTGTAGCAGATGTCAGTAAGGAATGAAATGAGCCATCCCTACGGAGGTGTCTCTACAGCAGTGAAAAGCAGGTAGCTCTATTTCTCACTGCACAACACCAGCCTGCTTATAGTGGCTCCACAGTGAGCGTGCAGCTGGTCTGCACAAACCTGTACATATTAACAAAGCTGGTTTGGTGTTCATTATTGTCAAATAAAAACAATAATCATACCCATAGGATTGGTTGTTTTATCAAATCTGAATCCATATCAAATCTCTAATCCACTTATGGAATCACTTAAAATCTTTTTGTTTTTTTATCCCTCAACACTTGCAAATGCCTGAAGTTATAAATAATTAAAATTCAAATACAATCACCTTTTATTTAATCAAAAGACAGAAACACAGTAGCTTTTATTGGTAGCCTAATAAATTTTCACAACCTGTAGCTACAACCTAAAAATAAGATAAATAGCATTGGATATCAGAGTTTATCAAGGTTAAAGTTTTAAATTCCTGTTACTGGACTACACACTATTGAGCAGAAAGGTCTTTTCTAGATGTCTATTTGATCTTGCTGTAGGAATCAGTTTGTTAAGGAACTGATTCCATCAACACTTAATTCACTAGTATGTTTCATTTTAACAGTGGATTCCTATGCTAACTTTAGTCCCCCCCAAATTGATCATCTTGTTGATAGTGCTGCAGGCTAAATGAGAATGACACTCGACTGTATTGCCCCTCTAAAAAATATAATTTAAAAAAAAGGAGGTTAGCTCCATGGTCTAACTCCCAAACCCGCATATTTAAAGCAAATTACGCAAAAAACTTGAAAGGCTATAGCGTTCTACCAACCTGGAAGAATCCAACTTAGCCTGGCATGATAGTCTTAAAACATATAGGAAGGCCCTCTGTCATGCCAGAGCAGCCTATTACTCATCTTTAATAGAGGAAAATAAAAACAATCCTGGGTTTATTTTCAGCACTGCAGCCAGGCTGACAGAGAGTCGTATTCCCATATCTCTCAGTAGTGACAATTTCAGCTTCTTTAATGATAATATTCTAACTATTAGAGACCAAAATTCACCACCTCCTGCCCTCAACTGGCACCGATTTATTTTCAAACATAGGAACCTTGGAAGCAGCTGTAAAACTTGATATATACTTAGACGGTTTTTCTCCCATTGACCTCTGACAACTAAGTTCAACAATGTCTTCATCTAAACCATTAACCTGTCTCTTAGACCCCATCCCAACTAGGCTGCTTAAGGAAGATTCACCCTCAGTTAGCACCTCTTTATTAGATATAATCAATCTGTGTTTATTAAAAGGCTATGTACTGCAGTCCTTTAAAATAGCTGTAGTTAAACCTCTTCTTAAAAAGCCTACTCTTGATCCAGATGTTTTAACCAACTATAAATCCATATCTAACCTTCCCTTTCTCTCTAAGATCCCTGAGAAAGCTGTTGCCAACCAGTTGTGTGATTTTTACATAATAATAGTTTACTTGAGGATTTTCAGTCAGGATTTAGAGTGCATCATAGCATGGGGACAGCACTGGTGAAAGTTATGCATGACCATCTAATTGTATCGGACAAAGGAATTGCTAGATCTTCCTGCTGCATTTGATACCATTGACCATGATATCCTATTACAGAGACTGGAACATTTAATTGGCATTAAAGCTCTACGCTGGTTTAAGTGCTATTTATCAGATCGATTTCAGTTTGTGCTCGTTAACGATAAATCCTCCATATACTCAAAAGCTCCACAAGGTTCTGTGCTTGAACCAGTTCTATTCACCTTATATATGCTTCTTTTAGGCAATATTATTAGGAAGCACTCCATAAACTTCCATTGTTATGCAGATGATACCCAAATGTACTTGTTGATGAAGCCCGATGAAACCAATCAGTTAGCTAAACTTCAAGCTTGCCTCAAGGACAAAGACATGGATGACGAGCAACTTTCTGCTGTTAAACTTAGACAAAACTGAAGTTATTTTACTTGACCCCCAACACCTCAGAACATTATCACATACCACATTATCACATACCACATACCACCATTATCACATACCACATTATCTAATGCTATAGTTACTCTAGATGGCATTGCCCTGGCCTCAAGCACCACTGTTAGGAATCTCGGAGTTCTCTTTGATCAGGATATGTCCTTTAACTCCCACATAAAACAAACTTCAAGGACTGCCTTTTTTCACCTATGTAACATTGCAAAAATCAGGCACATCCTGTCTCAAAAAGATGCAGTTAAACTAGTCCATGCCTTTGTTACTTCTAGCCTGGATTACTGCAACTCCTTTTTTATCAGGCTGTCCCAACAAATCTTTAAATACTCTCCAGCTCATCCAGAATGCTGCATCGTGTGTACTGACAGGAAGTAGGAAAATAGATCATATTTCTCCTGTGTTAGCTTCACTGCATTGGCTCCCTGTAAAATCCAGAATAGAATTTAAAATCCTCCTCACCTACAAAGCCCTTAATGGTCAAGCACCATCATATCTTAGTGAGCTCATAATACCCTATTACCTTAGTAAAACACTGCGCTCCAAGAACGCAGGCTTATTTGTGGTTCCTATAGTCTGCAAAAGTAGGATGGGAGGCAGAGCCTTCAGTTATCAGGTTCCTCCACTGTGGAACCTTCTTCCAGTTTGGGTCCAGAAGGCAGACACCCTCTCCACCTTACCTTTAAGTTTAGGCTTAAAACCTTCCTTCTTGATAAAACTTGTAGTTAGGGCTGGCTCAGGTTTGGCATGAACCACCCCCTAGTTATGCTGCTATAGGCCTAGACTGCCGGGGGACTTGCCCTTGATGCACCGAGCTCCTCTCTCCTCCTCTTCCTCTCTATGGAGAACTATTCAGGCAATAAGCCTAAAGTATTGATATAAAAGAGAGTCTAACTGGGAGATTGTCCTGAAATTGATGTGACTTTCTACAAAATTGTTTCCACTCTGTTGGTCTTGTTGAACTACAAAAGCACACAGTCCACTTGTGGTCGTATAGTGGTTTTAGAATGCAATGTTTCTTTTCCCTCACAACAATCTCTGGCTACAGAGACCAGCTATTATCGAAGCCGATATACATTTAACATTAATGAGCCACAGCTGATAATAATATGCCTCCAATGATGTATGTCATTTTAATTGGCAAAACCAACGTTCAGTGCTGACTAAAAATGAGAAGCCTGTAAATGTTTTCAGCATTACTCTTTGCCAATAAAAAGAGAAATGAGAGATAAAAGGTTCGATCAGAGATCAGTTAGCGTTGGAGTTCAGCAAATTTGTGGGTATTTTGCCAACTGCAAACTGGATGCAAAATGGAATTTGCTGTCCGAAACCATAACTACAAAATACAAATTTTGCATTCACCAAAACGTCAAGTCCAGCAATAACGACAGCCGTAGAGAAGACTAAAATCTTAATTCTTTTCACTCTCTCACTTCATCTTTCTTAAACATGAATCTAAATTCTAGTGGGGTATCATCAGAAAGACTAACCTGAAGTTGAAAACGGCTTAGTAAATCCTGACAGTTCCCTACAGCCAAGCCACAAAAAACAACCCCCTCAAGTCATAACGAGGAGGAAAAATGTGATGGGAAACAACTGCGAACCCACTGTGTGAGCGGAGAACATGGGCCAGCTGCTTAACAGATCAGATTCAGCAGGGGTATCTCACTCTATCACCACCGCATCAGTGAACACATCACATAGATGGAGAGAGGCTGCATCAATCAAACACCGCGCTACAGGGAACTCAAGCTTTGAGCCCCTTGGGGAAAACTTCGGAGACAGTGTCAAAATGCAGCAAAATATCAACAAATGAGCCTTGGGTTAGAGCACCTTTTGAGTGCAGACAAAAAAAGATCTCCAGACTCCCTGCTGATACCAATGGCTACACTTCCTTCCCATGCTTAATCCATGCTTAAACAACCAGGTACACTCTGAAGGAGAAAAATCAAAATAACCAGTGAGGGTAAGGATCAAAAGGAGCAGAGAAGGGAAGTACCCCTAAAACAAATAAGTCCTGATTTGCTTCCAACATGCTTCAGTGCACTGAACCAGGATGATCTGCATGGATCTATCCCTGCAACGAATGGCTGAAAAAATACTGAGAAACAGAAGTAACAGATACAGCCGTCTGTTCTTTCAGCACTGGTAATGCCAATGTGGAGTCAGCCAATGCAACAGAATATGGAAATTTTAAACATTTGAGGTCTACAGTGTCAAATGAAGCTGAACGCACACTATACACAACATCAATGTACCTGTAGCTTCACTAAATTATGTCAGAGAATATGACAATGTAGGCTACTTGGATCTAGTTGTGAAGGACCTTGATACACAGCACGCTGTGAAAATAAATACGAAATGTGACTGTTTTTTGCCATACTGAGCTAAAATGTAGCTTGAGAAGGAAGCAGCTCACAGCAGCAACTGTGTGCGCACTGATTGGGGGAAAAAAAAAAAAGACAGTAAAGAAGAGTAGAGGGCTACAAGCCAAATGTGGAGGATGGAGTGGTTACGGAGACGTGAGCTGTATATGGTCTATGTTCTGCAGAGAGCTGGAGGTAAATTATAAAGCCAAAATAATGAAGTCCAATCAAAGCAGGATACATTGGGCCTTTTCTTGTGTTTGCACTGCTGCAAAGCAAGTTTCACCCCCAATTGCTGCCCATTGTACACCTTTATAAGTGTTGTCTCACAGTGTGAAAGCATTATAGGTTTTGTGCTGGAAAAAAAAAAAAGGTTTGAAAATCTCAAAATATCTGAAAGGGGCTCAAAGAGTAGATCAGACTGCCTCTCTGCTCTGCTCAAACTTTAAGAGCAGTTACAAAGTGATTTCATATTTTATTTTGACATAGTTTATTTATTTATTTTTAAGGTGAACTGATATTTGAATTTGCATCACTTTTTTTGCAAGGAAATATAAAGTACAGCAAATTTTATTTTTTCTCAAAAGAGGATAAAACCATTTGGACATATTTGTGGAAACACTGTCTAAGCCCCGGGCCTTTGAGGCATTTCCCATGGCAACAGCTGACTGACAACAGAGAGTCCTAGTTGCTAGGAGACGTGGTGTTTTTTTCTCCTTTTTTTGTACAGTTATCTATTTAAGCTTTCTGTGACTTTACAACATTGAAAATTTGCAGGGATCCATTGTGCTGCTAATTTTTTTTTCCCCCTCAGAAAGTAGAAGTTAGTTAGCCTAGCTTGCTAATGGTAGTGCTAATTTACCACTCAGTGCTGTGTTCTTACAACATTATACAAAGGAGGGGGGTCTAGCTAGCATGAGCTGTTTTTCTTTCATGGATCCAGTTGTGGTGACAACAAATGAACAGACCGCAGTCCAGTGACCTCAGCACTTCCTGCATTAAGCTGTGATTTGAATATTGAAGCAGTAATGGTAAATCATGGATTTGGATGGAGCGCTAAAATCACAGATGGGGCTAAGAAACAGTTAGCAACGTCGGCCGCGAACTGACTATGTGGCTGTTGGAATTTAAATAATACAAACTTCTTTTAATGCGCCCGCTCAAACAGGCACCAATCAAAGTACCAAAATCATCAGGCTGTGCCAGAAAAAAGACTGTCAATACAAACGAAATTAAAATAAAAATAATTTTATTTCAGTTTGACTTTAATTGTTCTCTTAACATACCCTCAAAACTAATTGCGACTGTAATCAAAAATATTCAAATTTTGCCAGATGCCTTAGGCTTTCAAACTACTGTTTGTTCCCAAACTGCAAACGAAACATCTTCAGAATATTCAAATTTAGTCAGTAACGGTATTCACTACTGTGAACATGAAGCAAAAAAATCGTGATCTCTGATTCATCAAGACCTACCTTTTGTCATACATAGCACAAGCAGCAAAATGATAAATGGGGGACAATCAGAATAAGATGCCAGTTACTTCATGCTCAGTACAAAGGTAGTCAGCTGGGACCTTTTATTGCATGAGTACCCTTTACCAAATCAAGACATATTGTTTTTGTCAGTTATGTATCTTAATAAGCTGCATAAAAGCATTAAATATAGTTTACTGCCATTCACACAGAGTATGGGAAGATGTAGGAGTATGATGTCCCTGAGCACAGAGATTTTATCAAAGCCAGTTGTATAATAACAGCAGTTCACCAAGATACTCTGTTATTATGCTACTGTTCCAAAGGAAAATCCTTATCCTTCTCACAAGATACACACAAAATGCTTCCTAAGTAGGGCTGAGTTCATACTATTGAACTGGGCTCAAATTTTACAAACTTGAAAACATCAAAGGGTTTATAGCATACATCCCTTACCGTCTGCCATGCATGTACATGCATGCGCACACACATGAACACCAGAATGGCCTCAAAGAAATAATTAAGGAGATAGTGAAAGTACATGCCTGAATGCTAAATTATGTCCCTCTTTTATTTTGCTAAGACCAGCCGAGCTTCCTTTTAACTCCCAGGGAGAAAATAGTGAAGTTTCAAAATGCTCTCTGATGCAGACTTAAAAGACAGGTTGGATTTTTATACAAATGCTTGGGACGTGACGTGTTTCATGATGTGTGTGTGTGTGTGTGTGTGTGTGTGTTTTTGTGGGTGCGATATGATTTCTATGCTGCGTGCGTGGGAGGATGCATTGCGTTGTGTATTTGTGTGTATCTCTGTATGTACAAAAGAGTGGGTGGATAAGTGCATGCATGGGAACGTGTTTCTGTGTGTCACTGTTGGATCTGTGTGTATACACACAAACATTTACCTGCTCTTCCACATCTTGTCTTGAATGTACACCGGCTGAATTGGACCTTTCGACATTGTCCAAGGGTCCAAACAGGCAAATGATCATGAAAATTGTGACCTGGCTCAATTTTCTCATTTCCCCTCTTGTGCTCTCCTGGGTTTTCTGCTTGGCCCTCTTCTCTCTGGCCTGAGACAGAATTGGTTGACCTCCTGCACTATGAAACTTTTCTGCTGAAACTTTACCCTGTCATCAAAAGTATAATGAAGTGAGTGATAATTAATGCGGCCCCTCCTAGGTTAATAATATAGTTCTCAGCAGAGTAGATTATACTCATATCTGTGTCTGTATGAGGAGGCCACGCTTCGTTGCTTCTGATTATGTCCAGAGAAAACAGCAGGAGACTATCCGTCAGAAACACAGCACAACAGATGTAAATAAATCACAAGAAGCAGGGTTCTGCAGCCCCAACGTGTCTTATATTGTCAGTTCACCGGTCATTTAAACTTAATCATGATGGTTAAGCTGATTCAGCGACTACAGAATGGCATTATACTGTATTATTGTACAGCACTTGGAAAATACTAGTGTCAAGAAAAAGCACATTAACTGTTACGAGCTCTTCTAAAATAAGAGTGTCTAGCTCACCTCTTGTTAGTACTTTGCATTTGGCTTTAAACCAAAATAAAAAAAAATTGTAAATAATATTAAGTAAAATGCGCTGAAATATCCCTATGAAAATGTCACTGCTAAAACAGTATCCATTAAGCAGACAAAAAACAATACATACTGTATTCGGTTTTCCCTTGGCACTTCACAGCAGCATTACTGTGGTCAACTGGCTGTGGTTGTTAATAATGCCCCTGTGAAACCTATATGTATTAATAATGAGCTCAATCCACACTTCCTCCTCCCTATCAGCTGTTCATTTAGTTAGAGAAGATAAACAAACTTCAGTCAGGCTACACACAACCTTTTAAACTTCAGCTTGGTGTGAGCTGAGCAACTGTCACTCCGTCTCATCGAACACCGGGTGATATTTTCAGGGACCAGGGAACCTTTAGCCAGGGAGACATTACAAGATTCAACCAAGTGTTTTAATACCTATGCTGTTTGCAGAGGCTCAGTCGATATTCCACTTGGTTTTATCTAAACTTGCTGAATGCCTCGGGCTGATTGATAATGCTATTTTATCTACTGAAAGTGATTCAAGGCACCCCAAGTTGCACAAAATCTGGACTCAAAAGGACAGGCAACGAGCCCTGGAAACGAAATTACAACAGATTTTCCCTGAATTACTTCTCAAAATTCTGTGCACAAGTAACAGCTGTCAGAGGGTGAAATAATCCCTCACAAACTTATCAAAATCAGCGCGAATAGATCCCCATGCACATGCAGACAAATCTCTCTCAGCTGTCAATCTGGTGCTACAAGGTGAAAAGGAATACAAATACAAAATAGAATGTTTTATTACTTTAAGGTTCTTAAAAATTTTCCTTACACCAGGGCAACAAAATAAAAATCAAAACCTCTGTATTTCCATGGTCTACTAGGCTAAAGCTGATGACTTCACAGTAACATCCTACACCAAGCTTCCCTCTCAGCAGGTTGTTCCACAAGAGCAGCAGACAGCCCTGCCCTGAAGAGTGAGGTATAGTAAGAAGGTACAAGTGGCAGCAAAATTGGTTTCCACAAGAGAAATCAATTTCCTGACGTGTTTAAAACCACCAGCAGAGAATAAATACAGTAATATCACAGACACATCTGAGAGAATGATTCAGAGAAAGGCTTCTTCTAAAGACTGGCATACTGGCTGGCATGCCTGTGAATCCAATGTACTCCTTTTATCTTCTAAAAGACATGTTTTTTGTTTTTGAGTCACATGATTGTGAAAGTATGGCTCTTGAGCCATCCATCTTAGAAGTATAATCTATTCTGGTTATTATAAAAAAAATGTCACTGAATAAATGGCAGACAAAGCTTTCAAGTTAGAGACATTTGTAGCAGCGAGAGAGCTCCCTTTAAATCAGGGAATGTAACAGATGTAGATGTGATGAAAACAGCAGTAGAAAACATTTTATTCTTTATTTGGTACTCTGACTTCTTGTATGCGTCCTTCCGCTGTAATACTACTTTAACTCATTACATTATTATCATAATTTAATACGTATACTAGTCCACTACTGTAACCTATAGCTAGTAAGAAACTGTCCATGATGTGCCATTTAAGTAGACACAACATTTTCCTTTCTCAGATAATGGTTGTAAAGATGTATAAATGCTTGCTTTTTCATAGTTTTATATTGCTGGACAATATATCACATATATCACTTCCCAGAAATCCATGACCCTGAACACTCCTTCAACCCAAGCCCCATGTTTCCCTCCACTTATACAGCCTCAAAAACGGATCATAGATCTGTTAAAAATCATGTTTCTAAAGAAGCTTTGTGACCTCTGCAATTTACTTAACAAACTGCCTCTATACCATAGACTATTTTCTATTAAACTGTTTTGACAACCTCCCCCTGCCATTATCGTGTTGGTGTTGGTTATAGGTTTTTCCATATGCAAGCAGTGAACTTACTTCCTCTTGAAGGACAGACAGTATCTGTACATTTGTCTGTCTCTGCCTGTTCATTGTACCTCTCTTCCTCCATCCATGTAAGTCAGAATTTTGACAGCAGTAGTGAGATGCCCCACTACTGTGTGATCATGCATTACCACTTCATCTTGTACATCTGCAAAAGTGTGACAACTTTGAGCTTGTCCACTGTTTTCTTTGGCTGCAATTTGCTGAGCACCCTGCTGGGCTAACTGTTTTATGAGTCCATACTCAACATTTAAGGAGTTCTGGCTAAATATTGTGCCATGTGAAAAACATTAACTTAAACAATGGCTGTGGCTGGCAATTTGTCTGCTTTACAGCTACAGTAGCTAGAACTCTCAAGGGGGAAGAATAATTCTTACTATAGTTACAAAAATATAAATCCTTTTAAACATGCGTGGCTCTGAAAAGTAATATTCATTCATCCTTGGTCTGTGCACAAAGCATTTTAGCAAGCATAAAGCAAACAACACATCATCAACCTACAAAAGGTGAAACAGTAGGTTCAGTTTCCTGCCAAAATGCTGGCAGGGAAGAAAACCCAAAACAGGCTGTACTGTAGCTTAGTAAAATACTCAGAAAAACAACTGGCTGAAGGTCCAATTTGACTGCGATGCCATGATATGAAATGTTTGTACACCTGGGTGGTTTGGAAGTGTTTTCACGTCCTTGAAGGCAACGCATCCACAGTCTCAGCCTGAGAGCTGCAACAACAACAATCAGACAGGAGACGGACCTGGTATTAGAAACAGCCTTACACTGTGTCTACTCACACATACTGGGAGAAAGTGAATAGTTTTTAGCCTAATATATCTTGTTGGTAGTTATCACATCAAATATACTGTAATCAGGATGCCTCAAGAATTTCAAAACCATAAATTCACAAAGCAGCAAGTAGAAATGTCCTGATGAAGAACTGGCCCAGTAGGAGACAACTCCTCAACTATGTACTAGAGTCATTATTTGACTGTTAAAAAGCAATTCAGTGAGTTAATATGCAATAGACTTGACTCTTAAACCCAGTGTAAATCTGTGACTGATACTGTGTATATTTGGGTACACAGATGCAAGTTATATTGATAAAAAGGCTTATGGGGAGATAAATCCCTCTGCTCATCCATCAACAACTGAGGCAGCTACACTCTGCCCTTTTGACTCCCATAAAAGTCTCAGCTTGGGGAATGTGATCCCAGAATTGACAACATTCATACGGATACTGTATGCGTGGACATGCAGCAAATTCAAGTTTTGTGAGGCACTGCCATATTCAGATATTATTCAAGCCATCTGTCTGTAGTTGTACAATCATCAAAAGGTTCCTCTAGACCAGTAGCCAGCAAATGCCCATGAAATAATAACCACTTGACCATGAAAACTCCTTACTCATATAGCAGTTGGAGAAACCTTCCTGAAATCAAAACAAAAAGCCTCCTGACACAGTCGGTTCACTGACTCAAAGTATTTCTCGCTGCTCTGTAAACAGAGTGAACCCTCAGGTCAAGCTGACAGATGTAACTATTACTGCATCTGGGTGTGTCACAACCTCACATAAATATCTCCACTGCACCACAGCCTGATGGGAGTTTGTACCAAATGCATTAACTGCAATAACACTAAGATTCGGCTATCTTTCATTTCTCTTAACTCATACGACCAATCATGCACAACACACACACACACACACACACACACACACACACACACACACACACACACACACAAAGTGGTGCCGCAATCACTACTGTTCCCAATGTAATCACCAATGCTTGGTTTTGTCCCTGCTCTTGTATTCCCTTTTGCCATCCACATGATTTTAATTCTGTTTCTAATCCCAACTTCAGAGGCCCAGGTAATTACATGTGTTCAACACCAGTCCACAATGCAATATAGCAAGAGACTTGGAGAAAAAAAATCTCCAGCACCTCTGTGTTTGTGCTTCAGTAAGGAACAAAGGGACAATGCAGCTGCCTTGTCATTTGCTCACTGAGGTTACTTTCTGACCGACAATGATCGTGAGCAATGACAGTACGCAGATCCACGGAGGTGCCCTGGGATTCCCACACCAATATTGTTTTTTGTGGTCTACAGCTGTTATTTTATTTCTGAATACATGACAGAGGCTGCTGGCTCAGTGGATTTAGCCAGATATTGATTTCTGTGACAATGTAGTTGTGTTTGCAATTTAAGAACATTGGGAGTAAAAACAGAATCGTTATTGATAGATTAATAGGCTTAATAAAAGGTATAAGAAAATGCGTCAAGTACAAATACACCCTATGTTAAATCAGTGATCATTCTGTAGGATATAGCTACTAAAAAAAAAAAAAACAACAAGAATTTACATCTGTGCAGATTCTGATCTGGTGCAATTGTTTGAAATGTGAGGTACATAAAGACTTTAATTAGGCATCCAGCTACTCCATTAATCAAGGAATAGTGCTTTCGGTGCTCAGAGGCTGGCTGGATAGCTGATCATAGTGACTCTGTGATGGATTGTGTGTATTGTGTGCTGTGAGCCCCAGTAGCACACAGCCATGAAAAATTTGTTGAGTGTGCCCCACAATTTTCTGCCTTGACATGTATCCGCAGATCCACCCTGGTCAACATAACACACAGTCTGGACTGGGAGGATACTCAGTGTGTGATGTGACTCATCTTGTTAACTTGTTAGGACACTTGGCAGAGTTAAACTATGGAGTAACATGTAGGTTCTTCATCCAGCTGCCCACTAATATCTGCCTGAGAGAAAATACAAAGCGTAACCTGCAACAAATCTGTTTACAGATAAGAAAAAAAGGAATGTCAGTCTTTAAAATAGGGGTGGGGGATCATTTCACAAATTCCAAACCATGATTTTGTTCATTATTAATAACTTTAGTGTTTCTAATTGCTATGTTGACAGAATGAAAATGGTGAAAATGTAATCATAAAGGCACTGCTGCTCCCAGTGGTCATGCAAACTCATAGACTTAAGCGTTTTAACTTTTCGCAAAAACATAATATGCCATCTCTGAGATGATTGGTCAAAGAAAATAACTTGGTCCATAGCCTGTTTCATTTCAAAAGATCTGCACAGCATTGCAGATAACGATGGGTTTTCCACTGTACTAGCGCTGCAACAGAGAGAATGTTCTCCACTGCTAAAGGCAAACACTAGTAAAAGCCAGTGGTGGAAGAACTAACAGATCTTTTACTGAAGTAAATGTAATACAACAGTGTTGAAAAACTCTGTTAAAGATTAAAGATTAAAATTTATGCATTCGAATTTTTACTTAAGTACAAGTATTCACATCAAAATATACCTAAAATACAAAAAGTAAAAATACTCATTATTCAGAAGAATCCATTTCAGAATAATATATAGTATATATATGGATTATAATTATTGATGCTTTAATGCCTAAAAAAAAAAAAAAAAAATCACTTCAGTGTTGCAGCTGGTAAAGGTGAGGCTAATTTTATTACTTTTTATACTGCTGGGTAGCTTAATACTACAAAATGCATTTATCCATTATATTTTTTATTAATAATCTGAATCCGCTACATTGATTTAAGCTGTTAAATTAATGTAGCGGAGCAAATAGTATAAAATTAACCCTGAACCTCAGCATTGTAGTGGAGTATATATATAAGCAGCATAAAATAGAAATACTCAAAGTATGGGTCAATCAAAATTATACTTAAGTACAGTACTTGAGGGATGTATTTAATCACTTTCTACCGCTGGTAAAAGTACATAGACCTCTCTTGCTCCAGATCATGCAGACCAACATTTGTTTCTACAAGACTACAAGGCAGAAGACTGTCATGTTTCCAGTTAGTTACAGTTAACATTTTCAAATAACAGAGCTTTATTCTCACTGACTCATATTTGTGCTTTATTTGTTTAGTCAGATAGTGACTTTCACCAGCACCAGTTAGCTTAGCTGCCGGTTATGCTTCATAGTGCAATTTAGCAGACTAAGAAGATGGGTGACTTGTGAGAATTGGAACTGGAGAATCATATCATGAAACCAAGGGTCAAAGTCAAATAAGATTCCTACTCCTACTCCTTCCACTGTCGGCATTATTTCAACCACAATACACTTTAGGTTCACTGTAACATGACTTAATGACTGCAGATGGGCAATTTGATTATAGTAATTAATAACAACTTTGATTAATAAGTTATTAGACATTCACTAACCTCAGCTACAACAGGTTAAATTGCTAATTTTGATTTAGATCCTCTGTGAAAAAATTGACTATGAATTCTCAGCAACAGTTGGCAGGACAGGAGTTGGAGCCAAAGCCCCTGACAGCAGCCTTGTCACCTATAAGCATACGGTTAATGTGCTGTTTTCTCACCATAGACAGCAGGGCAAATTACTAACACTAATCAACAGCAGACTTTTAACATGCTGCCGTGGAAGGCAACCTGCTTTGGGCAATGAGGCTTCAATTTAGGCAAATGTTATGGCTGTTTAAATATCACATACAATTTGTATTCACCATTCACACACCCCTAAAAAGAGGCAAAAAATGGTAGGCGGAGGGGAGGAGAGCAGGGAATTGGCTTGCAACGCCTTGCTGCTTGACGTTTGCTGAATCAATGAGATAAACATAGAGGCTCTGAATGTCAGAGTTTACATCTACAAGATTGAAGACTTAAATTTGGTCACTGGCGACTGCTCTTAGGGAAAATTCAATTTAAAAATGTCAGCGTCAACGGTCCTCATACTGAATAACCTAATGGCTGGGTCCCCGTGTGGCTCTGGCCTCTTGTATCATGTATAAAAGCATGCAAGTGACTTAAATGTCTTTGCCTTTGTTTAATAAAACCAACCATTTCTGGAAACCACAGAAGCTCCCCTCTTGTACTTTAATTAATTCATTCATTTTTATCTACTGGATCTTGGAGTTTAGAATTATGACACGGAGCTTTTGATTTACAGCGTGTCAGTAAGTGCAATGCTCCCCATCAATGACTACCTTAATTGGCCAACACGTTTGTGAGGATGGTTTTAAAAGTCAACAATTAATTTTCTGCTTATTTAATCCTGTAATTCAATCACACCTAAACAAAGAAGATTAGCTAAACACTTGGCAATGATGCTCAGTTATTCATACAAGTCATTGCCAGGGTCCTTGCTGAGGTCTGATGGTGGGACTACAGCTTCATAAGGAAACCTGGCTGCCTTATGGATTGGGCTCTGGCTGGTATTAGACTTACAACAGAAGACCAGGTGGCAGTGCAGTAGGGGGCTCTTGGCAGGAGGCGGTTTTATGAGACTGGAAGGGAGGAGAATGTTATCCTGCTGGCCGAGGGAGCTGTTTCTCACCCACTAGTGCAAGCCGAGCACCATTCTGCCAGAACATGCCTATGGCATGTGGGACTTTCACCAAGCCTGGAAGGGAGAAGCTGAACTTCAGAATTATGAAGTTCAGTACTATGATTTAAGAGTTTTAGCAAGACTTCAGATTTTATTTTCTATTTTAGATGATTTTATTGATACTTCTGAAAATATATAACCCTGTTAATGTCCCAGGATAATAGTTTGTTGTTATACTGTATACACAGTTCACAAAACCCAGTTATCTAAACAAGTGGGTGTTCCAGTAAAAAAAAAAAAATCCTCTTTTGCACAGCATGTGACAGATGTTATACCACTAGCAGCAGCTGTTTGAAGTACATAACAAGAAGCACTCAGCACTTAGCATGAACAGCAATAACCACCATGTCTAAACAGAGAAGACAAAGAAAGAAAATAAAAGGAACACCACATCACATTATTGGTGATACTAATTGACTAGGAAATGCAGTGCAAAAACACCACAATAGTGATAGCAGAGTATCAAAGATGTAACCATGATAAAGCATCTCACAGACAACACTTAAAAACACACAGTACTGAAATGTACAGCATATTTTTAGAACAAAGCCAGGTTTAATGTTCTTGCAACATTATCACATGCAGTGCTCACAGTGATGTTTTGGTGTCAGGCCAAGCACTGCCTTCATGTACCAAACATGTCAGACGATGGACCCTCACATTCACAAGAGACACGAGCATGTATTTTTCACATTGGCTCTAGTTTGCAGAGGAGGAAGGAAATTGGTCTGGTAAATGAGATTCGGTGTGGGCTGTGGTTGAAGGAGGTAAAAGACATGAGTTTGAGTGAAATCCTCTTTAAAAGGACTGGAGCAAAGCCTAAATGAGGACAGACCTAACCTGGCAAATTAGGAAGAACAGAGGTCTACGTGAGCATTGCCCCAGCTCAGACACTGGCTTCTGATAATATGTAAAAACAACAATATAGGCCTCAAAAGAAATGCATACCTGTGAGTAATACTGCATAAAAATCTGTATCCAAGCACTACCTGCTCGCAACTCTTTTTGTTCACGCATTTTCCATTCCATACACAACCACACAAACTTACTTCTCTTTGATTTTAAAGCTAGTGGAGATTCATTTCTATGTCCTTTGAGACTTTATTTAGCTGACAGAAGTCTGTCCGAACCAGTTTGAAGCACGCTTAACCCTTCCATGTGTTGTATTTCCTGAAAATACTCAATTTGAATCACTCGCACAAATGTTGTTCCCAAACTTCATGTGGGCACATTCCCATGGATCTAGCTAATCTTGTCACATGTTCCATTTCTGTGGTTCAACTAATTTCATCATTATTTCTTACTGTTTTAATAATTCATGTGTGAGAGAAGGGAAGATGATCTAACAGATGAAACCAGCCCTTATGAAACTGTAATCACAACAGTATCTACAACGACAAAATGGCAATTAGATTGCTTGGAAATTAGAATTACTGTGCCAGTAACAGGGGCTGTGTAGTTACAGAATGCTACAGTGTTTTTTTTTATATTAACACATACTGAAATACAGAAAATAAACTCATGGAGAAATATCACTTGCCAAAGACTTCCAATCAGTTGTGCCAACTGAGGACAATTATCAGACCCATAATGAGTTCATCAGGATAATGAAAGAGCCAAGGCTGATTTTCTATTCTGCATCTTAAACCCTTGTATTAGGTTCTCCTCTAGCAATTTAGATTAGCAGACCCAAATACAGACTCAAGAAATGCATTGAGCAGATAAGACATTGCTGTTGCAGAGCACACAGAGGTTACAAAAGACTAGCATCCAAAATGACTGCTGTCGAGAATTGAGAGAAATGTAAAAGAATGAGCTGTGTGAACATAGCAAAGTCTATTTGGAAAGTGACACATTTTGTTGTGGTGACTCTGTACTCCAAGGGCTGGTTTCACAGAGATATTTTAGACTATATCTGACCGATACTGGATTTTTGAGGCTGATACTGATATTAATATTTTAGGAGTTTTAAAAAAAATCTGATAACAATATATCAGCCAATAGATAGTAATTTTTAACATAAACAACCTTGGTATGGATCCATTAGATTTTTTTTTTTTTTTTTTTTTGACCAAACTAAGCAAGACATTACACAATTGAAAAATAAACTTGTCACTGCTCTCTGGTGGACAAACTATCCAATGGAGATACTGTTTCTAAATTACGTTAAAGCAATGAGAAGGGAAAGAACTTTCGTGGACCAAATTAACAGGTTATGAAAATACAGCAGTGAGGACATCATCACTCATTTTTGCTTGCCCAAGTGAACTATACAGAGCCTGACTGATAAGTTAACAGAGGTACTGACCGGTGCCAGGTTAAGAAGCCACAGCATCTCAGATATGCTATACAGGTACAGTAAGTTTTTTTGTTCCCGGTGAAATGTCCTTGTAACTAAATTCTTCAGAAGCCAGGCATTTTCTGCTGGAGTGAAGAGAGCGGAGGTCTACTAGTCCTACGCTGTTCACACAGTGCTGAGATGAACATTCTCAAACATCCTTAGAGCTGAAAGTCAGCACTTAAACCTCATAGTTATAGCTGTATTTCAAATCCAATACGCTGGAGTAGAGAAAAAACAACTGAAAATGTGGCACCATCCATATACATATGGGTCACATTGTACACAGGATGCTGGTGTAGAAGTCCTAATTACAAAATGACTAAGCCAGTGATCATGTTCTGGGTGAGGACAACACCCCCCAAAAAAATCCTAGTTGAAAAACACAGCCTTTGGTAAAATCCATGAAGCGGTGTGAGTCACAATTTGTTCAATCCGTTCAAAATATGGCACACACATGTACACGGCCTTATGTACAGATTGTAAACAAAGGTGTTGCCTTAAGGCTGTAATAAAAGCGTGGAAAATGCTGAATGGCAATGAATAGCTGATCATTCATTTGCATTGCTTCCCATAGATTCAAAACGGTGGTCGTCACTCATCCTCAGCTTGAAGCATGCGAATGAGGTCGGCGCTCCCGTCATTAGCCTCTGTGAAATAAGCACCACCTCTCAGTGAGAAGTTTGAAACAGCACAGCAGATAATAAAGCATGACCAAGGCTATCTGCTTTAATTTATATGCAGGCAGAGAGTGATCTGCCTCGGGCGTGTAAGGCCTGACTAAGCAGAGTGAGCGAGACATTGACTTGTCTGCAGAGAGCCTTCCCAAGACCCAATGAAGAGAAACGCATCTCCGTCGGCTCTGGGCAGCAGCACTACATTGGCATATGGAGACTCTAACATCTATGCAACAATGGCTTAACATGCTTTTGAATGGACTTCCCAATTACCATATGGAATCTGCGTGCAGAGTAAACAGCGAAACAGGGATTTCAAAAGAATCTCAACAATGATGGCATTATCAAGAGACTACATCTGGGGAACATAGCCTAATACCAGGCATTAGGGAATGCTAGTTCAGCTACAAAAGCAGCAGTTTCTAATAGACTCCTAATAGACCATCGGCCGATATGAGAGAGACACAGAGAGGAAGATGGAGATGAAACAAAGAGGGGATGAAGCAGACATGAGGACAGAGTTAGAGAGAAACAGAGATTCCTTTGGCTTTCCATGGTACATAAATTATCTGACTGCTGCATTAGTGAAAAGCAAAGGGGATACTGTAAGTGCAGTGATACATTATTTTATTAATTACCGTATTGTGAGGCACCCAGTAATCACCGAAATAACAGCTCTTTATGAGAAGAATTTTCAAAAACAAAGCTATTCAAACCACAGGCATTTACAGTCAGAGCTGAGAGGGGTCCATTTGAGCTCATGCTCAACAGCTACATACAACGGCTGAAAACAAACAGAACACACACAGATTCTTAAGGTAGATAATAAAATACAATACAAGTATTAGGTATGCACTTGTGCCAAATAATATGCCGTTATTCTCCATTATACCAAGAAATTAGCATTTTGTGCTCAAAATAGTCTGAGCTGTGGATTGTTTTATACTGGGCAAAGTATGAATCAGCAGCAGCAAAGGTTTATTAATCCACAGATACAGAGGCAGGAAGGTACGAACCATGCTACAGAATAGAGACACTTTGAGATAAGCACGGTTAGAGAAAATGCAAACTAGATGAGTCACCACTCCTCCTTGCACGTATCAGAACAACACATTTCAGGTAAGGTCATCACAATTACAGATAACAATACAGTGCCAGAATTCAGTGCTGTGCTTACTGTGTGATTGTTTTTCACTATCTCTTGCAGTTCTGTCAATGTCCTCCCCATAACCCATCCAGCACACTTAGTAGGAGCTATGGCCCTCATTTATTGTGCTATTGTTGAAACCACTGCAAATCTTAAGATTGGCAGGGGTTTGGTGATACAGACACTATCTGATTCGCGGCGCTTTCTCAATATTAGCAAGAGTGCAAGCTGAGAGAGCACATTCACAACACCTGCAGTGCATTTCACTTTCAACTGCCCTCCATTAAAATCCACAGGTGGCATTTAGGCTTCCAATCAGACCCGATAGTAAATGCAAGACATTGAAATTTTGAATTACACCAAACTATGAAGTCAGTCCGAGTCAGATTTGGATATCCATGACCACAGTCAATTTAGCACTTTTGAAGGGTGTGACCATGAAAACACACTTGCCATCTCAGTGTCCACACTGCAACAGCCCAGCACCTTAACAAAACAAAACAAGCCAACACACACACACACACACACACAGAGTTGGAAGCTTTACATTCCAAAAATCTGTTTTTGGTGAGAATCATGTCCCCAGTGAAACCATTATTTTATATCCTCCAGTTCCACAGACATAATGAGTCTCAGGGGAGCGCATAGTCATACCAAGCATCTCTCTCAAACCACAGAGGAGGACAGAAAAGGCTAATAAATTGGAACTTGTTATAGCTGTCATAATTTGGATCAATCACCAAACAAGTGTACACAGGAAACTTTATAAAGCAACAGTTGTTGAACTACAAGATGTGCAATCACAAATAATTTTGTGCGAGGTAATCAAGTGGACCACAGATTTCTACAAAGCAACTAACTGGATGCTACAAACTAAATCGAAATTTAAACAATTACAATTTAGTTTTCTCCAGATTGGCGTAAAAGTACCAGCCTTGCATATAACTACCTCCAGTGCAAACTCCAGATTCAATTTAACTTCAGTGACTAGTTCGGCAAAAAAGGATATGCAACCTAGAATTGTTTCAATTATCCTTGAATGAGATGGAGTGAGGCAAACGTTTTTACATAATCAAAAATGCTAATTGTAGCTTCTTTCTCCGAAAAGTTAAATGAATTAATGATATACAGTAGATAAATTACAAAATCAAAAAAAACATATTCTTTGAATGGAACTACCATTTAAGATAATCTTGACCGTTTATCATGTGTAAATACCAAAGCATTTAGAATGAATCTTTTCTCTAAAAAAATATTTCGAAAACAATCCCATTAAGCTCATGGTTACATATTGATTATCTTGCCTCCTTTAGTATGTCATGATGTTCACTGATCCAATGTATTGATCAGCAGGGATATTAGTCATATTGCTGTCTAAAAGGCCAAATGCTGGTGATCCACTGCGCTCTGTACAGAGTGACACTTAAGAGCAATACACAGAAGGGAAGGAAAACATGATATAGTGCTGACGTATGCATTGCACCCCATGTTAACCACAGGAAGAGTGTTGTTGCACCTTTAGAGCTGGTTAAACGAGTCAGGTAATTGTGCTGAGCGTAGAGTAATGCAATTCATGATAACAGCAGAGGAGCATGCCTCACAGACAACTGCCATGGCAACAGACTGGCCCAAGGCAGCAAGGGGCTAGATTTCATTTCAGTTCACACTGAAATGAGAAAACAGATTTATCATCAACCAATATATCCAGCTTTTAATCTACTTAAGCAGCCAATGGTCAGAGACTTAAGGTTCAACAGGCAGGTTATCATCTGTGTTTAGACAAAGATTTGATGAAAAATAGTGTTTAAATATTTAATTTTAGTCCATGTAAATGGATCGATACAGGATTGTTAATGGCACTTTAGTCACTGCAGATAGATCCATTTTTCCTATGCTCTAACTGTTCTTTTAATTAATTTGTAGCTGATATATCTTGTGAAAATCCTGGCATAATCAGTTATAAAACTTGTGTTTATTCATCAGCAGTACTGTGTAATTCGATCAACTATTTAAACTACAGACATTCAATAGTTTAAACAGTTTTATGCACTGCAGCAGATATGATGGTCTTTTTGATGTTGTGGAAAATCAGTTTTTAACTGGTGTGTAATAAGACCTTAGCTGGATCCGGTATAGGAAGACAAAAATAATTATGATTCAATGAGTTTTCAAAGGGCAGACACTGTGCTCCCTTGTCAATGCAACGACTCTCCCTTAGGCTACATCCTTTGAAATCTTGGAGTTACCAGGATGGAGAGAGATTTTTAAAAAAATACAGGGGCAAGGATTGTTGAATCATGAAACAATATAATTCATAATCATATTTCATAAACTGGAATAATAATTAACAGTTTACATTTTTTCCTGTTTAGTCAAGATCTTTTCAGAGCTGAAATGATTGGCCGGTATCAGTCACGTGACAGAAGATTAATCTGGTACAATTTTTAACTTCAATTCATCATTTAAGTCATTTTTTTAGGAAAAAAAAATACCAAAAAGGCACTGGTTCAAGCTTTCCAAATGTGAAAATGTTCTGGTTTCCTTATTATTCTATGACATTAAAATGAACAACTCCTGTATTTTGAATGGCGGATGGGACGAAATAAGCAATAAGAGCATGTCAACTTGTGCTTTGGGAAGTTGCGATGGGCATTTTTCATTATATTCTTACATTTTCTTGGCCAAAATTCAATTAATTAGAAAACTAATCAGCAGGCTGGTCAATAATGAAAATTATCTGTAATTTAAGTTCACAATCTTTCTGGGTTTTAGAGAGGCGGGATGATACTAATCATTAAAAGGAGAACAGATTAACTCAAATTATGAAATGTTAAATAGCTCACACATACTGTATACATGAAGTTGTGATTACACATATTGCCACTTTTCCTGTATAGAAAAGGTTAAAAATAAATAAATACAGGTCAAACATTAACATAAAATCTCTCCAGGCTTCAATGCACAAAACAAAAATTCAAATGTCAGCTCAGATGGTTACACACAGAAGAGAGAAGGCTGAGGAGAGCTGGGGTGGTCTGTTACTCTCAGAGCTGAGGTGTGACCTTCTGTATGGCCACTGACTGCAGGCTATCACGTCATCTAACAGCTTTGTATCTGTAACTGCACCATGTTCTGAAACCGCAGACTATAACAGTGTATGGAAATAAACTTGTTGCAAAGCCTATTTGTGAGCATGTCTCCATTTCTGGCCATTGCACTGTAAGATTGGATTTTCAAAAGTACTGAAGTGTTTGAGGGCCACAGACCTACT
Source organism: Xiphias gladius (assembly GCF_016859285.1). Lineage (NCBI taxonomy): Eukaryota > Metazoa > Chordata > Actinopteri > Istiophoriformes > Xiphiidae > Xiphias > Xiphias gladius. The sequence goes on along the minus strand of NC_053413.1, from coordinate 17,439,964 downwards.
GTGTATTACTCAAAATATTTCAGCTGACATTGTGAAAAGCAGCAAAGATGATGCTATACAATATGTAGCATATGCGCTGAACGATAAAGAATAAAAGAACATAATGCTGCCATCCATGTAAAACCCTTGTGTGAAGTAAAGGGATATTCGGGATTTAGCATTAACCACAAATTAAAGGATTTTGAAACATAATAGTATTGGCCATGGTTGTTACAGGACAAATGAAAAAGGACAAATCATGACAGAGCACATTATGTAGCAACAGCAAACTAAGTGGGTATAATGAAGAAAAAAAAAAAAAAAAAAAAAGGAGCCAGTGTAAAGCTCAAAAGGCACACACCAATCTCTCTGAGATTAATTTCATTAGGAACAGTAATTCAAGACCTCAAGCTATCTCATATCAAAGCAAAAGCACACCAGACAACAAATTAGAACTTTTTCATTGTTAGGGTAAAATATTGTCAAAATCTTTTTTGGGCAGCGGAGAAAATTCTGTTATTCAAATGTGATTATTGTTCCTGCAAGACTTATGTGAGTGGAAACATTTTTTTCCCCCTTTAACAAACTGGAGCAGTGTTGCTCTCTGTCATAAACTGGGCTTGTACAATACGCAGGGACATGTTGACAATATGGCCTTCACATAAAGTAATCCAGTCTTAGTGAAGATAAATGAACCACCACAGCCCATGAATGTAAATGAGTTAAGCACTGTAGCCCTATTTATGATGGTGCAATGCAGGTCACAATCAAGGTAATGACAGGTGAAATTATTTTTTAGCAAAATTCTGTCTGTGTGATTAGTGGTTCGATGAACTAAAATGTAAGGGACTGTTGCCTGGAAGTTGCCCGTTTTCAAGCTCTGGGCAAGATCGGGTGGAAATTAATAAACATTCTGAACATGTAGGAGGCAAAAATCGATTTACTCAGAGACATATTCATTTGAGCTTCCTTGTTGTGTTGCTGTACTTTAATGGAAAAAGCACTCATGCAAACAGAAGCTGCAAAATTCTCATTGTGCCCAGGCAACACCAAAAAAATTAAGAAGTGCTTGTTTCGCTAAAGCAACATCATCTTCTGTTTATCTGCTGTTCTAAACTTGCAACTCATGAACGTAAATAAAACTAGATTAACCTTTGCTTACAGTATAAATGAATCTAGTTTTCACAATAACAATGCAAAGTACCACAAATATTTTCATCAAGTGCTATTACTTTACCTGGGGTAACACAGATCACAAATTCATAACAGTAACAGTGTTGAGCAAACTGGGTGAGTCGTGTTCTCTTTTCATTTGCAAATATAAAGGAGGCAATGGATCAATGTATAGCTTCTAAAGTCAAACTGTGTTCTGGGGATGTTATCTTCCTCATGTGGAGCTTTGATACTGGTGAAACAAATGTTCCTTTTTAATTTATGGAACACTCAACTTTAAATTATCTTTTGATATTTGAAAGACCCTCATTATGCTTAGTTAAACACGTTACTGGACCATTGTTATTTTTCATCATGGAAAATAGGGCTAGGGTTATGGTTGTAATCATATTGCTATATTCATAAAAATATATTTCCAAAATCACGTCATGAAACTGGTGTTTAGGAGCTGTCATCCACTGTTACACTTTAGGCACTCTTACGGTGCATTCACACGTTTAGATACAAAGTCGTTTGCAGTATTTGACCTCTCATGACTCTTAAGTTGTGGGGTTGTTTAGTATTTGAGCCAGTAAATTACTCTGCTCAGACTGGACAGTTGTTTTCTGACGTATCCGCTGCTGCCAGACACAACACCAATGTCAGCAATCCGTTTCTGCACGTTGCTCTTCTTTTTTTAATGCCCTGGTAACTTGTTAAAGACACATCATAGAGAATTGAGACGCCACAGAGACAGTGACAATAAGTTTTTCCTCCATTTTGCTTTAAGTTTAAAAAAAGTTTCTTTGCGTCCTTTCCTCTTTTTTCCCCCCTCCCTCTTTCTCCTTTTTCCTCTAGTCGCTATACGTTTATAAAGTATATTCATAAAGCACTTGGATAAGCACAATTTTTTTCTGGGAGAGTAATACAAAAAGGGACCAACAACACACAAAGAGTCAGTAATGCCCTTTATATCTCTTTATACCGTGTATTGGTTCTCTCCTGTGCCACGCTGCACCGCATGAGTTTCACTTCTTTTGAATGTTTTGTGTGTCTTTGTAAATATCTTCATATCTCGATGGTGAGACTGCTGCTAGTGCAGTAATTACCACTGCTGGGATAATTAGCTCGATATTAACTTTGTCTATACCACCCAGCTCTATTTCTGACCAAGGTCTGAGGCAAGCCAGGAAAAGTAACACCTGTCAAAGGACCAACAGAGTGCAAAGCAATGTAGAAACTATGGTCGTAAGTATTTGTATTATTTTGTATTGAGGAACAAAGAATAATTAGCTTTGTTTTCTGGTCATCATAATAATCTCTACATAACTAATATTGTCTTTTTACAATCATTAGATTATTATCATTAGATAATTAATAATAATAATAATAATAATAATAATAATAATAATAATGCATAAGATGGTCATGTAGTATTCTTCAGCAGACATATGATAAGTCCTTTCAGGGATTCCTTTTTGTGTAATCTAACATCACTACAAACCACCTTTTGATTACTACAGGGCAGCAACAGTCTCTATGGTAATATTTTATTGATATTACAGGAGGCTTTTCGTTTTATTGCAGCAGCAGTAGGCTGTAGTATCTAATGCTGTTTGCTGATGTAAAATGTGAGTGATGACATAAGGCAATCTCGGGCAGAGATTAGGCTCATTCGAGACACACTGACTGGAATGCAGACAAGAGTAGCCAGCTTAGGTTGAGGGGAATGACAAAAACTGCAGTCAAGTTGGATAGTTTCAGGCTTCCCGAGATGTCACAGAAAGTCAGTCAAATATGTGTCATATTGCCAAAGAGTTACTGCTGACGTTGGGCAGGTTAAAAAACAAAAAATGTCATGTTCATACGAACTAAATCATCCAGCAGCTTGTCACTCTTCAGTAATTGCTGTTTAAATAATGCAGATTTGTTGTTTTATGTCCCCATCCGAAAAAAATATTTTAATCTGATCGGGAAGCATGCCACACCAAACTTCTCATTTCTAACCAGCAAGCTTGTTAATTTGAGATCACAAGATAATTATCCAGAGATTATGACAAAACAAAGCATAAAAATGATTACACTCATGCCCTCTAATTTCCTCTGTACTCTGTTGTTTTAACACTGATGTGTTGCTTTCCAAGTGTGCTTCAGGCTGCGGTCACAGCAGTCCCAGGATTAATTCACCTGTAGTCAGTGCCGTAATGGTGTCTTGGTACGTGGGTATACTGTCTGTTTAATTTTTGTAGCTGAGCGTGTGCTTGATTAGCCTTCTAGTAGTGTTTATACATTTTATACCCTTCCACGAAGCTTGAGGGTCAGGGAACGATGGCAAGAGAAGGGACTTTGGGCCTTGAGGTCATCCTGAAGATAGCGCTTCCCTCCGGGACGGTACGCTGCCTGGAAGGACGCAATGCCTTAAAGGCTAAAATCAGTTAATGCGATAGGTTACATTTAAATTGTAACATGACTTGCCTTGCTCTTCGAGATGGATAATCCCACGTGTATCTGCTACACTGCTACACCCCTGCTTGTGCGGATTTCAGGAGTTGCTTCACTCAAACTACACTAGCTGAACATTGCTGAACTCCGAAGTAAATGCCTTGCATATATGACGTCTATTTTTCATTTACAGCCAATCTTTTATTTTTAGATCTGTTTTGATACTTAGGAACAAATGATGGCAGAGAAAAATAGGCTCATACATCTTTCTGTAAACCCCTCCTCTCCCTCTTAGACATACCACTGTTTACCACACAAACGCACAGATATTCCCTCTCTCTTCATCTTTGTCATGCTCTGTTCTAAGTAATGGAGAAACCAATGTTACATGTAAGGCTGTAACAACGGGTCTTTATTTGTAACAAGGACACATAATATTCCCTCTCAGACCACAGGTCCTAGTGTAGCTGCACTGTCAGCACCATCTATATTTTCACCAATTAAGTTGAGCGCATACACACTGTTGCTCATAAATGCTGTTAAATTAGACTATTACCATTAATTTCGACAGGTTTAATGTCATATAAACTTACAGTATCACTTATAAGAGGCTTGTCGGACAAAATATGACAATTTTCCAAAGGTATTTCTGTAATGACCATGCTTTACCAAGTATGATTAATTAGTGATGACATTTAAAAGAAATAACACTTAACGCACTTGCTTATGTGCATCCACATAAGGAACCTGCACCACCTCCCTTTAGCTGTATTCGTAGTAAACATTTAAAAATGATCTTATATATATTTTATCTAATTAGCTCAGATATGCCCATGCTTTCCTGTTTTTCCCATCTCCCTCTGCTCCTAAGTTTATACAGAGTACTTCTGCTACACTCTTCTGAGTTCTCACAACTCATCACCTCTTGAAAAACTCATGAAACATTATTCAGTGGAGCGTCTTGTTTTCTTCTTCCCAGACAGTTCCCAACGTCGCCTCCCTTCACTGTGTTCACATATCAATTGCTGTTGCCAAGCAGCTGGTAGTACAGTGTGGATATATGAATTTATTTTTTTTACTAAAACTGATCATTTTATTGATGCAGATTTAAAGACTATTTGATTCTGAGGACAGCTTTGTTCCTAATAGTCAGCCCACTAAACAAAACCAAATGACTGCAGTAGGTTCACAGTGGCTGCTGGAGCAGTCTGTGGAGTTGGTGTTTTACCGCTGCAAATTCTATTTCATGGTAAGTAGCTTTGTGAAGTGTTGTTACATGCTCTCACTGTGTATCCCTGTGAGTGTACATAAGGCTCCATGTTTCAGTGTCAGCTGCCAAGTGATAACAGACATTGAAGGAAAAGCATGTGTAACGGATAACTTGCACAAGTCAATATATTGAATAAAATGACTATATGTAATGATAAAGGAGTCGCACATAGTGATAAACATACAGTTAGCCACGTAGCCAAATAGTCAGCAACACAACTGCTGGTGCTAATGTTGCTCTGCGTCTGGATGCAAATGATTCAAGGATTCAAAGGTCTATCTGTCACATAAATAAACAATATGTGTAGGGAAATGCAATATGGAATACTCATAATGATATGTTAAAAGACTAGTATGAAATATATGATTACAAGAAAAACAACTTCAAGATAAAAACTTTAAATATATGTAAAAATGTACATATAGAAATTTTAAGGCAAACTATTCAATAAAATTGCATATATGCTCGAGTGCAAATATGCAAACATGCAGTTATTATTTACATCTCTGTCTGACAAGTCAATATGTCCTCTGTGAGACAGGTCAACTGGCTGTTATTTATAAACTGATACATTCTTTCCAAGGATCTCTTCATTTGGTTTTCAAAGAGTTAGGGACAAAAGGTACATTTACAGGCTTTCTTACAGTTGATCATTTTACTTATTATTAAAAGAACCTGCATCACCATCTGCTGATCTGTGATATTTTACTCTGCCAACTCAGCTGCCACAGAGAACCTGCTCGACAAACATTGAAATTATGACTGTTTTAAAATTACTTCAGGCATGTTTTACTGCACTATGTATTCTATTTGTGAAAATCAGCCAACACACTGTATAGTATCTGTGTTAAACCAACAATGTCGTGGCCTCAGAAATATATTATCTAGCTCTAGCATGAATTGCTTTAGAGTGGAAATGAGCCTCCAAATGTTCAAGACCTCTGCCAAATCATTTAAATCTGCAATGTGTATATCCACAAGTCACACTGTGTCAGTCAGCCGTGTCTCAACTGTAGCCATGTCTCATCCCCTTGGCACCTGCTGTCATCTAGATGGTAAGATAAAAGACAACTCACATCTTAAAGACTGAGCTTCAGCAAAATGTAATGATGAATACTGATTTTACACACACTGTAAGAAATGGACAGAAATGTAGCCCAGAGTGACTTGTCATGACCTGCCCTACACAAACATGGAGCACTATAGCACTACTATCAGATTATGATAATCAACCTCTTGTTCAGTAGCAGTCTATCATCGACTGAGGTGCCTTTTGTATACAGTGTTTGTCATAGGCTTCTTATGCGGTCTTTTGGAGCCACAGCAAGTCAATTAATACATATGATAAAAAGTCCTTCTGTTGACAGGAACACAGGCGTTTAAGATTGAATATACCTTAAAAAATATAAATCTGCTGTACAAACAAGTGTCATCCCCACCAAGTCAAACTATTTAGGTGGATTACTGCTGATATAGTGACAAAATATCAAAATTTAAATCTGGTTAATTTTATAAGTATTTGGACAGTTGTACATTCTTTTGTTCTTCATGCTCTGAGCTTCAACACATTCAATCTAAAATAAAATAATGGATACTACATTAATGTCTCAAATCTCACATTTAATTTGAGTAGATTTACATCAATAGAGAAAGAACTGTGTGGGAGACAAAGCCCTTAACTGGACACTTGGCTACTAAATGTTTCTTAGGCAACTGTGTGTTGTTTCAATGTTAGTTCATGCACAAAAGAGTTCACATGAGGCTGAGAGCTGACTGACAGTTGAAAGTTGTCATTTAGATTGAGGTGGAGTCGTCCGTCAATGTTAAGAGAGAAGAGGTCACCGTGCAAGTGAAGAAGATTATAATGAGGCTCAAAAAAGCAAAAATCTATCAGGGAGGTATCAAAGGTAGCTGGTTTGGAAAAATCTGCAGTTGGGTGCATTCTAAAAAAGCAGGTGCACACAGGAAAAATAGAAAATGGCAAACAAGCTAGTAGAAGACGGAGAACAAGTCTTGTGGATGAAAGAAAATCACTTGCACGGTGAAGAAAAAACCCTTTATGGCTGCACAGCAAATCAAGAATGCTCTCCAGGATGTAGGCATATATGTTTCCTTGTCAACGATTAAGAGAAGACTTCATGACCATAACCTCAGAGGATTCACCACAAGAAGCAAAACCCCAATAATTATGATGAAACAAAAATCAACCTCTATCAAAATGATGGAAAGAGGAAAGTTTGGAGAAAAAAAAAAAAAAAGGAAGGATGGCATTGGTCCTGTTAAGGCTTGGGCATGTATGGCTGCCAACTGAACTGGCACACTGGCAATTAATGAAGATTTCATTGCTGACGGAAGCAACAGGATGAATGCAGAGGCATACAGGAGCATTCTGTGAGCTCAGATTCAGCCAAATACCTCAAAACCCATTGGATAATATTTCATCATTCAGCAGGACAAGGATCCTAAACATACATCCAAAGCAATCACAGAGCTCTTCAGGAAGAAGAGGTGGAATATCCTCGACTGGCCGACTCAATCACCTGATCTCAGTCTGACTGAGCTGCATTCCACTTGGTGAAGACCAGACTAGAGGCAGAGAGACCCCACAACAAGCAAAAGCTGGGGGTGGCAGCAGTGAAGCTCTGGCAGAGCATTACCAAGAAAGATTCAAAGCCTCTGCTGATGTCTGTGGGTCAAAGACTTCAGCCAATCATTGAATGCAAAGGATTTTCCACAAAATATTAATGTGATGATTTTGTTTTACTTCATGTCTGTCTGTCTATTTACTTCTGAACCCCTTAACTGTGGGCACTGTGTGTTTAATGGGCTATATCTCCCACACAGTTATTTCTATATTAATGTAAACCTATTCAAATTAAAGCTGAGCACTTTAATGTGGTATCCATTATTTTAATTTCAAATTGAATGTGCTGAAGCTCAGAGTCTGAAGAAAAAAAAAAAAAAAAAAAAACCCATCCAAATATTTCCCGTCTTGACTGTAACCTCCCTGGCTGCTGCTACTGACATATGAGCTGATGCTAAAGAGCTAACTTCTTTGATAGCATTCATATTACAAAATGTTCTCACAATTGGCCTTGGATGGGCCACAAAAAAACATCTTAGTTTTGTCATGACACTGGTAACACGTGACCCATAAAATCATTCAGAGAGATTAAAGCAGTTAATGTCATTGGAAATACAAATTACTATTCTCCCCTTGCCCACCATCCATTACAATGCATAACATTTGAATGCTTTGTTTCCCAACTGCATCATAACCCTGACTTAATGGAATTCTTCCTTCATTTATTCAAGGTCAAAGCTCATCACTCCCACAATCCTTTGCATTGTAAATCTTCCTCTCAACATGTCTGTGGGGGAATTTGAATAATTGAAAATTTCCTGTAGTAGTCGTCTAAATATCAGTATACTGCCAGTGCATAGGGACTCTGTGTTTGGAAAGAAAAACAACAGGAACACATATTAGTAGATAAAGTCAACCGAATACGAACTGGTGTATTAGGTACATGTCCTGATTTCATGCTTTCTGCTGAAGATTTCTAATAAACAGTAGCTGAGATGTTTTTCCCCATCGGGGCAGGTTATAAACTCAGTTACTCTATTAGTGATCCAGTCACGGTGTTCACAGTTAGTTGTGTGAGATTATTATCAGATACAGCACCAAACACTCAGCTAGATGGGTATGGCATACTGGCACTCGTCCAAGTCCTGACAAGCATATCATTTCTGCCCACTGAGAGCATATCGCAGTGTCGCGTGGCACTGCTCTAACCATTTCCTCCAAACAACACAACACGGTGATGGAGAACAAGACTGCTCAAATCTGACGTTTAAGTTCACAGTTTGCTGGACAACCAAATTTGCCCTACACAAACAAGAGACAACATGCAGCATAACCAAACTGACAACATTTTTCTACCCACTGATTTGACACTGCAAGCATTTTCAATCAAGCAATATGAAGGCAATTTGCTTTCCATGAGTGATTTTTTTCTCTAGAAACTTTGAGTGCTGCTTGGAAACAAACATGTAAATGGAGACATTCCCAATTTATAATATGTGTGACACAAATTGAAAAAAAATGAGACTGAAAAGCAACATTAAATTAGTGTTTTATCTCCTCCTACAGCAGAGAAGAGCTTTGATCAATACTGAAGATTATAGAGTCAGTCAGTTAAAAACTAGCCATCTGCAAGGGTTTCTTTCAGGGTGGATTAAAGATACAACGTAGATAAGAAATCGCTTTTTTGAGAGTGGATAGACTCAACTGAGAGATAAGTAAGTTAGGTGTAACTCAATCAAAACTGCACTTTAAGAGATGGGATATATGACACACACACAGTGAGAATAATTAAATGTAATAAAAGGCTGCATTTTTATGTTTTTTTTTTAATTTGTTTGTTTGTTTTGTTTTAGGGTTTGTTTGTTTTTTTGGCCAATACACTGTATTCTTGTTTAAATAAAAGAATGCACAACCCAGAAAGAGATAAGGAGAGCTTTGCCTACTGCTCTTTGGGTCTGTATTTCACTCAAATAAAAAGGGGCTAATAAACAGATCCGCAGCTCAAACTCAAACTTGTTTCCCGCATTGGACAGAAGCAAAAATGGAGAAGACAGGAATGACAGGAAAAATGTTTGCAGCTTAATTATGATACACACAAATTTCAAATAAACTACAGTGAAAAAAACAACAAAACTAATATAATCACACTTTTTGCTATTGCTATTGCTATTTTTCATTAAGTTTAATTAACTGTAGCACTACTTTAAACCTTTAAAGGAAGGCTCAGGAACCACATCATTTTACAATTGTAGGATCTGTTCCTTTTCAGTAAAAATACACAAACTGACTATAAGACCAACCTTTACATTAATGCCTACCTATACTCCATTTTTAACTTCCACTTTTTAAAAATGTACAGCCACATCTCACAGTGCGCTTTATAATATAGCTGCAGTAAGTATGGTGTGTTAAGATCTTTCTGAGCGTATAATGTCTGATGCCACCTGGACCCATGTTTCTGCTTTTATTAAATTTATTCCATTACCTCTAATCAATGCATGAAACAAGGGGACATGAGGGGACAAGTTCATGTTACTGTGTCGGTTTAAATGAATTTGTTATGTATTATCAACCATGTTCAGTGTCTTTAAATGAATGAGGATTTACTGCTGACACACACCCAAAAGGAAACCATTTACAGTTTAGTGGACTTCATTCATACTGTGTAGTGAATGAAGAGTTATGTTTGATTGGATAGACAGCCAGATGGAGGGTAGAATGAATCAAAGCACAGAATACGACTTCTTGGTGATAACTCAGCACCATAGCACCTTCTCTGGACGATTTCTGAAATAATTTCTGCAGAAGTCATCAGTTTTGTTTAGACTTCTGAAATGCATGATAAACATCACATTGTTTCCTGAGACTAGCGAGAAATAGCCTTTCTGAAATATAATTTAGAGCAGCACTGATGAATATTTGAAATATTAGCATAAACAAGGAGGAGTGTTATGACAAGAGACAGCACAGTGACCCCAACCTCATAACAAAGTAATTATCAACTAGAAACCTTGATTTGAACTATGTTATGAAAGCACTGGTCAGATTTGCCAAAACAATTGCTTGTGTACATGCTTAAACTATCCATTTGTCCTCACTACTACACCTTACGGGGAAGTGTTTCCTCAAGGTACAGCAACACAAACACACAACAACAAAAAAAGATTTCCATCTTGTTGGAAGCCAAGCTGTCTTCAGAGATCACTGGGCAAGTCAGCAATGGCGAGCATTTCATCATAACCGTACCATATCACAAGTTATATGCACCACTTGCTCTTAGCACACCACAAGCATCAACTACAGGACACAACACAACACCACCAACAAAATGAGAATATCTACCACATATCTACCACAGTATTATCACTGGTCTATATTAGAGTAGTAAATGATTTAAAGCCAGGCATCTGTCTCAGATATATTGCTCAATCAACATTAAAACTCGGTCAAAGCTCATTTGAACATTAAAGAGAGGGACAGACTGTCAGATGTGGCAGGAAATAGAAGAGAACACATACTTTGCAGAATCACAGCATGTTAAGATAAGAATGAATTCTTACTGTGGTGAAGTTCACTGGATAGCAATCCTCTCCTCGAAAGGTGCACTGCAGTAGCATATCACTGATGTCATGACCTGTACGGTTATAGAAATCAGTCATGTTGAACAGTTTGGGCTTGAAGTTCTGGAAGTTTGCTTTATCCTTTAGGGCGGCCAGAACCTCTGGCTCAGCCAAGTGTGGGTTGGCAATTTGGTAGTTATTGTTGAGGAGGGCCAGGAGCTCTCCCACATGATAGAGGTCATTTCTGGTGATTTTGGAGAAGCGGAACTCATTGAGGTTACAGAAGGTAACTGCTGGGAAGGTAAGGTTTGTCGCCGCAACCTCATCCAGCTTGGTGACGTGAGGATACTCCAGGTAATATGACACTCGATCCATGCAGACCAGCATCAATAAGCCTAGTGAACCCAGGAATGAGAGAGTCCAAAGGAACCGACGGAATGTCATGTGCCCATAGGCGAATATGTGACTCATGCCATGTAGGGTGGATATGTTAGCAAAAGCTTGCAGGTTGGAGGGCCTGATGCTTTCAATGCTTTCCTCTGAGCTTCCCTTCATGGCTGTAGAGTGATGCTCAATACTGTCTCCCAAAGAACTTCAGGTTAGAGAGTTTGCTTAGCAACAGCAATAGCAGAATCCAACCGACAGTGTTGGTTTGGCACACTGCTTCTTTATTCCCTCAAGAAGTGGTAATAGTCTCAATAAATAGCTATCTCAAAATGGTTGTCAGTCTTTGTAACAGTTTTATTTTCATCACAATTCACCTTCCAATTGTTGTCAGCTGTTCCTGTAGTCCCAGGTCCCCCCTTTTCTTTCAGGCTGCTATTTTATTATCTCCAAAGCTTTCTCTCTCACTCCCTGCTCAGCTGTCCTTTGTAGCGGCACCAAACACAATGACAGCTTGAGAAACACCCACTTCTACCAAAACGCAATGCCTCCTGATTCCTGAGTTGTGTGAAAAGGGACAAGAATACAAGGGATAAGAAAAGACAGAAGAACAGAGAAAACAGCATACGTAAGGATAGAGGCGAGAGATGAGGGGGGGACTGCAATGAAAAGGGCTAGCTTTTGGAGAGAGGTGCTAAACCTAAGCAGTCAATGGGACCCTTCCTCCTCCAATCGGAGAGAATGCCTCTACATCGCTGTGATAATGGCATGCAATGGTTTTGTGAATGGAGGTAATAAAGAGAGAAATGGCTCACTGGTCCCTCGCTGCCACCTTCCTTTTTCTCTCGTGTCTCTTTTGCTCTTCTCTTTTCTTCCAGAAATGAAAATGAGAGGGTCAGAGACCTCCGACCAACCCACCACTGTGCTTGACAACCGTCGTTCACAGCTTCCACGGGTCCCACTTCCTTATTTGCACAGATCCTCAGTTAATAGGGGAGACCACCTCTTGATCCTTTATGGCCACCCCCACCTGCATAACCACTAAAGCTGCTTCGAGACCTCCAGCTTTAGTCCTGTTAACATACAGATTTATATTCTGCCGTGTGGAGCCTTTCACTCTCTTTTTCACTTCCTCTCGCTCTCCCACCACTCCCCCATTTCTTGCTCTCTCTCTCTCTCTCTCTCTCTCTCTCTCCCTCTCTCTCCCTCTTCCTCTTTAGTAGTCAGGATCCATCCCACTGCTGAATGGCTGCTTTGCTTGTGTGTCTCTGCTCACAGGGGAAGTCTCTCAATCTGGACACCACCTTCACTGTGTTATTATTCTCTGATCTGCTCCTGCAGCCACTGCCGTCAATATGTTTGCTCGAATACAAGAATGCCACAGGTTGCATGTTTATGGCACTGAAATACGTAATGCAGTTCCAGAAATATCCACATTTTAAGCTTTTCATAACAATGCAAACAAGTACAGAAAGCAAATATATTACCCAAATCACTTGGTTAGATGATTTCTTAATTACTATATATGACTGATAAATCATCTGATGTTAGATCTTTATGTTTTGTCCTTTCTTCTGACTGCATAGGAAAAATATTTACATTATTTGTATTTACAATCCTAAAAGCATTTCACAGCCTGGCAATAACAGTCGTGGGATACGGTTCGTTGCGTGTGACTACAAGAGAGTTTCAGGCTTGACCAGTAATAGAGTTGGTTATTTTATTGGGGTTAAAAGTTCACCACACCATTCTGAGAAACCATTTTCATTTCTCCTAGGACCAAACAAGATTATCAGTCACTGGCTACCCGGGGATGTCTTATTATCATAACAATAGGTGAACTGCCAAGGATATGACCACAGCCAATGAGGATTAAATCAATATTCTGCCCTGGTAACCAAGCAGAGAGACCATAACAACCATTACCCACAACACCATAGAGGTATGCAATTGATGAAACTACGAAAACCATTTCATCCACAAACTTCTCAGAAATGCAGTGTCAACCATACGCTGACACAGTCAAGATGCAATCTGAAAAATGCTCACTGGAGGAAATGCAACATGATGCATGAAGTTATAGACTATTGTGGTTTTGAATCCACCTAAAGTAGTCATTACCTGGCAGGTAATGGTAAGAGTCAGAATATGTCTACCAGAACAATGTCTGAGGTATTGCAATTTCAAAACTACAAGACAGCAGTCTTTTTGGTTTCTGATGACTCATAACATCATGACACCTTAAATACGGCCAGTAGTACTCATTGTCAAAATCTCTTTGACTCGATTAAGATTTTTGAAGTGGTTGATGCTTGATTCAAGGCTGGCTAACCCCCCCCCAATACTTCAAAATGTATAAAATTCAGCTGCACTCCTTTGTATTCACAGTCATGACTGATAATGATTGTTGTGCTAAAAAAACACCTCACAGTGATGGATGATGTTGTGCCCATTTAACATATGGGACCTTCACTGGGTTTTAATATGTCTTCAATCACAAACAGTGCCAAGAAATTAAATACTGTGGACAAACACTGACAAACTACAAATCCTTCACCAAAGAGTTGCAATTATTTAAGTTACTGCCTAAAACAGAAATCAAGTATAGTTTGGGTACTTTACAGATGCTACTCGGCTTTGAGAATAAAGTAAAACACATATACCTTAACTAGCATTGGGAAGCGCTAGAAAAGGTTTACTGTAGTGGTAAAACCAAGGTAGCTGTCTTTGTTGTTTGCTGAAAAACACACAGTTAGTAAGCCAACACCAGGAATCCAGTCTCATCTCCAGGGACTGGACGAGTTTGTGGAGTGTGGTGAATGCGCAGAGGGTTGACTCTTTGCTGACCATTATTAAGTGTCCCATCAGAACTAACTATTTATATGAGAAAAACGGGCAACACTCTTGTGAATTCCTGTGACTACAGTGATGATATTATGTACATGATAAATTTTTGTTACACAGTGACTGAAAAATGATTTAAAACCTCAGTAAAAAGTAGATTGTGATAAAACAGCTGAAATGTCTTGGAGTGAAACAAACATGCAAAAAAACATTTATTCACATCTTGATAAATTCAGAACCTAGTGATTTTTGTCGTCATTGCTGCATAAATCTGCATTTGACATTCAATTTCCATACACAGTAATATAATGCAAATACTCCTCACACTGCATTTATTTTTATTCTTTTAACATTTGGGTAACATTGTCCTGAGTAAAGATTAGGAGACTTAAATTCCAAATTCATACTAGCACGCATGCCTGTTGTGGCAGATTGCAGGATGAAAGTGGTGGACTTTCACTAGTAATTGGCTTTCAAGTGGATGGTAGAATGCACAGCATAATTCAATGAGGAATATTAATAAGGAGGGGGTAATATTTGAGGGGCCGCTAAGCACTGCACTCTTTTTTTGGGGGCCTTTGAATTTGACTTTTGACTCTCAGCCAATGCTCTGAAAATGTTCTGGTTTAGTTGCTAGCCTGTTTCTTCCTGATTGACACAATGTCAAAACTGCACATTAACTAGTGCAGGTATGTTTGCAAAAGCATGAAAATATTACTTCATCATTCAGAAATAACCAGTTTTTGTTTTCTTAAATAACCATTTAAGCTGATGCAATACAGTTTATAGGATTGTTGATCCTAATGCAGCCAAGGCAAGAGTGAGAAGGCTCTGCTTGCTAAATTACAATTTACAGTAAGGTATGACAAATTTTCCTTCCTAATACCGCACTGAATTTAAATGTGGATCTTAATCATAATATAGGCTCTTTTTGCTAAACATGGAAATTGAAATGTCTAAGATTTACGTAAAATATGATCTAATATACTGGGCTATGGAAGACCCTAAGAAATGTGTTGTCAATTGATCCACAAAACAATTTTTTGGGGCACTACACAGCCAGAAATGACCAAATTACCAAATGTGGTAAAATAGTAATTATACAATACTAACTGGCCCCAGGATCCCTGATAAATGAAAGTTAGAGAATATCTGTTATATCCGCTGTCAACAAAGAAATGTTGCAAAAGGATTGGCAAAATATATAAAAGTTTCACGGGATCTGACAAGTCATTTTAATGAAGTGAAAACAGTACAGCAGCACTGTTGACACTCACCATTTGATTTTAAATTAGGTTGGATATTAAGTAATGTGCTATAATTGCTATAGTTCAGCAAAAGAATCCCATGACAAGCAAACCGCCCTAATATGATGTAGCACTAAAAAGGAGCAATTACAGTAAGTCATTCTCTGTGATGCCAAAGTTATGCAGATTTGGCAAGTATCCCACAACATAGATTACCCTGTTAGGAACTGAACCCATCAGTAAAGCAGCGGACATTTAAGAGCACATACATCATAAAGTTAAAGAAGGAGCCGCAGAGATTTAACACTGCACTGATCAGAGCAGTGCCAGAATGAAGGAGCAAGAACACAACTTGAAATGCAGATTAGACTGTGAGTGTGATCCTTTATAACGATCTTTGTTTTCCCATATATAGCGTTCAGCAACTAGCACTAGCATATTTGCAATAGTACCTCATTTAAAGTTACTAAGAAAAAATAAATGATTGTAACTGTTAGAAATTTAAAAAAAACAACAATTTGTTCGGAATGCTAGTTAGTTAGTTAGTTAGTTAGTAGGTCAGCAAATAATGTTCTTGACTCTATTTCATCTGTGTTGTAATCACAGACCTTTCTGAATGATGTTTCATCTATAATGTTTCGAATTGCTCATTCAATAAGGAGCAAAATTAAGACACACCTTGTACAGTTGGCAACTACAGAGTAATCACTGCAGGTATCGAGCCAAGCTTTATTTTATTAATCTACAAATCCTTCAGATAAAAATACAACAAACACACCCCATAGTCTTAAGCAATATGTTGATATGAAGGGCTGTGATAAACAGAACAGCCTACATTTTTCTTTCTCTGTGACTGTCACACAGACATAGTGAGGTAGCAGATGTGCACACACACACACACACACACACACACTCACCTTTTTCCCCCCATCTTCTCTTCACTGATGAAACAACCAAACAGCTGAAATCTGTCAGATAACAGAGAAAAAGATGGCCTTCACAATACAGTCAACCAATAGCTGCTATTCAATGTGTGTGGCAGCTGCTGTACACGAGCTTGCATAAAGGCTGTCTGAGGTAAGGGCCTATTCATATGTAATCTATTGCTCAATATCTGTTGTGGGTTTATGGGGAACAAAAAGTCAAAGACCCTGAACACAGAAACGGCAATGTACTACTCTGAGATTTGGCACCAATTACCTGCTGAAATTGCAACATTGCTGTGTCACTGATCAACACAAATCTATTTCCATTTCTTTAGTAAATCCAGGTTTATATGAGGAGTATATCTGTGAAGTGTTACAGCCCAAGTCTATAAAGTAAAACCTGAAGATAAATAATATGAATGTGTTTCTTTGCTTTTGTGCACTGAAAAATGTTATTTCGCTTAGGCAGAAGACGTTTGTGTATTTGTTTTGTGTGTACTACATGAAAGGCAGAAATGCGTCTCTTTACCCCTCATTACTTAAAAATGAAAATAAACATTTTTTTTAAACAAATATCTGCAGCTTACTGAAGGTTTTCAATAAGAAGTCCAGTGCCATTTAAAACCAAAAACATTTTCATGATGAAACTGCTAAAGCTCCACAGCTTAGAGCTCTCTGGTCTTTGCCTTAACACTGCTGTCAATCTACTTCACACTCTCCAACCTAAATAGCCTACTTGATAGAGAGCGATGTTGCAGTAACTTTCTCACATCCACTGCTCACCTATCGTAAGATTACGGACGCATTTAGTGGAACCTCAGTGTTTAGAGCAAATACAACTGTGCCAAGCTTCGGTATGGCAGAAAGGAATGAGTGAATTGAGTAAATGAACAAATGATAAGGTGCTTTACCATTTAGAGAGAGAGAGAGAGGGAGAGAAAGAGAGAGAGAGAGAGAGTGAGAGAGAGAGAGAGTGTGATAAAAGGTATAATTTGTGTTCCTTCCAGTGCCTTGGATCTCATCAATCAAAATAATAGAACGAGATAGGACCTACACACAACACACACACATCTGACAAGGTGGATAGTATTGGATTATACTTTTACAGGAAATATCTCATTGATATATGTAGGAGATAAAGTCCAACTAAAATCAGAAAAAATGCAATAAACATAGTGAGATATAACATAGGGAATGAAAAGTAAAAGCCTTTGCTTTGAGATAGAAAAAAAAAAGTGTGTGGTCAAAGGCAGTAGACGCTGGCATGTTTTATAATCAAAGTGGATTCTAGTTGCTTCTTAAATATGCTATTATACTAAGAGGCTACAACAATCACCCACTGAGGGGCCAATTTGGAGGTTAAACTTTTCAACCCAAATAAAACAAGTAGAATATCTAAAAAAGATAATACAGGCCTGGAGCAGAAACCATTTTATCCCAATTATCAGCATGAAAATCTGAAATTTGTCAGGGTGTTCTATAAATACAAGTGTCCAAGGTCAAACACAAGCTTAGAGATGTAATCACACCGCTACCCAATAAAAACAAATAGCCCCATTGCCACAATCAGACACCACAGTAACACCAACTAAAACTGAAATACATTTTGTGGACCACACTAGATGAACCCAATGGGCACCTGAGAGCAAAACTTACTGTGGGCTCACCTCAGCGACCAGGTACCACCGCCGTGCACTTCTTGATACAAAGTTATTGTAAACTTTATATATAGTCTCCCAATTTTTCATGTGCTGTTGAGAATGTGCCCAAATTATATTTTGCCGGGGGGGGGGGGCAAGAACCAATCTTAAATAGCACACATCTTAAATACTACTTGTCTAAACTGAGTTTAGACACAAAAAAAAATGTTTATACACACAGTAAATACAGTTTCATTTAAAATGATAGACTCGTAACAGTGCTGTTCCATATTAGAAAGCTTCAAGGCCAGACATTCATAGTGCGAATTCCCAAACATATCTGCATTTTTTTAAGACTGCCATGCACTAAGTCTAGACTCAATGAACATGGGGCTCTTGGGGCTGCTTTAATCCAGCCTCGTACTCATAATACCATACTTTTTTTAATTTGCATAGCCTCGGTGTACATTAATCTATCCGAAAACAGGACAGGCCTACATATTACCTAAACACTGGAGGCGACCACAAACGAAGCTCACAATTGTTTTCTGGCAAGTGTTGTGATATTTTAATGTACCCCCAAGACTATGATATTTCGTAAACCACACGATGCATAAAAGATTACTGTGGGGACCCAACTACACTTTGAAGCGTTTGTGAGGCCTTTTAAAACCGGTACAAGTGCGCCACCCGGTGGGCACCGTTGTTAAGCGCAATGGTGTAGCCTCTCGAAGCAACCCCCACTTGTCGCATGAGATGTCTCACAAGATTGCCATAGAAAAAAAAAAAAAAGAAAAACACCAGCCACCCACCTACCCACCTGCCCACCCACCTGAATAGAAACTAACGCGGTTGGGAGGGGTTCCAGTCCTCCTGAGCTCTCCTCAACGCGGAGCGCGGGTCCGCCGGCCCCAGACGCCGGGCAGGTGAGCTAAATCAGCTCACTGATTAACGCTGCTACACAAACGGCCGTCCACGAGCCGGAAAACCGGAATGACCATTCCTGAGATACCTGCTACGGCAACCTTGGCGCACTTGATATTGTCGAGCTCTACTCGTTTTTGGGGTTTTTTTTCCAACCGTCCCCCCCCCCCCAAAAAAAATGACTAACGATGCGTCCAAAAAGAAGGGGAAAAGTTCGAGCGAGAAAAAGGCGAAAAGAAAAGCCAAACGCAGGGAGACGTACGCCATGTACATCTACAAAGTTTTGAAACAGGTGGGTGAGGAAAGCGCAGCGCGCGTCCGGCTTCAGCTGCCGCGGGCTCTCCTGTCTTCCTAAACTGAACCGGCGACCCTTTTCCCCCTGTCTCGAAAGGTTCACCCGGACACGGGGATTTCCAGCAGAGCCATGAGCATCATGAACTCCTTCGTCAACGACCTGTTCGAGCGCATCGCCACCGAGGCGTCCCGCCTGGCCCAGTACAACAAGCGCTCCACCATCACCAGCAGGGAGGTGCAGACCGCAGTGAGGCTGCTGCTGCCCGGGGAGCTGGCCAAACACGCCGTGTCCGAGGGCACCAAGGCGGTCACCAAGTACACCAGCTCCAAGTGAAGACCTCAGTTTGCTCAGTGACTCAGTGACTTGTAAGGTGGTTGATTTCAATAAACGCACAAAAGCTGATGTTTCTCTCCATTTTTAACTTTTTTTTTTTTTTTAATTTCTCATTTAGAGGGGGGGGGGGACCAGCAACACGCCAGTCTTAGCCACTAGATGGGGTAATCGCACATCTGTCATATTACAGGAACATTGACGTCAAGGAAACTGGCACTTAACATATTCGTACAGGAGCTCTTTACCAGCTGTAGTTTCACTTAAATCCACTATTTTGTATTTTACAGCTATTTATGTTCCTGTGTGCAAACAGATAACACGAGAACTGGTATTTGGTCAAATCGACTTTACAGTGTTTAAAAATAACCCACATGCATGAGCTCAGTAAGACCTTGCATTTATCTTTCATATATGAATTTATTTGCTCTGTACTATAATTAAATGTCTAGCTGTAAGACTATGTTCTGACACCCTGAACACTATCACCATCTCTGGAAGACCCATAAAATGAACTTTAAAAAAAAATGTTTCTAATCAAGCCCAGAAGTCTGTCATTTCTCTCTCTCAACTATCTTCGCATTCCAACAAAGACTTAATACCTGCTGACTTAAAAGAATAATTAACGTGGTACAAGTGACCCCATACTGTCAGCATAACAGAATATCATCACAATAGCTGTGACTCAATAGTCACTACATATTTTATAGCCTGCTGAATACTGTTCACTAGGCAAAGCCATCAAAAATATACCACAGATGAAAACATTACACGTCAGAAGGACGTCGTCGTGTGGCTTTCATTTGAGTGTAAGGGGGTCGAGTGACGACAAACTCGTTTCTGGCTGCAGAAAAATGGTCTGCCACTTTGTTTTGAATCCTCATACCTGTCTCACATCTCTACATCATCATCCGCTCTTACCAATCCAAAAGCCAGGGCACTCACTCGTGTGTTTTTATTCATGAGACACAAATAGACGGGTTCACGATGAGAGCATAGCAGCCCTGACAGGAGGTGATTTAAACATGTGGGTGTGATGTTGATAGGGCAACTGTTGATAGCAAACCGGGCCTTGATCAGAGTGAGTCAAAGTAAAACTACTCCATACTCCAAAAATAAAAATCCTTCATCCAAAATCCTATTTATGTCAAAGTACTAAAGAACCATCAGAAAAATGTACCAAGTGCTCATTCTGGAGTAAAATGTCCCTGTGACTGGCATATTATTATATTTGACAGTATTAGATTGTAAATACTGAAGCATCAATGTGTAAGCTGCCTTTTACTGTTGTAGCTGCTGGAAGTGGAGCTGGTTTTAACACCTTTATATACAGCTGGGTATTTTAGTTCAGGGGTTCCCAACCTAAAGAAGTCAGGCCCCTCCAAAGTGTCACACAATGAGAAGAAAAAGTACATTTATTTCATTTTTGTTCCCTAAGCTTTGCTGTTTTGCCTCATGGGGCCTTGAACTCTTATTTAAATGAAACCATGTGGGATGTTTAGAGGGGAAGACACTCTTCAGAACTGCTACAAACTCTACGCTATTTGAAATGTGACAAGGCGCCCCAACTACACACTGGTCTTTAGTGAAGCACAAGCCAAAAAGGTCGCTAATAACTCGTTTAATGTTTGAAGTGTGTTATAATTAATGTAGAACCTTAATGTGAAAAGTAGCTTGCAACTACAGCTGTCGGGGGGAAAATGGAGTTAAAAAGTGCAATATTTCCCTCTGAAATGTAGTGGAGTTGAAGTATAAAAATGAAAACACTACAATCCTATAACTGCAATAATAGTACAAATACCTCAAAATTCATCTTAAGCACAGTACAGGAGTGTACTTAGTTAACTAATGTACTTAGTTACTTCCCACTACTGCAGAAACTGGATAAATGTGATGTTGAAGACGTTTTGAAGTCAGCTGACACGACCACGACCACAAGTAAAGAGTCCCAAAGTGTCTTGTCTCGGGGTCAATCGGTAGCTGTAGCGAGCCAGTTTGTCAGGACACGGCTGAATCGGCGTTAGCAGCACATGCATCATAGCTGCCCCGTTTAGCAGGTGTCGTCGTGTGTTAAACCACGCCACGCGTAGAAACACAAACGCGTCATTTTGACGACACTTACCTATGTATTGTAAAATATGTCCAGCTTTCCCCCAAGTCTCCATCCAGCTGCATCGACACAAATATTCAGCCTGCAACAAGTAAAATAAACAAACAAAACAAAAAAACAAACAATCAAAGAGATTTTAACTTGTTTCTTAAGTTGCGGACAAAGATGGCTTCCGGAAATGACATTTCTTGCTTGTTTGCTAGGCCACAAGGAAAATATCAACAGGACATGTGTTCTTTTATTAATATGGAAAAAATATGAGTATTTCAAAATGGAAATTAACATTAGTTTAGATGAATTAACTGATGATAAAACTGCAATTTTTTTGTGATGTGTTTTACAAGATGAGAAAGGAGAGTATCTACCTACATTTGACTGAACAAAACAGCCACAACTGGTAAAAATTAAGTCAACAGATTTGTTTTTTGATTTCATTTCTGTCCAGCTGCATAAACAAGTCTTAGAGGGATTTAGAAATGTCTTCACAACAGGGCTAATGGTTGTAAAACGACCTAAAGTTTATCAAAGTTTGGCTTTTATGTTGGTGGAAAAAGGAGTGCGTAACTCTGAGTCAATTGTAGTCATCATTTATCTCACACGTAAAGACAACGATTATGTGAGAGGTACTAAGAGCTGTTTAATATTCTTATTATTATTGTATTTCAAAATACCCCAGTGGTCTGTTTTTTAAAGTAATCCCTTTTGCATCTGATGCATTTATCTAAACCTGACAAGACCCATTATTCAGTTAGCTTTAATATTGACATATTTATAAACTACCAGAGGAAATAATGTAATATTGTATCCTTGTTATGCATTCTAATCAGGTTTTTAAAAGACGGCACTGTCAACTGAATGGTACTTGATTACAGGATAATGACACTAGCATTTGCACCAGTCCAATCTGCATAAAATGGAGGAACTGATAAAGGTCTCTCTAATTAGGATGGTGTTTACATCGGGCTTTACGTACACCTATTAGCCTACCCTTATCAACATCCTACAAAGCCAGGCTCACTGTGATAATGAACTTGGATGTGACACCCACCACTGACCGTTATTGTTGACATACCCATTTTAGATGTTTCCCAGTATTCTTGGTAATGATATGAAATCTACAGACGTTATTATCAGGGTGATACAGTCTTTTATGGCCGTGACTTTGTTCATGATTATCATGGCCATTTAGGTTTTGCATCTTGTACCCTTCCCCGTATCCCCTCTCATGCCCATGCCTACTGGTAGTCATCGCTGTCTCCTTTAGGCAGGCTGCTATGAACACATTATGGATGGGTGCATTAGTGAGTGATGCAGAACCCAGGCCGGCTTGCCTTGTTTTTGTGTGAGAGTGCATCATTAGAAAATGTTCCACTTGGCAGGGAAGCGCGTATTAACTGCAACCGCAATGAAATGAGGTTGTGATAGATGGTTAAAGTTATACGGGACTATTAGGTTGAAATATGAACCTCTCAATTGTCATGATGAAACAGAGGGCTATTTGCGTGGTGATCAGTGCATTGAGAGACAATTGGAATCTGCAAAGTCCGATACTATACATTATAGGTAGTGGGCTCAGAGCTGAAAGAGTACAGAAAAAGTAATCATGCTTCCACAGAATAGTTTGGAGCTACTTTTCAATTCAGGGATCTATAAATTCATTTAGGTTCTCCACCAAGCATCAAGCATTGTGATGAGACCTGAGGAAGATTTACAAACAGGGAACCTTTTCAAACCCTTAGCCATATATATGGAAATAAACCAATGTCGATGGCTATCAAAGGCACTTTAATGGCACTGAAGACTTAAAGCAGACGGTGTGTGCCTACCTTAATGTGTCTGTCAACAATCACAACCAGTAGACAAATGCACAAGGCAGCAATTATCTTCTCTTTAGAAAATTAAGCCAATTAAGCATGCTCATTATCTCTCTTCATGTTTCTATGGTGACCTCCAAGTTATTCTCCCACCGGAGTAGAAACATTAGACCCTATTCCTTTTTAACTCACTAGATGTGAGCTGAAATTGGTAAACTGCATATTAATTGCTCCCTTCCCAGTACAGAATTGCCCCGTATGCCGGACATAATCCCACTTCCTCTGTTTGGAAAAACTCTAAATAACACACCAATCATCGAAATAAGAAACACCTGACACAGAATTGAATGCTCTGATGTCATGGTGACACTTTCTCTAAACTTAGACTTTCTTTGGGTGCTCCGACTCTATCTTAAACTACCGGCAGATCCAATTGCAAGCCCATTAGCATTTAATATTACTGTAATTACTGTGTACATTTCATTATGTTCTCAGTATATTAAATGACTGCTCAGTGTGGAGGGAGGGCTATAGTTTAATCTTTTTCTGTATTACTGTGTGCCACAGTACTCAAAACAGCATTAAGAGGCACATAATCAGAGGGAACTAATTGCCTATGATTGCATAAATGAAGTGCCTCACTCTCATCAGGGCTGTTGCTGATGTCCAGCGTCTTACCGCCTTGGGAGAGGAAGGTGGTTGACCACAATGCAAAAAACCTTGGAGAGACGGCTACTGGTGGGTAATGTGAGGAAACCAAAGATTTAATATGTCCACGGGGAGCTGTGAGGGCAGGGGATGTTACTACTGCTGATGTTTTTTGTTGTCATCAGAGTTCCCTCCGCTTCACAGAGGAAAAAAAGAAAAAAGAAACATGAATGCCCACCATTTGAGAAATGAATTTATCGAAGTCGCTGTCTTTTTCCCCATTAGTAAGTGTTTAGTTCAGCGTTTTAAATAATTGCGTTACCAGGAATGATATTTAAAATACATTTGGGAGTCAATGAGGCGGGAAAGTGCCTACATGTTTTGCTGATGACACCCGGGCCATTTGGAAGACATCAAAGTAGAGAGGAGGTAGCCCAGATGCATATTATAAACTCATTATGTATATCATTTAAAAGGATGTACTCCAGCCGCAAAAACAATATTCCTAGTCTCTCTCTGGTAATGTGTGTTTTCAAAGTTGAAACTCTTACTTGCCTTCAGTTTAATGTGGCATCTATTACCAAACTGTAACATAAAATAAATGACCTTGATTTCCATACCAGAACAGTCGTTAAGGTATAGATAAGATGCAGCTATGCTTCTGTGTTTTCAAATGGGAAAGAAGGTAAAACCTCTGCACAAATATCATGTATTTCTCCACCTGTGGTGCAGACCTTGTTTTCCACAGAGCTTGCATGTGTCTTGATAGACTCCAACACACAGGCAGATAAACAGACCCTAAAATTTGTGTGTTTTATTACATTGTATATTCAATACAGCACATTTTCATAGATGGCGATATCAAAGCAAGTTAATCAGTCTTCCAAAACCTCAAAAGTCATTCTGAGTTATCCTTGCCAGCCATGAAAACCTATCCTTGGGTTCTAGAGAGTTGAGAGATAGGAACCTTTTTTTGCTACCGGGTAGACCAGTACAGGAAAATGACGGTCCATCAGTCAAAAGAGATGTTTGTCAGATGCCTAGGAAGTAGGCTTAAGAGGCTTAATTATGTGCCATCCCTCCACCATCAGAACACTACACGTGGGGCAGAGTGACACAGCGGTTGCCAGTCATTCAGCCTAATGTTCTAATGCAGGGAGCCGTGCGGATACATAAAATCCATTAAGGCTCTTGAAAAAAAAAAAAAATACCGAGCATAAAAAGACATTTTGCAAACACATACTCACAGGGGCTTACAAATAGGGCATTCTTATTTGCTGTTCCTCAAAGAAAAATGTCAAGGCAAAATTTGACCTTAAAAGTTGCCCAAATGTTTCAGTCAGCTAATACTTTTTAAATGAACTTGTTTATTGTTTAACAGTGAAAGCCTGCTTTAATCTAATGACTTGACCCTTTATATGGACTATTCTTGCTCAGTTCTTTTAGAGCAGGAGAGATGGACACACTAAATATATCAGGAATAAGTACTACTTTAATAATCAGCAAATGTAATGTTACCAATATTTTTTAAGTAAGCAAAACCAACATATTCTGCCCGTTCAAGTGTTGTCTAAAAAGAGACTGGGTAATTCAGAAAAACAGGATGTTACAAAACATGAGTTTATTCAACTCATTGGATACTTGCAGCCTGACAGAGAAAGTTCATGGCTGTAACTTTGCTAGAGGCAAAAACAGGAGAGGCTCGAGTGGCTGCATGTGAGACATAAAAATAGCATTACTTGTCACACTGCAGGGAGGTTCTCATACTGAATATCAAAACAACTCTGTGAACCAGCCCTTTGAACGGCCAGCAGGCACATAGTGGACATTAGCCCAAGAGATTGAAACAACAACGGAAACCAAGAGACGGGCCTTTTTTGAACGTTCTCCCTCACTTTATCATACACAACCACTTTTCTCTGTATGAGGCAAGCCTTTCAGAATGTCGCGAGGCAGCTTTGTCTTCACACCCATGGCCTTGCGTTCTCTTGAACTTGACAAGGACATGCTAGAGAGATACAAGTACAAGAGGCAGATGGCGTCCCATCACCTCAGGAGCTATATGCTGAAGAAGGAGGCCAGGGACAGGGAACCGCTGAGGTCCAGCGCTGCCCTTCCACCAGCTGTGTGCCAAGATGTGGTCATCCAGAACGCTCTATATACAGGAGACTTGGAGGCTATGCAGCGCCTCTTTCCTAGAGGATCCACAGCAAACCTCATCATTGAGCCACGGGGAGGGGACATGCGCTGGGTCGCCAGAGGGGAAGGTAGGAGATAACATCTGTCTGCATTAGGAATTAATTTAGGAGTTCCTACAATTTGGCACAGCATAGCTAGTAGCTGGACATTAGCATCCAAAATTCAGAATTTGAAAAGTACTTCTTATTTTAACAGAAATGACAGACAATTTCTGTGTCGTTAATATAGAAATAGAGAAGCAAATCACTGCTTTAAAATTATTTGAATATAAAATTATAAGCAACATGTAACTGGTGCTTCTCACCCTCAGGCAATGTTTAAAGACAGTGATGCAATATTTATAGACACAGAACACAAGGCAATATTTATAGAAACCATCATATGTCCATCACATAATCAGACTTAGTAGTCATCCCTAAGATATTAATTTGTGGCCTTTCACTGAAGAGTAAATAAGCAGTTTGCTCTCTTATTTTGAGAAAGACTAACATTTTGAGTCAGTTTCCACATGCAGTAGCTTATTGAGTTACTGGAAATTGATATTCAAGACTTCAAGTCAATCAATTCTAGATGATTAGAAAACATAAAATGGGCTTTTGTATTGTACTGTATTTTTTCATATTTGTAACCAGAATGTGTCGCTTCTAAATTCCTTGAATGCTAAATTCAAGTCAGTCCTCCACTGACTTCAGTGGATTATTTGAATCAGTGGGCAGGTGATCTGTAACGCACCAGTCACTGGCTCTGATGCCACTGCACGGGCCAGGATCACCGGGTCAAACAAAATATCACATAACACCCTCCTGAAATAGCCCTGTCTGCACAAACAACCGACATAGTGCTTATTTCACTCTGGAGAAAACACACTATTAAAACGTAAAAAAAAATCATACTAGTTAGATCCAGTATGGCTTATGTAGCACCTAAGGTTAAGTGGCACAAACCAAAGACCTACCGCAGTGATGTGATCGCCACAGCCAAGTCCACAGGTTTTGTCCTACAGTTCTGGAACTCTCTACTTGTTGGCGATGAGCTGACGATTCTCAGCATTGTGGATGACGATGAGTATGGATATCTTATTGATGCCATTTATGACACCAGCAACATAGAGGAATGGAGGAACTTCAGATTTAACTACAGAAGCCTGAGTAGGTTTTCCAGTGCCTTGATTCTAAAGCTGTGTTCACTGTTTCCCTTCAAGGGACTTTGCATCAGGGAGAGGTGTTGACATTCTCATGAGGCATACTGTATAATCAGAAACACTTTGAAATGTTATTACTCTACACTATATGCTCTGTTTAACAGAAACAGGACTCTTGCAGTAGTTATATCTGACATGTCTGCTTATTTACAGTGGTCCTAAGGCTTAAACTCAGCATTGACTTTCTGAAAATTGTACTCCCTACTGGCAGGACTGTGGTCACTGACTTATGAGCAGGAACTGACCACACCACTTCACATCACGGCTGGTCGAGGTTTCACGGACTGCCTGAAACTCCTGCTGCAACGCGGGGCCAACGTAGACCTAGCACCTGGTGGCACCACTGCCCTCCACGAGTCCTGTGAAAACTGCCAGCCGGAGTGTACCAGACTGCTGCTGATCCACGGCGCTAACGCCAGTGCTGTCTCTGAAGATGGCCTTATGCCTCTGCACGTTTGTACAAGCCCAGAATCCCTTGAGTGAGTAGAGAGGAATAAAAGTAGAAAGAGTAGACCAGTGATTCAGATAATCAATAATCCTATTTGTGGAAATACACAAATAACATTACGAATTCATGTGAACTTTGCTGTACTTGATGACACAACAACCAGTGGCTACCAGCTACGACAGGACAGCCTCCCACCAACAGGAGACAGTTATAACACCTTAAAGCAAGTCAGAAAACTGAATCAATAATGTCACTTATTCAACAATTTTTTCAAAACATTTTGGAACATTTGCTAAGATTAGCCGCCATAAGCCACTGGTCATACCAGACCATATCTTATGCTCGTAAGGCTGCAAAACCCCTGAGTGTATTTAATTGAACAAAGGTGCTTTTATTGCTAATGAATTCTACTTTTGTAAGAGGAAAATGTGCTATTCAAAGTCTGTGAATGGCAATGGTCTGCCCAAAGTTTTCTTATATTAGCTAACATTAGCTGTCATAAGCTACTGGTCATACCACGCCAAGAAAGGCTGCAGCTGCAAAACCCCAAAGTTCTCTTATATTAGCTAACATTAGCTGTCATAAGCTACTGGTCATACCAGGCCAAGAGAGGCTGCAGCTGCAAAACCCCTGGATTTATTGAATTGAGCAAGAGTGCATTTATTGTTAATGAATTCAACTTTTGTTAGAGGAAGATTGTGTTATTTCCTCTTTCAAGGGTTACTCCACAAAGCCTCACTGTTAAAACGAACTGCTGCCGTTGAGAATTCTTGAAAACTAGCTGGCAGGTCAGCAGAGAAGGTGAAATTAATAGCTAAAAGTGCTGGATTAATGTATAAATGTGGAGCTTCTGCCACTCAAAGTAGACTCTAATCAAGTCCACTGACAAAAACGACCACGTTTGATGGTGTGAAATGACTTCCAGTTTGAAATCAATTTTAATGAACACATTTGGAACACAATAGGAGGAGATGAAGGAGTGCTTGAGGTCATCTGATATCTCTGCCAGGGTATGTCAGATAAAAAGGTGGGAACCACTGATCTAATGTAAACATGGGAATACAGCTTGCGTTCTACTGAAAAACAAGGTTCTTTATTTCTGTCTGCAGATGTGCCAAATATCTCCTTCAGCATGGTGCAGCAATCAATGGTTGCACTGTTTACGAAAATGACACTCCCTTACATGTGGCAGCCAGGAACGGTCTCTCAGACCACACCGAGCTCTACCTGTGCTACGGAGCTACTGTGGACAAACAGAACGAAGAGGGTCTCACACCCCTGAACGCTGCTTGTTCTCAGCCACAGGAGGTGCAGGACCTCCAGTGTTACTTCAAGGTGTGCCAGATGCTGCTGGGGGCAGGGGCTGATGTCCACACTATGGACCAGGACAGACACACTCCTTTGCACATGGCCTGTAAGAATGTAAATCCAGACATAGTGGATTTGCTCCTGGCTAATGGTGCCTGTGTTAACAACATGGACTACGGTGGTGAAGCTCCCATGCACAACATCCTGAAGGTGGTGTCCTACAAGGTTTCCCATCACCCAGAGAGGATTGTTCGTGCTCTGCTCAACCATGGCTCTATTCGGGTGTGGCCTGGATCTCTGCCCAGGGTAGGAAATGAAAAGCTACATGTTACCTAAAAGTAGTAGAGGAGAAAATGTGTGCACAAGCATGTAATACGGGCTAATGCATTCCAGATTGGTTTGTAGTTGTATATTGTATTTACAGTGTGAACCAACTGTTCATCAAGGTGGCCCTTTTTGCATAATTAGCCAGTACTGCACATGTAACACCTTGAGTAAGAGTCTTGAACCACTAAACTGTTCGTTGCAACATTCCAGACTTCGCAACTTCCCATTCAAATCATTCCCATTTCTTGAAACAACATGAAGTGTTGCACTCTCTGTGGGAAACAGACTACAACTATCAGTGAACCCACGTGCACTAGACAATATGCCTGGCTCCTAATTAGGCAAGTGTTAATAGGAGATTAATTAGCACTAATTGCATAATTTCCAGTTAAACCCCTGGAGGGAAGACCAATCTGTTCATTTCACAAGTGTTTAATTACTCTATTTCTTCAGTTCTATTGATTCACAAGCTCGCTCATGAACTTAAATTATGGTTATATGAATCCTGTTGCTTTGCTCTGTGTTGTGGTGTTTCTTTCAGGTTTTGAAGTACTGCGCGGAATCTCCATGTACCATCGAGGTTCTTCTGAACGCCTACAGTCACCTCAAAGTCACAGACACCTGGGTTGAGTCGGTTTCTGCAGAGGTGTTTAAGGCAAGCGCTGTAAATTGTCAATTGATGAGGAGGGTTTAACCATTGTGCTTGTTTCAAGACAAATGTTTTTGGATTTTATGTTTTCTATACTGTAACAATGTTCCATTTCTCTAACTTTTATCTTCTTCCTCTTCTTTAATTTATTTGTGGTCTTTTCATGCCCAAAAAAGAGCAAAACTCTTTTAAATTCATTAGGTCTTAAATAAATTGAGTTTCCCTAAACTGACTTGTGTTCATTTTTATTTCTCCCCAATCAGGAACACAAGGAGTTCTATGAGTCAGTCTTCTCCTTGGCACTGACTCCTCGCTCCCTGCAGCACTTGGCCCGCTGCAGACTCAGGAGCTTCCTGGACGGCCGAGCACACAGGGTGGTCCCTAAACTTGATCTGCCCACCTTCATCAAGAACTACCTGCTCCTGGGGTACAGGGGCTATATCCACTGAAAGCGCTTTGTGCAGGCCTAGTGAAGACTGGTGAAGACTGAGTGCTGCTGAATGTGAGGAGGGAGAGGCAGTTCACAGTAGAATGATACTCACTAATACTCAGAGAGTGTAGCAGTATGCATCAATAGTCTGGATATTTTTAAATATATTTTTTGTCACATGTAACATGACTTGTTTTCTGTCACTTTGATTGCAGATCTAGCTTTCAGTTAGATGTTTGATTTTACACCACAAGAGGGAGCTATAGCCTTGAGTTGACAGAGTATATAGCAAGTGTGCAACTGTACGTTTTATATTCTATTTATTATGTGATCACATTTTTTTTTTTTTTTTTACTTCTGCACTTGATAGTAAACAGGCCAACTTGCTAGTATTGTTATACATAATAATTTTTCAAAGTTTGATGTTATGCGCACAGTAATGACGTGTTTTACACTGAGGACTGCCATCAAATATTTGCATGAATAATTATTATTCCAATCTGGTTGTAATTAGGCGTTTTATATCAAAATTAGGCCTGATATGAAATAAAATATTCCACCGTAGGCAGTGTCACCTAGTCACTGTTCTTTCGTTATTTCCTGTTGCCATACATGTTCTCTCTTTCTTCTCTCATGCTCCTGCCGGTTGTCTGCTGCTTGGTGTTTACTGGTTGTTTTCCATCGCTGCGTTTTTTCCGGGGGAAAAAAAAAATCATGATGCAAAATATATTTAAAACACACCATGAGCCATTGGATGCGAGCGACATTTAAGTTTACGAAGATAACTTGAAAGTTTGAAATGTTGTTGAGTAATCAGGTTTTGGACGGATTGTAATGTGTGCTTTTATTATGAAATGGCAGAAAATCTTTTATCTGATCATTTGATTTAAAAAGTTCATGACAACCTTTCACACGCCAACGAAACTTTTTAAAAAAAAGAGATAATTACATCTCATTCTCACTCATTAGTCATGGGCGAAGAAAAAGTTCACTTCAGGTGATAATCTGTTTATGTTCATATGTATCTGACATTTACAAATGAGGATTATTCTAAGGCCTGATTTTATCAATCAACTCCTTTGACCGTTAAAATGTTTTTGTTTTGTTTTTGTTTTTTTTTTAAATTGAATCTATCTCGGCCATCGTGTGTAAAACGTACGTGGAAAAAAAAAAGTCAGAAAAATAAATCCAAATTATGAATCCTCTTTACGTGTAAATCTCATTCGGCCATTGAAAAAGTGTGCCGGAAATTCGTTAAATAAAAACAAGCGTGCAGAGCAGCACCGTAACATCAGGAATCCTCCCCGAGAGACAGGCAGAGGAGCTCGGCAGATGGTTTCAGTGGATCAAAGAGGGGTGCTACCGAAGTCACTTGCAATTATAAGAATTAGCCTGGCCTGGCCCCTCCACTGCTAATCAGAGTCGGCGGTGATATGTTTATGTCCTCATGCAATCAGACGACCAGTTGGAGAGCCCGGGCACCCAGGACTCAATAGGGCTAATCATCATCAGTTCCCATTGCCATTTAAAAGGTGAAATGATCTGCGATTAAACAACTGCTTAGAGTAGATAGAAAAGTGATTTTTTTTTTTTCTTCTTCTTCTTCTCCACATGCGTTTCTGATCAGGGATGAGTTAAGACTCCCAAAGCGCAAAGCAAAACGTGTGTGTTATTTCATTTATATAAAAAAAAAAAGAGAGAGAAAAGATGTAGGGACAGATGATCGGTAAGAGACGTTAAAGTTTATGATTCACAGCATTTGAAAAAAAAAAAAAAAAATCCCCCGAGTTCAAACAAAGTGGAAATCCAGTCAGATTTGACTTTGGCCACCGTGTGTCCGTGTCCACACTGTAGCTGACCTCGCATAAACGCCCTTTATCTGAATCTAATTTCGCACCGAGTATCTCTCTCCAGGGAACAATTGTTGCAGCACTTCTTTTTCTGAAGCCAAACGCATTGTTTTTAGCCGCGGAGAATAGGACAGGGAGCGGAGAAACATCTGCCTCTCCTCCCTCCTGACTCTGATGCCCATCGGCCCCAATATTTCAACAAAAGCCACCGTTGTTTTACGCTGTCCCTTGAATCCAGAGTAATTACTTATCATCAATCAAAATTAATAATAGCTGATTGGGTTGGTGTGGTCAACGATTATAGAAGGGGAAGGGCTGGAGCAGTCTCTCACACCGTCTCGCAGTCAATGGTGAAACCTGGCAAAAGGGGGAGGAGGGCTGGGGGTGCGACCCGTCTATTTGGTCTCCACTGGGAAACTACCGCCTCTCAAGACGGCCAAAAAGTCAGAGGCTGAATAAGGAAATGAAGCGTAATTTGAGGAAGATGGATGAGCCCCCAGGGAAACACCCCCCTTTCATTCCTCTTGTATTGCAGATGATAACCAATGCGCTCTCTCCTCTCTCTCTCTCTCTCTCTCTCTCTCTCTCTCTCTCTCTCGCTCGCGCGCGCACACGCGGTGCACGGGAGAGGGGGCGGAGGGAGGCGTTGCAGAGAAGGGAGAGGTAGGTAGATAGACGGAGAGAGCGTGTGTTTATGTCCCAGTGTGTGACAAATAAGAGGGAAAAAGCTAGCGGCGGGGCACACAACCAAGCGCCGCCACTGACCGAGGCATATAGGGCGCAGAGATCCGGAGCGGCAGTCCACTCCCAGGGATGACAGCACGGCAGCGGATCTACTTTCAGCCCACTCTGTCATCCAACTGAAAGTTTTCGAGCGTCGCCGCGGAGAGGGCTTCTGCTTTTCCAGCGTCCACCAGATAAAAAGTGCTAACCTGCAAAATGCAGAGACCCGGCGGCCAAGGGACGGCGTTTTCTATCGATTCCCTGATAGGGACCCCTCAGCCCAGACCGGGACACCTGCTCTACACGGGCTATCCTATGTTCATGCCGTACAGACCTTTGGTTATTCCGCAGGCTTTATCCCACTCGCCTTTATCATCCGGTATACCTCCACTTGCGCCCTTGGCGTCCTTTGCGGGACGGCTCACCAACACGTTCTGTGCCAGCTTGGGACAGGGGGTGCCGTCCATGGTCGCGCTCACCACAACGATGCCAAGTTTCTCGGATCCGCCGGACAGTTTCTACCCACCGCAGGAACTCCCCGGTCCGCGCTTAAGCGCCGCCGATCCCGGAGCGAGGAGGCAGGAGAGCCCGCACTCCGAGGAGCTGCACAGCCGGGACAAGGGCTCCGAGCTGCTGAACTTCTCGGAAACTTTTCAGACGATATCAGGTAAGCTCGGCCTCCCCGCTTATTCGCGCTGTTTTTTTGTTTTTGTTTGGGTTTTTTTGTTTTGTTTTTTTGTCGCTTTCTCAGAGCCCATGGCGCTTGCGACCGAGGGTGACCACTTGTACGCAAAAACGCCTCGAAGCAGAAGGTCGTTGGTGCGCGACGAAAGGCTTTGGTCTCCGAGGAGCGGTTGAGTCAGTGGGGGTCATGAAAGGGAAGCCCGTCTTACACTAGGTTTGCCTGACAGAAATGACAGAAATATTAATGACACAACACCCAACGCAGCCTATATCCAGGTGGGTGGGTGGGTGGGGGCGGGGGGGGGGGGGGCAACTTGACGGAAGTTAAGGAATGAGACAACTCCTCTCCCAGTTACAATTATTTAAAGATTTAATCGAAGCTATTTCTAATTGCTGATCGTTTTTTTTGTTTTTTTTAAATGACAGCGAGTTGGGGAGCATGTCACCGGCATTTTTTAGGAGAACTTCCGGAGAACGGTTTTGCCGAGGGACTGACTAAAACTGCCCCCTTGACAGAGTAGCCAGAAAATGAGCCCAGTCGCCACCGGTGGAAACTTGCAGAGAAAAGTACCCACGGGACATTATGAGTTCAGCTGCTGTCGCGACTTCTAACCAACATTTGAATGGTTTTTCGGCCAGCGTCTGTCGGCTGTGGGCTCTGCCAGCCCAGTCAAAAGGCGGTGAACGGATGTCTAGAGGGAAAACGTTGTGTGACGGTGGGGGGGTTTTTTTTCGTGAACAAACGCCTCGGTCTGACTGCGTGTCTTCCGCTCCCCCCCTCCCCATTTTAGGTGAGACCAAACTGTACAGTTCCGACGACGAGAAGCTGGACCTTAAATCCGCAGACGCCGCCTGCAGCGACCGCGAGGACAGCTCCGCCGACAGCGAGAACGAAAGTTTCTCGGACGGCAACAACTGCGGCTCCATGTCGCAGAAGGGCAAGCTAAAGGCCGGCTCGCAGGAGGCGCTGCCCACCGGCAGCTCGGCGGGGAAGAGCCGGAGGAGACGAACAGCTTTTACCAGCGAGCAGCTGCTCGAACTTGAAAAGGAGTTTCACTGTAAAAAGTACCTCTCTCTGACTGAGCGCTCCCAGATCGCGCACGCACTTAAACTGAGCGAGGTGCAGGTGAAGATTTGGTTTCAGAACCGCAGGGCCAAGTGGAAACGGATCAAGGCCGGCAACGTCAACAACCGGTCGGGAGAGCCGGTGCGAAATCCCAAAATCGTCGTCCCCATCCCTGTGCACGTCAACAGGTTTGCGGTGAGGAGTCAGCATCAACAAATAGAGCAAGGGAGCAGGCCATGAACTCAGATGACAGCCGAAAATCTGAATAACAAAATGAAAAAAACACTTACGCTGACTCTTTGTTCCACTGATTTGTTGAACGCATGAAGCACAAGGAGGATTCAGTATTTCTGTCTGAGAGGTGAGACTGAGCAGAGAAGAGGATTTGCTCGCAGACAGATCAGTTACTTGGCAATATGCTGTCATTTTTATTTATTGTTCTGTGAATATGTAAATATAAATGGGTAAAATCTGGTACAAATGGGCACTACGAGATGGGATGTAAAGATTTTCTAAGTATTTATATGTAGGGCCAAAATGTTCTGTTGGTTATGTGCATGTCCTCATTTGGTGGAATCTATTCTGGATTTTTGTTTCGTGTTTCGTACGATTTGTTGAGCACCTTTGCATGTAACTTAAAACCTTTTACATTTGTTTGGCAACTGTAGGAACCACGTTTGACAGCTATTTGTGAAAAAATAAGAAAAGATGTGAAGGAAATGCTTACCAAACAAGGGACAACTGTAAAGTATATTGACCTAATAAATCGCTTTATACGAAAGTTGGAATCCAGATTGAATCATTGTTACCGAGAGGGTAGAGAATAGCAATGTTTTTAGTATTTGTGAAAAATGTGTGGGAATTATTTTCTCCTGTTAGAAAGAAAAATGTGGCCTAAACACTAAATTTTGACCTAATAGGAATAGCTTACAACAGTACAAGCTGGAGGCAGGCGGCTAATTTGATATTATTTAACACATTCTAAATTAACAAAAACAAACACCTTTTTTAATCGTGAAGAGAAAATTTTCAGTTTTATAATGAGAACATCTTTTGATAAATTTCCAATATACGAAGGCTTTCACTGAAAATCCGCGTGATACTTTAATCCTTTATTTTTAAAAGGCTTCCGCGTGGATATTTGAAAGTTCACTGATGCGACATCATGTAACAGATTCTTTTTTTTGCTATGCCAGAAACATCAGGACCAGAAAGGTAGATGTTTGTTGTTTTTTTTTTTTTAAATAGCAGCAGGGATTGATTTCTCTTTAGGAGGCCATGTTGTCTCAAGTGGACTGATGGATCCTCATTAAACTGAGCACATTCAACACACTAATGAACTTCTCTATCAGTCACTACAGAGAAGCAAACCGACAGCAGCTCTCTCTAATCTGATAGATAAAAATGTTATTTAACTAAAACAAACCAAAAAAAAAAGGGACTCTGCACTAATTCAATAAGACGCTTATTGAGGCTTAAATGTATGTATGTTTTTTTAAAACCCGCTAATGAAGATTAAAGTGTTGTTTCTGCTGCATATCACAGTGTATCACACAATGGATAAAAGACCTTTCTTAAATAATGTGTAATTTTCTTTGTAGAAGTAATTTCTTGAGAGATTTGATTTGATAGTTACTCATAAATATTGATACCTGTAGAGAATTCTAACAAAATAAAATTGTATTAGAATGAGGTTTAATGCTCCAATTGGAGAATATTTCATGAATTTTGATATATTTGAAATAAGATTTTTTTTTTAAGTTGTGGAGTATAAGCTTCTAAAAAATAACTACATGGTAGTGATGGATATAAAAGCCTATAGCTAATAAATACAATTATTTCCTATAGCTACATAATTATATACAGTGACAGACCTCATCTGCAAGATAGTGACATAAGCAAATAAATGCCATGGCCTGCTCACTCAGACCAGACATGGAAACTTACATGGCAATTTAAAATTATAGAGCAGCAATATTAAAATTATCTATAACTAAAATAATGTCTGGCCACATAGCTATCCTATTACAGGAAAGGGAAAGGCGGTCTTGATGTTTTTACGCAACCTGTCATATGCTTGATTCTGGTTTTATGCCGTTTCTCTGAACTGTTTCCAGAAAAGTCTCATATTGGAATAATTTAACTTCACCTCAGATGGGAGAAAGTGATTGGTTTCCACATTTCCAAAATAGACTCAGGCCTCAAGCCATGTTTAACCCACTGCAGCAGCACCTGTTGAAGTATGATGATGGGGTGAGATTCTTCAAATATTTTATTAGTATTAATATTTTATTCACTTAACCAGATCTATAAAAAAATCTTCTTGAATACAGCTGGAAACACATAATTATCTTACATTTCGTTTCCCTCAAGCCTCACAGGAATGAAAACATTTTTATCTCAGTTTGACCTCAGAGCATAAACAGACACTACATGACCTGGGCGCCCATGAGTAGTAAAGTTTATTTCACTGTCCACCTCATTCATCAAGACTGTGACACTTGGATGGGGATTCAAGGCGTGATGATCGTGTGAAGGAGCAGTGGAAGTTTTATTATGGTCCAAGAGCTGACTAATATAGATGGTCAATTCCACGATGTTGTGCCAGAGCGCGACGGCTATTTCAGTCCCCATGAGCTGCATGGTGGAGATGACAATAAGGAGCCATGACACGGCTCAGACACTAATTTCATGTTGGTTGTCATTATCAAGGTGCTGTGAGTGGGACTATTTAATTCCACTTTTATTAGCAATTGAGTTTCTCTAAATTTGTTAAATTGGTGAAATTATAAACTCAAAAAGGTGGCAATTTGCAGAATTTCCTTTTTTTTTTTTAAAAACTAAATAAATGAATGGCTATAACAGATTTGGTGTATTTTTTGAATGACTTTTCTTAGATGTGTTAATCCTATATGAGTTTTAATAATCTCTCCTCCATTAAAGACACATCTTCAGTGAACACCCTCAGTCTCAAGACAGTATCTGTATCATTCTGCCACTCTGCTACTTGAATCACAAATTGAAATATCAGAAGGTCTCTCC
The DNA here is from genome assembly GCF_016859285.1 of Xiphias gladius. NCBI lineage: Eukaryota > Metazoa > Chordata > Actinopteri > Istiophoriformes > Xiphiidae > Xiphias > Xiphias gladius. The sequence continues at coordinate 17,401,888 of NC_053413.1, read as the reverse complement.
AGCAAAGACATTAAACCATTTCCACATTTCCACCTGGAGAGAGAGGGAGAGAGAGAGAGAGAGAGAGGGAGAGAGCGAGAGAGAGAGGGGGAAAGCGAGGGACCTCATTACTTGCTGGCTGTGTGATTGTGCAGGCTGCTCTGCGCCGACTGGAGGCCTGACTTCTTGGGAGGGTCCGGACGGTCGTGGCTACAGTGATGTATGGGCAGATGCATCAAATCGCACAAGATAAACAAGCGATGAGTTTCATCAGGGCCATCATAGCTTTAATTTGGCTGCCTAATGAGTCAGATCTAGTGGCGGAGATAAGAGTTGTCAGAGGCTCGGCTCTAATGAATTTCTTGCCACTTGTAATCAAGGTTGCCTGTCTGAGGGGGGATGATTAATGGAACCCTGGAGGATTCCCTCGGCCCTCAGCCTTCATTACAGCTAATGCATTCTCAGGCAAATTAACAGAGAAATGCAGGAAAAAGCCAACGGGGAAGAGGAGAGAAAGAGAATGGAAAGAAGAGAAAGGGGGAATGGGAGAGAGTGATGGGAACAGAGTGTTTATGTAAAACAAAGGAGAGAGAGGAGGATGAAGAGGAAGCTAGCATGTTGGGTATGAAACAGCCCGGTTGGCAGCAGGAGGGAGAAAGAGGTGGCAGAGATGTGCTGAAATCCACTGATTAGTGAGAGGTTCAAGGATATGGAAATGAGAACGTAGACATGAGTTTGAGGCAGTCAGAAAGGGCAGGGTGCAACATGGATGTACTGGTTGGGCATGATGGAGCTGAAATTGATAAATGGATGTTCCAGTCTGGGGGGATTCAGTAAAGGAGAGATGGTCAGATGGAAAGAGCAGAGTGGATATAATTAATGGTTAAAGAGGTTACAAGGATGATGGGAGGAGAAAAAAAACAGGAAGTAACAGTAACCTATCCAAATCAAGGCAGACGGGAACAAGCATGTAAGACACGCCGCTGCTCAACGCCACCTTAAAGCAACATTTATGTTAAAACCATGCACATCACTGACTGCTTGCTAAACAGGCTGTTAAAGTGGCCTGTGGCCAAGCAGCTCCTCGATGTTATGGAAATATGGATTTAATGTTTGCAAATATGGTCTCGTCAGGTCTTTGTGTACCAATCCATCAGCCTCAGACCCACCTCTGCAATCTTGGAGGCAATTTATCTGAGAAGAGGTGGGCGGCAGTGAGCCCTCCTCACTGTTTAGCAGGCCCTGATGAAATATCAAAACACACAGCGATGCAAGCAAGCTCTCTAGTCTCACCACAACAAACACAAGTGGCCGGGGTCTGCCAAGACATGTGGCATGCTAATAAATTACAGGACAGATTTTTTTTGGTCATATTTTGCAGGAGACGAAGAATAAATGGCCATCATAATAAGTTAGTGGGAGCAAGGCCTCACATTATTGACATTTAAAGCCACTTAAGACTTGATATAATCAATCATTTTATATGAACAATGGTTCACATTATTAGGTTTATGTGAAAGGGCTCACTTGTACCAACAAACTCAAAGAGAAGTATCACATGACTCTGCAGTTCTCCTTAACTGCTAGAGCATTTTTAGCATATTTTATCTAATTGTTTTGGTTTTCCGGCCCAAAACGTTACTGTTTTGGTTCACTCTCGGCTCTCTCATCAGAGTCGTGTCCAGGAGGAAGAAAAGCTTTCAAAACTCACTGGATGATACTTGCCCAGAACCAAATGGCCAACTGGTGAACATAGTGCATTTAGCAGCTAAAGAGCCGGATATTGCCTTAGAGATGGTGGAGACCAAAACAAGAGCCAAAAAGGAGAGTGAATATTGGCCTTAAAGGTGTCAGGTGGCCAGAAACAAAACTCCAAATAAATATTAATATTGCTTCATGTCTGCTGGATGTGTAAATAGGCAACCTCTTTACAAACAGGTTTGACATATGAACTTATAAGGTGATGATGTCAGTGTTGTTTACAGTTTGTTTCTGCTGCCCCAAGTCAAAAAACAGTTAATGCAGGTTTAAAGCCCTTGATACTTGGCTTCAAATCGTCAGAATTTCTCTATTTGTCTAAATAAAGAACTGTCACTGGATTCAGATTCAAATGTAACTAAATCCTGATTAGTGCAAGGATATGTGACTTTTTTTTGTCACATATCCACATGTCCAGCGACTAAAAGAAATATATTAATCTCTAATGTGAAATGACCTAAGATTATCTAATGTTGGCAGAAAAGAGCTCACGTAGGACCCAACTGCTCATAGTAAGAAGCTGATTGAGAAAATACGTTTCCAGGGCCTTTAAGCGTGACTGTGCATTGTGGCTAGATGTCAAGCCAGCAACAAGGGAGGAAGAGGAAAAACTAAAGAGAAACCAGGTAATAAAGCACAAACAATGCCAGCCAACAGAGAGAGGAAGGGAATGAAGATATGCCGAGACAAGATTAGCAGGAAATAAGAAGTGGATTAGTAAGGGCTTGACTCCTCTGAACACTGAGACCTTTCACTTTTCCCCATGGTGTTGTGCTGGCTGACACTAAGCCCGGCTCTTTATCTTAATCCTCTTTCAGCAACTGCTGGGGGTCCCACAAGCAGGAAATGGGGAGGTTGCTTTACTTACCTCAAGAGAGGCCCGGTTGAGTTCTTTGGGTCACACTAACAGGACTGAGTCTGCTCCAGTGAGGTTGAATTTCTCCAGGAGGTTCGATGAGGGAAGATGCAAAAGGGGAGAACATGAAATGGCAGTACTTGCTGAAATGATTCTGCAGGGAGTGTCACCTCCTCTGTTAGGATTCAGTAGGTCAGGTACAGAAGCAATAGGAGCATGCTGGATAATGAATGAATGAATGACACATACACAAGAAAAATACGTCGATTTCCCTAAATCCAGGGAAGGCTACATCGTTTTATTTGAGTGTTTATTAATAGGTCAACAGTCAGCCAAGCATCCAAGCATACAACAAGTTACTCTTTAGCTTTTGCTTTGTTTCACGTTCTGAACGTAAAGGAATAACAATAGGAAAATTAACTTGAACAAAAACAAAACAAAAAAAAAACAAACAGATATTTACATACTGCATTATAAATATGTCAAATGTACATCATTATACACAAGTACCAAAGATGGTCGGTTAATGTTGAGACCAAACAAAAGTACCTTAAAAATATGCCTAAGTAGAAACGAAAACAACATATCAAAATATGGTTCGTGGGTCAAGAGGACCAAAAACCAGTTCAGTTTGTTTCTCTAGGACGAGCTTGTCTTCAGATAAAAGCATTAAGCTAATATGTACATTTCTTGTTGTGTTTGGGGGAAAAACAGGCAGTTTGTAGTGTTTTTTCAGCATCTACAGTATGTTAATAATGATCCAGTAATGAATGTACACATTAAACTCCTCTCAGGAATCTCCTCGTACACTGAAATGTACTTGAAATAATTTGGTCAAGTAAAGATCAGAAATAAGGCCAGTACCACAGTACAGTACAGGTAAATTCGAAGGTATCTGCTTAAATTTGTGGTTGGTTGTGTGATGTCCTAAGAGGAAGTATCACACATTTTGAGTAATCTATTTATTTGCTTTCTTTCTGAGAGTTAGATGAGAAGGCTGATACCATTCTCATGTCTGTGTGGTAAGTGCGGAGTCAAAGCCAGGAGGCGGTTAGCTTAGCTTCGCTAGCATAAAGACAGGAACCACTGGGAAACATCTAGCCATGCTCCTCTAAAGCTAACAAATTCATATGATATATCTTTTTCGTTTTATTCATACAAAAAGAGCAATGTAAAAAATGACAATTTGTGTTTTTAGAGGGAACTACATGGTGCTTTGCTGTGCCAGACTAACTGTTTGCTGGGCTAGGCTAATTGCCTCCTGGCTCCCACTCTGTAATTAACGCACAAGCATGAGAGTGGTATCGACCTTCCCATCTAACTCTCAGAAAGAAAGCAAATAAGCATATTTCCCAAAATGTCAAATGTTTCCTTCAACATTTAGCTAGCTCTTGGATTCACACATTTCTGTTTTGACCACCTATTCCTTTTCAATTTCTGTGGAAAACAAAAACACTGTAAAGCAACAACAAAAATGGTATTTAAGGTACCAAGTTAATAACTTGCTCTGTAAACATACATCCTGCATTTGTAAACCCATTAAATCAAGACGGTTTAAAACCTTAAAAATGGCAGCTGAATACACTGGAAAATACACTGTAGACATAGTGCCACCTCCACCTGAATTAGTTTCTTGCCCAAGTCCTATTTACTAAATGAATGGGCTTATCATGTCTGTGAAATACTGTACATTTGTATTAATGTAAAGACAGTCAAACTAATTATACTTCCCTCTATGAACCTCCTTGCTTATTTTGATCCCTAAATGTCACTCTCTTTTCAGTTACTTGTATGCTAACTCCCTGCTTTTGGGCTGACAGGTTCTCAGGATGGCGGAGGGCATATAGAGTTAAGGAAAAGCAGAGGGTTGTTTTTTTTATGGACTCTAAAAGTCAGAGTAAGTTCAAACTGTTCTTATAGGGAATAAGGTGAAGGACCAAGAACTACTTTTTACAGAGGTCTGTACATTAAAACACAGTTATGTTCCCAAATCTTCACTGTAGGTATTTGTCTTCTCTCCAGTGTCCTTTCTCCAATGTTTATGAACAAAAATGCCCAGTCGCTCTCTGCTGCACACGGTCACAGACGAAGACGTAAGCACACGTGTCGTACAGTATGTACAGACGTACACACACAGTACCATATATGTATTTCACAGCAACAATAGAGGAAATGAACTCAAGAGTACCAATTTTACAGCCTTTGGCCACAGGAGGTGAACGGATATTCCAGTACGCTTATGGTTTGAAACTATGTGAATCTATGTCAAACAATTATCAACACAATCTAGTCAATCGGAAAATTACTCCAACAAAGACATCATAATGGTACAATTTCACTGTTTCAATCAAACTCTTGAATTTGAATGAATTCTGATTGAAGAGGCACGCTTATAGAGCCATGTGGCTGAATGGTCATAAAACATTATGCCCCTTAATTCCTTTATAGTCATGGACATTTTTAGTGGAGGATCATGATAAGGGTGGCTAAGGAAATGACTCACTTTAACCCCACAGGAATTCTGCAATCAACTCCTTTATGATGATCCAAAACCATTTTCCTGAGAATTAAGTATCTAAATCATTTGGACTCTCCCAACTATAATTGCTTTGCCTTTGTGTATGAATAGTGTGTCAAGAGTTTGATAGCTGTGTTCAAGACATGCATCATTACTAAAGCTGTAACAGCCATTGATATCATGGAAGATTTAGTTTCTTTCCCACATCAGTGTTTTGTCATTTCTAAAACTATTCCTCACAGTTTTATGTTATTATGACTAGACTTGAAAATTTGAAGGAAGTTTCTCATTCACACTCATTATAAAAGCAGTTCACGCCGCAGAAGGGGAAGACATAAAAGGAAATGTTCAAGCATTAAGGAAATGCTTTTCGTAGTGTAGGTATGAATGCCAAAGTAAGTCATTTGTTTGGTTGACGCTTAAAAAACATAAAGCTTTAAAGCTGGTCATGATCATTTCAGACCAAGATTGAATGAATTTAACTAACAAAACAATTAAAAAATAATAATATAAAACAAACAATGTACAATGTCCGAACCCCACACACCCACTTCTTTCAGCGTAGTGGAATATCAACAATGAGTCCATCACTTCTGATATCTCTCCATTGGTACTAATTCTGGGTAACAGAGTGTGAAACAGAGGAGGAAGTACTGGAAACAGATGGGGGGGTTAATGTCTGTCTGCGGTTGCTCTCTGGCTCCTACATGATGCTGATACTGCGGTTGAGCTCACACTGAGCGTTGTTGTTGTTGATGTTGGGGTTGGGGTTGCGGCGGCTCATGTTGGGCGTGGGCACCGAGGTCAGGGTGCTTGTATCGTTGGGGCAACCGTGCTGAAGCAAGATATCTGCGCACTCTTGGCTGCCAGCTCGCCGAGCGTAGGACAGCGGTGTCTGGCCACGAGCATCCCGACTCTTCACATCCACACCATACTGTAGGTGAAAATGAAAGGTGTAAATGGTAGCTCAGGAAGATTTAGAGTTAACATAGTTTGGGAATTTCAGAGAAATTTCTGGGAATTTATTTAAAATATTAAAAACAGGCAACAAGTGCAAAAAAATTTGTAATATAAATATCAGTGTGAAAATGGGATTTTCAAAATATCATTTGCAACTCAGGCTCTTGCTCAGTTTAAAATCAGCAGCTCATTTGAGTTTCCCCATTATTCCATTTTTATCTTCACTTTTGACAACCAGAATCATTTGTGGTGCTGTGTTTGTTGAAAGTAGACCTTGTTTCCTGTGAATTTAAATGATCAGTGTCTTATTACAGCCAAACTGATAACTTTTGCGCGACTATCAACATTGGTTTAAAACAATCTGCTCTGTTTGAAAAAACTGGTGGAAATCTGTACACACACAAAAGAAAATATTAATACTGTGACCATCTGGAACCACAATTTTCCCCTTATGTTTTCCTTTCCTTTTCCATTAGAATTGGAAAAATAAACATTTTTACCACGTAGTACGATAATATCACTGTAACTGCTTGTGCCAACGCTGCATTAAGACTGCAGTATATATGATGCTTAAATTTGTGAAATGTTCAATCCCTTGATGTCATGCTTTTATGGCCCAACCATAACATCACATAGAAATATCCCAGAATCCTTTTTCATCATTTTACACACGAAGCAGCCTTCTCTAGTTGGTCTGGGGATTTTGGGGTTTTATCAAAGTTGGCATTCTACACTTAAAAAAGACTTACAAATGTTGGGTATTGTTTAGGACAATTCTATTATTTTCAGACTCAGTATCTATAAATTTGACAACTCTTTAAACAAAGGATTCAGTATTTCTCCACAAGAATATTACTTCTGGCAGATTAGAGAGAAATTTGAAACAGCATTTAGATTGTCAATTAGATGGTAATGCTATATTTAATGGGTCTGTAATTTCCTAGTAAATTCATAGGACGTTTGTTGGAAGGACCTATGGAATCTGGTACTAATTATAGAGAAAAGAGAAAGAAAGTTCTGAGACAGTTATTTTAGTAAGTTGATTCCAAAAATTTAGACAATTTTTTTTGTCGTATCTGGGGGTGATTTGGATCTATAACCTCCTGGTTACGGGCCTGTCCTGTTTATACTGACAAGCTGGGACATCTGGCAAGGTTAAAGAGGTTAACTGGCTGCTGGGCAATCTTTCCTTTCACACTTAAAGTCCCACTTCACTTGGCCAACAGTAAATGCAAACAATAACAGTGTCCTTCCACCTCTGACTGTTCCCCTCAGAGTCAGAGGAGGCCACTCACCCAGATGAGCAGCTGTGTGATGACCACGTTTGCCATGGCGCAGGATAGGTGTAGAGCGGTGCGACCGTCTCCGTCCCCGTAGGTCTCATTAACCTCCTCCTTGGTGCCGTGGGCCAACAGCACCACGACCAACCTCAGGTCATCCTCCACCACCGCCCGAAGCAGCTGCTGTCCCAGGGGCACGTCCGACTGGGGAAGCCCCACCACGAACAGCTTCTGCTCATACTTGGCTCGGATCCAGCGCTCCTTCTCCTCCCTGGAGAGAAGGAAATGACAGGGACGCTACAGGTCAGGCAATGTGCAACATGATGCACATGCTATGTGCAATTTAGAGCCTACAAGAACTTTCAATGCAGATCTCATAATTCAGAGGCAGTGATTTATAGGCAAAAACATATACAAAGGGAAGAATGTATACACACAAGGGAAATATTACAATAATTGGCCTAAGAGACTTACTGGTGAGAGTGACATTTCAAAATTATTAGAGCACAGGAAAGCCACTAGACTCTACTATCACAGTGGGAAATAATACAGTGAGATAGGCTGGAGAGATGAGAGAATGCCAAAGGGTGTGACGCTTTGGGCAATATTCCACTTTCTAGTGATTACAGTCGACAGCAAGACGCTTTGAGCCTGGCCAGCTTTCTAAAGGTTACACATCTTGAACAGCATGTCTGCTGCGGACAATACAGGAAGGATGGGGACGTATTTTTTTTTTTTATCAGCGCTGTCGGCTGTCAGTCTGAGTTGATGTATCCCCTCCACAAAAGAGGCAGTGTGTCTACGAGCCCCAGTCTCCCTTGGGGTGGCTGGGCTCTGAGTCAGATCGATGGGGCTGAATGGCAGCCAGAGAGGGACAGCGGGATGTGGGGCTCCTTTACTCCAGCCTGCAGCAGAGAATAGAGACTGAGAGAAGACTCCATCCTCTTTCGCCAGGCAGAATTCTATCTAATGCTCTCCATCTTGACCTCCGTTTCATTCTCTGCTCACATACAAACTGTCCAAATAAGAAAGACAGAAAAAAAAAAAATCAATATCAATATGTGAATGACTGAGCATGCCCAGTGTGGCACTAACCCTCTGACCCTGTCAGCTGGTGTGATAAGGGGAGGAAAAAGAGGCTGTTGTTTGGATTTGTGGGTGAGTGACAGAAAGGAGAAGGTTTGTACGGAGAAGTTAAAGCGGCGACGCTAGCTAGAGTGACAAGGCTCTCATGGGACTCTCCATCAATGGGCCGAGGCTCAGCAGCAAGTTCCAACTGACAGTCTAATTCACTTCAATTCTATTTCATCATAATCACAGGGAAAACAAACTCAAAGATTACGACTTAATTACCAAAATCAACCTTTTAGATGAGCAAAGGAACATCACATGTACTTATTAAATTATCTATTTATCATCATGTATTAAAAGGTTTGGTTCACCCAAATTACGGAAGTAGTATTGCGCCACGCAAACACATTTGGTTTTATTTGCCCAGGTTTTGAGCTATTCATCTTTGAGATTTTCGTTTTCACTTCAATACAGTGAAGAGGAATATAATTTTGTTTGTGTTGCTTTGAAAAATGACATTTAAAAAATAAGACCATTATTCTATGTTTTTCTCATTGCCCACACATTCTATGAAAAAACCAAAACCAACCAGCCTCACATCCACTGGTTCACAGTTTTTTTTTTTTTTTTAAACCAAATATTACTCAAATAAGACTAAAAAGTCAGTTTCTCTTGGACTATTTTCAGCTTTGGATTAATACACATTTGATGCACTAGTGCATTTACAGCTGAATATGGGATTGACTCAAAATAAACTACAGTACCCTTGTTTGTCATTAAGAAGGAAGATATCACCCATTACTACAGTATGGCTCACTGATGTGTTTTAATAGTTTTTGGACAATGAAGGTCTATGACACAGAGGAACAAGCTAAAGTATATCGGAGTTTGGCAACACAGACAATACTTCGTTGTACATTGTTGGTCTTTTCATGGGATTTGTTGATAATATGAAAAATATAGAATATTGCCTGCCTTATCCGTTAAAAAAAAAAAAAATGTAACAACAAAATCTCTTTCCTGAAACAATGTCCTGGTTACTCTAGATAATCCACTGAGCTAGCTGAAAAAACTATCTAATGAAAAAGTAGCCACTACTTAAAAAGTGGTATTGGGGCAAGGGCAGAAATCTCAGCGAAATCTGAAAAACAGAGACTAAAACCAAAACTATCTGCAAGGCTTAACACCACCAGAGATAAGTAAGAAAATATTTTAAAATATTAGAAAATATTTTGTCATTTGGGTGAAACGGCCCTTTAAGTAGGTCCCCAAATAGCTCATTTTCAAATACAGCAGCCGCTTTAACAATTGTAACCTGTTCAACATTAGTCACTCTCCTTGATTACGACCTCAGCGGCTAGGTGTCAGGGCTGCCAACTCACCACAGACAGCAGCCATTTTCAGAATCATATGTCAGCTGCCAGACTCACTTCACAGAGCAGTTCGTCTTGCACGGAGGAGCCTGGCACTGGCCCTAACTATGGGAATCAAGGATGTGATGGAAAAGGGGCAAGCCTTTATCAGCACCCGACCACAAACTGATTAACTGCAAAACACAACTGGGGGCTAATAAAGTTTATAAACTTCACCCACACCTCAAAATGGTCTTAAAGCTATTATTTCTATGAGCATATGGGTACATTTTTGTTATGACCTGGAGGAAAATGTGGAGGAGAAAGTTCTTTACCCTGCTATGCCATAAGCAAATCTTTTCTTAAGGGTGAGGTTATTATGTGAACAACAATGTAGTCCTAATGGCCGGCAATTGCAGTGTCTCGAGGTTTTATGGTGTAAGACCTCCATCAATCCCTACTCAGTAATTATGTGTGGACAAGCCTGTTAGCAAATCAATTGCCCTTAGAACCAGTAGACTTCTCAGGGCAGGAAGGGGCTGTTCTGCCCTCCCCTCTTATTTCCGGTGAACCCTTTGAAAACAAGTGTCTCTCTTACTGCCAAAGAGGATAAAGCATGTCTGAAAACTCTATAGCCTATGAAGTAACCCTCAAGGCAAAATGTACAACTTTTAACAAAAATGTAAGCATGATTAAAAATAATCGGTAAGAGCTGTTGTCCAAAGGTTTGTTTCAGAAAGCTAGACCATGAATGAGATGCTGAATCTGTAGTGCCCATTGAATTGATATGAGCTAAATGAGGCAGAAAGTTAGCACCAAGATGTGAAACAAAAAGGCTGAGGAGAGCCATTAAGAAGACGTCAACATCTCAGAAAGGAGCCCTGAGGACACTTTGTTAGCCTCTGCTACAAAACCAGCCCTGAAGACCTGCAAGAAAAGGCCTAACTCACTGCTGATGCTGAGCTCTGAATTCAACCACAGTGCTTTTTTAGAGACGGTCCACTTAAAAAAAAAAAAAAAAAAAAAAAGCCAAGCAGTGGTTTTTTAAAAATTCCCCAGCTGCTGCCACTTGAAAGAAAGAGTGTGAAAGGAAGTGAAATGGTAATCCCCCCTCTGTCTTTTGTTTGAAATAGAAAAACAATCCAAACAGACTTAGGGTTTAGACAGTCAGGGGGAAAACTGAGACCCTTGAAAAGGACACTTCCTCACCACAGGAGGAAGAAAAATAAAATCAGCAGATTTAGCATGTCAAAACGCCTGGCCAGAGTGGGGTGGGTGGGGGGGTGGAGAGGGAAAGGAGAGTGAAATTTCGCAACATGGGGGGATATTAAGGAAACTGAACTGATGGTTACTCTTATACACACACACACATATACAGGCGTGGGCACCAGACACCACCCTGGCTTGAGCACATACTTGTTCTAAATTTCTCTGTTGCTTAGGGGACAGAGGGGAGCTCAAAGTTCCCAATAAAAATGCCTGTGTCTCTTTCCACTAAAAACAAGCGGTGTTTGCTTCACCACAAACTTAAACCATCACTCAAAGTTATCTCACAGCTGACCATCATTGTTTAACTTTCTTTCACTGAGTTTTATTTGAAAGAAATCTTGGGCAAACATCAAAATGCTTACTGAGTCTAAAGTGAAAATGGGATTCCTGGTGTCCCCTTTCATTTGCCCATGCAGAGCCCACCTAGATAAAGGCAGCCTTAACAGTAGAGAAAGGCCTCTTTTATAATTCTATTAGAGCTCTGTCCCTTCAGCCCTCCGTTGAGCAATGGATCCTAACCCTGACTTAATTAAGTGGCAAATGGCGGAATGATTCTCCTAAACCCAGCCCACGGAGTCAAGAACACATGACTGAATTCAAATAAAGAGGTACAAACAAGGACAATTAGTCAAGCCTGAAAGACAAAGGCAAACGGGAATTTATAGGAAGGGAAACTGAGACAGAGGGGGTGGAGTCAGCAGTGGAGTAGCCACAGAATTGACCAATCTGACCGCCTGCAATAAAGGTGCATTGGTCCATAGGAAGAGGAGGATGTCCGTCCCACCACCAGCCCGTCTTTCAAAGACATACTGAGTCCTTCTAAACAATCAAAGCTTCTGGGGCTCCTCCTACTCTTCCCTGAGCATCCAAATTCACTGCGGACACATCAAATAGACGCACTGAAGGGGAGAAATGGTGGTGTTGAAGGGTTTGAGGAGGGGGGTGCTGGGGTTTGAGCAGCCTGAACAGACCTCACAGTGGGGGTGGGCAACTTCTATGGGACCGATTCCCATGCAGCCAGCAGCTTCACTTCCACAAACCGTGGGGAGGGAAGAGACAGGGACTGAGGAAGAGGGACAGCAGCAGAAAGACGTAGAGGGGGCTGAGAGGGAAACGACGGAGATGAAAAAAAGCGCACACACCAGGGAAAGAAAGCCGGGCCCCAAAGCATCAAAGGTTGCTAAGGGCGAGAAATGAAGGAGCAACACAGTAAACGCCGCAGCAAAAAAAGTGCTAAATAAGGCCCCCTATGGTCCAGCGGGTACAGTGTTGACATGGTATGCTCTGCTCTGAGAATGACAGCTGTAAAAGAATTAAGACAAATATTTTTACAAGTGGAATAGATGCCACTTTTCTTGCTTCAAGAGTGCAGTCTGAACAGACGAGCAGAACTCAAAAGGTTTTTGTGTCGAGCTCTATAGAGAGGCCAGTAGGAGAGCATCTGGGTGCCGTAGGCAGGCAGAGGGATGAGTTGAATATATTGTGACATTAATGAGGTTGTCAGACTCCTCATGATGGAGTGGCTGTGTTTTTGTGCCAGCAAAACTAATACCTTTAAATGCTCATGCTGTTAACCCCTGCTGAACCCTCGCCTCACATACAAAGCTGAGGGGACGATAACACATGCCCTTACTTGTGTATGCAGCCTGCTTCACGCACCCACACATTTCAAAATCTTGTCCACATAAAGAAGCGGTCTTGCGTCCTTTTCATTTCACGTCATCTGAGCAAGAACTTTTTGTAATGATGGTGTAATGCTAACAATATTGAAAATAAATTGCATGGGTAAAGTGGACTGCACCATAATGAATCAGTCCTTGCTTTGTGTCTACCTGGCTCTGAAACCCAGTGGCATGTGGGCAATTAGTGATTGTGGTACCACTTCTCCCACACAGGGCTAATTACTGACCTGTGGGTTTCATTTAGAGAGAGAGAAAGAGAGAGAGAGGAGGACATGGGAAGACCCAGTCATTCATTTGTCTTAATTAATTACACTTCCTCCACCCAGGGCTCCTAGCAAGGCCGGCTATTCTAAAAGCTCTTCTGAGAGTTGGCGTTCCAGCATTGCTAACCTGTGAGTAGCCTGGAAGCTTTGCTCTGTGTTTTGGGGACTAGCATAGAGGACGCAGGCCAAATTGGACAATTCCTAAAAAAGGAGTCTTATAACAAACAGCTTGGGAGGATGAGCAAAGATGCCACTGCCTGAGCAGAAGGGGTTAAAACAGGCAGCGGGGACAGGTTTGGAGAGGTTAGCGGTGTGATTCATTTTTATTACCACGCAGCCCCTGCAGGCGGCAGGAGTGGCAAATTATTTCTGAAACAAAGTGGAGGGCTCTCATCAGAGCTATTACCTGCCTGTGGCCGAGGGCGGCGTGGAGCCTACAGAGGGTGACAGTGAGAGGCCTGCGTCAGTGAGGGATAGCCGTCCACATCCGTCCACGCTCCAGGACATCTCCCCCAAATGAAAATGGTGTCTGTGTATGTGTGTTTTACTGTGTGTGTGTGTGTGCTAGTAGAAGATAAGGGTAAACTTAGTTGTTGGACCTCCCCCACAGTATCTGTCAAAATTGTTTCTGGTGTTTCTATCACGAACATGCCAAGCAATTAGAGGTGACGTGCAAAACACAATGACTCCCAGGTGCTAATTAAACGAACAACTCCCCTCCGATATGCTGACTGCAGAGATCAGCCACACAGCAGAGCTTCCCCAAATTTATTATCAAACATTGAACTGTAGCCTGGCCATACATGATGTCTGCATTTAATGCGTTTAGTACCAGTCTCCAATGAGGCATCCTTCATAAATGGGTTAGAAATTGTAACTAATGGCTCCATTAATGGTTAATCAATCATTAATTATGTATAGATAACTTATAAGCCATTAATAGGAACAACTTTTGGGTTGCGAGGTTCTGAAAAAATTACTTGCCCTGGAAAAGGGCTGCAGACAACCTGGACTAAAATCAGTGTATTTCTAACAAAATATGGAAACTTACAACTGCAGAGTTAATGTCTTATTTAAAAGGGATAAGCATTTATTAATGGATTAACAACCTTTATAACTGCATTATTTCCAAATACTAAGGACCTCTTTTTTCCTTGCATAAAGCTATTAGTTACAACTTTAAAACGCTTTATAACAGGTGACTCATTAGAAAGTGTTACCATTCACCCTTCTTGGTCCAGGACTAAAAAGAGGTGATCAGGTGACATACATGTACATATGCATGAATATAAACGTGGTTCCAATTAAAATGCCTGTAGTCCGTCTGATATACACCAGTAATTTCAGTGTTGCTGTGCGGATCTGCGTACGACAAATCTATATATTGTGTTCTTTCGATCCTGAATATCATAAGTTAAACCAATCTTGTGGATGAATGCTTTTAAGTTAAATCTCAAAAATGCAAAGGGTAAAACTAGTCTTGCAGGAGACATTCAATCAAACACCAAGTTGATATTCAGGTAGTTACTGAATCGTTTAGATTGGGTGTCACTAATGTTTAGTGGGAGTCGGGAGCCATATACTACCTGCCTAGGTGCCATCACAAAGCTGCTTCATGTCTCCAATGTGACACAATTAAAATGCTCTCATATGTGCTCCACTCAAGACAAGAGCAGCATGCACAGAAGGAGAGTCGGGTGAGGATTTATTGTGTAGAAAGAAAGAAAGAAAAAAAACTACATCCCACGAAGTTGGTCATAATTCTTCATTCATGATCAGGCAAAATAATTTGATACTAACCCTAAAGCCTACATTAGTCTATCAGCAACAAAATCGGCAGTCTCTCAATAACCAGTGGCCATATATGATATTTACAACTGCTGTTCTTTGTGTGAGGATTAGTTATACTGCAAATGAGATTTATTGTTTGACAGTGAAAACTAATGGAGATGCTGCTGCGGGATAAGATCGGATTTTTAAGACAATGAAGAACCTTCCCGCTTTAGGCGACGTGGGACTGACAGTGGTAGGGAGAGGAATCAACATCAATAATCTTTCATCAAGTCCACAGTGGAGCACTTTAGCACAGATACCATTCAATAAATAACTGTAGGCCATCATTCAGTTCTGAACTGGCCAGTGAGTGGAGGATGGATTCAAGAGGAAAGGGCCTGAGACTACCAGTGGACTGAATAAACGATGAAAAATTGTTCATTTGCAAACTGCGTTTTAGTTAACATTTCTTAAAGATGACTATGTATTCAAATGGTCCCAGTATGTGATCACTGAAAGGTCTTCCCACAAGGTGAGAGCCACAGTATACAACCAGCTCTTAGTGACTTTGTCCTGAAGCTGCTCCACTGACAAAAAAAAAAGAAAAGAAAACACATTGAGCTAGATTTGAAGGTCCACACTTATTGTACACTGCTTGGACTTTTTCACAGTGAAGTGAGGCTCATGTTATTTATTTACGGCAGTGCTATAAGCTCACAACCATTAATTGTACTTAGTTCCTGAAAAAAAAATGGATACTGTCATTGCTGCCTTTTTTTCAAATTTTCTAAATGACTGTGAATGAAAAAAAAAAAAAAAAAAAAGACATCACAGATTTGAGCAAAGGCCAAACTCAACCCTTGTGTTCTGGATATGGGAGTTTTATGTGTAAAAGTCAACTAAAAACAAATCACATGTGGTCTTTAAGGGTTGCTGATATGATGGTATTCTTTGACTTGTTCTTTTTACTAGTAACGTACTAGTTAAACTGTTCAATCTCGTTCTAACATATACTGTTGCTAAGCCTTTTATAACACGTCGGCATTAGTAAGGCCCTACCCTTGAAGAGTTGCAAACCCTTAAAGGATCTGTTAACACTTTTTCAAGCCTGTCTTAACAATACTGACATGCCCATATGTACACTGAAGGAGTTATTAGTCACTGTAATTGTTCCTCCTGCCCACACTGGCTGCGAAGAGATCAGTTCATCAGTTCAGCTCAAGCTAATGTGAAGCTTCAACCACCTGAGTAAGTCAAGGCAAGTGAGGATCTTCCAGAGTTTGAGTCTATCTCACATTGTTCTTTTTTTTAAAATTTTTTTTTTTATGGCCAACAGTGTAAAAGTCAAAAGGTATTCAACTTGCAATTATATAAACCAAAGAAAAGCTAAACCCTGAGAATGTTTTGCATATTTGTTTGAAAAATGACTCAAATGATTTATCAGTTATCAAAATTTATATTCAGATCTGGCCGAAATTTAATGTATAACAAGGAAACACTCATAAGAGGGCACATACAATACCTCCACTGAGGTTGCTATCAAAATACATCAAATTAATTAATGTGGTGTCATTAATATCTAATTAGGTGACAGCACGACACACGTCATGGTCCCTTTGTAAAGCTTGAACAATGTATTTTGTAATATTTGTATTATCGTTGAGCAATATCAACTGTTGTAGCAGCAGTAGTAGTAGTAAAAAAAAAAAAGGGGCCAGCTATGTCTCTCTGTTGGTATGTCACTTGTCTTAACTAAGTTATAAAGCTGTGATGTTAAAACAGTCTAATGCCACCAGGGAGACCTACAGAAAGTCTTTGCTGTGACAGACAGAGTGATGACCCAGCCCTGTGTGATGGATATGTGATAGGGCAGCTTGGGGCCCGAGGGCCTGGCTCTTGGGGTGGGGTTTAGCCATAATGGTGTGCTTAATTACCTGCACAGCCACACAGCAGGTCATTAGTCAGACTGGGACGCTAGGTCTCACCTGTCACGAAGAGATAAACAATCCTCCTACCCGAACGGGGGACCTCAGAGGAAAGGGAACAGATAGTCGTTGAGGTAAGACAGGGCAGGGTAGCACGGGGTAAGTGTAGAGTTTTTTTAAGAGATACATATTAAAACGATGGAAAGCTGCTTGTTAGGATTGAAAAGTTAAAAAATGAAAACTCTGGTTGAGTGTCTTACAGAAGTTCTGAAATCCACATTCCAACTTACTATTAAACTCCCATCTGTATATACACTGATTTCGAGCAGGAACAAAGGGCTTGGGCTGGTTTCATATGTGGTTTAAATTACGAGATCTTTTCTTGATTATCACTTACATGTCAGATGACAAACTTGATGGATTTGGGGCCAGTCACGGCACTTATCTGGTAAGTGCAAAATCTCACACACAACGCTCCTTTCATGAATTATGGGTTTCAAGTCGAGTTAGTGGAGGGGCAACAGATACTGTGGCTGTAATATTCGATATTATATCCTAAAATGAAGATACAGAGGGATATAGATGTCAACAAGATACTGACGCAAATAAAAAGAGGCATTGGGGTGATCACTGTGTACAGGATGAACTCATACTGAAACATAAAATACTTTGTTCTTGGCTCAATAGACTGACATTTATGGACCCCTGGTGCTTCTTATGGAGCATTTTGTGGTGTGAAGTGCCTGTGCTGAAATGTGGGTGGCTAATAAATGGCAGCTAATGGAGAGAAGACAGTGCTGGCTTTTCATTCTATAATCTCTGTATGCTTCATTAAGCAGCACCTTTTATTTTCAGAGGGATGCTAACCTGGTGCTGTCGCTGCCCGGCTTGGTGTAGCCTTCCAAAGCTCCCTCCCACACGCTGTTGGCCATCGTGTTTCCGATGGCGGTCATCACCATGCTGAGCTCCACCGGCCAGTCATCCAGGTCCAGGGAGCGGACGCGAGACAGGTGGGTGCCCAGGTTCCTGTGGATGCCCGAGCACTCGATGCACATCAAGGCACCCAGGTTCAAACTAGCCCAGTCAGGGTCTGCATGAGAGAGGACGGAAAAATGATCATGACAACGGAAGAGCTGACAAGAGAAGCTTCATTAATTAGTCTGAAATGGAGATTTATGATGATTTCTTTTTTGAACCTTTTTCATCTTGCTAACCTCTTTTTCTGAGAAATGGCTTTGTAAGGATTACACTGCGTTCACTTTAAAAAAAAAAATCTTCTATGTATAATTTCTGACTTAATGCTCATTTTATTTGCATGATTTTAGGTTTAAACTTCCATATATATCCATACATATCCATATAGATTCTGCATCTGCACTGATCATGTCGGTTATAAACGTCTTATGCTATTCAATTTTTAAAATTTTGATTTTAGATATACTATGTGCATGGGATGAACTAGCAGCATCCATCATGGCTGAGTCCAACATGGAAATGCCTTTAGATCCAGTTCCTGTAAAGGTCACTAGACACTGGCTCTGACACCCTCTAGCTTGAGGTAAAGAGGTGACGTTTTCTCTGAGGCAATTAAGAAATATCCCGTCAGCGAAGAGACTTCATACGGTGAAACCGAGTTTAATACCGAGTTTGGTATCCCTGATGTTCCACTGTTAATGTGCAAGTTTGACTAATGTGTTACTGCCAGTGACAACTATATCCAATCTGAGCTGGCAAACAAATATTTTGTTCCTTTCACTGGGCGGGATGCACAGACTGAGTTTGCAAAATACAATACGATCTTAACCAGAACGAAAGAATGAAAACATCAAAAAGTCGCATTGTACTGAAAGCATTTTAGAAAACAAAAAACACCATGAACATTGTTAAGCACTGTCAATACTATAAGTTACAGTAGGTTGTATTATAACCTAGTAACAAAAATATAAAAGAATATAGGCTATCGGGTGGAATAAAGTCTTCAAAACTGGCCTGACTGGAAGGTTTTCAGTAATCCCTTAGTGAAAGTGAGCAATCAAGTTCAGTTGTGTTGCACTGGCTACAGATACTGCAGTCTATCCCTGTAATTTTTAATCTGATAACCATGTTTCACCACTCAAATCAAATTTTGCATTTTAACTGAAACTAACTAAACCATAACTAAAGCTATTTCCATAAGATATTAGCTTTTGAGGTGAAGAATTACTCACTGGGCGCATCACAGTCCACACAGAAGCTGTTCCCCCTCACGTTTCGGATGGACTGAATGGCCATTGCATCACTTTGGCTGCCTAACCGAGACTGTAAGGAATGGGGGAAAGAATAAGTCAGCAGGAACTAATCATTGCAAGAATAAGAGAAGGCAAACAATTATAGCTGGACTCAAATAATAGACAACCAGTGATGAGAGGGAGGGAGGAAGTGTTTCAAAGTCTTAGGAAAAGACTGAGCCAGAGAAAATATGAATATGAAAATGAGGCTGTCTCTCCTCAGTATGCTGACACAAGCCTTGTTCTATCTCTGATGTCTGTCAGTTCTAATAAGAGATCCCCCACACTGCGGTGCACCTGTCTGACAACCTCCCACATGTGACAGCTTGAAGTGGGTGAGGAGAGGTGGGGGGAGGGTGAGGGCACAATAAAGGTCGGAAAGAAGGGAAAAAAGAGGAATGTAAATGAAGCAGCAGAGTTGTAAGATGATGACGATGCTGTGATTAGATGATAATGGCCAACCCTGACCAGTTCTTATGGTATTTCTTATCTTTCATGACCTACCGTACCTTATTTTTTATGCTCTCACAAGACTGCAGGCTGGCAAAGATCTGGCTCTCGATCGCTTGGACCCACAGCTCCCTCTCCTCATATGTAGATGCTTCAAAGTTCCACGTCTGACCCGTCAACGACACAATGACGAACTCAAAGGAATCCTCTTGCTCTGAAAAAAAAAAAAAAAAAAACACACACAAGCAATAAATGTGGCTCAATCAAAAATGAATGTTATGCATACACCAAATACCCATTGGTGCTGTTTCTATTTTCTTGGACACAGCGGATTCTGGGTGAGCCATCACATGTGCCCAGGTTTTGGCTTCTTTCTGATTCACATCTGCGTGGTCGAAAATCGCCTGTCACCACGCTGAAGGGGCACACGTTAGCTGGAGCAACACGCATGTCAGTTGTGCAATCTGACTCTGCAAATCAGCGGCACAGCTCAGTGATTGAGGCCCGTCCATGCAGGAATGGAAGGATGGAATGGGCTTCTGTTAAACTCAGCAACATTCAAGTGATTTCTTGGCACCTCCTGCGCTCCCTGGCAATGCTGTTCTGTTTGATGGTGCTTCAAAATCTCCAGCTCATAAATGCAAATATACAATTTAATTTCTACCATTGGAGTCAAAACGACATTAAAGACCACTGCAATTACACACATTTACATACAAATATATTTTTTCAAATCGGGTTTTTTGTGATTCAACTTTTTTGACGTCTTTCGCGTTTAATTCAGACTAAAGTTTAAGAGTCTATGTACTTCAGAAAAGTACAGACACAACAAGAAAAAAATTAAAGAGATTTGGAAAAAGTGAGTTAAAAATACCAGGGCTCCTGGTAAATATTAAAATCTGTTTGTGTCTTAGCTAAGAGGCACATACTCAGACAACCTCTTCAAAGGCACAGTCATTGCGTATCTTGCCAGCCACTAACAAGTTACAGCCAACATGTGCACTGTTGATGAATTGGCTTCTTCTAGAAAATAAACAGACTGCAAAGATACTCAAAATGTGTGCCAATAAGTCAAGGCTAAAACTCGTTTTGTGTTCATCGTGAAAACATCTTTCAGCCGTGTATTATGAAAGTCTCAGGAGAGACTATCTAAGGAGGTGCATCTACATTACTGCCAGCTTTTCCACTTGTGGATAACCAGAGATCACGAAAACCACTCAGCTAACTAACTCAGCTATCAGTATTATCCCATTCACCCATGTGCCACCCCATTACTCCTGTGCTCTTTCTACAGAGAGACTCCCTGCCAACTGTTTTTGTTACAGCAACTTTCTCTGCTTCATAATTATTTTTCTAGCACATTTAGTTAGTCTAATGGCTCAGGAAATTCTTTTTTGTTGTTGTTGGTTTTTTTTTTTACGTCACAACATCTGTGTTTTATCCTTCCTGTGCTGTCGAATAAATAAGCCCCCAAAATTTTCTCTAATTTTGAATCTTTGCTCCTATTCTCGCCACTGGTTAGATAAGATGTGCTTCCTTTCTTGGTATTTCGACTCACCCTTTGCCTTTCTCAGTTAGGCCACAGCAGATGATGTTTTGTCAGGTGGCATCTAATACGACATGACCACAATTGCTGTCCTGACATCAGCCACAGTGATCTCTGGTAAAAGACGGAGCGTCCCATTTTGGATCCCGAAATCGTAGTTTTGGACAAAGCTAGAGATTGGGTATTGATTTTCAATCCTTTTTGTCGAAACTATTTTATTAAGACTAACCATGACTTAATGTTATTCGCTTGTAATTCTCCGTAGTGGCTGGACAACTATTTTTCCAGGCCATGGTATAATGAACATGGGTAGCTTTGGTTTTCACTACAAGGCAGTATATTATTGTCTGAAAAAGAGACTTAGCTGCTATGTCCAAACTCACCTTGATTTGTTTATATTTTTCCAACATCTCATTGATAACCCAAGTCTTTTATATATGATTTTTTTCTTAAATGCATTTGTCATTTTTTTGATACAAACACACACTTATTTTACTCCAAACAGGCTTTGAAAATGGTGAATCGGCCGTGGCTCTTTGCATCCACTCTTGGTGTTTCACTAAGATTTATGAAAATGTCACCTGTCGTTTTCAAACAAGAGGTCTGACACAACATATGTTCCAACACATGCTGCAATGCCTCTGCTTTTCAGAAGCAATTCATTAACTCTGTACTGTACAACGTGACTCGTGTAACATCTCTTGTCTCTGCACATGCTTGAGCTCATAGCCAAATGATTTGTAATTACCTAATTATGTCTATGCAAATAGTCATCTCATTTGCATAAACCATGTTTGGAGGACTGGAGGCAAGTAGACACAAGGGGAATGTTTTTTCCTGTGTAGCTTTGATCTACTAGGTCCTGGAAATAGTTCTGCAGATATGCTATTAGTGTGCTGTATTAATTACCCAAAGCGTTGATATCATTTATCATTAACAGAAGTTACATTAAAAAGCAAAGTTTTTTCATTGCACAAATATATTCAGACTTCTACTGTAATCCATTCTGACATTTGATGAGGAACACTGTATAGCGTTATAAAATGATGGTAACATCATGATAATAAGATCGTCAGACAAATCGTCTAAAGAAATCACTGCACTTATGCGTTGCTCAGTTATACTTACTGTATATTTATAATCAATTCACCCTTCTTGGTGCGAGACACAGGCCTGTGCAGTTAAATGACAGATGTCTGATGGACGCCACTAATGTAGCAATCCCTGTGCTGCAGTGGAGGTACATCTCTTCAGGGGGAAAGCAATAATCCAATTAGCTCGACACCGACTTCAATTATCTGATTTAGTTTGTGGAATTGACTACAGGTCACAGGGAATCAATAAAGACTTGGGAGCCTCTTTATTTAGGCCTACAGTAAAAATGTCTCTTTGTGGTTATGACATTTTTAAGCCGTAGCAGGGATTAAATATAAAACTCTTCATTTGATGGAATCAAAATGGTCAATGTAAAGGAGAATAAAAGCAAAAAATATAGAAAGAAAATTAAATTTGAAAAGAAAAAGAAGCTTGATTAATACAATAACTAATGCATTTGATCAGAATTTGTGGTTCCCAGACTCAAATGTTGTAATACTTGTGTTTTCATCTTTTTAAAAACCTGAACAAAGCTAATTATTCTCTTGGCTGCCCAGGCAATAAATTGGAGGCATTAAAACACTTTCATTATGGAGATTAAAAAAGAAACGGGTGGCTGATTTCTTAAACTGATGAGTATACAAGGGAAAAGAAATCTAATTCTCCATGCATAGTAATGCACATGCGAGACATACAGTAGCCACTAGAGAGACAGAGGACCATGTGTAGCAGGAATTTTTATGTGTGACACAGGTATTATCATTACATGCAGCTCCGGCACACTGATAGTACTTTTTAATGTCGTCAACAGTTTGGCAATTCAGCTCCATAAGCCAAAGCAATACAGAGCTCCATGTAAGAATGATGCTGAGGTCAAAGTGTTGATTTCGGAGACAGTAAATCTGAGAATGAACAATGTGTCAAAGGTATCACTGATGTCCTACAGGCACCTGCCATGATGAGCCTGTAAAAGGGCCATTAGTGCTTCTGTTATTACTCAATGGTTGCATTTAGAACATGGCTAGCAGAGGAACGATCACCTCGTCACATTAACATGAGCATTAACCTCCTGACCACATCTATCTGCGAGCCTACAATCAACAAGTTCTTGCCAATTATAAATAAATTAACTTAACTCTGCCAGTGGGCGGACAAGGAAGAGCACAATTTAAAGGCAACGGAGGAGCCGACTGTGAAGAATGAGCAAAATATAATTTTCCTTAATTAACCTGGCATAATAAAAAGGAAATTAGAGTGTAATGGCCGTAGAGCTACAAAGAGGAAGGAACGGATAAAGATACTCATCGTCCACCATTTACATGGATCATAAAACTGTTCAGTAACCTCTCAGTTACAGATGCTGTTCATCAGATATTTGATGGTTTCGAGCAGCAACACAACAGCACTTTAATAAAGTGAACGTTTCCGCCTGCTTCAAGATACAAAAATAGATGCTTCTTTAGACTTCTACTTCATTACATTTCAGAGGGTAATATTGTTATTTTTACACCATTAAATAGATCTGACAGCTGTAGTTACTGGTTATTTTTCAGAGGAGAATTTTATATAAAAAAAAACATAAGACGAACTAATTAAATACAATTCAGTGTTAAGGATAAGGCCTGTAGTTTCATACCTTTTTGGCTTGTGACTTCTTAGACAAAAGCAGTGTCTGGTTTGGGTTCTTTTCAACATTTCAGATGTCTATGAGTTGTTATTTCAGTGATTTTAACTGTTAAATAAAATAAAAAAATATACTGTTCAAGACCCCCCCCCAAAAAAAAAGGCCAAATTACCCTATACATCAAAAAAAGCAAAGATTATAGAAAAGGCCTCAAAGATGAATACAAAGTTGTGGACCAGTTACAACAGTAAAATGCTGCTTGATGAATCAGTTCTAAGAATCGACTAATGTCATGTATAATTACTATGATACTTTAAGTAGATTTAGATAATAATACTTCTATAGCTACTTTTACTTAAGTAGGATTTTGAATGCGGGACTTTCACTTGAAATGAAGTGTTTTCCATTCTGAGTTCTTCTTCCACCACTGACTGGCTGTCATTAAAGGAAAACCGTCCCCATTTTTAAAACGGTTTAGGTGCCATAAATCATAAAGGTATATGTTTGACCTGGAAATCAGACTGGAACCTGACAGACAAGAGGTTGACCTGAAGACAGTGATCCCCCTGTCACTGTGTATGTGCAGCAGATGCACCACCGAGGACCTGTGGACTAGATTACCACCTCGGGGGTTTGATGCTGTGCCCAGCTGCGCTGTCTATACGGCATGCAGCAACACAGCATTTATTCTGTCTAAGCCTCTCGAAGACCTCTGGAGACCAGTGTGGCAAACCCTTGAAAAGGGCCTAAGCAAACAGCTCTTAGCCTTGAGGACCCCCCCTTTTTTTTTTTATCCATTTGTGTGAACACTCGGCTGAAATGATGACAAGGTGCAGAGGTACACAAGGTGAGCTATTGTTGTGGTGTGTAGGATGTGTTTCGTTGTGTCATATGCATGCATCAGGCAGTCACTTAAAGAAGTGCTTGCTGTTCCCGTGAATTAACGAGCAGTTGGGAAGAACAGGCCAAGGCGGTGCCATCTGTAAATGTCACAGGCACTGCTTGCTCATTTTACACATCATTAAAGCCAATATTCCTAACCTGTATCAGAGCAATCAGGAGCAGGCCATTACTGCGACAGGGGCCCCAGGGGAACCACGACCAAACTCAGAAAGAAGAGAGCAGGGAGGGAGAGAGAGAAATAGAGCACACTCTTTATCTATCTGACACACACACATTTCTGCACACTTTTACATGCACGCGCACACGCTCAAACAAACAAGGAGCACACCTTCCAACAATAAACAAACACATGAAATCAGCACCAATACCACTACCCTAATAGCTAGTGCATTTAACAACAGAGCAGAATGAAAACAGGGCCAATTATACATGTATCTGTGGGCAGTGTGTATAGAGCCCAAATGACAATCTCGTTATTCCTTTCCCTCCATACTATGGTGCTCAGAAAGCTAAGCCATTACAAGAGTGGAGGCTCCAGGGACAGCTTTCGGAAATGAGAGCGAGTCAGGGAGTGACAAAACAAAGTATTGAGATAAACACCCACCATTAGCACAGGCAGTTAAACCTCCATTTCCTAATCCTCAGCTGGACTCCAGAGGATATTAACCCTTAGTTTGCTAAGGTACAGGACAATAGGATACTGGATTAAGTTGGCCTCTCAATGCAAACTTAACATTATAATCGATCGACAGTTGGCACAAGTTATTTTGGAGTGCAGAGCAGAGAGGGAACATGATCTCTCGTTCCAGTCTATCTGTAGATGAGTTACAACCGTCAGGGTTTTGCCTCACCCTGTTTTCTTCTGATCTAAACCTGCAAAATTTGTGGAGTGTAAGAATCTGAGAGTGGACAGCGACCAATAAAAGCTAAAAAAAAAAATTAAAGAAGAGAAAAAAAAACGTACAAATGGTGACATTAGCAGTGTTGTAAAGAAAGTCTTAAGTATATATCAATGTCATTTCTGATTTTTGCAGCCATTTCATCCCAATTCTTTTACTATCCAGTTACTAGTAACTTTGCAATTAATCCCAATGGATCCACATTGCTTTGTGAATGATGCTCCTCATTCAAAAGTAAATATTTGTCAACAGCTGCCTTATTCTGTTTTGTTATATCGTTCAAATATTCATTCAAGCACCATGGTAGTGCAGCAATGTTTTAGCAGTTGATTCTATTGTGTATTTTTGTGCAGAATGACATGAGATTTAAATAAAAAGATGGTTTAAGTGGTACATGTACATGTGTGGAAACATGTACAGTATGTGCATATTTGTTGTAAAATACGTCACTGATGTTTTCTGGTCAGATTCCACCAGTGATTCATATTATTTAAACTGAAGGCTGATCGAATAATCCTCAGCCACTTCTGGACAAAGAGTTCACGTCCCTGTTTTAAGTTTCAGGATCCACTTTCTCCTATCCTCCTCTAATTTCTGATATGATCCAGTACAGGAGTACTTTCGATAACTTTAAGTCACCAGTTCAAATTGTGAAATAAAACTAATTGCTAATTAAAATTTATTATTGAATCTTTAACTAGATAAGAGGTTTATTAACCCATTTGAGACACATTACAAAATGCAGTTTGTTATTATAAAGTTCACTGACCTAAGTCCTGCATGTGAGTTCATTATAACTCGTAGAGTGGATGTCTTGCAGTACGAGTCTGTCATCTTCTGTTAGAACTGTAGGCCTTTTTGCATTTTTGCTCAAAAAGTGCAAAAATGCATATTAAGCTTGATGAGATTTGCTTTAATTTGAAGTCTTTTGCATCAAATTGCCTCAAATCAAATCTTGCGATGGAGATGTAAATGAAGACCTTTACACCTGCTTTACATTAAAAGCATTCAGGCAAACACTTAGCTCTTGTTTCCTCCCTGATTTCTGTGACCTTCGCACGAGTAAATATCTTCATCCATAAAACTCCAAGAATCATGAAGGAGTCTCTCATCACAATTCCCCTCTATTCCTGCACCTCCCTTTCTGCTCACAGTGGACAAGCTAAAAGCCCAAAACAATGAGCATTTGATACACTTTCTTTAAAGGAGAAATACATTAATGATGCTCCCTGACAGTCTGCATTAATCAGAGGGGGCTCCCCCTGAACACAACTCTTTATCGGCCATCGATTTTCCAGTGGGTTTATGGCGAGCGACACACCGAGAGAGCTCGTCGCCGGGTGGCTGCTGGGAAACACATTACGGGGCTGTCAGTTGTCTCGCCATGCATCCTGCATCATTCTTTAAGCACATGAGAAGTTCATTACACCACACAGCTCTGACAGTGCATAGGATATTAGGGCCTGTGTCCATTGTGCATATCCTTGTTGGAGGTGTGGCACTTTAGACATAACAGAGAATTCATAGAGTATCCAAATAAGGCTTTAAATCTATTTGAAGTAAATATAGCTTTACATGGCCGTGAAATTAATTCCTTTTAATAGCCAATACAAGATTTAATGGGATGTTAAGGCTGTTAGCTGGACTTTACAAGGGGTCAATCAAACCTATTTGAAAGTTTGTGTGCAATTACTGTTTGTCATTTAGCCTTTCATAATCATAATAAAGAACTTGAGGTTGTAAATATGTCTAGGACTTTCTGCCACTTCAGCAGCCATGTAGAAGAGTCTTGCTAAGTACTGTAGTGCCATATTTAGAAATGATGGAGCAGCAACAGTTTCTCCAGGCTTCCTTGTAGATCCTACACGTTCCATGTTGACCAAAATGATTTCTCACCTTAAGACGCTCACGCCGTTTTGATTTATGATGCTTCACAACTACTAAAATTCAATTTCAGCCTGCATTGCACGCTTCTGATTGCCCCGTAAATGAGACAAACTGATAGCAATTTATTCAAGGATCCCACCTCTCCTCTCCTTTCTCTTCCTCTCTCTCTACCCTGCTCTTTCTACGGGAGACACAACTCACATCCCAGACTTGGGTGAATCCAATATTTAAGTGATACGTCTGTATTCCGGAGCATTCAGCAGAACAGACAAGTTGATGCTAATAGAAAACCTCGCAGAGAACAATGAGAAAGATAGAAAACAATGTGCGTGTTTGACGACGTGAGAAACATTCAGAATCTGCCTCCTCCAGTCTGATTACTCTTAGAGTTCCTCCTCAGGAAGTCTAAGAGTAATCGCACTTCAATTATGCCAAACTGTGTAGGACATTATCAATGAGATCTGATGATGTTTGATAATGCTAGCCATCACTCACTCAAGGCATTAATAGGACTGTGTATTTCTGCCAGGAGTAACCCAGTAAGAGCTAAGTAATGTCAAATAAAACCGAGGTAATGGACATTGAAGAGATGTTGGGAGTTGCAGACTGCTTCTCTATATACAGCATATAACAACTGGTTATATATATTCAAAATATAAATGACGATGCCCAGTATGACTACTACTACTGATGCTGATGTGACCACATACTACTCTAACAATAAAAACAGCTCCACTTGTCTCACACCACTTATCTCCGGGATGCTGATGATGTTCGGTCTGAACAACAATGTGGTCAACAGACCCATTCAGAATTTAAAGAGAAGCTGTCAGAGACCATGATAAAAAGTATAATGATTATAAATGCTAAGCCCCATTTAGGAGGCGTCAATGCCATTGTTGTTGTTATCCAGCGTATCAATCTTGTTGATTGATCATCACGCTCTGGTGACATCAGTTTTATGGCCTCTGAAATGCGTCTCAGTGTTTTCACAATGCCATCCAATTAGGGTACTCCATTCATCATTGGGCTGGAGAATCATTATTAATTGGGTGGAGAGCCGACTGCCACTCCCCTGCTGAGGAGGGCAACGGCTTCTGAAGATCGGGCTATTCATATGATGGTAAAAGAAATGGGGGCTGCGAGGGTGCACCGTGCAGGGGGGCCAAATAGAGATACAAAACTACATGCCTTTATGTACTTCACCCACATATTCAAACAGAATATGGAAGATTACTCATAATGAGTGGAGAAAATCTGATCAGTATGTAGAAGTTCCTGAATTCAAAGTGGATCACTGAATCTGTGTGTGGCTGCTTTATGACTGGCATATATTTAATTCAATAAAACGAAATAGTAAATGCATAGAAATCAGCATGACAAGTTACTGTGAAGTTCAATGTAAAAAATTTTTATCATTACCTTTCACGGGCCAGTCAGGAGCTATCTCCCAAACCTGGCTCAACTCTGTGCAGGTGCACACACCAACCAATGAGAGTCGCTTGTGCATCTCCAGGGGCATGATCCCTCACTGGCTTCCCAGCAGGAAAAAGTGCTAATTGCGTGGGTTGGTAAGCACAATCAGTTTTGCACACTGGAGATGTAGCTGAAACATCTGTGGGTTTTACTCCCTTGTGCTCCACATAGAAACATATAAATAAATTAATCTGGATAGATTTGGATGTGTGACATTTTGTTTTCTACTTGAACTCCCAGGAAATGAACCTCAGTCTCTACATTGATATATGAATGTTCGGACAGTTAGGCACTTGCGCAACCCCATGGACAATTTGTTTTTTGTCTCAGAAGTTTTGGTCATTTCAAAACTAATGCTGCAATGCAATTTTTTTTGTACCTTCATTGCCTGCAGATAAGCCGTCTGGCTTTGTGATGCCCGTGCTCTTTTTCCGTCTGTGTTTCTTGCGGTTGGCGTGAGGTGAAGGAGGTGGCTCAAGTTTAGGACTCGTTGCACTGCCCACACTGGAATTTGCAGGATCGCTCATCCCATTGGCTGAAAAGAGACAGACAGAAAAATTAACATTATTTTTTATGTTAAATAAATAGGGCGTATTTTCTAAGGTTCTCTTTGTTTTATACTCAGTACCCATGTAGGTAGATTTAGTTCTCACTGTCACAGCTTCAGCTTGGTATTTACAATTCCATGCTA
Source organism: Xiphias gladius (assembly GCF_016859285.1). Taxonomy (NCBI): domain Eukaryota; kingdom Metazoa; phylum Chordata; class Actinopteri; order Istiophoriformes; family Xiphiidae; genus Xiphias; species Xiphias gladius. The sequence continues at coordinate 17,372,364 of NC_053413.1, read as the reverse complement.
CTAACCAGGTACGACTCCACAATTTTTTCAAAAGGAGTCTCTTGTGAATTCAAGTAGTTATTTAAACCTCTTTGAATGAACCTGCCCCATAGATGGGTCATTATTATGAGGGTAATAAGCTTTGTTTGGCTTCTCCAGATCATTTTAAAAGTTTCCAAACAATGACAAAATTTTAGGCTGATTTACCAGAGAAGCATGTGAATAAATGAAAGTTATAAGCCCTGAAAATTATATCTTGGATTTGACAATTTCACTTTAAAGAAGTCATGAAACAAATAAGTAAAGAATATATATGGTATATATGGTTTCTGATGGAGTGGACTACATGTTTTGTCTAACTATAGAACTAGCAAGTGTAAAAATGAAGGGAATCACTGAAATTAAGAAAATTAATAAGGTTAATTAGGTCATATTTATTATGACGAACCATAACATACGGATAAAGCACTGCAGAAGCTGGATTAAGAAAAAAAAATTACTTGATGAAACAGTCACTAGAATTTGCTCTGGCAGATCTGTAGTATCATGTTCGCTCTGCTGGCAGCTACAGGTTAATCTACTCAACTCAAAATGTGAGGAAAGGTATGCACTATTATGTATCAATGTGAAATGACAACGAGGATGAATAATGAATGACATTATTGGAAGCTTCATGCAAAGTAGGGGCAGACCTGTCACATTCGAAAAATGTGAGCAGGGTAGAAGGAGTTGGAAATGGCTCCAAAAGTAACTGTGTGACTCCGGCTTTAGATAGAGTGAAGGACAGGTATGGGGCTATCAGTGAACAAATGGTTACCCAAGTTTGCCTGCAGCAAAGCTCTCTATATGACTGTCTGGGAATGACAGGGGGCTAAGAGCCAGCTTTGTTTCTTGTAAGTGATTTTATAAATGTGATATTAACCTGTGCTACCGTTGGGCAAAGGGATAGAAGGGATGGGACGATAGGGGGGGGTTGTCAGCTTGCCATCTTTCTGATTTCCTGACATTTGACATCACTTTCCCCTCTTTCCCCCTCCGGATGCCATTATGAATCTGGGAGTGGAGGCGAGGGGCCTGGGGGAGGTAGGGAGGGTGGGCCAGTAGATGGGCCCCATATTGCTCTCCTCTTACCACCCTGTGTGGTGCTGGCAGCCTCCTCCATTGTCTCCCATCAAAAGCTCATTGTAGTGTAGCAAACTCCATTCATTTCCCTGTGCACCGTCCCAGCCCTAGGGGTGGAGTGCAGGAGGACAAGGGGCTCAGGGATTATTGCTGTTGTCGTTGCCAGTTGCACATGGTATAATGTGCGGCACTGTGCCATTAGCCAGTGTACAACATTAGGCCTAATTCGGTCATTACCTTTAGGGAGATGGGGCTGTCTTGGAAGAGTAAGATGGGCTCAGCAGGGGACTGAAGATGGTAACACGGGGGAAGAGCGGAGCTCAGAGGGCCCAGGGATGCATTGTTGGAGTGTGGGCAAAAATATATGAGACAACACCTGAGACAAACACTGCTATGTCCGTACTCAACTGTCTAATGGAGATTCATCATGATCAGAGTTGATGTATGCAAGAATGTCATTACTGGGAAAAATGACCAAATTCATTAAAACTGTCTCTAATTTGTTAGACGCTAAGACACCGTCCTTAAAAGTAGGACTGATATTTCAATATAAATAGTAATGTGTTACTTGAAAAACAATAATATTGAATGTACGCCATCACATTATTAAACATAACACTGGTGCTTGTGCTAAACCACATACATTAAGCTCTCTGGTGTTTTGAATGGCAGCACACGGACACACATGTAGTAGCTCCTAGTCGAGGCGTCTGTTTCAATTTCCCTGCTCTCTTACAACAGCCCCCCTGAGACGAGTCATTAGCTGGCTCAGACAGCTGGGGGCACAGGGGTCCTCAGTGCACCCCCCCCCCCCAACTTCCTCCTCCCTCTCCATCCCAGCGTCTGTCCCGCCAGCACAGCTCCGTATGGCGGGTGGGAGACTTGAGCTCCAACCTGCCTCCGTCGTGACAGCCAGCATTTGTTTAATGTCGCTTGAGGTTAAAGGGGAGGGCTGCCCCTCAGGGGCCCCAACCGTGTCATAAACACCTCTAATTATCAATTTCTGACCCTAATGTTGTGGAAAATGACCCTGGCCCTGCTCATCCTGCACCTGAAACATATACTGGGTGATATACTTCCCTTTGTTTGCACCAATCAGCCTTTAAGAAGTCTGTAACATGAAGGTATAGGAGCTGGAAATGTATATAACAGTACACACCAGTAAGCAACAATCACATCAAAGCACCTGAGAACTAATGGTTTTATAAAATGTAGTCTCCTGCCTTCAAGTGGTTTTCAGCTCTAAACTTTGCATGAGTGCTAGATTATATTTCTGAAATTGAGAATTATGAAGTTAGAAGTAGACTGATTCTGTAAGTAGAGAATTCACTGTGGCATTATTAGAGAGCTGTTAGTGTGTATGAGGGCCATCAGGACCAAGCTGGGTAATGAAGCACACTGGGGATCAGGAGTCTCTCTCCTACTCAACCAAGATCACCTGGGCAGCAGAATAGGTATCAGCCTAACCTGTGATTACAGTGTATTACACTCCCACCACGGAGATGACAGTTTAAACATGCTTCAGGATGAAGGCTTTGGGTGAGACAAAGAGGGGGATGCTAACAGCTTCCTGCCTTTACCAATGCCACATTGAGAATGAAAGAGAATGAAAAAAGGGTGAGAGAGCGAGAGAGGCAAGAGGGGGGTGAAAAGGAAGGGGGGTCATTTCATTGTTATTCAAGAGGCTTCGGGTGAGGAGCACTACGATTCCGCCAGGCCCCTTGACATGGCAGCCCTGCCTGTCCTCAATCAGAACCAACGGCTGCAATTAATGGCAAAAATTAGAAACAATCACCGCCTCCACCTTATTATCCTCAATTAGAGCGTACTAATCAAGGCCTGATCGCGCTCTGCTGCTCTCTCCAAACTAAATGTCAAACTTCATTACGGCCTGGTGTAGAAATCAAACGCCCCGCATGCTATCACCCTCGCATCAGGAGGCCAAGGTATAAAACACGGTTCCACAGGAAAAGGCTATCTGTGCATTAACTACCTGTGTCCTGATATGAAAACTTAGAGGAGAAAAAGCACTTATATATAAATTACCACAGTGAACAGAATTGCAGGACGAAATGAAAAAAGCAAGTGATGCAAACTTTTAATGCAGGACTTTGGCTGTACAAAATTGTGGTAACTAGCACAGCTTTATCACTATGTAATGATATTCTGCTAAAAGCTCCATAATGTCAAAGTTAAATAATGCTTTTCGCACAATTATTTTCATTATGGATTCATCTCCTGATTATGTTATAGACTGATTTTTTTTTTTTAACCAATAAAATGTAGGAAAATAGTGAACAATGGCCGTTGTAATTTCCCAGAGACCAAGGTGACGTATTATAATTGCTTGTTTTGTGAGACCAGCAGTCTATAACCCACAAGATATTCAATTTGCAATCATTAATGACTAGGGAAAGGAACGAATCATCACATTTGAGAAGCTAGAATCAGAGAATATTTGCTGAAAAACAACTTAAATGACTTATTGAGTGTCAGAACTGATGCTGATTAATTTTAATTATCAACTTATCTATTAATCAACTGATTATTTCAGCTCTAGTCATTTTTTTGTGTTTTACAAGAACAAAATGTGTAATTTGTCATTTTTTAAATAAAAAAAATAAAAATAAAAATCACCCTTTTAGACGGATGTTAGCATAATTTCACTTGTAATTCTTTGGGCAAGAACCAAGATATTTCATATTTTATATTGTTATTTTATATATTTTAAATCATCTAACAATAGGGTAATATTGAATTCATCATTGAATTATTATCTATGGAGGGCACCGATTTGCGTTGATCCTCTGACTTTGGGAATGCGACTTTATTCACACTTTGACCATGACTTAAGTTATTGTCATCACCCGTCTTATCACATTGCTCAGACAACTGTTGGAGCCTCTTGCTTTTAATTCAGATTCAAAGATTGAGGTGTACCAAGGAGAGCAGGATCTAAACAAGCATCGGCTGCATTAAGAATGGGTGTCTTTATGAATGCAAGCAATAGAAAAATTGGGCATGGATTTAATCAAAAATCTGCGCTCAATATTCAAGAGACGTTACTACCTCTGCTACTGCCTTTGCTCAATAGGTTTACAAATGAGGACATTCTTTAAATAATATGGAAATGGTTACCTGGCTAAGATGCATTCATTCTCCAGTGAATCATCAATCTGCTGTTTTTGCATCTCAGAATCACATTTTGTGTTAACCTGCAACCTTCACCAAGGATAATGGTGTGATTGGGTTCAAGTCAATTCAAATGGCAAAACATAAGCACCCTTCACTGTGGAACACCCTCTATCGATTATTGAAGGCATATTAGGATGAAAGATAAGAAGGTTGCATTTCAATCAAGTTTATGTTTTCTGATAGTCCATTCACACTTTACACTGGAGACATATCCTCCTGTTTTAATTCAAGTTCTTCAATTGTAAGGATACATAAAAACAAGACATTCTGAGAAAGTTTTTGAGCTGCAAAGATGTTGCCTCCAGTGAACATTACAAGCCTTAAACCGTCTGCACCGACTATGCACTGATTACAGAGACACTCTTTCCTATGGACGAACAACATATCTATCATTTGACACAATGTTTCTACCATTATTTTCAGCTCATTTGCCTCATTCAAGCTCATTTGTGGTTACCTGAAGAGTAGCATGAAAATAATTGAAGAAAATAGAATAATGGAGCAAATTGTGGATTTGATTTAGTTGAAGACTGGATGTCGGTTAATGAGCTATGATAATATTAAGGGCTTTTCAGTTTACCAAACACGAAAATGGGAAATTCTAGCCACCTTATTTCTACAGCGCAACGTTTAAGGATTCCCTATTTGTCCGCTGCAGACCGGCAGCCAAACACACATTCACAAACATCCAGTATGAAGCCTTTTTCTCCCACCCACACATTATAATACAGACGCAAACACGCTCCGTGGAAAAAACTCACATACAAACATCTACACAAAAAAAATCAGCGAAAACACACACACACACACACACACACACACACACACACACATATACACAACATACACCCTCGCTCATTTATTTGAGGACCCCACGAATCTAAGTAATTCTGCTTTGGGCATGCTGCTGATGGGAGACAGGGGTAGGGGGTGATGGAAGTGCCTGCGTCCAGGCAGAATTGATCGTTTGGCAGCTCCAAATGAGAGACAGGCTTGTCAGCGGAACCACGAGGGCCATGCAGTTGGACTCCAGCAGCGCTCATAAAGTGCGCTCTTTAAACTGCCGGGGCCCCTGGGAGCCCATGGGGAGGGGGGGAGCCGCCGCCGTGCTAATGAGAACTACCAGAGTGCAAACATGCATGGAAATGACTGTTATTCTGTTGATGTGCATTTAAGTGCTTTTTTACTGCCAACCACAAAGAGAGGGAAATAACTGGTGATGAATGGTACCCCTGAAAAGCATTCATTTTCCTCTTCGGAAGAAAAGAGAGGAAAACAGAGGAAGGAGGGGGGGCACAGCGAGTAAGATGGAAGGTAAAGACAGGATGGGGGGGGGGGGGGCAGACATGCATGGTGAATATATTATCTTGCTTCACTCAAGTACAGTGACAAGGTGCAATGTGACATGGAGGAAGTAAGTGGAGATGCATCGATAGCAGAAAGTTAACCTTCAGTGTTCCTCTCCTCTGAACACGCTGCCTCTATCAAAGAGCAGCAGCAAGAACGGTCAAAGCGACCCCAGCCCTCCTCACCTAATTATGAAAATGAGGCTTGTTTCATGTGACTAAGAAACTCAGGAAACGGCACCTCCATCAAACCGCACCTCTAGATCTGATTAGGTTTGTTTTAAATTCACTGAACTTCATGTCTTTGTGGTAGTAACATGTGAATGTGGATTGCACTGTACACGATGAGGACTTTGGAGGGTTTTTTAGGGGATGAGAGTGTAGAAGGTGGTCTTACGGGCGGCGCTGCTTGTACTGGTGTTGACGGCCTCATTCCACTGGTCGGCGCTGGACACGGAGAAGGAGCGCTGGTGCATGCCATCTTTACTGCCACCATACACCGACCCGCCCGTCTGGAGGGATGTACTGCTGTTGGAGTGAGGAGCGCCTGGAAAACAAGTGAGAGACGCAAGAAATTGAATCCCCACTGCTTATGTTCTCTGCAGCCGTTTGAACTCTTAACTCGCTCTGGTAGGATTGCTTTCTTTGAACGAAAAAGTCTGTAGAGAAGTGATAATGATGTAATTGAGTTAACAGTTTTTCGGTAGTTTCTGCAGAATTTGCAATGCGGCTGCCACCTTATTTGTGCACATCTCTCTGTCAAGCAACCCTCCTCACACAGACACACACAGAACCCCTCTGCCTCCGCCTCTGCCTCTAATTAGCCTTTAATTAACAAGATACACTCTGAACGCTAATTATCTCGCCTCATCCCTCTGACTGCCACATCGATCTCCACTGGCGTCAGCAGGCGTTCTCTCCCTAACTTCCAATCAGGCTTGCCACGGACGCCTGGCTCTCTTTACTAATTCATGGGCTAGGCTGCACCATGTGAGGTCCTTCCCTCCTGTTTGCGAGCAGTCGCTACAACACATCCTAACTACTCTGAAAAACTCATCGATACACTTTTAGTCACGTGAGGAAAATTAGATTAAACGCTTAAGCTTTAAAAGCTTTAAAAGCCTTAAAAAGACCTGTGTCATGAAATACAATAATTTGTTACAAACTAGTGTGATTTTGCTCCAAGAAAGATATGTAACTGAACTGAATGACCTAAAAGAAAAGATGGGTTGTTTATAAATAAAATTAGCCACCAGAAATGTTAATTTTCACAACGTTTATTCCCTAAACGTTAACAAAATAACTCATAATAACTACATTCCAGAAACAATCAAATTTAATGAGGTAATTTTGCAATTGTTCTGACACTGAAAGGCTCAATGTTCAGTGTTTTTCTTTTAGAAAAAGAAAAAGCCACATCTCTGATTTTCTCAACAATGATTTTCTTATCTTACAGGTATCACACGTCAAGTCGTTTTACTCAATAATTACAAGAGAATATCAGTTTCTGATTGAGGTGACAATAAAAGAAAATGTAGTGTGTGGGTCGTGTGTAAAGTAAACTAAGCGGCACGGGTGCTTGTTAGGATAATATGTCCTACTCATTATCTAGAGTAATAAGTGTATCAAATTCACATAATCATGTCTAATTAGTATCAGTAATTATCTTGTTGGGCCCAGGAATATTAATCTTCAGGTCCCAGAGGGGAGGGAGCAGAATCGCAGCGAGAATGGGCGAGAGAGCGAGGGAATCATGCTGAGGAGCGTCGACTAAATTAGCATGCTGAAATCAGTGCGTTTGGGGGGGGGGGGTTGTAGGGGTACTGAAAGGAAAATGTCAAACTTTGTTTTTGAAAAAGTGATGGATGAATGATACATAAAATATGCCCGTGACTTCTATGAAAAGGCTTCTGATTACTTCTATCATTACTGAACTGAGAGTATTTATAAATAGGCTTTGTAAAACACTCGACTACTGTACCCCTTGTTTCCAGCCAAGACCTGATGTTACACAAATAAATGATTAATCACATCATCATTGTTTAAAAACAGGTCATTCCTTAAACAAAATCAATTTTCTACTATTAAAGGATCTACATTCTCCTTCAGTCCCAAAGTTTGACTCTTTGATGCCTTAAAAAAAAAAAGAGAAAGAAAAAAAAAAACAACTCTTAGGTAACTACAAGGCAACTTCGATGGATATTTAAAATTCAACAATCACGTCTAATTGTCAAATTGGATGCTAATGATTAATGAATTATACATGGCTGTATCCATTAGTCCCCAGAGACCACTCCTGCATAAAGGGGAGGATAATGTAATTACAGTGGAGAAATAATCAGCTTGTGGCATTAAAAGAGCACTGTGCTCACAGCTCCAGCCAGGCCTCTTTCCAGTAGGTTTTACAGCTTTAGCAGTGGTACCGTGGTGGACTGACAATGATGAACTGCAAATGAGGGGCCAAAGGGTTCAGATTTAATGCTGGACGTCACCAAGCAGAAACCCCAAGAGTGAGATGAGGGTCAAATACAAATATACCAAGTATTATTTAATTTAATTGCTGTAATTTTTTCTAATAACAAATAAAACAATAAAAAAAACAAAAAAATAAAAAATAAAAAATAAAAAACACTTTGATGCAGGGGAACATTTTTGGAGTAAAAAAGTAATAAATCACTATAATTACACAACAGCATTTTGACAATTTCCTTATATTTGCTGAATACACCAAACCTGAATTTAGGGCCCCATTCCATCTAGCTTCTGTAGATCAATATATCATATGTATTTCATTCAACAGCAATCCAGCCATTTACTATGAAATTGCATGAAATCTAGGCCAAGTGTTGTGAAGTAACTAAGTACTGTACTAAAATAGAAGTTCATGGTACTACTTTACACTTCTACTCCACCATATTTCAAAGACTAATATTCTCGTTAATAAAATATCATCATATGGATTAAACCAGTCAACAGCATAAAGTAGGAAAAATTAGCTCAACGTGCTACAACTTTCAAATTTTTCTTACACTTTAATGTGTAAGTAATAATAACGTATTCATATAATATTTAATATTATGACACTGAGCCATTCTGTTACATAATGAGTGCCTTTCACATTTTTCTGATAATACTTCTGTACTTCTACTTGATGAAATTTTAAATGGAGGTCTTCTACTTTTAATGGAATAGTTTTAGATTTTGGTATTACTAAATAATAAAAATTATAATCATTAGCAATAAGGAAAGGTCACTTCCTTCACGGATACTTCCAAAAAGAAAATATTTCATAGATAACTCCTGCACATTTCTTGTCAAAATTTATGAAAACTTGCAAAGTCCAAAGACCCATGTTGAGTATTTCTTGCTAACTGTATCATCATGTGTATAAAGAGATAACAAAAGCCATATAGTGTGTACTGCAGGCTATCCAGGGCTGGGGTGTTAAGTAGAGGCGATGGATTAGCGGGGAGCAGCGCTGCCTTGCTTCTCATTTCTCTTCAGACCGGGCCGTCAGTGGGCTGATGAGCCGTGACGAGGCCTGACCCCTCCGTGGAGTTGTTGCCATTATGTACAAGTAGTAGGATAATGAAGCATTCATGCTAATGTGGGCTGGGCAGCACATCATCTGCAGTTGTGTGTAATCCACCACCATCATCCCTACCAGCGCCCAGATGCCCCCCTCCATCCCTGATACTGCTGCTGCTGCTGCCAGCCTCCACACAAGTCACTCAGACGTTTTATATACTTTTTATATACTTTAATTTTACACAATATCTGCATCAAAATAATTTTAAAATATTTACTTTACACTTGTGTAGGGCAAACCATCCTGATTTCTTTACTTATTTACGTTTATACTTCTCTTCCTTTTTGGACCAATTTACATTTTTTTCCCCCCCTTTGTTTAAGCTTAATGTAACAATGTGGTTTTGAATTGTCAGAGAATGATTTCCAGCTCACAAGTGCTCTTATGCTACACTGTCACTACGTGTGTGGCAAAAGTTTGATGCCATTTCCACAGAGATGAAGTTAGGTAATTCTAAAAATTACAAAATTGAACGAAGAGACTAGAGTAGAGAGTAGGCTGCTTCTGCATTGATAAAATCTATATATATGTATATACGTATTTGTGTGGATATACAGCACACAAATGGGATTTTAAAATTGGTGCGAGGCGTATCTTTAGTATATTTATCGTCACAATAACCAACTGAATGCACAGGATGCGCCACGCACCAGCTTGAGTCAGCTGCAACATTTGATCACCCGTGCTGTGATTGAGAGGGCATTAAGACTAGTTAGCGAGTGAGTAAAAAAGTCAAAAAAAGACACCTAAAAGTGCTGGATTATGGTTGCAACATCCAGCTTCTGCCGCTATAACTGGTAGTAGTACAAACGTAAAAAAAAAAAAAAAATCATTTACACTCACATTACACTTATTCACGTGACAGAGGCTTTTGTCCAAAGTGACATGCAAATGTGGCACAATCCAAGCCACAATAGATCAAAGTGAAGCCCTGACCGAGGGAACTATAAAAAAAAGAGACCAGGCTTAAACACAAATCCACGACCATATGTCTTGTATGAAACAACATCTACTTTTATATAATTAATAGTGTTAAACAGTTTCAGTTCAAATGAACCCATTTGGAACAGGATGGGTGGTGTACTTGAGTGTGTCCCACAAAAAAGGCTGGGAATCCCTGATTTATAGTACCCAGGCCAGATTGGTGGACAAAAAAAAAAAAACGCCATGTTGGCACTGGCAGGACCTGCTTGTCTGTGTATGTGACTATTGGTTATACAGTGCTGAAGATTAGAGCTGGAGACAAACTGTGGTGCAGAGTGAGGAGGGGCTGAGCGAAAGACTTTCCGGAGATCTCCACCTCTTCCACATGCATCTCTCTCCTGCACAGGATTGATTAAAAGTGACTGGGCCCATTAATACTTTGATACAATGTATCTGTCGCCGGTGACACGGCAGGATGCGTGTTAACAGGGAGGATCATATTTAAAATGGTTCCGCTCAGCACCCAGCAAAGGAATTAAACCTGGCCGCTTGGCAAACTCCTGGGCGCATGCGTTCTCTCATTTACTCTCTGTCTTCAACCTCTCCTCTTCATCTTCCCATCTCCCCCATCCACTCCGCCCCTCCTTCTCTCTGTCGCTATCCCTCTTCTCCCAATGATTATAAAGGTCTTTAGATCTAAGGAATGAATGAATTACCAAAGGCAAAGACAAGGCTTGTGATTTGGACGCCGTGAATGAAAAATTACCCCTTTGTTCCCTTCATCAATTGCATGTCTAATGAAATCAAAACCCTGATCGCATAATCAGAAGAGGGCCCTCAACCCAGAGAGAGACCTGATGTGATTTGTAACCTCTCTTTTTCCCCCAAATGGAGATTAAGGCAAATCTCCCTCACATTGTTCCCTGATGAACAAATGGATGGCAACTTCAATTCTTGGGAATTTGTCACTGAGGAGTCTTTTCCAAGAAACGAACATGAGGAGAAAATAACATCGATGGGTAAGGGAAAAAAAAACCAAAAACCAAAAAAAAAAAAACTAAGCTTCAAGACCCTTTGTCTGCCCTGATGACTCCCCTCAACCCAGCACTCAAGGTTAACAGCCTGAGGGATGAAACAACTTTGATCCAGCGTCCTCTGCTGTGTAAACTCCTACATCTCTCTGCTTTTGACTGATTAGCCCGGTCAGCGGTGGCAGTACTTTGTCCAGGTTCAACAGTAACCGGCCTGGACAGTGCTAGTGGTCCCTGCCGACCCGTCTATGGCACTGTACCTGCTCTCAGCCCGGTTAGCTTTGGCCTGAGTGATGCAAACACGGTGCCCACAGCTGATGAAGGACCCCGCCTCCCTCCAGGGATCACTCTGCTAATTAGTATTAATTACTCCTAATCCTAAATCCAATCACTGACTTCCACTTTTTATGCCTGCCAGACTCTCCGCAGCCTCCGGTGGCACAGCGCACCGGGAGAAGAGCACTATTTTTAAACTTCTAAAGGTGGAGAAACCCTGGCACAAAGCTCAGGACCAAACTGTTTTTTGATGCTGAGACGACTCTACCACAGAAGATGAAAAATAACTAGGTCAGTGTCATAATGGTGTAATAGTCCAAGAAAAACTAACCTTAATTTTTTATGATATATTCTTAAACATGGGCATGTTGTTTAAACGCAATTTTTAATTCCCTGTTTGGTAATTTAGAGAATTAATAGATTTCTCATAGATGATTATTAAGCCATCATTGTGTATACTGTGAAGCAGCTAATTTGCATGAATGAAACATACAGAAAGTAGATAATTAGCCTGTTGGGACCCATTTTTATGATTAATCACAAACTGAGGACATAGAAAATTAGTAAATTAAGAAAAGACTCATTGAGTAATTTTTACATATTGTACCTGTGACTGGTTTTCTCTGTTGGGTAATACATGAAATATATGAGACTTCTCTTTACCTAACATGTGCGTCCTTTCAGATTTACCTATATAAGTGAATACTATCATTATGTGATACTAACATCAAAGCCATAAATACAAGTCTTCACTTAAAGCTGAAACAGTATACAAATATGCCAATCCTTTTCTAAAAGAATCCCTTTTTGACACTTGTACAAACTGCATATGCATAAGTCTCAGAACTATGACTGCAACTCGCCGATTTTTTCCATTAATGTTGTATTAGCCAATTATTTTCTTCGATTGATCAATTAAGTGTTTGGTTAGGAAGATACTGAAAAATGGCCATTCTCTAAAGCCAAAGGTGATGTTTTCAGATTCCTTGTTTTGGCAATCAACAGTTTAAAACCCAAAAAGGTACAATGAAATAAAACACAGAAAAGCAAGAAATCCCCATACTTGAAAAACTAGTACCATCAAACATTTGTCTTAAATAATTAACTGATTTCTTTCAACTGACTAATCCATTATTCAATTAAATGTTTCAGCTCCAGTAAAAATACAAAATAATGTATCTTTAATATGAAAATTGCTAAAGAACCACAGTTATATCCATTAATCTGGCCTTTAGCCTCGTTACGAAGCAGGGATTCGTACCTGTGTTTCCTATGCCCAGCTGCAAGGTGCTGCGGTCCTTGGTCAGCCCGTTGGTTTTGGGACTAGCAGTGGGGGCGACGGTGGCCACCGCTCTGGGTGGTCGCTTCCCAGGAACCTTCACTGTGGTCCTCAGCAAGTCAATCTCTTTACCATGCACGTTCTGCATGTAGTCCTGAATAGAGTAAAGAAATAAGAAGAACATGACAACAGTAAGTGGTCTGCACTCTACACAAGTCAGAGTCCAAATATTTCCAAATATTTCTCTCAATTCAGGGAACTGATTATACACTGTGGACTGACAAGTACCCAGGAATTATGGAAGAAATACAAATTAAAACGATTTCCATCCCCATTAGTCACAACTCATCTTAGACCTTCCACCTAGGGTATGTGATAGTGGGAAAATGATTGCAAATCCATTATACATTGCCTGTGCCCATGCCATATCTCCAAATAGCGAGATGTTAGGCTTAATGAATGCAAACAGTCTCATTCTCTTTCAATTTGGCCATTTGATTCTGTTTAAAGCGACTACTGCCCAAATGTGGGAAGCCAAGGTGAAAATCATTGGGCTCAGCAGAAAAAGACCCGGATAGAGGCGAGCTCGGCCTCTGCCGTCCCCCCACCGGCTCCTCTGCTTTATTACCGTGTCATAAAGCACTCATTTCTTTCCCAAGCCTCCTCGCTAATTACCCAGTGAGCGCTCTCATTTCATTTTATTGCTGGAATTAACAGCCAGATCGAAGCGTGCAAAGCTATTAAGATGTGTGATTAAGCCACATTCAATTAGATTCTACAAACAATTTAATTGATGTAGTAGATAGAATTAACAGAAGGTGATTGTGTGGATGGCTTGGCTGACTGCGAAATTAAAGGTCCCTCTCTTCCACTCTCAGTCTGCCTCCCTCCCTCTTTTCTTCTTCCCTCGCTCCTTTCCCCAGTCTCTCTCTTCCCCTTTTCTCTTTCTTACTCCTTCTCTGCTCCACTGCACAAAATGAGCTTGAGCTGTTACCGTGCTAATGTAACTGTCTCCCTTATTTCACCTCCCTCCGTAAGTCAACAGATTCATAGATTCATAGATTGCCCCGATGACCTGTAATAGCTGTAATGATCAACAGATAGCCTGTTCAGTCAATTACATACATTACTGTAGCAGGGTGCTGCTCCACTAAGAACTGCTTGTAAATTAAACCACTAACACACTGTCAGTGCAACAAGGCCACACACTAGGTTCATGTCTAACTGTTGGGCTTGTGTTCAAAGTTTGAGCTGTCTCATTAGACACAAGATGCTGCTAATATCTTCCATTTTACCTGGACAAATGATCTAAACATACCAAACATTAGGGAGTGACGAGGGGGGGGGGTCAAAGGGATTTTTGAAAAAGACGAGCATTTCTGAGTGTGGCAACGGGCTCCTGAGCTGTCTGCTGCCAACCAGCCGAGTGTTTAAGAGGTATTAGTGGCCCAGCAGGATTCTGACAGAGATGGATGTGGGAGGCCGGTCAGGCTCTGCTGCCATGCAGTGAGAACCATTATAAATACAAGCCAGCGTGGAGTCCGGGCACAGCGGGCACGCAGCAGCACAGCCCTGTCTCCATTACCCAGAGCTGGGGATGGTCACCACAGGGGGTCAGAGATGACCACTAGGACACCCTGTTTCTTAATACTAAGCTTAAAGTCACAGGGTTAGCTAATATAACCGTTATGTACAGCGATAAGTCTCTGTAGAAACCATGATGCTATATGGTTGGGATCCAGTTCACCATAACAGGGGTGGTAAATGTAATCGCATCAGGAGAATTGTGTTCAGCAGTTGAAAAAGCGCCACATTAAAACCTCCAGCAGCACCCTCGAGTACGAACAGTAGTGTAGCAAACACGTAAAGCCGACTGGAAAAGAAATGGGAAGGGGATGGGGGGAGGGAGGGGTTTAGACTCACATGTAAACTGGGGTGGTAAGTGAGGACGCCATTATCGCACAGTGTGACATATTTCTTTTTCCACTCCTTGTTGAGGGATTTGCCACTTCGCTTCAGAAGGATTCCCTGTAAGAGACAAGGCATCACGGTGAGCATATACTCTTCTCAAAGCAGTGTGGTGGATGATATGAGCCATTATGGATGTTGAATACCATAAAACAGCATTATTATTGTTATTACAGATTCCTTATGGTGGTTACTTTGCTTTATGACTTACCGCAAAGAAAATGCTTAAACAACAACATCATTGTAAGTGACAATTATGAAACAGCATGGAAGTGAAAATTTAGAAAATACATAAACACAGCTTTAATTTGTAATTAAATCCCCTTTAATTTTCCATCTTTATTATAATGTAACTTGTTTAGTTGACAGGTTTAATGTTTTTCTACTGGGACCATTTGAACCTCCCAAACTGGCCGAGTTCCTCTGGCTCAGAGACCATTCAGAAAGGCAGGGAATCCAATTTGCCAGACCTCCTCCCTGCGTCCATACACATAATATGCTGAACTCTGGAAGACCTCTCAATCCTGGGATTAGGAGGTGTGATCTCCCCTCTTCAAAGCTCACTCAGGTTTTATTCTATTCCACTTTATCTTCTGGGGCCTTTTAGGGCCTCAGATGGTTTTCCTTATCTGCTGAGTAAATCCACTGGTAAACAATGCAGTTCCTCTGCTGGAGGTGACCAAATGCTGCTGAGTATAAGGGCCAGGGGGCTCTCTGGGGTTAAATAGTGAGGAGGGGCCCGCTTAATTAGGGGATTAAGACGGGGCAATGTTTGCGCTTTTACAGCCTGAGCCAGAGCCTGTGTGTGTGTGTGTGTGTGTGTGTGTGTGTGTGTGTGTGTGTGTGTGTGTGTGAGAGAGCTGAAAAGGGAGTTGGGGGGGGTTAAAGGGGTTGTGTTTTGCTAGCCAGGCCCATCCTGCGGGCTTTAATCCTGATTAACACATCAGGAAGAGTTGACCCTCGGTGACCTGGGCACCAGGCTGTTTGCCGACAATCAACCTAATCCGAGCCTTGATTCATCCGGGGGGGGGCGCAAGACTGTTGGCTGCATGCTGGTACTCAAGAGTTTGGGCTTCTTCATATCTTGCCAATATACCCTCTTGTTTATAGCTTCTCCCTGGTCCAGAATGTCAAATATGTCTCATTTTTGCTTTAACATTTTCTTTAAATCTACTCTTCTCTACTAAAATCATCAAGTAACAAAGTATAGAATAATATGAGAAAACAGCCCAGCATCAACATTGTCCGCGTGTTGAGGCTTAATGAATTTTGAATTTTTTATTTTTACTTTTAAGTACAACTAGTAGTGGGACTTTTTGGGAACTGTAATCAAATTTAAAAAATCATTAAATTCTCTTTTCTTTGTAGGTGGGAAAGGGAAAGCAAAAAGAGGCAAAAAAAAAAATTTCAATATTTCACTGTTTCATATGTTTTCTTTTCAATTGTTAAAAAAAAAGACCTTGATTGAAAGTAAGAGTCATGCATTTCAATTAAATATAAATTTTATTATTAATATCAGAAAGCCTTAACTATATTGTAAGTATTGATACTTCTGATGATTTTCCAGGAAGAAAAATTGTGTCTTTCAATCAATAAGTTGCTGACTGCCCAGACTCCTATCAATTTAGTCAATAAAAAAGAAATGTAAACACTTTTTAAATGGCTCTCTAATCATAAAAAGTAAATGATCCAGTCGCAGGGCCTCTGGCGACTTTATAATGCATGTTTTACAAGCATATACAGTATGTTGCTCATCTCGCGGCCTTACTGAGGCATGCATAAATCTATACATGCAATCAGTGTGGAGCTTCATGTATTTATCAGAGATGTGAAGCAGATCAATAAAGATACTAAAAGAGTTATGTGAAAATCTTTATACATGCTGAGTAATTTTTCTGTGTTATCTGAAGAGTATCCCATTATGTCGTCATAAAGCATGTCACTTTTGGTAATTGGAAGCTTGACAAACGATTTCAAATAATTTATCATAATTGTTCTCTCGTTCGCCACATTGGATTTGAGCACTGTGGTTTTAATGTGATAGTTTGACATCAAAAGGTAACATGTGGAGTCCCATGCATCCCCTTCAACAGTGAAACACACACACACACACACACACACACACACACACACACACACACACACACACACACAAAGAGATGAGTGTGTTCAGCCTTTGCGACGTAAGGAAACAGGCAGATAGTCAGACGCACTCTCTGTGTCCACACAATTGTCATATCTACACAGAGGAGATAGTGTCTTTCCCTTCTTTTGTCAGGCGACCAGGAGAAAAGCTGCATCCTGCCACAGTGGCTGACTGATAGTCTGGCCCTTTGTAACAGACCGGAGGAGAGGGGGAAAAGTGTGAGTGTGTGTGTGTGTGTGTGTGTGTGTGTGTGTGTGTGTGGGTGGGTGTGGTGGGGGGGGTGGGTGTCATGTTGAGGAGCTGTCCTCAGCCAGCAGTGCATTGTTATCCTCACTCACTACTTTTATAGATGGGAGGGGGGTGGGAGCACGGGGGGGGGGGGGGGGTGGGTTGTGTAATGGGGCGATGGAGAGGAGGGGGGGGAGGGGGGGTTGTAATTTTCGCTTGATTGACTTGATCTCCTCCCTGATTGTGCATTTGACTGGCCTGGAGATCAGCTAGTTTGACTGGCCTGGAGATCAGCTAGTCACACCAATGTACAACCCCCCCCCCCTCTCCAAAAAAATTCTTTGTAGATAAAGAGTTGGGCTTATCTTGTCCAAAGTTGCCAGGATACTGGGGGAAATAGGCCTTGGACCTATAATGTATTGGATAAGAATGGGAGAGCTGACAGTAAAGACTGCTCAGAGGGGGGGGGAATTCTTTGTGATCTGTGAAGATCAACCCACGGCTCACCTGCAGATTAGCCAGGTTCTGCAGGGAATTACACTAATCTACATAAAAACCAAGAGCCTTACTGAGATCAAATAGAAATGCCATGTTTTTGGAATGGCCACCTAAAAGTTTTAAATTTCCATATTGATTTTTAAGGGCATTTATAGCCATTTATCCAGGTGTTGTGCACAAATAAAACTGCAAATTAAACTTCTGTTGTCTAAAGTGTAACTTTGATATAAAAGAGGTGCAACACCTCCTCATTACTAAAAAAATGTCAGTATTATGAAACGTTTCTATTACATGAACATCTACTATTACTAACAGACAGATCGACTGATAGATACTGTATCTGTTTAACGGTGGTTTCCCCAAAGCGTTATTTTCTGATTGAGTGAGGGAACTTTGAAGTGTCCCCCTGCCATTATTTCAGCTGAACCAAAGCCTTCGCAATTTTCCTCTGAATGGAATAAGAAGGTCTGGCTCGAAGTTTTGGTTTTTTTTTTAGTTTTTTTTTTTTTAAAAGGACATTATCTTCTATCATTTGTGGGTAAAGAGGATAATATAAGGATGCTGACCCAATTTCAAAAGCCCTCATATAATCATGAGTGATTACTAATCAATGTGTCAATTACTTCTCCTTCGGGTACAGTCTGACATTTAGAAATGATCCTCACCCAAGATGTGTAATTCAGTGTTCACTAAGACCCCTCTGATCTTTTAAAGCAATGCACGAATATATAAAGAGAAATAAAACAAGGGAAATAGTAGAGGAAATCATAATGAAAAGAGAAAAGATAGAATAAAAAAATTTGGAAAAACAATTTCCAAATTTCAAAGCAGAAATTACTGTGACTATTTAATGTAGCAGAAAGTAAAAGAATATGGACCCCAAACGAAACCAAACAAACATTCAGGCCAAAGAAAAGTATTAGGACATCTAATGAAATTATCAGCTAATTAATGGTTGTCTAAGCTGATTATGAGGATATGCATGAATGAACTTTTGTGAGAAAATACTATCCACACACAATTATGAGCAATAATAACTATAAACATAAATACAAATACATGGATTTACACTAGTCAATAACCAAGTCTGCTAAAATTTATTGTATTTAATGTCTCTCATGCTGTGATAAGTTTATTGGTAATGTTTATAAACACAATTAAAACGGCCCCATATGATCAGTAATGGTCATTTGAGAAACACACCAAATGATTATTTTTATTTTATGTAAGATAACTCTTCAATTACACACGTGAATGTACCTGCAATCTATGAGGTCAGAAATGAAACGATTGTGCCTTTAAAACACAAAAAACTCCATATTTTCAATTTGATGGGTGTGTGATTTACACCAACAGGGACATTTTCTTTGCTAATAAGTGATGAGATCTGTTATGTTCAAACCCCAAGCCTTCTTCTCACTTCAGCTACAATTGTACTGGCATTGAAATAATTTGTTATGTTGTATTATGTTGCCATCTAGTGGTTACAGCAACACATGACTTTGCCCAAATCACGCTGGTTAACTCCAAAGGCCCATCAAAGCACAGCATTATCAGCGTTACACAGAAAAGAACATCTACTGAAACAAAAAGGGATCATACTTACCCAGGGAACTATGGGAAATGTAGGGGAAAAAAAGATGAGTGAGACTGCTTACCTGTTTGATAGGTATGGCCCTTCCACTGCCTATGCTGTCTGTTTTACTGTCAACGCTCTTTGCTTGTTCACTGGCTTTCCGTGACTGCAAGAAAACAAGAAAGTCAGTCAGCAACTGAAGCGACACACTGACGACAAGGCAGAATGGGGAGTTGTGGGCTGTGAGGTGAGTTTTTGGGTGTAGTATGTATGTATGATGGCATGTGCGTGCGCGTGTGTGTGTGTGTGAGAGAGAGAAAGAGAGAGAGTGAGAGACTGGGGGTCAGAGGACGGAGGTGAGGGGTTTTTTGTTTTGAGCAGTTGCAGTATTTGTGGAGAAACTCGACGTTGCAAAAAAACAAAAGTCTCAAAAGAAGCTCGAAATTAACAGACAAGCAGACCAGCGGAACAAACAGCAGTAACATCGACGTGCAAGTTCAAAAGACAAAATTAAAAAAGAGACCAAACCAAGACCACACTAGACACGTTTCAACACAGAGGAGACCAAGGACGAGCACACATTGAGTCATGACTCAGCCCTGAAACCCTTTGGGGGGAGATCCTTCCCTCTGATTGAGACCCAGAGCGGGTCCTTAGTGGACCGGCAGACCAACTGCTGCTATACCCAGTGTAGCTTCAGCTGTGCCTTTAGCATAGTTGCAATGATCAGAGCTTTTGCAGCACAGTGCATAAGTTAAACACCATAACAGGTTAAAGGGACAGAAGGGAAAATGGTTATTTTAAGAAGAAGACTTCAGTACAAGTAGGTTCCTCCGACCTTTGACCTGCAAAACCTGGTGGGACATAAAATTATTTTGCAAATGTCAAACAATTTGTGTCAAAAAAATTCAAAACCACACCAATATTTCAAGTTTTGGCTCGTGCCTGTGTAGGGAAAAAAAGGGTTAGACAGTAAATATGACCTTACATTGAAATAAGTCATGTTTAAAAATAAACAAACAAAAAAAAAAAAACCTTCCCACCCCAACACAAATAAAGACATGATGTATAGGCAGGGACAGACATGAGTGTGTATGGTCTCACTCAGAACATGAGAAATGTCCAGTCACCAATGGAGAAGAGGTAGAGTCTGAGTTCAAGTAAATCAACTCTGGTGTTTATATTTTTTCCAACATTTTATTTTTTTTTTTTATGATGACTTGTTTAGCTTCTATACAGACACCATACAAAGCAAGTCACAAATTCACTTCAAAATATTCAACAGATTGAGCCAAACATTGCAGTTCCCACAAAATATAGGATGGACAATAAAGGCATTAATTCATATATTTCCTTATATGTATGTACTTTTTATAGAGTACCATTGTAAATAAAATACAATACAAGATATACAGCAGTCTATATTTTTCGTCAATCCGTTCATGATAGAAAAGCGATTATGCAAGAGTTCATAATCTCTGTACCAAACCTAAACTGAGAAAAAGGAAAATAAATAAATGAATAGAAAAAAATAAAATCGAATGTTCAAAAATAAATTACTTAAAATAAATGAAAGGAAAACAAATGATTAGTTTAACTACATTCATACAAGTCGGTGCAACCCAGTTTCATTTGTTGGCAACTTTCAGTATAATATCTCTGTAATACCTCAACACCCTCACACACTACCCTGATTTTTTATGAAGGCCTTCATAAAATCACCCCAGATTACTGTAATCTAAAATACCTCTATGATAACACATTTATACCACATTTTTCCATTCAACACTTCAATACTCCCTGGAAAATAAGAAAGAACCAAATTTTAAAAAAAAAGAACAGACCAAATGAATGTAGGAAAATCTAAAAGGAAGAACAAAAAACAACTTGGCACCTCTAGTCCTTGAGTCCTCATTTATGGCAAAAGGCAGTGTGATGTCATGTAAGGAAAGGTTGTGTCCTTTGGGTGGCTGGATAACAGTTCCAAGAGTGACTTGACTGTACAACGTGTTTTTGTATGGGATGTCTGAATGAGGGTGGGGGCGGGGGCGGGGGCAGGGGCGGACGGGGCATTTCCAGAAGAGTCCCTACAGTCTGTCTCACTTCGTGATATTTGACAGTCTACTTTGAGTGCGCTCAAACACTCAAATGGACTCGACTTAAGCCTGTGTTAGACGTAAAGTCCTATGGTTTCCGTATAGTGCAAGTTCTATGCATCACCCTAAATGCAATAAAGCACCGAGGGTAAAGCAGCGACAAGCTCTAAGTCCTCAATCAATAATCTCCTTTCTATCAGGATTGGCAAAGCAGGGGGACTCTTTTTTTTTTAACCATCATGCTCTTCTAATTCGGAAGGAGTTGGAAAGCCCTTTTTGTTGAAGAAAGGTTGGAAACAGAAGCACAAATCTGCAAATATTGAAAAACAGTGTCAAATGGTTATTTTTTTATATTTTTGTTGTTGCTTTGTTTCACATGTGGAGATCCAGTAACAAGTCAAGGGACTAAAAACGTGACATGGGACACACCGAATGGCAGACATTAATAAATGGACTGAATAAATATGAATGAATGAGTGGGATGGAATTAAGTATAAAAAATGTCGAAATATTCTTCTAAATCCTTAAACAGTGTGCTTTTCAACACATAAAGAGACAGACAGCCTGAAGACGTCAGGGAACCACAGAAAGATTACAAAACAGATCATTTAGAGTTTTTTTGACCATGGAAGCACTAGGAAAGAATAATGTGTACTGTGCTGACACCTAGTGGCCAAGGACAGTTATGGTAAGAACTGGCTTGAAATGATTGTGGTTGGTGAGATTGATTTGTGAGAGCGGTGAAAAGACGGAGTGATAAGATCTTATGTAGTAAAGCTTTGAGTTTTAATTACTGACTTAAAAAATGAATAAATAAATAAAAATAAATAAATAATCGAAACAGCCAAACTAATGTACTATTAAGAATGATTCGCCTACTTCAAGGGGGCTTTTCTAATAAACTACATCTGATGTAACTGTAGTCAGACATTGGATTTGGGCCAAAAATCAGAACCCAAATATAATTATTTTTACTCTCCAACAATGTTAAATCAATTAACTGCACAACTGCAAAGGATTTCTTAATTTCCAGAGTCCCAATGCCAGTGCCATGAAAGTGACAATTATTACTTTTATATGTGATTACAACTGGACTGGAAACATTTCTTGCAGCAGTTTTCTCCTCTGTAATATTAGAACAAAATACCTTGTATGAAATGACTAAAGTGAGTCTGTTATTGATCAGGCAAAGCTCATCTACTGATGACATTAAGGCATATTTTCTTGAAACTCCCAAAATCAAAAGAAAGTGAAGTACTTACAAGAGTGTGTGGCTAGAAAACATGAACGGCAACCTGCAATCTATCGGTGACTAGCAGGACGTTTCAGAGAACTTTTGTAACATAGAGGCAAATTTATTTTTAAAACGGACAAAGCTAGGAGAGGGACATCCTCAACATTGTTGTGTTGATGAAATATTTTCTCTTTCTGTTGTTTTGTAAAATGGCAAAAAGGTTGGCATCACAAGTCTTCCTCTCCTTAGCCCATCGCACTCTTCAAGTTTCACTGAAGAAATGTCGACATCACCCCCTTAACTTTCCGTCCCCTCCTCCTCTTCCTCCTCAGCTTCCTCCTCATTTCCTCCCTCACCCTCCCTCCTCCCACCCTCGGCTCGCTGCTCCTCAGAAGGTCATGAGCTGAAACTCCCGCTCGGCTTGCCACTCCGGCACCCACACTGGGTAGGTGGCGTGCTTCGGCATCTCCATGATGCGGACGGGGAGAGGCTCATTTCTCTGGTGGACATGGTTAGTCACTACCTAGCAGGGGGGGAAGGGAGACAACAAGGGGAGCTAGCACACAGCCTGTACTGCTCGGAGGCCACAAAGCCTGCGGTTCCCACAGCAGCTAGGGTAACAGGGTGATGGAGGTAGGAGACATAGGGGGGGGGGGATAGATAGGGAAGTTAGAGAAGGAGTTAGTTAGAGAGAGACTGGGGAGAAAAGAAGGCAGGATGTAGGAGATGGGGTCAGAGGGAAACAGGAGAATATGTGAGGGGGACCAAGACAGGTGGAGGAGAAGGGACATCTTAGAGGTAGGGAAGGGGTATATTTACCAGGGAGGAGTTAGGAAAGAAGAAATCTCATGTAGCCTGATCTCTGTCTCATAAAGCTCACAAAGGTCTGGAGAAGCATAAAACATTGGGAAAAAAAATGGGAACAACTTAACTTCTGGAAAACCTGAGTTGGCCATTTGGTTAGTTGAGGGTTTGAATATGCATTTTGGCTTTTTGGAGGTACAAACAAGATCTCCATAGAATGATTTAATTGATTTGAACACCACCACCACCATATTTGGTAGGATTTCTACAGACCCCCCTGAGCTTGAAGAGGCCGAGGTCTGGCTATGTGAGATTAGGAAAGGCTCATCAGCAAAGAAGGAGCCTGGTGTAGGAAAGAAAAGAAAGGAGGAAAGAGGGGTGCAGGCTGGGCAGAAGAAGAGGGCAGAGGCTACAGGTAAAAGACAAGCTTAGGACAGCTAAGGGAATTAGAGTGGTTAGTGCACACATATGCTTTTGGTTAGAGCAAAGGGAAAATATGACAGGACATGGGGTAAAGAGCAGGCAGACAGGGGTCGGGATACTGGTGTGGTAGTGAATCTCGGTGGTTTAAATTGGATTCGGGCCAGAATAGAAGTAAGTGGGGTGAGGATTGGGGAGTTATCTATACTCAGTTTGATGGTTAGTGGGCAGTTAGAGCACTTCTTTGTGGAGCTATGGTGTTAGAGGGTGCTGGCATGCATTATTAGCAGCGTGTAAACAGGCTATAGGCTGGCTCGGACGTTTAGTTTAGCTTGGCCAGGCAGGAGAAGCGGCATTGGCGGCTTGTTGCTGCCGTCTCGCCCCCAAAAGGGAATTTACTGCAAAGAAAGGATCTAGTAAAAATAGGAGGGGTGGGGGGAGGGAGGTCATAGATTTGGACAGCGCAGAGGGCTGAGTTTGTTATGGGTGAGATGAGAAACTTAATCCATGCGCACTTACTACATCCAATTAGAAAAGAAAAAGGACATGAAAAGAGTTTACCTTTTTTTCCACAGTGCTTATCTTTGATATTTGCTTTAGGTTTTTTTTTTTTTTTTTTTGAGCATTTTGGGGAGATAATGTAATTTCTATTTAGTCTTTTTCTCCTTTGCCCATTGTGCTGTGTGAACAAGACGCTTTCTTTGCCTGCATCGGAGGCAGGAGAGGTGGCTTTGATGCATTTCGAGCTACCTGTCTCCCTCTGGTGGACAAAGTGTGCTTGGCAACATGCCTTCTAGTAGTGTGAGTGGGTGTTGCTTTGCATCAGCTGTCGCATACTTACTGTGAAAATGTTGGAGCGGCGCTTTGACTGCTTGCGGATGGGTGTGGGTGTGTTGGAGGCAGCGATGGTCTCAATGCGCATCTCCCGCTGACTTATGCTGGGGGTGGAGGGAACAGAGGAGGAGTAGTCACTGAATGCACCCCCACCATTGGCCGCCTGGGGAGCGAGAGAGATTAAGAGGAACCGACAGAAATCAGAAGAAGGGAGGGCGGACGAGAGGGAAAAAGAGATTGAAAATCAGAAATGGAGAGGGAACAAAAACAATGAACAAGCAGGTCAGTTTAGGATAGATTTGGCGTGGACAAAATCTTTATCCCCCACCCCGTTAATGGATGAACTTGTAAAAACAACAATTACATAAACTGAGTGGGCTGGAGACTTAACATAACAGCTTCAAGCTTTTATTTAGATTAAAGTTACATGATCAGTAGGTAAAACAGAGTGCTATATATGAAAATGTTCATCTTACCTGGTTAATGTGAACAGAGGGGATGGATGCAGCAGGGACTGATGAATGGCTGGGAGAGTTAGGGAGGGATTTGCAAGGACCAATAGAGAGCTGCTGCTTTTTCCTCATGGCCACAACCTTCTGGGCAACTGGGGGAAAGAGAGTGGCAAAGACACATTAACAGATTGTTCATTAATCCCTTCAATTCCTCTTATGACAAATATATTTTGTTTGCATCTGGTGAATGAAGTGGTGAATACATAGAAACTAGAATGATCCAGCTGCTTCTTTACATTGCGGGTTCTGGTGATCCCTTCTCACAATCGAGCATGGGCTACATACTGAGTGACATTACGCAGCTTGCACTACTACAAAGACGAGGATGTAAGAGCTTGTAGCATTTACAGAACCTACGCGGTCAGCAAATTTAAACATGCATACATAGGAGGTGCTTCCATATGACAAAGGATCACTGAAGGGTTTGACGAGTATGAAAATGATGTGAACCATAAGCCCTCAGATATATCAACCCAATCGAATACCTGTGGGTGATTTTGGACCAACAGTGCTCTCCACCAGCATCATTAAAATACCACATAATACCAGATACTCTGTGCCGATCAGCACCAAACACACACACACACACACACACACACACACACACACACACACACACACACACACACACACACACACACAGTGTATATATATAGCTCTTATCACTCAACACTATGTATGATAAGTGTCAGCATGGAGCACTAGCAAAAGCCATTACCATGAACAAATACATATTAATAGCACCAATCTGCCAAACGTTATCTGATAAGTGAAGAAGAGGAAGATGGTCAGTACTTTTCGTCTATGGAGATTTCTGCCCGACGTTTAGCTTACATGCTATATTTCAGGGTGGAGATTTTCTATCCAGTGTCATTATAATCTCATTAAAGATTTTCACTCCACTTTAGTTTTCTACACACACGTGAGATATTGTAAACATGGCAACAGCACACTTCATTTACGACAGCTGTAGATGTGAGCACACAGTACAAAGGGGAATTATGGGGATATTCTGTCTGCAGGTTTCCAGGTATACACAGTGTTTGGAAACGTCAGAAATGTCTCTAGAGTATGCTAAAATCCGAGTGAAAATTATTTCATTTTTAAACAGAACACTACCATAAACCATATTAATCGAATAAAGCTCAACAAAGTAAGTGAAGCTAATTCCAGTCAGACAGAGAGGCATATGAGCACATTATCTTAACCACCTCAGACCATTTGTTTTCCAGTCAGGTAATGAGAAACATACTTCTATGTGGCTTTTATACATCTCCTGGGAAAAAAAGTACTGCTATTTCCAAGAAAAGTAATCACACAAAGTGATACTTGCAATTTTTTCCTGTCGTTCACTGAGCTCTACAGTGTGATGTTAGCCAAATGAGACTATGTCATCATCTTAGCAACCTGATTTGCCATGCAGTTGGTGCAACCCGTCATTTAATTCATGGCAAATGCGAGTGAGGGACTGGGTAGAGCGAGAGGGAGGGAGGGAGGTGATGTTCGCGGCTGCGTGACGTGAATTAGCACTGAGGCAAAGAGAGATGATTTGAAGTTATGCTGACAGCTGGGACCATAACGCCCGGCTGCCTGCTGCAGCATGGCAAATACAGAAAGAAGGCTCATGATACAGAGCGACCTCTCCAGACAGCCAACACTCCTTCATCTCTTTTAATTATTTCAAATTGGGCTTCAGGAAGCAATTAAGGCAGGGAGGGAAGACAACGTGCATGTGCGTCAACAGTGAAAGAAATGCAGAGTGAACGTTGCGTTACATAGTCAGATGTTTTGTGAAGGGATGACAGGCTTTCAAAGGAGCTGCAGCCTCAGGGGATAATGTGCCAGAGTTGAAGCAATCGAGTTTCCAAATGACAGTTTCATGACTTCAGTTATGGATTCAGGGAAAACCCAGAGTTTCCAAATACATTTAAGATACATTAAAAATGTATTTCACCATTTATACACAACTGAATATTAACTGGTCTCTAGCTCCACATTTGTATGCAGTCCTACATCATGATTTTAGCTTCCATAATTACTTATTGTAGTGCTTGACAACTGTATTAAATTAAATCTAAAATACCTGCTGCATCATAAATTGAAGTGAGCCTGTTAATGCTCCTCTGCTGTTCAAAAAGTACACTGCCGATGACAGCTACTGAGCACGCACCATAAGGAGCAATAATGTCTATGTAAACCCTTCCACGTGTGTCAAACATGCACAGGCATCTATGCATGTTGCCAGCAATAACGGCATAAAGTACTTTAAAATTAGCCCGGGGTGCAGAGGAAAAAAAAAAAAGTCCTAACTAGTGAATTTTAATACCAGTTCTACTAATGTGAACAGAGCGACACACGGAAGATGAAAAGGAAAATGTTAATTCAAGATTATTGAGCTGATGTAATGTTTTGTCAGAGGGCATAACTGATTAATTAGCTCATAGCTTTGCACTCACCTAAGATAGACCTAATTTGAACACTTTTCCTGAGACGGGAAGAAGGTAAAAAGACCCTGTGTCCTGGTTGCGTTCACATCATTCACATAAAATGCTGCCCATTAAAAGCCGTGGCTCTGGTGCATTTGCAACAATTTGTCAAGAAATCCTACAGTCTTTCCAAATAATCTGAAATGTGACTGGTTTAGATGTTGTAGAATGGTGGCCTAGAATAATTTTGATCTCAGTTAATAAACATAGTCTTTTTTGCAATGAGTGAGGTCTGAGAATAAGACGATAAGGTGAAAAGTAGAACTGTAACCAAAAGATTATTCATTATAGTTGAATTTGCCAATTACTCTTTTGATAAATTGGTAATTGTTTTGTAGATAGATATTACAGAATAGTCAAAAAGGCCCATCACAGCTTCCCAAAGCCCAAGACTTCTAATTGGCTCTAATGAGTTTAAATTTACCTTAATGACTAATCAGTTATTAAAATATATTCATGTTTATCCATCAACTAACTGTTTCAGCTCTAGTAAAAACAATGCAAACTGAAGGGAAAGAATACCGTTCAGGACAGCCAAAAACCAAAACCTAAACCATCATCATGTTCAAGCTGCACCTTTTGCTTCCCATCTAACGCATGTCCACCTTATTAAACAACCCTCTCACCATCCTGGAAGACTCTCTCCACATTCAGGCCATAGGTGGAGCAGGTTTCGTAGTATGTGCAGCGCTTCAGGTCATTTGACAACTTTCTGGCCCGCGAGTCATCGATCACTCTGGGGTTGGCAGCGCTGATGGCATCTAAGAGAACAGGGTGAGAAAAAATATTACTCAAGCATTTAATCTGAAGGATGAGGCTGGAGATATTCTATATTTCTGTTAGCGCTGACAAATTCCATGGAAACACCAAACCCAATACAGTGTTAGGCCGTCCACCAGTACCTTCAGATTTCCCTACGCTGTCTGTGGCTCTCAGACTGAAACCTCATTCGTCCCTACTGGCTATGTAAATCTTCGCTCATTATATGGTATCATTAAAAAAAAAAAAAAA
Source organism: Xiphias gladius (assembly GCF_016859285.1). Classification (NCBI taxonomy): domain Eukaryota; kingdom Metazoa; phylum Chordata; class Actinopteri; order Istiophoriformes; family Xiphiidae; genus Xiphias; species Xiphias gladius. The sequence goes on along the minus strand of NC_053413.1, from coordinate 17,343,810 downwards.
AAAAAGCTAAAATAGCTAAAAACAGCTAGGCACTAGTTTTTTTTGTTTTTGTTTTTTTTTTTAGCAAAAATGACTAAAACCAGAGTACAACTATTTTCAGTAGTGGATTAATACACATTTGATGTGATGGTGAATATTTATACAATATATGGGATCGAACAGAGATAAAGTACAATGCCAATGTTCGCTGTAACGAAGGAATGTGTCACCCAGTGAAAACGTTGCGGCGCACTGATGTGTTTTTAATAGTCTTTGGATCACTGCGGAGCTCTACTGCACACTGAAATAAGCTACTGGATATCAGGCTTTGGCTTCACAGATAACACTTGCTAGCAGAATCTATTCATTGTTAGTTTTGGTCTTTTCATGGCATTTATTGACAATAAGAAAAATATAGGATAGGCCAGACTCACCCTTTAATCATATTGTGAAGACAGTGAAACAGAGTACTTCCAGTGTAAAAAATGTATTGCTCCATTATGGCGGAAGCAATATCTTATATTGCAATATATCAGAAGTAGGGCAAGCACCTTGTGTTCCAACGAGGACCATGGGGACCTCAGCTGTGTTCCGGTAGCTGGAGAGGCGCAGAAAGTAATTGTAGACTGTCTGGAAGCTGATTTCATCCTCCAGGCTAAAGACGAAAACCACGGCATCCACCCAGGCAGCAAACTGAGGACAGAGCAGAGGAGGTATGTTGAAGCCCTATGAAATAAAACCTGCCTCATTATAACACAAAGGCATTCACACAAATTAACAGTTTGCATCAGAGCCACTGCTTCACTCAAAAATATGTTTTGTGTCCATGCGAGCTGATTTTGTGACATCATAACTAGTTTGGAGCGAATCGTGGTCCAATGTGGAACTTAAACAAGTGTGATGTGGAAAAAGAAAAACCTCCAGCATAAATATACAGACAATGGAGTTTTTGATGAAACAGGAGAATTCTTGCGTCTAGTAGTTAAACTTTTGAAATGAACAATATTGGTATATTCGTAGATGTTCGATTTTTCAATGAGGGATAATAAATAGGGACATTATGGTTAAATTAGTTTTAAAAAAAACTAAATTTAGCTATTCATTGGGAAACTATTTGAGACACAAATTAATTTTTGTATTATGTCTTAAAATATGTCTGGAAGGGATATTTTATGAATACCTTTTGCTCTTATAATGGGTCACTTTAAGTGTTGCCGTTGCAGACATTCACTGCTGATTTTCATGCGTTGCAGGCCATCTTTTCATAGAGGTTCAGATACCGACAGAAGAGGGCAGTGTAGCAACAGCCATGGTACACTGAAAGTACCTGCACTTAGTGCAACGACATCGACTGATTAAAAACTATTAGTGAATCCTTATCTGTTTCCCGTATTCCCACTGCTATCATAATCTAGGATCTTTGTATTTGTCGCATCATATACACTCATAATCCCTGCATACTTTAGGATCAAATGGCGGAGAGAGAGGTTTTCACCCTGAGCGGAGCAAATCATTCTTAATCACCATCCATTGTATAAGAAAGAGGCTAAACTGAACGCAGAGAAGTACGAACAGTGACAATCAAGCGATAACTATTCCCTCGTATTGCCCTATTCTTCGCTCAGCTTTAACATCTCACCCAGATCCCCATAGGGAATGAATGGGAAATCAAGCCACAACTCCGCTCAGCCGCCTGTGAGCGAGAACATAATAGAGGCCTTTAATTACGCCACTAATTATATAGTCAGCTGACAATTGAGCCGAACCCATTTCTATTCCCTAATCTCACCGAGCATATTGCAAGCGTAAATCGGAGCTTTGCCAGGCCAGGTATCTGTAGCTGCTCATAGAGACGCATGATAAATTCACAACAGGATCACATTTGACAAGAAACACTGAATCTAGCGAACGAAGCCTCAAGCAAATCTGCTTGTGTTGTCTAGGGTTGGGGTTCGTTAGCATTTCATTCAATCTGTTTATCAAATCCTTAACAAACCTATTTAGGTATAGCTTTAAACAGCTTAAAAAAAAATATAGTAATGAATAAGTCATATTTAAGAACTAAAACTCCAGAAGTTAAATAAAAAAAATACTCAATACATTCTAATAGTCAAGTTATGCCACATATACATTTGCTAGTTAGCTAAATAAATTAATGTGTTGTACAGTACTCTTTGCTAATAAAAGAAGGACAAAATAAAAGACTCCCAAGACAGTTGCTTAAGTTCTTTTTTGTCCCCAGTGGTGGAAAAATAACTAAGTATATTTACTTAAGTCCTGTGCTCAAACCTGCATTTACTAATTTTTTGGCTACTTTTGAGCAGCAGGAACAAGCTATATACACACCAGTGACATATCATTACCTCTTGAGGTCGATATGGCAAACTTGTTAGTAACCAGTTGCTTATTTACAGATATAGCAGATAAAGAGCAACATTAGCATTCATTTGGAGTCCTGTGTTTCTAACCACCTGACAAAAGTCCAACGTTCACACTCCATTTAGCCTTTTTCTTTAGATCTCTACCAACTCCTGAGGAAAATATCTGGCTCTTTGGTGGTTCAATGCCCCACTATTTTCACCAGCTAGATGCTAACTTTGTCCGTTTGCCATTTAGTGCTGGGCAGGTAGTGTACAGTGATTTAATAGGGGTTTAACGGCTGCCTGCTGCGTCTGTAAACAATGCTGGTGAGAGCTATGAGACTGAATCAAAACAGTAAGTTCATGGACTGTAAAATCAAAACAATGAGATAAAAGGTGCTAAAACACATAGAGCTGAGGGGAACTGTAGAGTTCATTGTTACTTCCCTGTTGGTTTGTCAGTATAAGTGACAATGTTCACTTTACACGTTGTAATTTCGTCCATTTTTAATACTAATTTTATAATATTGATTTTAGCATCTTTTAGCGCAATTCTGAGGTACTTGTAGCTTTATTTAGTTGTTACTTTAGATTTAAGATGCAAAATATAGGATTAAAAACAAATATGATCCACTATTGCAGATTTGAAGGACATATTAGTATACAGTATATAAGATTTTTATAGCGACTTGAAAATAGGATAATCCAGATACACTGCAATCATGCAAAAGTGAATGTTAGAGTAAATCCTTCTCATTCTCTATTTTACTTTAGAAAGCCCAGGCTAGGTAAAGTATTATAAAACATAGACACCCAAAATTAAGTTCATTTAAATCCTGGGAGATCTGTAAGTGGGAGGTTAGACCTAACATTCTCTGGTATAATATGGTTTAAGAATAACTATGTGTAAGAGTCTGATGACTGCTCTGTCATTAAACAAGGCTGGATTACCAGGAAGCTGTTCCTCAATATACCCGCGTTGAAAAGGCATAAAACAGTGACACATCACATTTTTTCCAATAGCATGTTTTCTTATGAAGACTCGGTAAAAACCTGCTCTGGATGAAACAGTGGCTCAATTACTCTTCATATTTCACATACTAATAGGACAAGGTGCTGCATTGTCCCTTTGACCACAAAAAGGATTTTGGATCTGCTTGCTCATTGATCTGCTACTGCCCCTTAAGTGCTTTTGGTAGGACAACCACAGAGGGCTGTCACAATGCTCCAAACAGTCCTGCAGTGAAGCAATGGTCTGTCTCTAAACAGTTCCCATCTGCGCGACAGTTTGCAGATAGCCTCTGTTTGACACATCTTGCAACTTTGGAGAAAAGAGAAATTTTGTCTGGATCAACACTCTTACCTGCAATTCTGGAGGCCCTCCTTCGTCTCTGATCAGAAGAAGGTAGCTCTGTCCATCCACAACAATTTCTTTCTTGAATCGTCCACCTGAGGAAGAGAGATTTATTTCAAGAGGTTACTCCGAGGTCATTCTGACAACCTGTTGATTCTGGCCTAGTGCTAGCTCAAAAAAGGTCTTTCTTGAGATGTAATAACTAACCAAGTACAGCGAAAACAGCGATTATGTACCAAATAAATCAAAATTCAATATCAAAACCCAGCTTGACATGACTCATAAAAGTTTGGTGAGATGTGTACGAATTTATGTGCCGTTTCCCTATTTAGACCTCTTGAATGTGTTGCTGTTACAATCATAAGCCGTCAGGAAACCCAGTCTCTCTGGAGTCAATTACGCGGGCGAGAAATTGCTGTTTAGCGTGTCTAATGCACAGCTGCTGAGGGAACCAGTTTAGTGCCATCATCACTGCACTGCCACAAGTCCTAGAAAGACCCTAATCACATTTTACAAACACTACCAGGCTGCATATTCAGTATCCATCACTTCACCGCGAGAGATTGAGTGCGTTTGAAGATTTTCACAGCCTTAACAACATAACTCATTACACTTTGCGAAGAAATGACAAGACTACTGGAATACGTTTAACGCAGAGACTAGAAGAGAGAGAAGGAAATGATGGGACATAATACCAGAGGCAAAAAACTTGTCTTTATTCTGAACAGGTGTGCCTCAGGTCACACAATGTCCACAGGATAGTAGGGAGGAGCTAACACTTAGCAGGGCTAAGTGTTATGCAGCCTTGAGTTTCTTTCCCCTTTTTCTTAATTTCTTTTCTAATAAAAATGCATATTCCTTGCCGCTAGCAAAGCCTGCTGCAGATAAGGAAGAGACCAATAGGAGAACTACGCAAGAAATTAGATTTTGCATATCATTTGAACGGGGTGCGATCCTTTGGAGATTAAAAACATTCAAATGAGAAAGCTGTAAGGCTAGAGATGTCCCCGAGAGTGTAATCAGTGCCTTATGAATACGAAAACATGCTGAAAGCAATTTGGTAAAATTGAATAATACACAAATTCGAAAAGGCCTAGGAATGATCATGAAATGTATTTTTAAAAATTATGCTAAAGACAGCAAATGTGCAGGCAGAATAAAACTACACCTGTTACACTTTTCCAGGAATTTCATAAGAAGACATGTTAACTTAGATCTTCATATGATTAGATAATAAAGTGTCAGAGATCACGCTGTTTAACCAGCATATTAAGAACGACTGATCACACAAGCGCTGTAGGAACCATACAGTAGCCGGGCCCTGTAAATTTTAATAGGCGGAAAGTATTCCTGTCTCGGCAAGCAATACATATCCACTTGAGCCACACATCCACCCTGTTAAGTCCACGCTAGCCCACTTGGCAAATAGTGGACTCTCCCAGCCTTTTGCACAGGCTCTCAAGCCCTGCTGGATGCTGGTTGTATAACAGAGAGAGAGAGAGAGAGAGAGAGAGAGAGAGAGAGAGAGAGAGAGAGAGAGAGAGAGAGAGAAAGAGAGAGAGAGATAGAGAGAGAGAGAGAAAGAGAGAGAGAGAGAGAGATTCATGTGCCACCAGCCAGCTTTTTTTTTTTTTTTTTTTTTTTTTTAACTGAACTCAGAGCTTTGGAGATTCAGACAAAGGACTGAGAAACTATGTGTCTGTATGTCTCCGAATGCTACTTAAAAAGGGAAATAGGATGGGGAGGATCTCATTACACAGTGAGAAAGACTGGATCAGAACGATAAAGAAAACCAAAGCTTTACCAGAATATGGAGTTTGTGTGGAAGCTGGCAGCATGTATGTACGTCAGTAATGATTATGAAAAGTCTCTCTGAAACCAGTGTCTGTAATGAAAGCATGCGGCTGCGATGAAAACATGCATGGAATTTGAAGTAAACATTTCAGTTACATAATCATCCAGGATGGTGTTGTCTTTATGAAGAGCAGAGCCAATACAATGCGTGTAAAAAGGAAGCCAGTACTGACAATAAATGAAGCGGACTACCACACTCTTCTCTCTCTTTGACATGGTAAAAGTAATTATGAATTATTTAATTGTGTTGTTCAACTTCACATGAAAAGAGGTGACTAATAACCCTGCAGTCAGCCTACAGAGAGATGGTAAGTTGGTAGGCATGGTTAACACGCAGTAAGCATACTCTGCTTACAAGGAGGCTTAGACCTTGACACAGAGCCACAATCCTACGGTGCTCCATCCGGCGTTGCCATGGCAACAAACTCCAGTACCTTTTTTCAGATATCATAGCAAAAGCCCAGGAACAAAACACTGAAGAAACAGCCATGGCTGAACCTTCCTCTGCTGGCCAGTGCTTCTGCAATGTAAATACCAAATCTGGAGTAAAGCCAGCGTTAAAGCACATAAAAAACAAAGAGAGCCTGAGCAGCTGCTAATCACGAGAAAGGCACGTTGTATCACAGCAACGCGCTGTGATGTAAAGGGACACACGCACATATCAGAGCTGACATGTTTCCCTGATTACAGCAACGCCGCTCGTTCTGTTTTTTCAGCATTTCCACCATTGATTTCTCAAGGACTAATTAAGCTACGAGGATTTTTTTCTGCTTTGGTGCAGCAAAATGCCAGAAACTAATTATGCGCTTCATGTCTCATCCTCACTATAATTACACTAAAATGAAACACTGCAAACCCCTCAAAGATGATCAGTTAACTGTGGGTTTGCCAGCATCTTGTGGATTTCTGAGGGGAGGACTTACCTTTCAGGCCAGAAGGGGGACTTCTCATAATGATTTTGCTGATAAACAGAAGAATATCAGATTTTCAGATCTTTGCGAGTGAATTAAACTGGCAAGGGTCCCTTTCCTGGGGACAGGCCCTCCTAAACACTTTAAAGTGGTTCCTTCTCCATCAGGACATCCAGGACGTAAACGGTTTGTGACAGTGATAAAAACTTTCATTTACTCTCCTAGAGAAATGATGGGGTTTCTGTTTTACCCTCATGTTTTAAGAATGAGTAATCTTCATAGCCCTAATTTACTGGACATGTTATGCTTTGTAATTATCTGACCAGTTTTAGTGGAGGAATAAAACGGATATTTATAAACTGAGCCAAACCACCAGACCAGAATCTTGACATAATCGAAAACACAACATTTTAATCTAATTTTAATTTAAACTAATTAGAAAAATACTCTAAAGGCAAACCAGTGCCATGCTTCGTGTAAATGTCCTAGTGCACCAATCCTATTATGGCTATCCTTCTGTCCAGTGTAGCAATCAGTGCCAACATGCTTGACTTTCTTCTTGTAAAAAAACAAGAGAAAACTAATTTAGCAGCCAGCAGGTTTCTGTATAATTTGACTTAAACTCTTCTGAAAAACATAATAAGCTAATAACAAGGCATCTCTTGATTTGCAAGAGACTGACACTCACAACACAAGTTGTGAGGTAAATCAGTAGCATGACATTAAGCCGCAGTACACATTCTGCATTAATCTGAACATTTGTGTTTGAGTATCTGACATGTTTGTATTCACCTCTTGACCTACACCTCCAACAGACTCTTACCTTCAGGAGACTCCTCCTGCACATATGTGCCCGTCAAGTACCGGTGCACCAAGGCAGACTTCCCACTGGACAGATTTCCCACAATGCCCTGCAAGACCAAGAGCAAAATACTGTGATTATCACTGACAGGTAAAAACCACTGGAGTATGTGGACATAAAAGGCCATAATGGTGATCTGACAAAAAATTTTCAGCACAAGGTGTTTCTGAGGCTTTCAACCTTGCTCAGCTTTTCCATCAACTGAGTAAGCTCCACGAAATGTGTCTGAAGGCTTCGGGAATACAAAGTAAAAGTTTTTTTTTTTTTTTTTGGTCAAGCTGGCCTTTTCAAGGTCAAGAGTGAGCCATTAGGATCAATCATAATGGTGGTTTCACAGGTTTTAGCCATTTCTTTGCAAATTGTGTTTACTTTTCACTACAGCCTACAACAAAACATTGCATCAAGACTATATTATTGGATATAAAACCATCTTCTTATGGACAGGGTGAAAACAGAGATCTGGTAGTTTCTTTCATTCAAAAGGTTGCTGTTTTGCTGACAAGTATCAAATCTTAGTTGTATAAGTTTCCTTGAGAGCACAACCAAGGAAGGGCAGCATTACGTCTAGAGCCCGACTGACAAATCAAAGGCTGACATATCAGTTTATAATGAATATATTTATACTGTACATTTGTAAGAGTCTAAGTAACAAGAATTTGCTGTGCAAAGGAGAAGAAAAGTTTAAGGCATTTTGAAAAGATTGTCCACCAGTAAGCACTGACAAGTTTATTTATTAACTGTTAAATGTCCCACGCAGTACATATCCTGGTCCCAACTCTTTACTAACCAAATTTGTGAGATTCTCATCAAAAATGTTTATGTGTATAATGTGTAAAATGAATATTGGTCCCATTTTTTAAAAATCTAAAATATCGATTTTAGTATCTGTCTCAAAAATGCAATAATGGTCTGGCTATAATTAATATGCAGAGTAATGCAGCTTTTACAAAAAAAAGAATGAACTAAAACTAACTGCTACCTGGAAGGTAGAGAATCAAACTAAAAACTTATATTATGCTATAGTGGGCAGCAATTGAAAGTAGATTTGGTTTGTAGTTAGGGAACAAAACCATAAAAGCAATGGTAAAGGACCAACCTTTACGCAGGCTGCGTGAGATTGAAACATTATGAGGAAAGTCCTCTAGCACACATCGGTTTGGTTGCAATCTTTCCCCTGCTTCCTGTCCCTGGTGTCTAGACCAGACCTAACTACAGCGCCTTCAGGGTGATGCATGGCGGAGGGTCGGCTGATGATGCCAGCATGTCTGGGAAGAACAAAGGATGCAAAATGCCTCATCTCCTCCCGCTCCTCCTCCTTTTCTACCCACCATCGCCATCTTCATCTTCAGATCATTAGTGGGTGTTAAAGTCAGGTATGGTTCTAATTATAGGGACGTTTAAGGCACATGGGAAAGGATCGGTTTAAGGTCCTTCCAAGCCTACCCTCTCTATAACTGAAGTGGGTATACACACAAACACACACACACACACATACATGCACACGCATACGCATACGTATACACACATACGTATACACACACACACACACACACACGCATACGCATACGTATACACACACACACACACACATACGCATACACACACACACACACGCATACGTATACACATACACACACACACACACACACATACGTATACACATACACACACACACACACACACATACGCATACACATACACACACACACACACACACATACGCATACGTATACACATACACACACACACACACACATACACATACACACACACACACATACGTATACACATACACACACACACACATACACACGCACACAAAAACACACACTTACATATACATACTCACACACACACACACATACATATACGTACGCATACATACACACACACACACATACATATACGTACGCATACATACACACACACACACACACACACACACACACACACACACACACACACACACACACACACACACACACACACACACACACACACACACACACACACACACAAACACACACACACACACACACACACATATACATACATATATTTATAATGAGGTGCCCCCGGCAGAATAAACTATGAATAAGCTTTAAGTTAGCAAAAGTTGAAGGCTGTGTGCGGTGAAAGCTATGAGTCAACAAAAATCGACTTTGAATGTACCACAGACCTAGTGTTCCTGCTGTTTTAACTGCTCAGCTCTGAGACCTGCTGGTATATAGGCTTCATGGAATCAAATTGCTGCATCAGCACTAATCCAGTACAAACCTTTTACTCCTCTTTGTAGATGTTTAGTACTGATCTGGGAATATTAAAGAGTGTGGATTTGATTATCAAAAGATGGCAATAAAATAAGGTTTGACCACAGTTAAGGTGCCATCACGAAACCTCAACAGCGGGGTGCAGCTCACAGATGTAGTGGATGTTCAGGTTTTCTCAAGTGATTATGATCATTTCAACTAATCTGCAGGAAGTGTTTTGACCCCACTTCTGATCATTACCACTGTGGCATGAAAACGAAGAAATTTACTTTGCAATCCTATTAAGAAGCTTCTCAAACATATGACCAACTTCTTAGTTTGTAGTATAACCTTTTTGCTGAACAGAGGCTCTTGTGAAAGGAATGACTGTTATTTTGCAACACTTAATTCAGTCTTTCCAGGTCCATTTAACAAACCCCTGTGTGGAAGCTGCCAATTAACACCTTAGACATATAAAAGCAAACAGACATGCTCGAAAAAAGGCAAGTTTGTCTTTGAGCTCCTTGTGAATTCTCCCCTTTTCATTTCACTAAAGTTTTCTATCTTGCAAGATGCTACTACAATGAATTCACCCAACATGGAAATATTATATCCATTTGTAGAATGGTGGTGTGCAGTTTTTCAAGGCTGCTTGTCTTTATGGGTGGAAGACATCAAATCAGGTGAGGATGTTAGCCGCGCATTTGGCAGTGCCCTGTGTGTATGTGCTTCACTGGCGGGTGGGCTCAGACCCAGGATGTGTCACCAGTCTAGCCCAAAACTGTCAGTCATTTCATGTCCTGCTGCAAGCCTGCACCCTGCATCTCCATGCCAACGCATCTCATTAAAAATCACCCTCTAGGAGCCAGGGAAAAGTCCAGCCAATTTTCTCGACTGTTCTCTCTCATGCAAAATGCAAAACTGGTGTTACATGGACGGAACATGCTTTCCCACTGACATTTAACTCTATCAGAAAGCTGAAACCTCTGAAGGCGAATCAATAGAAAATATAAAAAGTTACTCACCACTTTCAGCTCTGGCACTGACCGACTCAATGTCCATTCCTGGCTGTTGACAAAAGAGTCTAAAAAGAAAAGGACAAAAAAGAAAAGAAATGAAGTCAAGCAGCACTGAAAAGGCAATCCACGTGTTTGTCTCCCATTTGACCCCAGCTACAGATAATATGGCATTAACAGTGTTTCCCACTGGATGATGGCAAAGTGACTTTACAGCTGCAGTTTACCTGTAGTGTGTGCAACAAGTTTTATGATGGACTGTTCAACTGTCAAATAAATAAGACAAAGCCCATCTACAGTCTGGTCAGGTATCTAGTGAATTTTAACCTACTGGAGGATGTTCAGTGTCATTTTACCTTGTTTCCCCCCTCATCTTTTATTCCCTGCACAAAAAAACAAGTTAACGAGTGGGCCTGTGTCGTATCTTTATGGACTGAAGTGTAGATTTGCAGGGCCATGCTGTAACCAGGCTTACTATAGTCCAAGGGTAAAATGGTTAGGAAGATAAAGTCTTTCAAACTAGTAAATCTTGACCTTTATTTCTGCCATACCCTCGCAGTGCCAAAAGAGGCCATTTTTGTTTTCATATTTTTCTTTGAACTTTATTCCCCTATAAGATTTGTTCAGTATGACCAGAAAACAAAACAGTTAAACACATTAGAGCCGCAACTATTAATCAATTAAGTGATCAACAGAAAATTCATCTGCAACTATTTAAATAACTGATTAATCTTTTGATTCATTTTTGGGGAACTAAACTGGTTTCACCTTGTGAAATTCGAATATTGTTTGGTTTTCTTAAGTTTTCCATGATAGTAAATTGAATAACTGTGGGTTTTGAACTGTTGCTCAGACATAAAAACAATTTGAATAAGCCAACTTATTTGGAACTTATTTGACTTGGGGACATTTTGGGGCATTTTTTAAAACACTTTTCTAACATTTTGTCAATCAAATGATTTACTGAGAAAATAATCAGCAGATGAATAACATTTGCGGCAGACCTAAAGCATATTCAAAGAAAAAAAACAGGCCATAAAGATTTCTCTCTCTCACTGACTCATATGCTCAGGTCCAGTTTTTATTTATTTTCAACTTATAAACACACAGCTGCCAAGAAGGAATTGTGAAACACCTATGGAAAGTGCGTTCTATGCAGGCTATCTCAATATAAGGTGTCAACACAGTGCAATTTATGAAGGGAATTTAGCCGAGCCATTTTAAAAGAGAGCTGTTAACAGGCCTGATCTAACTTGTTTGATTTTCCAGTGACATTTGGAGACTTTGACTAGATAATAATGCTTCAAAAAAGGACAGCGGGAAGGAGCACTATAAAGAACAATACAAACACAAATAATAACTCCACAAGCTGTGCCTGTCTCCCACAGAATGGAGTGCACAGTTTCACGTCATAACAACTATTAGAACAAAGGCCACCTTCTTGTTTTGAATCATGACTTTCTTGCCATCTGAACCTCCCAAGAAGAAGATACCATCTCTAATACAGGGGTGTAGACTCCCTGTCTCCAGGCAACGAGGTGTGCAACACCAGCTGAACCCTCCCACCCCCCAACCCCCCGACCATGTCTAAACCATACCAATTAAAGTTTTCATCCAACAAATGGGGAGCCATCATTACTGTAAGCCTATTAGCTGCAGGAATAGTGGTTTCCCTTTGTGCTCCAGGCAATGCTAATATAAAAAAAGAATGACAGCATAAAAAGTAAGGTAACCACTGTTGCTATAAGATGTGTTTCTATTTTCACTCTGAAATGTATGCTAAAAGCATGTATGACTCATAGCTTAGCAGACCTGAGCCAAAAATTCCTTTACCTACTACAATTAGAGTAACAAAGAAAAAAAAAAAAAAAAAACTTCAGCAAAAATGTTTACTTATTTCTGACCTCCATGTAAAAAGAGTCTTCTGCTGCTCTGGATATCTCACTTGTTGTGGGAGAAGAGAAGAGTGAATCCCTAAACAGAAGGGCCTTTCACCAAGCATTGTGTGTGGCAGAGTAGTCTTTAAACAGCATGCTTCATGTTAAGCCCTCCCAGTGTGGGTTTGACATGTCAGAACATGAGCGAAGACACCCATCTGATCCACTTTTAAAAGTGCAGGAAACTGAATCCAGGTCTCTGAGATGATATCAGATAAGGCTTTTGCCTAATTTTCTTGGATTTCCACTCATTTTTTACACTACCATTACTCCCATGTGTTCTCTCTGTACTTTATATGATGACTTTCTTTGATAATGTGATTTTTTTACATAATTGGAGGCTAAATAGAAATGTAAGAGTCACAAATAGCAATTAGACAAACCCACTGAAAGGTTCAAATCTTTAGCACTTGCTGTGGTAACCCAACATTAACACAGAACCAATGAGTAGAGAAATAAAACAGACACAACAAAGAGTCCAATTTAAAAAAAATGAACAGAAAAAAGGAGCCAAATGCACAGATGTTTTTATATATATACACACACACACACACACATATATATATATATATATATATATATATATATATATAGAAGTGCGTAGTCCACATAATCAGACTTTCAAAGAGGGACACATTCAAACAAAGGCTAATTCATAGATAACCATGCAGGGAAATTAAGTGTCATTATAAGCCAACACAGAAATTGAGTTTTTGGCAGCAGACAAGCTCGGCATCTCCGGAACAGCACATTCCCTTATTATTGACCATAACAACATCAGTTATGCTTTAATAAAAACACAGAAAAGAAACAAGGAAGAGGAAATGAGTTACTTTTACACAAAATTGGACAGGACCTAACACACATACATTTTTCACAACATTAAAAATCTTTTTCGGATATTGTTGCATTTTTCCTCTCACAAACAAACCCTTAACAAATTGAAATGTCGGAAAGTTGACCGACTTTTGCCATTTCCGGAGCAGATACAGTACAGCCAATTTAGTTGCCTGCTAAAAAAAATAAAAGCCCAAATTGAATCCATGTGTTCTGTGTTATGTCATACTTTAAATATGAGCATCTCCACATTACTGTGTCCCAGAATGCCTATGGAAACAGGAAGCCCCAGCATTTGTGGTGCTTACAGAGGACACCAGTGTCTTTGTCTTTGTGAGGGGAAAACTGTGTTGCCGGCTTGTTTGTCAGGTTTTTCACTTCACTGCTCATGTCTACTCAGATAAAAATGACCATTCAGTCCGAGGGTAGCAAAGCACAATTGCCCCTTGCTTATTCCCTTTCACAAGAAAAGAAAATGCAATGTGAGCAGAAACCCTCTGCATATGGTTATTTGAGTGTGGGCGCATGCGCATACATGCAAGCATTTCTACGTGCCGTGAATCTAAAGTGGTTTTTGGAATGAGAGGGGACAACTTTGAGGTCTAAACTTCCACTCCAGCTCTGACTGACTTTCCAACCATGCTTTCCCACTATCATAAATTACAGAGTCAGAATTTAGCTAGCAATTAGTAATTCTACTTCCCTGATTTGCTGGCCTCATGACCAACCGACATTCCCTGTCTACTTTTATCATGCACGTCTTAACAAAATGTTTCTGCATCATCGTCCTTTATTTGTGCTGCTTTACAAAATGATATATACACACACAGTGAACTGTTCTACTGAGCTCCCAAACACCCCTCTGTTATTTCTATCAAAGGAGGTAAGTGAGGAACATAGTCAGCAGAGAACAAGGTAAAAATATTTATGCCATGCCTTTTGACTGCAGTCTGGATGGCCTACCCTACTTAAAACTCTTAAAGCCTAGTGTAGTCTGCAGACAAGCACTGATCACTTCCCTGAAGATAAATTGAACATCCTGGTTCAAACAAGATTCCCATTTAACATGAGCTTTGAAAATTGGGTTTTAAAAAGTCTTGCAGTACAATGCCGAAGTTGATTGACTCAGTTTGTGAAGCTAAGAGAGGAATGTGTCAGATTTGTCTTATCCTTTTTGCTACACAAAACAGTGCAAGAGAACAAACTGATGGAAACAATCAATGGAGAATTAAAGAGAGAAACTGCATTCAAAATGATGGAAGACCTACAAATTGCGGACCTCTACTCAAACTTCTGACAAATTCAACAGTTTGTAGACAAGTTGGTAAAAGCTAACTGTTTCTAGACAGGAGGACAGCAGGATGCTGCTACCTACTGAACCAAAATCCTGAAGATCAAAAGGTATTCAATAGGAGAAAAGCAGCGGCAGATGCTCAAATCAAATTTTATTCAGACATTAACAGATTTCCCTCTGCGCCTGCCCAGACTGTGTATCACTTAGTGATATTTTAATATAATATAATATATCTTTAATGTCCTGCAGGAGGTAAGAGGGCATTATCACAGTAGCCCCTTTTATACAGCCTGGTCAAGGCGGGAATGGTGCGCCTTTATTCTGCCTCGCCGTTCTGTATAAAAGGTACAAACACAGAATGGGGGGGGGCAGACGCCGTCCCTGTTGTGGCATGCTATCTAAAATCAGACACGGGGGCGACATTATGCCCGCTTTGTTTAGTTCAGTGTAAACAAGCAAAGCTGGCATAATGAGGGGTTTTCTTAACGGCAATAGAACGGGATCTCTGTTTAAAAAGAGGCTAGTTTTACTATTTGTCCAAATCAAATTTCAAAGGTGTCTGTTTGTCGGGAAAATAATTACCTGTTTGGAGTTTGGCTAAACCACCCCTGCTGGTATAAATGACACAAACAAACGCAACTTTTTAAAATTAATTTTCAATATGCAGATTTTGAAGCACACAGTATAATTCCAACTGCAAAGTAAAGTTGATACAGGAAATACTCTTGCCATATAAGACAACCTATCGGGGGGGATTTTATTCAAATTGTCATAGCTGCAAGTTAAAGCAAGTCAGAATAAATATGCATCATTGACCATTTTTCTGTCTGCTGGATCCTGTTAACACCCTTTAATGAGGCTTATTATAGAGTTCTCTCCACAGTCCCAGCATTTCAACCTTCACCAGAGAAGTGCACTGCTGACCACCTATGCCTCATAACCAGCAACCCCTCCTTCAACTCAAAGACCCCCAGAGAGCCCGCATCTCAGCAAACGCTTGACTGATCACTCATGCATCCACGGGCACGACAGAGTAGCTTTGTTCATCCACAGGTGGGGGTGGGGACACAGTCTGCACACCTCAAGCCCCTCACTCTGTTACAATCGTCACCAACACACAAGACTTAGAAATTATCATCAGGATGTATTTAAACTGAGTGTGTGTGCACATGTGTGTGTGTGTTTAGTTGTGGAAGTGCTGGACTTCAGCTTTCTGGATTTACTCTAGGAGCAAACACTTAAGCAGGTAGAAACAGGCACCCAGTCCCGCCCAGGGCATTGAACACCGAACTTTACTCAGGGTGATCGGCACACCTACATTCCTAATGCCTGACTGACTGACTCTGCAGTGGAATTAATGGACAAGTACAACCTGACACTCCACCACAAAGGAATAGGTATCCTTGGTAACATGTCATGCGCGAATACAAATAGACCGGGTCATCAACAAGGCTGACCTCAGGACCTATTACGAGCTTTATGTTAGCTTGAGAATGACATATCTGCTTCGCTGGTTCAAAGGTGGGGTTAATGAAAATGAATACAGCATATGTGCGACCTGACACTGGAAGAAGTAGAAGACCAATTAGGTCTACGTGTGAAGGTGTGAAATTCGGGCTTGACGCAAAAAAACGTAGCAAATCACAGCTCTTAATTCAGAGAGTTACAAATATTTGCCTCTCTCTCCCTGCTCTTCCCGGCAACTGGACAAACACAATCCACTGTCAGAGTTAACCTTTAAACACAGTGCTTAAGTCGTCTTCTTCTCCCCTTCATTATAGCATGTAAGCCCTCTTAATTTAGCCCGGCTAGGCTGCCAAACGCATCCCAATTACAGTCACTAACTGCTTTAATACTACTGCTTTAAGCTACGTCTCTGTGGGGCTAACAAGTGGTATTATCAAGACTCCCATGTCCTGTGTGTGGGTGACACAGAGACAGCACTGGGACTGTGTTATACCACAGTTGCACCACTGTAAAACAAACAATTAAACTGTGTTCTTATCAGTCACTGGTGATTTAAGTTTACTGCACTCACCTACTCATTTACTGAACTTCAAACTTCAAAAAAACTTATGTAAAACGAAGTAATTGCTGTAGAAGTGCATACAAACAGGCGGTTCACAAATGCCCAAAATAGAAATAGAAAAGGACTCTCTGTAACCAGACGTTTTTTGAATGCCATCCAAACTCACAATTCCCCATGTGTTTTTCATTTGCCTGTCCTTCTTAAAGAAAAAAAAAAAAAATGCCACACTTCCTTGTTTCTCTTGAGCTCTTGCTTTCTGTGCAGTGAACAGGGGGCTACAATGGAGAACTGAGCTGAGAAATAAATTCAGCAATCTTGCAGGTCTTACCTTGACCTTTCTGGGAAGGCTGGGGTTCACATATGCTAGTGTATGGCTGCTCTCTCCTCCTGAAACGGTTGGCTATGAGCTGCCATATGCTTGGTTCTTCCTGAACTGGTTTTGAGGACAGTTTTGCTGGACAGAGGGGTACCTCCATTACCTTGACCTTCCCCCTGCTGTGGTACTGAATGTACTGCATGCCCCCATCCTCTATCTGCTCACTAGAGGCTGGAAGCGCTCTCCCTGTGAGGTATGAGAAAGGCCGTGGAGGCATTGTTGTCTCCGCAGCAGTACTTTTAGTCCGAGAGCACTCCTTTGACTCCCCCTCAGACCCTAAAGTAACTTTGTCGCGGGGCCGAGTCCTCTTGATTCGCAGACTGAGGCTCCGTCTTAAAGTGCTCAGTGTACTTTTTGGAGCATCAGATTTGTTGAATTTGGGAGAAGATTTAGCATCTTTGTCCCCGTCCTTCTCCTTGCTCTTATCTTGAGGTGCTTTGCCAAATAGCCTCCAACGGAAGGCCCCTTTGAGAAAACCTCCTCCATCACTGCCTGTGTGGCTGCAGCTCCTCTGGCTGTCTATCTCATCATCAGAGCCCCTCTTTCTTAGCTCCAGTACTGTCATACTGACAGGCCTGGGCTTCCAGCTCCTCTGGCGGACCCTGGGGGCCACCTCTGCAGGGACTGAAGGCCGCTGAGCCACGACAGGATTGAGGCCATCCACTGCCCTCAACTCAGCCTTCCTGCTCCTGTACTGCTGGTTGTTTTCTAAAACGCCTGCCCTCCTTAGGGGTTGCTGGGTCCGTGGCTCTGACAGGACTGGGCCTGGGCCTGCCAGCATGCAAACACTCCTGGGCCTCCGCAGCAGTCTCTCTTGTTCAGGTTGAGAATCTCTTTGCTGCTTGAGTGGGTTGCCATACATGCTCACCGTTCTCCTGCCAAGCAGGGCTTCATCCTGACGCGGCCATCGTAACACGGGCCGCGGCAGAGAGCTGTGTCCTGTAACGTTGCCATGTTCCCGAAAGACAAGCCCTTTAGCATGGACAGTGACAGAGCGTAATGTTGAGCTCCGAATGTGTTGCTCCTGGGTGTCTGTCTGAGCAGCTAACTCTGCCACGTCTCTGCCTGGCTGTGAGCAGTTACCTGAGTTCTTTGAGGGTTGTTTCAAAAACCTGTCAGTCTTCATTTTTCCCTCCACCTCCTCCACCTCCTCCTCATTCTCCTCCAAAACTACCTCCTCTCTTTCCCTCCCAGCTCTACCTGCAAAGCTCAGGGAGGGCCACCTGTCAGGCTCGTGTCGTGCCCTGCCCAGCCTGGGGCTGTTCTCCATTGGCACTACACTAATCATCTCTCCTCCTGGCTGGCAGTCTTCCACCAGGGTGTGTATGACCCGGCCCATTCCGAGCATTGACACTGGCGCATCTTCCTGTGTTTCTTTCAGGATTACAGAGACGTGGTAAATGGTTTTCCCCTGCTGCAGTTGGCCGACAGCTGTAGTCCTTGGGGTTGCATCCACCGTCCCACTGCTGAGGAACAGCATGGCACTTCACTCACACTGATTCACACATACATCCTTATTCACACACTAACACAAGCGAGTAGCATGGGCAAATGTTCACATTCTGCTCCGGAGTTGTTGAGTTTCAGCTCTTAAAGTCATTCATCCGAAGACTAAATTCCTATGCCAGGCATAATCCTTCACCTTTGACATTGGGGAAAAAAAAAAAAAAACTTCAAAAAAAGTTAAACCAAAGCCTCACTACCACCTGCATCCTCTGGCTCCTTTATTCAGCAGACTCAACACAGCTGCTTTCAACCCCACACTTTGTTCTACATGTCGTACAGAAGCAGATGAACAAAAGAAAAACAGGTTATCCACTGCTTGTTTTGCAGCAACGTCAAATCTGTACTAACTGCAAAAGTTGCAACTTAAAAAAAAAAAAAAAACAAACTGAATCATCCTTCCTCTTTGGCAAGTTACGAACTGTGAGCAATCCTTGTTGTTGGCGGTGCAGACAAACCCCTTAATCTCTGAGCTCTTTCCATGCAGAGCATGAGGGAGTGTGTCTCTGAACTTTCAGCTGCCTTCCAACCCACAGGATACATGGAAAACAAGGAGTGGATCCCATGGGCGTTACACACGCCCTCCAGATTTCTCTGAAGCTGCGAGTAGCCCCCAGAGATAAACAGAAAAAAGTGAACACGTGATTGAGAGAAGACAGAGCTGATTACACACTGCTGTAATCAACAAAGCCTACAATCCACAATACACAGCCACGAATGGACACTTTTTGTTCCTCTGACCAATGGCAAAACACTAAAGGGGGGATAGTTTTCTATGTTTAATGGAAGAAGAGAGCACAGTGCAATCACCGAGTATTTCATTCATTAATCCACATTTAAGTGACTACCAAATTGTATTAAGTTGAAGGATCTAGCATAGTTATGCTGCTTAGGTTGTATACACTTTGGTCAGATATCTTTGACAGGGAAAAAAAAAAAAAACTCAATACAAAAAAATGCCTTCCTCTCACCACAGGACCTTAGAGAACACAAATACAAACGTAACCTGTGTTAGCAACATGGAGTATCCACACAACTACACATCACGCTTGCAGAGGCTCCCACTACACAGCCTACACACTGTGGGAGATCTTAAGCTTGATTCCAAGATAGGCTGACAGCTATTTATGGTGAGGAAATTGTATTCTTTTTAAAGCACTGGTAGTTACTATGGATGAAAATGGCACATCGGACATTAATTAAAATAGCATTCTTTGCATCTCAACATAATTACACGTTTACTGCTCAGGCTCTTTCGTCATCTAACTTCATTGAGAAAACTGGCACATTGAGGCAGTGAGAAAAATCCTGATGTGACCTCTAATCAGACGACATGTTGAGAATGACAAGACGAAACAGCTTTTATATTTGCCTGCTTTATGATGCATTAGTGAACTGAAAAGGAGCCATCGAACATTTACGTACCACGTACCATAAAGAGCACCAATCTGAAGTAAACCAGATTCTACCTGCTCAGCTCTGCAGCACTCAGATTAATGTGTTGTTAGGGTTGGAACACTGCCCCTTTGTGGTCAAAAACAGAAAAATGCTGGTAGGAAACCGAAAACTGGGGAAAATATTCCCTGAGGCCAAATGATACCAATTTAGTTAACATGAACATTGGCATTTCAACATTCACTATGTTACATATAAACCCTGAAACAGGTGCATGATTAGAGTTTAGTAAGTGAGTGAGTCACTATGGGAAATCCAGTATGATCATAAAGCTGGAAGATGCAGCCCAAGCATCGCAACAGCTTTGTCCCAAAAGCTCATTTTTATTACTTTATTATTTTTATTCATTTTTAGCCTTCTAATGGCTGAAACATTCATTTCCTCTGGTTGAAGGGGGGGGGACAAATCAAAAAAAATATTACTGTAAACTGGCAGAACCAAGGCCTTTGCCATTTCATACCCTCTACACCTTTTGTGTTCTTATCAGCAGACTGAGTGGAGTGGTGTTAGAATGAAAACAACTGAAAATATTTCAGGTATTGTTCCTCCACACGTACGCGTTCACAATTAGGGAAATCTTGATCTTATCAATCATTACTTGTTTGTCATTCTTGATCTTGATGAGAGTACTGAATATTACCCGTAAAATGTCAAGACGCCTTGAAAGTGAAGTTAGGTCCCGTGTTAAGCTGTCAAAGCTCACTGTGCTGGCCTTTACCTTTGACTAGGTAGCAGGGGTTTGGAATGATGCGGGACTCATCCTCAAGCAAACAATCCTTTTCGCTCCATTGGATCGGGCAGTGTCGATTTCGTCTACGACTCCCGAAGCACAGCAACATAGTCTACCTATGATCTCAAGGGGACTTCTCCATGACTCACAGAATGACTATTCAAGAAGAAAACATCAGGGTGCCTGAAATATCATGTGTCAGTCAAAATTATTGGTTATCTTGTCATTTTCCTCTCCTCCTGGGTTTCGTGTTCTTTCAGGCATTGCTGTGAAAGTCTCCCCTCGGCTCCACCATGTTGGTCCTCTGTAGCTTTTGTACAAAAAAAAACAAACTGAATCATCCTTCCTCTTTGGCAAGTTACGAACTGTGAGCAATCCTTGTTGTTGGCGGTGCAGACAAACCCCTTAATCTCTGAGCTCTTTCCATGCAGAGCATGAGGGAGTGTGTCTCTGAACTTTCAGCTGCCTTCCAACCCACAGGATACATGGAAAACAAGGAGTGGATCCCATGGGCGTTACACACGCCCTCCAGATTTCTCTGAAGCTGCGAGTAGCCCCCAGAGATAAACAGAAAAAAGTGAACACGTGATTGAGAGAAGACAGAGCTGATTACACACTGCTGTAATCAACAAAGCCTACAATCCACAATACACAGCCACGAATGGACACTTTTTGTTCCTCTGACCAATGGCAAAACACTAAAGGGGGGATAGTTTTCTATGTTTAATGGAAGAAGAGAGCACAGTGCAATCACCAAGTATTTCATTCATTAATCCACATTTAAGTGACTACCAAATTGTATTAAATTGAAGGATCTAGCATAGTTACGCTGCTTAGGTTGTATACACTTTGGTCAGATATCTTTGACAGGGAAAAAAAAAAAAACTCAATACAAAAAATGCCTTCCTCTCACCACAGGACCTTAGAGAACACAAATACAAACGTAACCTGTGTTAGCAACATGGAGTATCCAAACAACTACACATCACGCTTGCAGAGGCTCCCACTACACAGCCTACACACTGTGGGAGATCTTAAGCTTGATTCCAAGATAGGCTGACAGCTATTTATGGTGAGGAAATTGTATTCTTTTTAAAGCACTGGTAGTTACTATGGATGAAAATGGCACATCGGACATTAATTAAAATAGCATTCTTTGCATCTCAACATAATTACACGTTTACTGCTCAGGCTCTTTCGTCATCTAACTTCATTGAGAAAACTGGCACATTGAGGCAGTGAGAAAAATCCTGATGTGACCTCTAATCAGACGACATGTTGAGAATGACAAGACGAAACAGCTTTTATATTTGCCTGCTTTATGATGCATTAGTGAACTGAAAAGGAGCCATCGAACATTTACGTACCACGTACCATAAAGAGCACCAATCTGAAGTAAACCAGATTCTACCTGCTCAGCTCTGCAGCACTCAGATTAATGTGTTGTTAGGGTCGGAACACTGCCCCTTTGTGGTCAAAAACAGAAAAATGCTGGTAGGAAACCGAAAACTGGGGAAAATATTCCCTGAGGCCAAATGATACCAATTTAGTTAACATGAACATTGGCATTTCAACATTCACTATGTTACATATAAACCCTGAAACAGGTGCATGATTAGAGTTTAGTAAGTGAGTGAGTCACTATGGGAAATCCAGTATGATCATAAAGCTGGAAGTTGCAGCCCAAGCATCGCAACAGCTTTGTCCCAAAAGCTCATTTTTAATATTTTATTATTTTTATTCATTTTTAGCCTTCTAATGGCTGAAACATTCATTTCCTCTGGTTGAAGGGGGGGGGACAAATCAAAAAAAATATTACTGTAAACTGGCAGAACCAAGGCCTTTGCCATTTCATACCCTCTACACCTTTTGTGTTCTTATCAGCAGACTGAGTGGAGTGGTGTTAGAATGAAAACAACTGAAAATATTTCAGGTATTGTTCCTCCACACGTACGCGTTCACAATTAGGGAAATCTTGATCTTATCAATCATTACTTGTTTGTCATTCTTGATCTTGATGAGAGTACTGAATATTACCCGTAAAATGTCAAGACGCCTTGAAAGTGAAGTTAGGTCCCGTGTTAAGCTGTCAAAGCTCACTGTGCTGGCCTTTACCTTTGACTAGGTAGCAGGGGTTTGGAATGATGCGGGACTCATCCTCAAGCAAACAATCCTTTTCGCTCCATTGGATCGGGCAGTGTCGATTTCGTCTACGACTCCCGAAGCACAGCAACATAGTCTACCTATGATCTCAAGGGGACTTCTCCATGACTCACAGAATGACTATTCAAGAAGAAAACATCAGGGTGCCTGAAATATCATGTGTCAGTCAAAATTATTGGTTATCTTGTCATTTTCCTCTCCTCCTGGGTTTCGTGTTCTTTCAGGCATTGCTGTGAAAGTCTCCCCTCGGCTCCACCATGTTGGTCCTCTGTAGCTTTTGTACAAAAAAAAAATTGAAAAAAGGTCAGTTGCGTCATACTGTGGCCGTGGTGTGCCTTCCATGCAGACTTGATAATGTGGTTACCAGCAGAAGCCTGAACAGTTACTGGGCAGTCTGAAGTGGCCCAGAGAGGCCATGTGTCATGGTTTTACTCAGGGTTGTTTTTTTTCCTGGTAATTTGCAAAGCAGGTTTTGTTTAGCAGGGTCCTACGTAAGAAACACTGATGGGATTAAAGTTAATCCACTACCCTGTTGTCTTTGTTGTGGTTCCGTCCAGACGAGACCTGCGCTGTGGTAAATCCGGGAGTTTCAAAGTGCTGACCAGGTAACAGAGCTCCTCTTGTGTGGCCCTCTCTCCTCTGTCCCACAGCTAAATGCTTCTCCTCCTTGTAACTTAATCTTGATGGCAGCTGGGAGGGTTTTTCAGAAAAACTGGATTTCCATGTTTTGAGGTTCTGGAATTACCCTCCCCCTCCTCCTCTGTATTCGCGTGCGCACACATCTTCCTGATTGTGAGTGGATGTCATAATGTGTGTGTTGGCCATTTATCTCATCTGTATGCGTCACTGTGACAAACACGAGTGTACTGCTGTTGTTTTGCCAACATGGCTCTGACTAGACTTTGTCCTTTACTTCCCTTAGGCTGCATTCAAAATCCTTACCAACACAAAGGTTTTGCTAGTACTTTTTTTTTTTTAAAACACATCTCTCATCACATACGTATCATTATCACCTCTATCAGCAATCTTTCCCTGTCACTAAACATCATAAACAAAAAGATACTGAAAAGGATTATTCTGAATATCCCAAAAGCCATTTCTGCTTTCCTAGCTTTTTAGTAATAAATCATTACATTGTAAAGGGACCGCACATACTGTACATACAGCATATCTAAAGTAAAATAGAATACAACAGGGGAAATTTTCAACAGTTCAACAATTTGAATTTTCAGTTGAGATAATTTGACGCCATATACTTGTGATTTCCAGAGGGGGGCAGTCACATCACCAAGGAACTGCATCCTGATGTGAAGATTACATTTATAAGTATTTTCAAAAGCAAAACACTCCTTAAAAGAAATTTATTGTCTGTGTTTGGGCTAACTTGAAATTAAACCACCTCGTCTGGATGTCTAGATGCTTCAGTCACACACTGTAAACCTGCAGATAGTAAGAGGTTGGGAATGGTTTTCACCGCACCATCAAATACCTTCAGGGTTCAAGCAAGGGGACTGCGGTACCTTTGAATACCTATTAGCAGGGACCAAAGTACTGTTATGTCTGAAAAGCAGACATGACAGACAGGCAGCACTGGCGTGTTTACATAAGGACACAGACACTATGGTGTTGTCTGGCAGATTGGATGATGCATCCAAGCCACATGAGTAGAGTTTACTAACCCCTCGTCAGTATTAGAACATGAGTCAGTGTGAGGAAGGCAGCCATGCACATATGTACAATCTTTCATGAAGACAGTTTGGTTCCTCTGGCAAACACGGGGACAGGAACAGTCAATGATGGCGTCTCCCTGACTTAGCATGATCAGCATTAGGCGGCTGGGTGGCTGTAGTCGAACACTGCCGTGTTTTTTTTTAACGAAAAGTTGCTGCTGAACTCATTCATACATACACAACAGCAGCACAACTCACTAACTTCTAGAAAGACCAGTCTACTTTCTGAAAGCACAAACTATATGTGTCATCTGCAATATTCAGAAGTGCTGGGTGAGAGCTTTGCATGACAAATCAGTGTCAAAGCTTCCAGCGATGACTCACAAAATTTGATGAGAGCAAAAATGTTTGAGTGAGTTTTCACAGGTATTGATGCCATTCTTTTAAATATAGCCTCATGTGAACATGTGAGTGTAAGTCAGTGTTTTGCACAGGGAGCAAAATCATGGAGACAGTAGAGGAGGTTGTTCACAGCTTTCAGAAAAGAGCTTGACTGAGGAGAAGCCTGACCTCACTGGACAGTCAGAAACTCAACATCATCACAGACCAGAAACATGGGCTCTGAGTTGCTGATAGACCCTGTGCAGGACTCTGCCTGAGGCTTCAATCATACCAAATGACTTCTGATGCTATCCTTTAATTTAGCTGTTTGCGAGCAAAAAATGCTTCCAAGAAGGAAGAAGGAGGAAACATGAGACTCCATGAATGTCTGTATTTGTACATTTTTTCCCCTGCTCACATGGCATTCAAATTATTATAATGTGATTTAAGTTCCAAACCTCCCTAGTTATTCTAACTGCCTTGAGATATTCAGAGTAGTATAGTCATACATTAATGTTGAGCTACATGGGTTTCTAGTGACTGTCAGCTAGTGAACCATTATTAACTGTTCTCAATACAGTGGCTGACAACTTATTATATATAATACTTATAAAGCATGTAGAGTAAAACACTGATTGATTAGTAAACTGTGTTACAATAAACAGTATTGTCATAAACTGAAAATACATAAATCACATGTACTTTTCAGTGAATAAATTCATCAATTATCAGAAAACCCCATCAATTGTTTGGCTACTTTTTTAAGCAAACATGCAAAATAGTCTCTGGTGTAAACTGAACATCTTTGAGTATAAAGTGCTGATCTGACAAAACAAGCAATTTAATACCATGAACCTGGGCTTTAAAAAATTATGATGGGCATTTTTCACTATTTTCTGACATTTTTAGAAACAAAACATTTCACCTGAAAAAATAAATGACAGATAAATTGATAATGAAAAGAATCACAGCTATACATCATGTAATGTGTAAATTCATTTGCATACAATAACGGGATTGTTGAAGGTGTCTGAAAAATAATTTCTAATTATAGTGCAAGTTATTGTTATTTCTTGAGGTGCATGGTTACAGTTCCACATTTATTCATAACAGCTAGGTATTCCCTGACTGAAAATGTCACTGTGGCAACCAACCCAACTAGGGCAAAAAAAAAAAAAAAAAAAGTAAATTTAAAAACCTGTCACTACTTCTTTAAGATGAAAAAGGCAGAATAAATTATCACTGTAAATTGTAAGATGCTCTGGAACATTGATGTTTTCCTGGGTGTGACTACTCAGCTCTCTGTGGCAAAATTAACACTTGCTGTGGCTCCCCACTAAAATTACAAACAAGTCTGTCAAACAGTGAATTCCCTAGAAACATCTGAGTATTTTGATTAGGAAACACGCATTGGAATGATTGTTATAGCTGAAAACTGAAATAAGGTGTTTCTCCCCAAAATTAATGCACAATAGTAATTA
Organism: Xiphias gladius; assembly: GCF_016859285.1. Taxonomy (NCBI): domain Eukaryota; kingdom Metazoa; phylum Chordata; class Actinopteri; order Istiophoriformes; family Xiphiidae; genus Xiphias; species Xiphias gladius. The sequence goes on along the minus strand of NC_053413.1, from coordinate 17,317,369 downwards.
TTCCTGAATGCCACAATGACATGTGTGCATGGAGGAACACATATGCACATGTACCACTACACTCAAAAACACACACAGCGAGAACATGTGCTTTTGATTCCCCCACGCACAGGTGATTACACAATGACCTGCCAATTTTCAAAGAGACATGAATTTACCAGACCCCTTTCACCCTCCCCTTTCTTCATCAACGCGGAGTTATGTCTGCAAATGAATAAGACAGGAAGAGACAGAAGGGCTACAGACAGCAAGGAAAGTTTATGATAATTAGGCTTGCAGTAGTGGTATTGAGCGTGGGTGTAAAGCTTTTTAAAATTCAGCTGCACTAGCAATGAGCATACGTCACCATTGCTCCACTGCAGAGAAAATGATAGGTTCGAGGACGTCTGTGGGAGGCTGTGAAAAAATTCCAGACGCTTCTGTCTCTAAAATTCAGGTTTTAACAGTGAGCTTGTGCATTTGTATAGTGTGAGTGAGAGAAAGACGGAGACAGAGAACGTATCAGAATGAATGGGAGAGAGACAGTGAAACAGAGGGTGTATTAGTTGTGTAACCTAAGCTGAATATGAAGCATGAAGTCCCCTTACTATAATGTTTGACATTCAAGAAGCTCACTGCTAATTTTCCTGTATCCTTTGATTGAAAATAATACTAGACAGAAAGTTTCAAGGATACAATTTTTGTTTGTTGTCTGTGTACTTTTACTTGCAACTGTACATGCATGGGTGGATGAATAGGCAGGAGTCTTGAAGATTTGACTTCTGCCTCTTGCAACTATCACCACCAGCCCATCAGACAATACGCTACCATTCATTCGGTGTCTCAGCTGTAGAAATGCAAGTTGCAGAAAACTGTGGGTGAGGTTTGCAGACTTGGCTGGAGAGAACGGAACAAATAATCACAAAGAAGGTCAGGGAGAATTTCAATAACTGGGAATGGGCAGGGAAACGGGGAGGCAACATACTGGTTTGTAGAAGATGACAAAATGACCCGTGAGAGAAGGTGGGACAAAGCTGCAGAGGCTGCAGAGCGATGCAGTTTTTACAGGCAGGTTTGTGTGGGCTGGTTGCTCCCAGTCCTCCTCTACACATTAGTTTGCAAACCCCCGCTTACTTCTGGTGTTATCTCTTAAAACTTGCCTTCAAACTCACTTTTATGCAAGAGCATTGATGTGGTATTGCATTCTGTAATCTTTATTTTAATGTAGGAGTAGCAGCAATATCAGTATTATTTTTGGTATTTTTACAGTGCAACATAGAAAAGCCTCCTCAAAGATCATCTTAAGGGATGAAGGGATGAGATATGCTTGATTTCAGTGAATCATTTCCCATAAAATAATGGCCAATGATTGCTATAATGAGCTATAAATTTTTTGGCATCTCTGTAAGGCATCAGACTACTGTTAACTAAGAGAGGTCGGAGGTAGGTCAAGGCAATTTCAATGGCAAGAAATCCCTTTAATGAGGCATCTGTGTCATTTAGGAGAAGGGCTTTGAGTAATGAAAAAACTAGTTGCAGCTTCGCATATTTCACTATCTATCACCGACATATGTAGCCTTCAAGCGATAATTCTACCTGGATCATCTTTCTCCAATTTCATTCTTCAAACAGCAACATGTAATCTGTCATGCACCACCTGGCTTTCAGTTGCATTATTCTACCTCTTGTATTTATTCCTGGAAAAAAAAAATGGAACTGCCAGTCACAGCATCAGACGACCACACACCGATATCATCTTGCGACAACACGGTAAAGTAACTTCAATTATAAAGCTAACTTCACATTAGTTCTTGCTACTCTTCATTAGGTTGTAATGATGCTCTTGAGATGTGACACGTAACATTAGCCATTGTCATCAGTTCCTGCTGTGGTTTACCTGTAAAAACACAGGTCTGTTGTATTTCTACAGAAGAAGCGATAAATCTGCAGTATACTGTTTTTCATCCAATGCTGTTCCAAAAAGAGGGCCAAGAATAGCGACACATTTGGGCACAAGCTCCCATGTAATTTCCCACGCCTTTTGTCTCTGTTCCTGTGCCGCCCATGCATGCAGAGACAATAAGCTGGGAGCTTCGTTATGAAGTTGACAACACCATTTTACAAAGTAGTCAGGAGGAATACCGTCATTCCTACCCCCCCCCCCATTAATAACATGCAAAGCTGGAGCAGGTCCTGACTGATCTAACACAGTCTTTATTTGTTTCTATTCAGCCGATGCAGTTCATGAACCTCAGGTTTACAAAATAAAAACTGTGAAAAGATTCAGTGTTCCTCCCTTGATACAGTGCCGTTATTTTACAGGAAACTGTTATGCAATCACTTTTCAACAGATGATGGCTCCAGGATAGTGACGCATCATAGATTCTGTATTCAATGTGGGATTAATTGTTGTTATGTTCATTTAACTAGCATATCTGTGACTGATGAAAATCTCAAATCCTCAGCCCGTGAAATAGCTCTGGGAGATTTAATTCTACAGGTGGCTGACAATTAAGCCACGCTCCTCTGGTTCAAGTTAAATGGCGGGCAGTAGGACAGGGACCGTTAGTAACGTGGTTCCTAACAATCAGCGTGGTGCACAGTGCTGGAGTGTGGGCACATAGGGGGAGACAGAGAGGTAAACAAAAAAAATAAAAAAATCATTTCATAAGTTCAGAAATGAACTTACATCAGTATTCTGGATGAGAAAAAGTCCTCAGTCAGACAGCCAGACACACAGGCTTAGTTCCAGCGCAGTCATCATCTACAGTTGCTAAATGACAGAGCCATCGAGGCTGGACAAGCCGGAGCAAACATCTGTATCCTAATTGGTGAAGTTTCACGATAGCTCTATTTGTCAACGTGAGTATGGAGCAGTTACATTACACCCTCCTCATGAGATTTTTAGGTGCCCTTGACATAATGACATATCATCCTGTATCTGCCAGGTACTTTGGAGGAGGAAGCATTTCACCATGCTCACTGCTTCGGTCCAATATGATGTGGGCTTGAGCAGCGGGTCGAGGTGAGCCAGAAAACCTGAATGTGATTACAACGAAGGATGTGGAGACACTGAGTGATGGTGCCCAGCCAGTATTTTCTGCAATTTGGCTTTCAAGAAATGAGGCCTGCCGGAGGGGCTTTGGATATAATGTCAGCCAAGTCTGAAAATGGCAGCAGTAAGATGGACTTGCTTGGGCATTGAAAAACAAACACAACAGCTTTACATACCCACAAACGTGACAGTTACATGCTGTGTCTTCAATGTCATTTTTTCTCATGTCATCTTTACTGTTAAATGTGAAAACTGCTGATCAGAAGATCTGATTCTCTGCAGGGCACCGCATTGTGCTGAATACACAGCTTCTGTGCCTCAGTCTGATATTTTACTGCAGAGTCTTTGTCAGGTTTTTGACAACTGAAGGATGTACAAGCATTACACAAAAATATCAGCTATCATATCCTCCCTCACAAAACAACCGCTTTTTAAAATCACACAAAAACGGCAAAACGAAAAGTACTCAAAACAATTTTGTTAGTTTGATGAAACACAAGGGGCAAAAACCCGTGTGAGATATTATGTGAAGAGACAAGTGCTGTGTATTCAACCTAAGGGGAAAATATAAAATGTACTCAGAATTTATATTTACTGATATCGATCTAAAAACTCCCTTTTTCCAGAAAATCAGAGATTTACATCCAGCCCAGAGATTGAATTCTTCCAAATGCTGACAAGCCATCTTTATTAGACAGGGAGGAGCTCTCCCTTTGGGAAGTGTCAGAATCTAGTCAATTTAAGGGAGGTGTGTACCTGCTGTACCACAGAGATTCGTTTAATAACTTTTGCAGCTCTGTGGAGAGTGTCCAAGCATGCAGCTGCCACACAGGTACAGTTAAGACCTTGAAGCAAACATCCATGGGACTGATGCAGTCATCATCTTTCAGTTTTTAGTGATGAAATGTAATATTTCTGCACATCAAGGACCCAGAACATTGCTGATTCTAGGCTTATGCTGCACTAATTTCAGGCACTATGCCTAACATTTCAGCACCTTTCCACATGAAATGAATTATTGGCGGCACAGAAAATTGCATCTAAATTGCAATAAATGGGCATTTAATGAGCAAGAGCTTAATATATTGCACTTGAGATGCTGATGTGCCCCAGTTTATATATTTCATTTACCAGATACCTCTTGAAAGCACTTACTGGCAAGTATCTTGTATGCAGAGCATGTACTGGGTATATTATCCAACATTACTGCCTCATTGAGATGTGAAGTGTCATACCCTCCTACACCTCCAATCTATGCCAACTATGCCAATTTTTCCTCCTGCCACAGAGGTGGATTGTGTTTGACACACATATGACACACACATTTATGAAACACACACACACACACACACACACACACACACACACACACACACACACACACACACACCTCATGGATCCTATATCTTCCCTTGTGTAATCCAAAGTGAAATAAGCAGCCTAATGACCTGAGAATTTAGTTTTGGGCAACTGAAAAACAATCCTTAGCAGCGGGAATAACAAGAACGTGATCTCCTCCAGGTTCTCCTCCACCCTCCTTCTGTGTCTCTTCATCCTTAACTCGATCCTATCCGCCCACAGCCCTCCACCCTCCCCGTTCCCACTGAACACTGCATCAGCAGCATCCCCAGGAGAAGGGAGAACTGTCCTTTAACTAGACCGTTAACTAATAACTGCCACTTGAAAAACCTCCAAGATGCACCGCCTTCATCTGCACCCACACCTTCTGGGAAGATGCGATTCTATAATGTGATTCTCCTTTACGTAATCCTGCATGATAAATAGCTAAGCGCGCCAAGATTAATGGAATGCAGGGGAAGCCCCCCCCTCGATCGACAGTACTAGGAGAAGACGATGGTTCTGCTATTTTTACCTTGGCATCTCCATAGGTACTATAGTTTCTGAGGTCACATGGCGGCCCGCCCCTTGGAGAACCACACTGCTGCAGTGCACTATTTCTGGCCTCCTAGCAGGAGGAGACAGGTGTGAGCGCTTGTGGAGGGAGAAGCCTGCTGAAAAGGTGTTATAGCACTCCCCCTCTTCAGGGGTGATGGTGGAAAGATACCGCATGGTGCAAAAACATAACTGGGATCCCAACACTTTCCTTGTTTTACCTCTAGTGTGACGGAGGCAGTTTAAACAGTTGACAGTCAAGGTCAGTGTTTGGGGATCAAAAAAGTTAAAGGCTCGTGTAACTTGCTGTTATCTTTGACTGATAAGCCCTTTGTCTGTATTGAGTCTGAAGCAGCTGCCTGGCTGCTGCTGCTGCATGCCAATGAGATCAGCACAGCAGCAGCAGTGTCAGTTTTGAGCCTCATCATAGTGACAGCTGCTGGATGGCCAGCACTATGACGACATCATTCTCCCTTTCTCATAACCCAAGCCTCATCTATCTAGCGAAAACACAGAGCTGCTACATTCAGAGGGCTGATAAAGAACTTCACAAAAAGCCATGTAGTAGTCACTAGCTGAGGAGACTTTCATGATGATGGATATCAAAAATGGCGTCTTTTAGTGTATTTTTCTGAACAAGAAAGTTATCCACTATCTCAGCCATACAATGTCTGAATGCCAACTAATCCCTGATAACCAGGAGTGTGTATCTTGTCGAGCAGAGAACAACGCGTGACACATAGTACACTGATGTTGTGTTAACTTTTAGGGTAGTAGTTCCTCACCTTTTTGGCTAATGACCCCTTAAAAAGAAGCTATGTCTACTTCTGATCCTTTGTTGTGACCAGCTGTCGTTTAATGGTTGTGACCAGTTCAACCAAAGATCAATTTCTTAACTTTTAGAGGCCTGAGGAGGTACAATTACCCCATAATTCAAAATATAAGTCTTAAAAAAATTCAACAATTTTGTGTGTCCAAAATGTGTTTTTTCTGTTGGCCCATCCTTTTAATCATCTCATTACCTCTAATTATTATCTTGCAAACCCCCTCGGATCCACTGTTTCAGAGTGTGAAGCTGCCTTTTCTTGCGCAAAGAAACTGAAATGCATGGGTTGAATAATCACAAATCTCTAAACGGATTAATCTTCAGGCAACCAAATGCATAAAAGGTCCAGGTCCTGAATAAACTCTGCGACCAAATAATGAAAATTTAAGTGAAAACTGCAAAGATACTGTTTCTTTGTGGCAAATCCCTGTTCGAGGTATGGTCAAAATAAAAATCATGCAGTCTTGGAATTTGGGATATTTTTGATGAAACAGGAAAAAAATAATCAAAACTGAATGGGCTTCACTGAAATTATTAGAGAATGCAGCAAAAAAAACAAAAAAAAAACGGACTGTTTAACGAACAGGTCCGTGTCCTTTGATGGTATTCCTTTGTTTTGTTATGAAGTTGGAATCACTCTAGACTACCTGATGCGCTGAGTACCATTTAACAGGATCAAACAAACGATTTGAGTCCCTGAAAGCTTATTAAACCGCCAAAGTTTAAATCTAAAACAAGCTGAAACAGGGTCCTTTCATGTCAATTACTCCAAATAAAGGAGAGGGATGATACCGTTTTTCTTTTGGTGATGCTTATTTCATTCAGGATCAGCACCGATCACTCTGACTGCAGCATATTTCATTATCAGCTGGCCACCACCTGAAGCACCTACATGCATGTATTCAGGTGACTTGCACTGACGTCAAGTGATAATCTCTGCGCTAATGTGTGCAGGAAGACATAGCCTGTCGAAGCGACTGTCACGATGAGTGATTATTTTAAGGATCATCATCTTCACTGATTTATTACAGCAGAGCAGTGATTAAATTGGAATAAAAACTGATTTTATTCTTGGGCATAAATTAAAGTAGTGATGATCTAGTGGTCTTGAAGCTCTAAAACTGGTGGATATGAATTCACTCATTTTAAATGATGGAGACAGTGAGTCTGTCAGTAATGGACATGTTCTTTTACAGTCCACTGCAGTTGCAAATACAAGTTATTGGATTCAATGATTTTATGGGCATATAAATTGGAAAGTTATAAAACTAAATTTTGATGATTTATCATAAATGAAAATCCATCAGGATAAGTGAGACAAGCAGCAATGCAGAAGATCTTTAGAAGAAACAAGTGATTGTATATGTTGTCAATCTCAGTGGTAATTTCCTGCCACGCAAATTAACTTCCTGTATAGACTATGTAAGGAGGTCAATACATGTTTGCTTGTGAGATACTTGACGGATAAACAGCTGCTCTCGGGATTCAATCTGATTTGCGCTCACTTTCACTTTCTCAGCGCTAAGTAAACTTTGCTTTGAACAGCACACACCGAAAAAGTCATGACGTATGCACATTCGGTATGAAACAAACACCACTGAGACTGCATAACTTACATTGAGGCCACACTTGCTAGGATCCTGCGAGGCACTTGACCATGAATAAACTCTCCTGACTATTCTAAAGTCTATTCTTATAATAAAAATGTGTGGGAGACAGATTGCTAATCATCCTCTTCGCATGTAAATAGCTGCTCGATCTGCTGTAATCCTGTTGGTGTCTCCATACCTCCTAATGGTCCAGCAATGACTCATGCTGCAATAGAGCTAAAGCCTCGAGAATAATGAATCCATCTCTCAAGGTACTCTTACAGCAAGGCTTACTCATTCACGGTCAATGTCACCAGGTGCCTTTATGCATGTTAACATTAGAAAGTCAGAAATTCCTACTTATTTTATGCCTTGTTACCAGAGGAAACCGTCAAAGCAGGCTTGGCTAAGACCATGTGAAGACCATCAGAGGTGCAACTTGAATGTTTAGATTTGGTTCCATCTGCTGTTGTTTCATATTGATTTGTTAACTGCATGTCCTCGGCAAGTGTGCTTTCCACTTCTCAATGAGCATCTGTGTCATCAAACTCATAGTAGCTGGAGGCACACCAAGTCACACCACAGCCACTTAAATCCAAGACAGACTTCCGTCATAAACCTGCCTTGTGAAAGACTGTGACTGAAGTCATTTTCACTGCGGAGAAATACTCTGAATTTCAATGCAAGAAAAAGGACATCTTCAATTAAATATAGAGGTCGCTCGGGGAAAGTGTCTCAACTGTCGCGGTTCACTCAACCCAAAGACACAATAAATGAGAAATATAGTCACTCAAATGATAAGGACACTGAGTTATTTTGACACAATGGCCTTTTTCAAATACTCAAGATCGACTGCCAGATCCACAGATAATAACCAAAACATAATAGCATCTGTGCACAGCCCCTGGAGAAGGGACAGCTGCAGAGAGTAAACAAACAGCTAATCTGACTTTAGCCAACAACTGAGCACTGCCTTGACACAATAAACAGATGAGATTCATCTAAATCCCAACATAAGCTCTGCCCACGTACTGCGCAGAGACGGGCATAACACAAAGGACACCCTCTATTTCTCCATCCCCCGGTGCTCATGGGTAATGCCATTTCTTGCAGTGACTCTGTTGTAGTCTCTCTTCAATTTGATGGGGTCTACATACCTTGTACCTCTGTCAGGTGAAATGCGTAAAGCAGACTTTCACCTCAGAGGTCAACGAAAAAAAAACCCCTGCTGGTGTGTTATGTGGTGGCAGAGCATCCCCACAGGGGGTCACTGTTGCCGTATGAAAATGCTGAATACTTTTAGACAATCACAAAAACATTTGCAGCTAAAGAAATGTAGAAAAAGTCAAAGACGAAGCTTGGCACATGATACAGGATTTGTTTGCATGAAGCCATCGTAAAATATTGCTTGCTCATATCTTAAAAATTCCTGTTAAAAGATCTAAAAGAAATTTTAAAGAGGTTTTCAAAATCCTGTTTTGAGTTTTACGAGCAGATCAGCATGTATGAAACATGGATCTTAAATTGCAAACCGTGCCCATACAAGAGCACAACATGCCAGCCGGTGCTTACTGTGGACAATCCACCACCAGAGTGCACAGAAAGGTTGGAAGACGGATATTACATAAGAAGCTCATCAGTGGGGTAGTGGCCCACGCACTCCACATCCTCTGTGGAATCTCTTACTGTTGATCAGCCTCTCACTCAAAAGTAAGAACAAAATGGCTGAGGTGACTTGCTGAGTAGGAAAATGCAGCAGAGAGGCTGCAAATTTATGTAAATAATTAGCCATTAAGGAGACGCGATTCAATGCAAATGAACTGGGCGGCTATACGTTAATAAGGAATGCCAATTCGGCTCTAACAGCTAAACAAACAACAATTTCATGCACTGCATTAATAAATGTACCTCTGGCAATTGCTGTTGTTTCCACATTAACCCACTACCTGTCTTTTATTGCTGATGGTGTCATTTCGCTGCACAAACTGTAAACAGACAGCAGAGTGTGGTCAGCGGGGTCTTCACTGTGGGTACAGCGCATTCAGATGTAAAAACAACAAGATCCTTGACCTTTAAAAGCAGGCTGCTTTTTTTTTTTATACAGTAGTTTTCACAGGATTCGGAGCTCCTAACACTTATTGTGTGTGAGTCAATGAGAGAAAGCATGAACTGGAATATTGGGAAAAATTGCATTTGCATGCAGTTTTGTTTTTGAATGCAAATGCCATCGCCTGCCATGACAGTTCAAATTACAAGCATTATTTTTTGCATTACATTATTTTGCAGAACATTCCAAGAGTATTATAGGTGCGACTGCAACTAATGATTATTTTCATGATTGAATAATCTGCTGATTATCTTCTTGGATGATTGATTAATCATTTGGTGAATAAAATGGCCGAAAATAGTGAAAATGCCAACCACCAAGTCAATGTTTTTAAATCAATTGTTTTGCCCAAGCAATAGCCCAAACACAAAGGACATTCAGTTTAGAAGAACATTAATCCGCAACTGTTTTAATATCTAATTAATTAATTGTTAAGTCATTTTTCAAGAAAAAATGCCAATGATTCTCTGATTCCAGCTTCTCCGATGAGAGAATTTGCTGCTTTTCTTTGTCATATCTGATTTTTTTTTTTTACTCTGGACTGTCGGTTGAATAAAACAAGCAATGTTAATACTTCAATCTTGGGCTACCAGAAATTATAAATTTTTCACAATTTTCACTTTATACACAAAGCAAGTAAAAAAAAAAAAAAAATGAAAATATGAAAATAATCGTCGGGTTTTGGACTGTTGGTTAGGTTAAAAAAAAAAGCAAGTTAAAGATGTTCCTTTGGGATTTACGAAAATTTTCCACTATTTTCTGACCTTTTGGTGGCCAAATAATTAATCACTTAATCAAGTTATAAACATTAAAATAATCATTAGTTGCAGCCATTACATCATATACAGAAAAGCAGCAAATCTTCACATTTCAGAAGCTGTAATTAAGGAACTGCATTTCTGCTGAAATTATGCCTCAATAAATGATTTATCAAAATACTATAGACAAATAGATTAATCAACTAATCGTTCCAACAGTGAATTTAATGCAGTAAAAGCTCTCAGCTCATGACAACAAGCCTGATGTGGGACATGACCTTCTACACATCATCCACAGCAGAGTGTAATCTAAAAACCAACAGTGGCTGAAGAAAGGGCAAATCCTGCATTACCAGGTGTTCCCTATTTGTGATGTCTTCACAAACCGCCGTCGCTTTCCAGCACAAAGGCAGGGGTGCGCGTGCGCCCAACATGCCACCTTGTTGTGACCCTCCCTCTCAGCAGATGGACGAGGTTCAACACCGCTGTCAGATCCTCAGCAACAGGCCCCCATGCGGCAAGTGCTGTGTGCCAATTGCCTTCCTCCGCTCTCACCGGCCCACAAACCCCTGTTGACTCCACACCCACTTGCCGATACATCGCAGAGGCAACAAGTTGCCTAGGCAACCTCAAAACCCTTGCGCCTGTTTAAGTGTCAAGACAAATTCTATTTCACATTGTTCTTGCACAACAGTTTTCATTTCTCATTCATCCATTCATTCATGAATTTATTTCCCCATCTGCCTGTCTCTTTCTGTGAGCAAACCTGATGCTCAAATTTGAACTCTGCAGTCTCCAGATAAAAGTGTTATCTGACATGGAAAATTAGAGAAACCGCCATTATGACACTGATGACAAGAAGTAATAAAACTGCCACAGTCTTCTATCTTCACAAAGTAGGCCATGAACAGAGAAAAAAATTGATAGAGATCATCTTCAAATAGCTCTGATAGATGAGCATAATTTGAATTCCAATTACTGTGTGCTGTTTCCACCAAAGCGATTTATAAGTGTAGACATGAAGCTATGATAAGAAGCCAAAGGCATGATCCTAATCAATTATCAAACACAAACAAATAAATTAGCATGATATCAGTAAATGACACAATTTCAGTTACATAAACAGGAGACACTTTTTTTTTTTAGGTCGTCTCCTTGTACAGCTTACCTGTTAAGTAATGGTAATAAATACACTGAAGTCAAATGTTCATGGTAGATTATAACAGTTTTCGTAAACCTACACATTTGATTAATTAGGCTAGCATTATTCAAGATGTCAAAGTTGTTACTATTTAATAATAAATGACATGCAGGCACATCAAATCTAAAAATGAAATTAAGATAATTCAGAAGCAGCTAATTTTACAGGCATTTCATGGAACCATTCACATATTAATCCACTCTCCAGTGATTTTTGCACAGTCACCCATCGCCCAGCAAGCCATGGCAGCCTCGACTCCACACCCAGTAGACTGATGCACAGCTATCCGACTAACCAACACCATTTTCTATCTCAATCAGAAAATAACATGGTTAAGGAAATTGAAAAAAATGTCTATCTGCTGTTGGGTTTTGCATCAGAGAGAGAGAAAAAAAGAAAAAAAAAAACGACAGAGCGAGACAGAATCACAAATAACATTCAGTTCAGTCCAGCTGCTGTTGCATTCATCTGTGCCAGCGCTCTGTCAAAGGGGGCGTGACGTGCACGGGCACGCTCACTATGAAGCGCATACACACACAGGCATAAACACACACTTACACACACATGGAGGCTGATGCTGTGCTCATCAGTGTCACTGCTGCGGAGCCCCTTGCTGCACAAATCACGGCAGGAGTGCAGACGATGGTAGGAAAAGGATGCTTACATAAAGGCCAACATAGAAACAAGAAAGCTTTATGGGATGCGCACATCCTCTGGCATGAACACAGACAAAATATACAGCATGATAGGGAAAATCCTCAACACTGTCAAAAAGGAGATTAATACACAAAATCGGCATCAATGAAAGGCTTTTACTTCCAATTAAAAAAAAGTCACACAATCAATCTTTTCTAAAAGTGGGAGTGTTACACAAAAAACACCACAAAAGTGGTGTTGCTACACAACTACGCGTATAAGCTCAACAATTGCACATCCACACCCCTCAAGACAAACAAGCACCTTTGGACTGTCTCAGTGTTTCCATGGGTGTTGTATTTCTTTATTCCTCATTTCTAGGCTACATTCAACAGAGCACTGCTGTCATTCTCTGTACAGCCGCCCACGTTCACCCTTGCAGAGTGCTAGAGAGCAAGCGAGAGAGAGCAAGAGAGCGCGAGAGAGAGAGAGAATTGGAGAGTGGGAGTGAGGTAGAAGAGAAAACCTTGCTTTCACAGTAAGAGACCAACGATACATTATGGGAGGACAAACCGTATTGCTCCATGCTGTTTTTCTTACAAACCACTACACGACCAAACAATACTTGCACATACTGGAGAAATCCAAGGTGGCATGCCAGGCCTCGATTACTATAGCCCTTGTTGCACGGATGAATGCAGCCGAAAGGAAATCTGTACCCTCTAAATCTGTACACCAATAGATTACGTTTATGTGTGTTAATTAATGGGAGCATCTTTACCCTTCCTAAACTCCAGCAATTTCCTGGTAAATTAATTTAAATGAGAAAAACCTCATTTTATTTGAGAAGCCAACTCAGAAGACTCAGGTACTGTTTATCCCTCGGGTCTGAGCCACATTGATTTTTATGCGGGAAAAGAACAACTCCTGCCTCCATATATTTCTAATACATAAGATTCCTCCCTTAAAAAAAAAAAAAAATACTACTGCTTCTCTGTCTAGACAAGATTCAAATCCTGAGTACTGCAGCACAATTATGAAAGCTTTCATAATTAAGGAGCAGAAAAAAAGAAAAACAAGGTGCAGTCATGTTATGTAAGAACAACAATTTTCCACCCTAAAGAAGAAAAAGATCTTAACATGGTATGATGCTAGAGGTGGACAAGCACTGCACAGAACTGTAGCTATGGTAGCTACCACTGACAATACTGAGGTCATGTCCTCATGTCCTTTTAATTACTATTCATAAATTTGACTATTCTTTGGCCAAAAAATATAATATATAAATTAAAAAATATATAAATAAGGGTTTCAGAATTGCTCCCCCAGATTATAATCCTGGCAGCGTGGCAATGGCTTTAGACCACCATTTAAACCTTCATATTGGAAAATGAAGTATAAGGAAAGTGTAAATGAACAGTTAACTGACTAACTCTAGTGAACGTTTTCTGAGGTTGGAGAAAGTTATGGTGGCGGGACTCTGTCTAAGCTGCTTATAACAGAATTACACCAGTCAGAGTAAACTGGAGGTCATGTTGGACCGGACTGATCGGTGTTATCATCTGAAGACCCCTAATGACCGTTACCCATATTACTGTGGGGGAGGGAATCCATGAGAATCCACGGCAGTTCATCAGTGAGGATGAGCTCCTCTCATGGGATGAGAGTCATGGCTCATATTCAAGGCCGCTCGTTTGTGAACACACACAAACACTGGCAACCCCCACACCCCACCCCCTCAAACTGCCTGTTATAACTTCCTGTCCTCGTCTCCTCTCCCTGCAGAACACTGAGCTGACAGAATATAAAAGGTGAAAGCAAAGCAGTGGCCTGCAGTTTATTACGGCTAGTTTGACTAGCTAGTAGTGGTGAAGTAAAAGAGGCACGGAAAAGGAGATAATCAGACGTTTTGGCACCAGCAGTTCACTGAGTGATCTAAAATTATTTCTCCATGCAGCCTGAATTCCATCTGGCTTACCAACCACACTGTCAGAGACAAAATGTTCCTTAATGTAGCTTGCTGTAAGCATAAAACCTGGGTAACCATGGAGAGGGGATTACTTCATTCTCCATCTCTGCTCACATCACCAATTAGCCAACCTGTATTGAATCAAATGACAAGAGATTCAAAGCTGACGGTATCTGCAGCACTCTCCATTATCTGCAGCAAGAACAGCATTATTAGTAAAGAGTGTACCACATGGCAGCCAATATAAAAGTACAGCACACAGTATGAACTCTTGCACACATGCTCGGTGTATCTTTGGGCTCAATATTTTATGCAGCCAGTTATTAGGTAGCTAGCACTGTCATTACCTGGGGATAGACAGCTCTCTGCAGTTCAGTGCTCTCCTGGGGATGAGAGATTAGAAAGAGACCAAGCACCTATACCTTGAATTTGACCTTAAATCTTTTAAATTACGTCGTTACCACAAAGAAGGGAGGGCGAAATAAAGGCCTTTTTATTCTGTTCAATGAAACCTGCAAAGCAAAGAATATAAAAAGCAAAGATTACAAAACTGCATTGATCCGGGGTGCAGCTTGATTGCAAAAAGCCATAAACTGATGCTTCTCTGCAGCCTGTGACTAATCCACAATCAGGGGATTGGTTCTTATGGGCATGTTTTGGACGCCAGATGAGCTAGATGTTGTCTTGTTGAGAGGCAGGGCAGCCTACGTCAGCACCCACAGGCTGCTGTCCAACACCGCAGAGCAAGGACGCAGGACAGACAAGCGTGAACTGCATAAAGGCCTTTTCCCTCCAGGATTTTCCTCTCCAGCCTGGCAGTGCTCCGAGCCCATGAGTCTAATTCTGCCACCCAGCCAGTCCCTGGCATCCTCTCCAGATGGTGGTGAACAGGGGGGTGAACGGGGAGATCAGGAAGAGAGTGATGACTGGTTTCTGACTACACATCCGGTGGCTGAGTCCCATTCTCTTCCTCATCCTGCCGTCATATGCCAGGCATGGCCACGGAGACCGGATGCTCCCCTGTCTTTGTGCTTCAGCGAGGTGTAAAGCTGTTTATTAGTAACATGACATGATGTTATGGTAGTGCTGTAGAGTCAGTGCAAAACCAAGTAAGAGAGGCCACATAAAGCCTTTAAACAAATTACAATAAAATGTAAAAAGTGTAATGCATTAAATTGATTTGTTTAGTTCTGCACAGGCACTGTTTTGTTTTATTCACTAAATGACGAATACTGAAAAGTAAAACCAAACAGAAAACTTGCATGACTGTAATTAAAATAAAATTCTATCAGAGCAACAGATTAACTGCTCTAGCTAATAGCATGCATATCTATTTACAAAAACATTCACCTTTTCGCAACATAGCAGCTTAAAAAAGCATTTGATTTAAGCTTAAGCTTTGTTGTAGATAATTATTGTGAAACGGAAGTGAAAGTCAAAAATTGAAATAATTTATGGCCTGACTAGGAGTAAATCTGTGTGTGTGAGAACAGAAAAAGACAAGTAAAAAGTGATGCAGACTGTGGCAGAATGAATGAGAGACAGCAAAAGATAAAGCGACAGACCACAGGAGAGAGAGTGAGCGCGTCACAGCAAATTTCACACTCCAAGACTGGCAAAGCGAATCATCTGTCCAAAAAATGCTAAATTCAACTAGCGTGGAAAGAGTTGCGTCAGCTTCTATTTTCTCAAAGTTTTGGAAGACTTTCAAGAGATACTCTCGCCAAAATCCTACTATGTGATGCTGAAAGAATGCTTGGAAACAGTAGGAAACACAGGATCGAAGGCTTCCCCCTTTATTCGGAAAAGTTGATGAGACAAGGAAAAGTGGCAACTCTTGCATAAAAAAAGACTGCGCGTCTACAAATTATGGGCTCAAAGCACACTGCAGTGAAAAATGTGAAGAGAAGTGGCGATGGAAAGGAAAAAAGGGAAAAGGAAAGACACTATTTTTTGATCATTTTCAGCCAAATTGCTATCATTACCAATATTTATAATCTGAGAGCCTGCGAACATTATCACCAAAACTGGTAGTCTTAAAAAAAAATGCTACCATTATCCCCCTGACAGTCGTTTCTATCTCCTCCAGATTACATAAAGGAAAGAGTATGAGAGAGGGAAGTGGAGGACAAAGAGGAATATAAGATGAGGAGCAACTCAGGCAAAAGTTGCTACATTGTTGTGACTGTGCCAGTTGGTTTATGATTCTCCTTTTTAAGTGTGAGGCTGCAGATCTTATGTAACTTCATTCAGCTGGAGAAGCCATGAGCCACTCCACAGGGTGGCAATGAATGATTCCTGCACCGCCTGTGACCATGTGCCTTTGTCAAATCCCTTGATGTTATAGTCATTACAGAAACAGGACTGTGAAAGCAAAGAAAGCAAAAGATTGGACCTGCCTGGATAACAAAAGCCTCCCATCGCCAGATGCTGTTGTCAAGCCTCATCTCTTCAAGTCAATTACAGCACATATGCAGCCTATCTGATGTTACAAAAGGCATTGAAAAATCACCTAAAAGCAAACTTAGTTATTTTCTCCTATGATGTGACACAGCACAGTATTATAACATGTATTTAAGTAAATTACGTAATTTTCACAAATACTGCTTGAACAGCTAAAAAGAGAATAATAAATGGCATGTGATTATAGGTGGTGAGGTGTAGAGTTGTGACTATAAACAGGTTCCTCACAAAAGATGGAATCCAAAGAGCAAAAATACAGGGAATAAGGAATCAATAGCAACTAACAGTCATGATACCGTTAAATCTTTGCTTCTGATCCAACAACACTATGTTTTGTCATGGATTTTAACATATTGGTTCTTAACAATTATCCATCTCTGGTGGTGTGGCCAGAGCCGCCCAGTCATTACTAGGCCCCTTTTAATAAAAATGATTTGTATGTTTGGGGCAGTAATCAGCCAGTTCATTAAAAACAAACTAATCAGTGGTGCTTAAATTTGCCAATGGGATAAAAAAGGACTGTGAGATGAGTGTAGAGAAGATAAATAAATGTAACTTAGTGGTTTTATGGCCTGATCTGCCCAAATCTCCAACACACAAGCTTCTGGGGCACTTTATGTTCTCCTGTAACCTCACATGGAGATAAACTGTGGGAAATTAACATTTTAGATTGAGTGATCACCAAGGCAGGACTCAAGGTTTTCAACTATCCACTGAAATATCTTCAACTACTAGATGGGTTAGTTTGGCACATAAATTTGGTATAAACATTTATTTCCCCAACAAAATGAACTGTAACAGCTTTGTAATCACATTCCATCTAGTGCCATCATTAAGCCAACATTTCACTTTGTCCAAGACTTTGACTTATGACCAAATACCTGCAAAACTAATTACATTCCCGTTAGCCTCAACTGCACTTCGTGTTTAGTGCTAATCAGCAAATGTTACCATGCTAACATGCTGAACTAAGAAGGTGAACATGGTAAACATTATACATGCTAAACATAAGCATCTCAGCACCATAGACTGTATGGTTAGCACCATACAGTCAAGTTAGCATTTAACTCAAAGCACCTCTCACATCTTTTAGCAAGGCCTAGACAATCTGAGTTATTGAGTTCTGGATAAAACTGAGTTTTTGTATGTCTATGTACGCTGTTTCTTGTTGCACAGTTTCTCATCCAACAGGCCAAAGGACTGGCTTTTAACATTGAATCAAATCTGTAACATGGATGACAAAACCACAGACAATTAGCACCCATACATACAGCTGTACAGAGTTTTTTTTAGCCTGTTGTTCCTTGTCTGCTAGGTATGTACACTAAGAAGACAATGTAATATTAGCTAACACTTTCAGTAAATCGTAATGCGGTGGTGTGTGTCAGCTTGTTGAGATATTTTTCTTCGCTGCCCACTAGTGGCAAAAATTTATTAATGCAGCCATAAGAATAGAAATTAATAATGTCAGACTCCATGATAATAAATTTATTGATGATTCATTAATATTGGATTGATAAATAACTTAAAAACCATCTTTGGTGCATCACAAATTTTGAAGAAATTGCTTTTTTAGAAACCCCCTTAAAAGGTATTAATCTCTTCAAGGGCAAAATGTACTGTCAGTGAATCCTAGACCATGAACTATCAGCACTTGCAGTGTAGAAGACTTTACTGCAAAGTAATCAAAGCTCACAGAGTTAAATACCTGAAAAACCAAAAAATGTTTGCTTTGTAATGGTGGTGGGCTTTATGCTTTGTCCTTTACTATTACAAACACTAAATAAAAAACAACTGGAAAGAACACTAGCTTAATGAGTTATGAGTGGCGGTATTCACAAAAACTAAAACGTCAGATGTTAGGGATAGTTGGTTTGTAAAAGTTGCTCTTTCAGCGCGCTTGGTTTCAATGAAGAAATTAATGATCCAATTGAAAGATTTCATAAAAGCAGGACTACTTAAGACAGGTTTGATAGTAGATTAATGCTTTGGTCATCCCTCAAAAATACTGTATGTTGCTACACATTCAGTGACAGATATGTTTACTTGACATATGCACCAGCCAAACTGTCATTTGTGCATCATGCCCCTTAAAAGTCCTAAATGTTATTTGATTTTTATTACACATACCCTTTTAGATGCTGTTTGTATAGCCACCCATTGCCAAGTCCACACTGCCCGTGTCAATATGTTGACAGCGAGTAATATAGAGAGTTGTAAACAAACTCCAGTTCATTCTGCAGGTGCCAAGTGGAGCTTCAAACCTGCACCTCTCACCCACGACTGCAGCATGACTGTAGGGATCCGTATTAGTCCGTAAAATTGAGTCAGAGCTGAGGGGTCGTAGGTGTTGTTTTTGACTGACACACCACTTTAGCCTGCGCAGATGTGACTAGCTGCTGAATGATAAATCTCAAATGAAGTTTATGACTCATGTTTTATCATATTTTATCTGCTTTTGCCAAACATTAATCATGTTGTTTATCAAAATAACACTAATCCCATAAAAGACACCTTTAATAACATCTGAATCAGACCAAGTCCAAAGCGTCCCACAGGTTGGACAATGTATAAAAACTATACAAGATCCCAGATTTATCAACCAAACAATACTTTTTTTAAGCCTGATTATTATCACTGAATTTACTTATGGAAATTGAGGTAATGTGGACCCTATAAAACTCAAGATATATGACCACGACAGGCACTAATATCATAAATCAATGATCTAAAAATAAGGTCCCGATTTCACTCTCTTTGGATTCTTTCTTTTCATTTCAAAAACACTCCATTAAATCAAAGGTTTTCGTCGTACGTTTTACCACACAGACCAAAAAATGTGAATGCACTTTGAAGTGGCGAGTTCCCAGTTCTCACGGTGGGTTCCCTTTCAAGTGTGAAGTGACTACAACCGACTACACCCCCATTTCCACTAGCTCAGTACAGCACACCAAGCTGCCTCTGATCATATGCATGTCAATTGCATCCTCATAGCAGCAGGTACTCGAGCTGACCGGCAATATTGTGGTCCTGCTTTTGACAGTCTCTGCTATTTACAAAGCTGTGTAATTGAGCTAATATTGATTGGTTAGCATTTTTTATCATGCAGGTGACTGAAGAGAAATTTCACATTATGCTACTGTAAGCTTTTAGTAATTTTGTAGCTCCTGTGTAGAGCAGCCTCTATGGCTTGGAGTTTTGTTCTATTGTTGTGTTCCTGTTCTTACTTCCATCTGTCCATTTCTATCACTCGTGCCACGCAAAGCTCTGACTACATTTGCTCACAGCACCGGTGTCCCGGCCATATGGAAATTCTGCATACATTAAGAACACATTAAGTGCCATCCACTGTAGCAAGGCCAAAATGTACACAATAATTACATGGCTGGCTTAGCAAGAGAAGAGGAGCAGGCAGATTGGACAAATTGCTGTGTGTGACGAGTGGCAAGGAAGTAGGCCAGCTGAGAGGATGGCAACCCCATCTGAGATCCTCTCTGGTGGTTATCACTATGAGCAATTCCCATGCTCCAGAAGAAGTGTTTGTGTTCCTAAGCCCTCATAATACATCATCAGTACTGACCTGCTTATATCCTGCCCTGGGCTATATGCCCCTTTCCCTTTCACAGTGCATATATCAGAAAAAATAACACTGGAAATCTATTCAGTGCAGAAACCAAATGGTAATGTGTCCACCCAATTTGCACTTTATCCTTCAACAGATTATTTTATTCAAAAGATTACGCGAAATCAGCCAAGTCAACATATAAGAAGGCTTATGGGTAGATTGGCTGCCTGCAATTTGAGAAAAAGGTCTTATATCAAGTCAGAGGTTTAAAACTCTTTGGACATTTGAGCTCATGAAAAGGCACTTCTTATTCAGTCCTTATTGAGTCACGTGACCCTCAAGGTACCTACTGTCACACACAATGTCCAGATTGTCATGGCCAGAAAGCACGGCCAGGTAACTAAGACGGTCTAACAGCTGGCTGTTTGAAATACTGCAGGTGGAAGGGCAATAAGACAGGGTTGGTCGGCTTGAGGATCCACGGAACAGAGGTAAGGTGAAACCCTGCCCAGCATGGCAAGGTAGCTGACCCTCCAATTATGTATGCATCCGCCCAGTTGTGTCATTTAACAAATATAACTGTACATCCTGGTATCGGACAATATGGCCACTGCTCTTGAGTGTGTGTTCATAATATCCTGTGTTTGCGTGGCTTACCTGCAGAGTTGCATAATGTTGGGAATCCAGATGGTCCAAGTTGGTCCAATGGCAGCGAG
Organism: Xiphias gladius; assembly: GCF_016859285.1. NCBI lineage: Eukaryota > Metazoa > Chordata > Actinopteri > Istiophoriformes > Xiphiidae > Xiphias > Xiphias gladius. The sequence continues at coordinate 17,296,612 of NC_053413.1, read as the reverse complement.
GGCATAAGGGGGAGGAGAGAAAGAAAATCTATTAGTAGTTCAATGAATGTTAAATTGAAAATAATTCAGTTCAGACCTCAGTGTCTTCCATTACGAATCACTTCTATCTATTTGCCTATATGTATGCTCTAATCCAGTAGTGCATGACCCATGAGCCTACTTGCTGATATACCCAATCCTACCCCATTATTCCAAGGATCAGTGATCAAATCATTATGGATCACTGACAATATTTCAGTATAAACATTAATCCAATTGTTGTGATAAAGTAGAGAATCTCTGGACAGACCTGATATCCTGCCAAATATGGAGGGTGAGTTCTTAATGGTATGCTGTCAATACATACCAATTTTCTTGTCATTGTTAATTCTCCTTTATTCTTATTATTCTCATCTATATGATTCCAAGTTTGACACCTTTCAGAATAAATTCTCAATAAACCACCTGATAAGTTTTGTTTCATTAGTGTAATAATCAGTATGTTCAGTAGACGGTATATTTTGTTGACAGTTTGTTTATACTCGCTCATGACACTACAATCTGTCTAAGGGAAGGCAATAAAGGAGTGGAATAATGTATTTCAAAATATTAAATAAATAATTCATGAAATCATCACAAAGAGACACAAATTGTCAAGATATGATTTATCCAGTATGAGTTCCCATATAGTTGATATTTTCACATTTTTGTAAGATATCAAAAATAAGCCGAAGATGCCACATCGAAGCTTAGTGATAGACTGGGCCTTTTCATTGCAGACAGTGTAGGTTTTTTATGGTGAAGTGTCAGATTTGACTAGCAGCATTAAATGAGAATTCTTCACATATATGTAAGCTTAATCTTTTGGCGAACCTTGATATCAGATGACATTCCTGTTCAGTGACATCCATCAAAGTAATCACGGACATCACAGATGGTCCTTATTGAGCTTGGATGATCTTTGGTTGTGCCGTTCGATCTCCAGTCCACAAATCTGCTGACTAGCAGATGCTTAATTAAGTTAGTTGAATCCCCATCTAATCTATCTATCCTTGCCCCCTCCCCCCTGCTTTTATCTGACCTGACATACAAAAGAAATCTCAGAAACGCCACTGAACAGACAGTATGTCAAAACATTTCCTTTCTCACTGCCCTGCATTAACTGCAATTTCTGTCCATCCAAAGTCATCAGGTCTGGCAGCCTAAACATTAAACTAAGTACAAGTTCAAGGCAACCTTTATCTAAACAATCACACCAGGAGTACTGCCTCTTGTGTGGAAAGGAAACTTTGCTTATCTACTGCATGAATTTGCAAAATATTATCTTAATGGGTAGCACATAAAAGGTTTTTAACATTATATAACATTCTGAAAATTTCAAATCAGCTCCATAAAGGTCTTCTTAAACAAGTGATCCAAAAAAATGCTGGTTGGAGTGGGTGCTATTTTTTCCAGATGGACACAAGGGGACAAATCATCCAGGATGTTCAAGTAAGGCTCCGGAGAAACAACCAAACAAACTAAACTGCCTCCATGTTGAGGAAAAATTAATGTGTGTAGTGCTTCTTCTCAGTTCCACTTTATGTCCAATAACTCATAGTCATCCAAAAACGCTCCATGTTTGGCTTTGCAGTAACTATCCCTGTCCTTGAGTGAGTGCAGGCTGAGGTGTTGCGTTGCTCAGCACGGGTCATATGCAACCAGAACAATTTTCATGAGTCATCAGCATACCAGTTAATTCACACAGCACATAATATAATAGCTTGTTGAGTTCTACCAGTAACCAAGTACAGGCGCAGGCACCGTCACCGTCACCAACAAAACACATGTACCACGAAAATAAAACCAACAAGTAGTGGAATAAAACTTAAACTAATAAACAAGTTGGTGGACAGCGTTGGATGTAGCCCTAGTCCAAATGTTCCAGGGATGCAACTACTTTCTGCCAACTACTTTCTCAATGAATGGTTTGTCTATATAATGTCAGAAAAGAGTGACAAACCCCCATTATAATTCTCCAGGGGCCTAGATAACATCTTCAAATTTACTTGTTTTATCCAACCTTCAGTCCAAAACCCAAAAGGTATTCAATTTACTATCTGAGCAAGCTGAAAAGCTGAAACCTGGTTATAGTTGGCAATTTTACTGAAGTGATTTACTGAAGTGATCACTTGATTATGAAAATGGTTGCAAATTAATTTTCTGACTCATCAATTAATTGACTAAACATTTCAGTTTCACTTGTTAAAAAGTAAAAAAAATAAAAATAAAAAAAATCAGTTAGTGTGAATGTGTCTGTCTGCAGGATGAGGCCGTCCAATGGCAGTACCTCCCTGCCTTTCAAACAGGTCATGCTCCATCTCCCTGTGACCTTAAACAGAACTAAACGAATATATAAAGTGAATGAATTAATGTTTGCAGTTGACTGAATGGTTTTAAAATTTCTCTCACATGATTGCACAAAGTGCAGCGCTGCAAACAATCTGTGTGGATGTGTTAGTGAACAAATACTGTGTTGAATTATCCCATCTATCCAAATACTATATACTACACCAGCAGCTCTGGCTCAGACAGACCTGGGTCAACCCGCCCTCTGGGTACTCTATCTGATGAGATCTGATCCCTTCTTTGTCAGAAATAAGGATGTCTTGTCCTGGACCAGCTGCAAACAAAGGGGTCTAAGCCAGTAGTCAGTGCAATTCAGGGTCAATTATCTGCACAGAGGCTGCAGAGATACTGAGAGGACGAAGTAAAAAAAAAAGGTGGTTATCATCTTAGAAAATGGTATAGATTGATTCTGCCAGACATGTAGTGTTAAGAGGCTTCCCAGACAGCAGGCCAACCCCCACAACCTCAATTCTTGACCCTCCGTCACAACATAACACGGCTCTAATACCTTCACTTTTACTACCCCCCAAGAAACTAACCATAACCCCCACTGCATCCATCTCCTCAGGCTATTGCTCTCAATAGACTTCCATTCAGGTCACAGCAAAGACCTGTGTGTGGGGAAATTCGCACATCCAGAAAACACCACATGCACACCAAAAAACACACTCACGTAGAGCTACTCCAGCCACCTACTAGTCTTACATAACACATGCCACTGCCTACCCATCCACCAGCAAATCTGCACTACACTCAGCCACCGACAGAGATGCATCACCAGAGCTCGTACACTGCAAAAGTAAAACAATTCACTTCCCAATCTCTCTGCATAGAAGACTCATTTCAGATATGAGGACAGGTCCTCTGGGCTGCTGATGCTAAACGACCTATGTCTGTCCTGACAGTGTAAACTGAGATTTCAGTCAGATGGAATTTTTTCCAAACGTGACATCTGACAATCCGAGAGGGTGAGCGTGGCCAAAGGATTTGTTTTCAAAGTGGACCACTAATGATGCCCAGGCTCTCACTCACCAGCCCACTAAAGGTAGGGTCCTATTTACTAAAAGCCCTATTGGCATGAGGAGACCACAGGAAGATTTGTTTTATTGTTTCAACAGACAAAAATTGGCTTTGAATTGGCTTGAGCCTAGATTATCTGCCAATTTTTTGGCCAAACCCAATTTTCATGCCAGATTCTGACACAACAAGACACCTTTTTTTCAGCTGAAGTCTCTTGAACCCAAATATGTGAAAAGCCACAATTAAATAGTCTGAATACCTACAGAGAGGCCCTACGGAAACATTATTAATGTAAATTATCGCTCACTTTAAAACATATTTTTTGCGCAAGTACTTGCAACTGGACAAATAGCACAGAGCCCTGTAAGTCAACAGCACAGTGCTGCTAAGAAACCTATTTTCTGAATAAATAAATGTATTGTAAATGTCTTGCAAAACGGATACAAATGGCTTTCTACGCTTTAGTACAGCAGCAGGGTGCGTCTCTAGACACCACTTGGTCCAATTTCACAACAGAACGGGCCCAAGAGCGCAGTGGGGCCTGGGATGTACTGTGTGGCAACACAAGTGTCATAATTCCTCCTTTTTAACTGTAAAGTATTTTATTTGAGGCCAGCAGTTCGTTCCAGTGCACAAACACAAAATCAAGGGAGAACTCATCTTCTGTGAACAGTGTCAGGCTGCTGAACAGTGCACTTTTCACGCCAGACTCCTCAATGAGGAAAATCTCATCATCCAAACCAGAGGTGTTGAGAAGCTGCACTGACAGAGCCCTGAGCAAGACACTGAACAGCTTATATCAAACGGGCACCGCAGAGTTTCCATTCCCACAGAGGACGACACAGCCACTCACTTTGCAGCACTGTCTCATATCAGAAACACTGCGTTAAAAAAAAAAAAAAAAAAGGGGCCAAATGGTTCTAAGTGAAAACTGTGGCATTCTGGTAACCTTTTTCTTCCAAATCTCCATAGTAACATTGCTCTTAACTGGCCGGTTATGAAGAGTATGACTCTTATGACTTCTTGATTTTATTCACTCTTGCCTTTTGATGTTTGATGTTGGCACCTTGTGTCCTGGCATTTTGTGGCCTAGTATAACGTTGGCTGAACCGTGTGATAAATATGTTGTCTTTCTGCCAGAGGCTCTACTTTTGTAACAGAGGCCAAACACTCTTTTTAATGATTTATGCATAAGCATAAAGAATACTGCAGCACTGAAGTCATTAAGCTCCCTACACACAGAGAGATATTAACCATTTTGCCTCCAGAAAAGTGAGATAATGAAGGCTTGGCAAGCAATGATAACCTAAGACCCTAAAACCTCTCAGGTATAATGCCTTGGCGTTACAATTTTTGCTCAACATGGCAAAAAATGCTTTTATTATTATTATTATTATCATTATCATCATCATCATCATCATCATCATCATATGCATTCCCACAAAAATCCCAAATAGCACATGAAATAAGAAATGGTATTCTAACATTATTCATTATGCTTCAATGTTAAACATTATTAGTTATTCTCAGACAAAGACATTTAATCTTAGTGATAGTTTTGTGCGTCACAGCCCTCATCTAACGTTACCAGCAGTGACACTGGGACTGTGACATGTGACCACGGGACAGACTTAAAAGTTGCGACTACGCTAGCAGGATGTCGAAAAAGTCAACTTCCAAATTTGCAAAGATGACCCCGAAAAAGTCAAATCAACAACGATCTTGGCAAATCACCTGAAAACTGTAGGTAACAGCTTAGCCAAAAATGTGCTGAAATGTTCCTTTTTTTCTATTATGGCTGATGTTAGTGTGACCTGCATTCTAATAAAGTATAACATTGAAGTCCGATTTTTTGTCTTGTCCATCCCCCTCCATAAATTCAGACACGAAAAGAGTGAACAACATTAAGTCACAGAGTGCTACAGGAAGTTAATCTTTACAGCTTGGAGGCGATGTCCTGTGCTTACAGAGGCCATTCTGAAAACCCTCAGATGTCGGGTCCAAAACGGGAACTGTGACTGTGGTCCTAAATGGGTTGTACATTCAGTTCACATACCCCACCAGTCCTGGGTCATGGCCATGGGGATTCAGCAGTGGAACAACTTTAGGTTATTCCAGACGGAGAAAGCAGGAAACAGGGGTATAAACAGTAAATGGGGGTCACATTACACTTCCTTTCTAATGATTCCCACAGACTAAAACGTCTCTTCACAACAAACGCTCCTCAGAGTTTAGCTATGATTAACAAAACAAGTGACCAAAATATCACAGTTGATCCAGACTTAAGCTGAGTAACAGATGCTTCAGCACAGATTCAAACTATGTTTTGTTTTTTGTTTTTTTCTTTATTAAAACCAACTGGCCACTGCAGATTTTTTTCTAACTGTTATAACTATGACATTTATTTTCCCACAATCAGCTAAAAAATAAACTGGAAAACAAGCACCTGGCATGTTGCCTGAGTGAGCCCTTTGAAGACAACGAACACAAGGCCAGAGGACATGTCGAAACATCAAAACAATGACATCTACAAAAGGAATGTAGGACCTGTGTGATAACACTCAGCTGGCACATGTTAAACAAGCTATACTGTCAGGAGGGCTAACCTCAGGAACGAAGTGTTGGCAACGCTTTAACTATTCTCAGTTCAATGAAAATAAACTGAGAAGTAGTAATATAATATATACAGTAAGGATTTCCTATTTCCAGCCAAGCGTAGGAGCAAATGGCTGCTACATAAATGTCTAGCCTTAATAGAATTAAGTATAATAGTAACTGATTTTACACTCACAAAAACTTGGTTTGATTTCATTTTTAAACAGATCCGACTTTTATGAGATGGGTTTTACACTCAATCAGGCTGAAGTGGTGGTAACACTTACAGATATGGAACAACACGGCCCTTCAGAACAGACTATACAGAACAGTAACTTTCATGAAAAACTCCACCAGCCCCTTGTGGAAACAAACAAACTCAAGGCATGTCCTCGAAGATGGACTGATGCAGAAAAACTGTGACATGTCCCTCAGCTATTAAGGGAATTACATTGAATTTCCACAGCCCCGCAACCTTTAAATAGTCTGCATGTTCTCAATTACATGGCTCTCCGAGAGCAGGAGTAACTGACTTCTAACACCAAAGCTATAACTAGCATACTGTATGCTGTCATACTCTGCAGCACTACGGCCTCACATACCGTAGGCCACACTTCCTTTATCCGGCATTTTACTAGTCGGTGAAGAAAATGTGCTCCCTTAGGGCCAGAAAAGTCCCCGTATGATATTTCTCTTCAGAGAGAAAAGGCGACTGCAGCTTATTTTTCCTAAAGAACCAGATAACCAAAACAAGATCACTGCTTGCTTTTCTAAACGGCGTTTTATGAAAATGCTCCTGCGGTCCAGGTTGATTCATTGCCACTTTTCTCCATTCATCCCCAATTAAATAAGATCTGAATCCACCCACAGTTAAATTTCCAGAGACAAAAATGGTATCAGATAACCATTTCTATTATATGGACACTTCATTCTTCACTATGATCCTCTATCCATCCCCAACCTAGATGAGGCCAGAATCTTCCCACAGTTAGTCACGGGACTGCTGGCAGGCTGACGGGACTTGGAGGCATATGCGCATTTCCATCTGTTGCTCACTCACTGCTTTCCAAACCCTTTCCTCTGTCAGCAGCCATCTGTTTCCAGCCCTACCCCACTGGCAGGAAACATGAGCACTTCCACCATAGGATATGGATAATGTAGATATTGAAAAATAGAGGAGCCTATGGCTAATTGATGGCCAACTGTCACAGCCTTAAAAACAAAACAAGATCATTTTAAAGAGAGGAAATTATGAATGTCACCAGACAATACAACCTATTCTGGAACCCAATTTCTGGATTTATCAATTCATTGTTTGTTGAACTTCAACAAATAGTCAATTGACAGAAAATTAATCTGCGATTTAATAATCGAATAATCTTTTTATTATTTTTTTAAAGCAAAAATGCCAAAACATTTGCTGAAGGGATGCTTTTCTTTGTAATACATGATAGCAAAGTGAATATTTTCGGGTTTTGGACTGTTGGTCAGATTAAACAAAATATTTGGAGACATCATTTTGGGAAATTGAAACAGGAGTTTTTCACTTTTCACTGATATGTTATAGACAAAACCATTAACCTGGAAAATAATCAGCAGATTAATCGGTAATGTAAATAAGCATTAGTTGCAGCCCTAATTGTTTGGTCTAAAAATGCAGCCTAAGGCTACATCTTCAAATCACTTATGTTTTGTTCTTACCAACACTTAATATAACTATAGACAAAAAAAGCAAAACAATCCCACAATTGTTGGAAAAAAAAAATATTTGATACTTTTAATAGGTAATGCCAAACAACTAATTGTTTCCACTCTACTTGGAATAAAAAGACTGCATGCACTATGGTGAAATAAAGAGTATATACTGTACAATATTACAGTATGCTGTCTCATTATCATCCACTATCACATATGTTGTAGTACATGGTCATTTGAAATGGAGTTGGAAAAGTCACATCCTTACAATATCCTCACAATGTCCCTGCAGCAGAGAAAACATCACCATGTATCTTCAGAACCCCCCCCCCCTTTCTTTCATCTAAATCTAATGAAGCTGCTTAATGCTCAACAACCATATGTTCATGCATGGTTGGGATAAACACTTATCTCTTATTCTGTATTGAAAACCCAGTGATTGAAAATGAACTCAGCTCAGAAATTCAATGGGTCTTCCCATCAATAAAACATTAGATCAGAACTACTCCACACTACCCATTAACAATGTCAGCATATGAGGAAAAAAAAAAAAAAACATCCCTCTACTCTCTCTACATGAGAGATTAGTTTACTCTAAATTTTCCTTTAAAAAAAAAAAAAAAAACTCAAAATAAATAAATAAATAAAATAAAATAAAAAAAAATAAAAAACCTGACCAGCTCACCCGTGCCCCTCCTCATTCAGAACACAAGAAAAAAATTAGCTGTCCATCAATGGAGAGAGAGAGCTTTTGTTCAATGGCACAATGGAGGACATTCTGCTGTGGAGGATAGCGTCACATTCAATAAGCCAATGCTACGGAGCTGCGGCAGGGAGAGGACGGCAGGGTTGATGCAGAAGTGACACTCTGACCCCGCAGACCTCCCAGACCCTCGGACCGAAGCTCTGTTCACAGCTCACCAGTTCAGCTCATCTCTGCTGACCCACGGTCAAGAGTCGAGTGCAGTTTTAAAATGCATTTCACTGGGGATGTAATGAGCATTCTGAAGCTGCAGATGAGAGGAACTGGATGGGATAGTCACAAAACAAGGAGCCTTTTGAGAGTGAGGCATGTGCAAACCCTGTTATCTGGTGTGCATCTGTCAGGGGGGGAAGTCTGTTACTACTACACTCCCAAGAATAAACCTGTGACGTAAACTTGATGCGAAGTGTTTTTTCAACACTGCTCTCAAGGATTAAACATGGCTGAAACCTGATACTTGCCATGCACAGCACAGAGGTGGTTCAGTTGCTACACTTATGCTACAGAGGATCTGACAGTGTCTTCGAGTGAATGGGAAAAATCAGGAGCAGCTTATATCAGAATGAAATGTGTATTTTCTAAATAATCTGCGTGTTTCTCTTGATTTTCGGAAATATTCACGATATAAAAGGACATCCTTGAGGTCCAGTGTCTTCCAGTGTAAGACATATGCCATTTAGAGTAGCGAAACTACCAGAATTATATTTTTACAATTGATTTAAATGAAGAGTTTGATATTTTGCGACATGTGCTAATTAATTTTCTCTCCAAGAATTTGATGAGAAGATTAATACGTATCTCATGTTTGTGCATTAAGTATGGAGCTGGAGTCAGGAGGCTTTATTCTAGCTAAGCTTGGCATACAGACTGAAAGCAGGGGGAAACAGCTAGCCTGGCTTTGTCTGAAGTTCAAAAATATGTTATAACAACACCTCTAAATCTCACAAGCATCTCAGATAACGTATGTAAAATGCAAAATTCCTGGAGTTTTGTTGTTACAACAAATTTCCATTTTTACCTGTTTATGTATAAATTAAACGGACAATATAAAACATGGTGATTAGTGAACTTTATATTAGTAGTCAGACATTTGAACTTCAGAGAGAGCAATGCTAGCTGTTTCCCCTTGCTTCTAATCTTTATGCTATGTTATAGATAAGTGCCTCAGTATAATGGGAACATAATTAGTATCTAGCATCTACATATTTCTACAGATTTCTTAATCTATGCTGTGTGTGTGACTCATTACATACAAAAATGAAAAAAGGGAAAAAAAAAAGAAAAAAAAAAAAAACAGGCCATGGCTGGGCCTATTCCATGCTTCACAGATGTATTTATGTGAGGCTTTATTTGGGCACAGGATCTACAACTAGTAAATACTTACTGAGCTACTCTATAAACACCAGCATTCCACATTGAGAGCAATTTACATCGACATATCGTGTAAGAGACACAGCTGTTGGTATTGACAGACATTTCTAACTCAATGATAGTTTCTAATCCATATTCACGGATACGGTTCTGAAATATAATGAGCACATCATGAAGATTTCACTTGCCAAAAGTAGGAGTGGCATTCTCCTGACACAGATGGCCCACAGTGACGGTAAGCCTAGTTCATCACATCAAATTCAAACCCCACAACCACCTCAAACTCAATACTGTTACAACTCACCTCTGTAAACCTGACCTGCAATTCATTTTTAATGAATAATCATTAATCAGGACTATATTTACCATCGTGACTCTTGGATTAAACTACAAAAGCTGTATTATACATAGCGTCTGCTATAGCATGACTGCATGTGGTCAATAAAAACAGTGTCAAGTAAGAGATTTCTGTGTTTTATACCTCAGCGGTCATGAGGAAATTAATCCCGCTTCAGCTGTAACGGAAAGATGCATTATCATAATTCTCTGCTGGTGATTAGCAGATGAGCACTCTGCTCATGCTCTCCTTGGCAATTGACCACAAGAAAAATGCAGTGTGTACCAGGCTTAGGTGCCACACAATGCCAGAGAGCTGTGAGGCTTCAGTCTGTGTGCTTTTTGTGTGCTCTGTGTCGTACCTATAGCTATTTGAGCACACAGTGTCCCATTGTGCAGGCTTATTAGTCCTTTCTTGAAATCCCAAGAACCCATCTTGAGTGGATTTAGGTCACTGCCCTTGCTCTGACATTGGGCTGTCAATGGGACATATGAATGTCAGTGTTAGCTTTTGCAGCTTTATGACACAGTTATTGTTCAAGATACAAAATAACATTACAATGATGAAACATCAAAATTCAGCTCACTAAAATCCCCACAAAATACACACAGGCCGTTGACCCGAAATCATGACCTGCTGTTGAGAAAGTGCAACGCCACCTTGAGGCTGAAAAAAAAAACATGAAGGAGTCAAAACTTTACGTCACTCGGCCGTTTATCACTGGTCTGTGCAGTTCTTAGCCTTGCAATACATGCCACTCAGTTTACAGGTGTTTTTGTACATCATATACTTGCATATGTCCACATATCTTTCGACTACCTTCAGAATGTCTTTAGAAAACTAAAGAATATTATACAAGTTTGATTAGAATAAAAAATAGGGTAGAAATCAGAACTCCCATTGCAAATAGAACCAAAGAAAACTATTCCCAGGGCATAATCTTGTTAATGGAACACTCCTCCAATTTGAAATGAATAGCTAAAAAAAAAAAAATCATATTATAGATACCATCTCTGCAGCTTCTTAGGAATCTTCACATATCCCTCCATCAAATCCCTCAATAAATCTGATCTACAACTCTAGTTCAAGGTTCAAAGTATAAACAGCACTAGCCACGGATTCAGTTTTGAGTCGGTAAAAAGCACATTTACAATTAATATTTGTTCGCTCTTCTGAATAAATGGACCTAACTGCTATTTCAAAAAAATATTCAAGCAGTAAGGCCATGGTCTTCTGTGTCTTGCCAGATGACTGCTGGATATCTATTAGTTTGGATGTCTGAACTAACTCTGGTGTATTAAGAAAACTGTTCAGGGTAAGCTTTACAGTCAAAGTAAGGATATTTTTTAACTATGTATGATGTAATTCCTTACAGTTATGCCTACATAGGAAAGGCCGGAAACTACTTTATCCAGCCATGCACAGTGCATAGTGTGTAAAATTTTTCTCACAACTCTATTGCTATTTATTTCCTTTTTTTCCCTATGACGATGTGTAACTCCAATGCATACTGAATAGAGTTTAACCTGCTATCAGTTGATTACTGCTGTGGTGCAATCCTCAGTTGGATTTGCCTCTCTCGGCCGACAGCTCAACACTCATCTGCAATCTGCAGTCTCTGCTGCATCATCAGTGTAACTTCACGGTCAGGCTTTAAGATGGCCATTGGCAAGAGGACTGGACAGTGTAAGTACAGTGAAGATTAACACTGGAATATCAAGAGAGGGGTTAGGCTGTCAATGACGAATATGGAGTTACCACTAATTATTCATGTTTCCATGCAGACCAACAAAATTTTGTTTTTTATCAGATTGCATATGATTACACACATTTCCACACAGGTATTCCAGCATGGGAGAACCGGTCTGTGTACAAAACTTAGCGTCTGTTTGCACTGTACTTAATGGGAAATTGGAGGCAACAGGGGTCCACTAATAAATATTTGCCCACGAGCCCCCACATAGATTACCCTGAGATGTTTATCCAAGCTTCTTTGATTGTGAAATATCTTCAAGACTTTAACAGTCAACCCACCTGCCATCCACTTCACTATATTTTGGCACTGCCATTTTGCTTACACATTTCCTGGCCTGGTCATTCTCACTCTTATTTAATTTAGAGGAGGCATCAATTGTCTTGTATTCACAAACATTATTTAAGAAAAGAGGAAAAACAAGCCATCACTTGTTCTTACATGTTATTTTTTAATTGGCTCACAGAAACCAAACAGCATCCTGAATATCAATTACTGCATAAGGAAAAATGTGAGGCAAAAAAAAAAAAACAAAAAAAAAAAACCAAACATAAAAACCAGCATGGCGTGTCATCATCATATAAAAGTCTGATTACTCAACAAAGAAACAGTGAGACCTTAGTAACGATAGGAGTTCATTTTGTAAGGGCTGTAATTTCTATTCACTCTTTCTTCAGCATTTTCAGCTAAATGCATGAGCCACTGGTTCCTTAGCAACAGACTCTGCAATGATGCAAGATTGAAGAGGAATAGATCTGCAGTTCCACAGTGTAGGTGAAGACAAGTTGGCCAATGTCTCCTGTTGCAGCTCTTTAAAGCCTCTTGAAGATAACAGTTATTAAGGAAACTGTATCTCATTTAACAGCACAAAAAAGCACCAGAATTTACATCCCGGCTATTGCAATATTTTTGTGAAAAGGATATCGAAATCGGTTATGCCGTTTGACACACAGTGTGTGCTTCGACATAACAATTCAAAGCCATTCTCAGTTCACTTAAAGAGAGAGTCCACTGTAAACATTCTACAAACGTGCTAAATTAATTCATAAATAAACAGTTGCAGGGAGTATGCTTTGCAATTCTGAGCCTGTTTTGTTGTTTGCCGGTTGATTTTTGCTTTGGGGTAAAATATTTACCATTTTAACATTTCTTTCAGGCCTTCAGGTGTGGACATAATGCTACAACATCATTTTGTTTTTATTCCCAGGGATACCTGGCCAAACAAAGTCAATGTGGCATCCTACTAAGAGATTAGTAGTCTCAAAAATCAACAATAAGGATCAGGTTTACCATGCAGAGTAAAGGTACATTTCTAATCTTGACCTTATGTCCAACAATCACACGGGGAAAACAAATTGTGGGATATGTCACAAAGAGACCAGCTTCCTCACCAACAGAAGCTGCAGTAAACAATGATGCGAATAATGCAGCCCATCTGTTGTGTTTTGAGTACAGTAAAAGGTCCAGTGGCCTTCAGACATTAGAAATCAGGAAGCTGTTGAATAGCGAGCTTTTTATTTTTAAACATTAACACACTATCTTAAATTTAAAGAGGCAAGTTTGCACTTCTTTTTTTCTGAGGGTTGTAAAAGAGTGTGCTAGGATAAGCAGAAATCCTCTAACTGAAGAAGACACACCAGCTTGAGGGAGAATGAATCCACAACAAAAGTAAAGTTCAACACCACAAAATTACTCCTAGAATACTTTCCAAATGTATGAGAACCTACAAGGGACGTGCACTAATGCTGGAGTTTTCCTTTAGGTCAAGTTAATGCTAAACTCTTAAGAAGGAGAAACAAAATATTTTTATCAAAACGGATATTTGAATGAAGCGAGCAATAACCTTTCTGTTTCTAAAAAGGTACATCTAAGAAATAACTCATAAAAGGCTCCAGTGTTGTCCTATCTAGACACAGAATAAAGACATGCCTTGACTGAGTAAATTATGCAACTGACCTAAGGCATCAAAAAAAGAAAGAAATTCATCATTTCCTCAAAAGTTTGAACTGTGACACAACAGGCCCACATGTTGATTGTTTATTTTCACGAGAAGATGACTTTCATTTTTCATTCTGATCTCTCTTCACCTATCACACTGATCCTATCCTATGAAAGATAAAGTACCAAATCTGTCATTGCCTGCTGTGTTTTTGACAGGTAAAACAATAAATCCTAAAGCATAACCAATGTTGCCTGCGCAGACTGCTTACTTTTTTTCAACATAGGACAATGCCAATCCTTATATCTGTTCATAACCTTGAAATATTGCCACTACCCATCTACATTTAAGCAAGCATGGTGTCAATCATTCGCATGCTGATTTCTTCCTTAAAGTTGCATTAGGTGACTATTTTGGTAGCATTCAACCAAATTTCTCATGAATCTTTGCCACTGGCGTGCTTTCAAAGCTTCATGGGAACTGTAGTTGTTGAATTCTTGACCAACCAACCATTGCTATAACTTTGTTAAAATGACAGAGTGCTCAAATTGCACTGTCCATTACAGTCGAATACTAACCAATAACACTGCTCATGATATTATCTTACATTAACTATCACACTCTTCCACTGTCAACTCATAATTGCTGCCAAAAACAAAATCAGTCAATCCGGTCTCAGTGGTTTTCCATTTTTTTTTCTCAAATTCTAGAAACATAATACAACAAATGCGCATGTTGGTGTATTTTATTGGTTGCCGATTTCAAGATGAACTGCAACTTGATTCGCTGAAAGAAATACATCCAAATGATATCATAGATTGTATTGGAACCAATGGTGGGGATGTGTACATTTAGACAGTTGCTGTAACGCTGCTCAAGACCCATGACAGCTGATTTTGAAGGGCAGTACCCTGACTGCCATGTCACACAGCCAGTGATTGGATATATGGTTGGCTGAGTAGCAGAGAGAAACGCATAAGAAAACCACTACCATAATTTAAGAACATTCACATCTGTCAGTGCATCATCCTCACTTGAACTTGACAGGCTGCTGTAGCTGTCCACATACTAGTGTGCTCTGGTTTACAGTCACCGTCATCCTTCCTTGGTCAGGTAACAAGATTTGGACTTGATTTTGAGCGTGACAAACAATGTGCCCACTGACTGGCTTTATAACAAACCCAATGATGTCTATCCCGCCATCTCTAGTGGTACATCGTTATGTCTTCTCTCCTGGTCCCTGTGTAGCAACTCTGTGTGACTGTGCCACTGCATTGTTCAGGGCAATCATTACTTTCATGTAACACGTGATTTCCACATTGGGCAGCCTCTGTTTCACTGACGTGGGTTCAAAATAAAATTAAATAAAAACCTCTCTGGATGTCAGACTGTAGTGGATGAGATGGAAAACAATGCCCTCTTTAGCAGATGGCATTAAGCAGCAGAACCAGTTTTGGGGAGCTGATTACCATTGCACAGGCTTCCTCTTGTGTCTGCGACCGAACGTTTCGTTGTGAATACTGCGGTGCATGGGGGCAATTCAATCCCCGAGCAGGACTATGAGCTCGGCTACGCCCCCACCTCAAAGTGTGATCGTTGACACCGTGCTAAGAGCCCATGACAATGTTACCGAGTTGTGCATAAAAGGAAGGAAAAGGAGACCCCCCTCAAAACAGACACACGGCACCCCCCCATCCCCAAACCCTCAATGAATGAAAGGCACCACACGACAGTATGCTTCCCTCTACTCACCTTCAATGGAGATTACATGCTCTCGGATCTGGTTCTGCAGGGCCAGGTCATCAATGCGCTCGATCAGGTCGTAGATCGCGTAAATGTTCGGGTGGACAGACTCGAACCGGTGGATCTCTGCCCTGATGGCTGCTGAGTTGGACAAAACAAACTGCGAGCCCGCTGGGCCGGGTTGGGCAGCCTGGCCCGAAACAGTCCCCGAACCGAACTGGCCAGCCCCTGAGCTTGCAGACGATCCGGATCCGAACTGGGACGGGATGGACTGGGGCACCGGGACGGGAACGGGCGCCGGGACCGTGCCTGGAGTGGGCATGGCTGGCTGAGACTGCTGCGAGATACCGGACACTGGGACGCTCGACTGGAAATTCATCTTGTTTTTTTGGAGCGACTAACTCTTTTACAACGGCAACACAAATATGCAGACTAGAATGTGGGACTCAAGCGATGCGAACAAAAGAAGTCCGCGCGAATTGATGGTCTGGAAAACGATCGGCGCAAAAGCATCAATAGTTGGTCGCCAACTGCAACAAAACGCGGCTCTTGTTCATATTATTAAAACTTGACTGTGATTCATTTTCCGTTATTGGCCAGATCTGTCCAGGGCCCTTTTTTTTTTCTGTGGCTTTACAAACCCGCAATGCCTACCACTTGGACACTCCTTTATGGGCTACACCGCTGTTTTGGTCAAACCCGTTTTTCCTCAGTTGCTCTCTTTGAAGGAGACAATGGGCTAGGCTTCAGCAAGGCGCCCCGGTCCACTGCCTCGAATGCGTTGTTTCTGCGCTGAAATGAAATAGCGTTTAGTCCTCTTTGGTCCAAGTGGTCCCTGCCCAGCGCCCTCCTCCGCAAGCTGAAACGTCACCCATCACGTAATTGTACTTGAGATGGGGGGAGGGTGTGATTGGGTTGGGTGCGAGGGGGAGAAAATCGCAACGTGCACATCATTATAATAATCTACCTGACAGTTATGCAACCAGAAAAAATAAATAAATAAAATTTAAAAAAAAATACACAAAACTGGCCGCTGCGAGATTTAAAAAAAAAAAAAAAAAAAAAAAAAGTAGATGCTGCAGTTACATTACGAATGTCTTTTGTCGTGTAGTTGTTATCGACTCGCTCGGATCAAGACCCCGAGCCATGGTATCCCACGTCGGCTCACACCTTCACACTTTCGAACGTGCGCGCACGCGCGCGCGCACGCGCAGTACCTCGCTACTCCTAAAGTACTGCGTGTATATTTGCATATCTCAGAACAGATTCTGGGTTGATGTGAGACTGTGTCAGATTCAAAACGACCGCTGGCGCAAAACATCCGTAGGCCGGGACTGTTTATCTTTTGCAAGAGGTTCTGTGGTCCTATCTTTTTTCCTATCATTTGTATTAGGCAATGAGAGAAGGAAGAAAAGCAGTAAAAATTCTTCCTCTGGCAAACCACAAAAGGCAGAGATATATGTAGCGTGCACCCACACTTTTGTTAGTTTTCATATTTGGAACAAGCAGGCTGCAGGGTTTGGACATTGGGGCCAACCTTTTTCCAAAACGTGTGAACTCGATCAAACATACACTACATGTCCAAAAGGCCGTACTTTAAAGGATCTTCACAAGAAATGGTGTAGTGTGGATCCTAGTGGGTCTTTCCTCACTGAAAAAAAAAAGGAAGCGACAGAGCCACCTGCTGGTTTGAATGCGCTTTACACCGACAGCTGTTAAAGGCCACATAACTGTCACAGTCAGTCAAGGTTCAGCTGCTGTAGCAGCAGTGTGGTGCTGCACAGGGCGACTGATCAAACATTTGCTAGAAAGAAAAAGCTTAAGCGTAATTTTGGATGTCACACTTTCAGGTCAGGCTTTTTGGTGCAGGGCAGGGGAACAAAATCTGTGCCAAAATGAAAAAGTTTTATGTAAAAAAACAAATAAAAGTAAAGTCACTCAAATATAATGGAGGGAAATTTAAAGCATGTCAGTCCTTGAACTTCTTGGCAACAAACAATTTTGTTGTTGGAACAGTTTTCTCCCACTTTATGACACTGACTGCAATAATCTTTTTTTTTATATTATCCTTTCCAGCATTATAGTTGGAAACACAGCTTCAGTCTAGAGATTAATATTGCTTTTTACCACAGAGGCAAAGGCATAAAAAACCTCCAGTAGTTTCTAGTACACTTTAAATATGTGCCGTGGTATTATTATTTTAATGCTTGTAAATTCTTTCTTTCGTACGTTTATCTAATTGTGCTTATCTAATTCATTATGTAACCAAACCCGTTGTGAAAGCTGAGATGATAATGCACATCTCTGAACAGCTGCATAACATAACATAACTTATTACTCTTTGATACGGCAGCCGCCTGCGAATTCAACAGCCAGAAGAACCTGCTGTTTTGCAGATTAAGATCGTTATTTCATGATGGATGATGTTGTTCTAAGTAAACAACTTGCTTCATGACTGTGTCTTCATATTGTGCTTCCTAATGAGGGAGACATGACCAAGTCTGAAGCAGCAAACACGCATACTTTTATTTATGTAACAACGAGCCACTTCTGCAACATACTGCACATCACATTCTCTGCGTGTATTATCTTCAGCCTTCTGACACCATCTGTTGACCAAATTTGGAACTCCTCCTCACAAACGCATTAATATGCTCGCCCTGTTGCACTCCATTTTAGTGTGAACAACATTTTTAGCTGCAGCAATTGTTCACGCTGCCTATAAAGATTTTGCCACCCTCCAGTTCATTTCATAGCAATGTTCCATTTGGGACTTATTTGTACAACAATGACAATCACCTGTCCTGCCTGTAGGCGAGGCCTTTTAATAAATATAAAGCAGCAGGGCGCCACCAGTAAAACTTGGAGGACCTGAGAATATTTCAATATTCATATAGATTATTGACACTCTACCCTATGCAGTAACTTCCCATCTCTGCTTATATGCAGCAGTGCTTCATGCTCTCTGCAGTTACATGAATTATGCAGATAATTCTCTGGCTCATTTAGTATGTATTGACACATGATAATGTTGGCACTGTTGTTATGGGCCATCTTTTCATCCAGGAACCTTGTGTCATAAGGGATATGACAAACACAAGAATCTCCTCCAGGGCTTTCCTTTTTTGGCAAACAGCTGACCTGTTCTAATAAAAGTAACTATTCTATACAATGCAGCAAATAGACTCAGTGTCATGTAATGAAAATCATATGCATTTTTCACTGTGCTGTATATCACAATATAAGGGGTATTCATGAATGCAATGTCTCGAAAGAGAATTTACTAATATCTAGTAGGCCCTTAAAGGTTATGTCTCATACATTTTATGAACATGCCCAACATCCATTTTTATTTATATGTGTAAAAGTGCAAATGTACACATTAATACAAACAGAAAGAAAAAGAGAGAAAAGTTTGTGTTTAATTATGGCAAACAGTTCTCCTATTTATTTTTTTAAAGTTAAATAATAAGTAGAGATCTTTTTCACAGTACAGTGTTTTATCTCACAGCTGAGTAATAAAGCTTCTTGCTCCATGTGATCTGCAAGAGCCCCTGAGAGCTGCCCCAGGACACTCGAAGTTGTCATGAATACTAGAATACGCAAGTGTCATTTGCACCCCGGGAGAAAAGCTGTGGAAGAACAATATTTACGAAACCTGTCCGAATTGCGAATTTTCAGTTTAACTTGCAGAGATGAGGCTCAAATCCAAATCTTCTGGCTAAATTTCTCCTTGTGGCCAAAACCTTCATGTGAATCTTTACAAAGGCTTCACTAACAAACCATTTCAAATGGAGGATATGTTGAGTTTGAAGTCCGGTCACATTGCTTTACTGAAGACAAGATGGAGCCACTCTTTAATCATTGCTTATTTATCCACCAACCACAGATGACCCCACAGAAACATCTTCTGGCAACGTACCATATATACTGAATGAAATGAAGTCATATTATTATTGATAATATAATATACCTATAGTTCTAGTCAATGCACATAGGCAGCTGATCAATGGAAATAAAAGGAAGAATTATCATCCCACTAGGGAAGCAAAGCAGGGAAGATTTCTAGCTGTCTAATTTTATCCTGATCATTTCATTTACTAAAATGTGTCTATTTTCGCTTATTTAGTTTTATTTAATGTGGATGTAAGGTCTATTGTGTATGTAAAGTGTGTGTGTTTTAATCCATTTTGTTTGTCTATGCTTTTACACTGTACGTGTTTTTTGGTGAACAAAGGTCTCTCTTAAAAAAGAAACCTTGATCTCGATGAGACTACCCATTCAGAGAAAGTAATAACCAACTTAAGGAATTAATCGGGAGCAACCCATTTTAATATGGAAGCCCAAAACCTCATTCATAACTTAATTTATGTGATTGAAATTAGTTCTGTTCTGTTTTACAGAAGGCAGAGGAAAGTAATATTGTGGGTTTAACTGAAAAACTATCCAAAGCCCATTTACTTTTGTACTCTTTAAAGTAATATCAGGGTACATAGCCATAGCTCAGTTTCTTTCTTGAACCTCAGTTTTACAGAAGGCAAGAAAGAATAGCATTATTTTGTCCTATCTTCTTCTGTTAAATGTGGCCACGCACACCTTAAAGTCACTTGTCTACCATGGACATTTAAGTCGAGCTATTTAAAACCCTAAATATGCACTGTGGCTGACTTGCTTGGTCTCTCACATGGGGTTTATTGTTGATGTTTGAGTTAGCTCATAGAGAAAGTTTAAAATAAAAATGCATAACTACATAAATACAAACAATTACAAACATCATAAACCTTTTAAATATGAATGTATTAGTAAAAAGTATGAACTGGAACTTAATAAAGGGCAAAAATACTTTGGTTTTTCAGGGCAAAATCTGACATACTAGCATGCACTGGAGGCAGCATCATTCCATGAGCAAACTGAACTAATTGCAGAAGGAAGAGATGATTCTCAACTATGTTTAGGCACTCTTGGGTGCCATCCAGACTCACAAGTTCAAGCTACCATCTAAGGGTGTAACCAGTGCAGTACAGTGAGCCGCTGGCTTTTCGGAACACAGGCCTCTCAGAGATTTCAGATAGCTGTGCCTGGATCAGGCAAGTGACCTTTCTGGTTGTTTTGGCAGAGCTCCTCTTTCCTTTTCTATTGCTAAGGTTCAAGTTGTCAAACCATTTCTAATACACTGAACCACACTCCAGTGAAACAAGGTCATCCTTTTACCTGCAGTTTAATGGAGTTTATTTTCCGCAAGGAAAACAAGTAATTTCATAACTTGTTACAAAATTTCAAAATTTGTTTGCCTTGAGGAATTTTTCACTTCCTAGATAAATAGGCTATTCCCAGTGTTTGATCGCAGCAGATTTTGGAACAAGTAAAAAATTGTTATATTTGTGTTGTTAAGAGTTAGAATTAGCTCAACATTTTCATTTAGTTCATAAAATGCACTGATTTTGTTATTGTGTATTAGCACCCCCAAGTCTCTGACTTTTCTCCCAGCTTACATTGAAATTTTTAAACTCAATACATGTGGAAATTATTTGTTTATTTGCACCACTCATAGGAGTTCTAGACAACAGGACAACCACATGTTTTTGAGCCCCGATCCACTGGTTAATGAATGGGTTCCTATTTATACTTTCCACTGCTGCTCAAGATGTCAACATAAGAGTGAACATTTTCTAAGGGCTACACTGACCACTTGTACAGTGACTTTATATGCTGTATGACAGGTCATTGTAGGTAGCAAATTTAAGATGTTTTGTTCCAAGAATTTTGACTGAATTGGTATATGACGATTTGAGAGGTAATAAGAAGTGAAAGAAAAAGGAAACACCCCTTTGTTTCTATTTGATGTCTTTGGGTGAAATAAATTATGGTGACACAGTGACCTCTAGAGGGAACTTGGTTTATAAAACATTACATGGATTGCAGGATCAGTTCACCTAAATGACAATTACAAAATAAAGCCGCAACTGAAATGATCATGCTGTTTGATTACCCCATTTATATGCCAATCACATTTTTTTTTTTTTTTACATTTCTTTCAAAAACAAACTGTGCCCTCTCACAATTGCATTCAATTTATTACAGTGGACGATGGGAAGTAATAACATTCGCGACTGTAACACTTTCACTTACATCTTAGAAATAGTCTGAGACTTAGGCATTTATTTATTTATCTGCTTATGCAGGTTGAGATGCAAAATGGGATGAGTGACAGCAACCCAAGACCGCTGGTTGTGGTAATAATCAAGGCACACTAAAAATAAACAGTACTTATTTGTTGTTTGGCAAGATAAGTAGATAGTAGATATTTGGCTTGCATTAATGTCCCTTCCTCTGTGTTTGTTAATCAGTCGCTGTATCTTTGCAGAGGTGTTTTACTTCATTTACTTATTTATTTATATTGTGTAGACTGTAGTCCTTTTCTTCAACTTTCATGTCTTAACTCACTAAAATGATGCCCAATAATATATATTTACAAGACAATGAAAAGTTTTAGTTCAATAATATTATCCAATAGTCCAACTAGAGTTTGCGACAACCCCCAAACTACCTCCTCTCTGCAGCAGAATAGGATCATCCACACACTGCAGCCTCACATTAACCACACCCCTTCTCATGTTGCAGCAAAACACTCCACAGCGTTTTCTCTCTTGGTTTCCCACAATACACCTGGAAAAGTACAGTGACGAACGCATACACTAATGGGAAATAGGAAACTGTTTTCAGAGCCGAATTTTTTTTGAAGCTATTCGGTGGACATATTTATTAGTCAATTTAATTTATCAAATTGACGAATAAATATGTAGGTTAATAGGTTACATAGGCAATACCGAATGCAATGATCAAAGAGTTACACTGTATAAATAAAAACATGGAACAAAAATGTTATAGTATAGAATATATTTGAGACTCTGTCTAAATTTCTTGATTTTTAAAGACTAATGTTATGTGGTCTTAATAAAGGCAGCAGAAAAGTGACTGACTGAAGCAGAAAAGTCAAAGCTTAACAATTCCTTTATGACAGCTGCATTCAAATGTAAAAATGATAAAATAAGACCCATAAAACATGAAATTCTGCAAATTTTCATAACTTGTATAATTTTTGAATTTATATAATTTGCTTATATAATTTAAGCATAAATGTTACAGCACTTTCCTTTCACAAAATGTAAATGTAGTAAGTCAGCCTAGCTTGTAAAACAGCCCTGTTAAGCTGTGTTTGAGTTGGGTCTCTGCTGGACGGATCGTTCACGGACTGCACATCAGCAGATGACAACAACAAAACAGACAGGGCTACTGAAAGGGTGTTAGCGCAGTTAGCAACCTGAGATAAACAACTAATGGTTTAGCCCGTGTGTTACACTGTTTCGGTTGGAGTTTGCAGAATCAGAAATTTATTTTACAGCAGTATGGTTAATCTGTGAAACTAACGATGGCTGTCAGCTATTCTAGTCCTGTTTAGTCTAGCTAATGTTAGCTCAGTGTCTTGCTAAGATAGCTCTATGTATGCCAAGCTAAAACAGGTTAGCTAGCTAGCTTAGTTGCTAGCTTGTTAGCTAGCAAGCTCGCCTAGGCGAGGTGGAGAACAAGAGCAGGGAGATGCGAGCAAAGTGAGGTAAGACCAGCGAAATCGTTTATTTAATTAATAAAGTGTGAAATCTCATCCTTATAGCAATATAAGCTTAGGCGGGTGGTGTTAGCTATTTTAGCTAATCTTATTACATTTGTCAAAATCATCGACGTTAGAAAATAGCTGTCCTGCGCTATCCTGACAGCTGTGTTAGCTAATAGCCAGTTAGCGCAGTCAGCCGTTTATTATTGACTCGCTAGCTTGCTAGCAGCTGCTGGTGGCTCCTTCTCTGGCACTGTAACCACGACCGACTGGAGGCCTCGAGGTTAATGACAACGGTTAAGTGTTCCCTGTTCTAAAAACAGCAAAACAACATCGTATTCCGGGTAACCCTGAACGTTAGGAGGGCCGCAGACATGTAAACCGCTATATACGGCAATTAGCTGACATTAACGAACATTCACATTGTCTGTGTCTGTGATAGCAACTTAGTTGATGAGATGTTTTATATTGTAACGCTAAGAACAGTTAAAGAGTGAGGGTTGGGTAGCGCTAACTGTATTTTTTAATATCTTTAACTTAGCTTTTCAGTAGTGAAGCCCTCTGACTCGCCGCTCTCCAGATGAACGTCTACAAATGTGAAGTAGCTATATCTATTTCATAAGGCAGTTTTATACTTTACGTTAGACCAACGTATTAGCTGAATTCTAACATGTCGAAAACTTGATAATAAACAGTAACCAACGACATGGTGACTCCGCTCCCAAGCTAAATTGGTCAGTGGACAAGACATTACAAGAGGCTTACAAGTTTAGGTGGTAGGGGATGGTGACATGATAGCCCTTAAAGTTAAAGATATAAATTATCTAAAGAAACAGGCTGTAATAACACACATACATATTATTACATCCTATGTTGTAGCCCAGAAAACACGTACATAGGTGTTAATCAAATAGCTTTATGGCTTTGTGCTTTGAGTAGATGGCAGCATCACTCATTACTCATTCAACCAAGGAAGGTTATGTTTCACCCGTGTCTGTCTGTTGGTTTGTTTGTTAGCAGGATTATGCAAAAAGTACTGAACCAATTTGCATCAAACTTGGTGAAGGGATGGGGCATGGGCCAGGGAAGAAAGGGGCGGATCCAGGATTTTTTTAAATCACTTTCCTTAATATTGCAAGATAGGGTATTTTTTGACATTTTCGTCAATATTTGCCCTTGGTGGTGGTATGCGCTCTATTGAGTGCCATTTTAGTTTATTGAAAATAAGTCAGACTTGACAAAATGTCAAAGCTGAGATAATCGGCTATCTCATGTTAATTTTTGTGTTTTATCACAGGGTGACCTTGAATGACTAAATGAGCAAGATAAGCAGGTACGAAGAACTCTGGGAGATCCAACATGAAGTTGTATGTGTTCCAGGTCAACAATGGCAGCACATTGACATTTGACACTGATCTTGCTGTCCAAACGTAAGAAACTGGCCTTTTTTCCAATAATAGTTAGAAACTGTGGTCAGTACATCTTGGCTACTGTGACCTAAATAAATTCCACCTTTGTTTCAGTGTACTGGAGCTTAAACATGCCATCCAAGCAAAATATAAGATTGCAATTCCACATCAAGTCCTTGTCGTCAATGGAGGGGAATGTATGGCTGCAGAGAGACGAGTCTGCAGCTACAGTGCTGGCACTGTAAGTCTATACAATTTGTCAGTGTGTTTTGTTTTTTTTATTTGCCTTGAAGGTGTACAGGTTGCATGTATGATGTTCTGATTACTAATGTCTTACTGTTGATCTGTAGGAAACCAACCCCATATTCCTGTTCAATAAAGAGATGATCTTGTGTGACCGGGATCCAACGATCCCCAAAACGACCTTCTCGATTGAGAGTGAGATTCAGGTCAAGGTGGAGGAATCTCTACTGATGCCAGCTGTCTTTCACACTGTTGCCTCACGAACACAACTTGCTCTGGTAGTTAACTACTATTTTTGTTGTTTGATGGTTTTTAAATTTACCTTTCATTAGGACATCTAACCTAAGAAATTGCTTTGAAATGTTTCACGGTCATTTGTGCACTACTTTTATAAGATTAATACATTTTTTAGAATTATGTATATCTATTTAAGTATAATGTAAAATTATAGTTACTGATCCATAAACTATGGAATCCTCCTAACTTCTCCTGACATTATTTTCATACCTCTTCAGGAAATGTATGAAGTTGCCAAGAAGCTTTGCTCTTTCTGTGAGCGTTTGGTTCATGATGAACATCTTCAACATCAAGGCTGGGCTGCTATTATGGCTAATCTGGACGACTGCACCCTGTCTTATCAGAAATTGCTCGTGAAATTTGACACTGCATACACAAATTATCAACAAGATTTGGAAGAAATTAAGGTGAAACTGACAAAGTAAGTGTTGCCAAGGACAACATGATATTTTGTACTTTGATAATCTTATCCAGTAGTTTGGAATTTGAAATACAAAGTATTGTATAGTTTTTAGTAACTAATTATCTGCATATGCCTTTGCTGACACTCAGAATAATGTAATCACAATCATAGCTCAAATAGATGGCTGATATAACAGTAAAGAACTATAAGTAATATATTTCTGCTAATAGGAAATGAGCTTGAACAACCTTTTTTTTTAATAATGCACATTTTGTTACAATTGCAGGTTGGGGACAGCGGTTTCTGTGATGGCTAGGATACCTCTGCTGGAAAGTTTGACAAGACACAGTTACAGAGAGAGCATAGAGAAGTCCAGTTCAACCCAAGAAAAGGATTCAGATGAGACAGAAGAAGAAAAATCCACCGACTCCGTGCGCTTCACGACTGATGCACAGAGGGCCTCCAAGTTATCAGCATCCTTCTCTGCTTCGGGGACAGCCACACGTGAGCCAACTGGTGATCAGGAAACAAATGAAATGACTGACAGTGGTGGCCTGAGAGCTGCGCTATTAGATGAAGACACTCCAGAGTTCGCCAACCCGTCCTCCTTCAATGTCACACTATTAGACTGGATAAACGTGCAAGACAGACCCAATGATGTGGAATCGGTTGTGAGGAAATGCTTTGATTCCATCAATAGGGTATGTCAATCATTAATGAACAGACATGTCAAAGTAGTGTTTCAAACATATTGTCATAAATTGTGTGTGTGTGTGTGTGTGTTCATTAAAATGTTGTTTCTTTCAGCTTGACCCTCGGATCATTCAGCCCTTCCTGGCAGATTGTCGTGACACAATTGCCAAGCTCGATAATCAAAATATGAAAGCCATAAAGGGGCTTGAGGACAGGTTGTATGCTCTAGACCAAATGATTGCAAGCTGTAAGAAGTTGGTGAATGAACAGAAAGAACTTGCTCAGGTACGTAAAGTAAGAGAGAAACTCTATTTAATTACTTTCTCCATCTTCGGTTTTAATCAATTGTGCTTCCATGTTTCCTCTTGCAGGGATTTTTGGCCAATCAGAAGCGGGCTGAAAACCTGAAGGATACATCTGTTCTGCCTGACTTGTGTCTGAGTCACACCAACCAGCTGATGATCATGCTGAATAACCACAGGAAGCTGCTAGACATCAAAAAGAAATGCACCACTGCCAAACAAGAACTTGCAAACAACCTTCAAGTCCGACTCAAGTAAAGCTGAAAACCACTTCTTTCCCATTATTTATTAGCTGCTGCTCTTGTTTCAAAACTCACTACGTTGTGAGTCATTTTGGCATATTCTGTTTAATTGAGGCTTACTGGTTCTCCAAATTCTCACCTCAAGGGAGTCATGTTTTAATGGTGTTAATAATTTGAATTAGATGGTGCTGCTACGTGATGCTTCATGCAGACCAGGATGGCGAGAAGCTTCAGGCCCTACTCAGACTTCTGACAGAACTAATGGAAAGAGTGAGAGTGGTGGAGGCCCTCAGTACTGTACCCCAGATGTACTGCTTGGCGGTGGTGGAAGTTGTCAGGAGAAAAATGTTCATGCGCCACTACAGAGAGGTCAGTGCTAAATGCCATTATTGGACACAGATTTTGCGGTGATCTCTTTTGCCTCACTGATTCTTTAACTTTTGGGGGTGTTCAGCTGTGAGCACATCATTTACATATTCAGCTCTTGTCGGACAGTTGTTTTCTGACTTTGCCAATGAAAAGAGAACAAGCCTATTGTGTTGTGTGATGCTTGACAATTAAGTTCATTTTAAACTATATTTTTTTAGTCTTTTATTGTTTTTGTTTTTTTGTTTTGTTTTGGAGGGACTGCATAGTTTGCTATGTTTTTACCTTGCAGCATCTAACATTTCTGAAATGGTAAACATAACAGAATATGATAATTTGATAATACACGCCTGAGCTGGCAATATAAGCTGGCATTTCGGTCCTGTATAATCACCCAAAATGGAAATATGTCTTTGTGCCATTTCATGTGGCACATCCTATTTAGCAGGTTCATGGAGGACTTGTAGTGTACCATTTGGGTTTTGGAGTTACGCTGTTGGTGGCCGCTCCCATTGCATTAGAATAATGTTAAAACGTCCTCTTTGTATTGCTGTTTCCAAATTCTCTGTAAGAGTGGGAAAGAGTTGGAAGCTAATAATGGACTTGATTTTGCTCATTTTTGTCCTCTATTTTATTGACATGATTTTGTTTTTTGACAGTGAACGATGCAACATGAAGCCAATCCTGTTGCATTTCTTTGCTTTCTCCTGGGAGCCTGGGTTCTTTCCTTTGAATTATGGGGATAACAAGACAATGACTATACAGTTTTGAACACGAATTATACTAAATAATCTTGTTTGGTTTTTTTTCAACATTGAAACCTGCTGCATTATAGCAGCTCAGTAAATGCAACTAAGTCCTGAAAGACTTGCACATTGAGAGAAAAAGAAATTTATGTTGTAGTAATGTCTTAACAATTAATCTTTTCAGTGGGCTTATGCACTTGTGAAGGATGGGAAACGACTCTATGAGGCGGAGAAGTTCAAAAGGGAATCCTTTGGGAAACTCTTTAGTAAGTGTCTTTTGAAAACTCAACTGATGACATTTGTGATGTCAGTGTACAGCACAATGTGATTTTGAAATAACCAAGATCAGTCTTGATTTATTTACTTATTTCTTTTCAGGGAAGTCTTTCCTCAGAAATCGTTTGTTTAGAGGACTTGATTCATGGCCTCCAACATCATTCTGTGTAAGTGTGAAAGTGTTTAAGTATTGTGACCCAGTTGGTATTATCATGCATAGTATTGCCACTGTATTTTAAGGGATCTCTTCTTTTGTTCTGTTTGTTATTTTTTTATAGACACGAAAGCCCAGAAGGTTTGATGATGAACTTCCAGACATCTCACTTGATGACCTGCAGTACTTGAAATCTTGTTGTCCTGTAGAGGTGCAGCCTTTCCTTATGTAAGTCACTGTCCTCAATCATTGAAATGGTTCTAGGTATAACCATGTCAGTTATATAAAATTACCAAAACTTACCAAGGATATGGCCAATAAAAACAGGTACATTTCTAAGTTTATGTAAATTTCTAAATAAAATGAATTTGGTTGGAGATCTTAAATGCCAATTAATGTCTTTTTTGTAGAATAATCAAATATGTTTTAACAGTTAGCAGAACAGACAACAACTTGCAAGACTTCTGATTGTTTCACAAGTAATCTATATCTGTGAAAGAAAAGAAAGTAATCCTGATTGATTTTGAGGGGCATAAGCTGTAACGCAGTACAGTTATCCAGCTAATTTTAAAACATTTTTATTAGGCATTTCTAATTCCTGCCACACTAATTCTTTAAAAAGAAGGAATTAATCAGTCAAACCAATTTGCCAACCAAAAAGATGAACACTACACTTTAGCACAGCCAGTATGCTAAAGTGTATGAGCTCGTAGTTTGTAAAATCATACTGGTATGTTGGGTGAGGAAGGGCTTGGATGCCCAGCTACAGATATACAGGCTGGTTCAAGTTGATGTTAAAGCTCTAAATGAAGTTACTTATATATAAGATTTTATTGATTCTTTTGGAGCCTTATCCTGTGGAAGCTGGCCTTAAAACCCAGCCATTATAGCACAAACTTGCAGACCTCTGCCCTAGACTGTAGAGTACTGGGAGAAAAAGTCTACATAGTTTTTATCATTCTGTCCTCAAATTATTTTCCTCTTTTTTTT
This sequence comes from Xiphias gladius, assembly GCF_016859285.1. Classification (NCBI taxonomy): domain Eukaryota; kingdom Metazoa; phylum Chordata; class Actinopteri; order Istiophoriformes; family Xiphiidae; genus Xiphias; species Xiphias gladius. The sequence continues at coordinate 17,267,299 of NC_053413.1, read as the reverse complement.
TTTTTACTCAGGGTTCCCACAATGTGTGACTTTGAGCCCTTAAATCACCACGTAGAGACGCTTCACCAGCTGGTCCAAGCAGCACAGAGTGTGGATGAGATGTCTCAAACTATTACTGACCTGTTAAGCGAACAAAGGGTAATGACAGCTTCATCAACAACCTTTATTTGTGTTATTTAGCTAGTAAAAATTAAGATATACTGGTTACTTTTAACATCAAAAATGGTTCTTGTACGTAGTTCTTACAAACAATATGAAATCTAAAAACAGTTTTTATACATGGTAGGATTTTACTTTTGCCTCTTTCATTCGTTTAGATAGTAAGTATCTTCCTTCTCTTCCTTTCCTCAATCTTTTTTGATTTTCAAGGCATCCTGTTGTCAGAGCGCTCAGAGATCAACCGTGCTGACCCCACAGTCTGAAAGTATACCAGGGACCACCACATTGATGTCCTCCAAAACCCCTTCCTCTCTAAGCCTTCAGGGACCCAGTTGCAAGCCCCTACATGTTCCTGTCCCAGCTCCTCTAGAGGACTTGTCCCCAGACAGCATTGATGCACAAACATTTGACTTTGAAACCATTGGCCATCCGAACATGGATCCAGTCCTGCAGCAGGGCTCCCTTGACCTGGACTCTCTAGCAGAGAGCCCTGAATCCGACTTCATGTCTGCTGTCAATGAGTTTGTGATTGAAGAGAACATTACCTCTCCAAACCCTATCAGTGACCCTACTAGCCCTGATATGATGGTGGAGTCTCTGTACTCTTCAGTGATTAACGCTATTGACAACAAGCGTATGCAGGATACCACAACACTAGAAAGGGAAAACTTAAGGATCGCTATCCTCAAACAAGTTATTGACAAGTACCAGTCTGCTGCAGAGGAGTCCCATTCCAACTTAAGAAGTGTGAAGGATGACCTCTATCACTTACGAGGTCTAGTGTTAAAGGAACAAAATGACTTTGGCTTTGTCCTGAGGAGTATGACCACAGAGGTCCGCAACATTGTGGACAATTTCTGCCAGACCCACGAACTGGAGTTGAAGGAGCAGCATCAAAGTGAGCTTCTCTCTGTTCGGCAAGAGCTTGAGAAGCAGGTTCAGACACTAACTGAGGAAAATAGAGTAAACCAGAATATTGTCAGAGACGTCCAGCGCGCAATGCTGGAGCTGGAGGGGCTTATGGAGCGCAAAGAGAAAGAAATTACTCAGCTCGAGAATGAGAGAGAGCGATGGGTTGAAACAGAGAGTAGCCAGACGGATAGGATCAAAAACCTGGAGCAGATGATCACTGATCAGGCTGAAGAGATTGAGACACTCTCAGCTTCACGAGACTCCCTGACTAGCCAGCTTGAGAATCTGCACTTTGAGATTGAACGTGGCCAACAGAAGATTCGACAAGAGCTGGAAGTTGTTGAGCAATCTCACTTAAAGGAACTGGAGGACAGAATGAAGCAAGAACACAAGGCAGAACTGGAGACCATTACCAAGGATAACCAGGACGTTCTGAAACGTCTGGTTGCTGAAAATAGTGCAAAGTTAAGTGAGGCAGCTGATCACCATGGTACTGCTCTTAGAGAAAAGGACAACCAAGTCAAGGACTTGGAGGCTCGTATTACTGAGTTTGCAGAACTTCGCTGCAAACTAGAGGTGGAACTAGCCCTCAAAGAATCAGAGACAGAAGAGGTGCGGCTCTTATTTGAGGAGGCCAAGATTCTGCAGGCTGAGGCTGTGAAGTCTCAGGTAGAGGCTGAGACCAAAGTCTTTAGCGAGGAGCTGGCAGATATCAAAAAACAGCTTCAGGTAAAAAATGAGGAGTATGAAGTGGACCTAGCAGAGCTGAGGACTCTCATGAGGATTGAGAAAGACCACTGCATCTCAGAATTGGTGGACAGACACGAGGAGGAGACTATTTTGTTGCGCAATGAGCTCTCCTCCCTGCAGCAGCAAGCCCAAGATGCTGAGAGGAACCACGCTGAACAGCAACAGAAACTAAAGCAGGAATTAGACCAGCAAGTGGCTTTAAGTGAAGAGAAAGGAAAAAAGTTGTGGAGCTTCCAACAAGGGGAGCAAGAGCTGAGGACTGTCATCAATAAATTGCAGGCAGAATGTGATCTGCTTTCTGAAAAACTAGAGCAGGAGAGACAAGCAGTCGAGAAAGATTTAGAAAAAGAAGAGGCCAACAAGGTTGCTTCACCAGATGCCTTTAAAGAGTTAGAGCAGCAGAAGGAGGAGATAGAAAAGAGACTGTTACAGAAAATTAAAACACTTGAGAATGAGCTTCACGAGAGACAATTCTCAAAAAGGTAATGTCTGATTACAAAAACACCACATACAGAAATCTAGCTTTGGTTTGTGTGTTTTTAACTTTATAAAACCTTACTGTAGTTGATGGTTGAATGTGCTTACATTTAAAATGGCACACTGAAAAAATATCTGGTATCAGATATGTAAACAAGCTATTGTACTGTTAATTAAGAATGAGCTGTTAACTATGGTTTGTCCTTGTATGTATTTGCATGTCCAGATTATGTAATTCTCCCATCAGAATTAAAGTTTACTGTGTGCCTTCCAGTGATGAAGGGTTGTTGCTGCATGCTGACGGGCATGCAGATGCCGGAGCACCCCTGTCTCTGGATTCAGCACTACAAGAGCGGCTGCAGCAGGAGAGGGCCTCCCTGCAGTCCCAGATGGAGCTCCTGGAGAAGAAGAAGAATGAGGAGATGCAGAACCTCAAGACATCACTAATCGCAGAGCAGCAGGTTTGTATTTGGGCTGTAAATAGGCTGTAAAAGTACTGTGTCTTGTTATGTGTAGTGGTAAATAAAACCTGTATCTGATTTCTTTGTAAGACAATTTATAAGACAGAGATCATTATTGCCGTCATTGATGAGTGATTGTTCCAAATAATGGCAAACAGTTCATATGTATGTTGTTCACCCTGAAATGCACTGAGATCCACCTACCTCTGCAACATTTAAAAGGTAACAGAGATTAAAATATTTTGTCCATCCAAGTTATATCAATGAGGGTAGACTAAATATTCCAACTCCTTTCAGTATAATGCAATACAGTTCAACAGCAACACAAACTGCATCCTCTAAAATGATAATAAAGTTTAATCACCACCTTTCTAAGCTTCATTAAGGAAGAGTTTTGTGCAGGGCTCTTGAATCAGACTGCATTTGGTTTAGCTAGGTGTACCTAATAAACTGGCAACTGAGGCTATATAGTGTACTGTTACTGTTTTCATAACTACATTTATGCACTGCCCAGTCAACTGTACCCTGAATGGCCATTTACATAGTAATACAGTCTAATACAGCAGTGAGTGCTTAATTCCTGAAACCTTTAATTTTTAATCGTTATTGGCACTGTCACTCTCAGTCAGTAGCACTTAATTTCAAGTTAAGCCTTACACATTAAGAGATCAGGTTTTATTTATTTGCCCAGCAAGTCCACTTTTACTGTGCTGGCACTAATCTCGGTATGTGATTTCTTTACACCAAGGGATACCAAAGGGGCAGCAGAAAGATGTTTTTACACTTACTATTACTTTTTACTCCTTTTTTTTCTATTTTGTTACTTACTGTTTTCAAAGATGGAATTTCTGTAATGGAGATATCAGACCCCTCTCTGATGCACCCCACTTTAGCTGGGGTGCATCAGCTGAAAGTACTTTTGTTTACAAAATATTACATAATTCAGCTGTAGTTCCACATTTTTATGCAATTTCATTTTTGTTTTTGGTCACCAGGTATAATGAATGGTGAAAAGATCAGATAGGAAACAATACAGAAACTCAAACAGATTAGTAAAAATCAATAAAGCAACTGTTACTCCCATGGCTGCAAGCTGATCTGAATCATTAGAATTTAGCAATTAAAAGGAATCCTCTCAAATCATTTGTGCTTTGATATAAATTCTCTGTTGTTATTGAAATAGCTGTTAAGCTTGTTAAGACTCTAAAGGGTTATTTTTGTTTTTCTAGACTAATTTCAACACTGTTCTAACCCGAGAGAAGCTGAAGAAAGAGCAGATCATCAATGAGCTCACAGAGAAGTTGCGGAAAGTTACCCAACAGCAGGAGAAGGACAAAGGTGAGTGCTGTGCATTCTGACTGCTTTGAGAGCAGGGTAATATATTTTCTTTATTTCCAATGAAAGAAGTGGTTGTTGCACAGCACCATGACAAACATGCTAATCACATTTATAAACACAGTTTTTGTTAAAGAGAGGTTTCATGTAACACAAAAGGGAAATGTAATCTTGCTAATATTATACCTAACAAATAGTCACATTCTCTTTCTCTTCTACTTACTGCCAAATTTTAAGAATAGCCAGTCTTTTAGGCTAGAGATTAGCATTTTGTTCCTGTCAGTGTTTCTTACCTATCGTCATTTATTTCAGCTCTGATAGAGACACTCTCTGAGGACCGGGCTAGTGTCATGCAGGAGAAGAAACACTTGGAAGAGGAGCTTAATCGCCTGCGCAGCACCGCACTGGTCTCCTCTGCCTTCTTCACTCCTAACCCGTCAGCTCAGGAGGTCACGGAGGCTGGAGCAGAAGCAGCCAGAGCTCTGCCTGTTGCTGGGGCCTGTTCTTCTGAGCCCATGGCTGAAACTGACAGACTGACCTCTGTGGGAGCCGTTCGTGATGACGAACATGTGGATTCAGCAGTGGAAGCCAGCATGGTGACAGTCCAGTAAGCATTTTCTCTCCAGTAAACATTGTGTTGTTGTTAGTTTGAGATATATTGTAGTGATTTCTAAATTTTACAAATAGCCCAGTGTTCAAATGTGGAAACTGAATTATTTAGATTTTCGATGATAACATTGTATTGTGAGCAATCATCTCTTTTAATTGCTATGCACTGCTCTTACTACGGTACTTTTCCAGTTCCTTGTGTTTGCCATGTACATGTACATCTCTTTAGAAATCCATTACGTACAGTACATGTACTGTACATAGTGAAGATATCAGGTTTCTTCTGTAGAAATATAGCTCTGGTGAAGCAGGTTTCCTTTTTCTCTTAAAGGTATAGTCAGTGATTCTAATTCAATACACGTTTTGTCAAATTCAGCGAATATCTGCTCACAGTCCTCTAGCTGTCTGTTCTTTGTGGCTCTGTAAATGGGAAACAAACAAAACCACAAAACAATATTCCAGCCATCCACCAACAGGGGGGTTGGTGCTCATCCACAGTACAGGCTGCTGGAACCAGTTTGCACTCCAACCTCTGCCTCTTCCTCTGCTTATGGCAGCTACTCTCCCTCTTCCACGCCCTCGCCCAAGAGGAACAGAGCTACACCATGATAGTAACTAAACGTAAATAACATCGGAGGGATTACCTTGCCAACTTGGTATAGAAATATTTAACTTGCTAGGTCAGACCTCACAGTATTTCTTTTGGAATTACACATCTTCACCTGTGTAAGGTTACTCGATCAGCCTATGTGCTCATCTATGGAATTACATCATAGTAAGAAGAAAATCTAAATAATGTCAGATGTAACCCTGCCATGTTATTTTCTTCCTCTTTCTTTTAGAATTCGAAATAAACAACATTGCTCCACGTATCACTGATGGTAAAAGTTACGGTTACTGTTGAATTTACAAGCGACAATGTTGCCCATACATAGACTAAGCTACTCCTCGGCTTAAACTTTGGCTTAGATAAGTATTTGGTTTCAACACCTATTTAAATGGTGACAGGCATATTGTCACACTTTCTACAGTACTACAAAAACATTCGCCACCTGTATATTCATAGCGATAAAAATTGAGTCCCCTTATCGATGCTAACTTACCCTCAGGCAGCAGATGCTGTGGATTCCACCAAATTTCTCTTTTGGTCAGCTAGCCCACTTGTTAGTGTGCTTGCCTTTTAAAGGCACATCCACGGGGGGCAGCGCTTCTGAAGGAGCGCTGAAGGGTGCGGGTGTATTTGTTTGGCTGTTGAGTTCAAATATCAACAATCTTTCTCCAGAATCGCTTACTTACTTTAACTTGACAGAGGAAACCGTTTTCGTTATGTACACGATGTTCAAGAGATAAAGTTACTGCACAAAGCTGTCATTTACCAGATTACAGAAGTGTGTGTAAACCCTGTCTCGTACAGTCAAACATGAACGGCACTGAATTAACGCATTCAGCCTTTATCTTCAGTGCAGAGTAGTTTTCTAATAATGGTAAGAGGATAATGCCATTCTCTAACCTGTCATTTTGCATTTACCTACCAACAATGAAAACTAAGTTGAAAAGATGAATATAGTCATCCAGTATTTTAACCCATGAGAGTTTAATAATACAGGATATCTTCTGATATTTTAATGCTTTCTCAAGAACAAGTTAATTTAGTAGTAAAGATCACACAGATATTCATTCAGACAAATTTATATGTTCCAGCTATTTTATTTATTTTTCTATTTGTGAAATAAGCTTATTTAGTTTGCTGTACCTTTTTTGTTTATTAATCTCCATTGTTTTTTTTATTACTAAGTTGCTTTTTGGTTTTTACGTAGGACATAATTCTGAAAAACTGAATTTCATCTAATTTTGTTTTCTCAGAATGTTACTCTTACACAACATAACCATAGCAAAGTTACAACAGACCTGAAGGAGGCTGCAATTACACACAGTAGAGAGCCTTTTATTTTATGATGATATGAAATTGGTTGCTAGTCACAGACAGAAGCCTATGCATTATTGAAGAAGAATTTCGAAAGACTATGATATTTAGTACAGTAGCCAAAAGTGGATGGACAGAGAGGAATTTGACAGTGGAAGGAAGGCAGGCTAGGATCAGACAGTGTAAGTGTTTCAGTTATCACTATCAAGATTGAGAACTATTTTTCATTTCCACATAATACATACAGTTTTGTTGACATTATTCAGAGAATGATTCTCAGTAACCAGATGTTTTCTTTTTGTAGTGATAATATTCTGATGTCAGAGGAGAAACAGCGGATACTTTTACTTGAGAGGGTGAGTTGACACCTTTTATCTTTCACATTTCATTTTAAATGCAAAATGCTGTGTTTCTGGATGTCTCTATCTATTTAATCAATCTAATATATGTTGCAGACTTTACACATGAAGGAAGAGGAAAACAAGCGCCTCAGTCAAAGACTGGTAAGTTGATTATTATTGCAATGGGTCACGCAAAACCTGCGCCACTAGGTGGCAGTAGCATCAAAGACTAAAATCCCGACCCAGGAGGGCAAAGATCTCAGTGAAGACAAATGAATTTTTTAGGAAGACTGTCAATAGAATGTGTAGAGGGATACATTTTTGTGTATAATTGTTAAAAATATACTTTTGTGGTTAGAAAAGTTGTTTTAATCAGCCCTGACACTGCCTGATTCAAAAAGGACACAATGGAAATTAGTTTTTCTATAAATCTGTCTTTAGAGTAAAAGTACGAAATGTAATTACTAAACGTATTTCTTGTAAATATCTAGTCAAACAGATGTTCAAATGAGTCCTTGGCAGTTGTTTAGCCAAAATTGTTAACTGTTAACTCTGTTACATTTGTAATGTTGCCCTAATCCGCTTCTTTGTAGATGTCTCAAAGCATGTCGTCTGTGTCTTCACGACATTCAGACAAAATTGCCATCAGAGAGTAAGTGAATAAAATATAACACATGACCTTAATGCGTGCTTGTGATTTTTAACTAAAACTCTGACCATCATTAAATGCAGTATAATTATACAGATTATTATTGCCATTAATGTGTTTTGTTTTGTTAACAGTTTGCAGAACTCTGTGTGTCATCGTCTCTTTGTCTCTTTGTCCATCTTTTTCTGTTTCAGCTTTCAGGTAGGCGATTTAGTTCTAATCATCCTGGATGAAAGGCATGATAACTACGTGCTGTTCACAGTAGGTCCCACCCTCTACTTCCTCCACTCAGAGTCTCTCACTGCACTGGACCTCAAACCAGGTCAGCTTCGCCCAAACCTTTTGTGACTATTATGAGAACTGTAGTGTTGGAATTTGTTTTGTGATTGACTAATAAAATAAAGAGGTATCAGATTAATTTTTGATTAGATTTCATATGTCGAGTATGAATAGATTTATAGCAGTGACTGTGTATGTTGTATGTACACGTGTTCCCTAACAAAATGGGGCATTATGCTTTATTTTTGCTTTGCTTGCAATTTGCTTTAAAAGCTTTACGTCACACACAGAAGTATTTATTTGTTCAATTATTATTTGTTTAGCAAGTCAATTTGTTTTGTTGTTTAGCATCAGGGACCTCAAGACGGCCGTGGGTACTTGGAAAGGTGATGGAGAAGGAATATTGCCAGGCAAAAAAGGTACAGAATTTATCTCAAATTATAAAATGTTTCTAACTAATGGTTTTAGTGAATATCTAAGAACTAATATACTAACGTAGATGAAGTGGGGTCCTGGAAATCTTGTTAAATCTTTTAGTAACAATTTCCACACTGGGTTTGGATTGATGTTGTTTTTTTGTTTTTGTTTTTTTTCATGTGTTGATTTGATCCATGTCAGTAATACTGTGATGTTGATCTATGCACAGTTTGAACCTTCCCTCTGTCTTACAAAGCTCTCTCTCCTTGTTTCTTCTCCTTCACCAGGCCCAGAACAGGTTCAAGGTTCCTTTAGGAACCAAGTTCTACAGAGTGAAAGCTGTTCCATGGAACAGAAAAGTATAATAGCCAAGTAATGAGCTAAAATGTATATTTATATTGCTTAATTTTTGAATAGAAACTTCACATCATAATTCATAACTTGAAAATTGAGAGACCTTAAAAATAGGAAGAATTAAAATCGTCATTATACTATTTTGAGTTTCAGTTCAAACTCCCACCTGCTACCACATTTTTGTTTTCTTTTAAACCCAGATTTGTTATTGTGGACCAAATGCTATTAACCTTATTAGGGCATTGCCCTATACACTGTGGCATAATGCCATTTGACCTGTGTGTAAAATTGAACAAAATTTGGATGTTAAATATTAGTTCTCATTATCAGCATTTGTCCTTTTGTGGAAAATACCTTGTCATTATCAACATAATTAAATGAAAATATACATTTATTATAAATGTTTATGGAGGAATGTTCATGGCATGCATATTGATATATTTTCTTTGATTTACTTATCCAGATAAATGTTGTAGTTGGAAATGTAGTTAATGCTGTTTGTTACTCACAAATCAGTATGGCCCTCTGTCAATACTGAAATGTACATTATGGCTGACTGATGGAAACAGTCATCTTTGCAATCCTTGAAATGCACTTTCAAAAACAATGCTTTTGTTGATTTGAAAAGGGAAGTAACTGAGCTGTCAGAACTAAGTAAATATATCAGCACAAACTTCTCACTATCATAGAATACTGATATGTAGAAAGGAATACTTTGTGATTGTGTTTCATTATCAGAAGACATTGTACATTACCCATCAAATCACACGTGTAACAATAAATGACTGTATTGTAAAAGATAGAGTTTTGAAACAATAAAGGATTGATCCCAAACATATTCTGCTGTGTTCCTGATGGTCAGTTATTTCTCCATATTTGCGATTTGTATTAGGGATTTTCATTAGTGAGTGAAAAGTTTTCCCGCTTCATGGATAAATACTAATTTATTACACCAGTACACAATTGTTCAGTTTCGGGAAGACTTGCACACCTGCTGGAAATTAAGATTTCTGTATTCATCAATTAAAAAACAATTTATTATAGCTTGTTATTATGAAACAAAATACCAAAAATACACATTACTGACATTTAGGGCATATATATATAGTAAATAGCTTTTTAATGACACTTAACATTTTTTGTGGGATTCAAGAGTCAATGTGGAATGGAACAGTATAGTGTATTCATTTGATTTAGTGTTTTTGCTTTCGTGGAAACATTAATGTTGGCACACTGCTGCAGGAAACAGACTTCAAAAAGGCTTCAAATCAGGGCCCAAGAACGATGCGGCCCTCATGGAGAAGGAAACCCACCAACATCACTTTCCCAGTTCACAGCGGGGAGCATAGCAGCTCTCTGCCGAGCACTCTCTACCATGTGGGTCTAGGGGTGTTTTAACAATGTTTAGCTCTATTTTCTCCATTTAGCATAAGCCTGTTGTCACATTTGGATGGCTCCTTCATAAATTGATGGTGTGATTCCTACAATTTCGGGACAGGCCTGAATGACAAAATATGCAACACAACATTCGATACCGAGGTGGCTGGCAAGCACCAACCGTGTGCACTGGACAGGCTCTTAGTGTAAATGTTTACAACCCCCCACTGAGCTCCGTGTTGCTGGGAGTCACTCTCATCAGGCTGAATGGATTTAACATTGCCATGTGTAGTCTCCAGCTAGTTCCACCATTAAAACTGCCTTTGACTTGCTGTCAAACTTTTCTCTATAACACAGCTACTTATCGTCAGTATTGTGTCATAAAACTGGCTGCTGTTAAGCAGCAATCATAGTAACTTACAATTATGGTCTGCGTCTTTGTTTCCGTTTTGTAATATTTATTTCAACAGAAATGTATCATTTAATGCAACAGGAAAAGTAACCATAATGTTATTAAAACAACACTACATGTCACAAGTTAAGGCTGTTTTAGAGTAAATAGGTTTTTTTTTTTAAACATATAACACTTATCAAAACCAGAGATAACGAATTGCGTCAGTAGGAAATATAAAGAAAATACAAAGCGAAAATAGTACGCCAAAAAATTAGATCAGGTCATACAGACAAACATACATGTTACATACAGTATGTATAACATACACACATACATATGGACACACATGGAAACATATTACCCAAATTTAATTATCAGAAAAAATTATTTTGATAAAATCAAGTACTCAGGGGGGACATAAAGGAGGATACTCATTTTGCAAGAGTTGAGTTAAGGTGCACTAACAGTGCAGTTTTTCCTTGAGAGCTTCTTGTAATGGACAACACAATAACAAATCATACAGAAAAATACCATTTGCACTTAATAGTAATATCTATATATATAGTTGACAATGTGGAGGATTGCAAGACTTAATGTTTAATTTAGACAAATGTTTATTTCTTAATAATGAAGTGATGTTACTGTTTGTTGAACCCTTGGAATAAACATTTTGATGAGGAGAAAATGTTAAAATTGAACACAACATACACTGACTTTATTAACAATATATCCTCATGCACACACTAATTAAAATTCAACTCTTTTATTGCTGACGTGCAAGAGTTCAAAAGTACCTTGAACTTTTTTATGTACAAAAGCATAAATTCATCACAAATATACTCCAGTAATTTTATAAAGACAGGTATATTAATGCAGCTTTCAAATGCCATCAGCTGCAATTCAAAGACACATAATAGCTTTTCTTTGCATGTCAACATATGCTGGAGGCACTAAATTAAGGTTTAGATGAGTAAATGTGAAATATCAAAATGATGTCAGGGATGTCTCACAAAGAATGTCATACAGTCTCAGATCTTGCCCTTTGTTACTGATATCTCCTGCATTTGAAGATTATACACAAGTTGTATTTGATTTTCCAATATCTCTGACACTATGCTAGATAGATAGAGCTGCAAATAAACAAGCATTATTTGTAGAGTAAATATATGCATGAACTTCAAATGATGGATAAATGCAAATAAATAGGAAAGCCTTAACATAACATTTATATTTTCAAAATCTAAATGGGACGAGTGTGTTGAAGAAGAGCCAAGAGGCATTAAGGCTGAAACTGCAAACCAAGGAGTAAATCGACTTAATGCCATCACATTTCCACCCTATTCATGCCTAAGAAAAGGGTTAGGGAAAGAGATTAGGTTATATATCTGCTGTCAGGGACTGAAGAGACCAAGTACAGAACTTCACCTAAACAGAATGATGATCAAACAGACATGCTTTAACAGACATGCTTCATAATCTCATCCGTTATTGTCCTCTCTCTGCCTTGACTACAGGTTCAGTGGGAAATCTTAGACAGGGGCAGATTAAATGTGTGATGAAATGTCTGAGAAATATGTGAGAATGCGCAATGTAAGGATGGTTGATTTTCTACCCACATGACGAACATAATCACTATTAGTAACACATATCCACATAAATATGATAATTCAAAATTTAAACACATTTATTGGGTTCATATTGGAAATCATCAACATCTGATGGCATAGTTTTATGGATAATTACCGCCATAGAGATAATGCAGCATGTGAAAGGAAAGCTTTGAGGCTTCTCCACTCACTGGGAGGAGAGTGCGTAGGTTTAGTTGTGCATCTGAGCTTTGCCCAAAAGGCAGATATGTGGAAAGTTTGGTGACAAGCATCCAGGCGTGTGGTTAACAAGATTGCATCTGGTGAGCAGAAAGTGTAGGATATAGCTTAACTACGTATTTAAAGGGCAAATTATTTTCACATTAAGTTCAATGCCATCAGTAATCCTTCCAAATATAGATAGAAGTATTTCATTTTCAGTAGAAAATAATTATTCAAATACCCTATAGTGCAAATCCCATTAATTTAGTGCATGACACAGTTTTTGATTTCCTACCACAAAACAAAACGGAAAAGAATCCAGTAAACATTAAAATCTGTTGTCTTATTTTGGTAATCTGGCTGCTTACTGACAAGTAAATAATCAATACAAATAGTTCTGAAGTGTCTGAAAATAGACAGGCGATTTAGACTGTAACTAACAGCCATGCATTTTCCAGCTGCAGTGCAGTGTTGAGGAAATGACACCAGCTTTGATGGGTTGTATAGCTTTTGAGATGAGCCTCTTTATGCCGCTTGCAGTTCCATTATGGCTTTGTTCGAAAGCTTGTTTACCTGCTGATAACATACACTGGTGGATTCAGGAGCACCGATCCAAAATCTGCTGCCAAAGTCACTCAAGTCTCATTGTACTGCGGGAGGGGAAGAATGAAATGTTTATGCGGAGGGGAATGCAAATGCTAAATGTGAAATCAAACTATGGGACCAATAAGGGATCAGAATAACTTTGCCAGGTTTTATTTTTAGCCCAGTTGCAATGCTAGCTTTGTGGAACACTCCTCAGTTTAGCCTCTGTGCATCTGTGTGCTTAGGTTCTACTCAGTGGGGAAATGCTGTTCCAATTTAACAAAAATGTTAAAAATGTAGATGATTATTTTTTAAAATGAAGTGAAGGGAACAGAATCTGACTCGATCATGCTACATATTCCTTTAATTAAACTGAAAATGACCTACCTGGTTGAAGAAAACACCTGAATATGGTTCCGTTCGTCTGTTATAATATTCAGCATCAGATAACCACCAGATCAAAAAGTGTTCGTCAGATCTCATCGTTGTACATCACTTGACTATTTTTGGATTTCACTGCTAGAAAAGCTATGGTCTCAGGTCAAAGGAATAGCCCCATGGTTTGCATATTAAAGAGGCTTTGGTAGACCTGTTAGCCATGCATCCTCATGCAGGCAGGTCTCCAGGGGGCCAGCAGGGCCCCACAGACGGGCAACTAGGGGGCCAGGTGACCCTGTCTCTGAGGTTAGCAGGAAACACTAAAGAGGGATGGGCAGGGAGCTGAGGAGCCACTGAGTGCGAGCGTGCAAGGCTGGTGATGGCAGCTGTCAATGGTTTGGAAGGAGAAGCAGACAGATTGTGCGTTCTGTTGGTGCAGCCAGTTCGCCACCTGGCAGGCTTTTCCTTGTTAGAACTTCTTGCTGTTTCTGTTCTCATCAGAGAAATGTTTTTCCTCTTATCCTCTGTGTTCAGGGGAAGTTAAATTTGTCAAAATGTTTAAAGATGTTCAGAGAAATGCAATTGTTTAAAGGAAGCTCTGTGCATTCTACAGAATTGCTGCAGCTCTTGTTTGTGATCAAATACCATCAAAATGCTCTGTCTGTGAATGTAAACCTTGCTTTGGATGATGAACTACATCATTAAATTAAATTTATTACATAAAGAATTAGAGAATGATGAGAGTATGCCTTGTGAGTGTTGACCTTGTGCTACACTATTCAGCTGTGTTCTTTGAGAAAGGGGGTATGTTTTAAAGGGTAGGATTTGCTTATAAACTGTAACTTTCAAATCCCATCATAGCCGTAAACACTGCTCCATGTTGTTCAGTTGTTAAGAAAAAATGTAAACGTAAACCATGAACAGCTTAAAAGTACATTTAAAAATCCAATTTGGAAGTCAGTCCTTGTTCCAACAGGATTAAAAAAAGTCTTTCATTTGATATAAATATATGCAAAGAGAGTGGTGTGGTGATCTGGGTGCCAGAGGTGGCGCTTTACTCTGGATATTCTGGCTTGGGCCTGTAAGGGACATAAATTAACATGAATTAACACATGCATGCAATAAGAAAATAATTAATTCAAGTTATCAGTCACCTCTTCCATTCCAGGAATCTGATTGACAAGATAAAGTAATGTGCAAACTGCTTTTCAAAGCTAACAGCCTGGAGCAACCCTTCTATTAGTTAGTCATTCCCTCAGTATCACACCCGGAATCTGTCATTTCACAATTTTCTCCCATAATGCATATGTGCCGCTCTCACCACTCCACTACAGCAACTGCCATCTAACAAGTTGACACAGAGAATGATACAATTCACGTCCAGTATTCAGTTCCATATACAGCAAGCATGTGAGGCAGACGGGTCAAGAATATGGTACATTCTGTTCTCTCTCAAAAATGCTTTTCCAGGACTCTACAGAGGCTTGATAAAGCTCCCGTGATATCCGTCAAACACCTAAGTTGAGATTTTAGGATTTAAAACACTCACTGGGTGTAATAAGAGTTTGTAATAGTGAAATTATGCAATGTCTCCTTCCTGAAGATTCATACCTGTCTACTATCCATGAATCCTACTGTGATTCTTGATAATCATACAAGTTTCCATTTAACCTTTCTTAAACCAGTAAGTCTCTTCATCTAAGATGAATTATCTCTGTTACAAGAAAGATTTTGCCAAATCGGCAGCGTAGAGTAGTTAGCACATGATGACATAAACTAAAAAAACACAAATGATTTACAACATTTGTGTTACTATTTAAAACTTTGACTTCCTTCATCAAACATATTTTCAATGTGGAGTTTGAATGTCTGATGTAGAGTCAGTCTTTTCAAATGAAGTTTATCTTATACATGATTCAAAATTTTACCAAATTCTAAAGTTGCAATATCAGAGCAAAAAAAAAAAGAAATCCTGTTTTTGTTGTTGTTGTTGTTCTAACAAGAAATTGTATGAACAAGAAATTCTTCAAAATATTATTGAAACATTTGTAATTTGAACAGAGACCACATAAAGATTAGTCTGAACTTGACCAACTTTTGATAAGTAGGTGAGTTTAGCACCTCCATCTTTTAGCATGTCTGCTTTTTTTAAGCTAGTACAGCCTGTTCACGGTGCCATTGGAAATAGATATGTATGAGAATAAAGTCATTCTCAAAAAATATTTCTAACATTTGGTAATTCGAACACACCACATGAGGTTCAGTCTACACTTGACCAACTTTTGATAAATAAGTCAGTTAAAGCATCTCCATCTTTTAACGTGTTGTCAGCTACGTTAGCTAGTTTAGCTGGTGCTCAGGTGCACAGTATCCTAACTCAGCCTTGTTCCTGTCTGTTAGGCTTTATTTAACCAATCTGGTACGGTTTGGCTACAACAATTCTTCAGTCCACAACGTTCAGTCCCAGTTAAAGAAATATAGTTAGGAAGCCAGTATGTTACCAAGGCTAGATGGATAGTTGGTTACTTAGTAAGTCTGTGTAAGCTAGTTAGCATCAGAATTTCTATGAGTGGAGTATTAAAAATTATAATGAGCGTTATTGGCATGATAAACTAAGTAAAGTAATAATAGTGATTCGTACTTAGTATCTGTGACTTTTGGTGGAATAACAAGTTGAATGTTGTTTTGTTACGAAAGGTCTGTTCCTTGTTGAAATGTTTTGTTTGCTATGTTTTTATCATGATGATGTGATGTTACTGCCCAAAGGGCAACATATTGTTGTTAGTTTAGTTTGCTGAAAGTATTAGCTTGACAAATTTGCCAACATGTTTTTTAAAGTATGACCAAAGGGGCTGAAGTAACGCAAGCTCTACCAGAGAGCACACTTATCCAAATTTGGGTAGAAAGAAAAAAAAAAAAAAAAAAAAAAAAACTCCAGAGGAGGACAGTGTGCACAAAAGTTGTTCTGTTGCCTGAGTGTGGTGTCAGCCAGTCCCAGTCCCTGCGGCTCTCACCGTGCACTGTGCAAGCCTGACGGGAAACTGACTGCAGCTCAGGACATGGCCTTGTTTGTTCACAGTCCCCCCTCTCTGAAAAGAGTTATGCTGTCTGTTTTGAATGGACAGCGTTTTTCTTTGTGTGCTCGATCAAAACAGAGGGCAAAGTTAGTCAGCAAGTTGCATAGCTCCTGCATTCTGATTCTTCAAGCCTCTTTTGTATGAAGTTTAGCACAATGTTTTACACTGTGTTTGACCTGAATGGCATGCTGGAGGTAGGAAAATTTTTACAAACTACAATATAGAAAGGGTTAGAATGTAATTTTGCTATCAGATATTACTCATTCACGTTTTGTATGATAGAACTAAACAAGTGAAATGATCATATGGGGTTAAAAACTCAGCTATAATACACAAAACGTCAGAGTGCAGTGTTGATGAAATATTTATATTCTTTTATCTGATCTATTTCCTAACCACAAGGTATTTGCCTGTGAATCCCTGGCACTTTTGATATTACCTGAAGGCAAATGGTATATAGATTTATACAAGTTATTTACAACAACAGCCAAGCCATTCCTCTGGAAACTAGGCTGCAGATCAAAGGATTGTTTTGATCTCTACTTAGCATATTTGTTTAACCTAGCCAGTGATTCTGAAAAGTGCACAAGCTTTTCGGTGATATGCAGAGCACCCTTTATCCGTCTTTTTCTTCTGTTAGCTCTGGATTTAAGTACTTTCTGTATTTAGGAGACAACTGGATTTGCCAGCTTTTGAAATTTAGTTGCCCACTGCTAGCAGTCTTGGCACTCAGAAATAGATAACTAGGTATGTTCCACTGCTAATCCTGATCGGCCTTGTAATAGTATTTGCGGACTGTACAGCACTCAATTAGGGCATAATGTGCTATTTTTATTTCCTTTAAGTTGGATTAAATGTGAAAACATGTTTGTTTTTTTTTTAGTTTCCATCCACTGTTTACTGTGTGGGTACTTTGCAAAGTATTGTTTTATACTGTTTCAATCAGTACCACTCTCTCCACACTGGACTGCAAAATGTCAGGAGAAAAACAATGTCCAAGCGCCCTCTAAAAAAGATGCCAGGGCAATCAGGAAATTTTCTGGAATGCTTAAGAGAATGCATATGCACACAATGCCCTAATTCTCTCTTACTTTGGGTTTGGGAAAGATGAGCCCAGGTTTATTGAGAGCCAAAAAAGGGGGCAGATGGCTCACAAGAGGGATAAACCTGGGAAGTCATGCTGTAAATGTGTTTTACAGAAAACAATGAAAGGAGCGGACAAAGCGATTGTGGCAAAGTCCTTTGGAAAATGGAAAAGCAGCTCTCTAAGGTCCAGGACCATGGAGAAGCCGGATGAGCCGTCCGAGGAGAGTAAGGAGGAGAGCCTTTCCAACTGCACCTGTGAAGCCCCCCAACTCGGCAAGAAACCAGTTGGTAAAAGTACCTTATTTTCTTATTTCAAGTCCATTCATACCGCCGTGTCTCCCAGCTTATTTTTCATGTGGCAATTTTAATTATTACTGTGGTGACTTGTTTTTTTTTCCATTTGACTCTCTGGCCTGCCATATCCGGTGAACAAACAAACCACATTGTTGGGCAGGAGAATTCCTTTTGAGGGAAAGTGTGTCTCCGATGATACAGTGTTGCCAGAAAAAGACAAAGCAAAAAATAGCAAACACAAAAACAGTCACAGGTGCATGGGAAAAAGAGAGAACCGAGTGAATGGTCACTGCAGTCCCCAGGAGGTCTTTCAGTGTTAGCCAGTGCGGTGGGTGGACTTCTGACAAGGACGTTGGTTAGCAGCCAGGTGGAGTGTGTAACTGAGAATGCTCCTGTTTATTCTTTTCACATGCTAATGTGGCTCCTATGTGACTTTAATGCGGCAAAACTTTTTCTTGGAGTTAACATTTTTGTTGTTTCAGTACCTGCTCTTGTATCACAGCAGTGGGCTGATTCAAAGGCTCCACACTCTTTTATATAAGTTTGGGACCATGCCAGGGATAGAGATATATTAACTTAGCTGTACATAAAGACAGACTGGTGGAATAGTTTCAGTGCAAACAGGTACAAACATAAGGCTTTTAAACTCATAAACCAGATGGAAAAAAATGAGCTGATTGCATTATGTGTTCAAAGTATGATTATGAGACATGATTTTTACAATTAAAGTATATGAATAATCATCGGTGTGAATACCTAGAGATGCCAGTTTTGATGGTTCAGTGTTTAAATGGCGATAGGTATGGAATAAAATCAAAATGTTCTAACAGATATGTACTCTTGATGATAATTTTATCTCATGTAGCGTTTGGCTCTTATCTTTTTTGCAGCCTATTATGTCCCATGTTGTGTAAAATACTGACTACAGTACAGTATCTTACAGTAGAGAATTTTTTATCCCGCCAAAAAACTGAAATTAGGCTTCTGACACACTGTAATGAAAGACTACATGAGGACCCAAGCTCTGAGCAAATGCACCCCTATGTGGACAAAGTAAGAACAGTGGGGTATTTGGATGAAACACACAGGCCGTGCAGTCCTCATCGTGCCATTGTCTCTCTTTACTACTATCGAACCTGTTAGTATAATGTGTTATGAGTATTGCAGTAAATAATGTACACTCTAAAATATATCTTAAGCTTTCATTAGTGGTTCATGAGTCAGTATAATGTTTAATTCAGCAGCACAAAAGAGCAATATGGCCTCACACTATGGGTCTTTCCATACCTTGTATTGTATAATCTGTAAATAGCTTCAAAAGCATTGCATCTGCCATCTGCACTTCTAGGAACTCTTCTGCATAACCATTAAAACAAGCTGTCTCAGAGGACATCATTCGTATTTCAGCCTCAACCCTGAATTACTGTGTGTTCATTATAATTATAAGGGAGGAGTGTTGCCAGGCTAGCCTGCAGAATGCCAGGTGCACACTTCCATAATCTACCATTTTAAAAAACTCAGAGCATTAACAACAGTATCTACGTGCTATTCAGCCATTAGTTCACTTTGGCTTTCGCACTCAAAGTTGCATCTCTCCGAGCATTTTGTATGCCACATCTGACATACAGGAAGAAAGTGCAATACTTTGTAGTGTTCCATTTTCCTAAGCCTGCTTAGGTTATGTGACTGAGCCATGCCGCTGTGTGAAATTTTATCCCGATACTGGCACTGTATCCTTGTGAGGGAGTCTTGTAAAATAGGTTTACTTAGCGCCTTTGCTGGCATTTTCCGAAGATAGCAAATGCACAAACAGTGTCCATGATCGGATTAACTGTTCAACAAAATGATGTAACTCTTTGTCTTTCTTGTGTGGCATAGGTTTCTCTGCTTAAGTTTAGTGGTCATCCACAAGAGAATAGAAACATTTGAAATCCAGTCACATCCTTATAATCTATATATTACATATAAAAAAGATGACAGCCTTGGTTAATCACAGTCTTTGTCACACAAATATGACATATGACTGCCAAGAGTGAATCACTCAACCACAAATTCACTAGAATATTTGATATAGTGCCTCAAAATGCACAACAACAATCCTTAATTAACACAAGTCTTAATTTGTAAGGCATTTAATTTTGAACTTTTCCTCTCTGGTGTTGAGGCACAGGATTTAAATTGCATGTGATGAGTGTGAAAGATTTTTTAAGCATCCATATGCAGTCTAAAGTATGCTATGCCAAGTACACAGAGAACATGAATTTGCACCTGAGGACATATAGCTATACATCCAGAGTCACAAGGTGTGTCAAGACAAAATGTTAATTACACAATTTATGACAGAAATCAGTTGAAATATCTCCATGGATCTTGCTTATTTACATTTTAATTACTACTATTACTTATTCTTATTTTTTGGATGTGACCATAGCAAGCCCAATTCCTCCCCTACACTAGAAAGGAGCAAAATGACTGTTTTCCACTGGAGGTTTAGATGCTTGTTTATCACTTTTAAATACCATCATCTTTGCTGAAATCCCCTCTCAAAAGAACCTTTCACTTGCTGGAATAAATTCAAATTAAAATTTAAATCCCTCTTTGCATTTCTTCAGCCTTTTTTAAAATAGCTGCCTCCTTTTAGAAAGCTGTTTATGTAGTGATCTGTTCATAATCCAGTTTGTTTCTCAACAGCGAAAAACACAGAAATCGTATTATCACTATCTTGGAGAGATGATGCGAAAAATCAGGAAGTATAAATGTCTGGATCTGTTGAAGTTTTCAAAGTTGTAAAGCTGAAGAATATGGCAAAAGCCTTTCAATAAAGTAGTCTGTAAAACTGCAATTTGACTTGCAAATATACATAAAGTGCATTGTGCTGTGATAACTCAAAAACATTTCACCTACCTTTAGCAAAGCTAATGTAGACAATATGTGCTCATTCAATAAATACACAACATTTTGTGAGGTTTCAGACAACATGTAGATAGTATTCCTCACATGGGCTACTGTAGATAGATGGGTCATCAGAAATGTGTGTGACATACAGCTATTGAAGAACTGGAAGATTAACTCATGGCACTGTGGCTGACAAGTCATGTGGATCTCTGCAAAGAGCTCTCTTTAATCTTAGGAGGTGCTCACCTTCCAATATAGAAAGAGAAAAACAATATCTAATCAGAAATGTAACAAAAATAAACAGAAACAGCAGACATTTACATGAACTGCCTTTTGATAACAACCCATTTCAGAGGTAAAATGACACAGAAGAGGCTATAGGGATATTTAATTTGCTCAAGCTAGATTGGATTTATTGTTTGGAAACAAATTATAATTGTGTCTCCAGAAAGTTAACCAAGATCTAAACAAAAGGAAATCAATGACCCACCCCCATTAATCACTCAAAACTAGCTACTTCTGCTGAAGAAACTTACTTCATAATCAATTTCTTTGTTTTGCTCATAGGGCATTTGCATTTTAGTTCATGTCAGCAAGCTTCCTGTATCTGGCACAATCAAAAAATTGCAAGCCATCCACTTTAATGGAGTTTTTTTTTCTTCTTCTGTTTATTCAAGAGCGTATCTCTGAATACTCAAGATGATTTTAGCTTATTATGCAAACTGCCCTACGTATATTTTAAAGAAACAAAAAAAATTACCACTGAGTGGCAGACTTAACTTTTCTGATGTTTCTCATTGCTTCCAGTGTCATAGTAAAACATTTTTTTCTGTGGGATACATCATCTAAGATTTTTTTTTCTTTTTCTTTTAAAGACTAAGAACTAACAAATATCTGCTCCTTAGGATCTTGCAATTAAGCACCCACGGGATTTCTGAGACCAGACAGAAAGGCTTCCTGTTAGTTGTGTCTAGACATACTATGACGGCCACTAAGGTCATTATCAAAGCATGCATTATACACACCTGTTACCATTGTTTAGATGCTCCTTTTTTGGCTGAACATCCAAGCGCCTATCTTGCCATAGGCGTGTCTGCTTCATTGTCTGCCCGCCTGAGTAGAAAAGATGGGCAGGGACCCACAGAGACGCCCAGATCTGGACCTAACCTCTCAATGACACGACACAAAGAGTCCATGGCCCATGAACTACAAAAGGCAGACACTGACTGACCAGTCAAGCATTGATTTCTTAGGTGTTAGCAATCAGATGGTCTAATTTTCCATCAGTACATGTAGAGAACAAGTAGTGACCACTAATGAATGACGCTTTTCATTTTTACCGACAAAGTGGATCATTTAGACCTGCGGGACGATGCTTGCCTGCAATTGTATAGATACTTGAAAGATTCAACCATTTTAATCAACATATTTTGTGGACCCACGTGGTTCTAAGAGTTACCATTGAACTTCTATTTCCATGCACACAATCTACATCCTTGAATGTGATGTTAACACCAGAGAAGACCATGTTTGGTCACCTGTCACATCTAGTAAACATGTATCTTTGGCCACCCAGTCATTTTATTAGTTTATGAGGTCTACCTAAAAGTGTTATATTGTTAGTCTTGTACAACAAAGTCAAATATAACCAGAGTCCTAGTTCCAAAGGTATCAGTTCAAGGTAGAGAAGGAAAACATCCTATATTTGTCCATAAAACATTTCAGATGTTATTGAAGTGTCTTCAAAGGACACTGAATAAACATATTGTAAGGTTGCCCACGGTCACACACAAATCACCCCAAAGGGGATTGCCGAGAAGTAATCTAATCATTTCTTTTAACTGAGACACAGTGACATGCAGTGTAGATAATGATCCCCATGAAAAATGTACTGAATTTTCAAAAGAATATTCTCTGTCTGCTGACATTAACATAAAGATAGTTCTACATCCCGGAGCCATATCAACAACATGTACTTACGTTTGGTTCCTCGTATTTGCATATGCAAATATTTTTTTAAAAATTTAATTCAGTCCTTTTATGTGACTTTCTGTGATGAACAAGCGGCATCAAGTGGTTGCACAATGAGGGTTCAGTACCACCAAGAAGAAGCGTTTGTGCCATTTTAGACCAAGCTTAAAGCATTATAGCTGAAATGAACCACAGTTTAATATAGATTTTTACACATCTATCATATTCAATGGCACAGTACGAATATGCATTGTTGTTTTGGTGTACGGGCTGCCATGCGAAATTAGTTGCGTTGCTTCGTTGAAATTAAGGGGCGGGGTGTTGAGTGAGGGGGGTTTGTTGAAGTTATACCGCTGACATTTTGATCTTGCAGTGCATTAGAAGAATTCAGTTAAACATATTTGTGTAGGTTTCACAGGAGGAAGGTATAGTGCTCAAAACAACAGGGTGCTGTGACACTTCACTTTGCTTACATAATTTGCAGCAGAATGCAAAAAGCTTTTAGACACAGATGTGACCCATTGTAATACCTTTCTAAATGCAATCAAACACTTTCTACAAATATGAGCAGGACTTTTTAAATGTGAACCCTTGTTTGACATGTAATTTTGTCCAACCCACTCCTCTTTCATTTCTCCATCAGCTCTCTCCAGTTATAGGCACATTTTCAGTTGATGAAATAGCTTAACAAAACACTAGTTTATGTTCTATGCTAACTCTGAATGAGATCTTTTTTTTTTTTTTTTTTAGAGATTTGAACAGATGTTACAGCCAAAAAAAATGTTACATTTTGTAACGGTGGTGTAGTGTGGTCTTCAATACGTTGCTTTCTCACGCAATTTGTCAAGATTGCGTTACATGAGTTGATTCTTTTCAGTGTTTTCCTCCAGCAATGCTGGTGTCTAGTTCAGGACATGAAATAATCATCCCTAGAACAACCTTGTTGTGTCTCACAGCGAGATTGTCTGCATCAGCAAACAAACAACGTGTTATTTGATAAGATGCTTAGATACGCAATTCTTTACTTTCATATGTTTTTTGGGATTATCAGGCACAAATGCTGAAAAGAGGAGAAAGAGAGCAGGTCTACTTTCTATGTATGTCTCTTTCACTGTGTACCATAAATTGGCTCTCGAAGACAGTTAGAAATTAGACTTTCAAATGAGGCACTAAACAAGGTGATGGTCAACTGCCAAACCTTAAGTAATGATATTCTCCATCCTCAGGTCCCCAGCCTTGCATAACCAAATGCACAAATCACAGAAAAAAAGAACTGAAAATACATTATTATTACATATTGTGTTCACAAGTCAGTCTCCGGGGACCTGGGGGGACATCACCAAGAGATAAGCATGTTTGGGTGGCCCCTACCATCAGCTGGGGAAGGGCAACGCTTGGATCCTGGTGTGTGTGTGTGTGTGTGTGTGTGTGTGTGTGTGTGTGTGTGTGTGTGTGTGTGTGCGCGGGGGGGGTGGTTCCTCATGGGTATCACTTATTTTAAATCCGGAGCCACCCCCCCCCCCTCTTTTGCCCCCCTCGCCCCAGGCTCCACCCAGAAGTGTGGTTGCCTTTGTCATTGTAATCTGGCCCTGTTTGCTAAACGCTTCCACTGTTTACTCTCTGCTATGGGGGCTTGTATGAACAGGAGTCAGCAGGACGGAGGGTGACATCACTTTGGCTGGGGGGGTGTTTGAAAAGCTGCATTTGTGATTTCTCGGGGCCCCTTTCTTCTTTTATTCTTCCCTGTCTCTATCCAGGCCTGTCGAATGCATGAGCAAACCCAGGAGGCTAACATGGCCTACAGGGAGGAATTACACCTAATTACTTGAATAACTGCTAGGCAGCAGCCTTCCGTAGTCACCAAAAATCATTTCCAGGTCTCTGCCTTTAAACTGATAGCCAGACTTCTTGTGACAGAAATCCTCGGACAAAGCTTTTACATTCAAATCATCCAGGAGAAATGAAACAGACTGACAGGTACAAACATTAAAAAGGGGGGAAATCAAATTAACAGACAAGGATTTCATATCATCTATTTTTGTTGTTGCCGTAGCGATAAAGTCGCAGACATTGAAACTGGTCTGTTGAGCCATTGTTATCATCCCTGGCCATCTGCTACTGAGGACTGACATTCCCTCTCATTTGCATGATGAGTGATGTATGAGGAGCTTGGGAGGGCATATGCCCTGGTCTTATGACAAAGCAAGTGAAAGTTTTTTTTTTTAAAACACATAGATTAAGGATCGATGTATGAACAAGGCTGGATGAAGGAGTTAAAAAAACAATAAATCACCTGTGAGCGCATATGTGTATACATGTGTGCACACAAATCTGTGGTGCGTGTGTCTGTGCGAGCGTACGCGCGCATGAGTAGAGGCTAGTGCGCATCTGCCTTCTTGTGTGCCTGTTTGTGTTTTTTTGCGGATGTGGGAGTAGAGCGAGGAGGGGGGTTGGTGGCTGTTGATGTGCAAATGTGCATCATGTTGAAGGGCTGTGAATGGGGAGGTGTGACGTAAAAAGGGACCCGAACGCAGGTGCTTATCTCGAGGCTGTCAAAGGCACAGTATGTCATATTCCTGGGGACTACCTTTCAAAGCCACAGCACCAGCTCAGCTATCAAGAAACTGGGAGAAAATCAAACTTTTTGGATCACAGCACTAGGTTGGTGTCAAAGTTCTTTTTATTTAATATACCGTCAGTTTGGTCAGCGTTTACCATCAGTGATACTCTGTATCGCATATGTGAATGACAAGCCTTTTAGCTCATGCTGTTAGATGCTGTCATATAGAATTCAAAACAGGAGCTGAAATGTGCAAGTGTTAGAAACTTACTTAGATTTACACTTATATTCTACTCAGCTGCTAAACTTGTGGTCTGTGGATTTTACATGGTTAAGGGTTTTAGATTTTTGCTGGCATTTGTTTTTAACCATGTCAGGGGGTATTTAGAACATTTTGCACTGGTGATGAACATCGTTTGCCTGAAACAATTCACTGTTCTTAAAATCTTTGCTGGAGAGTGAGCGTGGCTTCCGTCCAGGTTTCAGACAGTTTGAGAGGAGATTAAAAGGCTCAAACAGTTTTTTGAGATGCATGACCTATTTTTGATCATCTAGATAGCATGAGATATTGTCTACCTAGATTAAATTCACAACATTTGTGTGGAGTATAAGCTTGTCTTAGAAGAACACATGTCTGTATTGTGTGCAGAGACAAAGCATTGTCAGGTTGCCTGTGGCTTTGGCAGTGACAGCTGTACATACAAGACCACTGAGCCTAATGCACTTAAACACTGCCTCTGTGTTCAAATAACATATTTGAAGAGTAAGTGAAGTATTTTATTGCATCCTGTTGTGGCTTTCTGTAATTTGAATAGTAACTCCGGTAAAGTTCAAAAACTACATATGTTGAATGTAGTGTGACAGCAAAATAATCTACAAAACAGCTTTTGTGTTACACTCCACGGGCAAGTCTTAGATTCATACAAATTCAATGAGGCCAAATCATTACATTTTGTTCTGAATTTCTGTAATTATTTGCATTGAAACTGTGGTAAAGTTTGAAAACTATATGCTAATGCTGAGTGCGGTGTGATAGTAATACAGTCGACCATGAACTTTAGTGTTATACGTGGGCAAGTCTCAGCTTTGAACAAATTCTGTGGGGCCAAAGCACTCAACAGTCTCCAGAGCAACTATTGATTTAGGAGGATGGATGCTGGTTAGAAAAGTTCATCATTTACCAGTAACTTGCGGCAGACTAATGGCTCAGAGTCTGCTTGCATGACCCAACTTTAAGTTGATCATTGTTAAACAAAAGCCAGATTTTTTTAAAACAAGAAAATAAGCAATTTAGTCCAGAGTCAAAAATATTCATATAAACTAGCAACATCTCCTATATCTGCCAGTCATATCTATGCCATGTCTTTCAGAGACATTATACTATGTGATTACAGTGTTAAATCATTTTTAGGTTTGGAGAATTTCTGTGGAAAATGTGTAAAATTTTCAATGGCAAAACAAATTGAAATGCCAGGTGTCATTCTGCCTGTTAGCCTCCACTTAATTCTAACTCCATCAGCCTATTTCAGTCAGCTTGCATCTCTTAATAAACATGACAAGAGAAACAAAAGACATTAGATAACACAGCATTGTGTAACTGTGTCAGATGACGATAATCCTTTGAAAACTTTGGATGTTATTTAGAGTATGTAACTCATGAAGGCAGCAGACATTAGCGGGGCTACAAAGTTACTCTTCTACACTTTGTTTTCATCGCAATAGCAGTACAGGCTATGGCAGGGGTGTGTGGTAAAGCAGTGCTAAGTAAGAGGCGTTATTCCTCTCTGCTCCACACCCTCCTCTTCAAAGCACAGGGATGTTAGTTGCTACACAACACATTAATGTAACTTCTGTTCACCTCCAGGAACTGTCCATGGTACCTGCTGCCCAACAAAACTGGATTTACAAACTTGTTGACATAGTTGCGATACACACTAAACGTCTGTGATGGACAATTAGGTTTGTATCTATATCAGTTTATTTAGCAAATAAATTCAAATAAAGTTATTCAAGCTCGGAGCTCTTTTTGAAAGAATTGTAGTAGCTTGTTTTAATTTCACGTCAATGGCCGTCGGGTGCCCACAGTGTAAACGACAAAGTCGCAAGGAAAAGCTCATCATACATGTCAGTCTAAAACAAATTGTGTTACCTGTTTTTGCCCTACTCAAACTTCAGTTAGTTAATCCAGGAAAATGAATTATGTGGATTTAATTCAACAAGGTCTCAGAAATGATCCATCTGCTGTTGAGCAGCTGGTGAAAGGATAAATGTAATTAATTACTTAACTTTTGAACAGTATTCCAGAAAAACTGTACTGTTCATGTGTCCCACTGGAAAAAAAAAATGTAAAGCACCAGTGTGAACAATACATCTCAAATGTATTTATTTTTTCTCTTAGCAACATGGCTTTTATATTTTAAATGGTATTTTAATATAGCCTATATTATTGTTTGAAATTGGTCTTGTGCAAATATAAGGAATTTGCTACAATGGAAATATATCACTTTGAAATAATGTTTGTAATAAGCTATACATTTAAATGTATCCTATTATAAATTAAAAATTATAATTTATAATTAAGTAAATAGAATTCTAGATGACAGTAATCCTCCTTCTAACAATGATATAGGCTTATATCATTGATTTTTTTTTTTTTTGGGGGGGGGGGTTCTTCTTTATTATTGGACTTATCCTAAAACCAGTCATTTAATGATGACAAAAATGAAAATTTTGAAAATCATAATAAAAATATTAGGGTTGTGAATAATGTCAGTCATATATTCTTACTTGGTGCTATTTTAAAGAAAAATGGTGTAAAAATGTTAACAAGGTTGAATCAGGTGGGATTTTCAATAACAGAAAAACCCTTTTAATGAATAGTTACATTTGTTTGACAGGGCAAGACTATGAAATGTTCCCAATTAATATTACATGGGATTTTTTTCCGCCTTTCTTTTTTCTAAATATATTTCAGAATTTACCTTGATTGTAATGTACCTCATTGGCTGTGGTTTTGTTTGTTGGCCTAACTATAAAGGATCTGCTTATACCCTTGTGGGTTGGGAAGAATTAGGATTTATGAATTTATTTCCTCTGTTGTATTGTTTAAACAGCTTTGGTTTAGTTTTGATCCCTTCCTCTTGCCTTTGAGGCTGTTCCACGGTGTCAGCTGTTGACTGATAGTAAGAGAACTGCCTCACAGTGTGAATGAAAGAAAACTAGCGGTTGGTAAACACTGATAAGGGATAAATAGAAAGCGGTCAGGCAGAGATAGTTCTGTGGGAGCCCAGATTGTGTGCGGTCTGTTAAAATGAGATTCTGAGCCTGTCCTTTTTATTCTTCCTCCCCTCCCCTCCCCTCCCCTGTGCGGCGTTTGTCTGGAAAATCTCCAGTGACCCGGCTCGGCAGTCCCAGGCTGCAGTATTCTCTTTTTGTATTTGTTTTGTTTTCTAACACGGGTCAAGTTGGCCAATAGACATGTCCCTGATGCTTATAGACAGCTGTCATGACTTCAGTACTTACAATAGTTACATTTCATATGGATTCATGGTTCTGCACCAACAAGCACAGCAGCAAGAGATTTGTAAAAAAAAAAAAAAAAAAAAAAAAGCACAAAAAACCCCAAAACTAAATCTGTAAAACAATTTTTGAACATCTAGTATTTTATGCGCATTGATTACCTGTCATCAAATAATTTACTTCCACAATCCTTTAATATATTTTTAAACAGCTGAGTAGGAGCACCTCTGAACATCCATCCTTTCTCATATTACATATGTACTCAAAGAATTATTATAAAGTCAAGCCTGCATATATATATATCATCATGTTATATTAATTACAGTCACATAATTACACATTTACACTCTCTTCACAGCAGACCCTGAGGAATATAAATCTAATTTCTCAATTACAGTCACTCTAAATGACTGTTTTATTCAATTCTTTTTAGGAGCAGCCTGTTCTTTCCAATAGTCGCTGATTTTTTTTTTCTTTTTTTTTTTTTTCTGGGTGAATCTATCCTTTATGTGAATAAAAAGACCTTCAGAGGTCTTACCTTGAGGATCACCATGTGGTGTATTTACACAGAAAATAATTCAGCCCATTGTAGCCCAGCAGCTAATGAGATTGGTTGTTAAGTGAATGACACAAAGGCTACAAAAAAAAGAAAAAAAAAAAAAAGCTTAGCGTTTCGGGTGAATATCACAGTGTCCCTGCACACACACACACCAACCATACACACTCTCTAAGCAGCGAGACTCTGGACTACCCTGTACCCCACCTCGATATCTTTCTGCTCCGTCTCCTCCCCGATGTCACTGAGATGCAAAACAAAGGCTAAAAGGGGCATGGTAAGTCTAGCTTGTGATTCTGCCCTGTCAGACATGTTAACATGAGTGCATTTAGATGTAGGAGACAAGTGATTCTGTTTTACTGTGTAAGGATGTGCTGTGCTGTGTAAGCCTCAGGCTCAGATAAGTAGATTCATAGAAGGGTCAATAACACTGATGCTGTTTTGAGTAGAGGATCACCACATTTTATTTGACCATTCTTAACTTTCAAATTACTGCTTAAACTTTCCTCTCCATTTATTTCTCTAAGCCACTTTCTTACCTTGTACTTGAACTTTGTATCAGTTTGTATCGGAGCTGTGACTTGATTTTTAATCACAAAAGTATAAAGGTTTATTTTTTTGTGTCTGTGCCTGTATTTGTTAATGATGTGGTTACTCAGAGACATTGTTGATCCCTGAGTAAAGCTTGACTTGCTGTTGTACAAGGATTTATCTAAAAGCACCAAAACGTATAACAGAGAAAAGCATGACAGCACAAGAGAGGGTCTTGTTAAGCACCAAGACTCAGTTTGTATTGATTGCTGGACTGTATAGATACTCACTTAAAAGTGAATAGATGTTGTTTTGACACAAACATGCACATTTTGAACGCTGTGCAGATATCTTGTATCTCTGATCTCTGAATAGTGGCACTGGAGCATCAGTAGTGATTGCTGTAATACAAAAATTTAAGTGCATTAGCTTATCATGCTCAACTGTCAGGCTGGAAAGTGGGTTAAAGTCCATTGCGTATATTAAACCCTGGACTTAAGTCAAATTTACATTTTGTTAAAGATTACTCCTTTTATTGATGCATATAATCATATTCATGGACCATCTGCTGATTTGGCAAGCATGGATCAAACTCACAAAACAGCCATGCTAACCTTTTAAGTACAAAATAGTCTGGCTTAACTCTGCTAGCCCAGAAGTGTGTGTGTATGCATGTGTGTGTGTATGAGTGTGAGAGATTGTATGGATATTGGATAATACTTAATTTAGATCCTCCAGGCTGCTTATGCCATATTTTATTTTATCATGATCGCTTTGGTAGCAGACCAGGGCTTGTGTTTGAACAACTGAGCAAATAATGTTTGTCCGACAATAATCAAAGCAAAATCTTGGTATAAGAAATCTGATTAAACTCTTGACCACGGCGCACAGCTCTGAGTTTATATCCATCGCCATGGTTACGTGGATTTAACAGCGCAGCATTGCACACTTCCACCTGGTTGTGTCCGGCTATACGGGCCTCACCTCTTAAGTGTACAAAAACTTTGCTCAAGGCTTTTCTAGTTATTCTAATGACTGATTTAGTCCTGAAGTATCTCCCACTGTGTGTTTCACAGAAATAGGAATTCACCATTGGGCATCCTTACTGCATGAAATACTTATGTTCAGCTCATTCCAAACAAAGCTTACGCAGATTGAGAATTCATATGCCAGAGGTAAATCCGAGTTAACACGGATTTATACTGGCATGAGTTAAAGGACTAGAGTTTGTAATCCAGGTGGCCAAGGGATTTTACCATACAGTGGCAAAAATCACTTAAAACTCCCCCAACATCCTGAGCCACTGAGCTCAGTAAGCAGACAGATTGTTCAGAATTGATGACAGTACAACTATATCAGAGCTGGACTCTGTGTTTGTGTGTGTGCATGTATGTGTATCCGCATGTTTGTGTGTATGCTCCTATGCTCGTGTTTGTGTGTGCGCATATGTGAACATGTTTGCTTCCTATATGCACTCAATTAGTACTAAAGGGGCTGTTTAGAATAAGACCTTGACAGATTGGTATTATTTTCCTTTAACAGGGTAGGGGAGGTGTATTGGGAATACTGCCTTCTATCTGCATAAACATCAGTAGCATAAATAAAAAGACAGCAATCTCAATTTCAATAGCCGCTGACTCTTAAGTAAATTGATCAAAGTCGCTACAATATCCAAATAATTGATTTTTGATAGACTTTATCTTGAACACCATACCCAAAACATTAAGAATACTTGGTGCGTCCGTATATGTGTATGGGTTAGTGTGTGTGTGTGTGTGTGTGTGTGTGTGTGTGTGTGTGTGTGTGTGTGTGTGTGTGTGTGTGTGTGTGTGTATGTGTGTGTGTGAATGTGTGCACATGTGTGTGGAGGACAGAGGAGCAGAGATAGAGTGGAGTTGTTTAATGACAGGAACAGCTGACTCATTTAGAGAGAGCAGTGAAAGGTAATTAACCCTGGGAAAACTACAGCTGCCATGCGAGCTGTTCACTTCAGCGCAATCTGATTAGGAATCACTGCTTCGAGTCCCTGACTCCTTTCAGACACTGTGTGTTCGAGGTAAACTTTTCCTTTCGCCCCGGAGAGCCACGGAGCACTGGAGACCTGCCTTTTGTGACGGGGGATTAGCTGGAACGGTTACTACGTTTCTCCAAATTGCAGACCACCTGGTAGCATTCATGCAACCTCCTCCATGAAAGGACCTCCTTGGGCAGGAACAATGAGCAGGATTACTCTGCTCATTGTTACACCAGGGCTGGAACTTCTTTTTCCCCAAACACCTGTCCCCAAATTAGACAGGTTTGAAAAACCATGTTCATGAATTCAAAGATTCAAACTAACATGAGATTGGTTTGGTAGACTGGAGACTTGCCAATTGATGAATTGTCCGCCGCTCCATTTATTATGCTATTGATGCATAGTGTAGTGCAAAAAGATACTAATTTTATTTGTCTCAATATTTTGGTGTTCTTAATTGGATTGAAATTCACAAATAAAATAGCATATCATCTAGGCCCCTTTCATACGATAAGAGAATTAAAAGCACCAGAAATTTGGTCAAAAACAGAAATTGGCTCTTTGATGTTAGAAGAAACAATCTGGACTTGGTGCCTCTGTGTGGTCCGGCTCCAGATGAACTCAATTTAGAGGGAAGGCTTTGGGATGACTTTGGAAAGCGATTACAAGATTCATAAATCACCTCGGCAAAGGTGTCACCATCTGACTCTTTTATGGGACGCTTGCTAACTCCGTCCAATAACAAGTTTCCCCTGTAGTTATGCCATCATAACAAATCATTGAAGCGATAGTAGCTAGCCAGACTCCTAATTGTCTGTTAAGAATTCTGTGAGCTGTGTTCTTTTATTGAAGCATCTCTGTCTTGGAGAAGTGATAAGATGCCAATACGCTCCTCTATAAAAGTACTCTTTGGCAAAAGACACAGACACTTTTCTTGGCTGTCAGGGTAGCTGTGAGGCTGTCATATCTGAAATCGCAGTTGACTTCAAGATTTTTGATTGTCTGCATGAATCCAGAAACATCTCAGATGGAGGAATGCTCATAAATTGTCGGCAGAATAATTTTCTTTCAGATACAAATTTGACAGGGTATAAACCTACACAGCACATATATAAAAGCCCAATATTTTTCTTTCACCAAGATCTTTAGATTGTACTAAAAATATCCACTGCTGTTAATTGCTAAGTGTCAATTTTACATTGTAGTTAACCAAATATTAAGCATTGTGAAATAAAAAATTTAAAAAATATATGTTAGGCCAAATTTTAGCCATAATTTGATATCCTAGACCTCTCTTGTCCCTTTTCCCCTCCTTAAATATACCTCAGCCATTAGTCTGATGTTCAGCCGGTATGTAGGGACAGGGCGCCTGATGGTTCCCTGGCCACCTCACAAAGAAGGAAAAGTTGTTTATCTAAATACTCTCTGAACAGAAGTTGATTTTAATCTCGGAGCAGAGCTTAATTTACTCGCCACAGAGCCATTTGCATCTCAATGAAAAATGGCAGAAGCACTCACCTGCTTTTTGTATACAATTTTACCTGCTTTCCAAGGAATAGGTGTGAGCACTTTCCAAGCAGGTATATTGCTGCTAACTCACCTTTTCCTTTCAGCTAGATAGGCTGGATGTTTGGCTGATTCTCTGCACACCTCAAACCTCCTTTGGGTAAATATAAATTGTGAATCAGTTCGCTGTATCCTCAGACATTCATTACAAGGAAATATGAAAGTAAAAGGTGCTATCTCCTGCCGATTGCTCTTTATTATACATAAACAGAAAACACTTAGCATGTAAAATTAATGTGAAAATTATTCCTGGGGTAAACTATAAACACAGAAGTTACCCTGCACATTTACCCTTTTTTTCTCCTTCCCCTAGATCAGAGTGTAATTGCCAGTAATCAGGTCTGTTTGCTGCTGATAAAACCACTCTGAATGCGAGGAACCCTCTTTGTGTGATGACTCAATTATGCCAGAAGTGGCTCATCAAACCTGGCCCATCAGCTGCTTTAATAAATAAGGAGGAAAACTTGCTGCAGGCGCATTATAATTCCATTCATTCCATAATTAAATCCATTCCAGTTTTAACCCTTCACTCAGTGTGCTTCTGGAAGAGGAAACAAAAACAAGGGAGGGGGGGTGAGTACACACCAGACAGTGACCTTGCACAGAGCATCCATCCGTTCCCTATAATTCAAAATGATACTGTTGAAGAAAGGTTAAGAGAAAAAGGCTCATGGAGAAAAGGATGGGAATCAGTTAAGATGCAGCTCCTGTTTTTTATGTATGCATTGTTTCCACACACAGCCTTAGACAGTAATTATATTAAAAGAGTAATCTAATCATAACAGTTGGTTGCTTGAGTGTACAGCACTGACATTTTGAAATCTTATTTTGTGTAATCTCATTTGCCTCTATCATCTCGCCTGTACCCTCTATCTGAAGGAAATAATAGAAAGTAAATAATGTAATTAATTTTATGGTATCCAGAATCTTACTTCGCTACTCTGGCCTGGTTTATTGGTTTCAAGATGAGGTATTAGCACAGAGTTTTTCACTCCATCACAATAATGTCTGTGTTAATTACATGAGAGCATCCCAAGTGCACGGATAAGCTGGGAACAAGGGGACACAAAGACTCAAGGTCAGTGATGAATATCCAAAGCAGCTGCACAGTATTAATAAAGCATTATATGAAAATAATAATAATAGCATCACTTACAACAAAATGCGAGAGTGTGGTTAGAGTGATGTCAGGAGCATTGGGGTGTTTTGCAGATATTTCCTCCCCACAATCTCATCTTGGACCCAGCCTCTCTGATAATGGTGCGAGGCAATGGTTATTCATGATTGGTGGACTGGGAAGGTTTCTCTCTTTTTCTACCCCTGGTCGCAGCCCATTCTCTCCTCTGCGGTGGGAATGCTAGCAGATGGGGTTAGGGGGGAATGGGCTGGGCTCAAGGACACCTAGCAGCCAGATTAACACATAGAAAATCTCATAGACCCTCAGCATCAGGCTGCCTCCTTCCCCCCTGAGAAATCTGCCCTAGACGCAGGGAAACAGTCCTCTGAGTAGCATTATTTGTGTTGGACTTGGGGTTCGTGGATGTGTGTTTATGAGGGGGGTGGGGCGGAGTTGGGGGTTGGAGGGGTGGTAGTGCATATATATGATTCAGCAGATGACGAACCAGCTCAAATACTAGTGAGCCTTTTTTCATATGCTAATGAAACAGTGAATAACCCTCCCTCCCTCACTCCCTCTTCTTTTTTTTTTTGTTTTTCGTGGAAATGCTCTGTGAGCTATAATTAAGAAGATGCTGGGGTTTTTTTTTTCAAAGCTAACAGAAATAAATAATTCCATAATAAGATCTGTGAAGTGAAGAGGCTTAATGTACTCATTGTGTTCATCCTTGTTTGCCTCTTGGATGTTTTGTATTAATTAGAAGCAAGCAATTTGATCTCTGTCAAGCAATCAATTTGCATTGTGTTCCTTATTCCATGTGAGGCATTAATATGCTCTTTCCACCCTTTTCTGAAGGCATATTTTCACCAATGTCCCTAGAATATAAAAATATAATAATAAAAACCTCCAGAAAGCTGGTTTAAGGACTTACAATTGATTTCCCATAAGCTAAAAAGTAAATAAGTTTCAGATTTTAAGATTAAAGTTAACACGTTTTTGTGTTTGGTGTATATTCTGTTATAGATAATGACTTACATGATCACCTCCTGAAAGATAAGAAGTGTGAAAGCAACAACCAGGGCGGACAGTGCGGATCTGGCATCTTATCCTGCAGAGCGCTCGGAAAACTACAGTCGAAGGTAAATAATCTAACGCGGACGGGACTCAGGCAGAGCTTAAATTCTAAATACAAAGTGATAAAATAACTTTTGTTAGGGACAAGAGTTGAAAGTCTCTGGGGATAAATGATTGTGTAACACTGTTTTGGATAAGTAGCATGCTAAGTGGTGGAGTGTCACTGCTCCTTTGACCACCGTGATCACAAACTGAGATTGGTTTTTACTTATGCAGAGCTGTGGGAGGCTGGCAGATAATATACTCTTTCAAAGGTATTGCTGAGTCAGCTTTTTCTAAAGTGATGGTTGCCTTTAGATGTCAGGTTGTCTCGACTGGATTTGTACCTGATAAAACTTTCTTTGAAACCATAACAGAAAGTTTAGAGAGATATTTATTCTTTCTGTACTTGTTCATTGCAAGGCTGTTAGTATAATAGTCCATAAAGTTTTAAAGCATGCGATGTGCAGTGGTGGTTTTCTTATCTTACGTTAGTTTTAAGTCTGTGTGAGTTGAATTTCAAACTGAAATGAATGGAAATCTATGACAGCCCAAGAGGATTGGAAAGCACATTCTGAAATCTCAAACCTTACGCGTTAGAAAATGCTCAGCAGTGAAATAAAGTGAACATGTTTTGTAGTAAAACGTGCTAACACTCCTATCTACCCTGAAACATTGAACCTAGTGGCCTTATTTCTGTGTGTAAGCCTTTGTAAAAGTAATCCACCAACAATCCGAACTGTTTCTTTACAACTTTTCATGTGAGTACTACACAAAATTTAATGCAGGCCTCACCATAGCTGGGTGTACAACAGTTTGATGGAAACACACCTTCTTTTAACACTGAGAAACAATATGACATTATTTTTAGGTAAGAAAGAAGTGAAAAAAATAAATGACCAACCCCTTAAATAAATTATTCTTAGGGAGTTTATACAAAAAGATTATTTCTTTATATTTGGAATGTTATTCAGTAAGTTAATGCACATGTTATTATCCTGGAAGCCTTTGTTGAACCTTTTGTTTAAATGTCATTTTTAATTACACATATTTCTATACTATAAATATAGCTAGTATATACATAGCGGTATATACATACTGAACAAATGGTTTATGACACATGATAATGTATTTAGTTGTAAATACATATAAGTAGATATTTTAATTCTTTGTTAACGTACAGTATTTGACAATGATCAGGACTTATCTTATTAAGACAGATTTTATATTATTGCAACTGTGTTTTACTCCATTGTCCTTTACACACCAGCCTCCACTTATGGATACCCACAGGAGATGTAGTTGTTGTCAAACACATTAATAAACACTTACATCTGCTTACAACTATATTATAATATGTCACAAACCATTTATTAAATGCATATATACATTTGTAAAGGCTAAAAACAGGGTGTGAAAGTAAAGTGTGTTCATTCCACTTTCAAATATCCATGACCAAATCCTGCATTTCGTCAATCTATGACTTATAGCACTCTATCTGAAAAATGTGTGATACACTGACGAAAAGAATTGTCATACAATAGTCGTGAAAAGGTCAATTATATGTATAAGTTCTCAGCCAGATTGTGTAGGGAGTGTTAAAGCAAATCTCCCATTTGACCCTGAATGTATCTGTTTGTTCTGCTTTTGTAAACACTCAGCGTCACATGTTTGTCCATGTTGTTGCCATGCCAGGACTACCTGTTAGTACACCAGAGCATCTACCGAGGCCTTCCTTGTTGTCTTGTCACTCCTTGTTATGTGAATTAGATATAAACTCTGCTTTGTTTAAATCTCTGCTCACAATAGGTTTTGTTATTATCATGTCAGAAATACACGTGTGATGCCCTTTAAGCACTTCTAAAATAAAAAGGCTTCAATTTTTCTTGTCAGACTATAACTTAGATAATGTGGGAAACTGGATACTGTATGCAGCGTTCTGTAAAATAATTGAGCCATAGTCAGACATACAGTATCATACAGCCTAAAACTCATTGAAAGTCATTGTTTTTTCAGTGGTTGGATAGGCACAGGACTGACTCTAAATTGATGGACTGCAACACATATTTAGGTGATTTGTGTAGCATTGACTTTTTAAAAAAAATTAAACTTGCTTTTGCAATCTGTGTTTACTACACTAATATCTCTGGTCTTGATTAACCAGAGTAACTGTAAATAGTATAAAAAAGTATCACAACTTTAGTGATACTTATATACTTGGTTTAACATTTACATAGGATGAGGCAGGTCTAAAATGCCAAGTAAAGAAAAAAAGACCTTGTGTGTGACTCAGTGGTGATATTTAGGTGCACTGATAAAATCATTTGAACTTTGATTAATGTCCTTGTTACAATCTCAGATTGCAGTATGTGAGAGCAACATTTTGCCTTCAGAACAACAAATTTATACAAAATGTTGAAACATGTCTGTGCGGAAAAGTGTTACAAACTAATGAGGTACATTCGTTTTTACAGAATGTAATCTATAGTGTTTGGGAGTTGTTTGTCTCAATAGGCTGTAGTAATCAAAAGTAATGAACCTATTATGAGCAGGACCTCTGAGGGCCCAGCGTGGCATTAAGAGTGTGGCACATAAAAGGTTTATTAAAGGAAATTAAGGTCCATCACTGCCACACCTGCTCCCCTATTATAAATGTATGACAGGTCAGTGCCTTCAATCACAACAGCAAACGAGAGAGAGGAGTCATGTTTCCCATTACCAGGGAAAAGTAACAGCATATCCTATGACTCACATATTTCACTGGCCTGTGACCACTATACGCCACCATCAGCCTGGAATAATTATGTTTAATAGGTTTTATTTGGGACCCACAAGCAACAGCCAGCGAGAGTGGATGGATTTTAGCAACTATTTTTGTCCAAACACACACAGTGAGGTGCTGTCCATACTTTAATGTCATTATTTAGTGTCATTACATTTTTACTCACCTTTGAAACTTTTCCCCCCTAACATTATACTTTATGTGTTTGCATATTACTGTTGTTTTAGGAGCTCTTTGTGATGTTGTCACGCACACAAATTCATTTTAAAGCTCGCTGGCTCTGGGTGACTGAAAGAAATCGACCATAATCTATAAAGCGTTCAAGCCTTTTTCCATTTCAAATAAAAGAAATTAATGAAAATAAATGAATACATTAAATTCTGTCATTTAGTGGCTCATCTCTACTTTCAATGTTTCATTTACAGATGGACTCCGAAGGTGAGGAGCAAACCCCAAAAACATGTAACAGTAGCACAGGTGAGTACAGCTTTTACTTTTACTTTGCTTTTAACTACACACACATGCATGCACACACACATATTCCACTTATCGCCATGGGTTAGGGGTGTCAGTTCAACAATCCAACTTTATAACTGTCAATTTTATGTATTATCTTACTCGTCTGAAGAGCACTGCACTGCCATTTCATTATTCAGAGGGGAATAACTTCATTAAATTGGAACACTGGCTCAAATTAGTTAAGGAGTGTGTATATATTGTGTGATTGAAAACCTCTAGACTGGATATGTCATTATGCAAGTGTTCGGGGCCTCTGAGGCCCGCCTGCTCACATTGGAGCTATTACTACATCTGGGGAAATTCATGAAAAGTGTTATTATTGGTTGTGCTTCATGGGAGTATGGGTAGAACTTGTGAATGAGATTTATGCAGGCCTCTGGGAAAATTGATTTACCCTTTTAGACCATGTTGTCAACGCTGTCAAAGGATGAGCAACTGTTGGTCTCCCGGAGAATGAGCAGACTGAATGAAAAGCTTTTCAGATCAATGAAGAGACCACTACTCCATCCTTATGCTGATTATACCCGATGACATCATAAAAGAGAATAAAATCTATGGTTAAAGGCTGGATAAAGCAGCTTTAGCCCTGGTGGTATCATCCCTAAAACATTATCTACAAAATAAATATTTACAGAACACTGTAAAATTTCATTAGCAATAGCCCAAAAGTAGAGAGTCGCCTTGAGCCTTTAATGAAGAATATGTCGACAGATGCTGTGCTACTGAAGTGGAAATGTAAACATGACTTTTTATCTGTTCTTTCTTGGCCTTTATTTCACAGGGCTGGCCGACTGCATCACCGAGACACACAGGTACAATTTTATGATGTGTACTCTTTATATTTTCGCACCTTTTTCATCTTTATCTTCAAGTCTCAAATTTTAATAGTTGGAACTTTCGAATCAGCCAGCTGAAGCCTCTGTTGACCCTGCTGTGCTTTTTGTCCGTTCCTCTCTTCCCTCCAGC
The DNA here is from genome assembly GCF_016859285.1 of Xiphias gladius. Taxonomy (NCBI): domain Eukaryota; kingdom Metazoa; phylum Chordata; class Actinopteri; order Istiophoriformes; family Xiphiidae; genus Xiphias; species Xiphias gladius. Next base: position 17,227,524 of record NC_053413.1, on the reverse strand, counting down.
CCATATGGGTCCATGGCGAGGAAGAGGAGTGCTCAGGAAGGGGTGCAGGGCGCCCCCGTCAACAAGAGAAAGTCCCTGCTGATGAAGCCCCGCCACTACAGCCCCAGCGAGGCATGTGAAGAGGATAGCGAGGACCTGGCACCGCCACAGGACAAAGAAGAGCTGAGGAACATTGACACTCCAGCAGGTAAACAGATGTCCTGTTGTTTTGTCTGTTTTGATGAACAATTGACGCTGAATTTTAAAATCCCATCTGTTGCATTCATATTTCCCTCCCTCTGCCATCAGCCAGCAGCCGCAGTCATTGTGCAGTGGAAGTGAAAGACTACACTGCTGGGTCCACATTAGTTGTGTCTCACGTCCACAAATTGAAGTTTTGACAGCTGATCTGCCATGATATTTTTGGCGTGGCTTTACCCTCTTTTGATGAGGCCAGATTTCAGACCCCTCATCTGTCCTTTTTCAATAGCCAGTCCAATCCCATTGAATCCATAGAATGAAAAACTGAATGGGGGAGTGCAGCAGTTCACTTTGATTTAAATTAAACTTCCTCCATTCTTTTATATAGAATTTTTTTTATTGAGGTTGCCTATTGTGAAAAACAAATTAGTTGTCAACATTGCTTGGCTGATGTTCTAAAGTTATAATATTTTATTTATTTTGTTTATTTACAAAGATTTTACTCAACCACAGGAGCATTTTATCAACAACAGTTAAAAATTGTTTATTTTCATTTATTCCACTTTCTTTTTCAGGAGCGAAAATGTTTTCTTTTTTCCTAATGAACTGAATTTTGTGCATTTTGGCAACAATGCTCGTGGTGTACATGTGCATTCTCGCCCACTATAATCTGCACTGATTTGGTATATTTTTAACGATGTAACTAAGCAACAAACGTAATTGTCCCTTTCAAAAGCTTTTGTTAGGCCCTCTAACACAGTCTAATACATAATTAGGCATAATGTCTACAGCTCATTATAGTACACATGTGTGTAGTTAAATGGACCAGGAGAGTAGCTCACTGAATTGTGTGGATTCGTTGGAAATGGAATTTATTTGTTTCCTGGGTTCATATTACATTACAATTATCTAAGTATTACACTGTTTATCCTTAGTTTTTCTTTTGTTGTTGTTGTGTTCTAGAAATATTTTCTTTTTGTCATCTTTTTATATGACATTGATTGACTGCTGTATATTTTTTTCCCTTTTTGAACCTGATATTCAGTGGACTGCAGCTTTAAAACAAAACAAAATCCAGCCAAAATAAAATAAAATAAAAAAGTCCAAGGAGAGTGAACAGGGATATTAATAAACATATTCAGAACATATTTTGCTGTTATCAGACTTGGGGACTCTTTTCTGTGGAAAAACAAAAATTGGAAAAAGTAGACTGGAGGCAGTAAGAATCTTTGCAGTGAGAAGCTGGTCATATCTGCATTTTAACAAAAAGGGAGAAAAATAAGCCTCTCGTTTGGTCGAGCCACACTGCGTTCAACTCCAGCCAACTGCAGCCCTGCTGCAGAGAGCTAGTAATGGCTATTCTGGAGTACAAACTGTTCACCTGTTCCAACACACAAACCACTGGAGGGATCCAAGTTTTTTTCCTCCATCTCTTTCCTTTTTTACTGCACTTCTGTTTGTGCTTGTGTCTGTGTGTATACGTTTGTGTGCTTGTCTGACTGTATGCAGCTGTGTCAGGCCTGGGAATCCATCTGGTTGAAAAACAAAACCCTTGTTGCTTGCCTCATAAATGTAAATACATCTAACTGGCTTTAATTTTTCATTCAACAGGGTTTGTCTTTAGATTCCCATTTTTTCAAATATTTTTCGCAGCAGGGAACAGATAGTAACACGCTGTAATGTCGCTTGAGCACAATGAATATGAAACCAGACGTGTCAAATTCCACTGCAGAAAATAATGTACAAACTCATATATCACAAAAATAGTTACCTTTTTTATTAATGCTTGATCATTTCTGTCACATTTTAAAGCTCTTTTGATGAGGATTAAGTTTTTGTGGCATTCCCATTAATAAGCGGTAGCTGTCTGATAATGCCTATATCTGTATCATCCTCAGCACTGTGTGATCTGATTCTCACAATCCATCTCTGTCTATCTTCTCAACCTCTCGAATCCTATGTTTGATTCGGTGTCTGATGTCTGGCCACTTAAGAGGATATACAGTCCAGCCTACTGAAAGTAAAAACCCTCACAGTCCAAAGAGCCTTAATCGAGCACAAGTTTTGACTGGTTTTGGAGGATCAAGAGAGATTTTGTTGAATCAGTCCAAATGACAGCTTTTCATTGTTAATCACTGACCACGACTTAATATTATCAGTGGTGTTAATAAAGTGTTGTTTCAGATGCATTTTGATGGATAACCCTAACCCTCTTTGTCTGCTCCACTGATCAGACTGTCAGTACACAATCTTGTGGCTTTCTACACATGTGACTGGGGTTTCTGGATTTATTCTAAATGGTGGAGGGCAAAAGGTCAATGCTACTTAAACTATTGAGAGCACTTAGTAAAACATGCTGGAGAAAAAAGAGTATACAAAATTAGTTTAGCTTTTGGATTTTTAAAAATCCAAAAGCTTAAAATATAATCATTCATTTTCTATAAAAAAAATACTATTCAATATTATTGGTAAAGTTTCTAATTTGGAAATTTTTTGTTATCAAATTATTTATATTTCCCTGCTGCATTCTGCATTTTATTATTCTATTATGGATTTTAACATTTTTACACTCAAATAATAAGACATAAATGATACACATGCTTAATTTCATCATTAAAAAACAGCGTGTACAATTTAAGTATCCTAACTGTTTCAGTCAAATGTACTTTTAATATCTTGATAATTGATATTTAAATTAAATAAATATTTTTCTTTAAACAGTTTGATAACCGGTCTTTTTCCATATGACGCTGCTGTTTTTAAAAAAACAAAAACAAAAACAAAAAAACCTCTAATTAAAATTAATCTTACTTGTATTTGTGCAGGTATTTTGTGTTGTGCTCACCAGGCAAGCCTCTCATTCCTGTTGTAACTTTTGTGCCTTTAACACTTTTATCCCACAAAATTATTGTCAGTATTTTCACTGAGGTATATGGCTGGCTTCTCCTAGACCAAGTTTTGCCACACAGACAGCAGCAGCTCAAAGAAATTTTTCTCTTTTATCTTCGTGTTTGTGATTTTCTCCATCTGTGCTTTCAGGAATCCTCTTGACTTCCCCTGTTCCCATCCCTAAAAACAACAATTTTTTGTTTTTAAAATCAGTTTTTGTGCAGATGACAACATGTTGCTGCTTAGCTTGCACTTAAAAATAAACATTACTAATTAAAAACTGATGTTCACTGTCCAACGCTCCCTCCATAATCGTAAATCCCTCCATAATCTTGTCCTAAATCTATTTCGGGTTGTTTCTCAAATTGGAGATGCAGAGGAAGAAGAAAACAATTGTGTTCTTCATCTGCAGGTTTCATGTTCAACTAGCAGAAAGAAGGGTCATATATGTTATCTAAAATACACTTGAAGAATTGCTTGAAAATCTTGCAGCCTATGATTATCAATTCCATTGCAACATGTGTTCTTATAAATCCTGTACATGGTTATAAAAACATGTTTTTCTGAAGATATTATTCATTGAAAAGTAATACAAAATCTAAAACCTTGAAAGGATTTGGAGAAGATTACCAAGGAATTCTTATCCTGTGTGTGACTGACGGGTCACAAAAGAACATATCTGGCCTTAAACACTGGAAAAAACAGAGAATAATAAGTGTTTTCTTGTCGTTTTAGATGGAAACTTAAATACAATCAATGGAGTGGCCAACAGAAATGGCTGCCACGATGCAGCAACAAAGTCCAATGATTCGCTGGGATGGTCAGAAGTTACATCTGATAGCTCTCAAAAGCATGAGCCAGACACATCTGAACCTCTGATGGATGAAGATGAGGAGGAGCTCCTTAATAACGAAGAAGAAGACCAAAGCAAAGACAGGATGAGTGGTACACCATCGCCACAGAGTCCATTAGGAGACGTGAGGGAAGCTGAGTGGGAGCCTCTGTCTCTTTCTGCCAAGGTGAACGGCTCAGGCTGCAGTCCCTCCAGACCCTCCAGACCCTCTGAAGACCTTTCAGCCAGGAACGGCCACGTCAAAGAAGAGCCTCACTCGGAACTAGGCGGTCCAATGGGTAGAGCGAGTATTTTTCAGGCCGAGGCTTTAAGATACAGGCCGCCCCCTACAGAGGAGGACAGCGAGGGGGAGACGGAGGTGGAGAGGCCACCTCGGCTGGATGGCTGGGCGCTGGGCCTCCACGAAAGAGGCCTTGAAATGAGCCGAGGGAGGGTGAACCTTAGCCTGTTGGAGCAGGCCATAGCTTTGCAGACAGAGCAAAGACAGGTCCTACACCATGCCTACAGGGAAATGGACCGGTTCCTCATGGAGCAGATGACTAGCGAGAGGAGGCACCATAGGATGATGGACATGGACAGCAGGCTCAACTATCATGGAGGAAAAGGTAACAATAAAGAGGGAGGGTCTTAATGAAAAGTGATCAGTACGAACATTTTTGACAATTGTACTTTTATCTGGTGTAAATTAGATCGACCACTCGTTATTTTAATGATTAGGTGCTCAAAAAAAAAAAAAAACATTGAAAGGAATAAAAGAAGCATACGCGGTTTGGGGCGTGGGGGGGTCTGAGGGAGGAAATCCTCTTAAATACTAAAAACATTTTGGCAACAAGTGAAGTAATAAATAAACAGTCTAAAATAAAGAAGAACAAAATTTTCTGATGGAATTGCTACTACTCAGAATATTGGATTTTGATAGGAATCAACTGGATATTTAACCATGACCATAAGTCTTAAATCCTCCAAAAGTACCTCTCATGTTTCCCTCTGATTCTTCAAATGACTGCAGCTAAATGTGTAATCCTAGATGTAATCTTTCGATGGATGGGCATTAAGAAGTGAATGCACTGTGTTGAACTGCAGCCTTAACTAAAATGACAGATTAATAGATGCATTTTGTGAAAAAAGTGTCTAGCTTTGCATGATGTTTCAATCAGTTGACCTATGTACAATATGTCTACAGGACATGTATATTTCATTTTGTTCCACATTTCTTGACAGAAGACGTATAAAGACAGAAGAGCTTCAGTATGTTTGAGATTCAGTACAGTGGTTTTATTATATTTTTTTATTGTTAAAATCTTATTTTACTGTGTCTACAGATTCTCCACGGACAGATAAAAAGGATATAAAGTGTCCAACCCCTGGCTGCGATGGTACTGGTCATGTGACCGGCCTCTACCCACACCACAGGAGTTTGTCTGGGTGTCCTCATAAAGTCCGAGTTCCTCCTGAGAGTAAGTCGCACAAGAAGTTCTGTGTATACATACAGTATAATGCAGGATTTATACTCGTAAAAACTGCCAGTTTTAGGATTTACAATCAGCCACAGTAATTTAAATCCTCTTAGCAGGAGCCCAAAGACAAGAAAGACCTTATATGTTTAGTTCAATTCAAAGATGTGCGTGAAACTTTTTCAAATAAACTTGAAGGATTTTTTTCTCTCTCTCTCTCTTTCTCGTAATGTGTTGTAATGTGTGAATATTGAATTCTTTTTTTTCCCATATTGGCGATTGTTAAGTCATTTCAATATAACTCAACAAACATTCAACATTAAACAGTAATGTTACAAAAGGAACAGAAAAAGTAATTAACTTTTTCAAAAAAGCGCGTGCTCTTAGACTGGAGGCAGTATTTGCAAATCAAAGGGCTAGCTAACGCAGTATTCAAAAATAAATAGACAACTCCAACAAACTAATTGGAGAATATGTACAGAAAAGAAGTTTCTAAGGATACAGAGCGGACCTTTAACGACGCGTTTGTTTTGAAGAATATAATCAGCTGTCTTGTTACGCTCCTTTTTGCACTAAGCTATTTACATTTCAGCCACATTACAGCATTCCTCACAATGAGAAAGCCTTTTTGCTTTTTTCTCCTCTTTCCGTCTCTGTAGGATCTTTGCTCTATAGGCTCCAATGTGCCAACCAGTTACACAAATCATAGTTTAATGTATGAAAATGTATTTGTTATATTTTCAAAATGCTCAGTAAATATATATATATATATATATATATATATATATGTATTTACCATGTTATAATCTTTCAGCGTCATTATCTCTTACATGTTGAATTATTCTGAATATGTTTCTCTTACCAAGCTTATCTCCTGTCTCTGTCCTCATTGCCTCAGTCCTGGCCATGCATGAGAACGTCCTCAAGTGCCCTACACCCGGGTGCACAGGAAGAGGCCATGTCAACAGCAACCGTAGCACCCACCGGAGGTACATCCACAGGACAAAGCCATTAGAAAATCTGTACACTGTTCATAGATGAGTTACAGTATTAGGCTAATGTGTTTGATTTCCTCCCCAACCAGTCTCTCAGGCTGCCCCATCGCTGCTGCAGTGAAAGTCTCCAAACCTCAGGATGACAGCCTGAAATGCAGGCAAACACCTGACCGCTCACCGAGGTATAATGCCAGATAACGCTAGGGATTTCCACTGCTCTCAGTGTTGGTCACGTGCAGAAAAATAATTACAACAAGCACCCAGAAATCATATTTAGCTCTATAGTGGACTGAAGTTGTAAAAGCCTAACTGAGGTTATGCAAAAAAGTGATAAACACTATTATTGTTGAGGAGAATGTGGGATATTTTTATTCACTGATCCCAGCAGAATGCACAATCTATTTTCAGCTTTCCAAGCAGACATAAGCAATGGTTGCTGGTCCTGTGAGTTCCTCTCTATTAGAGATGATAAAAGAGCAGAACTCTTTGTTCCCTGTGGATATATCATGGGCAGGATGCCCACTCCTACTATATTAATTAGTCTGGCAACCTGGCTGTGGATCTACAACACACATCAGATCCCAGACTCTTAAGTACAGAAGCACTGGCATCCCTGAATGGTTTAAAACAATGTATTAACTGCTTAATATTAACTTGTGAGGCATCTTAATTCACAAGTTTTACACAATAAAATAAAGTCTTTTTTTTTTCTTAAATTTGTCTCCTTGTAGAGCCATCGGCTTGATAAAAAAGTTCGAGATGAACCAGCTGAACTACAGGCTCTCTCATCCAGTAGCAGCCTTGCAAACTAGCCTCACAAAAGACATGGACAAGTACAGCAGAATCCGCTTTGATTACGCCAGCTTTGATGCACAGGTCTTCGGCAAACAGCCTCTGATGGGGACCAACCAGGACCAGGATATGTCACATTTCCCTGATTGTAAGCGTCATATATTCAATTTAACCAGTTATTTGCACGTTTTGTAAGTTTACATGTTATGCAAGGTGAAGAAATGTGGCGAACTATTGTTTATCATGTGTTTTGAGTATGTAGACGCTGTTTCAGCCACTAAATTAATAAAAATCTATTTCCATACAGTCTATCATTCATATCAGTGTGCTTTTGCTTAAGGATTGTCTTCCTTTTTTTTTTTTTATAAGTGGTTGTTGCTAAAACCGTCAAATATCAACGTACATTCTTATTAAGTTTAGGTGGAACACCTGGTGTCTCAGTAACTAAATTATTCGCTAATTATTTGGGGTTTTTTTTAGCACCTCAGCAATATCCTGGCTTCCTTGGTACTCCAGGTGGCCGCCTGCCCACCTCTGGTCAGCACAGCCCGCCGAGTCAATTCAAAAAAGAAGATGGTCTCCAAGCCACAGCAGCGACTGCAGCCATCCTTAACCTCTCCACTCGCTACCGGAAGAACATGGAGGCTGTCGCCGGCCGGCCCCTGGCAACCTCCACAAAGGTAATCAAATTAGACCACTTGGAAAGGTATTTAATGTGGTCATTTTAAAGGAACTCTGATTTGTGTATAAAAGGGGAAGACATCAAAAGACAGAATTTGGCAAAGGGAGCTTGGCACTTTGGTGGCAGAAAAACAAGGAGGTTTCCACTCCATAAAGCTTTAATGTACACAAATGAAATTTTGTGTAATCACATCAAAAGAAGAAATGCAATCAGCCTTCTTTCCCAATTACAAATACTTGTCTATTTTTTTATAAAACCTGGTATTGTATTTAGTTTCGACATCAGCTGGCATGTAAAAACCCTGAACTGTTGTCTGAAAATGCATCTTGCCCGTTGCAGATGGCAGAGGATATTTTGCTTAGTTATATGATCCAACATAGGCTGTGTGTCTACACCAGATAGTCTTTAAAAGCATTTTAATGGATTAAGCCAATCAGCTAAAGGAGTTAACATCTGAAAAGTTTAATTCACACAAAATCCAAATCTCTTCAGCTGTCTTTATCTCCAACCTGGCACTCTGTTCAACTTTTTCCAAACTCACTTCATGATTAATATTGATCACATTCTGTGGGTTACATACGTGCACACTGTACTGTAGATGATTCAAGGTTTCCACACCTACACAGCACAGATCCTTGTCTCCCAGCTTGTTGAGCTGAGAATGTGGCCCTGTACCAGGTACCAGCCCACTGAATGAATAAAACAGTGTTAGCAAGTTAATCATCTGTTCTCATTTACAGCTTAGTTGTCTTGGAGAGACATACAAAATAAAGAACAGCTTTCATGTCTGAAAAAAGGGGCCATATTTAGACTGTTATATGGTATTGGACGCTTTAACTTATCTGCATATGTATATTAGAGGTTGAAATATCACATAAAAAAAGCACCAAAAAGCTGGCCTTTAAAGCATGAAAACAAGCTGATTTTACTTATTTAACAGAGCAAGAGGCTTAAATCACATTGGTAATTAATCAATAATAGCAAAAAAAAAAAAAAAAAAAGGAACCAAATCCTTAGTTTTAGTTTTTAGTCAGAGCTAAAAGCAAAAAAATAAAAGTAAATCACAAAAAGTCTTGCACATCCTACATTTTTACACTGGTGTTATTTTGATTAGGTACACACATCATCAAATGGCTGGATAATTAAAGTGGACAGCCACATCCAATGTTCATGAAAATTATCCCCTTTAATTAATTTGAAAGGCGCCTCTTTGTTACAAAAAATAATGATGTATAGGCTTTAATGAAACATATGTGTTGAATAATTGGTTCCATTTATGGAAAAGGATTTCAGCATTTAATGAGGTAAAACTTTTAATACCATGAAACAGCCATAAGTCATCATGCGATTGCGTTGCAGCACAAAAATGACAAACACATCTGTCAGTGGGGAAACTTATGCCACATTAAGCTTTTTAATTTTTGCTATAATAATGATGACCTAAAACCACCAACCCCCCCACGCCCCCAGCTGCCATCTTGGTTGTGTGTCCTAGAAAACAGATCACACAGCTGTCACTGAAAAACTACACACCAGTGATTATTTTTTTGTGTTCAGCAGAATTAATGCTGGCTTAGTTTGGTACTTTGTCTAGTGTGAGATAACCACTGTATGTATTATTTAAATACACTGTTTGTTTGCTCTGAACTCCACACTAATGTAATTTTTTATGTTTACAGTGAGATGTTGTTGGGTTCAAGTTTACCATACCACCGCTGTCATATTAATGAGGCATTGTGCTGTTCATTTACATTCCTTTTACAGTAATTGGAAAACAGCTCCTATTTTTATCCTCTGATTCATTTGTTTTCATATGTTAGCACGCACTGCAGTGATATCAAAGCATACTTCATTTACTGTACTCTTCTGCAACATGTTGTGACGTACTGTATTAACTGTTTAAAGGAGTCAACTTTTTGCCTCTAGGACATGCTAATAGAAGTGGATGAAAATGGCACCTTGGACTTGAGCATGAAGAAGTGTAAGGAAAATGTGAAAGCGCAGACGAAGGCACCTTCGGACGACCCGCTGTCTCCTCCTGAATCCGCTGTGGCCAAAGGCGGGAGCGTGCTCATCAGCCCCGCCTTCTACCAGCCGCTGTGTGAGAGAGACAGCTGGGAGAGCCCCATCCCTGTCAACTTCAGCAAAGCACACATTTTACAGGACAAAGAGGTAAAAAAAAAAAAACACAACACAACAACTGACACTTTAAATGCAATTCAAAAAAGTAAGAGTTGCATTAAGCATATGAGAAATGTAAGTGGCGGAGGATGAGTATTTGAGTGTTATCATTTCACCAAGCAAAGAAATTTCAGTTATACAAAGTGCAAACACAAAAAAAAGATTGAGCAGCACAGTAATAGACTAAAAGTAAAAGACTTTCAACAAAATAGGGAATTTTTAAGAATTTACTGACCTGCAATAAAGCCTTACCATTTTATTTCCTAACATGAAAGTCTAAATGCTGTTTCATTGCCCTCTCCACACTGACAAGAATTGAAATATGGCGGAGAAATACTGAATCTTCTTTTATTTATTTATTTATTTGGTTTATTGACCAAAAAGGTAGTCAGATTTAGTCTAAAAATAGTTCAAGTGTCAAATTTGGTCCAAAAATACTCAAATCAGCCTTAAAACATTTTTGAACTCCAGCCTGTATAATCCCCCAGGTTGCTAAAATCTTCATATTTCCAGAACAAAATACAGCTGTCCCCAGTGTAAGCAACGGCCCTGCTAGTAACATAGTTGGTAAGAAGAATCTGGTGGTTTTCTAAGGCAAAACAGCAGCTCCAGTCAGATCTGTGACTCTGTAAAATGGATTAAATATATTAACACTGAGGACTACAGTGCTAATCTAATCTCCATATATCACTCTTGCCTTGTCTATATTTCACAGGTGATATTCATTTGTAGCTGATATCAGGAGTTATCACATTTGACCTGCTTTTAAATCATATACAGCATCTGGTGACTGCACAGTCTTGTCTGTTACAAAAAAAAAAAAGGAAATCCATACGTCATGGCCATACATCATAAATACTATGTGGATTAAGTATGACTTTAAATGGATGTATGGTTTACTACAGTATAAGTATCCTAAAGCATAATCTCTTTGCCTTGCAATCTAACCCCCAGGGCTTGTGTTTTAAGAGTATTATACAGGGCTTTTCATTAATTATTCACTTTTAGGTCATTGCAGATTGTGTTCAGGTTTGATATTTTGGACAGTTAAGGCTGTGTTTTTATCGTTTCTTTCTCAGCAGGAGGATTACGATCAGGTCTCCTTGGAGGACCAGCACTATCAAGGAGACGGCAGCATGATAAGCCCCAAAACCAAGCTGCTATTACGAGATTCAAAGAAAGAGCTTTTGAGGTATGCTACGTCAAAGGCTGAAGCATCTTGAGGCATCTTTATTAAGTCAGCTGTGCATAATGTTAGCTTCCCTTTTAGTTGGCAGATGGTCAGTAATAATAATAATAAAAAGTTTATCTCCAAACTGTACCTTTTTTTTAAATAGGACAGTTTGATATAAGTGAGTCAGAACACACAAATGAAACTCACTGTGTTACATATGATTGTAACTGGTATGTCTGCAGGTTCATGTGGAGAAGAAATGTATCTATTTGAAAGTGAGTTTTCTCCCTGTATGTCCTGTACAAGCTTACAACTCTTGACTCTTGTAGTTAGAGTGCATGCTCTGCTGGGTCTCCTCTTGAGAATTACACCACGAGAAAAGTAGGATCCTCTAGTTTCCGCAGCACAGCATCCCCTCTGATTTCCTCAGTAACATTCAGAGACATTGTTAAACTGAATGTTGGGCAATAAAATAATAATTTTCTACTAAACTTCCTGCTGTACTAACTCTTTTTTTTTTCTTTAATGCCCATGAAAAGGTTCTCAGTGTAGAAGAAATATTCAGTTCAAGCTTTTCAAAGTCTGTGGGAAGTGGAGTAATCTGTGTATTAAATGCTTTGTGTTTTCCTGCAGCTGTCCGACCCCAGGCTGTGACGGCAGTGGCCATGTGACGGGGAATTATGCATCACATCGGAGGTACTGTAATTAATTACACTCTCATTAGCACCAGCTAGCAGATAAATAGACAAGGGAAACTGTGCTGATTGTTTAATTATGTTGATTATTACAGTTGAAAACTTGTCATTTAGCTTGTATAGTTAGCTTTTATTCACATTGGTGACAGGAAAAAGCTTCTTCATGAGGATGAAGTCGAATTGTGTTTTCAAATAAGTTTGTATAAATATGCATTGAGACATTGTATTAAGATTATTTAATTCGGCTGTGATCAAAGAGTGCTTTAAAATGACTGTTAGCTCTTTATCCTCTCTAGTGTGTCTGGATGTCCCCTGGCTGACAAAACACTCAAATCACTGATGGCAGCCAACTCTCAGGAACTAAAGTATGTGTTTTGAAAACTGTTATTGTTGTTAAAGGATTTTTCACATTAAACTAGGCAGCTCGTTTTTTGCGTCAGCATAGGTCAGCTTAGGTCAATGTTTTCCTTTCCTTTCCTTTCCTTTCCTTTCCTTGCCTTTCCTTTCCTTGCCTTTTCTACTACACATTAGGCACATTACTATGTACTCCACATGAAGTTGTTTGCTATTTGTACTACTTCTCTGCATATTAGCATGAATCCACGGCTCTGCTCGCAGTCTTTTGCTGTAAAAAGCACCTGGTCTATGTGTCTCTCAACCTGCAGGTGCCCAACACCTGGTTGTGATGGATCTGGACATGTGACTGGGAACTATGCTTCGCACAGAAGGTAGCAGAGAAAAATCATCACAACTGAGCATGAAATACATTTGTCAGATGCATGACATTCAAACAGATGGTGAAAGTCTCACTTTATACCGCAAACATGCTTCACTTTTTGAGTTCTTTTTTCTATTTTGTTGGCTGCTTTTTCATGTTTATCATCTATCCATCTATCTATCTATAGTTGGATATTCTATTTTACATATCAACGCAGTTTTAGTACAACTTTACAACAAAACAACAGGCTGCTATGTGCTAATACAGAGTACCACTTCTTCAATAATTCAACCTTTAATTTATTTACATTTATAAATTCAGATTTGCTGAAACATGTGCAACTGAAACTCCTTAATCCTCATAGCTGCTTGTATGATTTTAGCTTTTGTCTTAGGTCTTGAATAGATTTTTCTTTATGTTAACCCATACTGTTTCCAACCATTTCTAGCTTGTCAGGATGTCCACGAGCCAGAAAGGGAGGTTTGAAGCTCACACCAAACAAGGATGACAAAGATGAGCAAGAGCTTAAGTAAGATTTTTTTTTTTTCCTCATCCCATGCTGTCATGTTTTTTGTTTCAAAAATAAAACAAAAAAAAAAAATTGTGAAAATGCATCATGCTTCTGCGCCCGAAGCATTTTACCTGGAAGCCATTAAGTTAAACAAAGAAAATAATACTTCTCTTGTCATAACATTAGTGAATTATTTTCTAAGGATTAGCCGCATGTTTTTGTGGGATTTTTTCAGGGTTTTGTATTATTCCTATTTTCTGAATGGAATATCTGGCTTATCACTCTTGACCGATTGCTTTCTTTGTAATTATAGTATACTAAGAAATTGTTGAATTACCTGCTCCGATGGCATTGCACTCATTTGCAGCTTAATCTTTGTTGTCTGTGAAAGTGTTATTGGAAAAAAACATAATGTAATTGATTTGCAGTTTAAATCCAAAGTCAGATATATGAGCCTTTGTTTACTTATACATCTGGACACTGATTTTTTCTTTTTAATTACTAATGCAAGGGCATGAGCTTAGGAATTAGACTGGAATAGATCTCATACACATTAAGAGAGAAAGGGAGAGACAGGGGGAGGGTAGCAAATGTCCCTAGATTATTGTAAATAGTGGGCCATATGGCATGCCTCCATTGTCCTGGTGCCTTGCATCAAGCTACCTACCTGTGGTAGATGTAAGTAATGGGACTGGTGTTGTTTTGTCCTCTAAGTGCTGCTGAGCTGTCGAGCAACAAAATGCTGAAACAGGCTTTTTGCAGCAGCACTCTACAGCATGTGTGCCATTTGTATCATCTCAGGTGACCTTTCACCTTTATCAATAAGGGAACGGGTTGGCCACCTCCAAATTACATTCTTTCGCATGAGGGGATACATGACAATTATCTGTAATTCATGTCACTCCATTACTGACCTGCAGAAAACAGGCCTGAAAATACAACTGACAAACTCTTAATGATATTCAGCGTGAGTTGTGCTTATGTTTTTAAGCACAGATATCAGTCACCTCAAAATGTATGCACCGAACAGAGCGTTGGGTCTAACTCAAGTTTTAGTGGATTAGTAACTTACAGTTAATGCGATTATTTGAGTCCATTTCTAGTTTTGGTGACTTCATTTTTAATCAGCATTTGGCTGGATTAATCAACTTAATGGTTAACAAATCTTCCGGTCTAGTTATTGACAGAGATTTTTTCAATAATCTCAGAGAATGATTTAGTTTCAATATTTTTTTCCAACAATGTTTTTTGCAGTCTAACAATCAAGTAGTTGTTATTTTTTGTGCAGTTAAATGACGCTTTTATTTTCTGTAGCACTGAAATGCAAATTGGTTTTATTTTTCCTATGTGAATCAGTAGTGTACGCAGGTTTACAACGTGTACGACTGTTGGTTTGTTTCTCTGATAGGTGTCCAGTCATTGGATGTGATGGACAGGGCCATATATCGGGAAAATACACATCCCACCGCAGTGCAGGCAGTTGTCCACTTGCTGCCAAAAGACAGAAGGAGTCGTCCATCAATGGGCTGCCCTTTGCCTGGAAGACCAATAAACAGGAACTGCCCCATTGTCCCTTGCCCGGCTGCAATGGCCTTGGACATGCCAATAATGTGTTTGCCACTCACAGAAGGTGAGGTCGCCTGTCCTCCATTTTATCTCTAAACACTACTGCTGGTCGACATGTTGCATTCTTACTGTACAATGGCACCTTTTTACTCCCATCCACAGTCTCTGTTGATGCTAAAGTTTGAGGATGTTCTTGCACCTAAAATTTTCATTTGTGACCTGCTGCACTAGCTTGTCGGGTTGCCCACTGAACGCACAGAGCATCAAGAAAAAACACTCAGAAGAAGAAATGATGACTATCAAGCTGAAAGCTAGCAGTGGTAAGCTACTCTGACATGCTGTGTGGTATTGAAACACTGTTAAGTAATAAGTATTTTGCAGTTACATGTGTCTTGGCATAAAGAATATCAATATTTGCAGTTTGAACATGATAAATTAGATTATCGGTTTTAACTCAGGTGTTGAAAACAAAGAAGACATTCAACATTTGGATCATGAGATAAAGGAACTGAATGAATCCAACATGAAGATAGAAGCAGACATGATGCAACTCCAAACCCAGGTAAGTATTTACTCTCACAAGTTCATTCTAAGGACAACAGCTTGAGATATTTGCGCGCTCAATTTGACGACTCCCTTCTTTTGTTTGGTTTGTTTTTTTTTTGTTTGTACCCGAAAGCAGATCTCGTCTATGGAATGTAACCTGAAGACAATTGAAGAGGAGAACAAGATGATCGAACAGCACAACGACAGCCTTCTGAAGGAGCTCGCTTGCCTTAGCCAAGCTCTCATTAACAGTCTAACAGACATTCAGCTGCCTCAAATGGTACAGTAAGCCTTGACCACAGACTCCACTACAACTCATTATATCTAACCTGTCCTGGAAGAAATCTCATTTTTCTATAAATTGTCTTTTCTGCTGTGCTGTTTTCACTAATAGTTAAACATGTTTTTGTTGCAGGGACCCATCAGTGAGCATAATTTTGAAGCCTATGTGAACACATTAACTGATATGTACAACAACTCGGAGCATGAATACTCTCCAGAGTGCAAGGCCCTCTTGGATAATATCAAACAGGCTATTAAGGGCATCCATGTTTAAGCTGTAGAGCTACCAAGAGGTTTCTTTGACTTGGGATAATGGCACTAGATAGCTCTATTTTACTGAAGAGTGCTGGCTTGGCTGCATGTATAAGACAAGGCTTTTGGAAATGTGTTTGGCATTTCCCGGTAAATACACTGCACTGAGAAAATTACCAGCCGGATTTGTAATGCTTTTACTGTTTCTGCATTCACTTGATATGTTTATCCTGGTGAGATTTTTACCCCTCTTGCACTTAATTATTTTGTATGGTTTGCTTGATTTTAATCTGTATGTGTTCATGTCATTCTTATATTATCGCTATTTATTATTATATTTGTTCATCAGTGTATTTATTTCCTTGATTTTTATTTATTTCTTGAATTGTAAATGCTTAATATCTGAGAAATCCGTTTGACTTTCTGCACATTGTAAATTACATAGAAGCACATTCCAGTCTCATGGCATACTTTCGCCATCTAGTGTTGAAAAACTTATATTATTATTATTAGACCATAAGTTTGATCTCCCTTCAAAGTAATAACCTACCAAAATGACGAAGAATCAATATTTTTAGGCATTGCTTTTGCTTTCTTTATTGGAAATTGAATGTATGGTAAGACATAGTGAACAGTGAGATCAAAAAAAAATGCAATGCAACTGTACTGTACCTTTTTCTTCTCAACCAATAACAGCTGAATGCAACCAGGAGGTGACATTGAGCAAAAATGCGGCATCACTCAGTGAACTGAATGTCAGATTTTGCTTTGCATAGCGTGCCACAAGAAGAGTGCAACAAAAATCAAAAATCCACTTTGTCAAGATGTCTTTCTTTTTTTAAATATAGATATTAAACTGCCTTCTGTGCACACACTTTGGAGTGTGCATATAGTATGTGCCTAAATGTATATGAATCCATAAAAATATACGAGTACTATGTTTTGTGGTAGGACAGTATTATGTGGATGGTGTCTAATTTATTATACAGTACAATTATTTTCATAGGAGGAAACGTTCCTGATGACTGTTTAAATACTGTTGTCTCAGTAGCTGTAATCTCAGAGTCAGGTTTTGAAATATCATGACTGAGATTGAAAAGTCTGGTGTTTATTTTAACTTTTGCTAGCACGGAGAGGGGAAAAGTGGAAGGAGAAGAATTAAAAAAGAAACATCTACTCCTGTTTTATCTTAAACTGCTTACAAGCCTTAACATTTCAACCAGTCTTACAGTTTGAATATTCTTGTAACGCTTGGGGCAGATTTGAATAGTAGCTATTTCAAAACCGAGCTGACTACCACTACAACTCGCATTTCAGTTTCAATCATTAAATGCAAAAAAAAAAAAGAGAAAAAAAAAGAAATGAAAACATAGACAAATGATAGTTGTTGGCTAATCAGTTGTTTGTTTGCATCAATTGCACTTTTGTATTTCGATTATTTTGTATTTTTAGTTCGCCATACTGCCCTTGACTTCAACAGAAACAGAGAAATGGGACACTGTAGTCGTATCACCAAACTATACATGTCTCAATTTAACACGAGGCTAATCCCAAGAAAAAAATAACTAATTCATTTGAGCAATACATTTTTTAATTCTGCAAATGGAAGTCAAAGACATGTAGCCTAGGGACATTTTGAGGAAGAAAATGTAACAGCAAAAGAGCCAAATTACAGAAAAAATAAGACCCTATTTTATCCAAATACTCAATATGTTTAAAAGAATTTTAATCTTTTAAAAATTGAATCACCTTCTTTAAACCTAACAATCCTTTATTTATAATTTCGTATATTTAATTCCTATACCACACATCGTTTGCTCAGGAAGTTTTGTGAATAATATTTATTTTTTCCCTGTTAGTATTTGATGTTTTGTAATGTGAAATGCTTTTTTGTGGAACGATATTAGTATGATATGAAATTGTATTGTATTTCTTTTCTTTTACATTAAAATGTAATGCTTTTTTTTCAGTTGAAGTAGTTTGTAAATTGAAACTTCCTATTACTTTTACTATTTCATAATAAACAGATATGCGCTGTGTTGTACAGTTTGTGTATGGTAGAAATAAACTTTTCAAATGGTTGTGTGGTGTCTCAAAGCGTTAGTCTGCTGTCAGTCAAATGGGAACCCAGTTACCTCAGAAGGCAGAGGTATCAACTTCCTTAGGCATTAGCATCACCTAGTGGTGAATGTTAGGCATTATGTCTAAAACAACAGGGAGTGGTCAGTGGTGTTCAGATGCAGAAAGTTAAAGATGAACCCCAAGACTCGTTTGGGGCTAAAAATCAAAAATAAAAGGATGTATCTGCCACGTCACGGTTCGAGTCCAGCTGGGTACCTTTGGGGCAAAAAAATGCCCCAAAAATTACATGAAATAAATCGAAATACAGTGCAAACCACCTTTCATTTTCAATGTATTTGTTTAGGGCTAGGACCAACTATTTGATATTTTCTTTATCAGTTAATCTGCCAGTTATTTTCTCGATTAATTGATTGATCGTTTGGTCTATAAAATGTCAGAATGGGGAAAAATGTAGATCACAGTTTCCTAGAGCCCAATGTGAAGTCTTCCCATTGCTTGTTTTGTCTGACCAACAGTCCAGAGCCCAAAGGTATCAAGATTACTTTTACATAACATGAACAAAAGCAGCAAATCCTCATATTTAAGAAGGTAAAACTCATATTATTAGGTCTTCTTTATTTGAAAAATTAAAATAAACCATCAATCATTTATCAAAATAGTTGCCCGTAAATTTTCTACCAGTTGACCAATCAATTTATTGAGTAATTGTTCAATGTCTAGTTGTGTTTTGCAGATTTTAGATTAGATGACTTCAATAACAGGTCATAGCAGAGAATATATGAATATTAATGCTAACACACAAACTAATAGTGTTTAAAAGAGGATATTAGTGTTGCTCGTGAGCCACTAAAAAACTATATTTAATACAATCAGTTAAGTAATAAATAAACAAAAGCCGACCAAATGTGGTACATCAGAAAACGGGAATAAGTTATGTTGAAAAAAAAAAAAAACATTTCTGAGGAAAAAATCAACTACCACATGTCATTCATGTCATTTTTTATCTACTAAAAACACTAAAAAAGGAGATTACCTTCAAAATGAAGTATGGTTTGAACTCTCTTATTTCTGTGTCCTCCAACGCATTTTCTGCTGAATCAGGAGTGAAACAAAAAATGGAACCTGCCTTTCTTTTAATAAATTTGTTTATTCCTGCTCCTAACTTTGGCAGTGATGCTGTTACCCCGACATATAATGATTTAGAGCTGCACAGAGCAGAAAATATTTTAACTCGATGTAATATTAACGTTTATCAAGCCGAAATGGCAAAAATTCATGGCTTCCAGCTTCTCAGATGTTAATATTATCTGCTTTTCTGAATGTCTCTGTGTTCTGAACTGTTGGTCAGCAAAACAGGACGTCAAAAAATTTGAAGACATCACCTTGGTCTCTGGGAACTTTCAATGTGCATTTTCCGCACTTGTTTTTTGACATTTTATAGATCAAAATGATTATTTGAGAACATGATCTGGAGATTCAGCGACAACGAAAATCACTATTAGTTGCAGCCTTACAGTGATTCACACAAAAATGTCTTCAACTAAATATTAAAATATCTGTATCGTGTTGATGTATTTATTTGCAGACATTCAAGTGGGGAGTGAGTGAAATCACGTGCAAGGACCGCTTGAAACAAAAGCAGATTATGTGAATTAAACCAAAGTTCAGTTTGTGGTGTAGTAACAGCACATCAAGACCACACACACTGTTGGTATGTGACCCCAGCTAACTCCACTGAAGTAAACTGTCTGTTTATATTTGACTAATAAAAAAAATGGCAAAACAAATGTTTGATTCCAGGGAAAAAACATGAGAAGCAAATGTGGCCAAATCCAGAAGCCTGCTTTTGTGTGTTGCAATAGTCGAATTTTTTAAAAGTAATATATATTTTATGAAGGCCTCAGCCTCAGAGTTCATGTCGTCGGTATTTAGTGGTACAATGACCTGAAGAGGAGTTATACATGGCATGTTTTTAAAGCTGTGATATTTTTAGACTCACTTTCTTTGAATTTGACCATTTTTTTACACAAAAAAATATGATTAATAATCAAAGTACAACAAAAGGAACTCATTGTTTCTCTACATAATTGAACTTAGAAGGCAGACTATCATGTAGGGAGATAAAATTCTCTTTTGTTTACCTACAACTAAACAGTTCAATGAATTTAAAATTTTATGGACTTTTTTTGTGGTTAGTTAAAACTTTCTCAGGAGGCGTGAGACTCCTGACCTCTGTATTTCCGAAATCCTGGCTATGGCCCTGGTTTCATGTACCACGTACTAATTATGATGCTAAAAACAGGTCAGACTTGGAGAGGAGATGCCGATCTTGTTTGCTTCATTAGTCAGGCCTCTTAAGGCTGTGAGTGACATGAATAATGGTCATGGATGAGTAGGTGTTCAATCACGAGAGACTTAAATGAACCCAAACACTCTGCATTCTTGAGTATTTTGTACTTTTAGTAGTTTGTGTTCATCTAAGTAGGGCTCAATACCTCCCAGTGTTACACAATTAAAACAACCTTTTGAGGAAGTATCACAAACAAGTATCACAAACACTAGTTTACTATCCTTTCTGTGAATGAAGAAAAATACAGGTAGACCATCAGTTTAGCCGATGACTGCGTCTCTGAAACACCTCAATAGCCTGAGCCAAGGCTGAAAACGTGACAAATGCAGCTTGGTTGGAAAGTTTCTAATTATCATGAAGTGACTGCGAATTTGCACGCAAAGTCGTCCCCCTGAATAAATAAGTAATCAAAAGGTGAGGTGAAGCGAGGTCCCTGCAACCGTGGCTGTGTGTGATACAGAGCAAACAACAGCTACAGTACAACAAAAAGCTTATTTAGTGAAAGCTGACCAGCCCAGACCTGCGTGCGTCTGCTGACCACGGCTGTTTCCTTACAGACCTGGTCATTATCTATTCCCACACTTCCAGAGCAGACCAGAAACTGACTGCAGGGTAAATTTAGGCTGCTCCTTAACGGAACTGTGTGAGGTTACAAGGTGGGTGAAGCTTTCCAGGATCATCCCAATTTTATATCCTCTTGTTAGAAGCAGTGGTCATGAACCATACGATTATCATAGCCATATTAGTCCTGAAATATTTCTTTTTTACTCAGGATGCGTTTATTAGTTAAGCGGCCAGGGACCAGTTAAGATAGACAGATACATAGATAGAGTGCATAGTTAAATATGATATTTCCACTTCAAAAAGCTGAAAAAAGTAGATTGTTTTAGCAGGAAAGAAATGACAAAACAAACTGCAGTAACACTAGGTTAATTGTTTTTTTTAGTTTTTTGTATAAGTTGATGACATCTGTACTTGACTTGACTCTAAAACGCTCAAAAAGGGCTGCACAAAAGCTACAGTTTGTACAAGAGTTTGAAATTACTTCTTCCACCTTTAATCTGAGATAGATAGATAGATAGATAGATAGATAGATAGATAGACAGAGCCCGATATATAGGTCAGCTGATTTTGGCCTGTCACCGTATCACCGTATATATTTTGTCTGGTATGCGCCGATATGAAAACTTTTTTTTTTTTTTTTTTTTTACAGAACATAATGCAGAAAAAGTTGTTGGGATAAATTAGAAACGGTGTCATCACATAGTTTGTCCAGCAGAGAGCGCGCTCTGACTCCCCTGACTACAACACTCAGCACTGTTCGCAGCACATGTAGCAGAGTACGCATCACAGCTGAGTGACAGTGGTGGGGAGTCAGGGTGTTTTCGCAGTAAGTTGATAACTACATCGCTGGTCGACTCCATTTTCCCTTTTCATTATAACTTATATATATATATATATATATATGGAGAGAGAGAGAGAGAGAGAGAGAGAGAGAGAATATCAGCTGTTATATATATATTGTTATATCGAATTTTTTACTCCCTATAATCGGTATTGGCATCAGCCCCAAAAATCCAGTTTATAGTAAAGACTAACTAATTCAACTTTTAAACTTTTAAACTACAAAAATTAAGTGCACAATATAGAAACACATCAATATATTTTCTTTCATTCTTCATTTTGGAAAACTTACAGCATTCGGTGAAGTACATATTTTCACCAATCCTGACTCTAAAACTACTCCAAAAAGTAAGTAAGAAATAAAATCCTTGTAGCACAAAACTATTTACTTTATATACAGCTGGGTATTTTAGTTCAGGGGTTCCCAACCTAAAGAAGTCAGGCCCCTCCAAAGTGTCACAAGATGAGAAGAAAAAAATACATTTATTTCATTTTTGTTCCCTAAGCTTTGCTGTTTTGCCTCATGGGGCCTTGAACTCTTATTTAAATGAAACCATGTGGGATGTTTAGAGGGGAAGACACTCTTCAGAACTGCTACAAACTCTACGGTATTTGAATGTGACAAGGCGCCCCAACTACACGCTGGTCTTTAGTGAAGCACAAGCCAAAAAGGTCGCTAATAACCGGTTTAGCGCTTGAAGTGTGTTATAATTAATGTAGAACCTTAATGTGAAAAGTAGCTTGCAACTACAGCTGCAATGTTTCCCTCTGAAATGAAGCACAGAAGTACGAAGCAGCCGAGACACACAGACAAACGGATAGATTGATAGACGTGAAGCAACAGTGCTTCCCTCTATCGACAACACTTTAAAACCACGTGACCTGTGTTTACATCCTCTCCTCAGCTGTTTCTTTCTTCTTCCACTTCGACACAGCGGCTCGTCCCCTTACTGCTTTATCTTTCCAAACCAACCAGCTAGTCAGCTCAGTTAACTAGTGCTCACCCTCAACGGGAGTCGGTTCGCGTCCCGAAGTGACCGCCGCTGACCGTCGCATTGCACGGCGCATCCAGTTACAAGGAGTGGGTTAATGCGACACGGCATTGTGAGTATTTTTGATTTCTTTTCAGCGAGCTGCAGTTTCCCTGGGAGTTAGCCCCGTCGTGTCGTCGGCTGCCTTTCCGGGTATCAGTTTTGTGGGCTTTATTTAATGTGACACAGGAGTAGGGGTGTTGTGTGTTGCGTGTCCGCTGGCTGCATAACGGCCGGATAAAGAGGCGAGCTTACCTAACCTGCTTTGTCTCTGTTTTGATGATGGCGCACTCAGGCCCGCAAAAGCTAACGTTAGCCGGGATAACTTTAGCTCAGATGGCGTTGGCCGTATCCACACGATAACTCAAGTGCTTGACTCTCGGTTTAAACCATCACTTCACCTGTCAGTGTGTGACCGAGGTTTGCCTAATTCACACGTCTTGGCGCAGCTGGTCTTTCATTTTGATGTGTGGCTGCTCGAGCGGAGACTTTAGCTACATCAGGTGGAAAAGGCTCCAACAAATAATTTTATTTTTTATTTTTTTATTTTTTTGTTAGGGATTTTCTCCTCAGCTGTTACCAAAAAACGTACGGGGATTATATTTCAACCTCTTCTGGACAGACCGGTTTAACTATTGTTGCTGTTTAGGATTGGGTTTAATCGCACTGCAGAAAGCTGGCCAGCAAGTGCGTTTTGGTCGACAAGTGGGAACAAAAGCTGGACAGATGCTCAAACTGTCTCTCTCACACACACACACACACACACACCGTCTCTCACTCTTTGTCAGCTTGTGACACGAATGCCGGACCCGTCGTGTGTATCGCACAGATGTGGACGTGCAGGATTGAGGGGCAGCCATGATTAATAACGCTTGACAACATTTCATGAAAACGCTGTTGTTGTTTTGCTCCGTCGTCACACGCAGTGCGAAGAAAGTGTCCGGCCCTCTGATTGGCCTGACGGTGCTGCCGTCTGTGTGGCAACTGCAGCACGTGACCAGGCGCGGCGCCGATTGGCTCCGTCGGGTGTCAGTCGTGGGACGTCAGGAGCCTCGGTGAACGCCGCCGCGTGCACACTGGGTGACCAGGAAAATAGAAAACGCCTGTGTGATGTGAGGCAACGTCCCTGCAAAAAAAGTGCCACCTTACTTGTTATTCCTGAAAGTTCCCGGTGGTAAGGTGCTACTAATGTCTTGGTACAGCTATGTTGCATCCGCTTGCCAAATACAAATACCTTCCTATACCTTATTCGGTATCATGAAGTTGAGCTTTCGTCATTATCGTGTAACTAAAACTGCAGCTCAGAGATTCCGCGATCGCCTGTTGTCGGGCTGGAAGCCAGAAACACCACAGTATTTAGTGATGGCTGCTAAAATAACCAACATTAACATCAATTAACCCAGCCAGATTAATTTTCCCAACTTTTAGCGACAACCTGAAACTGAGATGAGCAGCAGAAGATATGAAATCTCGATTGACGTTGATTGTTCTGACTTTTACACCTGGCTTTCTATAAACCACTTGGTCCAAATAATGCAGGTCCTGACTCACAACTACGGGGTCAATGAGTTCAAACTACTGGTTTGATATGCATAAAAAGTTTATCTGACTCTCCTGGATTTAAAGCTGCAGTATGTAACTTTTTTTCCCAACATTTTCTTTTTTTTTTTTTTTTTTTAGTTGAAATATGCTTCAAAACACAACTTAGTGTCAGAGGATTCAGTGACCCAGACTGAATGAACAGCCTGAGAGCAGTGTACAGATTTTCCCCTCTAAAGTGGCTGAGCGAGCCTCGCCCATCTAACCGGTCAGAGAGGGCCAGAGTCAGGGGTGGTCTACTGCTCCTTTCACACCGAGGCTTCAGATTAATATGAGCTGCTGGAAGAGGCTGCTGTGGCTGACTCACAGGCCAACAAACTCCCGATTCCTGCACCGGCCGAGACGGCGAACCCGGCGAGGATGTAGGTGAAGCAGGTGCCAAAACAGTTAAGAAGTAAAGAGGTGCAACTAATGATTATTGACTACTGATTAATCTGCTGGTTATTTTCTCGTTTAGTCTATAAACTGTATCATAATAGTGAAAAATGCCCATCACAATGTCCTGAATCCCGAGATCATATCACCAGATTGTATGTTTTGTCTATCAATACTCCAAGACCCAACGATTTTCAGTTTACCGTCACATAAGACGAAGAAAGTTGGCAGATCCTCACAACTGAGAAGCTAAAACCACTATTTCTGAACCATCTACATGATGGCAAGTCCCGATTTGGGCTGCAACTAAGAATCATTAAATCATCTACCGCTTATTTTTGCAAGAAATAGTTTTGTCCACAAAATGTCATAAATTAGTAGAAAATACCCATAATGATGTCATGGGGCTCAACGTGGCGTTTTGTCCTACTATCAGTCCGAAACCCAAATGTATTCAGTTTACTCTCCTATATGATAAAGAAAAGCAGAAAATATTCACATTTGCTGTGGAACTGAATAATTTTTGCAAATTTTGCTTAAAAAAAATAGACTTTTTTGGCAGCCTCTCAGCGCTGAGAGGCTGCCATTCTCATCACACATTAGATGAAATGATAGATGGTAAATTGTTTACTGTTTTAAAGATGTGTTGAGACTGAAAGTGAAGAGAGCTTTTGGTGATGGTGTAGAAAGTCAATGACAAGATGCAGACAGTTTCAGGCTTATCTAGGTGCCACAACTGAAGGAAAGACATGGCTGCTTGAGTTAAAAACATTGTAATTTGAGCCAAAATTTGAATCGTATCCCAAAACTGTATGACTCCTCTTCTTGAATACAAAGAGATAGCATGAACAAAATTAAGAGGACCCAGAGGAGAATATGAGAAACAACTGGAGCTCTGGTAAATCTTGAAAAATCTGAGTTGTCTCACACACGTTAACATGATGTCTGTTCATGTTTGTTAGCCTGGCACAACTAATGAGTCTAATGGTCAAATTAGCATAAATAAAGAGTGATGCAGATCCCTTTAATCTGACTTAATATGATAGCACCACTTACGTGGCCCAAAACTGAATAACTGGAGAGGAAGACATACCACTGAAATGGCAGAAAAATTTTTAAATAGAAAATTGGTCTTATGTAGTGTATTAAAAATAATTTCCTTTCTAAACCAGTTTGGATAGACATTTTAATTTTTCCAGTGTGTGAGAAAGTAAAGGGGTTGGCCTTTTTAACACACAACAACATGCAAGCTATGTCCAAAAAAAAATTAAAACCTAGTAAATGGCTGAACTGACAAAGCAGAACTGTAAATGGAGCTTATGCGTCATCTTCACGTTAATCCGTGTCATTGGTCTACCATAGGTATGAGTATAATTTTCTTTTTCTGACAGAGCTGCAAATTGTCTGATGAAATGTCTGAAATTTACACTATAAATGCTGGTAACCATGAAGATTATCAGTTTCCCTCACACTGTATGTTGATCAGCAGTGTGTACTTCTGGGGTGTGCTGCCTAGACAGGCCCTTGGCATTTAGTTACAGCACTAGAGTTGATCTCGTGTTGCTGGAGGATCTGTTACATGTTTCATCATCCTGCTTTATTCAGCGAGGTGTCCCTAACCGGGTTACAGAAGCCCATCATGACCTGAAATGGCATCCATACATGTTCGTTACACACCGGGGGTCAACTCAGGACAATCCTGTCTGTGTTTACCAGTGGTCTCCTGTTTAAAAAGAGGCATTTTTTTTCTGTTAAATACTAGCTTCACTGTAGAAACGAATGTTATCACCTAACTTGCCTTTCTAGTCTTAAAGGAATGAATGAATAATGAGCTGTTTCAGGACTGTGGATTATTATTGCTAAGACTGTAGGGCAGTGCCTAAAAGCAATTCCTTTATACAATACCTCCCCTGACCCACTTACCTGGATTTTCTTTCAACTGCAGGCAACTCAAAGGACTATGCATTACAGAGACGGCAGAGGGGGAAAATCTGCGATTTAAAAAATACACTGCTCTACAATCGCTGATGGTGAGCGAATCAATGACTCTTTCTACCTGCGAGAAAGAGCCAATGGAAAATTACCTTACCAGACCTCCCACTACAAAGTCACCTCTGAATTTAATCTTTATTAGCTGAGTCAGATGTGGAGATGCTGAGAAGGCAGATAGGGAATTCAAGACTTGTCTCCCTCGGCTGCATCCCCAGCTACAATATACCCATTCACCCTGAGGCAGAGTGGGATATTTTTGTTATCAGAGTATTTATAAAATGTTTAAACAACAGCATGGGATAAGAATTTCCCCTTTATTGCTACAATGCGGTACTTTTTATAGAGAAATATTACACAGTAAAGCCAGTAGCACAGCATTTATAATCTAGTTAACTTTCAAAGCACCAGTGCATGTAGTGCATATTTTAGCATAAACACACCCCTATAGCAGTGGCTCCCAACCTTTTTGGCTTGTGACCCCTAAAGATTAAACAGTGTCTTTTTTTGTGACTCGCCATCACAGATTATGGGCATGAGTTGTGAGCAGAAAGGGTCATTTTAGCTTCTCAGACTGTTTCATTTGAAGAGTTTTTAGAGGCCTGAAGTGCAGAAAGTATTCGGTACTTTACAAGAAAAAAAGTAGAAATTGGAGAGAAATCAGAAAAAAGAAAAACCATATTATGCAACAGAAAATGTCAGCAATCTGAGGCTAACTTTGTTTCACCTTCAACTTTCTCTGTGTACATCAACTCTGTGTTTCTGTATAGCAGGTAAGCCGGTCCCGATGCCATTGAAATATAGTATAAAAGTATTAAACTGATTTAATGAAGCGTATGGCCCCTGCGTGTGGTTGGATTTTTAAAGACATGCATGTTATATGATAGGCAGACTTACCTTCCCAAAGGTTGCAGGCACACTTCTCCCACATCGACCTGTAGTTGGGTACTCTGCCTCGGAAAAAAGCAACGTCTGTGGCGCGCCACACTGTGGAATTTATTTCGAGTTAATACGCTGACGAATCTGATTCGTGTATTGGCATGAAAGCTTCATCAGAATGTGATTATAATGGGTTTAATGTTCTGTGAGAGGAGTTTCTGATATTTTCTCCATCACATTTGTAACAGAGGGGAAAGACTATTAGAGGCACCTCTCGGTAAGATGCCGTGGAGTTCAGTGGCTGCCAAAAAAAAAAAAAAAAAACAAAAACTGGAGCCTCCAAAATGCCTCATGAAGTTGAATCAAAACCTCTAAATGGCTTCAACAAAATATGGAATGCCTGCATTAGTTTTAGCAAGGTGTACCTAATAAACTGGCAGTATATACCGTGAGACAATATAAATTTGTATACCATCAGAGATTTTGCCATGGTAGCTGTTCCTTTAATATCTCAAGGTGTATAAGAACATTATGTACAATGTTGCTAGTCTATAAGCAGGCATCACCCTCGATAATGTTGGATTTTATATGATTTTTGCATCACTGCAATGTTGTACCCTTTATTATCAGGTATTTAATTCACACACTGACAGTCGTAAACATCCATTTGCCATGACAGAAGTTGTTATCCCTATTCCCCACACCTAATGTCAGCTTTATATTATGTAACCCCACACTTACTCTCTGGCTATTGAAGACTCCACAGACATAATTACTGTGACACTTGGGCAGACAGTGTTAGCATTAGATGCCTTACACCAGGTTTTGAATGTGACAGTGTCTGAATTAGTCAATAAAATAAATAGCTGTAGCTAATTATTATTTATGTTATTGGTTATTTGATTTATCTGCCTTTTTTTATTTTTACTATAAAATGTCATAAAATGGTTAGAAAAAGTCCGTCACAGTCTCACAGGGCCCAGGAATACATCTTCAAAGTTTTGTCCAGTGTAAAAACTAAAGATATTTAGTCACTATCATAGAAGGCTAAGAAAACCAGCTGGAAGCAATGAATTCTTGGCATTGTTCTTAAAAAAAAAAAAACATCTAACTGACTTGGAACACTTATAAATAGCATCAAAATAAAGATTAATGTCCAGTCAGTTGACTAATCCTTACATATACAGCACATTAAACTGCATGCAGAACATTTGTTAGCACTGGATATAGTGTAAAACATAATGAAAATAGTTCATAGTATGTACAACATCTTTGACACGATGAAGCGAACTCTTTCAGTCAGCTATTTTTTGCATTTAATTACAAGAAAATCACAGGTGTAGCTGGTATCACAAAAAATGTGCTGTTTTAAAAAAATAAATAAAAAAAAAACTTCATACAAAAAAAAAAACAATAGGCTAATCTCTGAGGAGTCAAATTGATGTGATATCCAAAATTTAGCCTTAATGAGGCTGTAAACAATAATACAGAGTTAAAATGCCTTGATGTTGTATTGTTGGACTGTCCACAAACGTGACAGTTTGATGACTGCATTGTCTGTAGTAAAAATCTACATAAATAAAGCTAAATTATTTCATGTGGCATAATGCAAAGACATTTCAAACATAAATTGCCTACTTTTTGTACTTTAGGGGAATTAATTAGGAAGAACACTGCTATGTAGCATAGTATGTCATTGATTCTTCAGTCTGTTTTGTCTCAGTTAATTTTTCATCAAAAGACAATCGCAGTTGTGGGAGAATATTAATAAATCTTTACTTTATCAGCATCTTAAATCTACGCTCTACTTGTAGATTTAAGCAGACACAGTATTCCGTAGCAGGCATATCATGTTTATGTAATTTTTCTCAGGTCATTTGCTGCCTGGACATGACTGTTGTTTGAACTGACGCTTGAGGAGTCACAGTGGCAGGATCCTTCAGCCAGCCATTCATCTTCATGCCACTGTGAGGAGGAATCACTCATCCTGAGAACGACTTCGCCCCTTGTGTTTCTCTTCTCTTTTAGCCATGGGGGGAGCCGTGAGCGCCGGGGAGGACAATGACGACCTCATTGATAATCTGAAAGAAGCTCAGTATATTCGCACAGAAAAAGTTGAACAGGCTTTTCGGGCCATAGACCGCGGTGACTACTATCTGGATGGCTACCGGGACAGTGCCTACAAAGACTTGGCGTGGAAGCATGGCAACATACACCTGTCTGCTCCGTGTATATACTCTGAGGTGATGGAGGCCCTCAAACTGCAGCCAGGACTTTCTTTCCTCAATCTGGGCAGTGGAACCGGCTACCTGAGCACAATGGTTGGCCTTATTATAGGTAAGCATAGTGTACCCTTTTTCCACAGCTCTGTTTTTTGAGATGTGGGAAATTCGCAGATGTTCTTTACATTTAGATAACTCATTTAGGTGGGAAATTAAAGTGTGTGTGTGAATACAAATCATGCATCAATGATACAAGGAAAGCAATGATTATTTCCCTGATTTATCAAATAATCATTTGTTCTACAAAATGTCAAAAGAAATGGTGAAAGTTGCCCATCAGAATTTCATAAAGCCCAAGGGACTGTTACAGATTGCTTGTTTTGGCTGACCAAGTGTCCAGAAGCCGAAGATATTTAGTTTACTATGACATAAAACAAAGAAAAGCAGTAAATAATCAAATTTGAGATATCTGGAATCAGATGATGTTCAACATTTTTACAATAAAAATGACTTAAAAGGTTAATTGATTACAAAAAATATTCTATTAATTTTTTGTCAAAAATTAAAACATTGAATTGTTTCGGCTCCACATGATACCATAATAGATAGTAAGTAATGCTGTGTTATGATATTTTAAAAAAAAAAAAATTTTTTTGCTTTTGTTTTTTTTTTTTTTTTTTTTTTTCCAAAGGGCCATTTGGTGTTAACCATGGAGTTGAGCTCCATAAGGACGTGGTTGAATATGCCAGAGAGAAACTGGATGATTTCATAAAGAATAGTGACAGCTTTGATAAGTGAGTAATTTCTTTGAGAAATAAAAGACTGATAAAAAGAAAAACCGGCAAGTAAAAGTGTTACTAGAACCTGTGGTCTGAATACATCCATTTATTATATGAATAGTTCGAAATTTTCCTCACTGTTTTGCCAAGAGTTAGATGAGAAAGTAGATTCCATTCTCATATTTAACAATTAAACATTAGGCTACAGCCTGCAACCGGGTCACTTATTTTAGCATTAAGACTCGAAACAGGAGGAAACAGCTAGCCTGGTCCTGCCCTGTGTTTAATCTGTACAAAAACCGAATTGTAACAGCACAAGTTTTCCAACGCTGATTTTTACACTTCGGTTTTTGTACAGATTCAACAAGCAAGATATATCTTGTGTGCTTTCTAAGTGCTGGTTAGCAGATTTAGTTTACCTTCAGACAGAGTCAGAATAGCTGTTTGCCCCTGTGTGCAGTCTTGATACTAAGCTAACCGGCTGCTGGCTGTGGCCTCTTATTTACCGAGCATGTATGAAAGTGGTATCGGTCTTCTCATCTAACCCTCAGCAAGAAAATTAATGAGCGTATTTTTACCATTTTCCCTTATTTTTTCACAGGTTTGAGTTTTGTGAACCCATCTTTGTGGTGGGGAATTGCCTTGAAATCTCAACAGACAGTCATCAATACGACCGCATTTATTGTGGTGCCGGAGTGCAGAAGGACCATGAAAATTACATGAAAGTACTGCTTAAAATTGGAGGCATTCTGGTGATGCCTATAGAGGATCAGGTAAGTGCTGCAAGCCAGCAGAATAATACAGAATCAACACGTCATGATTGCTGTTCAAAATCCTAACACATGAGGGAAAACAAGGTAAAATAGCTTTGACCTACAAGACTGGTTATGCAACTTTCACATGCATTATTGAGCCACAACTGCCCCTAGATTTGAGCAGGTGTGTAAGGAGCATACACGGGGCTCTATAAGTAAATGTTTTATTTAAAATGGTGGATGTGTGAGTGTGGACAGACTGTGGGCCATGGAAGAGGGCATTCAGGATATTTTGGGATGTTAGTGGAGAAAATCATTTGCAGGAGCCTTTTCCAGGAAGGAGGGTCAAGATCTTGACCGACTCATGGTCAGAGATTTTGGGCAATTTAAGGTATTTAAAGGAAAAGGGAGCTGAAGTGAAGCAAAGCCTGGCTTAGATTAGATACTGTGACCCAAGGTTTTGAAGTTTTATGTTGGTAGTTATTTAACCAAGGCCTGAGTCCGCTGTGAAGTCAGTTCAGAGTACAATGTAGTTAAAAGATATCAATTGGATCTTACACTGTGTTTTTAAAGAAGATAAAAAGCATTAGTAAAAGTAAAAACAACCTGCACCCAAAGGCTGTAGTCAACCAAAGAAAATCTTGGTGAAATCTACTCCTCACCACCAATCGATTGGTCACGGGGGGAATGTGCACGTTATCTCTAGATAGCTTAACTAAATTGTGCACAGTGCACTGAGTGCACTCTACCTGGTAGCCTTATTAGCCTAAATGAATTATAAATAAACATAAAAAGCTAGTATTTACAGCATATTAAATCATTTTCACCGGATAATTTTATACTGAAATGATGACAACCGACTCAGAGCCGACCAGTGTGCACCTGCCCATATTCATATGATTTCTAAAAATAGAACTATATCAACTGGTGATCCCAGCACAAGAACTCAAGGCCTCAAGCGTTAAACATGAAAGTTGACAGAGCATGCTAATATAGACAGGTTAGCCCACGTTTTTTTTCTCTGGTATGGCGTGTTGGTCGTTCATCTGTGATATTCCAACTGCTGTTTGCAAAGTTTACACGTGACTTTTTGGTCATCCATTTTAACAGAACCCAGCCACACCACTGATTTCTTTGACATGGTCTCAGTTGGTTTTGAGCCAACTCAGAGTAAACGTTCAGGAAACGTTCATAAATGTTAAATACCGTAAGTTAGACCTAGCAGGGTGAGTTCAAAGTTGTGAAAGCGGGGGTGTTTTCAAACAGCCTTAAGCCAAAATACTCTTAAATATGTCCAGTTTAAGCAGTAAAATGTAAACACCTATATTTTGGCTATATTGAAAGAAAGAAAAAAGTAATCACATAGTGACTTGCACTATGATAGTGAGTGTTACAGTGCTGATTGAAGTACTCATCCACTTTAGTGTACAGTACATTAAAGATGGCTTTAAATGGATGAACCTTACTTCAAAGTATATCTTCTGGTAATTTATGGACCAAATGATACATCAACTGATCAAGAAAATAATTGGCAGATTAATCAGTTATTAAAATAATCATTAGCTGCAGCAGTTTTTCTGCCATCAAAGATATTTCTACACTGTTTTATACCATGGTAGTTATTTCTTCAATATCCCTTGCAGTACAAGTACTTTGGGGCCAGTGTTACAAATCAATCAGCAGAACAGAATTTATTTAATAATAATATCATGATTTTTACAAAAGACTTTAAAACTTGATAGTCTCATCCCATTGGATGAAGATAAACTTTCAGTTTTGGACCTATGTTAGAGATGTCTGTGATTGTTTCTGAAGCGGTCTGTTTTGGGCTTGTGAATGACAGGCTGTGTTTAGTTGGGTGTATTATCTTGTTTTTTTATTTCTTCTGCTAAACCCAGGCCTCTTGAAAAAGAGATCTTTATCTCAATGAGACTAACAGAATAAATTCTCGTGATTTTTGCATTAGTGGGATAAATTAATTTGATTTGTCAGGAATTTGAATGTGTTGGGTTTGCCAAAAACAGATATTTATGTCTGTTTATTGTATTCATTAACTCATTTTCAATTGATTTTTCCATGAAATGTATTATATTGTAATATAAACTGATATCACAATATTAATTTATCATATCATGACAGAGAATTTTGTCTTTATCGCCCATCCAATCCATTTTAACACCTATGAGATTGTTGCTTTTGAAGTATAGCTACTTCACCGTCTTTAATCCCACTATGTTCGCATAAAAAGCCAGTTTAAAAATGGAGTGAATGTTTGATGCTCCTATTTGATGTGACAGAATATATGCAAGCGCAAAGAAGGGTCAATTTCTTCTCTAGGGGCTTGGTTTATATTTCTCGGGTTACAAAGTGTATATACCACTGCCACCCGTAATGAAGAGCTGGAAACTGGAGTAACATGTTTAGGTGTGTGAATGTTACTTATCAAGCAAACAGTGCATTTATGCAGAGATAATTGCTACAGTGTATTGTTGTATTGTAATCTGTAGAAATTTAAACACAGAAATGCATCCTCGCAAGAATAATCTATATTCAGGTAGCAAATTCACAAAAAACTCAATAAGCAATGGCAGATGGGTAAAATATCCACACAACTACTATAAATCTATACATCTGTGTCTATATCTATCTATATATCTATCTATCTATATATATATCTATCTATATATATATATATATATATATATATATATATATATATATATATATATATATATATATATATATATATATATATATATGAGAGAGAGAGAGAGAGAGACATAATACATACACAGTGAGCCCCAAAAGTCAGACTTTTGGACCCCGCTATATATTGAATAAACTGGAGTGGTTTAGGGCCCAGCCTTGTTCCCTAATGTCATAGAGTATTTCATATTTATAAGTGTTCAGTGTTGAGTTCAGGTTTTGTCTCTTTATGCAGCTGACCCAGATAACCAGGACTGGTCAGTGCACATGGGAGAGCAAAAACATCTTGGCGGTGTCCTTTGCCCCCTTGGTCCAGCAGAGCAGAGCTGATGGAGACAAGCCTGACACTGTCCAGCTTCGTAAGTTAACCAACCTCAACAACACAAAAAAAAAACTCTTGAGTCTTGGAGGTTTAGTTTGCCTAACCTGCATTGAAGTGTAAAGCAGGCAAAATTATAAAGTCAGACATTCCGTTCAAAGTGATTGGACAGGATGGTTCCTAAAGTAATATTTGCTTTGACATATGAAGCTATTTCCTTTCCTTGAAGTTCTGAGACACATTTGTCTCTTTGACGGCCTCACTTGTTTTTGCTGACTTAGTTGAAGGACTAGTGCAGTTGAATGGATTTTTCTTATTTTTGTGGTACATTGCCCTGAAGGACTGTGTCATCTCTGTTTGTCCTCAGCCCCAGTGACTGTCCGCAGCCTCCAGGATCTCTCTCGGATCTACATACGCCGCACCCTCAGAAACCTGGCCAACGAGGACAGTCAGGGGAAGGGGATGGTCCAAAGAGTCCCCCAGAAGCGCAAACGCAGGCGCTGCCGGCGGCGACGCATCAACACCTACGTTTTTGTAGACAACCAGCTGATCCCCCAAATGGTGGAGAGTGAGGAGGAGGATCACGCTGAGGAAGAAAACAAGGAAGTGGAGGAGGAGGAGGAAAGAGACATTGGCGACATTGAAATCCTCAAGCAAGTGAACGTGTTGAGAGACCAAATAATGGCTTTACCGCTGCCTGAGTCACTGAAAGCATATTTGCTGTATTACAGAGAGAAATGACTGATTCCCTTGATATCCATTCTTAATGGGTGCAGCTCCTGCTGAAATGCTTTTCTTCACCCTTTTCAGTACAAATGTAGCATTATTTCCATTAAATCTTGATGGTAAAACTGTAAAGGAATGAAACGTCACAGATAATATTGGATAATAATGTTATGATTGTCATGACTTGTTAGTTTTTTGTTTTGCTGATTTGTATATCAAAAAAAAAATATGTAAAAAGTATACTAAATGGAATAGTTTCAGAAACCCGTTTTGAGAATTCAGATTTTATCACAATGTGTCAGGATTTCTGCAGAAGAGTGCAGAATAAAAATTGTATAAAAAACAAAGTTCTTACTATATTTGTTAAAATATGATCATGCTGAGAAGAAGACTTTTATTGCACCTTTTTTAGAAGCTTTAACTTACTCTCAGTGTCTGGCGATTAAACAATGCTGAAATTAGCAAAAGACACTGAAAGGCGAAAAAGGCCACATCCTCCCATTTTGAGTAAGACACTCTTGCGTAATCATGACTGGGGCACTTTTGTCATCACTCTTCTGGATATTTCGTTTTAGGTAAATGTGTTTTGTACCTTCCTGTTACAATAGAGCATTGAGAGACCAGATTGGTTCATAATTTTTTTCTACAGGGCACCTTTTAATGTAACTTTTTCTACAGGGTGCTTACATACATATTTGTGTTTTCTCACTTTGAGTAGCTGACATCCTACTTGATATTATAAGGTGTTGTATGCCTGCTCCTCTCCAGGGTTTCCTTTCCATTGTTAATGCAAATAATATATTAGTTTCATTAATCATATCAGAGGTTTAAAGTACTGATGAAATTGATGACAGGTATTAAGTGGTGGTTCACGTTTTCAGCTTTTTTAGAGGGAACTGGCAATGGGGTGGTGTTAGTCAGTAATGAATACATGCATGAATATACTGTATATGTCTTTGGTGTTCCTGACTTTGCTTCACATCTTATGATTGGTCACTGGAGGTGATGTCCCAAGTGATCAAGTTCGGAAATGTTTTGACAAAAGAGAAAAGGATTAAAAGATGAATAGTCAATTAGATGGCCTTGAGACAAATCTCAAATTCTGTACAGTACTGCGTTTGTTTGTTTGTTTCTTTTCTTTTTCTTTTTTTTTTTTAAATCGACATCAATGCAAAATCAGTATCACTGAGGATTTTGAAGCCTTTTGTATCCTGGACTGTGGAAGTATCCAGCAAAGCACCTTAATCTGCTGTCCTCAAGTGAAAAAAAAAAAAAAAGGTGCCATTTTTATTTTTTTGGGGGGCTTTATTTGTACTGTGGACTGAACTTACTTTAATGTAAATCCTGTTTTATCAAAGTACAATTTGCTTGCAGAACTTCCTGGATAGTGATGGCTTTTAAGTGCCAACATACCCCATCACATTAGGATTTCTGCGAGTTTTTTGGCACGGTAAATCTAACCCAAACGATGCTATATTTCTACAAAAACATTCCACAGTGGAAAAAAGAGAAAACAGCACATCACAGATAGATGTCACACTTTTTCTTCATACTTTACCGTCGCAGACTTGGAAATTTCCTTCATCTTACTTTGAATGCATATTTTAGTATTCCAAAAGCTGAGTTGAATGTTGTTGATATTAATTCTATTCAATATAAAAGTGATATATATGTATTGTTATCATATGATTCTGCATACAGGTTAATTTGCATTTGGTTTGTTGTAGGGCCCTCTTGCTGTACTGTATCTTGACACTGGGAACTCTGTAGATCCAAACTCCACTGCTGTCTGTTAAATAGATAAGATATATTAGTGCTATAGGTCTTCATTTTGTTCTGGTGTAATGAAAAAAATATATTTTGTTTGAAAACGGGCTAATTATTCTATTAGTAGTTTTTGTGTGTAAAGAGGTAAAAATTTATTTTCTGTAAGGTTTTTATTTTCTTTTTTCTTTTTACATTCATCGGAAAGCTTTGCAAGTAAGCAAAAATGGAATAATATCTCACCTTTATAATTACAAATAACAACATAGTCCCATTTAATTTGCATAGTATCCATTAAAGTTCACATGACCAATTACAGGCATGCAACAGTTTATATACCATTATTGAAAATGTAATCGCTAATTAGAGAGCACATTAAGTATTGAAAGCAGGGGACCTACAACCTCGACTCTCAGGTCATGCCTTGCACCAAAGTTAATGGGACTGCTGTGGTTTCATTTAATGTAGATGAGATTTGACTACAGATATGGCACCCGCTAAAGTTATAACCAATTTTGTGCCCTTACATTAATTTAATTTGTCAAGAGCCAAAACAGTTGTTATTTTTTTATCAGGACTAGGTTGATTTCTCATGGTGTGTGCAGTTCATTTTGAAAATGTGTTGTTTCTCCGTAAATGTTGGGCAAAAAAATAAAGGTCACAGTCACGTTATGCCTCTTCCACTCATTGTAACTGCTCTTTTTCGTGTCTTATCAGATTGATGGTTTTCTTGCCCCAGTATGTCCAACATGGTCAAGGAGGCAAATGAGTCATCACAAACAGATGTGGAGTAGAAACAGTAGTTAAGGTTCCAGTGTGGTATCTACTGAAATAAAGCTTGTGTTACTGCTACTTTTGTCTCACATATTAGAACAGGGTGAGGAATGATGAGATGAAGGTCCCAGGCTGGAGTCAAACCTGGGACGTTACAGCCACGAGGCACACTTAACGGCATCAATTTTCCTTTTATTATCTTGGGCTAGTTTGACTAAATTTTGAATGCTGCGTTTGCTATTTAAAGCCGATCCACGACAATAATTACAAGATTCAGTGTCAGGCTCGCTCTAGTGTAATAAATTAATAAACTTCAATTACATCTCTTCTTGCAGTGTAAACATGCACAGACAACAACCAGAAACAAGTAAACAGGATTTTATTAGAAATAAAACGCAAGGGTGTTCTTAAAATTAACTTTAACTTATTACCTAGTATTTTTAGATAATACATGTAATTTGCAATTTATATACTTGAAATACTTGTTTAATATGCTTTAAATATCCCACCTGAAATAGTCATTTGGGTAAATTGAAGTTATATTGCAAGCATGTCCATATTGAGTACAAAGGCGTTTTTAGATAGACTTGATTATAATTTAATGGTCTCTCAAAATACCATAGTCAAGTATATACTGTATCAAGTTGTACTACTTACATATCATTAAAGGAATAGTCCATAAATTTGGGAAATACAATTTAGTCTTTCTTGCCGAGAGTTGGATGAGAATCTAACTCTAATCATATCTGTGTGGTAATTACAACTCTACCATAAAATGCAGGTTAGCTTAGCTTATTTCAGCATAGAGACAGGAAACAGCTAGCCTGGACAGACACAAGTTGTCGGTTTTACACTGATCTAGGTATGGATCAAACAAAGGAGGTATAATGTGTTAAGTAGTGAGATTTAGAGGTGCTGATGGGCGTATTTTGCCACCTTTGAACAGAGCCAAGCTCGTTGTTGCCTCCTTTTTCTAGTCTTTATGCTAGGATAAGCCAAGCACTGGCTGTAGCATCATATTTAATGGACCAATATGAGAGTGGTATAAAGCCGATAAGTGTATTTCCCAAAATGTTGACCTACTGGGCAGCTGTGGCTCAGGAGGTAGAGCGGGTTGTCCGCTAACCAGAAGGGCAGCCGGTTCAATCCCCAGCTCCTCCAGTCCGTCTGTCGACTTGTCCTTGGGCAAGATACTGAACCCCCAATTGCCCCCAATTGCCCCCAATAGTAATACTTACATTAACACACACGGGCAAAATCAGTATGTCAAGATAACACATTTTAAGTACACAAATTTTACAACGCTTTTGAGTACAGATCAAAATTCACCTTTCACATAGTTAGACTAATAATAATAATGTGATTTGAGTACTCCTCATGACGAGTAAACTGAACTTCATGTGCAAAATTGGTGTAATACCCAGACAATGTGAGAAATAAAACCAAACACAAGTGAGCCATGTTATAAAAGGTCTCATTTATTAATTTATTTCACAGCATATTTGTTAATAAAACATCTGCAAAAAATAAAATAAACCTCACTCTCTAGATCCTGTTTTATAAGGGTATCTGCGACCGAGATAATTTTAAAGCACAAAAGCATCACTCAAACTTTCTTTGCATAGACTGCACCACCATTAGTTTACCTCACACATTCATGTCAGCTTAACAAGCCCGCACGTTACGAAGCACTTTACTGACCCCGTTTAATTTGCTATCCTCTAGAGTTTACTGACCCATGGGCCTTTAGTGTTTGGATTCTACTTTGTAAATGGAAAGTAAGAGCTTCAGTGATTGCGCTAATTGACCTGAACTCTTTTTGAATATGATAGTTTTTAGTTGTCACTCTGTTGCATTTATAAACAGTTTAATACAGAGTTTAGTTTAAAAGGTTTTCCTCGCGGTGTGTTTTTTTCTCATTTGTCAATGAAAAGTTTTCTTTTTATTATATTTACAGGCTGAAGTCAAAAAAAAAAAAGATAAAATATTCCAAAAATACACCACTGCTGATTTTATTCTTCTAAATTGGTCCATAGAGTAAATGATGAGGAGAGTACGAGGTTATGCGCTATGTACCTAGTCGTCTCTGGTGCACATCAAATTAATAAATGTATTAATCCCTACAAGTAATCGCTCACCATAATTGATAATTCTTTGAGTTCATTTGAATGTCAGTGTTTATTTACATAATTAAGTTTGGGGTCAAAAAAAAACAAAAACATCATGGAAGGTGTTTCCAATCAGGTTTAGAGTGGTCTGTCGGATTATGGTTTTGTTTGGATGGTGAGCCTGATTGTCAAAGTGTCATTCCTCATCCATACAATAAAAACTGCAATTTCATGCAGCCTTTCTATCCAATAATCCAGCAAATAGCTATATTCTGACCTCAAACATGGGTGTACATCATATACAGAGAGAAAGAAATGAGGTTGCTGAGTATATTTGTACACACACCGATCAAAGACCATTCATTTCTTCCAATGATGCTGCCAGCAAACTAATATGTAATTAAATTTAATCAAAATGAAAATGTTTTTGCATTGCAAGATAGGACTGATGTTGCCATTTAGCTTTTAGTTTGACTCTTCATATATATCAGTGGAAAAATAAATTGCTGACTGAATAATGGATGTAGGTAAAGGTTTTCACCTCAAGAACAAACACAAAAATGGAAATACA
Source organism: Xiphias gladius (assembly GCF_016859285.1). Taxonomy (NCBI): domain Eukaryota; kingdom Metazoa; phylum Chordata; class Actinopteri; order Istiophoriformes; family Xiphiidae; genus Xiphias; species Xiphias gladius. The sequence goes on along the minus strand of NC_053413.1, from coordinate 17,187,321 downwards.
GAAGGCTTGATCGTACGTCACCATATCCATAGTCCAGGAGTATCTTTGCAGAACGTCAAGTGATGTGGAAGGAAGGCTAAAATCTGTTTTGCTTAAAATCTCAAATCTTCAGTAAAATTACATAGAAAAGCAGGCTACCTTGGGAAAAGACCTATTTTTCTTTGTGTTGTGTTGATTATAAGGACGTCTGAGGATCAAGAGAAGGACAAATTCACTTAAAAATATTTTTGAATCACACGCTTTGTGTTCATAGTTGTGAAGTTATTCAAAGTAGAGGTTTGTGTTTAGGTCCTCAACGATTCCAGAAATCCCAGAAATCTAATCCGTCTTCGCGAGACGTCAAGTGTGTCCCCAGGAGTTCTTTTGTTCCACCACTGCATACAGCTGTCCTCCATGATGTCACAGTCTGAACTTTTTCCAGTTCTCCCGTCCACCATTTTAGGCCACGGTCACAGCTAAGTGCAGCGTCTTTTCAAAAGGGGTCTGGAGAGAGAGCAGCGCCTGTCAAGTGGTGTATTTGAGTTTCGGTGTCTGTGAATTACAAGAGATACTGGAAAGAGAAGGAATCCCAGTGGTAGTCGCGCTGCCTTGGCTCTCCACAAACATCGGGTCCAGGCAAGCAACTTTGGCAGCAAAAAAAGCATGAATACAATGAAGCACGGCAAAGAGGTTTGAGAACTCCAGCTCCTGAAAGAGAAAAAAATCTATACTCAATTCAGACGTAAGTAAGTCATTTTTATAACGTTGTTGCGTCGAAATTCCTGTTGAATAACCTTTTCCTTTAAAAGCAGCATTAAACATCTCTCAAAGTTAATTACCTTTGCTTCGATAGATTTGGAGTCTTGATTTTGGAATAAAAACTTGATTTTGCTTTTTCCATCATCGGATGATCCTTTTAGTTGGGAGAACTTGTATTTCCACAGTACTGCCTGAAATATAGAAATTATAAAGATTATATGAGTCTAACTTTAAACAACAAAAAATACAACCTTATATTGACTATATCTTTCTTTTAAAACTGCAATCTAATTTGTTAATTTCTGTTGGTGTCACTGTTTCATGAATAATTCATGTTAAAATCCACATGGATCCCGTGAGAAATGGGGCACATCAGCAGATCAACTAGATACCGGTTGTTGTGAGATATAAACTTGTTATTTTTGCCACTGGGAAATTCAACAAGCCACAGCAATTTCACCTGAAATAGCAGAGCTCCAGTGATTCAATTAGCATTGAACTGAATAAATAAAAGCTGCGCATGGAACTAAGCGACAGTCAGTTTCCAGGCTGACTCCTCAGGTTGACAGCTGGCCACGCTTTTCACATGAATATGTATCTGTTCAGTACATACTACAGTATTGCGCTGACTGTTCCTGCCACTGTAATAATTACTGTTAACACTGATCTGATACTAACAGTGGTGGAATGTAATTAAATCCATTTCAGAGGGAAATATTGTACTTTTTACTCCATTACATTTGTCTGACAGTTTTAGTTACCAGTCACTTTTCAGGTTACACTTTTTCATACCGTTCCTGTCCAGTGAAAACCATATATGTCCAAATTTGGTATTATATTTTTCTGATAAACTGAAGGATGACCTGTTCCTTTATAGGTTGAGAAAATTAGCCTACTTCTTAAACTAAATAAACTATTTTAAACTATTTTTTAGAGGTAATTGGTTCTCACAGGACAATGACACTACGAACATACGATAATCTTATGGAATATGTTGCATTGCTGTAGATTAAGCGACACAACAGTATATAAAGTAGTTTTAAAAAAACTTAAACAACTACAGCAGCACAATGCAACATACACATTAATGCACCAGTAATATTAACTCAAAAACATTATACTAACAGAGTACTTTTATGTTTGATACTGTAAGTAAATTTGCTGTTAATACTTAAATACTTTAAGTCAGAGTTTGAATACAGGATTTTGGAGTATGGAGTATTTTTCACAGTGTGATATTGCTACCTTTACTTAAGTAAAGGATCTGAATGCAAGAAACTTCACTTAAATTGGCAAAAAATCTTCAAAATAATAGATATTCATCGAACGTTATCAGAGTGCAACAGGAAGAGCTTCACCTCTACTACTTTGCCTTTGAAAACCTGTCTGACTCTTGTTAACCTTGACAGAGGTGATGGTATCTCTATCACCTTCATATCAGTCACAACCACTTAATATTATATCTGCATCATGTCCCAAATGGAGGATTAGGTGTGATTCTATTTCCTTGTAAGGAAACATTCTCATGAGTATTGCTCCGTTTTATTTTTGGTGCTTTATTGTTGTTGTTGTGCGATAATGTAGTTCCAGAACCCCTTCATCGACATCAGCAGTTATGTTTAGTACGAGTTAATTTGAATTGATTTTAAACTGGATGCTGTTTTATGCTATTAATTATACAAAAGTGGATATTGTTGCAGTAATATTTTCATCCGAGACACAGTGATCCTGGAATTGTCGGATTTTTAGGATTACTCTCTTTTTTTCAGTATGTTCGGTTAAGTTTGCATTCATGCTACTACCACTTGAAGTGGTAGAAGCTGGACATTTCAACCATTGGTTCATTACTTCTAGCTGTTTTGACTTTCCTGCTGGCTTGCCAACCAGATTTCATTCGCCCTCAATCACAGCACGTGGCGCACGCATGTGCACTCAGCTGATTAAAGCTGGTAGTTAACTGGTTATTGTCACGACAAATATACTAAGGATAAGCCTCAAACCAATTGTAAATCTTTTTTTTTTTGTGTGTGTTTATTTTCTTCCTAAATAGATATATATTAGCAGATATTTTATCTTTACTACTACAAAGATTGTGCTTCTCCACAATCTTTTAACATACCCTCTACCCTCGGGTACACACTGGTGATTTGTACAGTTGGTCATCTGGTGCATTGGTGATTTGTTGTATAGACCAACTTTCCTAAAAAGATGTTATAGCCAGACTATTTTGATGGCCTTTTTAATGCAGCCAGTTGTTTGCTCGCTGTTTGCTCAGAGCTTGTTTTTCTTAAAATTCAGCTTGTTACTTCAGCAGCTAAGTCTAAAGGTGTCAGAGCTTGCCACCAGAGCGTGAACTGTCTGAGACTTGACAGCTCACTTGCTCTGTACACAACCATAATTCGCTGTACGAGTGTTGTATTTACATTGTATGCCTTTTTTTAGATAAATGATACTGAGTGAGTAATCCATCCATCAGGTCTCAGAGGGCCGGAGCTCACCCCTGCACTCACACTTACTCACAGGTTACTAATGTACACTTTTAGAGTTTTATATAACATAAATCATTGTAAGCCTTGTTTTGTATGTGATACAAGTTCCAGTTAAGATTCATTTTAAAATGTAGTGTTTTAAACAGCTTTTGCTGAAAAACTAGAGCTGTGGATCATCTCACTAGATCCTGAGCCAGCAGATAACAGCTCAAGTTGTTGAACTGAGTTATATTTGTGCTGTTTTAATTCTAACATGGGTTTTGAAATTTGCCAATAGCAGCTTCTAATTATGGAGTAATCCCACCCTGTGTTTTGTCTGCGATTTTAGTTTACATATGGGGTGTGTTTTGCACATTTCCCTCTGTAAACAATATGCTGGCAACATTTTTATCGTCCTTGGGGGACACTGTTGCTTCACATTGCAGGAGTTAGGGCCAAAATCTTAGAAAACAATATGGCAGCCCTTGTGTCCTGCTCAGCCACATAATGTGCACCAGTGGAGTAGTCTGCATGGCTCTCAGACTTGGGGAATGGCCAAAATGAACTGTAGGCAGGAGTGAGAGGTTTGAGCTGGGGGGAAGCAGCCATCAAAATAAATGTGCTCATACTCCCAAAATGCACACAGTGCAGAATATGTTAGCAGCACCAAAAAAAGGAAAAAGGGGAGCTGAGGCATCATGATTAGTTTCATCACACTGTGCACAATCTCCCACTGAAAGGATCTGTTTTCCCTTTTTGAATTTTTATTGATAATAAAGGACTTTCGTACACTCACCTTTGAAGCTGCATCAAAGCACACAAAGCCCATGCTGAAGTCAATAGTAAGTCCCATAAGGTGGCTCTCCATGATACAGGCATACGTTTTACTCTACAGAACAGGAGAACAAGATGTTAACCCACAAGGACACACAAAGTCTCTTTTGCTCTGCTGAAATTGTCACATGAGCATTATCAATCTTTGTACTAAAACGACTGAGCTGATGCTGGATTAAAATCATCACAATTCGCTGCACACCGCCTACTGATCAGGTGCGCACCTGTATCCTCTCCACCTCCAGGAAGGTGGCCATCTGAAAAGCCTTTTCCCAGATCAGCAGCTCACAGTCCAGCTCCATGCTGAAAAACATGTCCTCCCCGCTCTCCGTCTGGACGCTGAAGCAGTGCTTCCTCTTGTCCAGAAGGTCATTATCCTAAGATAAGACAGTACGACTGCCATGCTGATCAGATACAGATGAGCAGAGTGATGTGGAGATAAGACAAGCAACAGCAATGCAGCTAAAGGGAGGTTTCCCTCTGATACACACACACACACAGGCATACACACACACACACACACACACACACACACACATATATATATATATATGGATATGTAAGCTGAACCAGACAATGTTTTACTGTAATGTATCTTTGTTTAGCTTTGTGTAACCCAGATGAAACAGTGTAAAGGTATGGCAGTGTAGGTCACCTTATATCTGATTTAATATGTGAGACTATATAAATTAAATCACCCCTAATGGGTTTCCAGATAATGAATTGCAGATAAATTCTCACAATCAAATTTAAAGTGACCTCGAATCTGTGGAGAATGAACAAAACAATCTGAAACTTGAGTGTCTCTGTGGGACTGAAGAACACATGCAAGTAAACAAGTGTGTTATGTAAGCGCAGTCCTCGGACTCTTCAGTGTACCCAGTGTGGGTCTTTCTTCTCTAAATGTTCAAGGAATTGAATAAAAAGGCTGCCTTACCTTTAAAATCTTGCACATTATCTCATACACAGTAAAGCTTTTCTCTGCCCTGGTCCAATCCCACGTTGTCACCTGGAAATGTCACATAAATGTTACGTTGGGTTTGAAGAATTAAAGCAGAAGAACTGTCCCCAAAAGTAAAACTGATGCATGGATTTGGAAATACTTTTAAATGAAAATACTGTTGACCATTTGCTAAGCCCTGTTACTGGTGCTACACCTGTCAAGCTTTCCATTTTACAGTGTACAATGACAAATTTTGTAGTCTAAAGTCAGCTTTTACCAGTTGCTAGTGTAGCTGTGATTGTAGCTAACTGGTGTAAACTAATGCTAATGCTAAAACTCAGGGAGATGGTTGATTATGCATGTAGAAGCCATGGAAATTAACACTGTTCGTATAATGCTATAGCTAGAGCTACAGCCCTATAGTACTGTACTATTAATAAAAATGTCAATAAAAAATGTTACTGTTCTAACTTAACCCTTTGAAGGCTTGAAAGCTTTCAACAGAAAAACAACTTGGACAAGCAGCATTGTGGTTAGATAACCAACTGATAACCTGGTAACCAACTGAACAATAAAAACACAACATATGGCCTGCTTGGAGCGACTGGACGAGCTAATTAAAAACAGGCAACATATTCTCCATCAGCGGGTAATACGTGACAGCCTAAACCCTCTTGACCTTCACTACGATGTGGATATTTATGCCCATTATCATTTCACGCTTGAGCAGGTAATGCTGAAAACGTTACGAAGCATTATGTGGATCTTTCGCTGAACCCATTTCAATAACTCACCAGTTTCAACTAGCTAGTAGCTGCTAAGAACCTAGAAAGGACTTTACAACAAACTTAGTGATGTATTTACAAACAGCTGGTGCAACCCATCCAGTCCAGGTCTTTTTCAAACATAACCTGTAACTCCACAATATAGTAATAATGTAATATAGTTAGCTGATGACATAATGCATTATTATTGTAGGTTAATTCCATTCCTTACTCTTTTGCTTTTGTCTTTCTGGTTTCGGAAAGGTAATTTTAAAAGAAGACACTAACATCCAAACTCTTTAGATACCGAGTGTAATTCTTACTACAAACCTAATCAAAAGCTTAGTGCCCAGTTTCAGTTGCTAAACTACAGTAGGATTGGTCAATCATTTTCTGGGAGCAGGGTTTAGCAAATGGTCACTTGAGGGGAAATATTCCTCAGAGGAAAATAGTTTTCAATAATAAATGACCTCGTCTCGACGTCTGAACAAGCAGGCTCCTATATTCCACCATCCACTCACATCAGCATATTCCATTTATATCAGCACATTCAAGCAGGCAATTTCAGTTATCTATCAATCTTTTCCCATCTCCAGTACCATCGACAGCTTATCCCTCTTGTCATAATCACTTAAGTGTCTGGCAGAATGTAAACAGATTTAATTATATCATCAATCAAGAGGAAGATCAATGCAGCACAAATGATTATGAGTGAGCTGCTTCTTTTTTTTCCAACAGGAAAGCATTTTCTCCCTATACAATTCATTAACATCAAATGAAAAATCCCCTGTGGAGTTGAGCAACAGAAGGTGGTATAGGACAAATAATGACTGAGTCAAGACTTACAGGAGGTGCTGAAAACTTGAAAAGTGAGGAACCCCTCAAAGCGAGGAACTTTGGTGAATACATTCGGTCCTGAACAGAGTCCTGCTCCTTCTCGTCGACCCAGCCCATGTAGATAATCTATCAATGGGTAAAAAAAACAGAGATGGACACCAGAGACGTGGCATGTAATAACAGGGATCAAACGTAAAACAAGGCTTTTGTTGCATTTGTATAAATACATCCAAATAATGATTGAAATTAACCAAATTAATTGGAGCAATGGGCCGATCGATTACAGCAAAGCCTAACTTTTCATAAGCGAAAAACCCCCTACAACAAGTAGCCCAAATGATCACAAGCAGCAGTGTTTTTATTTTTCTCTGTGGTCTTCTCACTGGTTTGAGTGGGGCAGGGCTCAGTTGGAACAAGGATCAGGATTTGACAACATTTAAATCAAAACCTGGTAGCAGCTGTGGGATTGTTTGCTTACAGTGCCAGGCTGTTGTCACTCAGACCACACCCACAGAGTTTATGGTTGTGTAAGAGCATTAAACTCTCAATGAATAATACCTAAGGTTGTTTTCCCCCAACTTTAACTTGGATTATTGCTTATATAGTCACTGATAGTTAATGGTATAGAAAATTATTTAAGATTTTAAACCAAGTTTTCAGGAGCTTTAAAGATAACCAGACAGTACCTGACAAATCAATGTAATTCATCGCACATAAATCATTAAAAAAAATCCAAAAATACCATGATGGAGTCCTGTTCATTGTTTCGTATTTTTTATACTTGTTCACAACTGCATTGTAGTGTATTATAGACAATTTATTAATTTATTAAGCGGGGGTTGGGAAAGGTCAAGTGACAGAGAAATCTATAAGCATTTAATGGTGTATATCCTCCAATCGCCTACTCTTACATGCAGGGAAAGTTTTCAGCAGAATAATAAGAGGTTAGACCATCAGGGAGATGAAGATAAAGAAAGCAAAGCCTCTGCTGCAAATGTTCTGAGACATGATTTTAGACATCAAGTGTTGACACCATCACTACTCATTAAAGTCAGGGTGATTTTAGCCCAAGTACAATGTTTGCTTGCTTTTCTGTTTGGAGTTTTTTTTGATGGATGGATTTGCAAAACAAGCCACTGAAAGATCCGGGACAAGCAGTCACATCTCTGGCAGTTTAATTTTGTTAAATGAATTGTCAAGTGAATTCACACATTTATCTAAAGCAGAACCTGAATAAATAAAGTAACATAAAAAGAATCCCACTGTTGCGTCTACTCCCCATGTTTGGACTGAAAGATGACACTGCAAGTTAACTGACTGAAGGCACTTAAGTTGTTTTCTGATCATCTCTCAGTGGATGGACATTAATGATGCAAACACTCTCCTTGTGTTGCAATCGTTGGCAAGATGGGGCTGTGTCTTTTCTCAGACTGACTGACCTGGTTAGATTTAGCTCTGATTTTTAAGAAAAGGGTATAAATACACAAATTAAAATTCGCCAAAGCGAAAAGAAAATCTGAACGAGCAGCAGGAGCTCTGCTACTGCACGAAGGAAACGTCTTACCTGCTGGTTAACTGGAAAATTTCGGTTAATCTTCTTCACCTGTTAAATTTAGCAAAAACATCAATAAGTCATTAAAATATCTCCTGCTAACAATCAGGCACCAATTACTAGCAGAATTTAAAATATTTTCAGGATCCCGTCGGGACTCACAATCAGAGTGACAAAAATAATAAGAAGAAATAAACTGAATCACAGCATCCATGCTAACATGTTAAACACAGCACTGAAGGAATACTGTTAGAGCTACTTCATTTATTCAATGCATGCAAATTACAAAACGAGATAGATAGAGTCATTTCCACAAGGACCCGAGGCTCTTCCTAAAAAAATCCATTTAAAAAAAATCCATTCTCTCTGTGGTAATAAAAGCAGGAGAAACTACTGAGAGAGCAGTCAGGCTTTAAATTAAAACATTCTGCTCAGATCACAGGTATCACTCGCTCCTAATCCATGCTATACTATCAATATAACTCTTTCTTAGGAGCTGAACACCAAATTAAGCTGTCCAGGCCTGATACCGTCCTCATATAGAGGCGAAAAGAAGTCTCAGCTGCTTATTGTGAAAAGTTACTGAAGTTTGTGCCGAGGGAGAAAACAAGATGTTTTTTTCAGCGGAGGAAGTGAAAGGGAAACGGCCAGATAACTGTCGAGATGTGAACTGGGTTTGGATACGTGGGAGCAGTGACAGTGGGTTTGTTCAGATTCAGCTGTAGGTCTAAGCCACCTCTGACATAAATTAGCAACGGCTAATAAAACAAATCACACATCTCTCACTCTAAATCTAAAACTACATAGTGGGGAATTTTGACTGAGTTTAGTTGGGAAGTACCTAACTAACACCTACTTTAGTGTTCTGCTTGGGTGTTTTCACTTTGGGACCCTTTATATTTCTAATTCATGGCATTGCGGGGGAAATATTGTACTTTTTGCTCCACTTTTGTGTGTAATTATTGTAACATAAACGCTCCTTCCTGGTCAGTTGCTTCATTGCTTAAGATTTACTGACATTACACTCAATAAATTACATTGTTGTTAAAGGATAGAATAACAATTTTTCAAGTCTGTCTAAAATCATTAGCCATGAACACTGGTACAGGTTTTGCTTACTATAATCATTCTTCCTGTTCATACTGGCCATGAAGAGATCCCTTCCTAATGTGTTTCTAATGTAAGTAAGTTAGTAAATGTTTATTTATGTAGCACTTTTCAGAACCAGGGTTACAAAGTGCTTCAAAAGGTGCTGATGATAACATACAATGGCAAAAGCGTAATTTAATGAAAGACAAGCAAAAATTATTAAAAGAGAAGCAAATCAGGGTAGGAAACATCAATAACATACGTCTGAGAAAAGCTAGTTCTTGAGATGAGATTTAAAACAACCAGCTGAGTTTGCTGACCTGCCCCCCAGAGGGAGGCTATTCCATAACCTGGGGGCCAGGACGCCAAAGGCGGAGAATTTTTTCTCCATATATGTTTTTTTCTCTCTCTTACAGCAAGACTTGTGGTACCAAATCCTCATTTTGTGCACAAATGTAGTCTAAATGTATCTAAAGCTGAATCCTGTTATCAACTGCAGATAAATTCCTGAATACACATTTGACTGGACTGTGGTTTTTGTCCCATATCCCTTACATTGAAAATGAATTAGGAAGAGATCTTTTAATGGCCAGTATGAAGAGAAGAAATGATTACAGTAAGCAAAATTTTTGTTTTAATGGTCATATGGGCACCTGACTGGTAATGTAAGACACACTTGAAAAATCGTGTAATTATCCTTTAACTCCGCTGCTTTATTATATCTGCTCCTCTCAGTGTGCTGTAAACTTAATACAGTTGCATATATTTTTTCCATGAATTGGGCACCTCTGTGGTTTAGGGGTTAAGATGCCGACGAACCACAGCAACTCTGGTTTGAGTCCTGCTAAGGAACCTTTGTTGCATCTCTATCCCTTGTTTCTTGTCATCTTTCTACTTTCACTTTCTAATAATTGTGAACCTTTTTGTACAGTTTTTATATTAATATTGTTTAGATGTTAGATAGATACACCTTTCTGAGGCTTTTGTTTTCATGTGTACTTTGGACTTCTGTGTTGCATTGTCATTTTGTATTGTGAATGTACCTTTGTATGTATATATTTATTTTACTATGTACACGGGTCATTTTCAGCATAAAACATACTTCTGGATAAATACAGTTCTTCTATCTTACTTACTACTATTGTTTCAGATTAACATTTTACATTCGAGATGAGATAAGGTCATAACATATCACTCTTGTCAGGCAAAATATACAGCATTTATTCAAAGTATAAACATTTCAAGAACCCAGGAGAAACAGCTTTCTTTTGTCAATTAGTCTGATGCCACAAAGCATTTCTGAGAAACATTGCCAAACAGTCTTAGAAAAGGACACTGGAGAATTTACTCAATGATCATAGCAAAAACATCACTCTGTCAGGTAAAACCCGGTCCTCAGTGAAGCACATTTTCATTTCAGCTGTTTGCTTTACAGTTGGTTGTTGTTATCCAGTGTTTTCTTGATTAGTGCATATTTCTACTACCATCGATATTTTCAAGTTTGAATCAGTACCTCACAGTGTAGCCAAATGATGTCCTGTACGATTTTTTTTACTAACATTAATATTCTATTTTTTATTATTCTCTGCATACTCGTAAACTATTTCAATAACTTTATAAATTTTAATCTTCTATTCTTTTTTAGAGTGACATCTGTCCAGGGACTACAGATGAAAAATAGCCTTTTGGTTAACTATTGCACATTTGAAGCAATGTTTATTTATCTGACCCGTCCCTGTTAAATAATCCAATTAATGAATAATACAAGTTTGGGGGATTTATCAAAGACATTCTCAGTCTGACAGGCACCTTTTTTATTATGAGTACTTTACTTTTGAAAAATGGGTACATTTTACTGCTAATATTTGTTTGTTTTTAGTTAAGATAAGTATTTGTTCTACTTTACTTCCAGTCAATATCTGAGAAGATAAATAAATCCCACCGAAAGTTCAACTAACATAGCAACTAGCTGAGCTCCAAAAACGCCAAATGAGTCATGTGTCTCTTATGGTGAGAGCATCAGTAAGAAAAAAAAAAGCTAAATTATTTTATATCTTGAGGTGATTTGTCTCATTTGTGCACACCAAATATGTCCAAAGAAAGATGAGCAGTGACCACAAGTCAAAGCTTGCTAACAGGGAGAGACAGACAATTAACAGTGGAGCTGCTAAATGCCACTGAAGAACAGCTTTGAAAAATGCCACAGAATTGAAGCAGCACATCTGAGCCCAAATCTCAGCAGAAACTGTTCCGCCTGAGCTTTGTTGAAAAAAAAGAAAAAAAGCTGGAAATTTAAAGCAGAGCTGCAATTCAGAAGCCACTTGGATTCAAAGCCTTTGGGGAGCATAATGCCTAAAGAATAAAGTAATGAGTCATTAGAAACCAGTCAAACTTGAACACAATTTCTAGATCTGATTTGATTCACAGTCACATTTGGAGAAAGCCAAAAGAAGCTTTCAGCCTACAATATCCGCTGCTCTACTGTGTAGCCGACTAGTGGGAGTCGTTAGGACCAATGGAGCAAACACTTCCCTTCATAATGTTCCCATATTGCCTCCAACGATGCTTCAAAATGCACTGCTAAACAAACACAAGGGTGGTTTCATGAACACCAAGATGGCCTCCCCAGTCACCAGACCTGAACATCACTAGACCTGTATGGGAGTTTGTGGAGCGCAGAGAGCTGAGTGGACTCCCTCCTCCATCATCGCTGAGAGAACCGGAGGAATTTTTTCATGACAAATGGAGCAAGATTTGACTACAAACAGCTCAATTCAGTTGTCTGACAGCAAACCATGAGGGACTGAGGATTTTCTTCAAACAAAAGTGGACCCTACTCTACAGTATATAAGGTCCTATATTTCAGTATGTTTATAAAACTTTGATGCTATTTATGTCCACTGCTTGTACGTTCTTTTGCAAGGTTTCATGTTTAATAAGGGGGTGCATTGATATCAATTTTTTTTTTTTTTTTTTTTTTTTAAAAAGGTCCATCCATGAATATTCATTTTGACTTTTAAAAAACAGGTGAAAATTTAGTAACACAAACCCATTCAAATACATTCTCTAGTTTTACAGTTAATCCTTTTTTAAGATCTTTCTGGGACTCTGGCTCATCTGCAGCATAATCAATCGATCAATCAATCAATGAATCACTTTATTTGTCCCCAAAGGGCAGTTGCTGGTGCAACAGTGAAATAAAAATAGGATATAAAACACAAAGCACATAAGGGCATCTCATAAATACAAAGTGATGCAAAATAAAAATGGTTGTAAAAATAAAGTACACAAGTCAAAACAACTTAAAAATAAGTGTAAGTTTGCGTAAAAAAGATGGGATTATAAAAACATTTATGTACAGGTATGTATCCTCTTTTTATTACCTGTACATAACTCTGTATATATATATAGATTCACTGTATAGTTAGTCAGTGTTCGTCTATAGAACTTAAAACAAGCACAATGCCCTATCAATATAAAACAACATAGAGTAGATCCTAGACTTGTACCAAGCATGTACATGTATTACAGACACTGTTGTTGTATATTTTGAGAGTTAAGTAATGGTCTTAGGTTTTAGTTTTAGTGTTGTTTCTAGTCAAGTTCAGTTCTAGTTATTTATTGTTTTTGTGACTTTTGTGACCGCTGTAACGTTGCAATTTCACATTTAGATTAACAAACTCTATCAAGCATCTGTATATTTACTCCTGTTACCTTTTCCTCAGGGAGTTTAGTTACCTACTTTTGTTTTTGGCTACACGTAAAGCAGCGTTGTTGAAGTTCCTTTTCATTTTCCTATTTATTTCTTGTAACTAGAAGCATATTCTGAGCTGTCTTTGACACAGGAAGACCCTGTTTACTATTACTTGCAGCTAACAATGTGTTTATGCAGCAGGAAACATCATAACATCCAGGTGACACTAGGCAATCTACTCTTTTAAAATTCCAGCTATTCCAAGTAAAAAAATTTTAAAGCTTATCAATAACTGACATCACTTATGGCCATCATCATGTACACTAGTATTTACATTCAAATATTTGTTTTTTCAGCAGAAATCTGCACGTCCTACATCCAGCCAGGTTACTAGCTCACTCACACAGAAATGCACTTTCAATTGTTGAGGCCATTCTGGCAGTGAGTCATCAGTGTTATGTTTAGTACACCCCTCGCTCCGTCCACTCCAATTAACCAGGGCTCCATTATTCCCCAGAGACTCTCACACACAGGCCATCACGCTAACAAACACACACACACACACACACACACACACACACACACACACACACACACACACACACACACACACACACACACACACACAGCCACGCCAATGGACACAGGATAATTACAAATCCCGATTTTCCACTGCTGCTCACTCCTTGTTGTATTCATGTAATGTGGAGAGCCAAAACTACTGTCTGGTTACTTTTTCTAGACGACGGCTTAAGATTCTCTCTAGAAATGTAAATGATAGCTTACTGCATGGAAATGTTAGCAGATACGCTTAAATATCTCGATACATGTTGCATAAATTTGACACTTTTTGTCAGCTTTTGTATGAGCTACCAAACATGATGAAGCTTGTTAGCAGTATTTGTATTTCAGCCCCCTGCTGAGCATCATCACCCGTCTGGAAACACAAAAAAAAAGCTTTGTTTTTTTCCACATCAGCTGTTATAGAGCTGGAAAAATATGTTTACAGTAAGACAAAGAAAACTGCATCATTATTTCTATGTTTCTTGCTGCCTCTTGTATCATTATTATGTATTATGATGAATTATAGATAATACAGGGGCATGGGTTTAGCTGGAGGGAGTACTTTAAGTGTAGTACAGTGCGATTTCTGTTATTGTGACCTCAGGCTCTTAGAAATAAGTGTGTTCTTTATTCAGCATGAAAAGGCATTAGTATGTGTCTAGTTAATGCCATGACATTTTCAAAGTGACAGTTCGACGATCCACAAATTGAAAGTCTGTTGCATTAACACTCATCTTATTGGTTTACATGGTTGACTGTAAGAGGCAGCAGACCTAACAAGTACTATTGTTTCTTACTCACATTGTGCTTGGTGAGACTGGAAATGTTGCTCGCTATCGCCTGAAGCCAGTCCAAACAGTCTTCAGCTGTGGCAAACTGTATAACTCCACTGCAAACTCCATCCACAGCTATAACCTGGAAAGCATTTTTCCTGAAAGAATAAAGAAAAAAAAAACTAAGGATCAAACATCAGACAGAAATGTACGTGATTTTAGGGGATGCTCGTCAGCAGCATCTCAGCACGTAATTCCCCCCAAAATCACAACTTGTTCTTTTGACACTTCAGCATAAGGATTAAACAAATGTGTGAATTAGTGAGCTTTAGAGGTGCCGGTGCTAGGTGTATTTTAAAACTTCGGACAGAGCCAGGCTAGCTGTTTCCAGTCTTTGTGCTAAGCTAAGCTAAGATAACTGGATGCTGGCTGTAGGATCATTTTTACTTCACAGACATGAGAGTGGTATCAATGTAACCTGAGAAAAATCCTGTTATAATGCTAATCAATCTAAAAACTCATGACATCCTTAAGCAGATTTTAGCTAAAACACCACAAACCGCAACTGTGTTTCATTAAGAGCCATTCCACAAGATTACCGTTTCCGTCATCTATAGCGTGGCAAAATGGAAATGTGTTTTTATTTACCTACTAGTGCAAGTAAAATGTACAGCAGAATTGTTTTGTCTTTTAAAATTGTTTAAAAGGATACAAAATAGTTGCAAAAACATATTTTCAGTCCCATTTGAAAACACCCGGGCACTTAAAATGTAAGACATCTCCCCACTATAGAGTCCTATAGAGCCTTGAAGCGTGACACCGGGTCTGAAAGTGAGAATACATCCCATTGCCCCTTCAAGATGAAGTCCCCGCAGCTCACCTGCAGATGTCAGAGCCCGGGATGTGCTGCGACAGGCGTGAGTGTAGCAGTGGAATAAGGCGCAGGTCCACCCATCTCTTCTCCCAGCGAAGCCCCGGGGATGTGGGCCAAGACGAACAGGACAGCGTGTCCTGCGGAAGTGTGAAACAATATAGAAAGAGCTCGTGGTTTCCCACCTCGCACGTTTCAAACAGTTGGCATGTCAAGAGCTTGATTCCTGTTGCTGCTGCTGCTGCTGCTGCTGCTGTTGTTGCAGGTGCACAGGCAGGCCTAGCAGCGGGAAACTGATTCACCCTCCCCAAAAGATAAAGGTAGAGTCTCCTGGTTATCAGTCAACAGTGACAGCTGCATAGAAACAACTTTCTGGCAGTGGGAACGCTGCTGCTTGGTTACAAAGGGATAGTGATAGAATCGATAGGTCCAAGAAGAGAATAATGAAAAAAGTACCGTGTTGTTAGGATGGTAGTTCAGGTGCAGGCCACTATCACACAGAGGAGAGGACGTCCCACTACTCTGGTCACTGGGAATGCCTGATAGTGCAGCAGGGACAGAGGAAAAAAAGCCAGTAAGCTCCCCCCACCCCAGACTCACACCTTTATTGACACCTTTACATATTTCAAGGTTTCCCACTGCAGTGAATCACAATCCAGTGTGTTACTTTTTTCTCCTCGTGGGCTCCTGCTCTGTGCCAATTTGTATTCAGTTGACTGGTTGATTGGCCAGTCAACCTGGCCTACATACGCGTATGAATGGATTTTATAAAAGCTTTCATGTCTGATGACGGGCTGAGGCTTTCCTATGTAAGAGCAATCAATTGCACAACAATGAGCAATATCAGTTCTATCAGTTTAGTCTTTAGCATCTTTTGTGAATCTTGAGATGTGTCTTTTCCTCTCTTTACAAAGTAGTGTCTTTATTTGGTGCTTGTCAAGAAAACCAAGTCCAAAAGAACGAGTAGCAGCTGAATTTATATTAGTTTATTTTTGGCTTTTCAGGCTCGAGTTCATTGTCACCAGGACAACCAGCCCTTGACAGAAAATAATACCAGCTATAAATACTCTTGGTTGATTATTCTCCACAGCAGTAAAGGTGATTGTATATACTTTAAGTAAAGAGTGTGTAAAGGGTTTCTTACATGTGCAGTCCTCACACAGGGGCAGTTTCAGAAAGGCCGGAGTCTTCTTTAAAAAAGAGACGGTGAGAGTCACTTCTTCACCAGCATTTCTCAAAACCTGTACCTGGGAGGTAAAAAAAGAAGAAGATTTTTTTTTGCAGGAGCTGTAAACCGTGAGGTTTTCTGCTGACTGCTTGCTGTGATGAAACATGGTGTGCCAGTGTCTGGCTAAGAATGGAAATCCGAGATAAGGGATTCACACAGACTCGAAGTTTTATGCTCCTTACACACATTTCTGGCAGTTACATTTAAGAACGGATGAAACAGAAAAACAGGCTTTACATGTCAAAAAGATAAAAATCATAAAGTGAGACAAGATAAGCTGCTGAAAGAGCTGTTGCAGTGTAAGAAAATATGAGATATGAGCTGACAGCTTACCACTTCCTCGTGGCGATAGCTTCTTACGTTTATTCCATTTATCTAGGAAAAACGGTAACAGGGTTACCCTAAATAATACTGCTGGCATCATATCACTGTAGCTCCGTCTTCAAAATGACTAATGAAGCAAGCAAAATAACTGTTATGGCATCCGTAACTGTAAACAAGAGTTTCACATCCACAATTGCCATGAATACAGAATGTCTTTGTCTGGCTTGGCTTTCCTCTGCTTCACATGAACTGACTGAAATGAGATGTGGGAGATTTGTGTGTGTGTGTGTGTGTGTGTGTGTGTGTGTGTGTGTGTGTGTGTGTGTGTGTGTGTGTGTGTGTGTGTGTGTGCGTGTGTGTGTGTGTGTGTGTGTGTGTGTGGTGAAATTCATGTAACAAATGAAAGATTTGGGGTGTGACATTTAAGGATGCATAATCATTCAACACAGTTTTGTGAATATGTGGCACATGTATTATTAAAGAAACAGAACATGTTATTTTGCAGTATAGAATGAGTTGAGTGAACAGATGTCGATGTGAACCTTCGCATTTTACCTGAAGGATTCCATCTCCAATGAAAAGCAGCCCAGAGAGTTCAGCTGGAAACAGAAAATCACTTAATTAAAAAAAAAAAACCCAACAAACTAGAAATAAAAATGGCAGTAGTTGTAAAAAGTTTTCCAGAAATGACAATATACCTTTCTGTTCCTTTGATATTTTTGATATCACAACAGGGATTTTATGCTCTGCTCCACCCTAAGGAGACAAATTTAATCAAATTGAATTACAAAGGGATCACAAACGCAGAATGAGACAAAGACACTCAAGAGCAACCCAATTTTCAGTGAATCCCTCTGCTGTTATTGCAGCTTTACTAGAAAATGATCAATAACACTTGTTCAGGCTTAATTTTTAAGAAGTTGGGTCTAATCAGCTGAGATCTAAATTACCTTGATGCTCAGACCGAACCCTCCAATCGTCTGCCTCCTGATCGTTACAGTCCTCTCCTGGAAGAGATTGAGTTGGAGTGAACAAATGAGCTCAGGCTGATGCTGAACCTGTTGGAGCTCTCACAGCAGAACAAAGGAGAGCGGCTGCTTTTGTCAAAACTAAAATTCCATCATAAAAAATAAGAATAGTACTGATTAAAATGACACAAGATACAACTTAACAAATGAGGTTATACATCCTTATTTGTGTATGTAAAGTACAGTGAATTAGTATACATTATACATTAATACAGAGGAAGCAGTGATAAATCAGTACTATTATTTGTAGACTTTCAGTGGAAAAATATCATGAAGATATGATCTTAACATGTTACCTTTCTACAAATGTTGGTTGTAGAAATTAATAATTATGAGCAGCATGTACTTTATTGTTAAACTACGTTTATTCCTTTCTTGCCATGACTTAGATTGCCATGACTCTGTACGGTAAATATGAAATATGAAATGAAATGCAAGAAAGTAAATAAGCGTATTTCTACAGCATTAAACTATTCCAGTGAAGTTTTTGTTTCACAGTTCGTTTCATTGATTTGAACATCAGTTTGATCATTTTAGATGCGACTGCAAAACTTTGCTATATTGCAATACATATTGATGTTGAAAATATTCTTATTAATTTAATGACAATGATTTCAGCCATATCACGCACTCCTATCTATACAGTATACCAATCAAACTTGTAATTACAACAGAGCAGTGCCACCAACGATCTTCATATCCATCCAAGAAAAGTAATGTGAGACGACATTTTTTTACATTTTTTGAAAACTACTGGTGGGTAAATGTCAAATTAAGTGTTGTCTAATGCACACCTGGTCGGTACAGGTACATAAAAAAAGAAATCCTGCAAGAAAGCGTTGGATTCTGACACACTATCAGTGCTAAACGTATTGAAAAAGCAATAATATCAACCCTTGTCCGGCATCGAATTCATGATATGAAACGTCTTAATTTTAGAGCCTGTTCAAAATCAGTCAAATGTATTTCCAAATCCACAGAATGTAAGAGAAAAATGGAGGAGAAAAACCAAAATAGCTCGGGGGGCAAAGCAAAGTAAGAGAAGGGGAGGAAGATCAAACCAGTCCAAGTTTCATATCAAAATTGGTAGTAACCTGGATATAAGTATGATTTGACAAATTTTTCGATGGATTGTGGCACCCTTTCACACTGGTATAAAGATGTTGTTGCTTCCTGTTTTGAATTTGATGCCTGACAAAGGTCTATGATTGAAACGCTGTATTTTCAACATATTTTGTGATGGCAGTGCGTGGGAATTCAACTTTTCCTCTTCAATGTAAAATGTAAAAGTTAAATTGGTCACTGAAGCTTAAAAAGTCTGCGCTAGGACTTCCTGACGTGCTTGGGCCGTATTAGCAAACCCAGGCTTTCTCCCTTCTCGTTAATTAGAAATCATGTTTCAGAGGATACAAGTGCTTCCGCCATTTGTCTTTGAAGATTATTATCCAGTAAAATGTTATTGAATAGATGACGCCATTTTGAGAAAGGTCATAGACTCGGGGCTCAGCCGAGTCGTCTTTTTTTTTAAGAAACTGTGAATTTAATAATGTGAAGAAAAAGTTGTTAGAAGTGTGACCTAAAGATAAAAGTCCAGATACCATGATCCAGTAGGCGAATCACTATTTAATAGCTACATTTGATATATGAGGAATGGATTAACTGATGTTGAATTGTCATTAACGCAGACATTCACAGTGTTATCAGCATCTTTGTACTGTCACCTTCATGTGTTGTAACGTACACGTTACTGATTTCATTGTGTGAATGTGAATTGTGGCACATCAGCATTCGGTAATGACAAGAGAGACTGTGTTACTTACGCTTGAATAAAAAGGCTCTCCTGACACACAGATGACATCTTGTTCTTGAATGGTCAGAATATCTTTGGCCAAGTGTAGTCGAATATTAAACGGCTCCTCATTACCTTCTTGCATCAAATAAATCCCAGTCTTTGTCTGCAAACAGTCAGAGAGGTAAACGCATTCCATCATACCTCCATGACTAAATTTACTGGCCATGAAATGAAATGTCGTTGAAAATGCTGGTTGCAAGATGAACGTGGAAATTAGACGATGTGTGTTATTTTCTTTTTTACTACTTTGCTTGTTAATACTAATGTTGGAACAAATAACCATGTTCAGTGCTCGGACTAATAAACACACATTTAGACAAAAGGTTAAAAAAACACAAGAAAACTGTTTATTTATGGTTTTAGTCTTTGAGAAGCAGCTTTTTATGAGTCATGATCACTTTTTGTGCCCTTGGTTTGCTTTTATACATCCACGTTGACAGAACAAAATACCTTATCATTATATCCTCTAATTTATTCTAAGCGTAAGGCTGATGATGATGATGACGAAGTGGCTAGAATCAAGCTCCCCCTCTACATTTGAATTTCCCTGCTTATAGACAAGCAACTGTGAGGACTGCGTGTGTTTCCAATGATCCATTTAAAACACGCTAATCCGCATAAATTTGCATTCTGCATATCCCTCCCCCTCTCCGGCTAATTGCGATGCCTCTCCTGCCCTTGGCTTAAAAAGGTCTAAATAAAAGAAGCACCTTCACCTGACAAGACTGCTGATAGAAAGAAGCCACCAGTGTCAGCATCCTTGTCACCTGTGATAGGCCACGCATCAGTTAACAACACAGTCAGCTGCATGACTGCCATTCTTACAGAGAGTATCTCAACTGCTGGTCAAACTTGAATCAAAGTCAGTTTATGGGACATATTATCTTTCACCCGTAATGAGGAGTGTGAAGAAATGAGCCTCCGCCTGCAGCTGCAGCGTGAGAAATGAAACGATGGGGGCATTAATTCACATTATTTAAAGTAATGCGTGTGAGAGAGTCATTAGCTGAGCAAAATGAGGGCAGAAGTGCCGTAACTGTATGAAGCCAGGTCGGAAAGCGTCTCAGGTGGTTTAGCGTTGTTTGACCTGTTGTAGCACTTGCATTGTACATATCTAGCCTCATCTCTTATGTTTCACTTGCAGTCTCGCTCCAATCACCTCTCCATTATTATCTAAATCGTTGACTCCAACCTGATAAGCGTGCACATGACTATTTACAATGCCGCCAGCACCAGACCAGCACTTCGCTTTATAACCCAATGTTATAATGTTTGTAACATCTATCAGCATCAATTATTAACAACATAATAAACATTACTGATGCAAGTAAACCTTGCACCTTGCAGCATCAGGAAACTTTAACAACATAGACTGAATTATGATTTAACGTCACACCCCTGTATTAAGACCAGTCAATCAGTTTGAGAGTGATAGCAGGTTCTTAATCCTGTCTTTTCAGATTTAATAATGAGGCTACCTTTTCTTTGTATATAATTGGAATATTCCTTTAAGTTTCTACTTCTGCTTCTACAGACAGGACTGGTACCTGCTGGGAACTAATTCACCTGAATTCCGCAAACAAAACATGCTTCCACTTTGGTTGTTTTTAATATGAAATACAGCGATACAGTAATCCTTTGTCAGTGTAGAGAAAGACAATTAATGTATCTAAACAGAAAAGGGGGCCCACGGAGGCGTCATATGTACGGGGCCCAGATTCACGTGCTATAGCATTGCGTGTATTAATATGACAGCCCCCCTATATCTGCAAGGGGCACATGGTTCCGTCCATTCCCGCAGTAAGGTGGAGCCAAGTTGGTCTCTGAACTAACTGTGCTGACACTGAGGGCTTCATGTGAACCCTGTAGCAGTCATGTCATTTGAAAAAAAAGTAAAATCGGGCGACCAAAAGCAAAAAGAGAAACAGGAGCAAGAAAGAAAACAATCCGAGGGAAAGCGACTTGCTAGCAGTGTTGTGGAGTGATTTTATTCTTGGTATGTAACATGGCTTCCTAGTATTATGATATTAACAGCCAAAGAGAGTGAATCAGTTATTTGTAAAGGTGTAACAATGGATTTATTGGAAGAGGAGGGGGACCCATTGAGGCTGCATATGGATGGGGCCCAGAGCGCTGTTCTGGCCACACGATTTCAGTTATACTGAGGTACTTGAGGTTGCTTTCCAGCACTTGAAAATGTCACGGCAACTTCTATAATAATAGTCAATTCCCTGTCAAACTGTTACATTGATTGAATTCTACCAACCTCTTCATTTGAATTCTTGAAATCCATGTGCTACTATGCAGTGAGGGATACTGCAAAGGAGAAAAACAAGATTGAGTTAGACTGTGGAGGCAAGCACTTAATAACATGACTGACTTGCTGCAGCAAAACTGCAGTCAATTTAAACCAACATTGTTAGTGGGATGCCTATTTTCATTATATAGTCCTGCCTTTCTCCTATAGAACTTTGACAATGGAGAGAAGTAGATTTTTCATTGAAATGCGCCTCTTTTAAACTCAACTGAGAAAAAAAAAAAAAATCCTCATTAAGCAATCTCGGGAGAAATCTGAAGACCATTAAGCTTTAATGAATAATTCATTAGCAAAGGTGAGAACCCAGGTATCCTAATAAATGTTTCAATATCGAATCCAGTGCTGCCAGAAATTAACTCTGTTATCGTATCTGATGCCTTGTCAGAGGGATTATAAAACCGAGCCGCAGTAGGAGAGAACGCCACAATAAGGAGGTATTGTGAGGTACTGTGGTTTAAAAAAATAAAGGCGTGACACTACAAATACCACATACTTTTTTAAATCATCTGACTACACAAGACGGACACGCAAGGAGTCTCGAGGAATGTTGCATGAGAGCCTCATTTCCATAAACCAGTTCCACCCGGGTTCAATCAGAAATGACTACCACTTGACTCGACAAAACAAGTACAGAACAAAAATGGCTCTCACTTGAATTATGTGCTGCAAAGGGAGTCAGAGACTTACCTCAGTAGAAAGGCCCCCGGCTCTTTGTATGGTGAGATCTAGCCATCGAGCAGTGGGTTGATCCCTGATCTGAGCCGTAGCAGAGGGCCTCCCCGAATCATGGCTGTCAGACTTTGGTGGTGGGAGAGGAAAGCAGTGCTGTCACCTCTCCTGGCTGGCTGTAGGTGTTGCAGGATTACTCCCAGTGGAGCTGTTGCTGGAGAGCAGAATGAGGCTATCGTGTAGTGAGGTTTCACTCCTGGCGGTCCCTAATCAGTGGCCGTGCTCCAGTAGTAGGAGGAGGCTGTGGCTCAGGTATCGTACTGATACTAAACCCATTTGCACGTGGGGAGCCCCTGTGATGCGATAAGGGCTGGAAAATAAAAACAAAAAAGAAAACCTGAGTCTTCAAATAAAGCTCAGTAACAGAGCTGAATAGGAGGGATTAAATGCTTCTGACTACCACTGAAATGATATAATCTACAGTTGCCAGCAACACACATAAGTGTGATGCCAATATAACCGCTGCATATATGTGTGATGTTGAATCGGAAGCAATTCACATCTTTATTTCCCAAATACGGGAACAAAAAAAGGGGAGCTTCAAAAGCAAACTCATAACTTCAAATCCCATCTCTCAGTCTACAATGGAGGATCCTCTCAAACACATCACTTGTAGAAAAACCTGTGGATTCATGTGCACGAATGCCAAAATGCAATTAACTCATATTCATCCATTTTCTTGGATTTCTGTATGCCAAGCACAAGTGACTCTTTCAAAGTGTTTAAGTTCCAACAGCATACCCTCAAGAAATCCTCCTCGTTAGTATGCATTCTTGGCTCAATGCCACTTTCTTGTTGAGCTGCAGTGCTGCCGCTATGATGTTATACAGGATTTGGAGGAAAAAAAAAAAAAAACTTACAGTATATGCATTTCAAGCTACATTTCATGTATAAATCATTGACTTGTGATTATACAGTGAGAGTAGCCTTAATGAAACTCGTAAATGTATTTGTGCAAGCGCTGGGGAAGAGAGAGAGGAACAAGAGCGAGTGATTCAGCGTAACTTTAAAGAATAAAAGATTAATGAAAAAATTTGCAATAACAAAAAGCTTTGACCTTCATAAAAAAATCAAAGACATTAACTACAATGTTAGTATTATGTTACCGTCAATGCAAAATCTCGTGTGTTATATCACATCATCTAACCAACTTTCTTGATGTACAAGAAAAATATTGTCCGTTTCAAAAGAAATGAATTTCCTGAGGCAATTTGACTTTTTAATGATAAACCTTTTAAGTAAATGTTATTAGTGTATAGTATTTTGTATATTCTGAAATGTTTGGATTATTCAGCTCTTGAACTGTACCTTTGGTACTTGAACATGTATTTAGTTTTTAGCTTATCTTTTATATGAATGCTATGTTCTGTATTTCAATATGTTTTACTAATTTGATGGTTTTTATTAACTTTATGATCATTTGCTGTTTGATTGTGCTGCATTATACAGAGAGATGTTTGTAATTTTTTGCCCACCCCATTTATATGGGTGACATTATAGGTATAGAACTGCACTTGCTTTAGCTAGATGTACCTAATAAACAAGCAACTGAATATGCATTTAATAATATCATTTGCAGTGCATTGGGGAATATGTCAGACTACAGTATACAGAAAATTATACTGACACTGCTAATTCGATATAGAGCTGTAACAGTCAATTAGTCAATTCATTCAACAGAAGTCAATCAACAGAAAATCTGTCTGCAATAATTTTGATAATCATTTAAGTCATTTGGAAGAAGAAAAAGGCAATTTGAAGATGTCACCATGAGCTCTGGAAACATGTGAGGGACATTTTTCACTGTTTTATGGCATTTTATAGATCAAAAGATGAATAGGTTAACTGATTAATCAACAAAGTATTCATCAGATTTATCAATAATGAAACTAATCTTTAGTTTGTGCCCTAGTTTAATATATAGTAAAATGTAAGTAATGTAAATAGTTGATGACAGCAGTATATTCTGCAATATTAGTGAATACCCTGAAACTTATTAATGTGGAATATATTTGTTACCTATCAAAATAGTTTTTCAATATATGTCAATGTGTGTGTGTGTGGTTTTTTTTTTTCATGGATTTTTTTATTCGAGTTTTTCTGACTTTGGAAATTTGAAAAACAAATCTAAGTTCTTGTCTCTCTCTGCGCCTACACTGCGAGTTGTCGGAGATGAGCCAGCTGTGTTTAATGGGTGTCAAAGAAATCATGACATCATTTGTGGATCTGCTTTAAAAATGAATGTGTTCACGTGGTCAGTTGAAAAATGTGTCTGCAGCTCTGAGGTGAGCACTTTGTCTTAGCAGGTGCCCTCCTGAACATCCTGTCAGACTCAAGCACTTCCTTTTTTTTTTTTTTTTCTTTTCTGTGAGAATCCAAAGATGAAATAAGCTGAACCCTTTGTGCCTTTTAAGACGAGTCAGCGTAACTCCTTTTACAACCCCGCCATCAGATATTTTCAGTCCTACCAATTTGCCAAGCCATGTTTTTCAAATAAGGTTCTTGTCTTTGACACAGTGGCAGGAAACACAGAGAGAGGGGAGCAGAGTGAGACTGCCTGGATGATCTGGAGATTGCAACCTGACGTCTCCATCTCTTAGACCTGAGGACAGCTGTGGCCCACACGGGATGACGAATGGCCGTTTATGCGTGCAGGTGGAGCAGCTGTCTGCAGAGTGCTCCAGCAAATGTAGTTTTACTGCTCGAAAATTGAGATGGGTTTCACTTACTGTACGTTCACTTGTTCTGCGATCTGGAACACATTGCGCCTGAGAGTGCAGCTTTTTAATTTGGCCGGTGATGATAGCAGATATTATGTTACTCGAATATCATGGCATCCCAAAAGCGTTACACCGACTACATTTCACGGAATCTGCCCAATTCATGGTAGAAAACATAAAGAAATTTCTAGTCTTTTAAATGCCATATTTTTCTGTAGATAACAGAAAATTTAGAGGACTAATTATGATTATTTTGTTATCACACCTCCTACATTAAAGTTATTTCTTGATCAATTATCACGATTTTCACCCTTAGAGAAACTGACTTTAACAGTGAGTACTCTTTTTACGTGACAATGTAATATCATTTTTTCCGCCATATTTTTGCTTATTGTGGTTATTTATAGTTCATAGCTTCTGTTTCCTTGTTTTTAAAAGAATTAGTGTGTGGCCGGACTGTTCAGGAAGTTTATGAAAATGTTAGCTTGATGTATGCAAGCTTCTATGTGTCTCAAACTTGAGAACTTTAGCAGCCATGTTTTCTTTTCTTTTCTTTTTTCAATTTGTTTGTTCTCTTATTCCAAGTGGGTGTGTAGTAGGTATATGGGTTGGAATTGAGTTTTACTTTAAGTGTGGGTGCTGTGATCTGTTATGGTTTTGTACCTCTGGAGTTTCAAATATGTCCTAGTCTTAAATAAGTAAGTGGCAAAGGGGGAAGAAAAGGCCTTCTTTACTCTTCGCAATTTAGTTTTAGGGCTGCAACTGCCAATTATTTGTGACAAATTAATAAGCTGAACCACACAGTCTCACCCCTGCAGTGAATTTACTCGTGTCATGTATTCATGTATGCGTGTTTTGTATTTACAGAGCACATCTTGTTTTCAACAGAGCCTGTTTTGTGTGCCGCTAGAGGTGCTGCTCCTCCTTCTTTTCATTCAGATTATGTTCAAGATCGATCATTCGGGCAAAATGGAAAGAGCATCTCATCTTGTTTTCAATTCTTTTAGAGTATTTGTCAAAAAATAAGCCTTTCATTACCTCATAAGTCAATAACTGCGGCCCCAGTAACAGCCAGTGGAGCTTTCCATGCCAGATGCTCATGAATGATAGGCAGAGGAGTAAATTAGTGATGGACACATTTATAGACCGTGCTCCTGACCCTCTTGACTGTGATGTATGTTTTTTGGCACCAGGCAGCCACCAGATATCGGGTGGGTGCCAACTTAAATCAGCAAGAATCATTTCACAAACTGGTTCCCTGTTATATCACTGGATATCGGGGAGCAGAAATAGACACAATAAACTATATCTAGAATAAACTCATCCTGCAGCATGTTCGCTACTGACAGGTCTCTTAATTAGATTGTAATCTTTTTTTCACAAATGATACTATGGTGCATTGCCTGTGGATGAATGGATTGGGCAAGTCAAGCATGTTATCTTACATGCGGGTCTTAATTAGCCACAACAAATGAGCGCACAGCCTTTATACTACATTGAATTATAGCATTCTCCTAATTTTACTACCCTGCATATGCATGAATTGATTCTAAATATACGGTATATGCATATAGTCATTTTTTGTATTTCAACCAATGAGGCTTGAGCAGCCCTTCAGAAGAAGACTTGGGGTTCTGGAAATGGCCCCATGCTGTGTGTAGAGTACATGAAAGGATTAAAGGGCACAGCATATTGCTGAGGGCTAGGCTGTGTTGAAATTAAGCTTAACAGTCGAGGGATACATCTGCTCACTTACTAAATATAAAGTAGGGAAATACAGAACAATCCCTCAGTTGCGCTGGCAAATTATTTATGAATTCAAACTGCGTGACATTAAACAAATTACTATCTTAGGGATATGAATTAAGTTCTGTAGATCATAAACCTTAAACAGTTGTAAATTTTATTGTAGATAAAAGCTTCAGTTAGAAACTTATGAAGATCATAAGTTTATTTTATGTCCTTGAAGATTTGCATGATTCCCTTAGGGTCATTTCCAGCTGTAAAATGTGAACTATTCACTTAAAAACAGCTTTTAAATATGACTGTCTGTATGAAAGTGTATGAAAAAGCCCATCACAATTTCCCAAAGCCCAAAGTGACGTTGTCAAAATGCATTTTTTTTGTGGAAAAAGAGTCCGAAACACAAACATATTAGATTTACTGTGATATATAAAACAGAGAAAAGCAGCAAATCCTCACATCTGAGAAGCTGGCATTAATGCTTAAATTATATAACTTAAACAAAGACTCAATCAAATGCTTGTGTTGTGGACAATTTCACAGCTGTTAAAGTAAACAAAAAACTATGATGGCCACACAGTTTGTTTTTCTATCATAAGCAAAAATTGTGTAGTTAATGGTTGAGTGAACTCCAAATGCTCCAAGGAGACACAGCAATGCAATTTACAGTGTGTAAGACTGCCTTCCATCAAGGTTTTGCTGCTACTGTAGTGTGCTGTCAAGGCAGCAGTGCTTAACAAATAAGCAGACTCTCCCCATTAATCAAATGTGACCTAAAATTGTCGAGCCTGGGCTACTTACAGGTTGTGAAGCATAAATGAAATAGTGCTTGTCCTCACCAGTAAATCCAGTGTTGGAGGTATAGATGTTATCTCTGAGGGTTTTGTCACTTGTATGTTAAGCAGCGTGCTGGTATCATAAATCATTATGCATAATCCAACCCCTTATTGCTTCTCTTAGGGCAGTTATCACTTACGTGTAGCTTTCAGTGCGTTGGTCTGTGTTGCAGTCCTGAACCTCTAAATCAGATGGGCTGGTATATGAGGCGCATATAAATGAGAGTTGTGTCTTCTATCTTCCTCGCCACAAGAGTTGGGTGTGCATTCGCTTCATTAGCCATCAGTCTCCACTAAACCAGACTAATGGTGTTCTTGTTGCATGACAGTGACTTTGTGGCACAGACCAATAATATATTTTTTCCTGCACTCCCTCTGAGAGAAATATCTACAGTTTCTTTTATTTGCGCTGCTCATACATCACACTGCAATAAAAGCATACATGGCTTCTCCTCTGTGAATTCAACATCTGGAGCAGTTTGTACGGATGGATCGGCCAAACTGTTGCCATAAAAGCCCCACAGAAACATCAGGTGGGATACATTTTTCTCTCTGCTGCCAGGCTCTGGGGCTGGATTGTAATGAAGATGTCCGTTGGTACAGTGACATACTGTAGGCCCACCCAGCTGCCCTTTACACAGAACAATTGCTGGAGGAAAATGTTAAAGGATTGCTCTATTTTGAGGTACCAAACTGTTTTCTTTGAATATACAAAAGGATGCAAAGTTATGTTCTAATTTGTACCCTTTACTTTCACTATTCTAATTGCTACTTTTGGATTTTTCTCTGCCACTGCTGTCAAGTTTTTGCGTGCATCATTTTCAGCACAGCACTACTTTTTATGGTCAAAACAGGTCACTGAATAAATCCACAAGGCATTAAAAAAAATTAGATTATGCTTCACTCCAAGCACTGAAAGTGTAATCCTTAAATATTCAGAACAACTCTATTACATATCAAGCTGCTGTGTGATGCTGGGGGAGTGTAACAGCATTTTGAATGTGCTAACATGCATAATTGATGCTAATGTGTACATTCACTGCTTCTAGTGATGCCTTGGGACATCTTATCCCAGTTGGATATTCCAAGTCATTTCACTGGTCTTGATTTTTAAATGATCCAGTGGGATTTAGTTTCACGAGAAACAACAGATTATTGATTAACTAAGAAGGGAGGATAAGTCCGGAGGAACTCTTCGTTGAGCAGTGCAGACATTGTTTCCAGATCGTTATTGATGCCAGTGTGCTTTAGATCATGACGGTGAAACTTTGCGGCGAGTCTCCCTCTTCCAATTAACAGCAGATCCAGACTGCGACACACTATGAAGGATTCCAACAAGTTGTCCCTGGCTCTCATATTGACCGGACGTGACTGACATCGTTTCGCTCAGGGCTGATTTTCTGCCAGTGTACCTCTGTCACTTGGCCAAACTGCTTTTTGATTTAGGACATAAGCAGAAATTGGGGGGGGGGGCGTGTGCTAGGGCATAAAATCATCAATGACATGTCAACGTCTTTCCCTCTGTAGGAAATGAGACCTCCAGTACATCAAACAGATTGCTCCTGACCTATGACCATCGAATGGACCAGCTCAGCTCGGCTCAGCTCAATATGCCCGTATGAGCACAGAGCCTCAGTTATGACAAGGGTACAGACCTGAAGTCATTGCTGTGAAGTCTGATTTCTACATCTCAGCGGGTTTCTTAGATACAAACTGCACTGATTGTCTGTCAACTCTCAGCCCATGATGAGAAAAAACAAGCTTGCCTTATAGGCAGCCTGCTACACCAGTTTATAGTTAGAGAAGCAACATAAATTTTGCGAAACAGTGGAGGATTCAGGAGCTTTCTGCAAGGCTAATAAAACACACTGGACCAGCAGCAGCAGCAGGAGCAGCAGCAGGCTGTGCTGAAATACTCCTCAGGTTTATCACTGATGGACGCTGATGTTTTATCCAAGAAGAAGCTGGATCCAGAAACAAGGCGGCAGGACTGATGAGCCATTTGTGAATAGTTCAGTGACGTCTGAGCTGTAAAATGGCTTTTTTTTTTTTTTTAAAGTAGGAATGTCTTCGATTACTGGCATCCAGTGCAGAGAGAGTACTTAAACGCTGCTGAATAGCACCATGGATGAAAAGGGGTCTGCTGCCACTGCACATGGCCGGGGGAACTGCGGGTGCTGCTTGTGTACCTGCACCGAGGCAATGTAAAGGTTTCTGCAAGCGCACAGACAGTATTTCCTGCAAATCATACACAATAATGAAACGCGTTTGATCATGAGGCCCATCATAAGTGAAGTGTTCAGCTCAGTGCATCACACAAATGTGACTACTAGGCTAGAGGATGTGATGCTTTATTATCCGTCGGTATCATATAGGTGACTGCTACATAAATCTTGGGGCGCAGCACTAGAGCAAATTGCATCTCAAAAAAGTACATTGCAAATGGATTAATGTTTCGTTTCGGGGATGTTTGGCATAATATTTAACAACCTACGTCCGTCATGCACTGTATTCCGAGGTACCGTAATTGTAAAAGCGTAAAAAGGGTCTGTGCGGCTTACCTGATTTTCTAGTAACAGGTGGTGATGCCTTATTAAAATCCCTTTGGACTCCAATCCCTCATGTGACGGCTTTTTTCTTATTTTAATTCATGTGCAACGGTGGCTAAAACATCTCTGCGAAATCACAATGCATCCCTTGTGGCAGCATCGCCCACACGGCATCCTGGTCCACTACAGTGTAGCGATGTGCGAGGGGAGAAAAAAAAAAAAAAAAAAAAAAAAACCTACAGCAAAACAGCCAGCACTCGCACACGAAACAAGATTTGTCCACATTTCCTGGGCAGCGGCGGTCTCAGGGATTCCTCTCCGTCGACATCTCTGGCAGAGGGTCCAGTTTCACAGCTCCCTGTCTGTCTCTGCCTCGCATGGTGCTGCCAAAATGACTGGAGCCGGAGATCACACGCGGATGGTTTAAGGCGCGCGTCAGTCGACTTCGTTTAGCCTCCCCGAAGAACCCGCACAACTCTGGACCCATAAATATTTCATGATTCTACTTTTCTTTTTTTTTTTTTTTTTACTGGTTTTAGGGACGTCTGCAGGTCTGTCCCGCATCCGTCCCACCCGTGCTAAAGACACACTAACATCTCGCGAAGCTTTTTTCTTTTTCTGCCAATTACGTTTGCTTGCACTGCGGTCCTCAGTGTGTGTGTGTGTGTGTGTGTGTGTGTGTGTGTGTGTTCTTGTACTTCTATCTTCGTGAGGACCAGTGAGTTATTTACCTCGGAGAGTGGGGACATTTTGGGAAAATGAGGACATTTCCTCACTTTCTGGCACACCTTCAAAGGGCTGTTTGAGGGTTAAGACTTGGTTTTTCGGGTTCAGGTTAGAAGTAGGTTTGGGTCAGGGTTAGGGGGAGGGTATTCGTGATGGTTAAGGTTTTGGGTAAGGGACTAGAGAACGCATTGTGTCAGTGGGCTTCCTCACAACGACAGAACTCAGGATTCATACAAAAATTCACCTGCCTACAGTTGAGATCTGCAGCAAAAAGACAAAAGAAAAAGTATATACAGTATCATTACTTGCAATGCATAGCCCATGCTTTAAAGTTAAATTTATTCTGAAGGTCAATGTGTGCCTGCATGTGGGTTACAACTTTCTGAGCTAAATGGCATTAAAAGAAGACAAAAAAAAACACACTCGTAGGTGGATTTTCTCATGACACAGTTTGTGTTGTCAATGAACAAACACTACCAATTTGCACATCCTCAACACACACACACACAGTCACTCGGTAGTATTTGGACTCCCGTGAGCAGCTGAGCAGACTGACCAGGTGCACCTCATTTTCCATGCTGTCATCATGTTAGCTGAAAGATCCCACTGTTTCCCCGCATGATGCAGGCTGACTCCTCTGACGTTTCATGGTGGCCACCAACCTTAGCGGTACGTCACAGGCAGCACTTATTCATAAACTGGGGGGCACATGGAAATTTTTGGTCCGCAACACAACACAGATCGAGTCTTTTATTTTGAAAGGTTTGTTAATGAAAGGTCAATACCCGCAGCTCTGGACCGGTTTAGTCTTGATGGTTCTTCATCCTGAAGCTGTTCTCAGGGTTATCCATTCCAGGGGGGGGGGGTGATTTGGAGATAATAAATGTAAGTGCTCAGTGACTTCACACGTTGCTGTACAAGTGTCTTCCGCTGTGAAGCTTTCGATCTCTGTCCTTCCTAATTGCTTAACTGTGATCCATTAGCAAACCAAAGCTAACAGCCAGATGATGGCCCTTACATAGCTTTCAGGTATGACCAGTAAGAGTGCTACATTTGACCTTATTGCACCTTTAACATCTGATACTGATGTGCTGGCTCAAGATCGGTGCCAATTCTGAGCCTATAAAGTGGATCAGATCGGCCATCATTGAAACCCTCAGTGTTTCCACTATCAGATACATTAATTTTGTCATGCAGAGCTGGTGTCTCAGTGTGCGTGCCTTAGCAATCCCAGGCCTCCTGATTACCTTATATAAAAGGGATTCCAATGAGCTCCATGCAGTGAAGTATACAGACTTTAAACCTAAGAAAAAGAGAGTACTGGTACTGGATCCGTACTTGATGCCCTGGGTTGGGGTATCAAAATCAGCAACAGGAAAGAAAACATTTTCTCAGTCAGCTTCTTACGATGAGGTGCGGCCCAACATAAACAAAAAAAATAATCTGGCAGAGTTAGAACAGTTTTGCTTATGACACAGGAGAGATTCCTGTATTTGCATTTCTGAATGTGCTGTTCCCAGGATACATTCCAAGACTGGACTGGCACAGTGCTGGTGTTGTGTCGAAGACTGTTTCCCCGTCGATATTAATTTCCCTTTGCCTTAGGATGAACCAAACATGATCCAACCAGTTACCTCTGCTACACCTAACCATAACCTAACCCCACCACAGAGGGGAGCACTACGGCAAAGACCATTTTAAAGGTATAGTCAGTGATTCTAATCCAGTACAGTTTTTGTCAAATTCAGCGAATATCTCCTCACAGTCCTCTAGCTGTCCGTTCTTTGTGGCTCTGTAAATGGGAAACGAACAAAACCACAAAACAATATTCCAGCCATCCACCAACAGGGGGGTTGGTGCTCATCCACAGTACAGGCTGCTGGAACCAGTTTGCACTCCAACCTCTGCCTCTTCCTCTGCTTATGGCAGCTACTCTCCCTCTTCCACGCCCTCGCCCACGAGGAACAGAGCTACACCATGATAGTAACTAAACGTAAATAACATCGGAGGTATTATCTTGCCAGCTTGGTATAGAAATATTTAACCTGCTACGTCAGATCTCACAGTATTTCCTTTGGAATTACACATCTTCACCTGTGTAACGTTACTTGATCAGCCTATGTGCTCATCTATGGAATTACATCATAGTAAGAAGAAAATCTAAATTATGTCAGATGTAACCCTGCCATGTTATTTTCTTCCTTGTTCTTTTAGAATTCGCAATAAACAACATTGCTCCATGTATCACTGATGGTAAAAGTTATGGTTACTGTTGAAGTTACAAGCGACAATGTTGCCCATACATAGACTAAGCTACTCCTCGGCTTAAACTTTGGCTTAGATAAGTATTTGGCCTCAACACCTATTTAAATGTTGACAGACATATTGTCACACTTTCTACAGTACTACAAAAACATTTCCCACCTTTATTTTCATTTCATTTTCATAGCAATAAAAATTGAGTCCCCTTATTGATGCTAACTTACCCTCAGGCAGCAGATGCTGTGGATTCCACCAAATTCCTCTTTTGATCAGCTAGCCCACTTGTTAGTGTGCTTGCCTTGTAAAGGCACATCCACGGGGGGCAGCGCTTCTGAAGGAGCGCTGAAGGGAGGGGGTGTATTTGTTTGGCTGTTGAGTTCAAATATCAACAATCTTTCTCCAGAATCGCTTACTCCTCCTTTAATGGGAGGGAAACACTTTCCAATGGAGGCACAAACTTTGACACAAGACCTGTTTGCTCCACTTGGACTTGGTTTCCACACTAATTCAGTTTGACACACAAAACCAAACATGCCACCTATGCCAACTAGAATCGATGGCTCCGTGCAACAAGTAACAAAATACCAAATGTGCCAACAGCATCGTATACGATACAGACTAATGAACACATATTTCACACAGCTTTTAGTGGCTGAATCCAGATAGGAAAGCTACTGTAGTGTCTCTACAAAACCTCTGCTGTGAAAAGATTAAATTTAAGTTTACTACAGTATCTCTGCCACCTGCTGCTGTTTGATTATCAAGTGATGATACCAACTGAACTGGCGCCTGTGCTCCATGTCCTGCACGCTCACCGATACAAAGCGAGCGGCACGGTGGCAGGGCTCAGTTGTAAAAAGGCGATTTCGCATATTTCAGTGCATCAAACGGGATTTAGCCACATTTGAACCAAAATCCTATGCCAGCTGTGGCATCATTTCCCCCTGTTTTCAGGCCACTGATTTGATCAAACCACGCCCACACAGTCCTGTCAGGACATTTTTTTTTAAAACTTAAACTGTCAGTGTTGCTTATATTCTCATGAATATTTAATGTTACTGAGAAAAACATCAAATCTGTCTGACCTTTCTGTGTTTACTGTATACATTTATGCACTAGGCTATTTATTTTATTGATATGCTCATTTAAAATACAATTATTATGATAATGTGTACATATAGATATATGTACACAGAGATTTTCACATACATATACACAGACACAATTATGCCTACATATACTAACATATACATAGATTAAAAGTAAACAATAGCCTGTGCAGAGGAGGTAGGAAGCTAAAAGCTTATACAAAGACTGCTCCTAAAAAGGCAAGATAAACAGGATTACATTAAATAAAAATAACGAGGGATGGAAAGCCAATTAAAAAAACAAAGAAAAAAAGAAAAAAGTGAGGAGAGGAAAAAATATATAAATATTAAAACAATTACTTTTCATTCCAGTTGTTCATAGGTCAACACTGTAATTGGGAAGTTATCAATGTTTGTTTAAGATGTTTTAAAGGTAAACAAAAATGATGAATAATGGACAATATGCAAGTTTGAATTCCATAAAACAACACCTCTTTATCCAAATCTAAATCTGAAGGAAGCATCAAGGAAGGAAGGATCAGTTGAAGATGCCCAGACTATCTGGTAGATAACACCTGCATGTTGTGTTTAGCAGATGCTGCTGCGCCTAAAGACAGCAAATGTTATTCGTCTACCTGCACTTGACCAGAGTATCAAAAGCACATTCAAGTTTTAATTGAGCACATTTTGCTGGTGTTACACTATCCTGCTACAACACAATGGGGAGCCAAGGATGCACAGCTTCCTCTCTGTTAATTAATTTTCGAGCTCATAAACTCCTGCCTCTGCTTTTCAGAATTAGTGATATGATGTGAGTCGGCGCACCATGCTTTCACTCCCCCTTCATTACTGTCAGTAGAGCAGCATCCACGTGCTCTGAATCGAGAAAAATGCATGGTGTCTGTTCTCTTGGATATGGTTTGGTTGGTGGGCAATATTGATTTCAAAAGCATTATCTTTAATGGCCCACAGTGTTTTCCACTGGATCCCCACCAAACACCATCATTCCTCACCCATCCTCCTCGCCATAGCCTACAGAGCACTAAATGTGTGACAGTAGCCGGGAGTTATAATGCATAGATAACCTTCCCTTCCCTTTATAATCCAAGCAGGCACAAAGGGAAACTATTCATGATCTGCAATTATGTTTTCTAGATAAGATAAGCAGTTCACAATTAACTTAAGGCTTGCCCCAGACATAAGGAGCTTTTCATATCTGCTGACCCAGCCAATCAAGCTGCTCCAGGAGCTGCTTTTCACTATCACTATAGCTAAGCCTTTGCCTTTGTGTTTCTTTTTCCACGGCCTTGTTACTTTCAGATGTACAACTCACGCCTCTCTCTCAGAAGAACTGAGTTGAACACAAGGGGGCGTAGACTGCTAACTTTGCCTCTCCTTGTCCAGTTCAGCAGGAGCAGCAGGAGGGATAAATTTGATTATGATATGATGTCTGACCTTGAGAGGGAACTACACTTAAATTTACATTTCAAGGAGGAATGCCTTATTGCATTACTGGCAAGCAATGTGTGGCTTTCTCCACACACAACTGCATTAGGAGGAGCCATCCTCTGGCAAAGCCACAGAATGACAATGGGGATGCAGCATGCAGTTTGGTCCAGATGCTGGTTTGAGCATAGACCATGAAGCCACAGATTTGTCAGTTCAATAGAATCGGATATTCAGACGTGAAAATATCCATGCATGTAGAGGACAAATCTTCCATCTTCCTTCAATCCAGTCATTATCGTCATCGTTGGGAGCGCTGCTGTTGGTAGGAGTCTTCTCCGATTCAAATATGCCACCCATACAGGATAATCAAGTCCCTTGAGGTTTATAACACAACAATCATCAGTAACACTGTGCACACTCCGTGCAATGATTGCATTAGCAATGGCATTTTAAATAATCCTGTCTACCCTCTCCCTGTGGCTCTTATTCTTTCTCTCCTCCTAGCACTTTCATTTCTTTCATGATCTTTCTGTGGTTACAGGAATATCAATAAAAAAAGAAAGAACCTCACATATGCACATTTTGTTTGCTTTTGATCTTGGAGATTTACTCTGCCGCTGCTCTTATTGTCATTCTAGTTAACAACCAATACCAACTGCTTGATGCCACATACACTTGCAACCCGGAGACACTCGTGTGCAGCACAAAGCACCTGTCTGACTGGAGTGAATGGCACTAACCCTGCCCCTCGGGTGGTTATGCGTCCTTATAGGCTAAAGGCGCTTTTTTAAAGCTCCGTGGTGAACGCGAGATTTAATTGGTTTGAGCTCCCAGTATATGTAAATGGCAGTGGATGGCTCCTCCCATGCACCTGATGGGGAGTATTTACTGCTCTTTACAGCTACCCGCTGCACTGTTTCCAAGAGCGCAGCGCTGCATCATGACACTCCACTGGACTTAAGCAATAAGGATATCCGTCTTCACACACTAAACTGACGTTCACCGCTACATTTTTCCGAGACAAAAAGTTTGCCAAAGCTGTCCACTTGTTTTCCAAGATGCCACGCTCTTTTCTGGTCAAGAAACACATAAACTCCGCAAAGAAGCCAAATTATAGTGAGTTGGAAAGCCCAACAGGTAAAGTTTTTCAAAGTGAAGGACAAGTGTAACTTTGCACATTTGTGGAAGTCGTGTCTGACATGCAATCAAGTTGATGCATCGCGTCTATACTTTGCAGAAGTTGACATTTTTAAAGTTACTGGCCTACTTTTTAGATCTGTGCTCTTCACTCGGGCGACGACAGCCAGCCTCCGATAACCCATTTCATTTTAACTTTCTTCATTTTCAGTGTTCATCACGCCGCACATCTACAAGGGCCTCCCCCTGCCCGTCATCCCCCAGCCGGAGATCCTGAGCCCGGCAGCGTACAGCCCCATCACGGTGTGGACTACCAGCAACTTGCCGCTGTCTCCGCTCCCCAGTGACCTCTCCCCCATCTCTGGATACCCCTCGTCGCTCTCCGACACCTCCTCTAAAGACCACAGCGGCTCTGAAAGCCCTAGGAGTGATGAAGACGAGCAGATGCTGCCCAAGCTCACAGACCCTCACGGAGTGGAGGCAGAGAAATTCCAATGTAGTTTGTGCAGCAAGTCGTACTCCACGTACTCTGGACTGCTCAAGCACAAACAGCTGCACTGCGACGCCCAAACGAGGAAATCCTTCAGCTGTAAATACTGCGAGAAGGAGTATGTTAGCCTCGGAGCCCTCAAAATGCACATCAGGACTCACACTTTGCCTTGTGTTTGCAAAATATGCGGGAAAGCTTTCTCCAGACCGTGGCTTCTCCAAGGACACATCAGGACGCACACCGGTGAGTGACTGGGGGAATATGAGCAGGGCCTCCTGTGTGTGTAGGCAGTTCAATTGTTGTGGGCTTTTGCAGGCACAGATTCAACCTACTACATTATTTAATAGCCTTTATAGCTGCAGCAGACCCTGTTACAAAGCTCGCAATAGTTTTGTAGTGGAGCTGAACAAGTTCCTGTTGTGAAAAATAAGATGTTCAACTCTCAGAAAGTCATTACTTCCTGTAGGTTTACTTTTGGTGGTATTGAAAAGAAAAGATATTGCTTCTTTTGGACAAATGTCACGTTGAACACAATGAATCAGCAGCAGAATATGCTCAGCAGAGTAGTGCCCTGCGCTCGGAGAGTGTGTTGCAAAGCAGCTAATAACTAATAGGCCGAGATGCCTCTGCGACTGTACATTTGGAATGAGATACATTTGTGTGCAATCACTGACAATGTCTTCCTCCTCATTTCCCCCCCTTGACAGGAGAGAAGCCGTTCTCCTGCCCTCACTGCAACAGGGCGTTTGCAGACAGGTCCAATCTCAGGGCGCACCTACAGACCCATTCGGATGTGAAAAAATACCAATGCAAGAACTGCTCCAAAACCTTCTCCAGGATGTCTCTTCTGCACAAGCATGAGGAATCTGGTTGTTGTGTAGCACACTGATCTGGGATACTTTTCCACCACCAGAAAAAACCCCTCTGTTACTTCTTCCTTATTTTTGTCCAAGCCCAGGAGAACTGTCAGGGAATCATATCGAAGGGGGGTTTGTTCCCTAATATGCAGACTTTTTTTTTTTCTACGACCGGTCGATTTCATTTCAGAGTAAGAAATAGCTCTGTGCTCACGTGCTTCTCGTTTCAAGCAGTGTTTCTGTGATTGCAATCAGTGTCGAGCTTTGTCAAACCATGTACTCACCTACCTGTGCTATTCATGCACTTTTCTGCATGTCTAGAATGTTTTATATGCCTACACAATGTTATCTTCAGTGTTTGTACCAATGTCTCTCGGTGGCTGTTATGCAGTCCTCCACTTTTTTTTTTTTTTTTTTTTTACACAAACCACAGAAACGATACCAAAAGGCGCATTATGAATGACAGTATGAATATAGCCAGAGGAATACTGAAGCCATTGTTACTTAGGGAACAAGTGCAAACTTAGTTTTTAGGGCGAAATTATTATAACTTTTGCACAGTCATTAGAAACAGTTTGCCAGCACTCAAATAGCAATAAATCTTTTCTCAAGTGCCTCAGTTTTACTTGGCAATAATATGTATTTTTCAACAACAGTTTCATTTTATATTTTTATATATTGAATGTAAGTGTGACTGAGATGATTGTATATTAACAGTGAAAACTGTGATGCTGAATGATTTTGATATTTTGATATTTTCATGACACTTTTAAAAATAAAGTTTCATGACATTTTGTATAATTTTTTGGGGCATTTTTCAAGTTGCTCTTTCCATCCGAAGTCTGGTGTTTGAGCTGCTCTTTCAGCAGGATTCACTTGATTGCCACAAGCTTGAAAACAGAATAACCTACAAAAAAGTAAATGATATTTAATCTAGCTTGCACCATCTCATTTTATGGAGATGTAAAAATGAAGAGAGAGGTGACTCAGCTCTGAAGCAGGCCTGAACCTGTTCCCTGTGAACCTGTCCAGACATCAAACAATCTTGAAATTTAACACATACTAGCTATATTGATCTGCACTCACTTGTTAGACCCTTTGAGGGCCCATGACTCTTTCTTTGCTCAAGTGTGTGTAAAGTTTAAATGCGAGGGCGTAGTACTTATCGAAAGTAATCCTTACTTTGAAACTCATGTCATAAAACTAACTTGAGGAAAATGTTTTGTTGTTTTTTTAATCTTCCCGCTCAATCAAAAAAAAATCACTGCGCGGGGAACAGGGCATTCAGATATCTAGATTTTAATATGTTTTCACAAAAAAGCTCAAATTTGCATTTGCTTTGACAACCTCCTTGAATTCTGGGATGTTTGCCATCATGGATTAAAAGGACTTCCTCCGGCTACATTTTGTTGTCTTTTACCATATGCTGTCTACTTGCAGCCGATAAGAGATTAGAGCACAAAAAGTGCAATGCCTTAAGGGATACAGTCAAAGTTGAACTCTTTCTAACAAACCCCAGAGTGTGTTCCCATTTGCCATAATGCCCAAAAGCTGCTGACCTGAAAGATGTGATCTGACAAACAGACACTTGTTTCGCTGGCTGCGAGGAGCTGAACTCCCCTGTAGGTAGATTTTCTTCGCTGTTAGTCATCGTCAAGCTATTGCAGGTGCTCACCGCTGCTCTTTGGTTTGGGCCAGGTGGCCCCAAGGCTCCTCAACCTCGCTGAAGAGCAGGTGCAACCAGGAGGATACAAACCACAGCCACAGGTCCACTGATACCGTAGAAACCTCCGCCATGGCCTAATGTGGAAACGTTACAAGCAGCAGGTCCTATTATTCAGATCATTTGCCTCATAAAAGGAAAGTGCCATCAAGAGGGCACTGTAAACTCTAACACTGCTGAGACACTGAAGCTGCTTGTCCTCTCTATTATTTGGGGGATCTTTTCTTCCATAGGCAAGGCTTTATCTTGCTGGTGTCAGAGAGGGGGAAAAAAACATGCATAATGCCAATTAGCTTCATCATCTTGCAAGATTTCCCTTTTACAACAACAATTAACTGCATGACTGATTTCTCAGATAACAACAACGTGCTAAATGCTTTCCCCTCCAACATGAATATTTGATTTAGCTGTTGTGATGATAGTAGGAGGAGAAGGGGAGGAGAAGGAGCAGGAACTCATTTGGTTTAAAGCATCTGGCTATTAGAG
The DNA here is from genome assembly GCF_016859285.1 of Xiphias gladius. NCBI lineage: Eukaryota > Metazoa > Chordata > Actinopteri > Istiophoriformes > Xiphiidae > Xiphias > Xiphias gladius. Next base: position 17,146,650 of record NC_053413.1, on the reverse strand, counting down.
GATGTCTTAGAGAATATGAGATCAAATGTTTGTTAGGTGTGGAGACTGTTAATAGTCACACTGTACTGTTTATCCATAGATGCCAAATGCAGGTAAGATACCGTGTGGGTGTTTTTGCAGTTAGATTTTTTTTTTTCTCACTGGAATATTTTGAAGATAAGGAGAAATCAGATTTGTTCTTTCCCAAAAGTCAACTAAAATGAACATATTTGAGACCAGAGTTAAGTGATTTATTATATTCAGTGCAAATTAGGGCTTCAACTAAGAATTTATTTCATTATTGATTAATTTGCTGATTATTTTCTTAATTAAATGGTTCATTTTTTCCTTAAAATGTCAGAAAATTGTGAAAAATGCCTTTAATAATTTCCCTTTAGCCCAAAGCGATGTATTCGGAACAGGAGAATCTTTGGTATTTTTGGTAACCAAATGACTAAAGCAATTAATCGATTAACAAAACTGTTGATTTTTGCCAATTAGGAAATTGATTAATTGACTATTCTTGCAGCTGTAGTGCAAATAAAATACGATTTTTCCACCATCTCCTTCATTTTAGCTGTCTATTCATTTTATTTGGCAGCCCATCCTATTGAATTGTAACTATCATTAAAGCCTGGATTTATTATACTCTTTATTTTGTCATGAACATTATATCACATGCAAACTAAATGTCTTCACCTTGCACATATAAGTGCGGAGGGCAACACAGGAATCCAGAGCGTCCTCAGAGAACAGTGTGTCAGATGTAAAGTTAAGTAGAGCAGGACTCTCAGAAACCTGCTGACTTTATGGTGAATCAGGGATTATGATTACTTTATGACCATCAAGTGGAACAAATAAAGTTAAGGGTGTCCTCTGAGGCCCGATTGTCCTAGCTGGCAAGTGATCCCCAGCCCTCCTCTCTAACCCCACCACATCAGAAAAGAGATGATTGTGTATTCCCCCTTTACTGCAACTGCCTGGAGCAATGTTTGCCTGTTTATTAGGCTCCTGCATCTTGTTAAAGACTATTCTCTTTCATTTCTGTTGTATCTTCAAGTGACTGGGCAGCTATTTAGATTGCCATTGCCTTTCAGCTTGAGGTGCATATTCTCCAGATAATACTGTTTGCCTCTAATTGTGTAGCGTCCTTAGCATCGGCGCTCTATTTGTTGATAAATTGGATTCATGCAGATCGAGCGAGCATAATTTAATCACCAGGGAAGATTCATTCTTTTGAAGTTTTGCTGTGTCTTATAGTCTTATGTACTGTCTTTATCTGATTAAAGTAAAGGGGTCGATGTAAACAATTGTTTAAAGACTTTGCATTAAGGATAAAATAAAGCGCTGACCACTTGTTCGATGTGCGTCAGGCTTCAGTCTAAACGATAGTGGCTGACCTAGAAATAATTATTTTTCGGTGCGTCATTAGGAACGCTGAAGTGAAGAGTCCGGCAGAGACAGATGAGGCTGTGTTGTCTTAATCAATAGCTGTGTGGTCTCCTTTTGTTGCCTTCTTGTTGAGCAGAGGTCAGCTGTCAAAAGATCCTGTGATCATATTTACTTGATTTTATTTCCTCCTTAATGTTCAACCCACTCAACCCCATGACCACAGCTGTAAAAGGTCATCTCTGTAAACAACACGGTCCTTTGTGGCCACAGATGATTTGATGGATTGAAAGTTGTCCTTTTCACAAAAGCTTTTCGGTTAAATGATAAATCTCTAACACTTGATTTTAAACCCCCTATAAACCCTATTTTGAATTATTATGTAAACAACCACCAAATGGTTTAACTCGGACCCATTATATTGTAGCTGCAAGCCGAGATAAGAACAATTTTCAGTTTTCGTTACTGTATTGGCAGAGAGAAGTAATTACAGAGGCAGTGAAGTTGAGAAAAAAGAGTTTAACGTTTTCAGGCTAGATGGGAAACTGCAAAACAGAAAGGTTGTATCCTTCACTTTAAAAAAAAATATATTTTAGCATGATTATATTTCCCAGAGACAATGTTGCTATATAACTACATAATACCTAAAGCATGCAGATACTTCACTCCGCCTTTAGCGATATTCATCGCATTCTTGTCCATTTTTACTGCTTTGTCTGTAACAGAATTCTACGTCCACAGTTCATAGGGATTAAATGTAGACCTCTCTCTGTTTTGCTAGCTGAATATTGAACTCAATATCATAAATTAATGTACAAATATACACATTTAAATATGTGATTTAAAGGTAACTTAGCTACATCAAATCCTATGAATTTTACTGGAGTCAGAAGCTGAGATGGTCCTTTCTGCTGCTCCGAGTTTAGCCACTGTTTTTTCTTTTCCATCACGATTGGATTTACACTCGCTAACACCTCATTTAGTTATGTTGGAATAACAAACTAGGCCGGCAAAATTGATATTTTTCATTTTCAAATAACATCCAGGGAAAAATCAATTAGTAAATTTAGCTTTAGCTAAGGCTAGTTGTAGCTATCTCACTTGCTTGGCTTTCACTTCACATAGCTCTCCTGCTAAACATTTCCTGAAATTTAATGGCATAATAATTTTCTATATGGTAAAACAGACGTTAAAAAGTCCAGTCCACATATGCACAAACTAACTATAGTTTCTCCTGTGAGGCACATAATAAATGTTTGACAACATAACATAGGTTTTTGTATAAAGTATATATTTATATTTGTATGAATATGAGCATGTTTGTGTATTTTATTATTTTATTCATTAATTATACCACTAATTATATAACTTTTTATATGTTTGTTTATCTATTCATTCATTCAGTTATTTATAAATACTTCTTGACTCTCATGACAACTTAGCAAACCCCTGATGAAGTTGTGCGAAGATGTGGAAGAAAGCCCTGGAACAATTTGAGTAAGTTGACCTTGAGTTAAGAATTTTTTTTGACAAACAGATATGTCCAAGGTTAAGAATGAACCTGTAAGCTCAAAATGGTGTCATAAATAGTTTTAAACCCACCTGTGAATGATTACTACATGTTCATAAACACTTCATAAATGTTCTATACAAACTTTAAGGATTTGTTCTAGTGTATAAATGTATCATTAAATATTATAACAGCAATGTTGTACTGTGTTATTAATCATTCATTAGCTGTTTATACTCCAGTTGTAGACGAGAGGAGTTGAATTTGCTGACAAATACTAAATAAAGTTAAATTATAACTATATTATAGTGTGTTATTAACAATTTATTTAATGTGTTTATACTTCTATTTATTGAAATAGGGAAGGTTAATGTGTTACTTGACAAACCTGTGTGGACAGCATTATCTAAACTGTTGTGAGTTTTAGCTTTCTCTTTAGTTTTTCTCTTGTGATTAATCTTAGGGTTCAGTTTTCAATTTATTTTTTTTTGAAACACAGCCCCTCTAGAACACTGGAGAGTAATTTTTCATAATTAGGTATTAGATATAGTCTCAAAATAAACAAGAAGAGCTGTATATATAAACCTTGAAAACATGAAAACACCACATAACCACATTATTTGCTGTTGATAACCCAGACGTCAGTTCATTTTGATTTTACCTCCTTTAACATGGAGCTCTCCAGAGTCGAGTCCCTTTCCTCCACATCCCCCAGGAATTGAGTCACTTCAGTTGAATAATATTTTCGCAGAGTCCTCCCTCCTGCATTTCAGGACAAGATGATGCTGGGTGATCATCAGATTTATCAAATAATAATCTGACAGGTACCTCTGAATGGTTGTCAGTTTCACAAAGTGATGCAGGAGACTTGTGGTTTGATGTGAAGCTGCTGTCACACTAAGCGGGGAGAACCTGCTTTTAATTTGAATAATGATGATGACATTCTTTGAAAAGCAGATGCAGCAAATTGCTAATTTTTAATCCTTTTAGACCCCAGAGCTGCCTTTGACACCGTTGATCATCCAATTTAAACTTGAACGCCATGTGCACCGGGTGGCATTACCTGCCCCTTGCTTGACTGATTCATCTCTCGCTCCTCTCAAACAGAAACTTTTATTTCACCAGTGGAAACTCGTCTTTCCCCTGAGCGAACATTGTATCTGGAGCTCCTCAGGGCTCAATTTTTGGGCCAACCCTTTTTTCATACAAGCTTTCCCCCTGGGCCATATAATTTGTAAACACAATGTTACATTTTGTTGCTATGTTGTCAAAATTTTTAATGGTGACAAAATATCTGCAAAAGCCGCAGGGCCGCTAGTATGGCTATAAACTCTAAAAATAAATACATAAATTGACAGTTTCAAAGTTCATTCTTGGCCTTGGAAACAGTAGTTAAAAAAACCCACTTTCTTGCATTCAGTCACATCTTCTTCACCAGATGGAGTTTGCTCAGTTGTCATGGAATTGTAGACGTTCGGATTCTTATATATATCTGAGCACTTTAAGGACCTCTTTCTGATGTTGGCTTGAAGTTGAGATTGAAAGTTCATCCTTGACCTTGGAAACTATAGTTGATAAAATAGCCTCACCCCAAAGTTCATTTAGCAGCTGTTTTGGGGCATCCTATTCAGCAGATAGAGCTTAAATTTGATTTAAAACAATTTAAATCGGTCTGCTCATTTGCATAAACAAAATTCAGTATAAACCAAGGTCATATCCACACTCGAGCAGATTAAAAAACTAGAACAGATTAAAAGTCTTTTGTCCTCTATGACAGCATTACCAACCACAGGAAATGTATCTTTTCAAAAAGCTCATCAAAGACGATAAACTTGAAAAATGGTCTTTTCAAAACTTTTTAAGTTTTCTTTGCATGTCATTTGATGTTTGGCATGGGAAACTTCTAGAAAAAAATATTCAAGGTTCATTTTTTTGGGTAAAAGAAGTTCAAATGTAGGACATTTTTTTAAATCTGTATTGCACCATAATTTGTGTACAACCTGTTATATTTTATCACTATAAATAGATCATATTGAAGGTATTTAATTTTGTATTCACAACAAGAAGACAGTTTTGATCATTATTTTTCAGCAGCAGCATTATCAAAAACATGAAAAATTAATGTTTTCCTCATTTAGTAAGACAACACAAAGCATCTTCTGAAAGAGGATGTTTTGACAGCCATCAGCTGTTAGAAGTAAATTGATCCCACTGGAGCTTCACATATCCTGTCTGTGTTCAAATGAGATGGTAGGTTGTCAGTAATTGGTTATCATAATGAATTTTAGGCACCAATAGTTCCTTTGTCTTTTACCAAATTAGAAGAAAGGTCACAGTGTCGGTAAATGACAGAGATATAAGAGGAAAACGACAAATCTGGAGAACAATAACAAGGAATTTAGGGAAAAGAAGAATGCACACAAGCATCAGAAACTTGAAATGAGCAGAGTTGGTAAATATTTCCGTTAATTACAGCACACGTGGTTGTTTGTTGCCCGGGATCTTTAAGGTAACTCCATCCAGTTTGTGAGTTCTACAGGCTGGGCAGTGCATCCCCTGTTCTGGATCTCGGCTTTCAGAGATGATTATACGATTTTGCAATCAGCTCTGCTCTGAGCAACAAATTAACAGTGGCTAAGTCTAAGCCAATTGCATATTTACCAGCTGTTTGGGTCCAATCGCAACTGTGGCAGCCTTCATTCACATCCAGATAAGGAGGAGAAATTACAAAACAGAACACACCAGACTATACAAGACCAAATATCCATCATGGAAATGAGATTTACTTTCTAATTGTACAGCTGTGTCCCAAGTCATTTATTCAGATTAATATAGTCACTGTGTTTATCTATTGCGTGTAGCACGATGCATCTCAGTGTATTCTCTTTCAATCCACTACATGCACTGAATATAGAAAATGTTACAGGGCACTTTTCATGACGTCCACTGATGAGGTGACGTGAGGTAAAAGCTATTATCCTTAATTTATTTCACTCTCTGAATCTATTTTAATCACACAGGAAGAGACAATGAAGAGACGAGTTGGAGATGGATTCACAAGGCGATATGGAGACGTGGATCGTGCTAAAAAGAGGTTGCAGGTAAACACAATGAAGGTTGCTGCGCGTTCATCATGGTGTATTATTTTGATCACTGATTACCTCTGAGCAGCGTCGGTGGCGCACAGTGGTGTATGTGACAGTGTGAGTATGAGATGATCCCTGAGAAGTCAGCAGAACGAGCCAGTGACCTAATTATGATGAATCAGGGCTTGGGAGCGCTGTCTGGCCACCGGCCGTTCCTGGGTGGTTTTACACTCCACAGCAACAGCAAGAACAGACTCAACAAAACACAAGAGAAAAACACGAGAGATGCTCTCAGCACCACAGAGGCGCTAGGTACGGCTCTTACCACTTATTCTCGGCGTATGTTGTGGAAATGGAACAAGAGAGACTATTGAGGGTTTCCAAAATACAGTGAATAGGATAGGATGTGATTTTTTTTGTGGCTTTTTAAAGGAATAGTTAAAGGAGTTAGATGAAAAGGCTGATACCACTCCTATGTCTGGTAAATATAATGCTGAAAGCCAGTTAACTTAGCTTAGCATACGAACGAGATATAACCTGTTAATTAGTGAGCCCTACAGGTGGTAGGTAAGCCATTTAAATCTCATCTGAAGCTTGTCCTCTAAATCTCAGCAACAAAGCAAATGAGTGTCAAACAATCCCTTTTAGGCCAAAACTGGATCAAAATTGTGTGAGCTTGTCATAGGAATATGCGTATCCCTGTTGAGTCCCAGGTACCGACATCAAAGAGCAGCTGTTCGGGGACACACACATTACTGCATGACCTCTCTTAACTTATGGGTAAACAGTGAAACTGAATACTCTGGGGGCTTGAGAAAGGCCCGCCCTGCAGTTTGGCAGGACATTGGGTCTCTGAGTGGCATTAGGCGCCATCCACGAGACATTTAAGACTTGAATATGTTGCTTTGAGGAATTGTTTTGATCACTTAGATGGTGGGGTTACCCTGAAACCATGACATGGTATGAAATCAGTCTCCAATATGCACTGTGACACTTTCTGCAAAGAGTCAGTGGCAGTAAGGGCATCTCTAGAGATAGACTGGATTGTTTTTTTTTTTTTGCTTTCTGACTAGTGGTTATCTGATCATCAGTAGAGGGAAAAGGTGAGTATGGAGTGCAAACAAAAGGTGCTTGAATAAACTAGCTCCCGGCCACATTATTCAGACTTTGGGTATTGTACTTTGCTGACAAGCCTGGACAGGACATGAGCCTTGAGAGAAGCTTCTCTGGGGAAGGGCAGGACTCTTTTGCTCGACAAGGATCTCAGCAGATATATATATAACAAAAAAAGGTTATGTAGATAATCTGTATCTTAACTGCGGCGTAATGCATACCCAAGTCACAAATCACAACAGCTGTACTACTTAAAATGTCACCACTAGAAAAATAGAAACACCTGTAAGATGTTATGTAATGCAATACATACAGCAGCCCTGTAGTAAAAACTACTTGATGTAAAATCTTTTTGTTGTTTGTTCAGTTTGATGGTACATTTTGAGGCTGCACTTTCTGTTGTTGTGGATTAGAGTATATAGAAATGTGCTCCTGATATTTTGCCCACATGATTTACACACATGTAACAGCAAAAACATTAGAAACACCCTACAATACAATGCAATCAATACATCAACACCTCAAACAACCGCTCAGGAATCGTAGAGTTCAATCAATACCTCTGACACAGTGTAAACAGCAATTAAAATTTTCACAAGTGTAGTAATAAATAAAGGACACTTTTAGTGGACTGTATTAAATGATACAGGCATATATATTTTTCACTCAGTGAATTTTCTGAGGTTTCCATTCTACTTGTTAAATTGTGTTTTGACTGTGGTAACTGAAAAGTGCTACACAAAATTCTTTCAAATTGAATCATGGTTTATTATAGATTTTAATATTTGTTCTTTCAATCGGTACTTCCTATGCTTTTTGGCTTCGTGCATTTTTAAAACAAACTTATCTTTACTTACTCGTCACATGTTGCATCCTATTTTTTTTTTTGTATGTTTGTTTGTTTTTGGCTTTTCTATCCCGTTAATTGCCTCTTTACCTGTCGGATTTTTTTTTGCAGCTCCTCTGAGGGGTCCCAACTCCAAAGTCAGGAACCACTGATTTCAAAGTTGTATACATAATATTTGGTAGCTGGATTCCCATAAGATTTCTTGTGATATTTATGCCTACTAATCCCTGATTGTGGTAACCTCAGAGAGCTTTCCTTTTGCCAAAATTTTAACATGTACATATACCAAAGAATCTAATGGGCATATCAGCATGGGATTCTCTGATCTCTATTGGTTTGAGAGTTGATTTACTCATTCAGTTGTATGAGCCAAGAAGCCAAGAAGCCAAGAACCTGAGGCCAAGTTTACAAAAAGTTTATCACAGAATAAATTATTCTGTTTAAGAACATCTTTTATAGTTGTTTATTATTTAAAAGGACACAGTGTGAAGTCTGTCCGTGTTTTGGTTGCCCAAGAAAGATCATTTTATAAAGCTTCAATGGGATAATTTACTTAATCAGATTTTTTGAATAAGTACTTCTACTTTTGCGCAAGATCTGTACAGTAACCGTTGGAGGTAATAGGATACAAAATAATTAATTCAGAGTGGTGACACATTTTGATAGGTTATTGCACCATGAAATACTCTCAGCATCTCAGAATGTCATCAGTCATTTTAAAAAAACAGTTTAGGTATGTCTAGTTTTTTGGCTCAAGATTTCTCTGTGAATACTGAAACAAAAAAGAGTGTGAAACCATGTTTATAGCAGCCTCCAACAAAACTGTCCACAGTGAAGTGAAAACTCCTCTGGGACTGCCGGTTGTTATTTATATTAAACAGAATTTGCTCTTGCTATTTTCCTGTTTTTCAAGAAGAGTCGGAAATGTTTCAGCACTCTAAGATTTCAAACATAACACAGCAGGCAGCTGAATACTTGTATGGAGCAATATTTTGCAATTATGAGACTTATAAACACTGCATCAGTATTACAATCCCCCTCCGAGAAACAGATTGTTTGTGTTTCCAAGCTAGTAGTCACAGTCTTCCCTGCCATAAATACTGTCTGTCATTGGTGCATTCCTCTGCCTTCACCGCAGCCTTTGAGTATTTTCGGAGATTGCCTGGTCTGCACCGATGCTTTCATTCCAGTGGACTGATCACAGGAGACCTGATCCAGCTGTGTCATGAGCCGCAGAAAAAAACCACGGCTGATAAGAGACTGAGAAGACATTGAGTGATGTGGGATAAGGACTGACTTTAAAGGCAACAAGCAGCATTTGGATTGTATTAGGAGATAATGCTAATGATGTTCAGATTAGCACTAATTTATGCCTTCCGTGATTGAGGGCAACACTGAGAAACCACTGGCTGGAGATCACAGATGATCACGTCAGTATGAGACATGCCGCTGAGAACAGCAATGGATATGAATCGAGGGCCTGTAGGGGCGGACACGTCATCATCCCACAACAGTAGTGTTGTGTTAGTTGCCACATACAGCTGGAATGTTCCACTGGGATGACAGAAGGTGTGTATGATCACACAACAACATCCCCCCGCCTCTCCCACCACCACCCTTCCCCATCAACATGCCTCCTGGTCGAACCCCCCTCCAGCTCTATAATCCCCCTTTTTTGAGCTAACCGGTCAGTGGAGACAAATGGCGAAGAGCCTCCTGCTAGTGAAGAAACAGCAGGTGCTGTGCTGTCAAAAGCCACTTCACACCTCTTCTCTCTCTCACACCACCACACCACTGCCGCCCCCCCCCCACGAGCCCTGGCCACCCTCTCCGTGGGAGGGGTGAAGGGGACTCTCCAGGGTCTGCTTTGTTATCAGCATGCTCCAGCTTTGAAGTGAGCCGGGCCAGAATCTGGACTGTGTTTACTTGAAGGCATCTCCCTTGTTGCGTGTGTCAGCCCGAAGTAATTACGGCTCAGTGAGTGGCCCTGACTGTGCTGACACGCTGGGGTAGGCGTGGAGAAGAAGCCAGGGCCCGGAGTGCATCAGCGTCTGGAGCTGCACTTACTCACTAGGATGTGGTGCAGACAAGGTAGCTCCCAAGGGGGGTCTGCTTGCATGGGCATGATGTGTTAAAAGAAGCAACAGTCATGGCCAATAATGTCCTATAATTGTATTGTTATCATGAAGTGCAGGTTCTGTTGTGCTTTTTTCTCGGTGGGGTGTCACATCAAAGACGTGTTCAGCGAAGCAGTACAATTTGTAAGAACAATTTTTGTCACACAATTCAAAGGGATAGAATGGTTAAAGTGTTATTTTCCCAGATTAATATATGGTAACACATTTTCTATTTATGCTGGTTCAGGAGTTCGATAAAGAACCAGGGACTTAAGTCATAAAATCAGTGTTTTATGTTACTTTTGCTGTTTGAGTTTGAGGTGAAGTTTGGAAATGTCATTACTTCTTTAAGCTTAGAGTTAAAGGAATAGTTCAATATTTTGGGGAAATGTGCTTATTTGCTTCCTTGTGGAGAGTAAGATGAGAAAACTGATACCACTCTCGTGTCAGTATGGTAAATATGATGCTACAACTGTTTAGCTTAGTTTAGTTTTTTGTTTCCCGTCCTTTAGCAAGGACGGGAAACAAAGGGAAACAGCTAGCCTGGCCCTGTCCAAAAGAAACATAATCAGCCTATAAGCATCTGAAAAGCTTCCTAATAAAAATGTTATACCTTGTTTGTTTAAAATTAGATATCTTCAGCAAACTCTCGTTGCTTCTCAAATTTTCCAACAAAGCCTCAGGCCTACTGGTTTGTACTGAAGACATATATATTTAAATTCAGGTCATGAATATATAGTTTCATTAAAAAAAAAAAAAAAAAGAGGCTAAGTCATTTCCTAAAACAGCTGGGCACTGTAGGTTTTAGCAATGTAACTCAAACAGGAGTAAAAAATGAATTTGTTGGGAATTGTTTTCAGCAGTGGATTAAAACACATTTGGTGTGTTATTGAATATTTACAGCAGCAGGAGTGTGAATGTGGGGTTGACTTAAGGTAAAATACCGTGCCCATGTTCATGGTAATGAAGGGACATGTCTCAGTGTTTTCAATAGTTTGTAGAGGTCAGTGGCGCTGAAGAATAAACTTCAGGATCTTTGGCTACGCAGGCATCATTTGTTAGTAGATTCAGTTTATTGTTGGTTTTGGTCTTTTCATGGGGTTTGCTGACAGTAAAAAATACAGAATTTCCCCAGACATATACTTTAATCTTTTATGCAGTGTAATTTCATACCATGTTGATCATATTTGGAGTTCAAGCTGTCCATCAGAAATGTCCTAAGTCTGCAAACTGATAAATGAGAATGAGTTGCTGGTTTTGCACTGCCAATTACATTTCAGCAACTGTAATTTTATTCAGGGATTTAAAAACAAGCCTGAATCTATCCGAGTCATTCCAAAAACACAGGTCACATAACGCTCAAACTCACTGCTGAGAGTTTGATAATGAGATCCCCCCCCTTTCAATCTGCTAAGTAGCCAAAGCATAATTTTTGTAGCTCTTTAAATACTTACTAACTGCAAAAGCCCTTAGACTATTTGAGGTATAAAAAAAAGAAATCTGGGTATGTACTGCATATCAGGCTTTCAGTTTTAAATGTCTCCACACATAATCCTGCTTTTGTCATAGATCATGCAGTAAAATCCTGTTTTACTGGCTCAAAACACGTTGATGATGTCACTGTTAGCATGAAGTCAAAGGTCAGATTCGACATAATGTACTCAAGCCTTGTGGTGAGCCAGCCTCGCAGATACAGGGGCATGGACTCTGCAATCTGAAAATAAAATGACGTTGGAGATTGCAAAAGGCCAGGCATCGCCCTGCAGGCCTGGTGCAGTTGTCAGAGAGGATGTGTAAGCTCTCTTTCAGAGTAATACCACAAAAAAACTATAAGTCTTGCATCATCTGTAATATCCTGTGAGCTGTGTGTTTTTAATCATGTGCATTGTTTGAGCATACTACTGAGCGACATGTTATGACATCTTATGCTTTTTGTGCTGACTGAAGACTGTTTTTATTATTTTTATTATTTTGCAGAGGCACATCTAGAAAAAAATCTAAGCACAATTAGGATATTTTATCTTGTCACTCTCTCTTTTAACTTACTACAATTAAATTTGATTCTTATCCAGATTTAATGGATGTTTTCACTTGTGAAAGAATAATTGCCTGTCTGCTTTGAACAGCACTGGAGCACACAGCTAATTTGTAAAAGTGTAAATCAATACCGTTTAATGAATAAAAGCTTTCATCCAAAAAAAAAAAAAAAAAAATTAAATACATAGCATGAATTCCCACACTGACCATGGTGACGAATCACATGTGGCAGAGAGCTAATATAACAGTGAAAGCTTTTTCAAAGCAAGTAGACAGACAGATTGGGGGGTGGGGGGGGGTCGACAAAGTCTATCGCAATCAGATAAAACCTGTGGAGTTTTCATTGGTGAGTGTCTGCTTTTATCTTCTACAACTGCTGAGCATCTCTTATCATGTGCAGCGCAGCCTGGAATTCCAGCCTCTGATAATTGTCTCGTAATCTTCGGTTACCAGAGCAAAGAGTTAAACCAACGTGGACTGCAGAATATCTCCCAAACTGGGCTCCCTACCTTACCTGTAGGTCACTAAAGCTGCCACGATGGATCTTCTTCGTACTGTACCTATTGAATCCTTGTTCTGACCATACACCTCAGCTAATGGAGAAATATCTTCTATTTTGACCGTAACAGAGGACCAATGGGAAGAGGCTACAGAGCAGTGCGCATACATAATTTGTACTAGGTAGGACCTGATGCAGTAGTAGGAGCTTCATTGATTGCATTTCTCTAAAGCTGAAGGAATAGTTTGACATTTTGGGAAATCTGCTTTTTCTCTTTCTTGCCGAGAGTTAGATGAGACTGACACCACTCTTATGTCTGCACGGTAACTACGAAGTTACAGCCAGCAGCCAGTTATTTTAGCTTAGCATATAGACTGGAACATGTTGCTTTCAAACTTTTACACTCTTCATAGTTTTTGTGAGGGTTAAACAAAGTAGATACGGTCTAATGTGTTAATTAGTGAGCTTTAAAGGTGCTGGTAGGTGTTCTTGTGTGTGTGTGTGTGTGTGTGTGTGTGTGTGTGTGTGTGTGTGTGTGTGTGTGTGTGTGTGTGTGTGTGTGTGTGTGTGTGTGTGTGTGTGTGTGTGTGTGTGTGTGTGGTTTTTTTTAGATTTTTTTTTACCTTTGTAGGAAGCCAGGCTGGCAGTTTCCCCCTGTTTCCAGTCTGGCTAGTTTTTGCACAGAGTGGTATCGTTCTCCTCACATCTCAGTAAATATGTGGATAAGTGTATATCCTGAAATGATGTCGTTCCTCTGAATTAGAGAAGCTCAAACATGTGCTGTCTGGTTCCCTTGAAAAACTTTGCAATAAAATATGAAGATGTTGCAGACCTCTTTGAATTATGCTAGCACTGGGCTCTAAACTGTCATTTGAAAGACACTGCAACAATCATCTTTATGATTATTTGTAAATCACATTGTAACACATAAAGTACGTTGCAATTTGATTTTTTTTTAAATTGCCATAATAAAAGCTGATTGGACTTATTTTGCTACTGTGCTACTGTAAAAAGTATCTTAAGGGTTTGTTATTTTTCATCTCTCACTGCAAATATATTATCCCACCGACATGAAGCCTGGAGGGATACAACTTGAGGGTGAGGTAAAGCTCTTCTGCCTTGATGCCAGGAGAAAGCAGAGGCAATGGTTGACCTTGTCCTTCTTTGCTGTTGGTCTGTGGGTTTGGGCCAGGGACAGGAACTCCCTGTACAGACACTGTGTCTGCGATTGCTGAAACTACTCCACAGTAGAACACTTTGTTCACTGCCACCAAGGAAAACCTAGACAACAAAAACACACACATTCTGGAAAAATGAACACTTGAGAGGGGTCGTTTTCTCCCCATAACGTCTTGCTTGGGTTTCAGTGGTAAATAATATTCCCATCAGAAGGGGAAAAAAATCGTGCAGTTTAACAAAAATGCCTCGAGATAATACTTACAAGACGTGTTGTTATCAGACCATTAATCTAAATTTACAAGTAGTGAAAGGTTATGAGGTCTTGTGTTAAATAAAAGAACACAATAACCGCATTGTGACACAAGACTTAAGTTGTTTAATGGGGGGGCTGTGAATAATGGGGGAATTTGTAACTCTCTCAAAGTTAAACAGTTTAGAGGATATGTGGTTATTTGTATCAGTTAGAAAAATCTCAACATGAGCCAGACAATGAAAATAACAATGTAGCAGTGTTATTTTTAGTTGGAAATCAGACAGATAAATTGATTTGAGAAGTTTATACATAAATATAACCCTATACTGGTATCTAAAGCTCAACAACTCTTTTGACAGTATATTTAAACACAAGATGTTTTGTATCAACATGCTGATTAAAGATTAATACTACAGCAACAGTTGGTCCCGTGCAGGCGAAGAGCTACCTGGCATTCATCATTTTTCATTCACCTCCAATCCAGCTGACCAAATATCACTACCAAGTAGTCTCACTTCAATCACCGTGCCCCCAAAACTGATAGGTTATCCAATTATGTGCGTTGAAGCATTTCCTGTGAGGCTGGAACATTGCTCATGACCTTTTCTTGATAGAAATGAAATTTTCTCCCCCTCAGGCTAAACAAAATCTCACAGCACTCCACCCTATGAGTGAGTCATGCTGTGATAGTCAAACAAGCTTACACTATGATGAAGCTACAGATATTACTCCTGGAGAGGAGCCACCGCGCTCGCTGGTGTGTCACATGGCTGCCTCTGCGCTGGCATGTCTCAGGGTTTTAGAGGGGTGTCGACCATGGGGGGGGGGGGGCTCCTTCACCACTCTTTGCTCTGAGTCTGAGAGCTGGTTATCTCTCCCTGCAGCAAGCTGCCACGCGCCTGTTGCACCTGATTGTCTCATCGGCACATTCCAGGTGAGAGGGGCCGACAAGCCAGGACATAGCGCCCAGACAGTGATACACTTGTTCAGCAGCCGCAGGTGTAGCTGCCCTCTTTTTTCTGCGCTCTCCCAGAGGTATTAGGCATTGAGGAGGAGCAAGGGAGAGTAATCTTAAGGCAGGGCAGGGGAAAAATCAATGACAAATTACTTCGCTTTTTCATGGAGCACAATAGGAAAAGAGCAGCCATCTGGTCATTTTATTGACCTATATTCCTGTCCATCATTCAAATTAGACTCCAGAGTGAGAAATACAATAAGTGAGTGGTGAAAACATCGGGCGTAGGCCATTATAAGAGGCAATTTTTCAATATATTCGTACATTAATTCAGCCTCAGCCCCTCAACTTGCCCAAGCACTGTGACCATATTCAGTTACGGAATTGCCTGTAGTGAACTGAATAGTTGGACATTAATCCTCTGTCTGTTGACTAATCAGTTGATCAGCTGGATGTTGTTTCAAGCTGTAATAAAATTGACATGACTTTACTTTAAAATCAGATTTTAATCAATATTTTTATGGCACAGTGTCAACAAAAGCTCAACATTATAAGCCTTCAAAAGACATGCAAGACTGGCTTTCATTCCAAGGTGTCCCTGTTATTTTGTCCACCACCTGTACATATCAAGTGCCTCAGAGAATACATTTTAGCTGGTTCCTGATTATGAAAATTAATTCAACCCTCCGGAGCAGAGTAATACTCTCTTTCTCTAATACATACTGTATCTCCGTGATATTAATAACTCCCCTTCATCCGTTCAGACATACATACACCTTTGTGGGTCTGTTCGGCTGCCACTGAGGGGTGATCAGCCATTCAAGAGAGGGAGGAAACAGGAACTTGAGCATTACGATGATGTAATTGGCAGCAGATGCAGAGGAAGATGGAGATAAAGGAGAAGGAATTCAAAATAATATCTGTTTGGGCATGCATCAGGGGTTATCATGAGCACGGAGGGATCATGTTTTGACTTTTTTCTCCTTGATTCACTGTTGCTCAAATGCTTTTATTTTACAGTGGTCTAAGCTACTGAAATCTGACATTTCAGTGCAACAATAGTGATGGCGATATTGTGGAGGAATACTATAGCATCTCTGAAAGAAGCCTTTAATAAAACTAACCCCCACCTGATCTGAGAGCACACAGGGCAGGTACAGAAAACTAACTCAATATGCTAATATACAAGACACGTTGTGAGCTGCTTAAAAAGTATTATCACCACTACTCATTTTGTGAGTCATAACATCCGCTGGGAGGAGGATTTCAAATTCTCCAGCAGATTCCTGATGCTGGAAACCATCCAACAGTTCTTCCAGGGTAAAAGTTACGCTCTCGTGTGAAAGTCATGGTAAAGAAAATGACCAAAGAAGGTCAAGTAGCCACTCTTTCCTGCCTTCCTTGTGGTCTGACAATAAGGCAGTGAGAACAACAAGGCAGGGCTGAGTAAGAGGATGCTGGGGGGAGGGATGCAGGCTGGGACCTGCTCCGGCATTAAGTTATGTCTTTGTAAGGCAGAAGCACTTGCCTGTGGCAGGTGCAGGTAGCAGACGTGACGCTGCCGAGGTGTTTCTATTGAGAAGTACCCAACCTGCCGAGTTGTCGGGACAAGTTGGAGGACTCAGTCACCACCCTGCTCTGAAAAGCTAACCAGATCAACATACTATGACTTGCACTTCTAAAGAGTTGATGGAGGAACTGGAAAATCCCAGGGCTCGAACATAAAATTATAGGATTGTTGTGATGCTTGTCATGGAGGCTAATGTGGAAGATAATACATCATAACAGCAATTACAATCCCAGGGATTGTCTCTTTTATGTTCCACCCTTAAAAAAGCACTAAAAGTATTTACAGACTGTCAATAAAAGCAGATCTCATTCACATAGTGCCTGGCAGTTACATTTAAAATTCAAACTGTTAGTTTTTACGTATCCTAAAGCTAATGGATACATAATAACTGGGGCACTTATGAAGCTTTATAGCAGAGGAGTCTCATTTTCCACTGATGAGTTACTCAGAAATGTGGCTGCATCTCTAAATAAAACAAATCTTTCTGTCCATTAAGGCCTCATTGTATTCATCCCTCTGTCCCAGGTTGCTTGTCCTGTGTTTACGCCACAGAGGCACCTGTAGCTGCCTATACAGAACAGCAAATCACAGGCGAATGTAAGCTTGCAAGTCTGGCCATGTCAGGTGGGATTCCTGTCATCACAGTGCAGCAGTAATCATCTAGACAGAAGAGTCTGAGTGAGGAAAAAAGTGAATAAAAAGACTCAGTATGAAAAATGCATAGAAGAATCTTCTGAAGGAGTGACTCACCATGTGCTACACTCACTGAAAACATTTTCTTGTTGTAGGAGTGGCAGTGGAAGGCCCAAGGCAATCATTTTACATGTTCAGAGATTTTCCATTCAAACTTATTTCTGACATACTGCACCGAGAGAGAATGAGCTTCTTGCTATGGTGGTGTTGGGCGAGAACTTATCAAAATTCCATGTCAGGATGTTTGCAGTTTGATCTGAGCTATGAAATTTAAGATCCAGAGCCTGTTTCAGCCTGTATTGAAAAAAAGAAGAAAAAAAAAAAACCCTGAGTGAGATGATATGAAAGATTTTTCGCCCTCATGCTGGTTTGGGGAATCAAAGATCACGTCAATGCCCACCAACATGGAGTCACAGGAATTTAAATATACCTCTTTCAGCCCTCCTTAAGCCTCCTAGCCGGGTAATTTAAGTGTGGTGCTGCTGCTATTACATTTTTAATGTTATTCTCAACAGCCAGTGGAGAAAATGTGACGATATGGGTAAAAAAAAAAAACCACACACACACACACACACACACGCAAAGTTCAGCTGCAATTTTAACTTTGGACACCTGAAGGACTGGAGGTTTTTAACAATGACGGCAGAGTAAGGAAAACGATCCGCCTTCCCTCCTTTGTTTGCTTTACATGAATGAATAGCAGATCCACCAGCATGGCAGTGTCCGAATAGATTAGCGCTATGGTCCATCTCCCTGGCTTCACAAACTAAAATCCTCTTAAAAGCAGGCGATGTCACTCAATCTCCTGAGACATGTACTTACATGGTGGACTTAGGAGCTTTCATTACTGGGAAATATACCTACACAAATAGAGGAAGTTTAAACTGAAAATGAGCTGCCAGAAACGTATTTGCCCAGGTATATAAAATCTCCCACATGACTGACCAGTTTTCACTGAGAAAGGAATTCACACACTATTTAACTTTGTCATTTATAATACAGTCAAAGAACAATACAATCACAGAACTGCAGACAGTCATTATCTTAAACATATGACATACTATTCTATAAAGACATACTGGACGTTCAAGTCTTGAAGAGCACAGGTTCAAGTAGCTCGTATCTTAAAAGTATCTTCATATTGCCTTCAGCAAGCTGTTATTTTACCATCGTACCCAAGGGCAAAGAGTAAAAGACGGCTTTTCCAAATCTATTCAGAGTTTTCAATCTGTGTAACTAAGAAAACAACAGGAAGTTCCTCTACGAAGAGCCCAAAGGCAGAGGTTAAGAGTTCATTGCTCGCAAAACCACTTCACTGCGTTCCTTACAAAACACAAGCACTTACTTATTCAAATTGAGAAAAATGTGATGAATTTACAAAAAGAGGATTGTTTGTGGGTATGAGGCTATATAACACAATCTGTCTCATTAAGCACATAATGACATTAAATGATAAAGGAAAGGACCCAGATATATTTTTTAAATAAATATATATATAGTACAACATACAAAGACAATAATACAAATTATGACTGTTACACAATTCTTCTAAATGCAAAAATGTTCATTTAATTCATTAGTTTAATTGACAGAGACAATGCTCTTGAGATAAAAAACAAAAAACAAATGAGCCAAAATTAGCCCAGAAGACAAATTTTTCATCTGTTGTCCCTTCACCCTGAAAGCGTGGTTACTTCAGTTAAAACATCTTTTAAAGAGGTATCAGTCATGTAGTCATGAATAATATGGTGCTTGTTATTGAGTTTTAAGGTCATTTTATTGTATTATTGTTGTGTTTTGTGCTGTTGTGTATGTATTTTTGTTGAGTTTAGAATATTTGTATGAAGGTCCATTAATGTGATGGGAATTGCAAACTAGCTTAAGCTATAAATGTTGTGGTAAGTGGCAATGGGCCATACTATACTTGTTTTAACAAAAATAAGTATTAAATTAAAAAAAATTATGAATAAAACTTATTGATTATAAAAGTAAATATATGGAAATGTTTTCATTATACCATACAAAAAAGTAAAATTTCATTGGCACATATACCTAAAAGTGGCTATGAGTAACAATATGACTGTTAACTCCAGTCAGTTACCAATTGACCTATAAATTACCATTAGCAAACTAGATAGAGCTGGGTTAATAAGTTAACAACAATCACAATCAATCACAACAACAACCGCCAAAGTTATGGAACATCCAGAAAATCAAAGATTAATGGAAAACTGAGTTCAAATTAAAGCTAGCTAATATACGCAACTAACATTAACTAATGTATGCTACTAGCTACCATACACAAATAGCTATCGCTAGTGCAAAGCTGTTTCAATATCACTGTAGCAGCACTAAAACGTTATCCTGCGTTAACAAATGAAGTTCATTTTCAAAGACACAAATGTAATCACTAAATAATAATAATGCTAATAATACTAATTTTATATTATCTGCAGGAGCAAATTTCTCCAGTTTCTGAGTCTTCTACATAAACCAGTCCAATCGATGCAGGAAAAGTGGTGGATTTAAAAAGAATAAATAAAATAATAGACAACTCTCTGTTGTTTCAACAGCTTCAGAAAGAAATGTCACAGACATTATTCCTGCTGCATCAAATTCCAACCCAATACAAAAAAAACTGGTTTGGTAATTTCACTGGATCGGGTATTTTTCAGGGTGTATATGAACAGCAGCAATGGCCACTATATTTGTAAATACAAGACATTTATATTAGCATATGCTGTCCAAATATTATCAAAACATGCTGCTACTACTTAAACATATATTTCCATTTTCAAGACAGAAAAAACTTGACTCACAGTAATAACATTGTTTCACCTTCCTGCATCCTCAAGACTGTGAATAAATGTGGGGTCATCCAATCTGCTGGTTCTCTCACCTCATGATGACAATGCACCAGGGACAGAGACAATACAGATTGGCCCCTGAGATATCCAGGGATGGTGACCTGTAAGGTGGATTACCTGCCCAGGAAGGAGACACGGTGTTAGCCTGTCAGCTTAAAGCCTCTGGCAGCATTCAGAGTCTGTCAGAATGATCATGTCATGGCAAACCCATGCTCACACATTATGTAGATCCACACAGAGGCACACATTAGTATTATTCAAGTAGCTATACGCACTCACAAAGTAAACATTTCTGGTACCAGTTTCTGATAAGGCAGTGTTTATAAAGGCTTTCTAAGCTGTGATTAATGGCTTTATTAATGTTTAATACATGGTTTACCAGTGATTTGCAGATCAGTTGTAAGCCATTAATAAGAACAACTTTTGGGTTGCCAGGTTGTGGGAAATCCACCACCAGCAAGACACTGCTTGTCTTTCTAGCTTTTTAACTCATTAAGGAGACCTACCCAATGGATTGTTTGACTGCTTATCTTCTGGAAAAGGGCTGCAGGACATCTGGACCAAAACTCATTTATAACCTGCTTATTAACATTTACTATGCAGACTTATTATGGTGTAACCGTTTATTAACTTCTACATGCAGTTCGATTAGCTGTTGATATGCATGCAAGACTTAACACATACAGTAAATAGTACAAATGGAGAGGGAATGTCACAATAAATGTGAAATGTTAATGATAAGAAGTTCCCATTCCTTTGTTTAAATAAAGACTCTTACCTTAATGTGCCCTCTTTTAAAAAATATTTTGGTAATAACATTGCTGTGTGTTTCTGTTCAGTAATAATGCAGTTATAAATGTCACCAAAGCAAGTATTTAGAGTTTTGCAGTTTCAAATAAGTCATCAGATTTGCAGTTATAAATGTCACTAAGGCATTCATGAGGATCTTGTTTTTTCTCGATTTCTAATATTCTTATATTCCAATATCAATTGCTAATGAGACATCAGCAAAAGTATGTCAGTCAATTATAAATGTAAATGAATCATTAATTAAGGGTTCTACAATCCATCAAGTCTGCAGTTGTAAATGTCAATTAGCAGTTTATGGATGGATTTTGGTCCAGATGCCCTGCACTCTTTTCTAGATGTTAGACAGTCAAATAGTCCATTGTAGTGGTCTCCATAATGAATAATAAAAGTTGATCTTATAATTGATTATAACTGATCTTGAAAGTATTAGTAAATGATTTACTAACAATTAATAAAATCAATTAATTATATCTTAGAAACCATTCATAATTGGTGCTTTATCAGAAAGCAGTACCACATTTCTTTGTCATTGCCCACACTTCTTGTCAGATTTTGGTCAGGGGTTAAAAGTTTTCAGGGAGCTGCAGAGAAGTTGATTTTTAATTTTCTTTTTCCTGAGCTTCTAAGAAAGATCAGTGCTGTCATTTGATGCAAGTATGTAATATTCTACATTTTCAGCAGAGAGGCATGTATCTCTCCTCAAATTAATTGGAATCACTTTCTGTACCCGCAAAAAGAATCCTCAACCCTCTCCTTTTCATCTCATAGTCTCATTGATCATTGGGGCTTCTGAGATACAGAGTACAGGTGTGATCATCATCCTAATGCATCTTCTCTCTCTACGTGTGTGTAAATGTAGGTGGGTTTTTGTGTGCATGGAGCTCAGCTAAGATATCGAGGAATACACTCTGGTGTGATCCGAAAGTACAATGAATGAATGTTGACACAACATAACATCGTCATCCATAATTTATATCAGCTCAAAACACTCTCCAAAGATTTTTGAGTGTTGATTTTCATAATTCCATAATATCATGTTGTAAAGATTTTTTTTGTGCTCAAACTTTTTACATTTTTTACTTTCTACTTTTTTCAAGCCGGAGTATACAATGCGATACCTTGCAGTAATTGTCTACACATATGAGTGTGCATGTGTGTTCGTGCATGAATGTGTATGTTTGTGTCAACTCTGGAATAATGATAGACTGACAGTGGGAGCAACAGCAAGTAGAAAAGCCCTACATTCCTGAGCTGCAAGCTGTGAATCTGAGCAAAGATTGCAAGTTAAAACACGCAGCCTGGAGCCACCACTGTTTTAGTAAATACTTTCAGAGCTAGTGTTTAAAGATCACAGCTTTAGGACAAGGGTGGGATTGATTTCCCAAACAAGTATTATGTGTTGTGATTGTCCGGTTATATTGAAGGGTGGATATAGAAAATCGGCTTCACCTGCTAAAGTAAGGGTCTGGACATTCTTCAAGGTTTATTGATGCTATAAAGCAATACTTTAACATTTTAAGAAAATACATTTGCTTTCTCGCTGAACATTGATAGGACTCAAATCTGTACAGTAAATATGAAGCTACAACCATCAGCCCGTTAGCTTAGCTTAACATAAAGACTGGGAACAGTTACCTTTGTTACCTTTGAACGTCTAGCCTGGCTCTGTCCAAAGGTGACAAAATCCACCTGCCAGCACCTCTAATGCTCACTAAATGACACATTATATCTTGTTTGATTGGTCATTAGAAAAAACAAAGCATAACCTGCGAGTAAAAGCACAAATTGGCCTTTTTACATTTTGTGTTTGTAGTTTTTGTTACTACCAGCAGCTGTTAGCTTAGCATGAGACAACAACTAGAACTTTCCAGCTTTGGTCAGGTGGAAGCTAGCCCTTGTTTTTACAGTTCAAGTTTTTACAGCCACTAGCAGCCAGTAATCTTAGCTTCGGACAAAGACTGGAAACAGGTGGAGATAGCTAGCCCCTTGTTTTTATATTTTGGTTTTTGTACGAATTAATGAAGCAAGATATAACCTCTTAATTTGTGAGCTTTATAGGTTCTGGTAAGTGGATTATTGTACATTTGAAGAGAGCCAGGCTAGCTGTATACCCCTGTTTCCAGCCTGCATACCAGTCTTTGCTGTTTGTCGCTTCATTTTTAGCATACACTTATTAAAGTAGTATCAATCTTCTCATCTTCTCTCTTCGCAAAGAGGTATTTCTATCATTTGAACAAAATGGGAAGTGTGAAAACACCTGATCATGAAATAGCCTTGCATATAACCACTACATAAAACTGCAACTTGTTATTTTTGCACTTCGGTTTTCGTATGAAAAAAACAAACAAGGTATATGTTAGGTTGAGAGGCAGATAAGAGCAGATTTTGTTACATCTGGACAGAGCCAGGCTAACTGTTTCCACCTGTTTCTGGTCTTTATGCTAAGTTAACATAACTGTCTCCTGGCTCTGGTTTCATATTTACCATACAAACATGACAGTGGTATCAATCTTCTCATGTAACTCTCAAATAATCATATTTCCCAAAAAGTTGAACTGCTCCTTTCACTAAAAATGAAGAGTAACAGCACGTTTGCCCAATTTCTATGTGTATTTGACTCAAATTTATAACATACTGTAAATGCGTTTATGTTCTATTCATATGTAGTAAAACCTACAGGCTCTTCAGTTGGTCTCTGGGATTCTAGCTCGCTGTAATAAGAAATTATGGATTTATCTGGTGGTTCACTCTGGCTGCATAGATCTGCATAGATCACCACCTGCCACTCAAAGCTGCAACACCTGCTTCCTCCACAGTGTCCACCGCCAGCTGGCATCACTGCAGAAAACCCTAAAATAGCCATAAAAAAAATACAAACTTAGCCCAGAACGTTATTTTACAGGAATATTTCATAGCTCCTGTATAGTCTCTACTTTTCTAATATTTATCCCCTCTCTTTTAACTAGGCTCTTTTTTTCCACTCTCATTCCAGCTGTTCAGGGGTTGCTT
This sequence comes from Xiphias gladius, assembly GCF_016859285.1. Lineage (NCBI taxonomy): Eukaryota > Metazoa > Chordata > Actinopteri > Istiophoriformes > Xiphiidae > Xiphias > Xiphias gladius. The sequence goes on along the minus strand of NC_053413.1, from coordinate 17,122,737 downwards.
GAGCTATGAGAGGAACTTTCCTGAACTCCCATCCAACATAATCAAATAGAAAATGTTCCCAATCATAATACCCACTCCCTGCATCAACTCACTAACCACTAACCTTTTCCCCCTTGCCATTCTTTAATTGAAACATTAATCAAACAGACTTGCGAGTGTGACCGTGTAGCGCTCAATATTCCCAGGCCATAACGAGGACGACTGGTGATTGCAGGCGGACAAATCACTGTGTTTTAGACAGTGGACTGATGATCATGTGTCATGCTCAGTGGGAACATACAGGAAGGAGGATCCACTCCACCTACAGGATTCCACTGGACATAACAGATTGCATCTCGATTCAGCTGTATTAGCTCAGCCCCCCATGCTCTGCTGAATCCTTTTCGACTTGACTCAATAACAAGTGCATTTGGCTGCTGTGGCCCTCCTTACTTGTGTGTCTGCCTCGCTGTTTTTCACATTGTGATACTCTGCCGTTTTGCAGTATTTTTGACCTGCTGTGCTCCAAGCTTCAGACAGAAATGTCTGTCTGATGCTTGTGTTTCATTTGATCATTTTCACATATTCCATCCCATGCATAGAGTTTGATTCTCAAGCTCACTTTTTCTTGTTGCAGACCAGTTTTTTTTTAGGATTTAGTTTTGATTAGTTAGTCTCATCTGTGGTGGCAGAAGCATTGAAATCTTTTACTTAAGTAAAACAACAGCTAAATCTGAATTTAAGTATCAGGAGTAAAAGTACTTTTGGACAAAAGAATGGACATATACATATATATATATATATATATATATATATATACATATACATATATATCAAACTTTATTTGTATAGGTTAAGGTAAGTCTTACCAGAAGGTAAGACAGAACAAATGTAGTAACACAGTAAAGACAATTGTAGACTAATGCGTGCGAGAAAATTAAGTATCGAGACACTTGCACTTTCCATTTTATGCCGCTTTCCACTACAGTTCAGAGGGAAGTGTTGTACTTTTTAATCTGCTACAATATTTATTTGATGGTTACAGTTACATGTTTCTTTATACATTAAGTTTTACATACGAAACATATTATGAGCTTATAAAATGCAGCAGTCACATAACTTTCACTTTTGATTCTCAAAGTACATTTTATGAATAATATTTATGTACTTAAACATTATAAAACATTATAGTAGAGGACTTTTACTTGTAATGGAGTATTTTTACACTGTGGTATTGCTACTTTTACTTTAGAGATCTGAATACTTCGTGATCATATACTTTGTATGTAAAATGTTGTTCTTCAAAGTAATGAGTATGTAGAGCTGTCAGATAAATGTAGTGGAGCAAAAAGTACAATATTTCTCTCAGAAATGTAGTGGAGTAGACGTATAAAGTAGCAGAAAAGTTCCTCTATACTGCAGTTAAGTAAAGGTACTTCTTTACTTTCAACTCTGCCATTTATTGAAGTAAGGTTCAAAATATTGCTCTGTATGATGCTTTCAAATAAATGTAGTTTTAGTTAAAATGGTATTAAAAGGACGAACTAGAGGAATAAATCCTTACAGCCTGAACAGTCAAAATCCTGGATGCTGTGTGTCAAACAAAGCTGCTAAAGCTCGTCCAATTTGAATGACGCGAACCTACTGAGTGGAGGATTTCCAGGAGAATGTCAGACCTGCTTCAAACCAGAACTGACTGGACGAATATCAGCAAATGTTTATGGACGGATGTAAGTTAAGTCCAGAGGTGATACACTGATGATAAAACTGGACTGTTTTGTTAAAGAAGGCAGTATGTTTAACGACAAAACCACAATTAAAATGTCATAATTAACCATCTTTGATCAGACAGTATATGCAGCACTGCTGTAATGAGGCTCTTTTAACTCACTAAATGAATTGAGCTGATTAGACTAACTTTATTCTGAGGCTAACAAAACGCCTAGTGCTTATGCACAAAGGGGCATTTAACATTTTAATCTCTAATGGTAGACTCATGATGTTTACCATACTTCCTGTAACAAACTAAAAAGCATGCTGTTATGACTCAGACAGACCTGCAGTGCGTAGGAGTGTAAGTTGGTTGTTGCACCTGATGAAAAATGGGCCTGTTGCCACCAGCTGGAGCTGAGCTGCAGTACATCATCACCTGTATGGAACACCTGGACCCAAACCGACAGGTGTGTTTATTCATCCTAATGAGCATGTGTTTTTTATGCACACGCACACACATACACACAAACAAACAGACACACAGGTATTTGGTTGGTCAGAGCAGCATGTTGTTGATAAAAGGTGAAATTAATGTGGGGAATATGTCTGAATTCTGCAGAGGTTGCTTATTACTGACAAAAACAAACTTTTTAATAAAGAGCAATCCCCCCACATCCAAGGGTGTGATGTGTTTAGTCACTGATGAGCATGGCAGCTCACTGATACCATTTCACATGGGACCTGGCAGACCTTGCCCCACATTACTGCATGCGACTGGAACATACTTGAATGTGTGGCTGGTCTAAATAGACCAACTAGCTACTTATTATACTTTATGGTATTTTAATAACAAATAATGCATTATACCTTATTTTTAAAGTCACTACACACTCAAAACATAAGGCCACATTATGTTTTTCCATTCAGCACCTGAAAAGGGAGTCACGGCTCTGATGCAGGAAATAGATCAGCGTGATCACAAACTATACACAAAGTGCGAGACCGACACTACAGTGTGATAATTTACGATATATACTGATGGAACACTAGATTACTAACTTTTGCATTTCCAAACAAAGCACAGCAGTGTTTCTATTGGCTGACCAAGCTCATAAGCCTGGTCAAAGTTGAACAAAGGTGAACTCTGACCTGTGAATCTGCCGGAGCAGCTGGAGATCGCAGCGAAACAGGAAACACATGCTTGAATTTGAATATCAGTTTCAGTAGAAATAAACAAACGATAGTGTGAATATTCGCAGAACAAAGGTGTAATGTGACCATACCTTAAGCCCACCCACACAGGTGTTTTCACTTGCGTTGCTTACTAAGACCTCTTGTCAGGACAGTGTAGGCATGTACAAACTGCTCTTGCTTGACAGCTTCCTCACATTTCCTCTGGTTTTGTTTTACCGATTTAGCACTGCACTGTTATAATAGGAGCTGGGCTCAGGATTGACACTCTAAAAAAGACTATCAAAATCAAGGCAGCGGAATTGGAGATATCGTCTATATAAACCTGGTGCCTACATTAAACCATAATGCAACTCGACGGCTGCAATTTAGACATTCAGGTGTTTTTCTCATTTTCAAACTTGTAGTCTTTAACCCCAGGCGATGCTGTCTCAACAACCCTGTCGCATAGACAATACGTTTATATATTTTTAAATTGTTAAGTTATTTTCCCAGCTATGTCCTGGTGAAAAATGTAATCGCTGGCTGGATTGTGTTCAGAGGCAACGTTTTTTCGAATGAATGAAGCAGTATATTTATGAATTCCATCAGAGTCACTAGGAGGTGGATGGAGGGCACACGACTGTGACACCAGAGACTGGGGTTCGCCTCCTCACGTCTCTTTGCAGTTAGGTTTAGGCAACAAAAGCACTTAGGTTAAGGTTAGGGTGGTTTTTAATAAACCTGTTGTGTCTGAAGTCACTGTGGACTTTTTCTGTATTAAGCCACACCATAATCTTTCCCCAACCTTAACCAAGTGCTAAACATAACCATAAAAAGGTTTAATAATGCTGCATTCACTACAAGTGGATATTGATCTGATATTTTGGCATAAAACAAGTACGTTACGCTGAACAATTTTACTGATACATTCAGTATCAATTTTTTTGCAATTTGCCAAGTACGTAAATTACCAACATTTGAAACAACTGGAAACATAATGCGGTCCCAGATACGTTTCCCTCCAAACATATTTGCTGTTGCAAATTAGTTGTACATAAAAGTAATTTCTAGGACATTGGGTTGGACTCAAGTGTCATCAATTGATTCAGTTTATCAGACTTTGTGGACCTCCCTCTGGAGACAAAAAAGTCTTTATACAATTCTTTTACACATATGCAGCATAATCCCCCGAGACGGATGTGTAAGGCGGAAATGTTACCCTGTAATCATCCTTATTAGTACCCTAAATAGAACTGGGTGACATCAGGCTATTCCCAGCATAGCTCCACCCCTCTTACGCCTGACTGGAGGACTGATCAGCAAGAGCAATTGAAAGCCTTTAATCTGCAAAATTATAAATTACTATAGCTATTAAGCAAATGTATTGGACTAAAATGTATGGTTTCCTCTGAAATGTGGTGTAGAAGTATAAAGTAGTATAAACATATGCTCAGGTAAAGCACAAGTACCTCAACACTGCACTTAGGTACAGTATTGAGTAAATGTACTTAGTTACAGGAGGGTCGCTGAAGCAAATCGCCGAAGATCAATGGCCAGTGAAACAATGGAATTGGGAGAGAATGTAACAAGTGGCTCTGAGTCAAATTCCAGTTTGCACAGGAAGCTGTAGAAAACCAGGAAGGACACTGCCCTTGCTCTTCCTCTGCTACGTCAAAAATACACCAGCTCCAGGCACCAGACGCTGCCTGATCAGGATCCTGTTTTCACTCTTTTTCTGTTCCACATTTGAAGTTTCCAAAAAGGAGAAGGGTCAACGTTTAGACAACATGAGCTCTGTACATGTGACCAAACCAGGCTGCGACTGTCAAGGAGGCTGTAATATCCTCAGCAGTGGCATGGTGTTTAAATTTAGAGGACACATAGGATCAGGTGGGAATGATTGCTATCTAATGACACTATAGACTCTATAGATCTTCAGGGGTTTGAAAGGTTTGAGGAAGATATTATTGCAGCACTGCAAAAATTCACTGAGCTATTACTAACTTCTGTATCCTTGTCACGTTATCAAAGTGACAGTGACTCATGAGTCACTTGACATTATTAAAACTGCTCGCGAAAATTCAAGCTTCTCACTCTGACCTTTAGGGTGAGATATGTCATATGTGGTTATTGTTAGCAGTAACTATAGTGCTGTTTAAACACTGTTTTTATGTAAATGGAGTGGTTTCAGGATTTAGACCTAAAAAGTTGAGGAAAGTCAGTAAGTACGTTTACTCAAGTACTATACTTAGATGCCATTTTGAGGTGCTATTTTGCTTAAGCCTTTCCATTTTATGTTACTGTATAGTTGTGCTAAGCCCCATATTTTGTACTTTTTGTACTTCATTACATTTATTTGACAGCTGTCGTTACAAGGTACTTTTCTATGGAATCTCACTGCAATCACCACATAAAAAAATATCGGAGGCCCTATGTCACAATTATGAGGAAAGTGGTTCATAACTATGAGGCGGTCTTCTCATAGTTATGAGATCCTAAACTCATAATCGTGAAGGAAAAGGTTAAGGTGGTTATCCGTCATCACCATGTCAGAAGACAGATGCATTACAGACACCTGATTTAATTCAGTTTTATTTCCCTCTTGGTTCGAGATATTAAATAAAAACATCAAATACATAAAAATGTAAGATAAAATGTTTGCAGTGGCAATATAGCTGAAATTCCCAATCTGGTCATAGTATATAGTGTAACACCTGTTACTGGATCTGCTACTGTGTAACAGAACCTTGTTTTTTCTTCTTTCCTTCCCCATTATTCATATCCCAATCCGTCAGATTTATCTTGTGCTGTACTTTTACTTCTAATGTAAGAGTATTTTGACATGACTGTACTGGCACTTTCACATAATCAAGAATCTGAGTACTTCTTCCACCGCTGGGAGCACAAGAGCAGCTCAGCCAACAACATAAGTAATGAAACAGAAATGGGAAAGTACCATGTAATGGTATCTGCATTCAATCTCCATCTCCCTCCTTGTTAAACTATAGCTGCTGAGCTGCACTTCTGCTAAGCACAGAGGCTGGACTTCCAGCTGGAAATGTTCTATTGGGCTTTGGGCCCATTTCCTATAATCTTTGCTTATTAAAAGCAGCCCCTCCTGCTTTATTCACATGCTCTGTGCTACAGAATACCATAAATCCTTGTAAAAGATTGAACGTGTGAGACAGAGAAAAGGATGGAACCAAGAAGGAGAAAATGAGGGAGGGGAAGAGAAATGGGGAGAGCAATTATTCACCATCATTATTATCATCTTGATTCATTATCCTCCTAATTATTGGATCTCCAATAGCAAGAGAGGGGGCAATACTTTAGACTCAACACTCAACATAAAGGATTCTTCATTTTTGGGAGTTGTTTTAATGGCAAAATGTACGTTATTAATAAATTGGAAACTGCTGGTAATCAGTGACACTGAACCCCGCTGGACAAACACCATCAACAAAATGTGAATCATGTAAGTTTTCATTACTTGATGTATTGCTTTGATATTTGCCAGTGATGAATTCGTGTTGGGTATTTATAACCAGATCCCTGCACAATCAAGCTTTTAAGGGCTTTTATGTTGGTCTGAATACTGAGTGAGAAATGAATAAGAGCTTTCTATTGGGGAAAATGGGTGCTGTTAATTAATCTTTTGAGGTATTTTATTTATAATGACCCCGAATCACTGCACAGACATCAGTTTACAACATCAAAGTAAGGAAATAGTTTTAAAAATTAGTTTCAGGTTTTTGCTTGATCAAATATCCATAAATTACATTGCAAATGAGTGCTAATAAATTTAATCCATATAATTAAAATATAGTCAAATGTTTGTATAAACTCGATCATTCTTTGTCAATTATGAGTCACAATATCTCATGCCGGGACGATCTTTGTACTGATCTAGTGAAGGCTGAAGGGATGCAAGCAATGCAGACAACTAATCAATGACGCCATGATCTAAAGTGACCTCCACATCACCCCCTGTTCTTTTGCAAGGGAAACCCCTCGTGAGCTGTCACCCACTTGAGTTGCCTTTGAGTCCCAGGCTCTGAAGCATCTCAGTATTACACAGGCCCAGTTAATGTGTGTGCATATAATGGATCTGAGGTTTTTTGAAGGTTTTTTATGGCAACTGAGAAAAGGTTAAACATTATCGAAGAAACCCATTATCAAACTGATTTTTTTTTTTTTAATTTCCCTTTAATTGTTTTTTTTTCAAAGCCATTTCCAAATTTAGATTTTGCATTGGCAGTTTCCATGAACATGAGTCAACATGTGGACAGAGGTTATGCGAGCCAGATTCCTTAAATAAAAGCGAGTTGCAAGTCATTCTATGAACAATGCAAAAAGATCAATAAATCGTGTTTGCTTGTGCATGTGGGTGGTTTTGTGTGTCCATCCGTCTGTGAGAACAAAAGAAAGGTCATAAATACAAAAATAGAGACTCCAGATGAAAAGATACATAATCGTGAAAGTGTAAGTGTGTGTGTGTGTGTGTGTGTATGTGTGCGATAATGGTGCGAGGTTTTTTGTGGAGTACTGAGAACTACACAAAAAATGAGTACTGAGTTTGCATTTTCCCTAACAAGGGTCTGGCGTCCCCGCAGCCGTCAGTGGGATCCACGCCGGGCCCTTTCGCAGTAATCAGCCAGACTGTCTTGCTCTAATTGTTTCCAGATTTGTGTGGGAGGTCAGAGCCCCGGAGTGCTGATCCTTGCCAAGTTTATAAACAGAGCAGTGTTTCCAGATGGCCACTGGCTCCAGACTGGCTAGCAGGTTGATTGGGACCAGAATAATAACAGGTGGAGAACAGACAATGAATTCCTTGACACTTTTTACCTCGCACACACACCCACACACACACAGACGCGCAGACGCACTGACACGCTCTCAAACACACAGTAACACACTTTCAATATGGTGAACAGGAGAGACTCCTGACGCCGTCTCTGTGGTTTGAGCTCAGTAACAACCAGATCTGAGAGTAATACAAGAAGGATGTAGAACACATTTTGAGGACTGAACACAGCCCGTTTTAAGGTTTTATAGATAGAGGAATATATAACGTAACAATAACCTAGAAAATTTGGGTTCTGAATTTGGAGATTTAATAAATTTAACATCATGCTGTGTCAGGGAAGTAACTGTGTAATTATTTGTAAAAATAAGCCAGTTGCAGACTTGACTTCTCCTTTGCAATGATTGATGTTTTGACATTTTACAGTGTCTTTTTCCTGACTTGGCCTGGTCCCAGCTTCATGAAACCTCTCCTTCTTGTGGGGAACAATGTCAGCTGTAAATTGCAAAAGACGAGATTACAAAATATGAGGTTCCTACAGGAAGCCAGCTGCCTTCCTATGTTGTTTTTGGATGCCACATAAATTTCATTTCAAATCTGCAAGGCATTTAATTATATATTTTTTTACATTCTATACTTTTTTGGGTATTTGTATTTTTAGTTGCGTCTACAAGCCAAATAAAAAAAATTCCTTGGAAACGTAAAGAAAATAAATGTGTCACATATAATCTGTGTATATTTCAAATCCCTCCTTCTCTTTTTTTCTTTTTTTTGGGGGTTTTAAACTTGTCCCTTTTGAAAGTGTTGCAAACCTTGTCAAAGGCTGTTCACTGCTTTCCAAAGAATCTACTCTGTCACTGCGACACACACACACACACACACACACACACACACACACACACACACACACACACACACACACACACACACACAGATGCATGGTCACGCTTTAAAAGTGGAGATTTCAGCAGCTTCGGTGAAGACATTCCCACCATGATCACATCATTAACTCCTGCATGTCTCTTAATGCTTCTCTCAGGTTTTTGTTTACAGAATCCAGTCTTTCCAAGGTCTTTGTAATAGCTTGAGAGATCTGGGCTCTGGAGAGGAGAGAGAAGGTTTTGAGGATGGGGGGTGGGGGGGTGGGGGGGTGCTGCCTTTCATCGGTTTTGCTCTGCTACACTTGTTTGGGCCAAGGTTGGCCCCTGTTTTTCAGTAAGCGTACTCCACTCCAGATGTGCGGCGGCTCCAGAGTGGCTGCCATGTACAGTAAATCGGCATCTGAGGGCTCGTCAATCTGTGGGGTAGAACGCTGCGGTGTCGTCAGCCCCAGCCACTGGTATAAACGGAAATTTGTACTGCTGAGCACTCATGAGGTCCTGGGGGTGGGGGGGTGTGGGGGGTGGTTTGGGGAGGGGGGTGTTGCAGGAGAGAGAAAAAAAAGGGGGCATGGGAGGATATTTGGAAGTGAGAACTCAAAACTGAAACTGATGAGTAGCAAGGGAAAGACACTGTTAACACACACAAAAGCAAATGTCTTAATATTCTCGTCCAAAGGGATAATGAGCTCAGCTGGCTCAGCAGCAGGACGTCAAATGAGCAGAAGAGAATGACGTCCACACGAGAATAAATGATGACTTTCGCAGAGAAATTTATCTGCTGCTGAAAATGGAGACATGAATGTGGAAGCGGGTCACAGTCGGGGTATTTCACCATGTTCTAAATCAAATCATCCAGCTCCTCCTTGTAGATAGAATGATGCATGTTCATAAAATAAAAAACAAGAGCATTCAATGAGCCTTGAAATACAACACAAGCCGAGACAAAAATATTTTACAGAGCTGCTACTGGTTACAAGCAGTTAGTGCTGGTGACCAGGAGTAGACAGAAGTGCCAAAACTAAAATATAAATACACAAAATGGAGGTTATAAGCCACATTACAACATCCCTCAGTTAATGTAAATACACAAGGCCTGACTCATAGTAAAGACGGAGCTCTTCTCGGGGAGGACAGAGAGCAGACTCTGGAGTGTCATCAGGGCAGACAGCATTTCCCCCGCACATTCCTCCTTTTACATTTTCCCATGCTCAGAGCTCAGGCCCTGACTCAGCGCCATTATCACTGGGACCAAGTCATAGGAAAGCTGCTGATGACTTACAGAGTGAAGCCCTCATGTCCAGACTAATGTTTTAACTCCGTCCTGAATGTGGTTTCCTCCCATCTGATAATATTAAAGGTCAGCCATGTTTCTGTCTCACTGAACAGTCTGAGGCATGAGAAAGGTACAGATAACGAAGGGAATTAAGTGGGTGACCAGTGATTTTTTGTTTTAACTGTCACCTATTATACGAATGCTGTTAAAAGCAGTTTTGGAACCAATCAGTGTGTTTACATGCATTTAAGTAGCAGGGTAAAGACCCCTTTACACAGTGTGTTTTTGGGCTTTCCCTGACAAAAGTCCACCGGCAGCCAATGTAGCGTCGAAGTTCCGATGGTGTCAGAAATTTAGCACCAAGCTTCCACAATGTGACTTCACAAATCATCCGGTCAGAATATGACAGGAAAGTAGCAAGAGTAGCCAAATCTTGACATTAATGTAAAAGAAAGCTTTGACGTATATAAACACATGTAAGCTTTTGCAAGTCTTCTATCACAGAGCTATAACTGAATAATAATTTGAAAGGGAAAAGATGTTTCATCTTAGTCGTATCATCTTAGCTTGCATCCAGGGCAACAAAAGCACATTGGTTAAGGTTAGGAAAAGACTGTGGCTTTAGTTAAATGTAAATAAACTGTCTGAAGTCGCTGTTAACTTTTTCTGTATTAAACCAGACCGTGATCTTCCCCTAACCTTAACCAAGTGCTGTGAGTGCCTCAACATAAAACCATAAAAAGTGTAATAATGCCGTAGTCACTACAAGTGGGTATTGAATTCCAAGATTGGATATTTTGGCAGAAGTGAACATTTTACTGATACGTTCTGTATCAACATTTTTGCAACTTACCAAATTCGTAAAATAACGAAATTTCTTCATTATGTTAATAGGAGACGTAACATTTCCTTCAAATTGTATTTGCTGCTGCAAATTAATTGTACATGAATGTAATTTCTTGGAGACATGGTTGCATTGCATGTTGAGCCGAGCCCAAGCTCTTTGTCTTGTCAATCCCAGTGTAACTTTTCATTGTGAAAACTGTTTAAATGGTACAAAAAGAAGCCCAACTTTTTTGACGGCCAATTTGAGCTTGCCAGTACAGTCACCTCCTCTTCCTCTTTTGGGGTTTGTCAATGCATTAAAGTTCCGGTGCTTTGCCAAAACTTGTTTATCATTTCCCTCCGTTTTCCAAAACCAGTATCGCAGCACAGATCAGTGGCAAAAGCTGATGATGTGTCTGCTCGCATCTTCCCATCTACACAGCGGCGCTATGATTTAACAGACATTTATCAGACAATCTTACATTCCTCAAAATTGATCCTTAACAGTCTGATGCAGATTGATATCAAGATTTTATTAGACCCATCTCACACAGTGTGACATGAAATGAAAGTTTTTATTGTATAGTGTAAACATGCCATTACAGATGGCTTTCTGCAGAAACCTGATTTCTAAACAACATGTATACAGGAAACGTAGTGTCAATAATTGGGGTATAGAATGCAAGAAAACGAATTTCCCCAGCAAGGGTTCTCCTCGAGAGATCAACTTCTTGGCCACGTAACTGGGTTTCTAATTGGGTTTTTACATGTATGCATGTGTGTGACAAAGACTTCAGACAAGGAAAGTATTGCTGTATGAAAGGAGAAATAATTACACACAGTGATGCATCTTCATATTCAAACTAATTCCATCAACGGTCGGACCAAAACTGAAAGTAACACTACACTGAATGTATGTTTATGTTGATATCCTTCTTTATGTTTGCCCATATCACGACTTTTTCCTCTCCAAAAGACAGACACACTGCCCGACGCCCTGTCCCTGGTTTCCTCTGGGATCCCCCACGTTCAACACTGGGCCCCACCCTCCTCCCTGCCCAGTAACGAGGCAAGGCGTCAGAGGCCTGATTATTTGCACTGACCCAGGTCTGTCTCCTCAGGGTGGCTGCCTCAGCCCAGTAGCACTGGATCCCATTGACACGGTGAGAGGGAGAAGAAGGGGGGAAGAAAACAGGCCCTGGCTCCAGTCAGTCGGCCCTCCTCGGCAGGTTGATGAATGTCCAGGACTTCACGATCTTTGCCACCCAAGCCAGTGGAGTCAGGCTACAATGAGTTACAGTCTCTAGGTTAGAAAACCCTCCTGCCCGCCACCACCACCACGCCCCCATCCCGCAGCCAACCCACGAGCCCCACAGTCCCCCCAGAACCCAAGCTGGCCGGCCTCCCTCCCTCCACAAACACTGGAGGTCTATCCTTGACTGCTCCGCTGCTCCGCTCCTGCCACCACCTCTGCGCTGATTCTACCCAGCAACACACACTCACAAGTCCGACCACAGGCTGGCACAGATCACCTCAGCAAGCCATTTCATTACACTTCTAGCTGTTTATGGCAGGTTGCTGCAGCATGTATGAGTTCATGTATCTGACACCTGACTGCATTTTTAAAATGTGTATTGCAGCTCATTACATTGGTTTCCCAGCAATGCAAACTACAATTAAAATAGTTTGAGATACCGGAGGTGAAATATACTTCCAACAGCCAAACTACACTAAATAAAAAATGTGATAAATATTTTCTTTGTCTTTCTTTCTTTGCTCCTTACATCTCATCATCTCTGCCAACTACATACCTTATAAATGCAAAAGAGAAGGTAAAATGGAAGCTTAGGACGGCCGTAAAACTGAACCGCAATGGCAAGAGGAAAACGACAGCATTGTTAAGATCGGCCCCCTGCTGCTGCACCTAATTGTGCTCCACTCATGGGCTATTCACTGTCACAGCTAGCTGGAAGCAAGTATCAACGGACTGAGGAACTCTTGCTCAAGTGTTTCTCTCATCATTTGTACTTGAATAATGGGGAATGAGCTGATGATAGTGGTTCTGCAGAAGGATGAACGTAATAACAGGCTCATACAACTACTGTAATGTTTCGTGACACTTACTGTCTCATGTGAATGCGCTCTTTTAACATGATTGTCTCAGTAGGCTTAAAGGTTACTGATAAGCTGGAATCAACGGAAAGAAAAAACAAAAAACTTTGGGAGGTATGATGAAACTATAAAGAGCTGAAGACAAATATGCCATGCCATTAGAATTACAATTATTCGCTATTACAGCAAAGCACACTCATTATGTTACCCTACAATTGAGACTGGCAATGCTCGTGGTAATTTGATGACGCACAAGTCGTGGTGCTTTTGGCTGTAGAGAGCGAGTCTGAGTGTCTCACGCCATTTTTCCATCTTCAGCCAGAAATCCCTGCTGACCCCTTTCATTACCGCAGAATTTTCCTTCTTCTGACTCCTGTGGCCTGTTGAACATTTTCTTTAATGTAAAAACACTAATAATTCCATCAAGGAATAATGAGTTGTCATCAAAATGTTTCTATCCGCACCAAAACATTATTAGACACAATAACATAAAACTCAGTGCTCTTGTAAATTCTCTAGATTGAGTCCCCACTTGACTAGTCTATGGACAGGTTTAAGTGTATATTTGGTATATATTAATACATATAGGTGTATATATTCCATGTATATTTTTTACACAGCATGTACGAGTTTAAATGAATAAATAATTGTGATAAAAATCTGAAAGTACCATTATTATTATTTTAAGATAAAGTGATAAACATTTCCTGGGCAAACTTGAATCTGATTTGATTTAGGGGTGAAATGAGCTTGGCATGTCATGCCTGCAGCTCAAATATAGTGATGGGAGATAAAAAGTAATCTACTGAATGTTAGTTAAAGTGGGTACATAACTACATCCGAACACAAAACAGGATACATGGGTATAACTTGTATTGTTTTTGAAGTACTTTTGAATTACTTAAAAGTCCAATTGGATTTCTTCAGTGCTGTGTTGTGTAGTTTTATTGCAACGTTAGTTAGCTGACTTCAGCTCGCTGGTTGTGTTAGTCAGTTACTGGTTTTTGTCATAATAATATTAGCTTTATTTTAAAAGGCTAATATTCATTATTTAAAGTGATATGACAACAGTGGTGTAAAATGTATTCATATCTTTTACTAAAAGGTAAAAGTAGAAATAGCAAAGTGTAATGGCACAGAAAGTGCATTCAAAAATTTTACTTACAGAATCAGCATAATATGCTTGATATGTCAAAATTAAAAGCAGTCATTATGTACAATGATTCCTTTCAGATTGTTATACTATTATATATAAGATATTATTTGATTGTTATTACGGATGCATTAACATACACATTTGGAGTGACAGCCCACTGTTGTTGCCACTCCGACCACCGCCATACTACACGCACGCACAACCCAGGTACGGCAAAAACCTTCATAGTCGGTCTGGCCATTGGGTATACTGGGACAAATCCAGGTGGGCTGGTGGACCCGCAAAAAAAAAGTTTTTACCGGCAGTCTCTCCCTTAAATTTTTATTTGACAGTAACTTATTTGTAAGTAACTTGTTACTTCAACTGTTTAATATATGTAAAAAAAAAAGTGCAATATTTCCGTCTGAAATATAGTGGGGTCGAGGTAATAACTACCATAGAAGTACCCCAAATCTGTATTTAAGTATAGTACTAACTGGTAATACAGTACAGATTAAAGCGGCCTCTGGATTAATATCTTGCAGGGACAGAGGTTTTAGTGTTTCAGCACTTTAGACACCAGAGAAAAGCGTCAAAAGACGTGTAATCAGCTGACATGGTCGCTGTCAAAGGATTCTTTGAATGGCTTTTCAAAGGAAACACTGTCCGCACACGGTTCATCCGTCTGTTCCCTTTAAACCACAACTAACTTCCGTTCAACCCCCCCACTGTTGCAGGAGACATTCCTCACAAGACGGTTGAATGGCAGCCCTGTTGCAGGTCAGCCTAGGCGGCAGCAACAGGCGATTTACAGGGTCCCTGCTGTGTGGAGCTGTGACCTGGCCTCAGAGCAGTGCTCCCAGGTGACAAATAAAACACTAGCCTTCACGGGAGCGTGACTTAAGGCTCCACAATGCTAATTCAATACAATGTGTCTAATTGTAGCCTATTTAAGAGAGGCTAGCAAGATCCTCTGCCAGCCATTCACAGGATTACCGCTAATTGGGAAATAAATATGTGGTAAAAGAGTCTGGGATGAGGTATTTAATGTGGAGCCCTCTTAATGGATGCTTAGAACTTATTAGCTTCATTCTCACAAAGCATCGTTTGATCATAAAAGCTCCTTTATTTTCTGCACATTGGTGTTCCATTAGATTGGGTGTTTTTTGTTTTTTTTAAATACACTTATTTTGTTTGGCGCCAACAAACCTCAGCATCAAAGATGTTATGCAATGTTGGTGCTAAATATCAGTTCAATTATCTTGGCAATTTCATGTCATGCATTAAAGCATAATTCATACAAGAGCATATTTAAGTAATGATCATGGGCAGTTGTAGATACGGACCACTCTCTACCAAATCCAGGAACCAGATGGCCACAGTTCTTATCTGCGATGGCTTCATTTGATATTTTGTGGAGCTGCTCCACGAAGAGCAGATGTTACGGACTCAAAAACAGTTACAGCTGGAACACAAAATAAACTCGGATTTATAGTGCCCCCATCACCTCTAAGCCTGACTATATACCAATATTTTCTTGGATGAAGCAGTGTACAGTTTACAATTATGTGTGGTTGCTGCACAAAACCCAGTTGGTACCTTTACCTTTTAAGTATGAGACAGTAATTTACCTTTAATCATGTATGTTTTATCTGAAGTACTGCCCTGAGCTTCTGGTCGTGTAAGTTTTATATTCAATCGTGTTGTGTCTGCTTTCAAACATTGCATCAGAAACTGGCTGGCAGTAAATTGCATCTGCATCGATCTTGTTTATGCAAGTTTTGGTAGCAGTAGGCCTACAGTCAAAATCAATAAGGTTTTAAACTTGTATCATTATCCAATCTATCTCTATGGTTTATTTTTGTGAAAATTAAGCTTGTGGTTAATGATTTCCCCAACAAATCAGCAAGAAATGGTGACTGTCAAGTTGACAGGGAAACTGTTCAAGAACAGTTCAGTTCAAGAAATGTGGCTACTTTTTTCTTCCCGAGAGAGAAATGAGAAGATTAATATGAATCTCATGTATGTCTATTAAATATAAAGCTTTAATTGGAACATGATTAGCCTAGCTTAGAATAAAGACTATAAAGACAGGGGAAAGAACTTTCCTGTCTCGTCGAAACTGAAAAAAACACCTACCTACCTACCTACCACCTCTAAAGCTCAATAATTAACACCTTATATCCGTTTGTGTGATTCATACACAAACAGAAATGTCGAAATGACCATTTTTGAAATGACCAAATCTGCTCCGCACTGCTGTACAGTGTCCCAGGCTATAGCTCAGGTTGCCGGATACAGTTTGTTAGCACAGGTTTGTGTACAGGCACAATGAAACCAAATCTGACAACCTAATTTTGACAACAGGACTTTGTGTTACTAAGCACAGTTACTATCTATGCCCAGCTGTTATTCAACAAGAAATAATTGCAGCACATAATTCCCCATAAAACCTAAAAACTGTAGTTTTACATTCCTGTCTGTGTACGCAAGCACATGAGATACACTTCAGAGGTGCTGGTAGATTTTTAAATTTTTTTTTATTCACTTTGGACAGAGCCGTTATACCTGTATTGGTTTCCTCCTGTTTCCAGCTGTTATGCTAAACTAACTAACCACCTCTCAACTCCAGCTATACACAGACAAGAGACTGATATCAATGTTTGCATCTAACACTCGAGCAAATAAGCCTATTTCCCAAAATGTCGATCCACATTCCTTTAATATATTCCTGCTCATGTTATCAGCTATATCACTGACATCTTCATGCCAAAAACAGCAACTTTACAAACACAATGCTACATATATTAAGATCTCACAAAAAAAATAAAGATTGCAGTTTTTTAGTCTATCAGCTGCAACCTTGAAGACTACAAATTAACTGTTACAAAAGTGTATTTTGTTATACCTCAAAACAATATGCACAGCTACAATATCCCCTTAGATTTTCCAGTGTACTGCAAGATTTCTTTTTTGCTAAGTTTATGAGAAAAAATTTCGAGAAAATCTCATTCTGTAACCCAGTGAGCAAGGAACAAATCTGTCACTTCAGCTCATAGGAACATCATCTTTCAGAAAATTCAGTACATTATTTTATATATCCATAACTGGCTACAGCAGATATCCACCATGATCTTATCCCTGCTTTCAGTCCAGTACTATGCATTTGATTATTTTTGGGCACAAGTAGCTTCAAAGTTGTGTATTTTCAAAAGAAATGATTTCCAGTCTCACAGAGGGGATCTTGACCTAGAAGTAGCTGTCCGATATGTGAAAAAATATATTCTATTGCTACCATTTTGGAGGCAATGTGTCATGTTGATATAACACCTATCTGTTGTGCCCTCAATTTCAAGTTTGTGACATCAAATCGAGGGCTTAGATATTTTGGACCATCAATAAGACAGATGGTCCATGAGGCGAGACTCAGAAGCACTGCTGCATCACATCACAACAGTGCAAGATGGTTTTCTATCTCAATTAAAGGGGCAAAAATGATCCAGAAATAAAATTGATATCCAGTGTTAACTGTCTAGGGATGAAGCTACAACTCTGTGGGGGTAAGAGGGATACCAGAACTGCCCTTTGACCAAATTTGTTGTTGTTTCAGTAGCTGATAACATGGATTCCCATTTACTTCCATTCATCCATCAAAAGAAAGTTATGCCATGGCGTTGCACTCAGAGCTGCAATTTTATTCCATGTTTTTAAAAGCGTTTTGGCTGCCAAAATGACAAATGCCCTATGCTACAAATTGGTTGTTGCATTAGCGGCTCATCCTGGAGTCTGAATATATTGATTACATTTTGGTAATTATCTGTGTCATAGGAAGACCTTAAACAAAGTCGAGCGCAATAAGCTTCTGTAAGTAGCAACATTAGTTTCCTAATCTCATATTTTTTCAAGGTCTGACTTGTATATTACATACCACACACTGAGCTCTGCCGCCCCCTCCTTTTTGCACTGCAGAAGATAGTTCATGTAACATTGTAGTTCATATAACTTTTACTGACCTTTTTACATCCTTAATAAGCTTGTTCTCAGCTTTACTCAAAAGGTCACACTGGTGGTTTTGCAAAATTTGGTCAATTCACTACAAGTCCATCTACTTGACATTCTGCTGACTATTTCCTGACACTCGCCAAAGCTTATAGATCATTGAATGTATTAATGCTGTTGTTTTAAAACAATGAAAATCAACTTCCAGAGATCTGAGACGTTTTTGAAAAGACGTAATCTACCAAAGTGAACATCCACTGTAGTTTGTCAGTGTGATGTGACTGTTGCATGGTAATACAGTTGTAAGCATGGACTGATTTTTTGGCCAGTATAATTTTTTTGTGTACTGTTGGAGAGCTCCAATATCCATGACCTGTGAGTCAACTGCTAAACAACAAACTTTGCAATGAAACCAGCTTCCAAATTCATATTATCCTTTTCACAACATCAATATTTGCCTTTTGTTTGTATAAAGAATTTAGACAAACAAAGCTTGCTTTGATTTGAGAAGTCTGCACTACATGACCACACAACAATAACATTACCCTGACAAATAAATGTGACTTGTTTCGATGCAATGTATTTCCTCAGTTGATTTTCGTTCTCAACTGAAATGAATGGAAACCAATGGCTGCGTGAAGGTCAGCAGTAATGTCAAGTATACATACTGCATAACTGACTAAGAAAATGCATAAACATTTGTATTAAAGGGTCAAAGTTATGGACCACATGCATGTAAAAAGAGCTAACTACATCTGCTAATGAAGACCATGATATGCAGTTACTAGCAGAGCTAATAAGATTTTGGTACCAATAAGACATTTTTATAAGGTATTTATTAGTTGTAACGAATGGCTTTATTAATGGTTAATAAAATAAATCACTGTCTATAGACGTTTTGATTTGCCAAGCTGTGAAAAATCCTTTTGGTGGGTATTTACCCTTTACCACGTTCTAATAAAGCACTTTACAACATTTACAGCTGCATACCGGAATGAATTATTGTAAAAACAGTTTTAAATTATTAATGACACATTAACATTTCGGACAGATGACCTGATGGCCTTTGTGTGAGTGAGAAACCCATGACCATTTATTAATGGATCACCAACATTGATTACTGCATTTTGACCAGACTGAAAAGATAAGCATCAGCCAAATGGGATTTTCTTTTACAATAGTTGCTCTCATTAATGGCTTGTAACTGGTGTATAATGCATTAAAAATGAATTTATTAACCATATAAAGCCATTTGTGAGAAATTATAAACCCTATATAAAAGCTGTCTTATTAGAAAGTGCTAACAAGGTTTTTATTTCTTTGTAATGAACTTTAAAAAAAATTTTTAAATTCTGTAAATTAACCTGTACTTGAATAAAAATTAAATCTAAAAAATTAGTAAAGCAACACTTTCCAGACTGTAAATGTATCAGGACTTTTAGTCCTAATAATCACCTCCACCATGCCCACAGTGGGAGTCCCCACCAGTTCATCCACCACTGAGTAGTTCCAGAAAGTCTTTTATGGGTACATCAGAGAGCAGAGTCTGTCCTGTCTTGCGTAAAACACAGAGAGTGACTTGTAATGTTTATAAATCCTCTCTTGTGTGTCCAACATTAAACAAGAAGCACTGACTGTGTCCCATAATTGCTAGATTGCATTACCCACCACACTTAACTATAATCATGACTCTGGGACTAAACCAGACCATTAAATAAATATTTTTTTTTGACAATTTTTGAAAATCTATTTCATGAAAAGACTCTGTTGTTGTGTACCAGTATCTTCTGTATATCAACATGGATTCATGGAAATGGAGAACAAGACAGGTACATGGTTATCTACAAGATTATAAATGAACTTTTTGGTAATAATCTACTGGACTGCACTGGTTGTAAAACAGCCCCGAGCAAGCTCGCCCCTGGATCAAATGGGCAGGTTCTCAGCATGCTATCAGCACTGTTAACTCCGGCTGTAAACCAAACCTCCCAGGGGGTCAGAGGTCAAAATGTTTGGGCTGCAGAGAGACGCCATAGGCTGAGCATGGCCAGGATTTGATATGAAGTCCGACACAGTGTTACTGCCTGTGAATTTGTGACCTTAACATCCACCCTCATATACTGGAGGAGGACTATACATAGGAAGTCCAGATGTAGATCATACAGACATTAGACACAAGTTATTATGAGGGTAAACCCACACTATTTTTGTGAGTATTGTATTTAATTTTATAGTTTTATTGTAAAATTATTTGGGGTTTTTTTTCTACTTTTGTGTCTATGTTATGCTAATGTGTTTCAGTACTATTTTTTTGCGGCTCTATGGATTTTGGTCAGTTGGTCCAACATGTTGGCCTGGACTGAAATATCTCAACAAATATGGGATGGATTGCCTTGAAATTTGGCACAGACATTCACGGTCCACTTCAGGATGGATTATAATAAGTTTGGTTACCTTTCTTAACTTTTCATCATCAGCACAATCATCGGGTCAAAATTAGAATTTGTCAAATAATTTGGTTTATGACCAAATACCTGCAAAACTAATGACATGCCCATGAGCCCCAACAGTACCCTGTTTAGTGCTAATTCACAAATGTTAGCATGCTAAAATACTAAACTAAGATCATGGTAAACATACCTGCTTGACATCCGCATGTTGGCATTGTCATCACTTACATCATAGCATGCTAACGTTAGCATTTACGAACGACTCACGTCTGTGGGGATACACTCGCTCCTTGCGAATGAATAAATGTCTTGAATCCCTCGCTCGGCACAGGAGTATATCCCTGCATGTTCGCTTGCTACTTACTGAGAGCTCAACTGAACTGAAAAAGAAAAGGATCATTTCAAGAAGTGATTCAGTTCACCCAAAAGATTTGTTGTTTTGAACAAATTGTTCTCGAACTACAAAAATGTTATGTGAAAAGAAACAGAATTAGTTGTATGAACAATGAAAAAAGAGCTGGAGTTCAAACCCTGGCTCGTTTTTCACCTCTGCACAGTCAATCGCAGTGTGAAATAGGTGTGAATGTGAGATGGTTGGTTTTGGAAAGTTACCGAAATGGCTGGACATGTAGGTGGGGGGAGGGGGTTTCTGAAGGTTTTGACTATCCGACAGGCTCTTCTGAAGAGGCATACAGGCTGCTTTCTTCATCTTCTTCTCAATTAAAATTTGTTGTCATTGTTTTATTTATTTCGTTTTTGGGTGGGGAAGGGAGATATATTTTCATAAAGCCATTTGGCTTGGTTTTAATCTCACCAGCAAAATAATTTTATAAAATCTATTTAATGTAATAAGGCTCATTGTTCTGTTAGGCTACTTGTGTAAATACAGACAGCTACTATTACTTTTCTAAAATGATAATTACTACAGAAAATAAGCTAATGTAGAACATATTATACAAAGGCAAACACAGAATTAGGAAAGTAAATACACAGATGAAATAAATAAATAATTAACTTAGCATCAAACTCTTGAAATTATACTCGGGTGAAATGTACATTTCTTCCTATTGTCACAACATGAGAGCAATGGTTAATTTTTGTACCTCGTAAATCCCAATGATAAATCCGTTCTGATGAGTAAGAAGCCAGTCAGAGAGGTGACACTGGACGAATGAACATTATGTCACATCAGTAATGTGGAAATGTCTCCCATCTGTGAGGTGCATGTTTGGATTAACCCTGTTCAAACAGACTGGAGCGAAAGTGTTGTGGTGATCTGTGAATCTGCACGATGATCTGTGCTTTGTTGCTTTTGGGCAATCTAAGTGAATAGTCTACGATCTAAAAGAGTAACAGATTTAAAAGAGGTCAACTGGATTTTGCTGATGTTGTCTGTAAACCTTTAACAGAACAATTTCTGGTTACAAGTAAAGGGTTCATTGTCACTAGCGTCACAGTGAGAATAGACAAAAAACAGCAGAGTAAATAGTAATGACGCAGACAGAAACAATATGCCTGAGTTGTTTTATGAATACCAAGATTGCAATTTGGGCAGTGAAACCAAGCTTATAATTCATTTTCATATTTTCCTCATTTTAAAGGCTTCATTAAGATAAACAGGAATTCTCTACAGAGATACAATTTGTTGAGAAAACAACACTAATTTAAAGCCAAATAGGTTTTTTTTGTTTGAGATGCCGACATGATAGCACAATAGTAAAAGCGCTTTAACACTGAAGTTAAAAGACTACACTTTTCTATGCACAGCCTAATTGAAGATTGACTAAAATGAGTCATTTCTTTACAGAAAATTTCTTAGAGCACCCTTGCCTGCTTCCCCTCCTCGCTTTCATTTGCCCTGCATTTTGGCAGACACCTCAATGCTCTGCACTCCAGGGTTGTACAGATGATAAAGGGAGAGAGAGGCAGGGAGAGGGAGAAGGACACACTTGTGGCAGGGCGGAGAGAGAGAGAGAGAGAGAGGCTAAAGTGGTCCGTTATCAGGAGCCGGGAGCAGCAGCCTTTACCTGAAACGTGCACCTGCTGGTTCAGTGTGTTCTCATGGAGGACAAACCCCCCACAATGGTACATCTGGATACACTTGGAACATGGAGGCTAATTACCAGAGTATTTAAGTGTTCTTGTCTGGTATCACAGAGATTTGTCCACGCAGCACTTTGCAGTGGCACAAATCCTAATTTTTAAACATTTGGAGGTCAACCAAGCTAAGCATAAGTCATCCAACTATGTGGGAATTATCTAGACACAAACTATAGAGAGGTATATACGTGTCTACATAAAAATAACTGATTTAAATTCTTACAATAGTTCAACATTTTGGGAAATATTCCATCTCTTGCTGAGAGCTAAATGAGTAAATTAATACCTCTATTATGTCTATCTGCTAAATATGTAGCTGAAGCCAGAGCCTGGCTAGCTTAGCTTAGCATAAAGACTAGAAACGGGGGAACCAGCTAGCTTGGCTCTGTCTGAAGGTAACAAAATGTAATTCATCTATGTGTTGGTATCAAATAATATTTCTGTAAGGACCGACTGCCCTCCTGTCCCTCCTGTGCGACTGAGTACAAGATGAGTCCTATTGTAGGGAGCGTTAATACAAACCAGATGTTAAACTTGTGTCCTCAAAATGAATGGGTCTATTGGGAAACCAAGGCAAGTCTCAGGGGACATTCCACTGGAGGCTAAGCTGATTGGTTCACATTGAAACAACATGGCCAAGATAAACTAGGATTTCAAGAAAGGGGGTCTCTGGACGCTGGAGTCTAAAATAAATCGTTAGGGCTAAAGGAGGAGCTTAGCTCATCCTCTAAGGAAAACACTGAGTTTTGCAAGTGACTGACACACATGATGACTGTGGCGCCAGGCAACCTCGGTCTACGGCCCAGTTGTGGGCTGCATGGGAAGTGGAGAGCATCAGGGGCCATGCTTCTTTTGTGCTGATGTCACAAAGCTGCAGGGTATTACTTTTTCCAAATTGTTGTATTTATTTTCCCCTCATGACTTGACTGTTGGCAAGGGGGAAAACTAGAACTGAAATAGTCTTGTTAAGACAAAGATTACTCTATTGATCACAGATTCAAATGCTGCTCATTTGTTTAATCTTGCATAAAGGCGACAAAGACATCGTGTGAATTAAGAACTCTGCTTTGCAAATAGAACTACATCTTGATCTGTTTACTATTTAACACAGTTCAATGCTATTTAGTTTATGGGGATGAGATAATGTTTTTTTTTTTTTAAATATAAGTCTAAATCCATTTTGTTCATTTGCTTTTTCCCAATCAGCTTATCATTTAACACAGCTATATATGAAAGCCCATGCTTTCATATTTTCAAAATTTAACGATTTGTTTGTCACACACACAAACGTACAGGGTATAGTGTTTAGTGAAATGCTTAATAACCATCCTCATAGACTTAGCACAGGGCAAGTACATTAAATGAAGAAAAAAATAAATAATTATTAAAAAAGGGACATTTTAAAGGAGCAAATTTAGGCGAATTTAATGGAAAAACGCAAGTATGTACAATGCATTAAGGAGCAGAATGTAGGGAAGTAATTAAAATGGGACATGGGATGTTAGATTTAGAGCAATAAAGGATTAAAATAAGCAGTTTTGTGTAAAATGAAATGTAATGAAGGGGTCCCTAAAATGGGGATTGGGACCCATCCTGACTGTGACTGTGTATGGTCAATGTGTTAAATTGAGGACATAGTTGAAAAACTCTTGTGGAACCACTGTAAACAACTACTTTCAAAAGTCGCCAAAGTCACTAGATGACATAATACGCTAATTGGCATAATCATTACGTCATTGTGTCGTATTTGCATTCTGCCTAGTGTCAGCCGGTCTCAGCCCTTTATCTGTTTGCTTCTTTCCTACTGTCTGGGCTCACATATACATGTATTTTTCTTACAGCCGAATTCCCAATAAAGCAGTTCTCATTTATGTTTTTCTGTTTCTGGAACGGAACAAGTATTAAATAGTGACTGAAACGCAGCCCATTAAGACTACATGTTGATCAGCAGTCACTTCCAGGCCAAGCTGCTGCTCTGCACTGCTAAAATCCTGATTTTATAACCGCGAGGTTGTCTGACAAAAACCATCATACACATAAGTTAAAGACAACGGCTGTGCTGTGATTTCAGCTATATTTACCTGTAAAATGAGCAGTCAGAGAGAATGTTAGAAGCTCATTCACGTCTGTGTCAGCTGCTGTGTGGTCACTTGAATGAGATGCACAGAGAGGTGTGCCTGCGGAGGGAAGCCCAATCTCATGCTCGCAGGGCAATACTGCCTACTCTCTTCTAAGGAAAGTAGCTAAAGGTTTGTCCAAAAAGTCACTAAATTTGTAGTTGGGTGCGTTTGTGAAGAAAAGTCGCTAAAGGGGTGTGAAAAGTCAGTAAATCTAGCAACATAGGTGCTAAATTGGCAACACTGCCAACTTAGCAGTTGGCTAAACGCCCCCCGAGGATGTAATAGAAACTGTTCGTGCCAATTGAAAGAGCAACGTTTCTTGAGTGTAAAAACGACAATCCGCTGTTTTATGAAACTAATGTTGGACAGAGCAAGGCTATCTGATTCCACCAGTTTCCTGTCTCTATGCTAAGCTAAGCTAACTGACTGCTGGCTCCAGTTTCATTTTGAACAGACAGACATGAGCATGGTATTAAACTTCTGCAAAAATGCAAATTAGCATATTTCCCAAAATATCCAGCTATGCTTTCGGGGGTTATAAGCCAAACAGGTTGGACACAACTAATGTAATGTTAAGTAGCCCTTAAGTACAATTATATAATGATAATAAAAATATAAATTTTATTTATACTGCAATTTTCAAATAAAAAATGCTTTACATAGGTGAACCAGGATTGAAAACATTTCAAGGCTGCAATGAGGCAGATGAAGTAATTCAATTAAAAACAATTTAAAAGTAAGGGAAAAAAATATCCATCAATAATATAAGATAAAAACAATGATAAGAATAACAGACAAGACATGTTGTAATAAAACACTGTGCAAGCATTAATTAAAATCCATTTTAAAAAGTTAAGTTTTGAGAAGTGATTTAAAAGGTGTCACTGATTCTGCTCATACTTATGCCTAAATATGAGCATTTTTGATAGAGCACTACTTATCTTCTAAGACCCAAACAGACAATAACTTGTTAGAGCCAACGTAAAATCCTATTTTATTTCACTTTCCAAAATCAATAAGTTTGTGGATTCTCATTAAAGCTCAGCGTCAGTGGTGAGAAGATAATATCAGCCTAGATAGCAGCTCTGTGGCCACATGGCTTTGTCTGTGCTATCACAACAAGGCTTGCGCTTGTAAAGTGGAAGTCCAGTTGTTTGGACCTCCTGTGTGCAGTCCAGAAAGTCTGGAATAAAAAAAAATAAAAAAAACAAAACTCTCAAGGTCACAATAGTGGCATTTTAATTACCATCAGCCAGTCATGGAGGTAATTGCTGGTGCCATGTCCTTCGGTACTCTGAGATGTCACGCTTTACAAAGAAAGATCTAAAAAGAGAAGCACGCTTGCACACAATAGCTGGAAAGCAGGAGTGCGGCAGTGCTTTCCTCTGTCAGTGGGCTGGTCAGCCTGTTTTGTAAGCACTTCCATCCTGTGAAAGCCCCTGGTAGACCTCCACCTGCTAGCTCTCTACTAGCCTGCTGCAACTTCTCAGTGAGAAGCGAGCCAGCCTCTCCCCCTCATTTCACTGGCGCCAGCGCTCAATGGGCCCTGCACTTTGATTATTTGTGTTAACAGTTAATTTAGCACCACAGACACATGTGCCAAAGCTGGCTTCACTTCCTCATGCATCACCAACAAATGTGACTTTTATGAGTTCCTTTTCACAGGGCCACCCCCCTCTCGGCTAAGTTCTCGCCTTGCAGCTCACTCTCCAAACCCTCTGTGGACTGAGCCCCCCTCCCCAAACACACATACGCTCACCCTTGCAGTCAACATCTCCTCACCTTCTCTTACCTCTCCTCTTTCCCTCCTCCCCCATGTCATTTTCCAACCTCCCGCCTCCACTCGCTTATTTCGTTGGTTCAGCCGTAATCTCTTCCACATCTTGCCTGGGAGAGTTATTTCTGGCTCCTCTGTTCCTGATGTTTGCATTATCAGGAACACATTTCATGTCAATTTATTCTATGGTTTAATACCACAAGAGAGTCACTCTTTGGGAGATTTGAGATGCAGTTGAAAAGAATGCTTATTCCTCAAAAGAGCGTCCTCTTAACAATTTGTGACGACTTTTTCCATTTGGATCTAAGCTTAAAAAAATAACTACTGAGGGGGAATTAAAGATCCAGTGTTTCATACAGTAAGCTCACTTAAAAAGACATTACAGACCATTTAGAATGCATACCTTATTACAATTGATGATAAATGGTGCTATCATCCAGACTCCTGGCTGAGGATGACCACTGTACGGAGAAAAGTGTTCCAGATATTAAGTCAAACATGATAGCATGAACTGCAGTTTTTTTCAGTATTAGGTGACACAATGACATACGTTGATCTGCCTTTATGAAAACCTCTACCCTCAATACCAAGTAGAGCCACAGTCTAGTGGGTAGTGGGATAGGGAGCTCAGGGGACTTTGTCAATGCCTAGTTAGCGTCGACATTGATACTTACAGACTGGGAAAGAACAGTGCTGAGGGAGCACAAACTAGCCGCACACCGATGAGCTCATGCCAGGACTATGCAAGCAGAAGGCCACAGGAGCCATGGAAATATTTGGACATCTTTTCTGCTCCCCCGCTTGTCTGTAGTGCAACCCAGTGCATCATCTTTTGTGGTTGAGAGACACGTTTTCAAGTGGCCAGAGGCAGAACCTTAAAAGGTTGGTCTTGCAATTTTTTGTTGTGCGACTGCATTTCAGCCGCTCAGCAGGAGCAAATTGCGACCGCATCCCGACACCGCAGATTCTTCTTCATTAATTCTCCATCCGTGCAATGTAGTCTATCACTGCTTGAGCATTGATTCATGCGCAGTGGTCCATAATAACACAACCACTGTAAAGGCCTGTTTTGTGAAATGGTCACTGCTAGTATCCTGCAGCAGTGTTATATGCTTGTGGAAACACAAGAAAATCTAACCAGAATGCTTTTGATTTAATATGAACACACAGGATCTGGGTTCTTCTCAATAGTCAAGCAGTTTACTCAGCTCACAGAGGTGTCATAAAATCTTTCACTTGGATTATATTTAAACTCTTAAAAGGTCAAGTCTTGGTTGTTAAACAAGTGAATTATCGTTTTTTTCACTCTGCATAAACATTTCCTAATCATCCAAATTATTTAACACACATTCGATACATGTAAGTATTCATCTTTTTTACCTTAGAAATGTTTTAATCAACAACTTGATTACTCTTTTACACTTTGATTACAATTATGTCAAAGAATATTTGCTATTATCTTGAAATTGCCCGAATTTATAGGTAGCTAATGTTTTAAATTAGACAGAATCTTATATTTGTGATTTTGATAATGCAATGATGAAAATAAACATTACACGGCATAAATAATGCTGGTGTTACAATTATTTTGAGCTAAATTATGAAGATAGCATGTATTTATTATGAAAAAACTAACCTTGATTCTAATATGGCTCTTCTTTGGCCCATTTATGGAAAAGTGTACATTCCAATGACCTGTACATATAGGAGATAATAAAACATTTAAAACTGACATTTTATCTTTAGAACTACAATTCAGCACATTACAGTGTGTTATGAACCAATTAACTGTTTATATAGAGCCTCCAAATACTAAAAAGGAGAAGTTAGGATAAAGTTTAACAGTGAATTCTACCAAATAAAGGTTTCACCTCATAAATGAGGAATAAATGAAACCTGTGAAGAAGCAAAAAAAAAAAAGTTATTTTCATTCCCCTCGAAAGTAAAGGTGAGAGGATGACAAAGTCTATCCTCGGGAGAATGGGGGGGGAGTCACAGCGCACTGCTCTCAGAGACACTCGGCTGACCCAGCTGCTGCACACAGCTCCGGGATTCCCTCCTCTTCCTTCCCAGTATTGTCTCACATCCTGCAGGGCCTGGCTCTCCGCTCCTCTGCGGCCACCACTGCCACAATAGCATCAGCGGGCACCGAGCACTGAGGGGTGACCAGAGGGACACCAGCAGTCAGCCTTACAGGATGTGACACACTTCTCTCAACAATTAATGAGTACAAAAGGAACGGCTGACACGACACGACAGCTTAGCGTGGCACTTCAGGCCTTAATGGCTCGCTGAGTGGCATCTTCACACCCAGCCATCACACTCAGAAACAAAAATGGCCAATGATGGCGACATGGAAACGACTTGCTAAAATGTTTTATTCAAACAAGAGGTCGCCCTATTAAAAAATGACGCTGCAATAGGAATAAAAAAATTATGAAAAAAAACTCATGATTAGTGGTAGAATGTAGCCAAGTACGGTATTTTTACACAAGCCCTGTACCCGAGCGATTAAGATTTTACATACAAAATATATGACAATTTAATAAAATATGAAGCAATTTTCTGAAATAAATGACACGATAGTATATACAACAGTTAATTACAGTTTCACCTCAACCAGTTACAACAACGAATACTAGATACACAGTAGTGCATCAGTAATAATGATCCACTACTATGACACTTACAAAGGCCATTCCGCTGCCTAAAGAAGTAGGTTTCGCTGCTAACACTTCTGTTCTTCAGTTTAAGAATAATATGAATACTTCTTTGACCACTGATCAATCTAGCTGTAGCTATCAGGAGAATTACCCCAACTTCTTTGATATAAAGGCAATGTCTTCCCAAAGAAAAACAACATTGCCAATGATAATTTCAGAGGAAATATAGTTATTTTTTGACATATTTGTCAGGAAGAAGCCTAAAAAACCCACAGAGATAAAACATTAGTACTGATATCCTCTTTCCCCAGTGACTACTCTGGCATCAGTAAATGAGCAAAAGAGCTGAATTTCTGCCTCCCCTGGCGTTTGCTGCTTGTGAACAGCAGCTTTCTCAATATTAATATTACCGATGGCACCACTGAAAGAGAGGGATTAGTGCTCATACTGCTGGATGAGAAGTCACCGCTTGGCTGGTATACATGTGGGATTTGACTTGACTTTTCTTTAAACACAGCAAATGGGAAGCCAAAAATCTTTTTCATTTAAGAGCAATTAAGTGGATCCCAGAATCACTGGCTCCAGCACGCCGCCGAGGCTTTTTTCCCCCTGGTTTTATTACCCATTTCCTCTCCCTTGCGCCAGCAGAAGGAATGCTCACTTTTCTCTCACAAAGCCACATTTCCAACGCCAGAATCACACAGGGACCACCATGATTAAGTGCAAGCCAGTGCTTCCCTTAACATGTGAGACATTATAGACCCCCTCCCCTCCTCCAAACACTGGAGAAGTGTTGTGCTCCAACATTTATGTGAAGTAATTAAAAACATCCACCAGTAATTTAATAGTTCTCACCAAGTAGAGACATGAAGTCTACAGAGTTTTTTTCACTCTGTATAAATAACCTGGAATGCAGTGAGTACACAGACAGACGATTTGGGCTTTTTTTTTTTTTTCCTGCTTTTTTGCAACATTTTGTGAGAAGCCCTGTTCTGTGTCACTTTGACCCGCGATGAGGTCGTGCAGTTACAAGCGACAAGCTGACTTTAAATTCATGTTCTGGATAGCATGATCCATACATCACACGCTGACAGCAGATTCAAATCAAAGCTTTCTTAAAACTCAGACTATAATTCTACGAGTCTTATAGTCTCTCAACATCAGTGAGCATAAAGATGACCTCAAGCGCTTGCTGCTGCAGCAGCATATCCAAATGTGGATGGCTCTGTGAAGTGTATGTCAATAGCCCCGAGAGCCAGCAGTGCAGCAGACATGTGGTTCCAATCTGTCTCTTTTCTCACAGCGAGAGAGGGGGCCATTCATTTATCTCACTGTAAATACAGCACTTAAACACTCAACAGACACACTGTTTTCCAAGCCCCCAAAAACTGTCTGTGTGGTTAATTAGCTTGAGCAAACAATGCTATTGTTACTGATATTTTTTAATAATACATGAAAAAAAAACACTAAGTAATATATCTCTGTGCCTCTTTAAGATATTGTTTAATCTAAAAACCAAACAAGAAAGCTAGATTTTGGGTTTAAAATTATATTTTAATTGATACAGGAAGTTTGACTGCTTGGAAAATATCCTTTTTTGAGTTAGACAATTTACTCAGACCTTCGTGGTTTGAAGGTCTGGGTAAAACACTTAAAGCTTCTCTAATTAATATTTTTCTATCAACATTGGGTCAAATGACTGTTTATATTGTGAAAAGGTTGATGGACTCACAGATAATAGACCAACTCTTTAGTTACCCTCAGCTCTACAAAGCGTTTTAGCTTCTTTAAGGTCATTGTTTTGGTTTCATGACCAACAACTTCCCTGTTTTGGTCATTGAACGGAGCTGTTTTCAGCAAAAAAAAGCTGATAAACCCACTGTATACTACATGTCCAGCACCAAACGACAGACAGACAAAGTTAGTGACTAGCTGGTGAACATAGTGGAGCATTTAGCAGCTCAAGAGCTAGACATTTACCTCCAGTGTTGGTAGAGACCAAAACCAGAGCTAAAAGAGAGTGAATATTGGTCTTATATTCAGCAGGCAGCGAGAAACACAACTCCAAATTAATGCTAATGTTGCTGTGGATGTAAGCAACTATTTGCAAATATTTTTGCCACATTAGCTTTAGAAGGTGATACTATGTCAATGTTGTCTTTACAGCTTGTTGTACTGCTGCCAAGTGAGCAAGAAAATCATTTAATGCAGGTGTAAAGACAAACAAGAGATCTCTCAGAAAGAGTTAGTCAGGTTTGTGAGAGCACATGCTGGGAAAGAGCTCAGGTGGTTATCAATGAAGGACAGAGCCATACGACTACAGCTAATAATATTTATAACAGAACCCATGAGAATTTCAAAGACCACTTTCGTATGGTCAGGAAATATCATGCCCACCAGACTAGAGCTAGTGTTTCTGAGGTTTAATACCAACATTGGAACTTGTTCCTTTAGGTTCAGTGGTGCCAGGATTTATTTACATTTGCATATTAACACCACCACAGGTTTAAAAAAGAATGTCAAATTATGGCTTATGGGAAACTGAAAACCCAGTAATGATACACAGGCTGATATTCACTTTCTTTTATAAAACACATAACATACAATAAAATGTTTTGATGATGATAACTATCATACTCACATTTGTTCTTAACTTTCTGGCCATAATATACACTGATACAATTAATCTGGAAAAAGACAATATCTGTACAGTCTAGTTCTACTTGTTATCATAGTTATAATTTATTTTTTGGATGTTTGATTTTAAAACGATTTTATGGATGATGATATAGGTATTTAATATTTCTCAGTGTTGGTTTGATGGTATTTGAGGTCACTCTGTCACCTGGACTATTATCTGGACTGTTATCTTCACAGCAAGGACAAAATAAGTCTGTTATGACAAGGACTTGGAGAATGGGAACAAATGGAGTTTCTCAGGAAGACAGACACATTCTCCTCTCGGTGGCCATAAAGAAGACAAAGCTTTTTACAGTATCAACAGACGCAAGACATGACCTTCTTGCCCCTTGGGGCAAAAGGTGAGAGCTCTGGGAGGAGAGGTCTGGTTCCAGCAGTCTGCCAGCAGACGAGACGTATGTCCTCCTCACCACATTCCTTCCCATCTTAGATCACTGAACAGCTCTCTCTGGCTTTCTGCCTTAAGTCCCTTCAAACCCAAAGCAATATAACTTTATTTTTGCCCAGATGGCACCTTATAAAAAAAAAAAAAAAAAAAAAGAACGAGTGGTACAAGTGTAATAAGCTCAGTGAGCTTCCAGTGTGGCTTTTGTGCAGGTGCCTGAGTTTGAAATTCAGATTACTCTGACGGGGCTGAAGGTTAAATAGTCAAGTAAGTATTTCCTACGCCCATTCAAATGAGATTCAAAAAGTGTAGTCATCATGAGCAAAGGTTCAGAGAAGTCTACTCTGGAAGTACATGTGGTGAATAGAGGAAAGGGCTGTGTATCCTGGGGCTGTGTCTTTATTTTTTGGGGATGACTGTGGTGCTGAGTGAACTGGCTGCAACACAAGGCACTTGTGATTTCATATTCATGACATCTGAGAGGAGAGGGGAAAAATAAACAAAATAACAAGCAAGGAGATAATAGCTGATGGAAGCTAGGCCCATATACTAACTGTCACATCTAGAAAGTCAAATTTCTTCTTGCACAGACTGAGGGAGAGCGAGGTCATCCTCTACAGCAAACACTGACTCATCTCACACTCACACAAATTGTAATAAGAAATCTTGCTTGCTTTCATAGATCTAATGGCTTGATAGTACAAACTGGTTACCTATCAATAAGCACAACCCTCAACAGCTTCATAAGGACACACAGGGACACCAGCTAAGCATTTGCACAGCAGCCTACAGACTAACAGGCAGTAGTTCCCCACAGCAAACTGCAAAACACGTCACTTTTCAAAAGAACAATGACAGCATGAACAAATGGAGCCTGGAAGCATCACAGTGGCACTGCCTTTTCAGACAAGTCATGTCCTCTAAACAGAAGCCCCTTCACACAGCAGTGCCAAGGACATACATGAGTGTGGAGCGCCCTCTAGGGGACAGAGCTCTGTGAGTTGATTGGGCTTGAGGAGCAGTGAAGCGATAACAGTGTAACAAAATACACATCAAAGCTCACTCTATGCAAATGTAGCTTGAAAATAGAAATAGTTGAAAGCTGTGACTTTTGATATGCAAATGCTGCACAAATGTCTGAGAAATTCTAACAATTCACAAAGTATGTTTTCTCCTTGTATATACAGTATGTTGCTTCATCACTTGTGCTTTTGTAAATGTATTTGTAGTTATTGCCTTATAAAGTCAAAAATACTGGGTACAAGACGTCTTTCTGGTTTTCTATATTTATCAGCTGTCTTGAGATTACATATGCAGATACAGTATGTGACGCCAGTGAAAAAAAGTTTTTTCAGGGGGGATGTTTTTGAATCATCAACAACACCGAGCTCTTGCCATGCTGCTGTGACAGTGTTACAGTGCAGGTCACAATGTGGGCAACAGACAGATCCCAGCCCTGAGACAAGACAAGCTACCAAGAGTCGGGCTCTGCTGCAGCGAGGGAGATATACAGCCCGGAGGTCAGACGACTCGAATGTGGAAGCCACCACAGTTCATCACTTTTAGATGTCACACACAGACATAAACCATCTTGGAGGCTTGAATGTTTTTGAGGACACAGATTTATCAAGAGGCATACTTGCTTACAAAGAGGGCCTGTAGCTTTCAAAACTCAACATCCATCATTAAAATATTCACAATGTTGGATCAATGTAACAAGCTCTGCATAAAAGAAAAAATGATGAAAAACTGAAATGTCAACTGAATGATTTGACTGATGGTACATTGTGACTAAACCATTAAATATTAATCCTTCCATAATAACAGGAAATCCTCCAAAATACACTATTAACCCCCCCCCCACTACCGACTACTCTCACAGGCTAACACTGGAACAAAGAATGAGGTCTTGCTCAATTCTCCTAGTAAATATGGTTAAAAAAAAATCTTAAATTCAAAGCGGTTCAGAAAATCAATGTTTATCAATAGACAATTTAAACACACAAACTAAGTGTACTGAAGATAGAAGATTACACCATTTGTAGTGAATTCTCTTAAAATACCCATTGGGTTAATTAAACTTTATGAATAATCCAACAGCTGAAAAGCAACAAAAGGTCACATTCTCAGAGGGAACAGTACCCTTCCCTCTCACGGCCACATTTACTATTTACTACCAAATACTGTGCAGTGTTCACAGACTAAAACAAGAATCAGTGCACAACATAACAAGGTCTGGATGTACTAACAATTAGAACGAATCAGGCTTGTTGATCTAATAAATATGCCACTAATTGAGAACTGCAGTGTAAAATAAATGGCTTTTTGATTATATTATTCTAATGAGCACAAGTCTCATATTAAATATCTGCTGTGTGGTGTCACCCAGCAGTTTCATTAACCTGGTTTCCATTACATGGCCCAACAGGGAGAGCTTACCCACAACATAATGCACGACTTGTGCGTTCAGTTGCCAACGGTCTCACTAGTCAGCTAAGGCCCTCTAGTGGAAAAACTGGCAACTGTACATGCAGCTGGGGAGTCAAATAAACTTCAGCCTCTGGATGTTTGTTTTTTTTTCGCAGACAGTGATTTTAATTTCAGAAAATCACAAGTTCATACACCTGCCATTTTCACTAGAAGTTAAATGCAAGGGTTTCAGAACAGAACAGGCTTCAACGTCTGTTACATGTCAAAGAGCTGCAGAACAGAAACATATTGGTATCGTGTCAAATACAGATATATATATATATTTATAAAAAAAATCTTTCTTACCTTGTGACACTACTTTTAGACTACAGCCACAGTTCAATATTCAGCAATCTGCATGATATTTCGATGAACCTGCTAAATTTGTCTAATAACTCAAAATGTGGCTTCTCTTCGACTAGATATTAGTTACAGAACATGCCTTCGTACACACATCTTGCTGTTTACTTCAGTGATCAGTCATTTGAACATAAAACTACTGGGACTCTGGTACAGCCTCTGCGTGGCATCATGCTTCCTTCTTCAAGCCCACTCAAGCTGGAACAGGTCGAACATTAAGGTCATTGTCAAAGTAACTATTAAAGGCGGATAACTGTGGTCTTGTAGTCTTTTAACTATCTATTCAGTGCTTAACTGCTGGGACATTTTTTCTTTTGAATGAGCTATGTAATAAGAAAGTCCAATCTTGCTCTTGCAGACGATATTGTTGATGTGCGAAGTGAGCCTCTTGATGATTTTACACAATATTTCTAAGAGAGTAAGGTTTAAGACAGAGGGTTGACACAATCCATTACGATTAAGTGCTGTAGGTTTGTCCTTCTGGTGGTTGTGGAAGCTTCATATTTTCTTTGGACATCATTAGACGCCTTAACTCTTGAAGAACAATTTTAATGCTATAAGAATTCTGCCATTTTGCTAATATTGGTATGCTACGTGAATCCACCTGTGAGACAAAACAAAAAGGAAAAACACATCAGTTATTGTGACAGGACCGCTGACAGCGAGTTATTGCACATGACATCTGAGCATCACATAACAGCAACGCACAACAATTTCTGAACTCGACACTGACACATAAACTTGTCAAAGTTTGGGATGACACTTACCGTCCCATTGGAATTATTTATCCCATTCATGCTAATTTTTGTTACAAATCTAACAGTCGGGGCTGTCTCTGGGTATCTAGGTCCACATTCCACTTTCAGACTGTATATCCTGTTCTCATAATTGGTCTGAAAAACAAACAAGTAGAGAAATAGAGAAACACATTTACATTGGTTGTAGTATCTATATTAGCTATTATGCAGTATTCTTTGCCGTAGTGGAAGATCCACATGCTGGGTTCTCGCTGCTTACTCTTGCTGGTCCAATAATCATGCCTGTCCACCGTGTGAGAGTCATGTCTTCATCATCCTCAAGGCCCCAGCTGACTGTGCCATCACCTTCCCCTTTTTGCCCCTCTTCAAGCTCCTCCAACAAGCGAAAATTGCGTGGAACTTTAACTCCTAAAATAACAAAAACAGAATATGAATTACACTGATTTTAAAGATATGTCTGGTGATATTCCATATTTTTCGTACTGTCAGAAAATTCCATGGAAAGACTAAAACCAACAATAAACTAATCATACTGCGAATACAGGTAAGTATTGCCTGTGTAGCCAAAGCCTAATACACTACCATTCATAAGTTTTAAAACACACCAATTGTCCGAGTTTTTATTGAAATTTAAGCAGTTCAAGTTTGGTGAATAACCTTACATGGTGCAAAGGTAACCCTAACTTCCCATGGTTAAAAAAATAAAAAAATAAAAAAATAAAAAATAAAAAAAAAACTTTAGGTCACCAAAAGCCGAAAAATCATGTAAATTTAATAGAAAACAGGTCTTGTTCAGGGGTTACAGGGATGGAGTAATTGGTTAATTTACATCTTTCCTGCAGCAATGGAAGTAAATGAACCCTTGAAAGTTAATGCAAATAGTTCCTATAGGTGCCCCAACTTTTGCTGATTACTTACAAACCTACTGTCTGTATAAAGACAGTGTTGGAACAAACTGTTACTACACCCTCTGATGCATTATTAGGAAAATACTGTACCGCAGGAGGTATTACTGTATACTGCTAACAGAATGGTGAGAAAAAGACAAGTAAAAAGAAACACAGACTGGTTAGTCAGGGGTTCACCCTACATCAAGATAATGACCCAAAACATTAGAAGCACAGAACTAAGCGGTGGCTTCACACCTGCAAGCTGGTTTGGGATGAGCTAGACAGAAGGTGGAAGCAACGCAACCTACAAGCGCAACACAGTCGTGGGTACTCCTGCAACAGTGTTGGGACAAACTTTACAATCAATGTTCCACTTCCATTGTAAAAAAAGAACGCCACGAGTGACTTTGGCTGCTGGATAAGTCAAAAATTTTGATTAAATTTAGTTCAACAAAGGGATTCCATGATTCCTTTTTAAAGTCTCTGATTGTTTATTTTCATATTTTTTGTTACTTCAATTTCAGAATCCCTGAATTATGTAAATTTACTGGAAACTGGAAAAATGGAAGTGCTCTACATCTTTTGACGGGTAGCGTATATTTTGTTTCTGTGCTCCATAGACCTCCATTGTTGTCCAAAACTGGTCAGTATGTTCCTTCATTCTTAAAAATAGGCTCCATAGTTTATTTTGAGCCAGCCCCATAGCCATGGATCAAATGGTCTTTTAATGGGATTTGGGAACAATAAAAAAATATACAATCTGCATAAAAAGAATGCCATGGTAGACACACTTAAAAAAAATAAATAATAATAATTATTAACTGTTTGGAGGGGAAACGATTAATTAATACTTGTTCAAGAGAAAATAAATCTGCAATTATTTCGGTAATTGGTTTTGAAAATGATGAATTGACAAAATGAAAATGAATTTGAAAATGTTACTTTGGAAAACTGTGATGAAAATATTTCAAAATTCTATAGACCAAAAGATTAAGTGATTAATCAACAAAATAACTGGAAGATTAATCAAAACAGTAAATCGAGCTCAAAAAATTAGTTGATCAGCAGAAAAATTATCCACACCTACTTTGTTAATTGATTAACTGTTTCATTCAGTTATCAAGAAAAAATGTGAAACACACTGGTTCCTACCTCTCTAAAGTGAGGACTTTCTGCTTTTTTATTTGTACATTTAATATCTTAATATCGATTTACATTGTTGGTCAGACCGACCAATTTTAACAGACAGACGGATTTTTACAATTCTGATCGTTTCAAAAACTAAATGATTAATCAATAAACTGAAAAAACAATCTACAGATTAATCAGTGAGGAAAATAATCACTTACACCAGCCCTGATTGTAAATGACTTTAACTTGAAGCCCTAAAATGGTTTTAAATTGACAGTTTATTTGAAACAGAACTGCGACATCATTATCCAAGTGTTTTGTCGCTGTTGGTGCTCCAACTGTTCATCCTTTCATGAAAACTGATGCGGACACATTCATCTTTCTAATCACAGAAAAGTAATGCATCCAAGTGCAAAAGAGCATGAAACATGTGCAAGACCAGAATGGTTGATACAAGAAATGACTCAATGGATTGATGTGCTATACACACCTGGCCACAGCTTACAGCACATCCTCATCTAACTACTGTGAAACTGCTTCGAATTTGATACCTTGTTCACAAGACATTTCCTAAAGATACAGTATCTTATACTGCTGAATGTTGAAGCTTAATAAAAATGTGCACTGTTTTGACAGCCGTTTGTAAACAGTCATGAGATTTGGAGCACATGGGCCTGTACTGCAGATTTTTAACAAATGATCCAGTCGTCTTATGACCAATGTTATAACAGATGATTTGATGGTAACATCATTCAAAACTAGTCAAAGTGTTCAGCTACTGGGAAAATGTTCTCGGAAGATTGTTCAGACGTTGGCATTAAACACACAGCCTGACAGGCACTCGTGGCAGTGTAAATGATGAACCACTTACAGCTCATGACTGGAGGAGTGCTGGAGTTTGAGGGGACAGCACTAAAGTAAAACTAATGCTATTCATAAATATGACCCCGCAGACAAATTCACAGAAGGGGAAGTGAATAGAGCGTTTTAAGAAGGGCCACGTGAAAGACACAGTGAAAACATTCAAATTTTCTACTGCCGCTGAAGCATTCGTTTCATATCCTCCACTTTCAGATAACATTAATCACACTCAGACTGTACAAATCTCTTTGTAAAAATCAATATTTCACATCAGGTGTGAAGCGGCCACAATAAAGGATTGACTCCACACTGGCATATGAGCTCTCTCATTGTCGTAAAAGGCATTTGCTCACAAGTTGTTCAAGATTTCAGTCCTTTATCAACATGCAAACACTGGTAAAGAGACCAATATTATCGGCTATGTTTAGCTCAACACAGTGTTACTGGTAGCAGGTGTGTCAGCTGCTAAGTAACAAGAAACTGTAGTGCAAAAATGCTAAGGATACTAGGACTGAATTAACCTTTGGCCTACTAAAAAGTCAGAAAATAGTGAAAATGTCGTGGACCCGAAAGAAACGTTTCGAAATTGCCCCCCCCCCTTTTTTTTTTTTGTCTAACTAACAGTCCAAAAACCCAAAGATAATTTGTTTATTGTAAGACAAAGGAAAAACAACAAATGCCAATGTTTGAGCAGCTGGAACCATCAAATTTTCAGCATCGTTGCTTGATGAAAGACTTAAACAATTAGCTGACAATCAAAATACTTTGATTAATTTTCTGTAAAATTATTAATCATTAATTTGAGTTTCAGATGTAGAATATTGTGTGTGTTCATTAATTAGGCTTGTCCCCACCACACACACTTCTTCATTAATGTTAGTTATAGCTTACAATATTTTTCTTTTAATGTATAGGCTACCTTTTTATATACTGGAGTCGTAATTTTTGTTGCTACATATATATACATATATACGTATACATATACATACACACACGTACTTCTGTTGCGGTTTACTCTTTGAGTTTATTATTATAGTTGTCAGCGTTTTGTTGAGTTTATTTTTCAAATCTAAAATCACAGCTTTTTTTAGTAACCTATTTTAAGCGATCATTATATTAAGTGTTTATGTTATGTATTAAAACAATACATATTCCGTACATTCTTATCAGACTTTTTTAACTTGCAACTATCTGTTTTGGCACAAGTCTCAAAAATCTTTCATCAGTTGAGCTCTAACAAAGGAATGTGCAATGTAAGTATAAAACCAAGGGGCTGCACATTTTGAGGAAATGAATACCTCACAGAAACGAGTCGTTGATCTAGTATGTATAAAGCAATGTTGGTGCAAATGTGCTTAGTAAAGAACACTGCAATCCTACATGATGGCAGACAGAATAAAGAGGTATAATCAGGATCAGCTTCAGTTTGCGCCGCTCAT
The DNA here is from genome assembly GCF_016859285.1 of Xiphias gladius. Classification (NCBI taxonomy): domain Eukaryota; kingdom Metazoa; phylum Chordata; class Actinopteri; order Istiophoriformes; family Xiphiidae; genus Xiphias; species Xiphias gladius. The sequence continues at coordinate 17,082,740 of NC_053413.1, read as the reverse complement.
GTATATTCATTACTGTATATTTTTATTTTCCTCTATTGTTTGTGGTTGTCCTAGCCTTGCCTGCTTCTCTTTGGGTCCTCACTATTGCCACTGATAAGAATGCAATGCTGTTATTCCTTCAAAAATTTGAAACATGCGTTAAAATTAAGATCCAGGGAGACTACAAGTGTGGTTTAAGTCAGTATTAGGCATCGGGTGTAGGTAAAATTAGCGATTCACTTAACTATAAAACACTCACCGTCACTACATTTCAAGAGCTACAACTGTTGATTAGCGTCCCCGGTTCTCGTTTCAGCTCATGTTATCTATGGCACTAGTAACTTAAACCTTGCTAGGTTAAAAATGAATCAGCAGCAGGTCGCACCAACTCGTTCCGAGGTAGTTTCAATTATGACTTAACTACTTCCCTGTTTCCCCACTTTGTAATAACAACCCCGTGGTGTATTGTTAAACTCGCGCAGAAGAAAATAACTTAGACCTTGTGAAGTTATTAAACTTATGAATACTATACTTTTCTTCTGTGACAGAGTGTATTTTGCAAGTTTCAAGAACCACGCTTCCTGCTTAGCGCTAACATAGGCATGGGCTCCGACTATTTGCTGAAGCGAAGCGTGCCAACTGTGATAGCTGTAACGATACATCAATCCGGTGCATTCCTCCGCTCCCCGCCCATGCAATGACAGACATCTGCCTCATATAAAGACACCGGTTTGTCTCCTGGATCCATCCCTATAGTTAAAGAGTCGAAATCCAGTTCAAATTTGTCAATACCATTGGGAAGTAAAGTGGTAATGAGAGAAGCGGGGACTGGTGCCTGCATTGAAAAATTTCCGTCACGGTCATGTTGTGTCACAGAGAAGCCATCAAAATCTGCATATTGTATTTGTCACTGTTAAATTACTATCTCAATGGCTATTAAAGCACACAGAAGACGTGTGCAGACAGAGTAGGTTAGTCCGATCAAGAGACTGGCTATCTGGCCGTAAGGTGATCGACACTCGGTACCGCGCTGTTAGAATATTCTAGTCGCTAAGTTAGCTAAGATAGCTAGTACTGTCTGCGGTTGTTTACAGCTCTCATATTAATGGCAACTTACACACCTAATTCAACTTTGGTATCGCATTATATAAACTATGGGTTTTGCCTTGTAACACATAAGGTCGGCTTTAGCATGACTAGCGCTTATTTCTGGCACCTTGAGCTATTCCAGCTAAGTAATGGGACAAGCTATTCACAACGCCTCGCTTTAGCTACGTTAGCCAACACAGTAACTCCAAGAAATAGACGTCTCCCGTGAAGATCACCGCTGTATCGAGAGGAGACAATTACGACAAAATTAGAACTCCGAGCAATTTTTCAAAGATATTGCGGGGGTATACGTGTAGACGCATGCCGGCTGAGATGCCAGCGCCGGCCCCAGCTTCACCCGCACCGTGCGTGGCTGTAGATGTTAGTTTGAAGGCACACAAACCTGAGGAGGCCGCCATCTTCTTCTTCAGCCGAGTCCAGAAGCACACACAAGTGTGACATCACAGCCGTTAAAACCGGCAGATCACCGCACTGCGAGCTGCCGGGCTCGCTCCACTCTGCTGCACACACAGTGCGCCGCTCGCTGCCAGTGTAGACTCCTTACCTCCTGAACCTGCATGTTACATTTCTCATTAACCAGCTTTAAAGGGAAAAAAAACCCCCACATATGTACAGTTGTCTGGGCAAATTACATATTTTGTTGATTTTTGAGGTCTAGAGCGAGCCTCTCTTCGAATGCACAGTAGTTGGTTTTTTTTTATTATCACGAACTTAAATATTTTTAAAAATCAAGTTATTGTGGCATATGCAAAATATTTGAAAACCCTACTACAACCCTAACCCCCTCCTTAAATAATAATAACAACAACAACAACTCTAATAATAGTCTCTCTATTCTTGATTTAGGTATTTTCACCCAGGTTAATGTCTAGGCTGTCTTGTATGCACAATGTGTGTAAGACCTACCCACAGATTTTATCATGATTTTCAGGCCAGGGGACTGCGAGAGCTGTTACAAAAGCTTCAGCATGTGTTTCTTGAAGGAGTTCATGGTGAAATTCGAGGTTTTCTTCAGATCATTGTCCTGTTGTCATTCTCCCCTCACTTTAACTTTCTTGACTGACTGCATGACATTTGTATCGAGAATTTGCTGATCTTGAGTGAAATCCATTCTTCCCTCTGTCTGTGCAGTGTTTTCTTGTGCCTCTGGCTGCCAAACAATCCAAAAGCAGAATATTTTCACCCCCATGAGCAACAGGTGGTAAGGGGTAGTTACTAAGTACTTTCTTATTGGGGTCCCAAACTTTTGCACATACTACAATAACTGTTTTTTAATTTTTATTTTATTTTATTTTTTTTTTTTTATAAGTTCATGAAATAAATAGTAACAGTGCATTGACATTTGAAGAAAGGTTCATTTTTTTCCATTCAAGTTTACTGTAGGAATTGGATTTCATTCTCTACAAAATGTGTAATTTATCCTGAGGTGCCCAAACTTTTGCATACAATTGTATTACTCTGACATATTATTCAATAGCTGCTTGTTACATCACTTGATCAGAGCTATACTCTGTCTCAATGGCCGCACCATTCTGTCAGATGGAAATTTCAGCCTGACATTTGGTGCCTGGAAACTCTTGTTTCCTTACTGTGTGTGTAGGTGTACAGCTATCCACTGAGCAAAACACACTTTGAATGAAGTTGGAGTACAGAAGTTGGTTTTTGAAGTTTTTACTAGCTAAGCAAATTGTAAAACTGTGAAAACAGTATTGAAAATCAAATTCATTGATAGTGATTACAGTCAAGATCAGTGGTGTGATGTAAATACATTTACTCAGGTATTGTACAATTCTGATATACTTGCGCTGTATGTTTTCTTCCATTTGGAGCCACTTGATACTTCTACTTCACTACATATGAGGCAAATATTATACTTTTTACTCCGCTTCATTTATCTAACCGCTGTATTACAACAGTAAATGATTAGTTATGATACTTATGAGCAACACATTAGCCTCAGATAGCTAATATTTGCGAGATTAGCAGTAATTAACTGGATAAAAGCTAAATTAACAAACTGCAATCACAAAACGGGTATAAAAAAAAAGAGCACTTACAGATAAGGTTCCAACAAAGGGATTTGGGTAGTATATAGATACAAGTTATTTCTCTTGTAATCTAGTAAACTTACAGAGTCCCCAAAAGTAATAAGGCCTCCTGAGGCCTCTAGGGTGGGCCGCGGTCCTTGGTCCTTGGTCCAACAGTAAATTAGCTAACAGTTACACTACTTAGCAACACACTGGCCCTAGGTAGCTATTGGCTAGCTTGGCAGAAAACCTGATTGCATAAAAAAAATAAACCAAGAAATTGCAATCACAAAACTGCTATGCTAAAAACAGCACTTTTTTATAATACCCAAACGAGGACATTTGGGAATAGATGGAAGTTGTTTGTCAATGTTTGCTTGGTCACAGATGTGACAAAATGGTGGCTGTTACAGTTTCCGTTAAACTGCAACCGCTATGGAGCCCTAGCAGTAGCGGTTGCTGTAGCAATGGAATGGTCAGAAAGATCTGTGGGTTCGAACAAACGACATAAAAGATCGACTACGCGTCTTGCTCCATTAAAATATGAACTTGTAAGAGAGCAGCTTCTTAACTACTCTGTGAGGAAGACCTGTAGGATCTAACCAAACATAGGCCTTTTATTCCCATCTTTAACCACTTTGACCCCACTGACCAGCTGGTGGCAGGGTTTCTGCATGGGTCACCAAGTTCAACTTGACACTATTAAAGACTTAAATACCACCTAGAATTACACATGCAATGTAATACCTGTTTCATAGTCATACCAACCAAAGTATGAAAGATATCGATGAAAACAAGTAGGGATAATATGGTCTGGAATTATCTCCCAAGTGCATTAATTTATTGACTAATCACATTTTCGTCAGTCCTTCCAAGCTGTATACAACAATAATTCCTAATAACATTAATCATTAAACACCTGGATGTGCACAGGCAGCAAAAATTGATGGATAAATGGATGTAAGGATTTACCAATTAAAAATAACCTATTTATTTAAGGACTGAGCTAAATTTTAAATAACAGAGTGCAGATTAATTTGATTTCAACAAACGGGAAATATATGAGGGAAAGTGGAATTTAAGTCAACTACAAACACTGAAAAAAAAAAGAAACTTTCCAAGCACCTTGAGTGAGCAACATTTTATTTTCTCTCTATGAACAAGCAGTCAATGCAAGCTACAAGGACAATTCAACTCTCGTAATAGTCAAGTACTCAATTTTAAAGAGTATTTAGAAATCTGATACAAAAACGAACATACTGTATGTTTCAAGCTTGCTTTAACGCATATCTCAAAAAACAAAAGACAAACTTGGTTATTACAATGTACAAGTCAGAAGAAAAGAGCTTTTTGTCATCACAGAACAGAATATAGGGAGCATTACTTGAAAACAAAAGAAACAAAAACTTAAATATTAGGTCTATTATTGCCAGTAGATGTGTTTGTTTCTTTTTCTTTCTCTCTTTAAAAAAAAAATCACAACAGGGCAATAAAGTTTGAACAAGTTATCTGGTTACTCTGAATGGTGTCCAAAATGCAGGATATTTGTTTTGTTTTTTACAGCATGAGAAAAGAGTTCGACATGGGATAGGATTTAAAATTAAGAACTGTACATATTTGCAGGGAGTGCCTTAGGCGAGGAGACGAACAGTCTTTCCGGTAACCGTCAAGTAATCCTCATCAGCAAGAGCTCGGAGCGCCTCGTCAAACAGCTCCTTAGTGATCGCCTGAAAACAAAGTCACAACGAACGAAGTCATTATAGGAAGTGGTGGTGGTGTTGACAGAAAAAAAAACCTTTCATAGCTTTTCTTTTCTTGGACTGAATTTACTTTTATTGCCAAAATTATAGTTATCTTATAGTTACCTCTTTTTATTATTTAAAAAAAAATCAATTTTTAAGCCTTTTCTTCCATTTTCTATGCATCGCATTAAACGACTTTATTTCCATGCACTTCAACTTATGAAAACTGGTTAGCTGATATTCAATGAAGTATTAAATGTATCCTTACATTAATGTCATGGAAAATAAATTAAACAACACTGCTCTTGTTCAGCCAAATCAGAAACAAGGAGCACACTGCTCTCAAAGCACTGAAAGTGTAATATCTCATGAGTTGAAAATGAAATTAAGATTTTTTCTGCACTGATTTCTCTCAGACTTTAAAAAAAATAAAAAATAAAATTAAGCAGTGCAATGAAAGGCAAAATAAATATTTACAGTTTCAGACTGTCCTCTGAGGTCATTGAGCAGCTGATGGTATTTCATGGCAGGCGTCTTTCCCTTGGCCTGGATCAGTTTCTTTAGGACTTGGGCGACCTCCTCCTTACGCTTGCGGGCGGTGGCACTCATACCTGTGATCAGAAATGCCTATACTGAAATATACTGCTTCCATTCGTAGATCCATCTAGAGCTGACAAATTTAGTTGCTGAATTGATCAACAAAGTCCCCTTGTAAACAAAGTTTTCCGGGCATTTAATGGCTTCAGCTTCTCCGATGTGAGGGTTTGTAGCTTTTCCTCGTCTTATATTAAAATAAACTGAATATCATTGGGTTCTGAACTATTGATTGGACAAACAAGACATTTTAAAGACATCACCTTGGACTCCGGGAAACTGAGGCAGCCATTTTCACTATTTTCTAATGTTTTATTGACCAAATGATTGATCAATCACATAAATAATAGTCAACTGCAGCCTTAAGTCCAACATAAGCAAACTGTCACTAGCAATGAAGTGATGAACCAAAGAAACTTCTAATTTTTCAAGCCTACCAGGTTGAGTTATCTGATCTCACATCACATCAGCTAGTTTATAATATTCTTCAGGCCCTGTCCTACATACCTGTTGTGAGAATAGAGATGTCAACAAATCCCGTCCTGGGATCTGTCGCTGACTGTTTGAGGGCCTCGCGGTGAAGCCGCTTGGCCTCTTCCACGTCGATGGTCTCCACCTTCTCAGAGAAGCGCACTTTAGCGTGGGCCTCCGCCAAGCGGATCAGGGACTCCAACTGTCTGGGGTAGGCGGACACCATGCCTCGACCACTGCCTATCTTCCTCATGTCCACGTAGGCCTGAGGACCAACATGCACAAGGTCAACCGAGGTCACAAGGGCTGATACCAAACTTAAGGCCAACAACCTGTGTTATTAGCCACATCGGTCTGGAGATTTTCAACATATCGTTCATATATTGTGGAAATGCGAAGAGCAAGCAAACCTCAATGAGGGCCTGACTGGCTTCCTCGCTCAGTCTCGGATTAATGTATGTTCGAGCATACGCAATGTAGTCCTTCAACACAGCCATGTCGAGGAACTCCTCCTCCATCTGCTCCTCGCTCTGGTAGTACAGCGACACCAGGTGGTGGGCCAGCCTGCGGTCGTAAGCCTCGTCTTGGGGATCCAGCATCAGGAAAATTAGATCAAATCTGTTTGAGCGCGAAAACCCAATGTTAAAAACCAGTAACGTGACAACCGAGAGACAAAGATCAGAGACTAAATGGTAAAGACCTCATGAAAAGGACAACATTAGGAGAGTCCTGACTGCTAAATGTTCACCTAGACAGCAGAGTGTGAGGCAGCTGGATATTCTCAATGGTGGTCTTCTTGGGGTTCCACTGAGACTCGACAGGGTTGGCGGCGGCCAGCACAGCGGTACGGGCATTCAGCTGGCAAATGATTCCAGCCTTCAGACAGAAAACAGAACCAGATTGAGAAGCATCATCCAGTAGTATCCTCTTTCTTCCTGCACCAAACACGTTTGAGTTTTCAGGTTTGCGTGCTCCAAAACTTGACTACACAGGTTTCAAATTTGTCAAACGCACCTTGGCGATGGAGAGGGTCTGCTGCTCCATGACCTCGTGCAACACCGAGCGCGTGCTGTCACTCATCTTGTCAAACTCATCGATGCAGCAGATGCCGTTATCGCTGAGCACCAGAGCGCCGGTCTGGAGGACCAGCTGCCTCGTCTCCGGGTCCTTCATCACGTAGGCGGTGAGACCCACCGCGCTGGAGCCCTTTCCTGATGTGTACTGGCCGCGGGGCACCAGGTTGTAGACGTACTGCAGCAGCTGGGACTTACTGGTGCCGGGGTCTCCGCAGAGCAGGATGTTCACCTCTGCGCGGAAGTTACCCCGGCCAGTCTGACTGAAGTCCTTACGGGTGCCGCCAAACAGCTGCAGCAAGATGCCCTGGAAGGAACAGAGGGGGAAATTAACCTTCATAAAAAGTTGCTGTCAAACTTCTAACCAGAATCCCATGTCATGTTACTAGATTAGATGCATATTAGAAAGTCAGTCTTGTTGAGATATAGAGCTGTGATATCAATACTGGGATTTTGGTAATCAGAACATAATGTTGACTTTTTCTGTTTTAAAGGCTGCAGAACATTTTACTGAACTTAAGTGATCACTCCTACCCAGTGAGGTGAACAACAGACTTTTTAAACCAATCAGAGACATTTTGACTCGTCAAATTAGGAAAATCCCAGTTCGAACTAACAACATCAATGACACAATGACATTTTTCTCACTTTATATTCTTTTTTTATTATTATTTTTAATTCATTTTAACTCATTCCTCTTTTTTGAGTTTGTTTCTAATGAATCTTACTGCAGGTCTACAGGTGCAGGTGTTTTTCTTGTTGGCAAAGCAATATAAAGACGATGTGTCCTTTATAAAAAGGAGCTCACTCCTGTCTCGCATGCTCTGAGTGTTGATAGATAAAATTAGATAAGGAGGTTCCACCTTTTTGGGGAAATTAACATGTATATTTTAATTACAGTCAATACTTACAGACGACATTAAAAGTATGAAACTTATGAAATATGATATATAGTACCAAGTGTGATAAGCCTGTTTTTTATGATTTCTGTCCTGTGAAATTAAAACTAATGACATGGCTGACTAAATTAAGTGGTTTAATTTACCCTAGTTCCCTGCTCTACCTAAGAATGCCTGAAGAACTTTTTTCTGTGACCATTAAAACCATGAAATTTGATTCTGTCGAAACCACTCAGCTCTGATTCAAGCTGATTCGTCATTGTACTTTATCTCGTTATCTTAAATTTGTTATACACCTTGTTAACAAGATTTCTAATCAACCTTAATTTGACTTGCTGTACGCAGGAAACACACAGGTGTAATTAAAAAAAAACAAAAAAAAAAAACTAATGACATTACAGTTAATTGGCCAAGCAAGCTGTATGTACAATACCAGGGCCCTGAAACTAGCACACCCATATTAATAGAGCAGTTTTTGTTATTAATTACACCTATTTTTTTTTTTGTCACTGCAATATATTAAAATGTCTGCTGTGCCAATTAGGCCACATTAGATTTCTTAAAAGCGCGTGTTGGGTGTTTAATTCAGTAACGAGAATGTTATTAGCATCATCATCTGTGCGACAGAGTTTGTGATGTTGTTAGTCTTGTTACTGGGTGCCTGTTCAGGGTTAACGCTCATATTTTTGGCTTGCATCCATTCTTACACACATACACATACACACAGACACACACACACACACACACCTTTTTGATGTCCTCATGCTCGTAGATACTCGGTGCGAGGGCAGAGGAGAGCCGCTCGTAGACGTCTGGCTTGGCCGCCAGTTCCTTCAGGGTCTGCACTCGGTCTTCGGTGAACAGCTTCTGTTCGGCCTCCTCGTCTAAACCATGCAGACGCTTCTCGTCCGTCTTGCGGAAGTGGATGGCGTCGATGTGAGTCTTGTACACAGACTTCACGTTGCTCTGGCGTGGGTTCACGCGCATGGGGACCGCTCTGTAGATACCTGTAGGGAGATTTGGGATGCAGTTAGGATTTCCGCTGAGTGAAACACGGACTGATTCACTGCTTTTTTTAAGAGCTCTTTTGAAGAGATTAGTACTGACATGATGAGTTGATTCACATGAAATTATATCTACAACTTTGATAACTGATAAATCCTTCAAGGAAAAAAAAAAAAAAAAAGGCAAACATTAGCAGGTTCCTGCTTCTCAAATGTGAGGAATTGCTGCTTTTTTCTGTTTTATACGACTGTAAAATGATTATCTTTGAATTTTGGACTGTTGGTCGGACAAATTAAGAAAAATGAAGATGTCAACTTGGGCTCTGTAAAATTGTGAAGGGCCATCTTATTGTAACTGTATCACATCGTATTGACTATAGTTGAGCAAAAACAATCAGTCTACTGCCACAAAGTGTATGTACAACTATTCCAGTTATCAATTCATTCTTTTCAGACATTTCTACAGTAAAAATGAGAAATGTTCTCTAGTTTGTGAGAAGCCTCTGGTTTTATCTATTAGTCACCGAATAGAGTATTTTTGGATATTGGACATCAGGTTGGGCAAAAAAAAAAAAAAAAAAAAAGCAACATCATCTTCAACTCTGGAAAAAAAGTAATGATCAATTTTCATTATTTTGTGTCATTTTTTAGCCCAAACAATTAAAAGTAAAAATTTAAATCAATAACAACAGTCATCATTTGCAGCCATAACAGCAGATACTTAGGAGCTCTTACCAGTGATGTTCACTCTGTCTCCTGGCTGCACTTTATCAACCAGGTCATTATGAGCATAGACGATGGTTGTGTGAGGTGTCTGTCCAGCCGGCATGTCTTCAGGAGACTCCTGAATTTTGATCTGTCGTAAAGGAAGATCGATAAATGAACAGATGTCGTGACCTCAACAGCAACACATCACTAATTACCACTTAACATATTCTGAGATTAGGTGTTATTTTCTCTAAGCAATCTGCCCCATTACCAACCCCACCAAACTCTCACCATCTGTTTGTCGGAAAAGACTGAGCGATTGTGAACGAGCGCCAGGCTGTGGGTGTTGTTGCAGTTGCGACACACAGCCGGCTCAGCGATGCGCCCGCGGTCCACCTCCACGCGGGTGCTGTAGGCACACACCTGGCACTGGAAGAACGCCTCCTGCATCTCGGGGATGAGCTGCGAGGTGCGGATCACCATGCCACTGATTGTGATCAGCTGATCGATGTCTGTGGAGGCGACACACAAGTTACGGAGAAGCTTTAGCCTGAAGCTGATACCTCACATTTGATCAAAGCCAGGAAGAATGTTCACGAAAATCCCACACTAAATATTGGATGGAATATCTTGCAAATGGTAGCCCCGATGAGTGTGATTTCACTTTCTAGGCATCCAATGACATGGTCTAGATTAATGAAGCAACGCACCTTCTGGGTTCAGACTCCGCATGTTTCGGGTTTTCAGGGCGTTGTAGGGGCGGACTTGGATCTGGTACTCCAGAATAGAGTCCGGGAATCGCTCGAAAAAAAGCTCGTTGACTGCCATGTCGAAGGTGGGGACGACCTCCTGCAAAGGAAACAAATAAGTCCCCTATTAGCATCAATATGCTGTCCAACAGCCACTTGAGAAATAAAGTATAGTTTAAACTTTTACAAAGGGTCGAAGATGCTCAAAACTGATTCTTACAACCTTCTGTAGATAAAGTGCGAAACCAATAATCCCAGTAGTCAATTCCCACTTCATTCAGAACTGAATTCTCTAAGTTTTGTATTTTGAGAAGGGTAAATAGTTTCAGCCTAAAACTATAACTGCTATTATTATTATATTACTACTATTATTCTGTGGGTGTTTAAGAACTTCAGCAAATTTCTACTTATTTTAACTCTAAGACTGAAATAAAAATCGATTAATCACTTTACGAATGTAGTAAAAACAACCCAAAACTTATGTAGCCATGTTACAGGAAAATCCTCTGGATCACAACTGTCCAAATGGCCTCTTAATATACATGAAGTACTGAGAATAACATGGTTTTATAATACGGGACTTTACCTGTGGATAGCAGATGAGCTGCCTGTAAAGTTCCGTATCAAAGGACTGCAGATGCTGGCAATTGACATTCAGCACTGGATCACCAACAACACTGATCTGTGAGACAAGAAAAGTCATATCACTGGTTGAGATGGGCTTAAATCTGAGATGTCTTGCTATATTGAGACTTAAAATAATCATCCTGTGGGGGGGTCTCCTGTCACTCTACGCGCATTTCCAGTCAGCTCTCTATTGTTCACTGTCTAATAAAAGGCGAAACTGTCCAAAAGTACATAGAAATTAAACTAAATGATCTTGTGTGAACCTGACTTAAACCAGTGTTATCATTCCTGCCCGACACTCAGAGCAACAGAACACAATGACATAAACACGGTAAAAACTACCTCTTCCAGCTTCTGCATGTATAGCGGCTCGTTCAGGTCCAGACCAGCGTTCTCATCTTCAGTGGAGGTCGGGTCGATGAACCTCTGCAGGAACCTCTGGAAGCAAAGCAGCACAAGACATGGAAACCTGACCTCTAATGGATTAAGTGTTGGGAAAGTCTTGTTAAAAGAATAAATGTACGGTTGTTTCCATACCTGAAACTTCTCCTTGCAGGTCCCTACATTGACATCAGTGCCCCAGATCACCAGTCTCTGGCCTGCGTTTGGTTCGCTGGCTACGGCGCCATCAGCACTTGGCTGTGAAAACACGTGAACAGCGTTGCGTTATTGTGGTTTTGAGTTTGTTGTCCTTGTTAACTCCTCATAGCTGCAACAGTTTTCCAAGTTTAATGCTATTTTAGTTCCCCTGGCGTACGCACATATAATGACAATAATCAACACAAAGCTTGACTCCTCCACTGACCGGCTCAGAGTGAAGGTCGACTTGTGGAGCCTTCCTGACCGACCCCAGATCAGGACGCTGTCTGGCCGGGGTGCCACGCACTCCACTGCGAGGAGTCCCTTCAACCCTGGAGCTGGGGGTCCCATACATCAGAGGGGAGCTCATGTCCACTTCATTGGGCAGGACTGTTAAATCAAAGTTTGTCACATCAGAGATGCTTGTTATTCCCCTGCACCTCTATTGGATATTGATAAAACACAGCAAATTAAGTTAAACCGGGCAGATTTTTCCCATCCTTAGTACCTGAATGTCGTGGGCTGGAGAACAGAGACATGTCCTGAGGTGCTGACGGACTGAGCATGTCGGTGGCCGGGGAGGTGGGCATTGGCATCAGCTCCCCGGTGGAGGAGTCCTGACCCCTGCGCCTCTGAGAGGGAGGCGAGGTAGGGCCCTCGCTGCTGGCTGGCGATACAAACAAGGCACGAGGAGAAGTTAACAGCAGTATAACAGACACCCACCTCCCACAATGTTAAGGTCACCTCGGTGGTTTCCTTTCATTTAGGCCACAGACAGGGAACTTACGTGTGGACGGGTTAGCGTTCCTTCCGCGTTTGCGGCCACCGGGAGTGGATGTTGGGGAGGACATCGTCGCTGCAATATCTACAGAGAACATGGATTAAAATTAACTGACCTTCTGCCAAATGGAAAAGCTGTCGGGCAAGGCTAAAAAAAAAAAAAAATGAAATTTTTTCACAAGTACTGTCCTACCACTTCAGTAGCTTGATTCCCACCACCTGCCGAGTGAGTTCAAAAAAATAGGGCAGGTGTGTTTGGTTTTGCCTGTTTTTTTTTTTTTTTGCTTTGGGGGGGGGGGGGTCAGGGAGGACACTAGGCTCTAACATCCCTTTAGGGGCTGACTGTTGGAGCAGATCCACTGAGTTTGTGGGACACTGTGTGACGATGAACCGGTGACTGCCGGCCAACCTTAGCTTTCCTGCTCTCCACTTTTGTTTTGTTTGCATGGCTACCGCACAGCCTACTGGATATTTGTCCCGTCAGCGTCAACTGCTTTGTTGCTTAAGCTGATATGTTTGCCACTTCCCTGCCTCACGACATGCTAAATGAAATTTATAACCATGTCTCTGAGGGAGACCAAAACACGTAATGATTGCTACCGGAATGCGCTGCTTTTTCCAGTGGTTAGTCAGTTTATGGACATTAATAAAACCCGTAATATTAAAGTGCAAATTAGTTCTTTGGTTTCCCTTCCATTAGTTTTTATTGTAACAATGTCATACTTTGCGAACCTCCAGTTTTCTTTCAGTTCATTTCACTGGCTGCAATAAACAAACACTCAATTCTTCAAAATAAGAGCTACAGTTAACTATAATCGCGTGAGTACAATCTGCCGCTACCTCTTTATGTTTGTTTAAAGTAATCAACATTGTGTTCTTGCTACTTTTATTGACAACTCGGTGTCAGTTAACGACGACTTCTCCACCATTTGACATGCGGCTGCAGAGGGGAAACAATGAGCTGAATCCGACTTGCACTGTTTGACCCGATTTAACACTTGAAAGTGAGCATGAAAATGAGATAACACGCCGATGGCCGATCAAGCAGACGTGTCGAAGAACCGGCACTCTGATCCCTCCAAGATCATCTACGCTTTAAATGGGAATAAATTCACTAAATTGTGTCTGAGCTTACCTCTTCTTGTATATGCGTCCGTGTGCTCCAGATCTGGCGCGAAACTGCGGGTGACGTTATTTTCGCGGGGAACTTTGGACCAATGGGAGGCCGAGGATGGTGCCTTTCCTTCCGGTCGATTCATTCGCTGCAGAGGGGCGCTCAGAGTTTCTACCGAGGCGACTTTCATTAAACATTATGAAATGCCTTAATAAATGGAACGGATGCTTTGAAATACACCTAAAACTACAAGCGATTTTCTCTGTATGATAATAGATATATGATCTGTATTTCCCGCGCGTAGCCTGTTGCTCATTGATACCCTGAACTGATTTGGTTTGGTCCAACAGTAAATGACTTTTTTTTTTCCTGCCTATCTTTATTGAAAGCGTTCACGATACAAAATTAAAATGAATTAAAATAAAATAAAATAAAATAAAATAACATCATGAAAAGTGCGAGGATAGCCGAAGTCAAACGAAGTGAATGAAAATGACACCTGAGAATAGAAAATTAATAATTAGGCTACATGTAAATATATTTTAAATAAGCAAATAAAAATAAAAACAATAATTTAATTTGTTTTATGACTGCATCACAAACATGGAAACACAATTAAAGATAAATAAGATACACTCAGTGATATGCCTGTACAGTCCAATGAAATCCAGTAAAAATATTCTGTCATAAAGTCCACTTTTAAAATTGCTACAGTGAAAAAGGGAGAAAAAACTAATAATAGAAACACCTCTTAACATAATGTAATCTAGTACAACACCAGCTTTAACTATGACCTCAGTGATAAACATGTCATTTCATTTACACATTTCCAACAACGTCAACAAAAACTGAACATTATCAACTTCCCTAAAGTAGAATTTATGGGAAAACTGTTGTATTGAAATGCAAACGTTTTATCTGCTGGGAAAAACACGTTTAAAGAAAATGTATGCAAAACACAGAGCGCAGTGTGGCTTGGAATGAATTATTCCTGACTACTGAGTGTGGAGCCTCTGCAGAAGGCACACATGTTCAAAAATGATCGTCAATTGTCGAAATTACAGAATTACAATCCAAACACAAGACAGATGATTCATTAAGCCTAATTAGTTTAGAGAAAGCAGTGGAGGTAAGCAGAGAAATATCTCTCCAGAAGTGGGCAGAGTTGGGACATTTACAAAGTAAGTAGACCAAATGCTCTTCATCTTTTTTTTTTTTTTTGCAAAATGAGCAGTTTGAAGACATGTCGACCTCAAATTTATTTAATGATGACTTGCAAGGACACCTGAGTATAATCTTAAAATGCAATTTGACTTCTTTTGGAAATAAAAATGTGCAGAGTCAAAAAGATTTTTTCCTTACTGATGATACAGTGTGTGTTATGTGGCTTTGTCCAGCAGGTACGTTCATTGATCACCATGTGGCGCAGTTTCCATTTAAGACAGGACTGTGAGAGAGGAGAGTACAGCTCACTTCCTAAGAGGACCACGTCGAAGCATTTCCGAGAAGTGTCAGTACATATGTCATTCATGGCGGCTTTTTATAGACAAGATTTTTAGGATAACATCATCAGCAACACTTTGCTCATTACCATAGGAAGTTATCAACCACCTTCAATTTATTGTCTGACTACTATTACTGCACCGTAACATTATTCTGTACAATAAATTACAAAATATTTAAAATAGAGTAGTTTTATAATCTATCAATCTATCCACTGGTAATAAAATATGAATGTGTAATGATGTTAATAACTCAAGATTCCAGGGTAAATAAAGGTTTTTGTAATGTACTAGCAATGAATGTAGCCTACAATTAATATACACAGTCTTCGCTGTCATGCCTTAGTCTGATAAGCAGACTGTATACACTGGTTACCACTATCTATAGAGTAACTTGTTATCAACAACCCTGTATGTTAAGTACACAGTAACAATTTCACCTGTATATGGTTAGTTTCTTGTCCAGCTCATACCTGCATATAATGGCTATACTATATGTTTATGTTTGCTGATATTTGTTTAGCTTATAATCTTTGTTTAGCCATATGTCCGGTTTTCTTTACCTCCGTAAATTTGTTCTCTGTGTTGACGAGGTGGCAAGTAACTAAGTACTTTTGCTACAAAAAGTGCAGTTCTGAAGTACATATTTTTTGAGTTACATGTGCATTCTTGAGTATTTCATTGTTTCATGCCACTTCATCATTCTTCTCCACTATTTGGGGGAAGATAGTGTACTTTTGACTTGACAGACACAGTTCTTTTGGAGTGTAGAAAACGTTGAGATTATAAAATATGATGCTTTGTTGTAGGTTAAACATAAAATATTTTAAACTGGCTCCGCCATGAGAAACTGCAACAGTAAATTGCAGTGTACACATTCATGTATTACTAATCATTACCCAATAATACAATATTTTACACTCTCATGGGCTTTCTTCTGCATTATGAGTAGCTTACTTTTACTTCTGATACTTCAGATACATTTTGCTACGAATAATTCCAGTTTTACGTAAAGAACATCGTCAGTGCTGGACTTTTAGTTGTAACTGAGTATGTTCACAGTGTGTTATTGTGAATTTTACTGAGATAAAGTATCTTAAACGTCTTCCAATACTGCTGAGATATGCCAAACACACTGTAACACGGACTTCTCCTGCCTCTAAAACTCAGAACAAGCATCCGTGTTGACATTCAGTGTACTGAAGTATATGAAGATCTACTGAGAACTGGACGACAAGACCTTGTATGTGTCAACATACTTGGCCAATAAAGTTAATTCTGCATCAGAAAATCAATTATATAATAACATTTTATGCTATTATATTTTAAAATCCGTACAACTACCCTGAATGGTCACATATCCTCATGAAGTACATCAACATGACAGTACTTGCCATTATAAAGTATGAATGCAAGTCTGTAAGATTGACGGCGGCCTGAAAAGGGGGTCCCCTCCCTTACAGCAATTTCATCACCTACTATTTTGTCCATTAGACCACATTTAGGACAGATGTTTATAGGAATGGTAACATCAGGAAAATCAAAAAGGCAGATAAGAAGTGAAGCAGTAGAAAACATAACTAGAAACTGATTTAAAACTGAAGACTAGGACCATACTCTTAACTCTCAATACATGCAATAATAGTAATATGCTGTGCACGAGTTATTGTACGTCTTGTGGATCAAGTATATTGTCCTGTATTGGTGTGGCCAACATGCAATACACGCACAAATCATGTTTCTATTACGTAATAAGTAAATTTCCCCCTAGGGAATTGTCACATAATCCTCACGGCATGATGGTACGTGCAATTTGAAATTAGTAATTAGTGTCTGTGAGATTCATGACATCTGACGACTTTTGAGAACAGTGTTGGAAGTTAACTAGGTACATTTACTCAATTTTTTCCTTAAGGATAACTGTGAGGTACTTTACTTGAGTATTTACATTTTTGGCTTCTTTATACTTCTACTTCACTTCATTATAGATGGAGATATATTTTTCGCTCCACTACTTTTACCTAACAGTTGTTGTTACTTCTCAGATTAAGATTTTTTCAAGCAAAACATGTCATCGGTTTATAAAATGTGATGTATTGTCACAGCTTAAACTACCCAACAGTATATGAAATAGTTACAGTGAGCTCCACCTCCCCTAGCTACAAGACTGCAGTACCACCTATATGTTAATGCATCAATAATAATGATCCAATAATCTATTAATTTCTTTATTTCTGATGATTATTCTGGATGATTGATTATAAGAAAGTTGAGCTGGAACCTTTTGTGTGGCTGATTTTATTTGGGGAGCCTGGGGCAGAAGACAGAGTTCTCCAATTGTAATTTAAAGTAAGAAGTTAAGTTATTGTTTGACAAATGTTTCACCACTGCAACATTTTCAATGTCTTTTTGGTATCTTAACATGGACGGATAATAAAACAATGGGCAAAGGCCCCCCCAAGCCTTCTATACAGGACCCCAGACTGAAAGAGACGCAAAACGGTTTGTAGTCATGTTTTGTCTCTGTTCTTATTTTGTGTCTCCTCGTGGTCATTTTCGGTGTCTTTTTGGTCATTTAGCGTCTCTCTGCAACCATTTTCTGTCTATTTGGTTGTCATGTGTCTCTTTGTCATCGGTATGTGTTTCAGTGACATTTTGCTGGTGAAGCCCGGGGGGGGGGGGGCCCTGACCCTTTGGGCCCCTGGACCTGTTCGGTAATGCATCCATGTGTCTCATGAGTTCATGTGGACTGGGCACTTGGATGAGCGTGACACAACAACTAATTAGCTACAGTAATATACTGTAGGGAACATCCTGCATAACGAGTGCTTTTATTCTATAACTACACTTTGCTGATTGTTCTTCTGTGCTTTTACTGTGTACTTCAACATTTTGAATGCAGGACTTATACTGGTAGTGAAGCATTTTTACAGAATACTTCTTCCACTACCGTTTGAGACAAACGTTTACAGGCGGACAAATTTAAGTTACTTCCAAAACACCCAGAGAAGAGCACACCACACAGTATGTAAACAACTCTGCACCATTCATACGATCATAGTAAAAAAAAAAAAAAAAAAAAAAAAGTGGGTGGCTTGAGCAACCCTCCCCTCTCTCCTCAAATGGGAAGTTAGGGGCCACCACGTGATCTCCGTTTGTACTTGACTGGATCGC
Organism: Xiphias gladius; assembly: GCF_016859285.1. Lineage (NCBI taxonomy): Eukaryota > Metazoa > Chordata > Actinopteri > Istiophoriformes > Xiphiidae > Xiphias > Xiphias gladius. The sequence goes on along the minus strand of NC_053413.1, from coordinate 17,064,608 downwards.
GAGAGGGCGGCACGTGTGACGTCAGCGTGGGGAGACGATACAAAACAGTCTGCGAAAGTACAGATGCCTCAGTGGAGTGACAAGGAGTGTTTCAGCAACCCCCCCCCCCCCTGCGACAGGAGCCTGACAGTCAGCACGCAGGGATAAAAGCCAAAAAAGCGGGACTGTTTACAGCAAGGGAGAAAAGGGTCCGCGCTGAAAGAGAGGCATCCGCAGGGTTCTTGTGCGGCAGAGAGCTGGCACGTCCGTGGGCCGCTTTTTAATAAGTGTATTTCCTTTCTAAACCACGTGGACAAGTCGCCAGAGTTCATGTGTGACATATACAGCCTGGACTCCCACTGCGTCTCTCCACAATGCAACATGAGTTGGGCGATGGAGCCTGCTAACTTCTACGAGAGCGCCAAGCTGGGCGGCGCGCCGCAGGGGGTCTGCAAGCCGGGCGGCAGGAGCGACGGAGCGGGCGAGGACGGCACCATGGTGGAGCTGAGCACCGCCCCCGCCATGTACGACGACGAGAGCGCCATCGACTTCAGCCAGTACATCGAGTCGATGACAGCCGTGCCCAACCTGGAGCTGTGCAACGACGAGCTCTTCCTCGACCTGTTCAACACTGTGAAGCAGGAGAAGGCGGACTTCTACAACATGCAGGGCACCGTCCTGCCCGGCGGCATGCAGCAGCTGTCGGCCACCTACACGGCGGAGAGGAAGGCGGACTGCGGGCTGGAGAAGGGGGCGTTCGGCGCGCCCATCAAGCAGGAGTCCGACTGGAGTGACAGCGACATGTCCTCGTCCCTGCCTTCCCAGATCGAGAACTGCGCTCAGACCTCCGTCAGCCTGCCTACGGGACAACCGACTCCCCCGACAACCCCGGAGCCGGTCTCCTCCGTCAGCTCGGCCAAGTCCTCCCCGCGGAAGATCGGGAGGGAGAAGGGGAAGAAGGCGGTGGACCGGCTCAGCGTGGAGTACCGACAGAGGCGAGAGAGGAATAACATTGCAGTGAGGAAAAGCAGGGATAAAGCCAAGAGGCGCAACTTGGAGATGCAGCAGAAGCTGATTGAACTGAGCGCCGAAAACGACAGGCTTCACAAAACTATCGAGCAGCTAACCAGAGAGCTCAGCGGCCTCAGAGATTTCTTCAAGCAGATACCCAACACCTCCTTTGCGGCTCTCTCGAGTGCAGAGAGCCGGTGACAGATGAACTCTTCTATGAACTAAGCTTTTAGGAGACATACCTCAAGAGACATTTTGTTTTTTACCATCTGTACCAGATGTATTTTAAGCTTACCATAATGGCACTGGAAAATATATGTTGTTGCTGCCATATTTTTTGTGGGATTTTCTCTATTAAATTATTTTATCACTGCATTTATATATGATATGATGTTATACCTGATATGGTACATGTTTTATAATTCCAAACTTTGTATAAGAGCCAGAGCATGATCTTTTATATAGTTTGTATGAAACCTTGAAAACATTTTGTTTATGGAATCTACAATAAAATTGCTGAAAATGTGCAGAAATTGCCTGGTCTATGAGTAATCTTTGCATAAAGCTGGAGTGTTTTCTCACAAACAGTCAGAAAGTGCAACAGGAAATAGAAATTTAAGTCAGCAAAAATATGTTTATTGACACAGTGTCAGTGATCTTAAATACAGAGGTAGATGACATGTTTGGAAAAAGGTTTTTAGACCACTTAAACATGTGTTTACACTCAAAAGTTCTCTCCTGAAAGTCACATCCAAGTTAAGGAACCACGTGGGCCACTTTGACAGACTGCATGCCACTGGTCTACCCTTGGGCTGTCAACTCCTGGTCCACAGGATCACATATCATTAACACAAACAAGACCTTGTCTTCTTGCAGCCTGTTCACTTCAGCGCAGCCTCAAGCTGTCAGGGAGGCCTTCAGTGGGGAGGAGAGGGGGCTGAACTGGCTCAGACCAAGGCCTAGTGTGCATGCAGAACCTTGGAGCCAGCTGAAGCCTGAGGATTGATATCATTAGCTACTTGCCCTGACAGCCTTTAGAGCCAGATTTCTTCCAGGCCGATCCAGAGGGACGGTTTCCTGGTGACGACTCGGACGTAAACGGCAAGGGGGCCCACCTCTTTTCCCAAGACGCTCTCCACATCGTAACCTGGGAACTGAGACACAGTCCACGATCAAAAAGACTCACTGCTGGCACAGTGAAACACACAAGTTCAGACTTTATTTACTACTTGTTTAGACCATTTCAGGCTTGAAAACTCGTCTCCTCCTCTTCAAATTATCTCTTCTACTGCAGCTGCACATGACAAAAAAAACAAAACAAAAAAAAAAAACCTTTGATGATGATGTTGCTGTGGTTGCAAAAATATTTGAGTGCACTTAAGACCCTGACCTTTGCACTCTTCATATTGGTCAGCATTAATTCTGTTGATTTAAGAATTTATTCAGCACTCACGAGCTCCCCTGAGAGAGACCATTAATGTCTACTTAGTACATTAATTCTGCGACCAATGATCATTTTAAATCATCGAATAATCTGCAGATTCTTCTTCAACTAATCGTTTTGTCTATAAAAGCCAGAAAAAAAAATGGCCTGTTACAATTCCCCATAGACTAAGTTGACACCTTTAACCATCTTGTTTTGTCTGACCAACAGTCCAAGACCTAAAGAGATTCAGTTTACCGCCTTGTGTGACAAGAAAAGCATCAGATCCTCATATGTGAGAAGTTACAAACAGGACATTTTTACTTAAAAAGCGACTAAAACAATTAATTGATCATTATTATAGCTGCAGACTTTTTGTCAATTGACTAAACATCGCAGCTCTATAGTAACAATGTATTTGTGTGATTTTCATCATGCTCCGCAACTTGTAGGTTATAGGGAAAGTAAATCACAATATTTCCAGTGGTAAAACTGCAGGCTAAAGAAAATAAACAAACAAACAAACAAAAAATAAATAAATAAATCACTGAATACAGAAAGATTATGACTGTGTTTTGGTAGAAAATTCCTTCAACTGCATCAATGACCAGCATGACTCAAGAGATTTTTTGTTCATTACAGAACAGAGCTTAATCACCCTGACATGAACAGACAACTGTGCTCTCAGGACATATTGACAGAAGATCAATGCACCACGCACTTCGGCCCAGTGTCACGTAACAGTTTGTAAACGCAAGCCTACCTCATTACCCTCCAGTGCTGCGGTGTTCAGAATGGACATGATCGTCTTTTTCTGCAGCTGCCGGGGAGATCAGAAAGAGTGGAGCCATTAATGTCTTTTTAATTAACGCCTGAATGTCGTAAATAAAGAAGATTTGAAATGCTGAACCAAACATACTGTGGTCTCCAACAGACTGACAGAGGGAGTTGAAATATCAGATAGCTGATAAGAAGAACACTGACAATTTTATCAGCTCACCTAAGTTTTCTGACAAAAGTCACACCAGGTTTTCTATAAGAGAAATGCCAATATGCAAATGTGTGCACAGAATGTGAATTTTATCTTTAAAAGTCAATAAAAAGTCTGAAGAGTCACTACAGAAGAGCACACAGGGAGCATGAGAGGATTCCATGTTTGGCTCAAGGACACTTCAACAGGTTTCAACAAGGTTCGAACTGAGCTCCCTGATTACTGCACCACCCTCCTTCCCTGCTGCCTTTGTACTGTCATACTTTTTATATTTAAAAAAAAAAAAAAAAGAAAAAAAAAATCATACTATTTCCCTTTGTATCTGCTTAAAGCAACAGTTCAACATATTAAGAAAAACACTTATTCGCTTAGATTAGCATAAACACTGGGGGAAAACAGCCAGCCCGGCTCTGTCTGGTGACAAAATCCGCCTACCATGCCCCTAAATCTCACTGACTAACACATTACATTTCATCTGTTTAATCCATGCAAAAGCCAAAATGTAAAAACAGTCTGAAACAAGGGGTTTGTTCCAGACTATTTCACGGCTCCGAACAGTTGTCAAGAAACCTGCAAAGACTCCAGTAAGTCAATGGTCCCAGCTAAGAAATAGTCCAGCACACAACCCCCTGTAAGATGTCAAAATGTCACTTTTACATTTTGGTTTAGTGCAGTTTAAATAAACTAGATATTACATATTAATCAGTGATCATCAGAGGTGCTGGTGGGTAGTTTTTCTCCAATCTTTATGCTATGCGAAGCTAACCGTCTCCTGTCTGTAGCTTCGTATTTTGCGTACAGACATGAGAGTGGTATCAATCTTCTCAACTCACTCTCAGGGAAAAAAGCAAACAAATGTATTTTCCAAAATACTGAACAATTTTTGTGAACACGTCAGTTGCACAGTGTAAAATAATGTGTCATTAGCCCTAAACATTTTGATTTTTGAAGCTAGATTCACCACACAAAAGATTTCAAACAATGCATTGGGGTGCATACTTAAAAACACCGAAACAGTGTTCTCACCTTAACCTTTAAAGTGCAATCGCTTAATGAAGAAGAGCTCAGAAACACTTCCATTTGAATCTTTGTGTCTGGCTTGTCCACCGCTGACTTACAAGAAACACAGCGAAAGTTTTGACTGTGGAAAGAAAACTAAAATATTAAGTTCTGATTTGCCGTGATGATTAAAGTTCAGCTATTCTAATTGATTTTGAAAACTTACGGCCTTTCAGCTAACATCTCTAAGTCGTCACTTCCACAGTAATTGCAGGTAGGCCAGGAATAAGCTGTGTTCTCATCCACACCAACTATCACCCCTGCAAGAGATAAAGCTGTTAAAATCAACATTAACGTACAAAATCACCCTTGATCAAAAACAATACAAACTACACTTTTTTAACATGACTTTAGTTTATTCTCTAGTGACAAACTGCTTACGTTTAAGTTTAATTTTATTTACACTTCTTGCCGTTTTCAACTGGTGAATGCCAAAGGAAGAACACTGAGGCCTGACTAGAAGAAACACTGATAAATGATCTACGCATACGTTTCAAAGTTTGTGTATGTTTGTGACAGGGTGTAAGAGATAACTCAGCCCTTTCATTTTTATCTGAGATTTGCATTGATAAATGCAGCAGAGACGTTACTCCCTCCCTAAACACCATCTCACTTGACAACTAGAGTCGTTGTCCCACAAACACAAATATTGGACCTATAATAAGATACTGAATTTTAGACTGATAAATTGTTCTTGTACTTTCCGGTCTGAGGCTTTTTCCACTGGTAATTTCCAGAAGACACTATTTGCACACAAGTGCAAAAGATAATATAATTGTTTTATTTTTTTTCAGCCACCTGACCAAACATGTACAGCCAGAGGGGCCAGAACCACGAGGGTTCACAGTTTGATCTATGCCCTCGACTGCGACATGAAGTCGACAGATGCAGATTACTATCTGATTTAAGGCTGCTCTTTCCTGCAGCACATTTACATACATAGTTCAAAAGCTTCAAATAATTTAAAGAAAGAAATCAAGGCCTTTTAACAGTTGCCTGAAGAAAATGAGATAAAAGCAGCAAAGTAGTTCATCGATATTTAAATGAACACTGCAAAAAGTCAAGTTCCTTTGACATAAAGGTGTGGCAATTTATGTTTGATGTTAGCAAACATTAAAGAGCTTAAAAATGTAAAGAAACAATGCTGCTTGCATGCACAAGAGGCTTGGGGGAAACACTGCAATGGGCCTCCACACTAGCTTCTTTTCCCATTATGCTGCCCTCAACTGAAGTTTAAAGGGAGCAGGCATGTTAATTTCAATGAAAAATGACATGGGAATTGACATAAATCCAACAATATTTCATGTGTTTTTATTTCCTAAAGTCCCAAACAATGCCAGCCTGAGGACAGTGAATAAGAAACAGAAGAAAGCAATGCCTTAAAGCCACATCAATGCCCCTTGCTGAGCTTTAAACTCATATATGAAAATGAAACGATAGGAAAAAAAACAAACAAAAAAAACAAGTGTTTTTTTTTTCCTCTGAGAAAAGAGCACATGCGGCATGTTCTGCAGGAATCACTTCAGATGAGACGACTTACATGAAAACCACAAGACTCAGTGAAAGGGGGAACTGACCTGCGAGAGTACAGAGGGAGTTGGGTGTGGTCTCCAGACTCACGGGATCCAGTCTCACAGGTCGGGGCAGGGTCTTCAACTGTGAAAGTAACTCCGGCCTGGTTGTGGACTGGAGGCTGCCTTCAGGCTCAACACAGCACAGCTCAACAACTGACTGCTCCACACACAGGAGGACGCCTACAAGTTGAAATTAAAACGTAATTACAAATGAAATGTGTATAAACAATCTAGAGTAGTGACTGTGCTCATCCCCAAACCAGCAGACTAGAGAGGGTGCAGAGGTTGAAGAAGTACACAGATCCTTTAAACAGTAGTAGTAGTGGAAAGTAACAAAGTACATTAACTCAAGTACTGTACTTAAGTACAGTACTTGAGATATTTGTACTTTACTTGAGTAATTCTATTTTATGTTTCTTTATACTTCTTCTCCACTACATTTTTGAGGCAAATATTGTACTTTGTACTTCACTACATTTAACAGCCTTAGGTACTAGTTACTTTGTAGATTCAGATTATTAAGACAAAATATGAAGTTTAAGTGTAGGGTATTTAATCTTATGTATAATTAAAAACAAAGATTTACACATTATAATGTCCCAGTGAAGTCGAACCTATGACCTCTTGGATATTAAATATTATCACTTCATAATTTTATCATATTAGACGTTTGTGTGAGTCCAAGTGAACGTTTGTGGCAAATTTGAAGAAATTCCCTCAAGGCGTTCCTGAGATATATGGCGTTTACAAGAATGGGATGGATGGATGGACTGACAACCTGAAAACAAAATGCCTCCGGCCACCGCTGTCACTAGCACAGAGGCATAACCAGATTGTGAGACTTCATAAAGATGGGAGAGGGTACAAGCGCATCAGCAGGGTACTGAACATAAGCTAAAACACAGTTGCACCAGTGGTTAGGTGGTACAGGAAGAGTCATACTACCACTAACAGAAGGTGCAGCCTTGCACTGAAAAACAGACGGGTAAGTGCTTCTGACTTGGCACAAGGATTATCTGTGAAAATCGGTGTTTCAGTGACTGATCAGACGGTGTGAAGGACATTGATCAAGTCAACCTCTGCGGACAGAGTCCAATAAGAAAACCATTGCTCACAAGGGAGATGACATTTATAGATGGCACTATGAATGCAAGCTTGTAAACCAAAATACTGAATGAAAAGACGACTTCCAGTCTCAGGAAGCTTGGCCGTAGAGGAATTTTCCAATGTCCCAATGATCTCAAACAAGAAAGAAGAAAAAAGTGAGAACTATGACCTGGCCAAGTGTGTCCTCTGACTTGAATCCAATCGAAAACCTTTGGAGGATTTTAAAGCAAAAGCTAGAGCAAAAGAACGACTCCAGCAAAGAGCAGCTGAAAAAAATCATCTGTGAAGAATTGCAGAACATCTCCCAACAGATTTGACTGTTATCATCCATGTCCAGGAGAATCGAATCTGTCATCAAAAGTAAAGGCGGACATACAAAATATGAAAAAATAAATAAATAAAAGAATGGATTCTCACTAATGAAGGATGTACTGACTTCTGTTGCAGTTGGTTCTTTAATATGGACTTTTCATTATATTTAATTAATCAATTTGATTAGTTAATTTGTGTTTTTCAAATTAATTAGCTTTGTTTTTCTTGGGCTACAAACAAACAAACAAACAAAAAAAATTGTTTTAAGTGGACAAGATTTGTAATTACTTAAGATTTTAGTGAAACTGATCCAGGGGGTTTACTCAGTTTTATTTTATACTGTATATACTACTCTCAGATGGATCATTCTAAATCATTATTTCTTTTACTTTTGGTACTTTAAGTATATTTTGATGCTAGTACTTCTGCACTTTTACTTAAGTAAAATTCCGAATGGATGACTTTTAGTTATTGATTTAGCACTGCACTTCTATAACACTGCCGCCAGCCTCAAGCAGAGATGAGGACAAGGCTGCAGAGGGTTACTAAACTCACGTCTTTTTAATTCGTGGCGGAGCTGGTTTTAACTACTTTTTATAATGTTGGGGAGATTAATTCAGTTGTACCATAACCTCTTCTGAATATATCTGCTGGGTCGTGATGATTAATGTGGCAGGACAGAAGAAAAAACAAAAGTTCTGCTACACAAATGTGTATTCATTTTTTGGAGCTTTTTCTAGTCTTTGATGTTTTCTGAAATATTGGATTATTTTACCTCTTTGGGCCTTGAACAGTTGTTTTAAATGAAACCATGTGAGAAGTTTCGAAGAGAAATGTCTCTTTGGTGGAACTGCTAACAACTCAGAGACATGTGAGATGTGACAAAGGGCCCCAGCCAGAGTCTTCTTGTATTTTTTGTGAAGAGCCAAAAAAAGGCTGTGAAACACTGGTTTAATCTTTATTGTATAAGCTTATCATATGTTTTGTATGTGAATGGTTTAACTACTAAGTAACTAGTGGTGGAAAGTAACCAAGTTAATTTCCTGAAGTACTGTACTTAAGTACAATTTTGAGGTATTTTTCTATTTCAAGTTTTAGATGTTGAAGACAACCCTCCCACAATCTGTCTGCCAGCATTTTTTGCCTTGCTGTGTTTTTACCCTGCAGTGAGACAAACCATCTCCTTTGTCTCATTGTTTTGCTGCAGCATACAACATACAAACACCATACTTACACTCATCTACACACACTACTGACTTCTGCCCTGTTTACATACCTCATAGTTATATTTAACCATTTTGGTTATTTTGGTTCAATAAATTACTTTTTGTATCCTAATTCTATTTGTGGCCTCTCTTTTTGTTGCCAGCGTTGAGCCAGGTGGTAAACCACAAAAGAGACATCAAACTTTGCAAACTATCTCATCTGAATAACCGTTCAAATTATCCAATATTTCGCATTAAAACCAAAGTTAGAGAAAAGTTTTAAAAAATGAACACAAATTTTGTTTCTTCTTTCCTACCTCATCAATCATCTCATGACCCCTCACATTTATCTGGTGACCATTTTGAGAGGCCCGAACGCTAGGTTGGGGACTAAATATCTACTGTTACTTTGTATAAAAGTAGTTAAAACCAGCTCCACCTGTAGCTACAACAGCAAAAGGCCACTTACACATTTATCCATCAATATTAAATAGGTACTGCATACTTAAACATGTTGTTTGAGCTGTAAACTAAATGATATGACTACACTGTGATGCAACACATCATTGCTGCTGTTGATATTGAAATTTTTTCCAAAGTTACATATAAAAAAAAAAATTTAAAAAAAAATAATCGGCATTTCATGAGTTGACAGTGGCTCAAAACACCACATACTGTTTTAAATCATCCTGAAGGCCAATGCTGACATAGTGTCAACCATTTGCGACTTCTTTATATCATGAAATTTATATATAAAGAGAATGATAACACCCTCTAATCAGAGGTTGGCAGCCCAACTCCCCCAGCACCAGTCCTTCATGGGGAGTCCGTGAAACTGCACTCATTTTCAAATATATACTGATCAAATCTCATCATTCACAGGAGTTTAAGCTATTCTTTTCTAAAACTCTACTGAGTATTTTTCATTTTTTGTGCAATGGATCGGACTCATGCTTTTCACGGCTGTTGAAGCACCACCAGGCTGCATTCTTTCCCTTCAGACCCTCATATGGCTCGGCAGTGGTTGCAGATGGCAGCAGTTCCCTCGATAGCAACACACTGCGATTTATGTTTGTAATCCGCATTTTTCGTGAGAGTGCTATTCTAACTACATGCTCGGCTCCGAGAGCTACGGCTTCGGGTATTACTGGGGCCGGAGCCAACAGCTGGAACCAATACGGCCCGGGACCACCATGGTCCTCCACCACACTAATGTCCGCCTCAGGGGATTCTGGAGGGGAAAAGACCTCTACTTCCAATGAACCCCCTAGCATAAGAGCCTTGTGTCACTGAGCAAGTCCTGCCTCACACACCCACGCCCAACACTCCCATTGTCAGCCCCTCCAAACCTCTTGCCCACTGTTTAGCAATTTTTCAAAATTATGGTGTGGGTGGAGTGAGGCTCAGAGCTGGGGATGAAGTTAAACTTTAACTATCTAAAAATGTCATATATAACAACATATCAGTCAGAGGGAACATATTACTGCACTACCACTACTTTTACTGATAATATTTTGGTACTTTTGATTGATTAAAATTTTAAATGCAGGACTTTTACTTATAATTGAGAATTTTTACATTGTGGTACAATTATTTTTCCTTAACAGAGGTGAGTACTTCTTCTACCACTGCAAGTAACTAGTAAGTGTAGCTGTCGCATGGATATATTAATGGAGTAAAAAGTACAATATTTCCCTTTGAAATGTAATGGAAGAGAAGTATAAAGTAGCAGAAAATGGAAACTAAATATTACAGGTGGCCCAGAATTATACTTGAGTAAATGTACTTATTTACTTTCTACCACTGTTGGGGTGACTGCTGCACACAGTTCTATAAAATAGAACAGTTTATGAGACGGTGGTTGAATGGCGTACCAGGTCAAAATAAACCATGCTATGTTGTATCTACCATGTTCTTTGATGGCATCTCTGAACGACATGAGACAGGCAGGGGGTGAATGTAGTGCTTCGAGGACAGAGGAAGTGAGCACACAGGAAGTGCTCACACACAGGGCCACTGTTCGCCTGCATGGCCTTTCGGGCTGCTCCTCTTGAAGACTAGGGTCTGTCAGCATCAACCAAACCTCACCCTGGCCTAAATCGCTGCTCTGAAGTCGAAACAGAAAAGGCAGAAGACAGACACAAAAGAACACAGACGGAGAATTACTTAGAAACACAGAATGACCTAGAAAGAGAAAAATTAAAAAGGAAACATTACATAACAAAAGCTTACAAAGCAAAAATATGACCCAAACTGTCATTTCTGCTTTGAAGAGATTATTCATTCAACAAGCTGCACACTTTGCTGGTTTACTAGTGCAACAACATTAAACATTAAAAAGTATCTGTGTTACAGTTGTGTGAGCATGTGGCAAAGTCCACCAATTTGTTCTGAGCAGCTATCTCATCTTGGTCAAAGCTTAAAGGTCGAACCAATCAATGGTAAAGAACGCCCGGGCCTGAAAGATTGTCATACACACAGTGATATGAACGCTGCTCTCAACGTCAGAGCTGAAATTTTATCAGTTCGTTGGTTCCAATGATCTCAAAAGGACGACCGAAGAACTCCAGAAGACACAATGTTTGTTCTGCTCATTTGGCTTAAGTCAAATTAAATCAGTGTTTCTATGGCAGAAGAAAAAAAGACAAAAAATACCTGCATTCTCTTGTATATAACAGTGGCAACAAAACTGCAGCGACAGGTTTTCATCTCACTCTGAAAAATGAAAAAAACCAAAACCGTTTGAGATCGACTTACTGAAGATAAGTTATCTCAATGTGCAGCAAATTTTTAAATTTATTGTATGTGTGTGCTGTTCACCTGCAGTATGTCTCGTAAGGTTCGTACTGTGGGGGGAAGGTAAAGTGTGGACACAGTCTCCCCCTCAGTGGGTTCAACAGAGGTCTCCTGACCTGAGAGCAGGTAGCAGAAACTCAGAGCTGGACCTGCAGGTCTGCTCTCCTATAAACAAAGGACACTCGTAAATACTCTCCATGTAAAAGAAACCACACTGATTCTCACATTTGTATCAAACCAGCTTGTAAATGAGCATTATTTCTCAAAATGAGAAAATTGTTTCCTCTCAGATCTTCATAGACATACTTTTCTATAGTGGCTCTGAGAGCTCAACCCACTGCATGTAAAGAAAACATGCAAACATGTTTTCCAGCGTACTTTTCACTCCTTTAAAAAATGCTGCAAGGTGTTGTATCTTGGGTTTTGTCTTTTTGCAGATGTTGTGTAAGTTGCAGTGCACTGAGGTCTCAGGCCCAGCTCACTTTTCAGCGCTTTACAACAGTTTGACATCTCACCCATGATCTTTGAATATGAGCAGCAATGGAACATTTTTGTTTTAGTAGCGGGGGGACGCAATGTTAGCCTGGTTCCAACCATCTAAATCATTACCCACATCTTAGATTTTTCTCAGCGATTTATGGAGGTCTAACGTCTCATGCAAGCCTGACGAACCTTTCCCCCCGAAGGAGAAACAATCGACCAATCACAGCTTTGTAGGCGGGATTAAGAATGAGGATATCATTTTCCTTCAAAACTAGCAGGATACATAAATCCTAGATTAAATCGAACCTGTTTTACAGGCTGTTTTTGACATAGAGAAATAACAAATCTTAAACTCTGTCAGTGAAATAAAGTTAATCACCTCCCTGCTAGGAATCAGCTAACAATGATCCTGATTTAACTGAGTGTAGTAACGTTCGTGTTACAGCTGTGACAATAATCGATTAGTCGATTGACAGAAATGTCATCTGCAATTTTGATAGTTGATTAATTATTTAAGTATTTATTTTGGCAGACATACCAAACATCATTTAGTTACAGCTTATGAATTGTGAAGATTTGATTTTTTTTTTTTTTTTTTAAATGTGATAATAAACTCAATATTTTTATGGTCAGACAAAATAAACTATTTGATTAGGGCTGCAACTATCGGTTATTTCCTTGATTAATAGTTTGGTCTATAAAATGTCTGAAAATACTGAAAAATGTGTGTCACAATTTCCTAAAGACTTTTTCTGACTTATTTTGTTTGACCTAAAACCCAAAGATGTTCAGTTTAAAGTGTCACAAAAAGCAGAAAATCTTCACAATTAAGAGGCTGAAAGCAATGAAGGCATTATTGCTAGAAGAAATGACAATACAGTACATTGGATGTGCTTGGTGTGTTTCCATGATCTTTGAGAGGCATCACTGGGGGCCAGAGACTGTCGATCAAGCTGAAAAGCCTGATGCGCCTGAGAGTGAGACACATAAAAGGAAAAAAGAGTAAGGAGGGAGGCACTGAAAAAAAACAGAGGGCGGGGGGGTCGGACCGGTTACTAAGGAACTTCAGTGAGGAGATTGAGACCTTTCACAGCCAGTTTCACTTCCACAGAAACACGAATCTGTTAAGACAGAGCTTGTTTTAACGTACTGTAAAATGAACAGAGCATGCTTGGGCTGGTAGAGCAGATACACACAAAAACAGTTTTCACAAACAGGTTTTGAGATACTGAAGGCTGGGAAAACAGTTCACACCCTATGTAAATCACTTTATGATTGTGGTGCAAAACTAACAAAGTTTAGAAAACCAGCGACAAGTGATTTTAAATGGCCACAATTATAATGCTTGATTCGTAATATTTGCCTTCTGTCACCACATTCCTTATCTCAGAGATGACAAGTTGATCATACTCATGCTTTCATGATGTTTTGTTTCATCATCGAACTGATACTGGCAGGAAGGAGTTAATAATTAAAAGCGGAAAAAGCGGAGAGTGGCAACTCCGACAGGACCGTCAATATCTTGATTCATCGTCTCTTTTCTAAGAAGTACCTGCTGAGTTCTGGGTGGCCGGTCAGTGCTACTTACTCATCATCCATGTGGGCGCTGTAATATCAGCCAGTGGTTAACAGCCTGTTAGTCAGCCTGTAATCACAGAGTTTCTTTGTATGGAACTGGTTCTTCAGCCCATTCAAGTCCAGTGAGGCCTGCTCAAAGATGAGTAGCGACAAACTAACAGGACTCATTCAACACGCTGTGATTCTGATACTGAGCTTATATGTTTGTTTAGCAAACATTTAAGCACATTTGTGGGTCACAGGTGTGGTTTGTGCTGGTTAGTTATCTTCAAGTCTCACCCTCCATCCTTACAGTTACCACGTTTTATCTTCTATTTAGTTTGCACACCTCCGAGAATATGCTACTTCCGTTGAAAATCACTCCTTCCCATAATGGTAATATTGACAGAGCACACCACTCACACAGGTGACAGGGTGACTTTTAATCATTTGTTTAGAAACAAATATTCAGCTAATAGTTGCATGGGGTGAGGGAAAGTAGTAACCCTAGCAGTTGTGCAGCTGGAGCCACAGAGTTTTTGACATTTTAGCTTGACGGGTGGCTGGGGCAACTCGATGAAACACTTAAACCCCAATTAAAAAATGTATAGGTATGGTTTGTATTTATGGGCTTTATCTTTTTCTTGTATAATGTTACTTCCCCTTGACTAATCTAATGGTTATGAAACTTCTGTACTGTCTTTCTAACTGTTTTGGTTTGTTTTGTTTTAGGGTTTTTTGTGCATGTTTATTATAATTATCTGTACATATTTTATAAGTTTGTGTTTACAGAAACTAAACATAATAAATCAATTTAAAAAAATGTTTAGAAACGCCACATCCTTCCAAAACTTATATTGTTAAAGGTATACTGTAGTTGATAGGCTTATTGGCTTTAATATTGAGTTAGATGAGATGGTTGATGCCACTCTGACGTTTATAAGTTAGATATGAAGTGGCAGTTAGCTTAGCTTAGCTTAGCATTAAAACTGGAAACGGGGAAACCTCTAGCCTAGCTCCTTTCAGAGGAAACAAAAACCACCTACCCGCACTGCTTCAGACCACTAATTATTATGTGTGTTACCATTTCTTGGCTGGCTGCAATGACTTTGTGAAGTCTTGTTGTTACTTTGTGGTTAATTACTGAGTTTCAGCAGGCGTTCATGTTTAAACAACCTAAGGGGTTGCACTGGTCGGGGTATGTTGCCTCAGGTACTGGTGAGGTAATTAAATGCTATCCAAGAAGTCCAGTTTGAGTAACAAGGCTTATCAGACGCCAAAATACTGCACGGCAGTTTATTAAACTGAGTCAGGATTTTATAACTCTGGAAAGTTATCACAACGACAGTTATTTTATGTTTCATTCTAACGTCTACAGGTTAAACATGTTAAAAAGTTAATCTACCAGCGCTTCACAGGATGACATTGCATTTTTCGACGGACATCACTATGCAGCGGCCCCATCCAAATGAATGGGGGGGGGGGGAGTGTTTTTTCATGCATTGCTGATTCGAATGTGGCCTTTACCGCTTGCTGTGGCATGAAAAAGTTGGGTACCCCTGCTCAAAATTTCTGTTACTGTGAATAGAAGATGAACTGATCCCCAAAAGGCACAAGGTTAAAGTTGAAACATTTTTTTCATTATTTTAAGCAAGATTATTGTATTATTTTTGTTTTGTACAATTTTTGAGTGAAAAAAAGGAAAGGCGCACCATTGGTTGTAGCTTCATATTTAACAGACATTAGGGTGGTATCAATCTTCTTATCTAACTCTTGGCAAAAAGCAAATTTCCCAAAATTACATAGTATTCCTTTAAGGTATGGATTATTAGAATATGCTTAGAAGTCTAGTAGTACAGGAGTTTCTAAGAAACCGGGGGGGGGGTGTGAATGCCTGTTTTATCCCAACCGGCACCACGTGTTTTTCCACTTGAGCTAATAAGACGGCCCATGTGTGAGCCCTGAAGATAGCCCATCCATCATAGTCTGACCGCAGACAACCTCCAGAGACATTATAGGCTGTGGCAGCATTGAAAATACCAAGGATGTAAACATACCCCGAGCCTGTCTCTAAATGTTCCGAAGTCAGTTCTTCTAACTGCTTCTAATCTGGGATCCTGACTATGGAAACTCACAAGGGACATAGAGCGTGCACCTCGGTATCACTTTACATGTAAACACAGTGGTACTGCTGGCAGGAGAGCACGATAAGCTGCAAACATTAAATTGTCATTGTATTGTATATACGGGTGTTAATGTGTACAAAAGGGCATTCAAGGCTAAAAATGGGGAATTTGTTGTGGCTTATAATAATGGATATTCACACATAAGGCACCAAAGGCAACGTCCACATGTGTGTCATGGTTTAACTTGAGGCTCAGTGCTTCCACAGACCCCGAGGCTTCTTTACAAGCATGTCATATCAGGACCTGTCTATCACAGGTATTTACCCAGGGCTGTTGTCCTAGATGGCAAAGGAGTGAGATAAGATAACCTCACATAGAGCAGAAATCCATATCACAACTTGGTATTGGTCGCAGGTTGAAGTTTACCCATGGCTGTGAACTGAAATTCAGGTGAAAAGCTATCCTCCCCTAGCTTGGAGGGATGAGTACAGAGGAGTGTATGAGTCTCACCTTTCTCGAGTGACCCGCTGCACCACTTTAACGCCTCTCAGCACACAGGTCTTCCCCTGCCACTTCTGGCAGTACTGGAAGAGGTCGTCCTTGCAGGGCAGGAGGTGCAGCTGGACCACGCTGAACATGCCATAACTGTCCTGGACAAGAACACACAGCCTGGAGAAACAGGAAAAAAGCAAAACACCATGTGCAAAGACTAAATTAGAGTGATCTGACGTACTGATCTTAATACTTATTAATCATGTGGAGTAATAAGACAAAAGTGCAATGTGTTTATTCTCTAGGCTTAACAAAAGTCTTAACTTCCTCAAAAAACCTTTGAAAAACCAATAGTTTGACTATTTTTGTTCCTGCATTGTTTGCTAGCTAGTTGTCTCTTTCTTCACTGTCTTTCCAGCAAATGTCAGTCACCAAAACAGTTTGATACAGGCAGCAATGCGTGCAAAGCATTGCCTGTGTCCTTGTGCAGGTTCACAATACAAACAAAACTGTAACTCACATGTAAAAACACTGCTCCTTGGCAGTAATAGTGGTCTAAAACCCACATGGTAGCTTTAAATGCATAGTGTTGAGGATCATCATCTCATTTTTTTTTTTTTTTTTTTTTTTTTTAAAGTTTCTGCCGATGATATCTTCCTATATTCTGTCGCCAAACGTACAAAAGTCGTAATTTTTTCTCTACCTAAAGAAAAGAATGCTATTCTGCTGATTATGCATAGAAAGCTCCCAAAAGTTGACTGAGGCAACAGTTTTTATCTTCAAGGTCTCTGTCACTCTTTGCCAGACAAAAGTCAAAAAGTTCCCAGAATAATGGGAACCTCCTGCCCTCTGTATGCTGCCTTTGTCCTGGCTGCACCTGTATCCTACTGAGGTAGGATGGAGAAAGACTATATTAATCAATCAAAAATACTAAATAAATAAACAAATTGTTAAGTATTTGTGTTGAAAATACTATTGTAATAGATTTTCACTCAACTGTATGATTTAAATCAGGTAATTAGATTATTTCATTTTTAAAAAAAAATGAAATAATCAAGTCATTTATACAAGTAGGCATTTACTGGAATGAAGCAGCACTGCTCCCAGTGACACAGAGTTAAGGCTTAGTCGCGACATTTGGAAGTGTTAATACTAGTGGCTGGTTTGACAGGCTACTGCTGACAGAAAAGACCTTTGGCCTACAGAGTTGTCAGGAAGTGAACTGCAGTGTATTCCGTCACCCTGCTGCTCCCAGTGAGATTTCAGACTGAACTGCTATAATTCAATTCAATTCAATTCATTTCAATTCAATTTTATTTTATTTATATAGTGCCAAATCATAACACAAGTTATCTCAGGGCACTTTTCATACAGAGCAGGTCTAGACCGTACCCTGTATAGTAATATTTACAGACACCCTATATAGACTCCAGTATCTCACTCAGTCAAGCCCAGACACAGCCCTGTACAAGCCCTGAGAGTAAACAGTGGAGTTCATATCCCCTGGTTTGACAAGCAACATCTAGGAAAAGGAGGAGGAAGAAAAAAAAGAAAAGAAAAAAAAAACAGAAAAGAGGGAGGACAACTGTCAGCGTGCCCATCATGCATGTGCATGCATGCGCATATCCCAGACATTGGGAATGTTTTGAGACCATTTTCAACAACCTGATGGGGTCTATAAATGTACTCTGTTGGTAAACATAGGGTCTGTCTGTGTTTGTTTTGAGGGACCTGGAAATAGCTATCTAAATAACATTCCTGACATGACTTCTGGTGGCCTAGGCCAGTGTTTTAACCAAGATTATTCCCAGTTGTTTGCTTAATTCACAATCCAAAATCAGACCTATGCAACGTCTTTTTAAAACAACAGGGAATGTTTAACACGCAAAAAAATAAATAAATAAATAAATAAAAAATATATATATATATATATATAAAGTTTTCTGCAACTTTCAAGCTTATGGATCTGTAAACACAAGTGAATAAGTTCAAATTGTAAAGTGATTGGAACCCGACCACTCACTTCTTGACACATTGGACACACGTCAGAAAAGAAAATGCCCGAAAAACAATGCCATTCCTGAAAGGCAAACATATTCACGTTCATTAGAAACCAAAATATAACACTTACTACAGTAGAAGTGAGTGAGGCTACAGTTCTATGATGAATAATAAAAAAAAAAAAAATTGTAATCAATAGGCTACAACTCACAATTATTTCCATTATTGATTGATCTTTTGATTGGTCTTCTGATTTATTGTTGAGTCTAGAAAAGGTACATTTCTGACATTTGACTCAACATTTTGTTAACTAGTTGTTTAAGCACTAGCCAACGAGGTGTTCTTCACTAATAAAAAACTATTTTCAGTATGTCACCATTATTAATGCAACTGTTCACACTGAACAGTGTATGTCCCGAGGGAAATGGCTACACTTAAACTGAATTGAATATCTTAGCAAATAAGGCTGACAATATTTTATATTTTTCTTTTGTCAGCTCATCTTATTAAAAGACCAAAACCAGCAATGCCTCATGTGTATGATCCTCGTGTGTGAAAGACTGTAAACTCATGGTAACCTGGAGTTTACAACATAAAAAGATACTAGGCTAACACAATAAATCAATACTTGACTTTTCTTCTAATGTTTTGGGTCATTATCTTTCTGTAGGATGAATCCCTGACCAACCAACCAGTCTGTCTTACTTTGTTACTTGCCTTTTTCTCACCACTCTGTTAGCAATATACAGAACTACTTCCTGCGGTACAGTATTTTCCTAATAATGCATCAGAGGGTGTAGTAGCAGTTTGTTCCAACACTGTCTTTGTACAAACAGAGGGTTTGTGAATATTCAACAAAAGTTTGGGCACCTATAGGAACTGTTTACATTAACTTTCAAGGGTTCATTTACTTCCATTGCTGAAGGTAAAGGTGAAAAGGCCTGTTTTCTATTAAATCTACATGATTTTTCTTTTTTTTGTGACCTAAACTTTTTTTTTAAAAATTTTATTATTATTTTTTAAAGACATCTTGGGCAGTTTACTGCTCACAGTGGCATGAAAAAATTTTGGCACCCCTGCTCAAAATTTCTGTTTCTGTGAATTGTTGAGTGAGTAGAAGATGAACTGATCTCAAAAGGCATAACGTTAAAGGTGAAAGTTTCTTTTCAACATTTCAAACAAGATTAGTTTTGTTTTGTACAATTTTAGAGTGATAAAAGAAATGAGCAACACGCAAAAGTTTGTGCCGTCCAAGAGATTTGGGCTCATAGATAACTTTTACCAAAGTCTCAGACCTCCATTAGCTTTTTAGGGCTATGGCTAGTTCGCAGTCATAGTTAGGAAAGGCCAAGTGATGCAAATTTTATAAATACTCTTGACTCTTCAAACCTTTTCCCAACAGTCAGCAGCCATAGGTTCCTCTAAGCAGATGCCTAGCGCTCTGAAAATTAAAATAATTGATGTCCACAAAGCACGCAAAGCCTATAGAAGATGGCGAAGCGTTTTCAGGTAGCCGTTTCCTCAGCTTGCACCGTAATTAAAAAATGGCAGTTAACAAGAACGGTGGAGTTCAAGTTTAGGTCTGGAGGGTCATGAAAACTTTCCGAAGGAACTGCTTGCAGGATTGCTAGAAAGGTAAATGAAATCTGCCTGCAAAAGACCTTCAGAAAGATTTAGCAGTCTCTGGAGTGGTGGTGCACTGTTCTATTGTGCAGCAAGTAACATTTAAACAACATTTAAACTATGCATTTTGGAAACAAGTCCTGTGAACTGTTGAAGGCCACAATGAGCAAAGGTATGTTTGGATTAAAAAGGGTGCAGCATATCATGAAAAGACCAGCTCTCCAACTGTTAAGCACGGGGGTGGATCAATCATGCTTTTACCTTGTGTTGCAGCCAGTGGCAAAGGTGAAATTTCACTGATATAGAGAAGAATGGATTCAGTAAAATGTCAGCAAATTCTGGGTGCAAACATCACACCATCTGAAAAAAAGCTTAAGATTAAAAGAGGATGGCTTCTAAAACAGGATAATCATCCTAAACACACCTCAAGATCCACAATGGACTGCCTAAAGAGGCGAGAGGTGAAGGTTTTGACACAACCCTCACAGTCCCCCAACCTAAACATCAATGAAAATCTGTGGATTTTCAGTGCATCCAGTGCAAGAGCAGTGCATACAAGACGGTCCAAGAATGTCACATAACTAGAAGCCTTTTGCAGGAAGAATGGGCGAAAATCCCCCAAACAAGAATTGAAAGACTCTACAAGCTGTAATACTCACCAAAGGGGGTGTTACTAAGCACTGACCGTGCAGGGTGCCCAAACTTTTGCTTCAGGCCCTCTCTCTTTTTTGTTATTTTGAAACTGTAAAAGATGAAAATAAAAAGTAATCTTGCTTAAAATATTAAAGAAATGTGTCATCTTTAACTTTATGCCTTTTGGAAATCAGGTCATCTTTTACTCGGTTAACTATTAACAGTAACAGAAATTTTGACCAGGGGTACCGAAGCTTTTTCATGCCACTGTACCATTTAAGGTTATCCACTGGACTTTTACTACTTAAATTTCGATACAAACGGGAAAAAATTAGGGTGTTCTGAAACTTTCGATCGGTAGCGTAAATACCCTTTCACTTTTAGCGAGCTTGTTCGAACTTGACAAAAATAAGTGGGAATGCCTTGACAGATAGAAAAGGGTGATGAGACTTGTGGTAGTACCAGCTTGACAACCACAGCTCCATTCAGTTTTCCCCTTTAGCTGTTCACAGCCCCACTTCCTCAAACTGCGACCCTTCACTTCCAAAATCCTCTGCCATTGGCCAGCTTTAGTTACAGGCCATTTTCAGGAATTTGTTATTGTGAGCGATCACAGAAAATTCTCAGTAACTCAGGTTACCTTCCAGGAACTACGATCCAATGAGTCTGTGCAAACACACACACATGCTCCTTCACACACACAGTCACACTGTGTGCGCATGCAAGCCCATGCACATGAACATTACTTGGCAACACACTAAGTAAGCGACCCACACATTAAGAATACAGCAGACGCCTCATTGGTGGGGGTGGACAGGCGGGATTCCTTCCTATGTGTTGTGCACCAATCAGTGCAGGCAGAGTGATAAACACAGTTGTAACAGGATCCTTGCAGCACATTGTGTTCCTTCTTCACCAAGAAAAAAAAAAAAAAAAAAAAAAAAACAACTAGCCTCTCCTCACTTCCTGCAAACAGTTAATCTTCTTGTTTATTCTACTCCAAATTTACGGGAACTTAACATATTCTTCAGGCATAAATATCATACTGGCCTCACTCCCCTGTGTGTTAACACAACTGCTAAACAACAAAAGAATCAAATAAGCATGCTGACCAAGGAAGTGAGTCATAGAGGCTGGGGACACAACATGAGAGGTACAAACTGTCCTTGTCTTTATACAGAATGAGGCCAGTGGGCTGCGAAGTAAACTACACTGCTCTCCACAGAGCAGGCATAGATCCTGGAAAAGTACTATCAGCAACACAATATGTAAACCAAATTTTTGTTATTTCTGTGCAGTAACACACACCAAAGCCTCTCATGAAAAGGCATAGAAGTGGCAGGCGCTCCGGCATTTAATTACTGTAACTCCTTGCTATGGTATAGAAAAAAGATGGTAAAAAACAAAAAAAAAACAAAATGTAGAAAAGAAGAGTAAAAATGATATAAATGGCAAACTTTCCAGACAAAGTTCAAATCTGTCAAAATATGCAGGTAGGGTCACCCATATATTTTGAACTCAAGCCCTCGTGATCACCTCCTAACCTCTGCCCCACCTCCATCCTCCCACTACCAACCAAGCCTGTTGAATCTGGTTGAGTTAGAGAGAAACTGAGGGAAGGGCGGGAGAGTTTCCGGTCAGAGGGCAGCCTTTGTTTACCAGCTGCAGAAGCAGCATGGCAAGAGCAAGTGTCATATTACCAACTGCTGCTCCTTTAGTCAGTTAGCTTGTCAGCTGACCAGGGCTCTCCTCCCCTCACCAAAGAGTGCCCCTAAGGCCCCCTCCACGCAAAGAAACCAATACTTTTCTTTTATTACTCAGCAAAGGACAAAAACAACAAGCCTGGGGAGGGCCAGGGAACTTGCTGGAGTTGTTTCAAACAGAACATTCACTGATTCATTAACTATAACAAGACCACTCAAGTAAACCTCTAAAACATTTCGATAAACAGGGGACACGTTGAACAGCTTGTACTGGATACAATATGCACCTGTTTTACGGGTGTTATTTATCGAAATAAGACTGATAATTTGACATATTTAAACCTGCACTAATCAATATTTTTTATATCAATAATGGAAAAAAACAAAAACGTATGTAATGTGCAAGGTGTTACACAATGCTCATAGTGATGAGCCCGGAGATAATTATCAGCCAACTCTGCAGTTCGCCTCAGCTGTATAGAGCCTTTTAGTATCTTTTAGCTATTGTTTTGGTTTTACAGTACATTACTTCACATTTATTTTGCAATTTCACCACTTCCACCTTCGTCATTTTCAGCAGCAGCAGGTAGCCTTTTCATATAAAAAAGTTCTGATAAACCCACTGTAAACTATCTGCCCAGCGCTAAACAGCAGAGAGACACTTTTAGTGACTAGCTGGTGAACATAATGGAACACTGAGTGGCTGAAGAGACATACATTTCCCTCAGGGGTCGTTGGAGATCATGTATTACAAAGAAAAGTCTAAAATCCTCTCATCTCAGAAGCTGGAACCAGCAATTGTTTGGTATTTTTTCTTAAAAAATTACTTAATCGATCATTCCATTATCAAAATAGCCAGCAATTAATTTTCTGAAGATTGACTGATTGATTATTCGATTCATTGCTACAGTTCTATGAATTTCATTTGCGTTCAATGAAAATTATACCCAGGCTCCACCTTCAGATAAAGTAACCAAAGCTAAAACAAATCTGACCCCATTCCAAACAACTGTGCATTTTTTGTAATGCTGAGGTTAAAAGGAATGACATTGCACAGCCATAATAAAATATACTTGTGGTTTTCTTTGGAGCATTAAAGTAAAAAAAAAGAAAAAAGAAATAAAAAAAAGGAAAAAAAACAGAAAAGAAAAGAAAAACCAGCTCCACCCAGTGGAGTACGAGTGGGCACCAGTTCAACTCTGACTTGCTGGTGCACGAGATTCTGAAAACATCATGCTGTCTTTCCTGAGAATTGGCCAGAATCACTCAGAGGGGCTGGATTCAATTAGAAGTATTTGTGTCCTTTGTCAAGCAATGCCATATGGCTGGAGACAGTGTGAGCACTTTGTGGGGCCTGCTGCTCTGTGAACAATAGCTCAACCACTGAGAGAAATTCTGCCACCAAGGAGAAGCATGCAAGGCCTGAGACCGAAGAAACCAGCATGCAATTTTAAAAAAAAAAAAAAAAAAAATTATATTGTGGGGAGAAACATACACAGCAGAGAAAATATGATTCATTTTTCCCCAGTGTCTCTTGGCATCAAGTGCAAAGCCAAAGGCCTCACTGGGTCACCAATCATCAGTTTGTCCAACTGTACCTGGTTTTCCCTTTCTCTGCAGGAGGAGGAGCTGAGGAGGACCTAGAAAGAACTCTGGATTTGAGGATGGACACAGCAAAGCAGTCAGGCAGAGGGATGGAGAAAACTCTCTGGACCACCACCTCCACATCCTGCCCCACAGAGCCAGCCTGGCCCAGTCCCTCGATAGCTTCCAGGAGAGAAAGGCAGTGTCTTGTCAAAACCCCTGAACCTCCAAAACTGCACAGAGCATCAGGGACAGCTACCTGGAGAGGAGAAAACAGAAAAATTGGATAATACTTTAAGTAAACTATATATGGCAGTTGAAAGAATTGGTTGGCCAATCAGTTGATCGGCAGACAATCAATCAGAACTATTCAGTTAATCAACTGAACATTATAAGTAATTAAAAAATAATAAATCAAAAATGTCTAAATTTTCTGGTTTCAGCTTCTCAAATGTGAATCATTTGCTAGATTATTAGTCTTCCCTGATATTAAATAGAATATTTAATACAATATTTATGTAAAAAAAAATTAAAATGTCACAATGGGCTTTGGAAATTAGGGGCAGGGATTTTCTGACATTTTATAGCCCTAATGAATAATCTAATAATGAAGGAAATAATCGACAGATTGAATGGTAATGAAAATAATAGTTGCAGTTCCACAGCACACACTAAAACCACAGAGAAACAGTCTGTTAAATTAGGCTAATTGCCATTTGCATAACCCAGTTTTGCTTCAGTAGTATGTAAACATTATAATGTAAGCTCATATTCTTGTCTCTGCAACATACTGTAGAAGCACATAGTACTAATTTCCACTGTTATGCTTTTACACGTTAATATGCAGCTAGTTCGATGACAACAAAGATCACAATTTAGATTTACAACTTTTTCATTTTGTTTTTGAAATCTGCTTTAAAATAAGGGCGTGACCAATGGTACCATGTTTTTCATAAGTGTTTCTCAATCGCTGCTAGAAGAACTTGGTTAATTTATTTTTTAATTGTACAAAGAAAACAGAGATTGAGATTTGGGGAATCAAACATACATGTAAATCGACCACTTTTGATATTGCTACAGCAGAGACTGAATGCACCTGTAACTGTCTGATGTAAGCTGGATGGTCCCCGGGAGACTGTCTATTATTCTTTGTGTACGTATACTCTAAAATGAATCTGATAAACCCTGCGGCACAACCTGCTGTTCACACAGTTGCACTTGTGACTTAATAACTACAAACTTCTGAATGAAAGTGAAGCAAGCCTCCGAGTGTGCAAGACATCAACAACCTGAGTAAAATCTTACGGCTGGAAGCCAAACTATCCTGCGAACATCACACTGAAGCTGTCATCAAATCACAGCCTGATTTTACGTGGTAATTTATTGGACTTTTCTCCCTCACAATAACTGCGGCAGGATGAGGATTTAAAAAAAGGTTTGTTTAATTTCAAAAGTGGCAGGTAAATTTTGATATAAATGTAAGGTGCTTGAGTCTAATGATATTGAAGCATACACACCTGTTTGGCATTGCTCTCTTCGCCGGTCCTGCAGACCTCCAGCAGTCTGAATATTTTACCCAAATAATACGGCATGCACTTCTTTGCTGAGAGCAGGCTTCTTGAGATGGCCACATTGGCAGGTTTGGAAGCAGAGAAGACTTTCTGGCTGAAGTGTGTGTTCAGAATAATGTCACGGCTGAAACCCTCTATTGAAAGACTTTGCCTAAAAGAGAGAAAGTTCATCAGTTTAAGATTCAGTTTATAGCAGTTGGTTGAGTGCTTTTGTTGCATTCTACACCTCGACTGTGCACTCTCTTATTGCACGGCACAAAATAATTGAGTTCGGGTCCTTAAATTCATCATGACATTAAACATCTCAGATTTTAGATTAAATGGAATAGGTTGTTGCACAAACATAGGGGGGGCTGACAGCCCCTGACTGTTTGAATGTCAAACTCAGATAAGGTACCATCCACCTCCACAGTTCTGTTCACTGTGTACCACCCTGCACAGAGTACAAGCTCAAATACGTTATCCTCCTCCGAGCCAACTTAAAACACACAGCAGATGTATATACCCTCTTTTACTGAGGTAAAACATAATTTTCCATGTAATTGAGGTTCTTAAAAGGCTACATCTCGCAGCACTGCACGGCTTGATTGAAAACGCTTTCCAAATGTGACATCATCAGTGGAAAAATACTTCAACACCCGACAAAATCAAACAGGCTGAGAGTTTGCTGATGAAAAACACAAAATCAAATGCACATACTGCGTACGTGCGACCTGAAGTGCTCTCTTGCCACTCTTGAATTTTAGCGTTACCAGCTTGGATTTCATGCATCCGTGCGTGCCAAGAAGATTGCGAACTTCTTAAAACTTTAGGAAACATTTCTGGTCAAGTATTTGAATTCATCCAGATAAATAACACACACCTGAGTGGTACCAAGCCTGGAATAAAAGAACTTGAAAAACAGCCAGATAATTTTATGGCACATTGTTTGTAGTTGGTTTTGAGTTACGACTTAATTCTTTCCACATGTGAAATGGATAATAGTGTGATGATGGCTTATCACTGACTCAGAGCCAAGTGCACTCTGTGACTGAAACTGCAGTCCATGTCACAGCTTGTCTCAGACCTGTGTTGATAGTTGAACCAGAGAAATTAAAAACACAGATAAGTGGGAGGAAAAAAAACCCAATTTGTTTGGACGTACAATGATAACAAGAAGGGAGAAGATTATTTAGAAACCAAATCATTATATACATGCAGTTGCCAGCTTTAGGTACACCTAGCTAAAATGAAACCTTTGTGACCTTTGCGAAGGTTTCAAAGTTCAGTTTTGGTTAAACTGAGAGGGGTTTCTAGTATTATCTCTACTCTCATTGATATAAATGGGTAAGCATAAATACTGCATTCTTTTACGAATCAAAGGGGTCATAATTAATAATAATTACCTATAGAAATTATTATATATTCAAACGACAGACATTGAAATAGATAGTGGGTTGGACATAATCACACACAAATCTGCACAAACTACAGCCTCATAGTAGAACTAAATCCACATTTCTTTCACACCATCTCAAGAAAAACTGAAAATCAGTTCAACTTCACTCAGGAAGTAATTTTCATTATTGCAGTGTTAATGTCATTGATTGCACAACTGTACATACAGTTCTTAGCATCGTTTCCATCCCCTATACTGTATGTAGTCGAGCGAGACAACTGATACAAATATTATGCATTCGCCACTTCCAGAACGTACTGTATACTTTTCTATGCTGGTGCAGACACGAGCATTACTCATGCGTTAGTCAGTTAACTGAAATTAATCCTTTGTTACTCCAACAGTCAATCATTTTTAATCATTTGTCAAGTAAACATAGCTAACATTTGCTGGTTACACTTTGAAAAAGGTCATTTATTAATGAACAGTATTTCTCAAATTATTTTGTCTTATGAAGACATTTTATATGATTATAGCTGTGTTTTACTATATTGTCATTTATTTGTTGACAAATACATTAATGAAACCTCATTATAGTGTGTTATAAAATCATCAAAATGTTTTTACACTGCTAATAAATGCTAAATTGGGATGATCTTATTTAACTATGGAAATCTTTGGGAAATCCAAGTGATGAAAATTAACATTACTTTACATTAAGTACATTTAATCAAGTCCTGAACTTAAGTACAATTTTTAGATACTTGTACTTTACTTTAATATTTCCATTGTATACTACTTTACTTACTGTACTTCTACACCTCTACATTTTAGAGGAAAACATTTTTTTACATCACTAAATTTATTTGACAGTTATTGTTACTTTTCAGTTTAAGACTTTACTTACAAAACAAATGATCAGTTTATCGTATGTGATCAAATACTATAAATTAAATTATCCTGTCGTATTTAAAGCAGTTAAAAAAAACACCCAATTCAACCAACAATAACATTAAAAGTACTGTTTACATGTTGATGCATCAATACTAATGATCCCATTGTATTAAAATATACGACTGACAGGGTTGTTCTGCATAATGAGTACTTTTACTTTTGATACTTTAAATACTTTTAAGTAAAACTTAGTGAAGGTCTTTTACTTAAAATGAAGTCTTTTCATAGTGTGGTGTTGTTTCTTTTACTTAAGTACATGATATGAATACTTCTTTCATCACTGCTGTACAATTCCAAACAAAATACTGACTTATCTCACCTATGAAAAACCCAAAACAAGCGCTCATGTTATGATCGGGCCTGTGAACGACTTATCAGTCCAATATCTAAGCAGAGGTCAGCCAATCAGTAAAAGCTAGGCTTCGGTGTTAGCGGAGCGGAACGTACTGTTCATGGGAGCAGGTACAAAACCCGTACAGGAAGTGTGCCCCCACTGTGAGCAGGTGAGTGGGCAGCTGTCATCATCAGACAGGTAGCCGGGTTAAGGAGTGGCCCCAGCTGCTGGCGTCACAGCTCCTAAGTGAATAATCCCTTCAGGTATTTCCGCCCAGTCCTCAACCCACTCACAACAAGGCGTGGGAGGTGGGAGGAGTCAACCTACTCACTGCAGGAATTACGGGGGAGGTTAGAGCCTTGAGTGTCACACAGGAAATTCAAAAGAGGAATTTTACCAGCCATACTGATGCTCTACATTCTGGGTTTTTCCACTTTGGCCTGTCCTGTGGCTGTAGAATATCTAGCTTGTCCTCAACTTTTCCTGGTTATGACTTTTGTTTTGTTATGATTTACTTTTTATTGAGTTAAAAGACTGATTGATTTAAAATGTAGACCAAATGCTGTAACTTCTGAAAGTAATTTGCAAAAACACAGAGGATTAAAGGATGCATGTTCACATGAAAAGTAATTCTTTGAAAGAATAAATGGGTGTGTTTTAGGGGGGCTCTACTCTGTCTTGTGATTTCAGGAATAGAATACAACATGGAAGGAGAGGTGCTAAAGCCAGAGATACTCTAAAACCACCATGTGTTTTCAATCTCAGCCCTCTGGCTCCCTCCACTCTCTGCTCCCAAAAGCTCCAAAAAATAATCCTACTGTGTTTTTTCCCCAGCTTGCTGGAAATGACCTAACTACTGCCAGGAAGAGGAATGTGAAGCATTCCCTGGAGCTGTTTGTGACGTCAGAGCGCAGAGGAGGCCCTTGCGCTTCCGCCAGCCTGGATATTCCAGAGCGCACTCAACCCAAACTCCCAACAGCTGGAGTCAACTGTTGCCGCCTCACTCCAACTCCAAAACAATCCCCCCCAAAAAAAGGGGGGAAAAAAAAAAAAAAAAAAAAAAAAAAAGGAAAAGAAAAACCCACGCACACACACACACAAACCCACCCCCACCAGCCTCTCTGCTCCGTATGTGAGGGACTGTTCTTCACATCTGGGCCCTTGCTGCTTACTATTGCGAGCGACGAGAGAACAGTATGTTGATACTTAAAACACCAAATAATTGTCTTTAAATATGACTGCTACACAGATATTATTAAACTGGAGTTTTTTCAGTGTTTAATGAATATATTAATCTGCAGTCCCCCAGTATGCCTCCTCAGCATTATTCTGTGAGATCCCGTGTGTAGTGAGTCAGTATTATATTGTGTAACTGCCTGTAACAGTGTAGTTTTTGTGTAGTTTTTGACAGCCTGCCAGGAGATGATTACGTTTACAATGAAAAACAAGGAAATACAAGGTTTCACTGACCAAAATGGTATTATATTCCCACATATGTATGTCACCCTATCCATTTCTTGTGTTCATTTAGTTTTACATAGATAGCGTGCTGTAACTTGAAGCTTATTTCTTCTTAAAATAGTTTAAAACTATGAATTGATTAGTCAAATCAACATAAACTGAACCTGCATGTTTTTTGATAGCTTTTCAACTGTGAGGATTTTTTCTAATTTTCTGTGTTTTATGTCATTGTAAACTGAATATCTTTGGGTTTTTGAATGTTGGTGGGATAAAAAGAAAAAGAAAAAGAAAAAAAAAAAATGGAATCAATTTGAAGACACCATCTTGGGCTTGTGCCATGCATTTTTTTCTGTTGACCAAACGATTAATAGGAAATGTAGTTATTCTTGAATTGAAGCAGAACTATGGAAGTGAAGTTGGCAAACGGCAAATAAAAAAATCTCAAATAAATTTTAATATCTACAAATACTCACTGCTTTGAATAATAATAATAATAATAATAATAATGTGTTCATATGAAAAAAAAGAGGAAAATTACATCTACTCTTTCTACCAAATTAAAAAAATTAAAACAGGAATAATTTTTGTTTCAAAACTTTAACGGCTGGACACAAGATGTCTCCTACTTCACTGAAAAGTGAATTTTCTGTATGCGCACTTCAGGTTTCAGGTTTCCAAAGTCTTCTAAAACTCTGCACGTTATCATTCTGCACAGTCGGGGTCAAACACCCAGGTGAAGTAACAATAAGCAAACCACATTTTTGAGCAGAGCAGGACTTTAAAGGGCGGTACGTATTGCATCCTCTCACCATGGCGGGTATATGTGGATGATATCTCTGGGTGCAGGAATCAGCTGGGCTGCAGTCTCTCTATTGAATAAAACCAGCACACAGGCTCTCTCCTCAGAGACAGGGTGACTGTGTTGGTGGCCCTCTCCAGGGGGCTGGTGGTGCTCACAGTGCACTAGTTGCATGCTGCACTCCTCCTGAACCTCCAGCACCTCCAACACCAGCACACCAGGCCTGTCCACTGGAGAGCAGAGTAACAACAACACAGATGTTGAGTGTGTGTCTGTTTCAGTGTCCATTTGCGTACAGAGTATACTCATGCTCTCATTGACCCTTGCTCTCTGAGGGACTCATTATGGATTGTGAGAGTAATTCACTTTTAGCATCACAACAATTTGCACTATATATCTTTGAAGCTGTTAGTGACTCAGGATGAGGTGGATTTGAAACAGAGTAAATCCCTCTGGGTGAATGTGCAAATATTTGGAATTTTTCCACAGCTTTGACTGTGTTTTTGGCTCTAACAATAAAGTCAACAGAGATAATTAAGAAGAACAAATCAAG
The DNA here is from genome assembly GCF_016859285.1 of Xiphias gladius. Lineage (NCBI taxonomy): Eukaryota > Metazoa > Chordata > Actinopteri > Istiophoriformes > Xiphiidae > Xiphias > Xiphias gladius. The sequence goes on along the minus strand of NC_053413.1, from coordinate 17,033,899 downwards.
ACAATGCCCTGGAGCCATAAACCAAACTGAGATAAGAGAGCAACTTGACTGTATGTAAATTTTGTGTGTAAACTTGGTTGCACTCAATTGTGAAAAATTCAGCTCAGAGTCACTGCAGTTTAGTGTCTCTGTATGTTAATCCCTGAACCTAGCCAGAGGGGAGAATTTTAATTTGATAAACGTAAATCATATCAAAGGGATCGCTAGAGAGCTATTAAGTTTTAGCATGCATTTGTCCAAACATGAATGTTAAGTGCTTCATTTGTGCTCAATCCATTTAGGTCCCAGCTTACAAAATCATCAGAGCAACCTCAGGCAGCAGGCCAAAAGGCAGATAGTACTAAAGTCCTCCTCATGACCTATAATGATACGATAAGTCGCCGAGCATTATGTCAGGAAACAAATCAAGGATTCCTACATGTGCATGTGCTCTTACATCACACACCAAAGTTACTACGACAAAGATAAACAGGTGTCCTATAACAGTATGATCTAGTTGGGTAACAGTGTTGTTATTATTAAAAATGTGCCAGGAATTGGCATAGTTGTAAATGAACAAACATTTTCTGAAAAAGTCTGATTATGCACATAACTACATAAGGTATCTAACTTTAATGGATTGAAAGTTCTACATAAACAGAATCAGGAATCTTCAGTGCAAAAAACGGAATATTGATCAGACTAAAAATGAGGTCAAGTCAATATCGACCTCCATATTTTAACCCTGTTTAACTCTTTATACTAATCAAACCATCTACTGACCACAAACTCTTATTTTGCATCAAGTGTTTTTTTTGTTTTCCACAATCAACTGCCACCTTTAAGCCACTGCCTGTGTCCTTTTATAAGGAGATACTTAACAACGAGAGAACACAAGTGGTTTGGTACACCAAAGAAAGGAAATAGAGAGGAAAAAAAAAAAAAAAAAAAGGAACTTTGTCTTTCCTGTCACCTACATACTGAGTTCACAGTTCAGAGCCACAGTGATCAACCTATGGCCAGCACTACAGCACTAAAACAAAATCCCACCTGCTTAGAGAAAGGGCTTCATCCCAGTCACAAATCAAAGTTCATTGTTAAACGTGAACGGCGATTCAGAGGTGTGTGAGTGTACAATATCCTTATGTGATGTTAAAAAGGCACTAGGCTGGTGTAATGTGGATCACCTGTTGTTGTTGAGGTGTCAGAGATGGACTGGTGCCTCCAGAAACTAATAGCTGACCTCTGTCTGCACTGGAGTCGATTGAGCCTCTCAGCAAGACCTCCACTGTACACAGAGGCAGATGATGTTATGTGATAAACTCGAACTGCACATACAACCTGAACATAAACACAATGCAGAATTGTTTATTTGAAAGAAAAATAAAAGATTTTCTGAAGCAGACAACAAGCTGTCAAAGACTACAGAAAGCCATCTGTCAGATTTAGAGGGCTCGGAGATGGCAATGACATTTAGCGCCCACATCATGACGCCAGGTGTCCCTTTCATCATCAGTTATGGTGTGGAAACATTGCCGCCAAAGTTTGACTCTCACCTGTCAGCAAGCAATATGTTTTTGCACTTTGTCTTCTCTTATTATGAAGCAATACACTATAACTCTTGATATACCCTCCCTGGCCACTTTATTCTATACCATAGATCAGCCACACATTGTACGCTTATGAAGATGACAATGTTTGATGATAATTTTTGTTAAAGGTTTTCAAGAGGTATTCATTCAACTGTATATTTATGACACTTTATGTTTATGAGGTCGTAGTTAGCGGAGGTGTTGTACTCGACTGCATTATATTGAAAATGTGTTTCTAATATTCTTCCCCCCTCATGTTTGTAAATGTCTGGGGCAAAACATTAGTGACACCTCTCAGTATAAAACAGTTCAGCTCAACACTACAACTTCAATAATAAAAATATAGTAAAATTAATACCTCTCCATCAAAACTGAACATTACTATCTTTGTAAAAGGTAAAATTTATCACTGAGCCGTTGTATTGGATTGCATTATATTTTACGGGTGTACCTAATAAAGTGGCCAGTGAGTGAGTGTGAGTGTGAGTGTGAGTGTGAGTGTTACTATAACCTGAGGTAGGGGTGCACTGATCAGATCTACTTCTGGCTTTTATTAAGCAGGTTGGATATTGGCCAGACATGACTGATCCACATTATTAAATACAGTTTCCTCATTAATGTCATTTTAAAATTCTGTTTTTACTGTGTCTGCTACATTCATTAAGTCATATCAGGCTGCTGACTCAGTTTTTTTGGCCTTATGTTACCTTACATTAAAATTATCCTATTGAGTTATTACAGATTTTACATTTAGAAAAAAAGGGAACACTAGAACTGGATCTGGAATTGAATGCCCTGAGTTGAGGTATGCAAATCGGTGTCACAAGAGAGAAACCTGGATCGGTGCTAACCTGATGTGACTTGAAAACAAGAGCATAATTCAAACCTTTGAAACTTTTTCTTTTTGGCAGAGTCTTGAGGAGTCTTGGACTGCCTGTCAAGCGGCTTCTGAGGTGTCTGCAGCATCGCCTGAGCATATCTGACCCAGTCACTGACTGACCTTCTGCTGCCCTCACCAGCTTGGAGAGGAGAGCTCTCTGAGTCCAGTCTGTTCCGGGTCATTGTGTCACCAATATTTTCTCCATCAGACACGTAGCCTGAGAGCTCTAGCTCTGTCACCTAGGGATAAAGTAATAATAAATAATAAATAATAACAACAACAATAATTATTAATAATATTATCATCATCACCATCGTAATAATTATAACAACAATAATAATTTGACCCAGTTTTTGAAATATGTCATGTTTGAATTAATTTGAACATTTTAAAGTGTTAAATTGCAGATAATATATAAGAATGTATCAGGGGGATATAAATGTTTAAAATGTGCTCAGCCTTCAGTCAACTAAAAGTGAGTCATTAAAGATGAAATAAAATCAATAAACTAAATGATGCAGTGGATGTGGATGATATACCTGCAGGCTGATTAGTTCACAAGATATGGTAACAAAACAATCTTTTTTGCTGTATCACTACTCACTACACCTGAGGGTATCAGTTCTCGTGGAAAAATCCATGAGAAACCTGAGTTCCTGTCATGTGCTGACAAGACCAGCATACCAGGCTCTGTCAGCCAACGTGCTCTCTATTTGAATCAACTTGACCCTGCTAGGCGGAGTGCCAGCAGACGTCACACTCTAACCAGCCACAGAGAAAAAGGAACACTATGTTCCTGGCCCCAGCTCAAAAATGTTTTCACCCGGTGCTGAAAGCATTGTAAGTGCACAACTCTGTGCAGTCTCATCTACTCGCATGTTTTCCTGAACAAACAGTAGTAAAAAGATGTTTATAGTCCTGCTCTGTTGACATGGCCCTGATGTAGCAAAAACCTGATGTGGTGGTGGTTGTTCTTCGGGGACTCGGACAGAGCAACACGCTTCATTTGGGAAGTGGCCCTGACAGCTCCGCCTATTCACTTACAGCACTCAAACAAAAACAGAAATCTGGCAGACATACGCCAAGTGAGTCATCAATGCATTTATCTGGAGTAATAAACTCTGACTTGGAGTGGGATCATCCCCTTTGCCATCCTGTTAGATCAGGTTTGATTTACTATTGGCAGTATGTAAGTAAGCTTTCCAGGCAGGGAAAAGGGAGGGGGAAGAAAAAAAAAAGAAAAAAATTCAAATCAAAATCTACTGTGTATAATCAAATAAAACACTGGAATATAATGACAATTAGGCACAAGTACAGAATAAATCCACCTGTTACATAGCTCAATGCTATTTCAGTTAGTGAATATGCACTAATCTGTCAACCACATGCATAAATTTCAGTACAACTATATCTGAAAAACTTAGACTCTAAAGAGTCTGTCTTTCTAGTGGGCCTCTGACCACAAGCGTCCTGTTAGGTGATCTTAAATCTTATTTGACACCAGAGAGCTGATAGCAGCAAATTAAACTGTGACAAAAGGAAGTAGCTGGGTCTGTGGGAGTGATGTTAATCTCTCAACAGGCTTCCTCTCCACAAACAGCCTGCAAACTCATGAGCTTCATCACAAGGTAGTGGTTACTTAAATTCATCCTGTGTTTCACAGCATGAATAAATGAGTTGACTTAGTGAGCCAAGCATTGCACTGTACTATGATGTTTCAGATGATTACTGGGTTAAACCAGAGCTATCGTCTAAACTGCTATCTAGGCAAGCACATCCCCTCAGTAATTTGGCTACATCTAGCTGATCAACAACATGTTTTAATGTTTGCTGCGACAACCCTAACCCCGTGTGTAGTCTTGGACCTAAGAACTACACCTTCACCACTCCTTGTACATTTGCTCTATGCGAGCCCTGCCTTTAACAAACACCGCTCCTGAATAACTTCTGAGAAGAACAGTCACTCCAATTCTCCAGAGTGTACAGGAGAGCCCACAAAAGACTAACGGCAAAGATAACACAATTACAAATGAAATAGCAGGAGAGCTGTGTAGGGATCGGAATTAATAAGGTTTTATTGATTCCAATGCCATAATCCACTCTGCCCATCACTCTGCCTTTATCGATTCCTGATCAATTTTCTGTGTGGAAAAAAAGTAGGCCTAGACAGGTTTTCAGCGTCAACAGCAAGTACAAGTTTTTCAGGTTTTCTTAGTCAAAGAAAAAAAATCTACTAACCCTCCCTGCATGGTGCCAGTGTTATTATAACATTGGATATTTATCCTTGGTAATGGACGTGCTGGTGGTTGGGACGCAGCACTCGTTACCGAGTGACTTTTTACCTGGGCGGCTGTCCAACTAGAGTCTATGGGAATTGCTGCACTGCTCCAGGGATTCCCATCCCTTTTCTTAAAAACCTTCCAAACTCCAAAAATATTCAAATTACTGTAATGTAAGACCAAAAAAAAAACAAAAAAACCCAACAAATCCCCACATCTGAGGAGCTGCATACATCAAACATGTGGCATTTTTGCTTGTAAAACTTATTTTGTCTGTTAAGCTGTGTTGCAGCTCTACAATGTTTTGACTCCCACAAATAGGAAAATATTTAATTTTTTACACGTCTGAATTTAAGAGGATCAAAAGAAACTACTGTCTTCATTAAAGAGGGAGAGATTTCTTTGTCATGGATACACTAACCACTGTGTTAGTCTCAAATACATGGCATTCCTGGAATTTAAGCCCATGTTGCGTAGAGGGAAGTTTTGGCATTTCGTTGGTGTTTCCACCCTTACTTAAATTACCATTTTATAGACATTACAAGTAGCACTGTCGTCATCTTTATTTGTGAAAAGAAGTCACGCAGTGTTTCCAACAGGTTGCCATTTTACCGTTGGTGGTGGTTGGCGTGGTGTGTTACCGATGTGCATGCAGGCTCATGCAGTTTAGAGGGGGAGAGCGCCAGCCAGGTTATTTTCTGTAGCTACAATTTACAAATGTCCCCTAAAGACCTCACATGCAGGTTATCTGTAGACGCTACAATTTAACGATGTTCCCTAAACACCTCACATACAGACCGTCGGTATACGTTACGTAGGCGACTCGCACAGAGAAGCCTCTAGTCCCCGCTCACTTACTGCAGCACTTGCAACTCAGACAGGTGTTTGGCCAAAAATGAGTTCATTTGAAAACATTGAAATAAGGCGTTCTGCTGTAAGATTTACCGAAGTTGAAACTGAATGATTTTCTACCAGAGCGGGCCGAACAACTACAGTCCGTGTATGGGAATTGCTGCAATGTTGTCATCTTTCTTTGCAAATTTAAGCCACGCTTTTGACCATTTTTTCACTCTCCACCACGACTCCTTGTTGCAGGTTTTCAGCAGGGCAGACGCATGAGTTTGACGTCATTGTGTTGCAATATGCAAATCCACAGGTGATAAAAAATTAAGCGATAAACTTAGAGGAATGTGATTTCGATTCAGACAATTTGGAATCGGTTCAAAGCTTAAATCGATTCTCGATTCCCATCCATCCCTAAAGCTGTCTTCTGTAAATAAGTATTGTATGCATTATATGACATGGTGTTTTAACAGTTATTTTCTTTACTGATTAAACTGCTGATTATTTTTTCCATTAATACTTAGGTCTCAGAAAACAGTGAAAAATGGCCATCAAATTTTCCCAGAGCCCATCACTGAATGACTCTGTTTGTCTTTAAAAACTTCCAAACTCCAAAAAATATTCAATTTACTGTAATACAAGACCAAAAAAAAAAAAAAACAACAAATCTCCACCTCTGAGGAGCTGGATACATCAAACGTGTGGCTCTTCTGCTTGGAAAAACAATTTTGTCTGTTAAGCTGTGTTGCAGCTCTACAATGTTGTGACTTCCATAAATTGAAAAATATTTAATTCTTTACACATCTGAATTTAAGAGGATCAAAAGAAACTAATGTCTTCATTAAAGACAGAGGATTTTCTTTATCATGGATACACTAACCACTGTGTTAATATCTGCTTCAGATAAGTGAATAGGCGGCAGCTTGTCCCTCCACAGTCAGTGGAGTCAGTGTTTTATTGCTACCTCAGCTTGTGAACTTTGACAGTTTGGAACCTGAATCTAGAAAGTGCTAAGTGCAGCTGCTGGTTTGAACCTGTCAGGCCCTTTAAAAACATTAAAACATGGCTGCAATACTCCATCTGGTGGAGACATAGTTAAACATACAATTAAAACAAATTAAATCAAAATAAATAAAAAAGAACACTGATATGAGGCTTGAAATAAAACACAACACCATAAATATTGTTTTACATTACATTGAAAAAAAGCATGAAACAGTCTTTCATTTAGTGTAAGCTAGAGTTAAAAATAAAGGTCATCAGGTTTATTGCACATACTGAACAGAATATTATCAGGTGTCTCACTGGAAAGTAAAAGAAAAGTACTGACATGATACAGAACACTTTTAATTTAAAACACTATGGATCATAAACTGGTTTAAATTAGCTAGACAGGGCTTAAGAAGGTGTATAGCCCCACCTAGCGTCCTTTAATACAAATGACACAACTGAGTAAATAGACATGTTATATTGCCTATAGACCAGCGTGGATTAGGTGTAGCGCCTGTTTCATGCACCAATGCACATCACAATTTTGACTTTCTATCAGAATAAGTGTAGTTCACTCACATTTGTAGGTTTAAGCAGTAGATCTTTCTGCTTTTCACTGAAGGACTCGGACTCACAGTCAGAGATTTGTTGCCCACTGTCCTTTTCAACATCCTCCTCAGACTCATCCAGATCGCTGTCTGTGTCTATAACAGGAAGGTCATCTAAAGATAGTATAGAAAAGAAAAGAAAAGAAAAAAACTATAGATATACATTTGACAATATAATCTTAACTCAAGATTCACTTACGAGCTGTAAACTCTCACCGTGAATGGAGACTTCACAGTCTGAATAACCCAGGATGTCCCAGCCCAGACCTCATGAATGGCTTAAATTACCTTTGTCGGTGCTGAGCATGCGCAGTTCTCTGGTGTAGGACTGGATGGGAGCTGTGGGTCTCCCTGGTCTACGAGGACATTGTTGCTGCAGTGCAAAAGCCCTGGACGGATGCGGCTCCTGGGTCTCATTGTCACACTGTTCACCGTCACTGGAGCTCCACGCAATATGCAATGCGTCCTCATTACACTGAACGGCACTGGTCTGCACTGGGCAAACACATACAAAGGGAATAACATCGGAGTCATAATCAAGTACAGCTAAAAAATCAGAAACTAAGAGACATGTCAACAGGTCTGAACAGCTAAACTCTACAACTGTAGAAAAACATATGCACAGGCACTGCTGCCATCTCAGGCATTTCAGAGCTTTCATTACAGTCTCTGCCCTACTCTGTACTTTCAACTGTCTAAATTAAGAACAGAAGAAATTAGGAGTGGCTATTGTTTGATGTTTTTCTATACTAGTGTCAATATGATACCTGTGTTTCGGTGCTGATACCAAAATGCTTTGTTGCTTGTTTTCTTACTTTGAGAAATTTATATTTTCTACAAACCCTTGTTTTTATTCAACCAAAGGAGCAGAACATTCAAAATATAAGTAGTCTGCTGTCATTAAACTGTCTAAAACTGGCAAATTTAGTATTTAAATCAGAAATGATCTGATCAAAAAAATAAGTAAACAAGATTACACAATACGATACATTTTTGAAAAAACAAACAAAACAAAAAAAACCCTATTGAGATTCAGTACCAAAAACAGCATGTTCAGTCAACACATATAAAAAGAGATTTTAGGAAGGGTGAGGACAGTATAGGGTTTGTAGTTAATTTGCAATGCCCACATATGATAATACTGAAGAACAATAAAATACCATATACCACCATATTGCCCGACCCTAATCAGCTATGTGTTGGACAAATTCATTAATCCAAACAACAAATTACCCAAAGCTGGGGTCTGCGCCAACTTTCTTAGGGCAGATAGTTTTCTTCCTGATGACTTGAGGTTCTGTGAACAAAAAAAAAAACAAAAAAAATATCAACACCATCAACAATCTAAGGGCTGCAACGGAATAACATGAATCCACAATGTCATAATGCACAGGATTTCTGCAGTGTTCACTTCTGCAGAGGCCCATTGTCTCATAATCCATCCATGCCTGGACCCGGATAAACGGCAGAAAATTGATGGATGGATTAACCAATTAAAAAGTAAATAATGAATTTGTTAATTGAAGTTTCTGGTAAACTCTACATTTTTCCATTATGGTAATAGACTCCCAACAGTCAAAAGTTATGTTAATGTTACTGTATACTTCAGGCAAGAAAAAAAATACATATTCAGCACCTTTGAAAATGAAATGAAGACTTTTTAATACCTTCTAATGCCTTATTTTGAGGGAACTGATTTCACCGCTTTGCAAGACTTTAGAGGACCTGCAGATACCCTGAATGCACTAAACTTTATCGACCTTTATCACCGGAGTGCCCAGAAAGCTGTCTCCACACTTCTCCCAACTCTTGGCTGAAGACACGGATGAAAGCGTTGATGGATCTCTCCCCACTTTCTGGACACCATTTTCGACATCATCCGGAAAGAGAACACACTGCATATCCTTTGAGTACCGTTTGCGCTATAAAAAAATGAATAAAAAAAAGGTAGAGAAAGACCAGGTTAAAACCGTTTAACCCCACTGAATGAAACGACTGGTTTGATAACTCATACTAAGTTAGCCGTGATGCTGACTGTGATGGTCATTTTACCAGGGTTCACTGTGACAGATGAATTGCAAACAGTATTGCGTGTCTGTGCCACGGTGCTAATAGTTAAAATACAATAAATCTGGTAATATACGTATGGCAGGGAAACTCCACTCAGCTGTGGGCGGGCAGGGATGGATAACATGTATTGCTAAAGCTAAGTAGCCAGTGATGTTAGCGTTAACTGGCTAGCGAGTTAGCTGATGCAAGCTGGCTAGCGAGCGGATTACTTACCTTTCTGGAGGACATAGCGACAAAATAAAGTAGGTCTAGACCACTGCTGTTGTTCACACGTCGTACGATGAAGTCTGTTTCATTAACCCATCGTTGCGAAGTGGCGCTTTGCTAGCTAACCAACATGAAGAACAAACCTGTAGCAGTTGCACAAGCTGAAGAGGGGTGCGTTTGATTATTCAACAGGGCAGAACAGAGGCGGGCGGCCTTGTCCTTGTACGCTTCCAATTCAAAATAACGACGTGCTTCCAGTGATGGAAAGTAACTAGACGCATTTAATAAAGCACAGCATTGAAGTGCAGTTTTGAGCTACTTATCGTCTACTTTACATACTTTTGTCCATCTTCTGCCTCTTTAAACATCTACTTTACTGCGTTTTTGCAGTGAAATAGTTTGTTACAAAAGTCTTGCATTCAACATTTTACTCAAGTAAAAGCTGAGAAGCATTACCAGTAAAATATCAAAAGTGAGTGTGAGTGTTTTCTTGTTTTGTACTTTCTATTATTGGTCATAGATCTATTAACATGTGGGTAGAATTTTACAGTAAGCTACTCAAAGTAGAGCTAATTTTAAGTACTTTAAATAATCTTGAGTACGTTGATTTATAACAATAATTTATGATTGCCAAGTGTTTTGTGTGTACAATTAAAATCTGCAAAGCAATACAGCTGTGACATAAATATAGTGGAGTGAAAAGTACAATATTTGCCTTTTGAAATGAGGCAGAGTATAAAATATAAAACAGAAAATTTTGCAGACAAGTACCTCAGATTGCACCGAAATACAGTACTAGAGTAAATGTACTTAGTTACTCTGTTCTGCTGCAATTTAAATGTAAAAATATTCTATTTTCTACTCCATATTTCAAGTGAATCTTTACTCACTTTACATAAGTAAAATTAGAGTGCAGGACTTGTATTTGCAACAGTATGTTAAATAATCCCCTAATGAAACACTTCAACAACCCAATTTGTTACTTCTCTTTACTGAAATTGTATGCTGTGTCGTCATAAGAACAAACTCCTGCCTCTAGTCTAAATAGAGGAAAAACGCCATCAAACCTCTAGTTTAACACATAGATTATTGATAGTAAAAGCACTTCTTTCCTTATAAATCCAACTCATTCTGGAGTGAGATGACAACCCACCCATGGACTCAAAACGTATTTTTATTACAGCAAATCCATCCGAATCTCAACATCTTTCAAATAGCAGGTTAAACATACAAAAGCTCACTTAACATACTTGGTTTTTTTTTTATTAAATATGTAAAAAGCAGGTCAAGTTATTCACAAATAAAATGCAAACATGCAACACGTTGTTTTTGGGGAATGCATAATGAGTGGGACATGAAAAAAAGACATTTACCATTCATTAATTATTGACAGTACAAGTTTACATTCCTTTTCATTTACACAATAATATATGACTAAAGCATTATGGTGCACTGCCCAGTTCAATATTAGTAAATGCAATATTAAGAAAGGGTATACAATGTACTTACTGGAATATAGCATGGCAAATTACTCAGTGAACCGACTCATCTCCCTAAGACCTGTGGTTTAAAAAAAAACAAACCTCTGAAACAAACAGCTGAAATCTGAGCAGGCCACAAGTTCCAGCTGACGTTTAAAACTTAAAAACGCTGCATTATAGTAAGACTAGTCCACAATAATGATTCTTCCTTCCCTATGTTTAGGGCATAACAAGTAAATTCTAATACCAAACCACCTTGAATGGTGTGAATAACACACTGTGGAACACACTGATTATCTGAAATCTTGTAATTTGTGAGGATAGCTGTCAAACAGTCATAAGTTGGCATTATACTACATTTTATTCACAATTCATTGACTGTATTGTCCTCCTTCATGAGGATGCAATTCAGAATCTTGTACTATTCCTAAGGCTTTACAATAATAAATATGGTGAGGGTCTATGGACAGATTGTCCAATACAGAGTCAAATGTCAGTGCAACATATGGAAGGAGGTTAAATAAGAGCTACTACGAGCCCTTTCAGGGCTTTGCTTATTGCATTCTTGTGATTAATATTGTTGATATGCGAAATAAAAATAAAATAAAATGAAAAAGGACAGAAGCTAGGAAGATAACACTTGCACTGACAGGTAACCGTTACCTGTCTAAACTTCAGCATTTCATCACATCTACTGTAGGATTTGAATTGACTTTTCCATCCACACAGTCCTTGGAAACTTCTGTGATGGTCTGAGCTTGTCTGCTGGTGGAGGTTGTCACCACAAACCTGCCACAGCAGTTCACCAAAAGTCACAAAAAACATCGAACAGTGAGCAGAGGGATACAAAAAAATAAAAACTGTGATGGTGCTTCTATTCAGGAGGTTGCTTCATGTGCTCAGTCTTGGAGAAAAAAAAGAAAAAAGAAAAAAAACAACCATGAGGAAAAAATTAAAAATCCTTTAACAGTTCTCACATATTAAAAAGAGGGGTGTAACTGCAGTGAAGGATGATGGCAGTCAGTATTCATCCTGTTCCTCCTGCTGATCATCTGGTGCCTCCTCGTGGGCTTGCTGGTCCACTTCCTCTCCGTCACCCTCAGCAAGCTCCGCTCTTTCCTAAAAAAAAGGGACACAGACACTCAGTATAGTTTCAGGCAAACGCATGTGATTACAAACAAAGACTATGTTCTTATCTCTTTCAACCACACAATAACGTCCACGTGATTTTTCCACCCGGAAAAATGGCACTTGTGCATTTTACTGGTGTGCACTGCTGCAAAAACTCATTTAGGTCAAGAAAAAAAAAAAGAGCCTCCAACTGTTCTAAATCCTCCTCAGATCAATCTAAGGTCACAGACTGACCTGCTCATCCGAGGCGTAAAGGACCTCCATTAGCCGCTCGACAAAAGGGGCGTTTTCTTCACCCTGCTCCTGGCACAACAGCTCCACCTCTCGCAGCTTGCTGAAGTAGTAGTCCCTCTCCTTCTCCACCCCTTCCAGTGCCAACTTTAATGTGTTCACCTAAAAAAAAATAAAATTCACAAGAATATTCTTAGCTTCAGTAGCAAAAACACACAGTACTGCATGGACTCTGGTAAGAAGGTAAGAGACGAGCAGTCACAAGATCAACTGGACAATCCACAGAGAAGAAACACGCACAGCTTTGTTTTAAACTGATGAGTGATTCATTCTAACAAACTCTTGCATGTTGAAGGACTCAGAGATAAATTAAGGTTCAGCAGATATAAGATTTAAACATTGTGTAACTTGTAGAAGTTGTCTGACGTGCACAAATCATGTGTCACTAAAGTAGTCCAGAGTAGTGCTGAATCCATAAGTTGCTTAATTGATCATTCTATGGACCGCAACTCAATTCTTATCTAAACAGTGTTTAAAACCTTAATCTATTGATTGGTTTAGTAATTTGTAAAGTACAAATGCTATTTATTTTCTGGTTACAGATTCACAAGTGTTGGGACTTCTCTTCATATCGCTATAAATTCAATACATTGGGTTTTTTGCTGGCTACTGGTCACACTACGTAAGCAAGCTCCAGCTCACTTTCATCTTAATTTTGTCCTTGGTTTGGACCGGGCTACATCTGCAGATGCATGTTGGATCTCACAACTGAATAATTACATGCAATACACATGGTTTCTAATTTACTGGACTATGCATGTGTAGCTCTACATTTTAAACCTACTCAGCCATGTACAGTGTCTATAAGAAATCTTTACCAAATGGAATCACAGTGGTCCGATCAACACTTTACTTTTACAATACTTTATGTCAAAGTGGAGGCAAATCCCTACCAGAAGACCTACATCAATGACACATATAGAATACACAATAAATACAACTATTATTATAACCCCCCCTTCAAGTCAATATTCATTAGAGGAATGTATTATATCCAGAGAGGATGTATAAGATGACCAGTGAAATGTCATTTTTATGTTGGCATAGGAAAGGTGTTTTTAAACATATGTTTTGGTCTTGTGACCTTCTACCTCATTTTGGAAATCTGTTGTGGATATTTTATTTCTGCGAATGTACTATGATAAACTGTTATATCCTACACTGATTTATTAGGTGCTAATAGACAAAACAGGTGGAGGTCCTATGATAAAATAAATATTGATCTCACACTTTTGGCAGCTAAGGAAGTGCTTTACTATCCACTGGAGATCTACTTTTTTGGTAAATCCTTCACAGGGATGAATTGAGTTTTCAAATTATTTGACGCTTAAGGCTTAATAAAACATTAACGGGAAGCCCCAGAAATGTTAATAAATTTAGCATTTTCATATGAATTTTGGACATATTTAGAAACTATTTAAAAAAAAAAACAAACAAACTGATCTTAATCTTGATAGTAGACCATTATTGTAATAGGTATTATAATTGGTATGTGTATATTTGAAAGTGTATCAGAGAAAGGTTTTGATAGTTTTTGTGTTGTTTGGAATGTTAATTTATAGATATAAATTGTTAATAAACTCAATCAAAATACATCCCGAGTACCTTTTCCTTTTCACAGCAATTATATCCTATATATATGGATATTTCTGTAACAGCTTTCTACATTGATTCTACATCTTTCTTCGCCCCCCATTCTTCTTTGCTCAAGCTCTTCGAATTACAGCTTGCAAAGGAGCCACGAGTGATGAATCTGGATTGAGGTGCCGATGCACTATTTTTTGACAAGTGTACAATATATTTACTTTAAATTTCTTCCACTATTTAATTTTGACAAGACAAACGACAGCCACACAAAACACAGTTAAACAATTAGTTAATAGTTACTTGTTGCTGAACCAGCTGTGTTGCTCATCCTCTATTGATGCAAATATGGAAAGGCTGCATGTCCAATATTGTTTTTAAAGTGGATATACACTCATTTACATCAAGGCCAGACAACAAATCAACGATCCGATAACAAAACCAATTTCTACATTACTTTTTACACTGGCTATGTCTATGATACGTGGGGCAAGAAGCTAGTAATAATAGTGAAAGGTCAGATTGGAAAGCGGAGGCAGATTTGGTATAGGAGATTAATAAATAAGATGAAAAAAAATGTATAATGTGTTTAAGGGTTGATATATTTTCCCGGTTTCCCAGCTGTGTGAGCTTATTTCAAAAACAGGGACTGAAGGTGTTCAAGATTTTATCCATAATTCAGTCACACTCCTTTAGTCTCTTCTATAAGAGCACACCACCCCTCTAATCATTACTCACAGAGGCCATCATTGTGGTTTAATCTTAGCCACAGACAGTGCAGACAGCTGGAGGCATGTGAGCAATTTTGAGAAAAGACTTTGGTTGTTGCTTTCACAAATATAATAAAATTAGACCACTTCCTGTCTGATTACCAGAATCCATAAACATAAACAGACTGGCTCCAGCCCCCCCCGTGCCCCTCAAAGGATAAGCAGTATAGTTAATGGATGGATGGGACGGGATAAACATAAACATACCTGCTCAGTAAGATGTGTGACCTGTGCTTCCAGTTCTTTCTCTCCTTTGGCAGGAGTTGATGTTGCAGGAATCTTTTTGGCTGACGAGGGTCGGGATGTCGGTGTTGAGGACTTGGGGGTTGTAGTGCTTGACCTTGACGCTCCTACAAGCCAATAAAAAGTTTATCATTCAGGGATGGTTGAGCAATTGCTATCATTTCTGAACTAATTCTTGACCCACGCCCCAAAGCAAAATTTCCAACACAGACACATTGTGTAATTTCCTTTGAGAGAATAAGTCTAGGAGTTATTAGAATTTAGACCTTATCATAAGAGTTGTCGATATGAAAATAAATGTTCCCCTGCCTCAGCAGGTAGCTCAGGCCAGGTGCATTTATATTAAAACATGTCAGAGTGTCTACAAACATTAGCTACGTTTCAGATTATAGGAAACCACACACCTTCTACAGCATCAAAATAAACATTTGCAAATAAAAATCAACAAAATCAACATGAGTAATTTGTAAACTTGAGGCTTACCTGCAGTAGGGGAGCTGGCTGCATGGTGGGACTTCTTTGGCAGGTTGAAGATCTGCTCACCGGGGTCAGGTGGGGGGATGGCATCCTGACCCTGTCTGGCTGCAACCGGGTCATACTCTTTACCGTCGTAATTGGCATCAAAGAACTTCTTAAACCACTGGATGAAATCAAGATTGTCCTGAAATCTGCCTTTGACCAGTTTCTCCACAGGAATAATCTGAATCAAGGGGGAGGAAAAGAGGGTCAAAAGCAGGCGAAATATAAATTCAACCACATATAGTGTGGGACACTAAGTTATAAAAACAATATATCGGATAACTGATAATATTGCAGGTTAACAAAACCTACCTTGTCCACATTCATCCTTTTGAAGGATGCCTGCAACAGTTTGAAATTGTGAATGTACTCATGCTCCAGTTTAGCTTGAAACTTGACCTTCTTAAGACTGATGCAGCCAGGGAAGAGCAGATCCATGAACTGGCAATAGGCAGCTCCTAAAGATGTAATAAAATTTTAGTTGAGTGTTAAACCCTTGCTGGAAACTACAGCAAATTGACTCCAACTATAGGCTAGGATTTATCGAGTCTGCCTGTCTTGGCATGACAAAAAATCCCCTGGAACAACAAAAAGCCTGGGAGCCTTTTCTGTGTCCAGATCATTGACCTTGTTTCCTTAAAAAGAAAACTATTAATGCATGTTCTTGGCTTAGCATGGCTAATATTAACTGAAGCCTAGTTAGACTTTTATCCCTTTGAAAAAACAGGGCACCAGGTCAACCTGGTAGCGGGTAACTGGAAACTATCAGATAAACACATAAATCCAACTAGACAGCACAGAAGTAATCTACATTAAAAAGGAGCCCAGGCCTAAACCAGTGTGAGTGTGTAAATCTTGGTTTGTGTAGGCAGAGAGTGATTGAAAAGGGATTACTTGGTCACAACGGGAGAACACAGCAGGCTACAAGTTTATTTATAGACAACTCTCTGCCAGGGAACGGTGAGCATGTTTCCACAAGTTGCTTTAACTGCCAGCTTACAGAGAAAATGATTTGAACCAGGAAGATATCATCTCTAAAACACGTTTGCCATCTCAAACAGCCTCGTTGAAAACATGCAATGAAAGGAGAGGGAATATAGAGAAGGTTTTCATTCTGTTGTCACCTGAGGAGAGCTGCTCCACTTTCGTATAGTTTAGGCAGAGAATGTCGTTAACCCAGGCAGTAATGTCATGCCTGCTCATAGTCTCCTGGGTTATTGAGGTAGAATATACGTTGACCGCCATCCCCCAACTGCAGAAGAAAAACAATAACATTCAAAAAACAAAAGCAATGCTATAACATGTAGGAGCTGAAAAATAAAAATATACTTTGCAAAGTGCATCCACTCAAAGGATTGAGTGGATACAGTTAGGCTGGGTAAATCCGGCCACTGTAACTACTTTAGACTGACTGTACTGGCTGTAATGATTTCTATTCATATCACATTCAGTAATCACTTAAATAAAGTTCTCAGTTCTCCCTTTGACACTGGAGGCCGCACAGCAAGACTGCAGCGTGACATGATCTCTAGCATTTATCCACATGGCCAGACTGACCCACAAAGGAGCCCAGGGGCAAACAATCGACCCCTCGTTGCTGTGGGACCACTGAGCACAGTGCACACTCTGTCATACAGTATTAGGCAAAAATTATGTAGTCACGATTCCAATAAGTACACAATTTTATTTTAAAACTATAAGTTTGGACTTGTAGACTGATTTAGGCATGTACGCATGTGAAAATTTTATAGTGGCCAACATTATCTCAGTATACAATACTAACTTGATAATTACTTACAAAAAGTTTAAAACTGTAGAGCAATATTTTATAAACATTATGGATTAGTCTGTTGATTATTTTCTTGATTAACCAATTAATTGTTAGGTTTATAAAATGTCAGAAAACGATGAAGGGCTGCCATCATAATTTCCCAAAGCCCAAGGTGACATCTTCAAAGTCTTGTTTTGTGTGTCCAACAGTCCAGAACCCAAAGATATTCACTTAACACACCAAATATTCATATTTGAAAACCTGGAACCAGAGATTCTTGGCACTTTTCTTTTGCAAAATGACTCAAAACAATTCATCAATTGTCAGAACTGTTAATTATTAATTTTCTGTCGATCGATTAATCAACTAATTGTTGCAGATCTAAAAATCTGTACAGTGTTAAAACCTACCTTGTTGAGACAATAATAAACTAAACAACTAACCCTAAGATGCATGATGGCGAAAAATGTGTCAGCAAGTTTGTTGTGTTGCTACCTTTGGCTGCAGCTCATTTTAAACATTTTCAATACATTAATACATAGTTTTAATCTCCATCTTTTGCAGAACAAATTTTGATCTACACTTTATACCACAAATTTTGCTCAGGGAACACAGAATATAAAGCATATTGTATCCTTTAATTTGATTTTACCTGATAATAACTAAAAGCTGTTGCAAAGTCTGATTAGAACGATGTTGCAATTTTATCAGCTTTCAAAACTGTGGCTTTTGGGGTCCCAGGGCGCCTGCCCCAGTTTAATTGGAGATATTAAGGTCCATATACTGAAAGCATACAGTGAGCCAGAAAATAAATCAGGGAACTCAAACTTTGATCTTTAAACTACAGATTAAGCAATTACAGAGACTGGCAACAAAACAACTGCTTACAATTTCATTTATTTACTCTTAGTAACAGAAACATTGGAAGGTGCATCATTCCCAGTGTTTCACACTCATAAGGTGTACCAGAGCAGCTAGCCCAAGTATATGGAATACCTCCCAAGCATACTTTGACCAATTTTCAACAAATTTTCACAATTTCATTGATCATGCTGAGAAAATCCCACTATCTATCAGTTGTACCAAAAAAACAACAAATGGTTTATTTGCAGTTTGCGTGTGTCTTCATTTTTAACTGCAAGGCAAAAAAAACAGGTTATGTTTGTTGGAGTTAGTCCTTTAAAGCCCACTCAGTAGAGGTTCTGTATATAAACATATATACAGTTCCCAGTTTACTGAGTACACCTAGCCAAATGTAATGCAGTCTCATACAACAGCCCTTCAATAAATCCTGCCTTCATGAAGGTTATAATAGTCAGTTTTTATTGAAACTGTGATCATTTTGGACGCAGCAGCTTGTGGTGCTGTTGAACTGTATTGCGTTATACTGACGGGTTTTTTTTATTATTTTGCCCCCCCCCATTTATATCAATTAATCCATTAACTGATTAGTCAATCAGCAGAAAATTAATTGGCAACTATTTTGATAATTGATCACTCGTCATTTGCGAAGCAAAAATGTCAAAAATTCAGTGGTTTCAGCTTTCCAAATTGCTGTTTTTCCCTTTTCACATATGACAGTTAATATAATTTCTTGGGGTTTTGGAACATTGGTAACTGCCATGAGCTCTAAGAAATTATTAATTGCATTTTAGTAATTTATTTAATTTTTATTTTTATTTTTTACATTTCATAGACTAAACGATTTGGCAGATGAATCATAATAAAAATAATTGGTGTATTGATGCAATACAGTTCAACAATATCATAGACTGCATCCCCTAATATTCCGATAAAGTCAAATCAACACCTCTCTGAGACAGTTTCAATAGAAACCGAACCTTCATGAAGGTAGGATTTACTGCAGGGCTGTTGCATTAGACTTCACTAGTTTTAACTAGGTGAACATAATGGCAACTGAGTTTACATTTAAGTAGAACTCCATCATATACATTAAAACAGTGTACAGTTCTCCTCAGTTCGCCTACCAAAAAAAAAATAAAATAAAATAAAAGAAGACTGCAGCCTGACCATTTGAGCTTAGTTCAGTGATAGGGAACAGCAGGACAGCTGCATTCAAACAACCCTCTTATTGGATTATGGCAGCGACTAATATGGTATTAAATCATGCTAAATCATCGTCGTCATCACCATCCACTAGCAGACACCAGGGTATGCAGGGTAATAATAACCCTTCATCATTAAAGTTGGGCTATATCAGCGCTGCAGGAGCAGAGCCTCGGCTGAGTGATTCTCTGGGAAGGAAGGAAGGAAACTGGGCCAGAGGATCTCATGTCAACAAAGCGGATGTATGTGCTGCTGCTAGCATGCTTTGTTAGCCGGGGCAGGGATAGCCGCTAGGGTTGGGCTGATGCTTGGATTCAAATAGGGAAAAACCGGGCCGGTGCGGCAGGTAATGAGGGGTTATACACATTGAGACATCGCCCCAAACACACATTAATAGTGATACTGGGGGGTGTTGGGTAGCTGCGAAGTGTCATGTCACGGTGGGAATATTCTAGCAGCAGCAGCAGGGGCGGCTGTCTGTGTACTCCTGTCATTTGACAGGCTGCACCGTTTCAATCCACTCCTCCAAAATCTGCCTGTGCAATTGCGCACCAATTCACTTGACAACAGTATACTGCTGCCAGCAGCGATGCGGGCTATGCACCAGCAGAAAGAGGGCTTATTGCGCTAACTTGAGAGCGATTTACGCCATAGTCTAAGAGCTAACATGACAGGAGACTGAGGGACAACAGGGGGAGGGGGGGGGGGATAGCGGATGGGTGCAAAGCGAAATCGACAGACGTAGAGGAGGAGACCAGAATGCAGGTTTCTGTCTGCAGCAGTGTGTGTCCTTTTTCTTTTCTATGATCTTTTTTCTTACATGAAATCAAATGCGGCATTACACTGATTTACCTGTAGGCGCGCTCTCCCCGCACTGTATTTTTCCTGTAAGGAATGATGTTGGTTCCGTTGTCCGGGACGATGTCGTTGTTATTCTCTCCATTTGGGGAAAGGGCTTGGGTGGGACCGGGCATTTGGGTCTCTAAAATGTTGAACAGATACTCTGTTCTCTGTCTGGCCGGGAAAAAAAAAAAAAAAAAAACAACAGGAACGATGCAAATGCTGAGAAAGTGCCGCACCTCCGGGGCTCTTTCCCTCTGTCTGCTTATTCTTCACAAATCTCTGCCCTAGTGACGTTGCTGCACCCTGCACCACGTGACTGCTGGGGCTGGCTGCCTGTTCCTTATGGTGGGCGAGTTCAGCACACCAAATTACATTGATCACTTGCGTGATACAAAAGCATCATCGCCGCTCAGATCAGTGCGTGATGCTTCACGGTTGTCGCTTTTTTTTGACGCGAAGATCAACTTTGTGATTTTTGCGCGGCCACACATCAAATGCTCAGGAGACAATACCCAATCAACTGGAGGGGATGGATTTGATTAAAAGGAAAACGCAGCCCACCCAGTTTCACCCTCAGATCCTTAGATGATAATCAAACAGTTTCTTGGCACAACAACACCCAACAGATGAATAGAGAGAGAAAAAAAAGGCAGGCAGATCATGACAGATAAAAGCGATGCTGATGAAAATGACCACACATGGTATGTAATGTAATGCTGTTTTGATTACTAACCATATGTATCAAGGTTAATACTTCACTCTAAGTCGCCCTGTTTAGCATTTGTAAGCA
Organism: Xiphias gladius; assembly: GCF_016859285.1. NCBI lineage: Eukaryota > Metazoa > Chordata > Actinopteri > Istiophoriformes > Xiphiidae > Xiphias > Xiphias gladius. Next base: position 17,012,961 of record NC_053413.1, on the reverse strand, counting down.
GTATATAAACATTTAATGAAAGGTTTATAACACACTATAATGTAGTTGTAATTGTAGTTGTAGGGCTGCAACTCCAGTTTTCATTATCGATTAATCTGCCGATCATTTCTTCGATTAATATTTCCTGTACAAAATGTCAAAGAAATAGTGAAAACAATGCCTGTCACAACTTTGCAGAATCCAAGGTGACATCTTCAAATGTGTTGTTTTGTCTGACCTATAGTTCAAAACCCAAAGATATTCAGGAGAAGTTATGTTGACAAAACCATACATTAATGAACACTTCAAAATACAAAATGTCTATATACAACTACATTATAGTGTGTTATAAACAGTTTAGTGTTACTGAGTCAATCAATGTCAACATAAAAACACATTAATTCAACTGTAAGTTTATGTGAATAACTTGCGCTGCAACGATTAGTCTATTAATCAATTCTGATGACTGATTAATTGTTTAAGTCATTTTTTAAAGCACAAATTCACTGATTATAGCTTTTCAAATGAGAATATTTTCTGGTTTTATGAGTCCTCTATTATGACTGTATATCTTGGAACTTTGATAGTAGACCTGTAGGACCTGATCAAAAGTCAACTGTTTTGATTATTTTGTATTATTTTGACTATTCAGAAAAGCCAATTAATTGTTTCATTAATTTGCAATCAAAAATGCCAAACATTTGCTGGTTCCAGCTCCTCAAGTTAAAGGATTTACTGCTTTTTTCCATCTTATGTGATAGTAAACTGAGTATCTTTTGGTTTTGGACTGCTGGTTAGTCAAAAAAAGCATTTTGAATTGATGAGATTGTAAGGGGCTTTCCTCCCCCCATTTAATAGCATTTTATAGACCGAACAATTAATCAAGAAAATATTAGTAGATGTATGAAGTAATAGTTGCATCTGCAGACTTTTTTCATTAGAAAACTGTGAAAAATGCCCATCAGAATTTTCCAGAGCCCAAGGTGAAGTGTTCAGATCTTTTGTTTTGTCCAACTAACAGTCTAGGCCAATAAAGTAGACCAGTAAACCAATGAATCAATTAATGAACTTATTTTAGCTTTAAGATTTATATAAATTAAGAAATATGCATTAGGGGTGTAACAATACCCTGTATTTGTCCATACAAAGATCTGTATTCAGTGGTGTTGTGTTTAAAATCTAAAAAACACAGTCCTGCGGTTGCTAAGCTATCTCCTGTTTGTGTTGCCACATCTGTTGTTTGTACGCTCCTTTTTGTGTGTGTGTGTGTGTGTATATGTGTGTGTTGTAGACTGCTGAGCAACCACTCTCAATGGGACACAGAACACTTACTTGTTTCACGCATGTCTTGAATTATATATAAACTTGATTTCTCAGCTGAAACTTATTTTTGCCTAATTGAAATGAAAATGAAATTTGTCATATTATGAGAGTGACGATGTATCATTACACCCACTAATATCCAAACATCTATGTGTGGATCAACAAGCAAGGCCAGCTCAGTCCAACTTTATACTGTTTTCACATGGTTAGTAATCAAGGGTAAGGAGCTGCTATAAGTGAACCAGCAGGCCACGGTATTTAGCAGGCATGATGGAAAACTGATTGATGTCACAGCTCTATAAACAGCACTAGACTATAACACTAGCTAATACAACACAGCTATGATGTTTTATACGGGAGTTTTACGCAAGTATGTCCAGCCATTCATATGGCCTCAAACATCACCGATGTAGTAGCCTTTGCAAAGGCCTCTGGGCAAAAGAATTTCTATTACGCTGTAATGTTGTTTTACTGCCTTGATTTTTTTTGTGCCTTTTTTTTTTCTTATTCTGCCTATGACTTAATTTCTCATTGTATTGCTGCTTTAATTAAAAGGCCGCCAAAGGTGTGTTGGTTCCCCCATCTTTCTTTGATGGAGTACTATAGTCCTATATCAGTATTTATTCAAATGTAAACATAGATGAACAGGCGGGTATACATTTTGAGATCAATAGAATGATTTATCTACTATCCGTCAGTCCAAAGGTTGACTCAGATTTTGGCCAGTAATGTTTGAACTTTTTCATGTGTCAGCAGTGTTTCTTCTGAGTTTTTTTGTGTGAAGATGAGTCCAACAAGTAGTTTTATTGACAGTTTTATTAAGCCAAAATGTTTTGTTACACACACCTTTTTGAGCTGATAGAAGCGTACCATAGTGGAAAGAAAGCACTTTAAAAGGCTTTTTTTTTTTTTTTTTTTGAATGATCCAGTGTAAACTTCCACCTCCAGTTGTCTGTCAAAGTAATAGTGATGAATAATATGTGGACCTGTCCATTTCTACTTTTAAAATGAGCTAAAGGATGTTGGATATACTCACATAACTCTTAGTCAGCAATTTGTGTGCTCACTTTAACTTAACTACCAAAACTGAAACTCTAGTGCCACCATGAGGCTAAAGTTGAGGTCACTTTTGGGCCTACAACTTTTACATGGAGTCTATATGCAGAATTTTTTTAACTGATCTCTGATAAATCTCTTTAAGATAAATCTGACAAATGAAATATAATTAATTTTACCCAATAATATTGACCTCCAGTTTGACTTTTGTCTTCTAATACAAGTTTTCACTACATGTCAAACCTTCGATTTACCTTTCATTGCCTATTATGGTTATTTAGCGTGATTTTGCTTATCCATATAGCTAAAGCTTGATAAAGTCAACTTCTGTTGAATGATAAAGGATTTCCCGTAAAGCCTTGCTTTGAAGGTGTTCCAAAACACATATTCCAAATCCCAACAGTGTTTCACTGTGAAATGGTGGCCATAATTTACCTTATCAGTCTCATTTTTTCAACTTTTACCAAACACACTGGAGCTTTTAACAGTCACATGTCAGCAAAGCGAATGTACAGTATATCCCGCGAACTGCACCTTTGATTGTGACAGCAGTAATTCACCTTTACACTGAAATGTGCGTTTAGACTTATCTTTGAAGTGTTTTTTAAATATTTGAAAATATTATAAATAAATCAAGGCAGTGGACAAAATGCAAAATAATCATCTCTAGCTTGCGGTCAATCTGGAGGAAAATGTATATAACCCTTTCTCTACTGGGTCAAAAATACTATTTAGTCTTTACACAAATTCCTGCACAGCCAAATACAAGGTACAACCAAGAACTAATCTCATTAAATGGCCAAACTGTGGATGCTAAGAACATATCCACTAAGAACCAAAAGCACGCATTGCTACATTTCCACTACAGTAACGCTAAAGGCCCTGTCAGACCGGAAAGTGACAACTGCAGTATTTTGGTCTCATCACAATCACACAACGGCAAGCACAGAGGTCCACTTTGCATCAAGCGGCAAGCAGCAAAAGTATAACATGGGCAAACTTCAGTGGCAGCAAGAAAAAAAGGAAAATCTATGCTTGTTGACATTAGTGTGCCGCTGCCAGGTTTGGTGGCAAAGCTATAGCCAGGTTGTCACAGAAATTAACTTGCCACTTCCCAATCTGAAGGGCCTTAAAGTGTCACCAGAAAGGTGCAGCATGCATGGCCTGTTTCAAATGAATGTTCAGAATGTGAAGCCTAAGAATTAAGTAAGTAAATATTAGGCCATAACAAGAGGGGCACATGCCCTTTGAGCCTATTTTTGCTCACACTGTCACCTGTAGAGGGATTCTCCTCCGTGGCGCTCTTAACAAAAAGCTAATATTTGTCTCGAAAAATGAAAAACCAAAGACATATCTGCAGTTACATTACAACTAAAGCACACAAAGTTTGAGCATCTTCTCACTAACATTTTGAACAGGAATGACTGATCTGAAGCAGCTGTCTATCAGTGGTTTACTGGGAGTTCAGACCAAAAACAGCGCTGCATATTAAAAAAAAAAATTTAATTTAAAAAAAAAAAACAAAAAAAAAAAACACGCAAAACGCTTTGTTGTCGGGAGCTTGTTGTTTCAGGTACCAGAGAGATGATGAAATACAATTAAGAGGTCAAGTTTTCGGTAATAGATCTATGCGCGTGAATGCTTATTAAATGCCAAACTACACAATGGCTTACAGTATAATAGTAAAAGAAAGGATTTTAAAAATCCGTGAAAAAAAATCTACCAGGAAGGTGCACTTATTTGACTGGCCAACGCAGTGTGTTGCAAGATGATGTTCCACTGCATTGCAGTAAAAGTTGAGTCAAGTTCAGCTTTTTGCTGGACAATCGGGCTTCGTTTTTTTAATGCAGTGCTAATGTGTGTCTGAGCACAGCCCTACAGTGTTCAAAACTGTTTAGCTGAACATTTGGCTTCAAAAGTTTGCAGTAAGCCGCCATGCAGGGCTAACAGTAAAATGAAGAGAAAGCCAAATTATGTGTCGAGTCCAGTGACCTCAGTGCATAAACCCCAAGGATGTCGTGTTTTGTGTTCTGGTGCGAGGGACAGGTTTTGATTTAGATTTATCACAGTAACTATGGCGACTTCATGAGGAGTGTGACAATGACTTCTGTCACAGTTCGCTTTCTGGAGCTGGTTACCCCTTAATGTGGAAAAGGATTAACTACTCATGTTGATGTTGCAGCATTTTGACTATGCACATCATAGCTTTGAGGGTATTTTTAAACTCCCCCAAAGCAAAGCATACTTTGTTACTTAGCAAACAGTCAATTGAATCATTATAAAAACACAACCTACTACCTATTATAAGACACTTTGATATCATTTAAAGTATTTTAGTTATGAATGTCAACATCATTTGGTTTCTGTACTCCTAACCTGTATTTCTTCATGCCAGTAAATGTTGGTATAGGCTTGTTGCTTGCTGTCAATGTTGCGAGGGTGGCATAACATGTTGCTAACACAAAGCCTAAATATATGATGCTGTACAGTTTGTTAAAGCTAATCTCATTCCATTAGAGGAAAGGCAGAGCTGTGCTTCCTCTGTTTCCACTCATATCTCACCAATGGCTCTCTTGCACTGGATAATCAAGTGGTTGGGTGGGTGAGGGGTGGCAGCTCCACCCAACGTATCCAGCCCTCAGCATTCAAAAAATAGCAAAGAGGTCACTGTTACCCGGAGTTGCAGGCTCGACATGTTAAAATATACTATTACAATATATTATTACTATTCACGGTGAAAAATTATTATTGATGTAAAGAAGGTTTTTACAGAGTCAGGGGTGGGTATAAACCCTTTCAGGGGAACCTCAAAACTAACCAAAATGAGGGCCGGGACCAGTGAGGAGAGAGCACTGATCTGTCACATCTTACACTGGTATCTTTTAAACCTTCCCCTTGGATACAACATGAAAGAAAAGTTTTCATTTGCCATTTTAAAAAGGGAAATTCTTCACCCAAGCTAAAGAAAAAAAACAACAAAAAAAAACAAGGTGGAGGCTTTTCATCCCGTCTCTTTCCCCACTGCTCAGAAATAGCTTTAACGGTAGTTTCTGCTGCGGGGGGGTGCGGGGGCATGAGACAGTCTTGCTAATTTCTGTGATTTTTAAAGCTAGTCCGTAACGAAGCCGCTAGCTGCAGTGACTGCGGCTAACTCAGCTCCGTGTAAGAAATGATAGTTAAATGAGACACAATGACTGGACAGCATGCTATTACACAGTCACACAATGCCAGAGCAAAATAGGAAGAGTGTTTTTACCAAGCCAGACGTTACTTGCAGTGACGGTAGTACATCTTGTTCAGCTAACCGCCAAGTTACAGTAAGCTAATTTTGCTCCTGCCACCACTTTGTCAGAATAGTGACAGTCGACATATGCCCTGACCCTGGGTAACATCATCACCGTACGAGCCAGCGACAACCACGTCTGTACACTCCGGTTTTAGCATGTGCACATCATGTTTACGGTTTCAAATCAAATTATAGACTGAAATTGTTCAGCAAAGCAAATGGCACTCACCAGTGAACTCCGATCCGCAGGTTACAAGGTGTTAAAAAAAAAAAGAAGCTGTTTTCCGGCTGAGTCACCCCACCCTCAAACGCCCATTTTCGCTAGACGATGAGTTGAGAGCGGACACCGGATTGGACAGAGCTTCATCGGAGTTGCAGTTGATTGGCTCGCTAGCGACATCTGTCGTGAAGTTGACCAATCACGTCTTGATGCGTTGATCATTCATCACATCAAGACGGCTTTCCGTCTGGTCGCTCGGTGTCATTTCACTTTTCCCCCAGCTAAAAAAAAAAAATTCATATATTGATAACAGTGGTTGAAGACGTATTCTTCAGTCCTCCGGTCAAATCCGTACTTGAGTAAAAGCCTAGAAGTATTACCACCAAAATAATGTACCCACTCAGCAGGCGAAATTGCTCTGTCAGGGTTACGTTGCTATTGTTATATATATTATACCATTTGTTGATAATGAGTGATGCTTTAATATGTAGACACCATTTTAATGTTGTTGGCCGAGGTGGAGCTGATTCTAGGTGTTTTATATACTGTTGGGTGGTTTAACTTACTGTATAACAAACAATGCATCATATTTTATGTGCTCATTGTACGTTTTTAAATCTGAATTGGTAAAGAAATCAGTAACTACAGCTGTCAAATAAATGTAGTGAATATAAAGTACATTATTTCCCACTGAAATGTAGTGGAGTGGCCGTCAGTGGAAATACTCAAGTCAAGTACAAGTGCCTCAGAATTGTACTTAAGTACGATACTTGAGTAAATGTACTTAGTTACCTTCCACCACGAACTAATAAATATTTATTCAACACAAAATTTACTCAACCAACCACCAAAGCCAAAGGCCTTTGTTGTAAATGAATTAAGGAAATCAAAAGAAATAATAAAAAAAAATAGTTAATCTGCTGTTCTGCTTATTAGTAGCTTATTCGTAATATATTAAAAATATTTATTTTAAATGTTAAATATTTTTGTGACTTGCCATGTTAAAGTGCTGCTGCGATAAAACAGCCGAAAAAAAAATTTTGTTAATTGATAAGGCAATTTCAGTGGTCTATTCATTATAACAGTGGCAGTTAATCAAGCAAAAACTGGTTCCAGCTTCTCAAATGTGAAAAATTTGCTGCTCGTCTGCATTTTATATTATTTTAAACTGAATATATGTGGGTTTTTGACTGTTGGTCGAACAAAATAAGACATCCAAAGATGTCACCTCGGGTTCTTGTGAATTTTTGATGGCCATTTCTCACTATATACGTATGCAGTATATGGACGTTTCGCAGACTAAAAGAATAATTGACAAACTAATGGTCACGTTGATCAAAAATGAGATGATCCCTAGTATTATGTGTGTACTACAAGATCAGATTAACTCTAAATTCTTATTCCTGTAGGAAAAATGTTCTTGTGAATTTCAATGGCCTTGCTGAGCCATCGAACTTCAAGATTTATTGTGAAAGAATGCTTCCTTTTTGTTTTTCCAATCATCTGAATATAATTCTTTGCAAAGAGCAACTGATTTTTTTTTTTTTTTTTTACAGAGGGAAATGCAGTGCACACATTTTGCATCATTGATTAAATAAACCTGATGTTCAGCTGCTCACACAACTGCATTCCTCCTCTTTTAACACCAGGGTGCAGTCATGCACTTGAAAAAAGAACAAAAGACATCTAGATGAGGCTCGGTATAAAATTCACCACTGTAAAAGCAGCTTGCTAAAGAACATATTGTACGACGATTTCATGTAGCCAGAATGTGGTAATTATGAAAAGATTTGGTGAAGGATGCTGTGAATCTGTGTTATAAAAATTGTCTTTAAATGTTTAAAGGACGGGCCTGTGTGGACGTCCTTAAAAGGTAACAATAATAATAATAAAGCCTCTTATTAGTTAATGCATATGCTGATAATATTGTCTGAGCCTGAGAGCAAAATACTCCCTCCTAATATCCACATGCCTGTGAGATTGAGTGCTGGATGGCTGCTTTTATGTTACCTCCGATGCTGGGTCTATGTGATGAATTATAGACAATAGGTTGAGGGCAGCCAACAGTGCATTTATGACAGATAATAAATGTGCACTGCCAAACCAAGCCAATTGAAGTGTGCCGGTCTGGAATGGAAAAAGAAAGAGAAAAGGAGTTCATAGGCAAAAATTGTGATATTGTGTCAACACTTTATTATGCATCACCACCATGCAAAATCACTGCTATGAACTTGCTCAAAAATCAAACTAGATATATTTCACACATTTATGATTTTAGATTGGCTTGCCACTTTTCTCAAAGTGACTGAGTAAAGTTTCACGCACACTCAGAAAATACATCAAGAGTGTGTATTTTGGTGTGCAAGTCATGCACAGATTTGTGTGAGAGCATTGACACTAACAAATGAAACAATGGCAAATGATCAATGATCGAACCTTAATTCATAAACCATTGATAGTAAACACAATTTGTTCAATGCCCTTACCAGTGTAAACCTTTGAATTTGAGCGACTTGGGAGTCTCTGTGTTACATCTTATTCACTGTGTTTTAAAAACACTTTCAGACCATCTATATCTTATATTTAACTTACAATGTATATGTCGACAGTGTACATGTTTGCAGACCAAATCTCTCTGCAGACAAAATCACTTCCCAGCATCAGATTAAATGAGTTTAACCTCATTTTTCCAGTGAAGACAACTAGCATTGCTGCTGAACAGGTGTGTTTTGTTGTTAGCTACATGCTGCATTGACAGTTTGAATGAGCCCCTTTGACAGGTCATCCAATCAGCTAAGGCAGTGTGTATTATTATTACTAATGTATCAAATAAAACAAACTTATCTGATCAATAGCAGTTGGCCTGCTCCAAAAACAAGTCAAAAAACAATACAAAAGCCACTCGGCAGCAACAGTAACAAATCTATGGAATAGTGATAAAATCTGTTCATTGTAACCAGTTATACATTTACAAAAGATTGCAAATTTTATCATCTATAACTTCAACTCCAACGTAATCCCAGGTTTCTAACGTAAATCAGATGACAAACAAACCCTTAAACCCGGTTTACTGTATTCAGAAACATGAGAATTTGAAGGAATCAGGTTTGCCACTCTGTACAAACAGTACTGTTGTACATTTTGGTAGACAACTCATATAAAAAGGATAAAAATTAAGAAAAAATTCCCAAAATCATGTGGTTTTTATGGCACCTGTGGTATAATAGACAGCTCAGTAATTAATCTCTTTACATCAGCTCACAGTATTACCTTAAATATGTGGTTGGTTAAAAATATATATCTTTACATAAATGTATTCTATGGTTGGATTTAGCAATTTTTTTTAAAACTTGAATTCTTCATATCTTCAGTGCTCTGTACCGTCGGCCCAGTGTTGTCCCGTCCAGTGTCTCCTGCTGTTGTTGCTCTTCATATTGCTCACCTGGTAAGAACACAAAACATGTTATCAACAGCATGACGTTATGGAAGTGCTCAACATTGTCAAGCAGAGAAAGGCCCGATTGTGTTTACGTAGACATTAGTGTTCCATCTGTTTTTGTACATGCGAACATTATATCTGTGTTTCTGAAACCTGGATGAGCCTTTATCCTGGTTTTGAGAAACCCAAACATGTTATCTGGATTACTTTATCATAAAGGGGACTACTGTGGCACCTAAACATTTCAGGTTTCTGATCACAGTCTGATCTAGCTGAAGCTCTATTTAGTAGTTAGTCAGCAAAACAAATAATATGATAATACTGACTGTAAGGATGGCCTACACACTGTAATGGAAGCAAAGATCTGACATTGGTAACGTAGATCAGATGACAGAGCGAAATCAACCAAGGGAACTCAGTTGGCACAGAAATGAAAGCGATTGGTTGAAATGTCGAGAAAAGCAAAGACACACTTGCATCTGCACAGTGTGCCGCAAAACCTGGACACTGATGCACCAAAAAAAATTCTACTGATTATCACACATTTCATTCATAAATTATACATTACTTTGCCCACTGAGGCTACTAGAGCCAAAAACAGCAGACACATGCACCTCTACAAATACACATTCAAAAAACAAACTAGTCCCCACTATCAGAAACCTGGATACTGCTAGAATTATGTACACAGGGAGCTCAATATCCAGATTTCTAAAGTTCCATCTAAATGTCATATACAAAATATGATAAAAACCAGCATAAGACTCGAAACCAGGACACTAATATGAATGTAAATATACTTAAAGAGGAGTAAAAGGTAAAAAACTAAAAGCTTGTAAATTAAAACATACTTACTTTTCACTCTTTGTGACTGCTGGTTGCATGCATGTACTGATCAGTGGTCTGTATATACACAGTCGGTGCCATTACATTTTGAGGCTAGGTTTAGCACACAATGTTCCTGCAGATTTTTTTTTTTTTCATATGTTCAACATTTTGGTGAATGTTAAAATTAAAACCTTTCATCTACTAAACTATTTAGACAACTGAATAATCATTTCAGTGATTTTCTTAGAGCAAAAATTCCAAATATTTGCTGTTTTGAGCTTCTCAAATGTAAGGATTTGATGCTTTGCATTGTCATACATGATAGTAAACTGAATATCTTTGGATTTTAGAGTGTTGGTTGGACAAAAAAAGAGATTTGAAGACATCACTTTGCTCAGTGGGAATTTATAATATTTTACTATTTTTCTGGCATTTTATAGACCTTGAATAATTGAAAATCACCAGATTTATCGATAACGGAAATAGCTGTTAGTTGCTGCCCTACTTTCATGTTAAAGGAAGTGCACTATGTGTGTTGATTAAAACAAAAAAAAGTCTTGCAACACAAAGACTGAGTTTCAGAAACTTACCAGGAACGTGGACCAACACAGTCACTGCTGCAGAGTCACCTGTGCCACAACATGAAGACCATGACAGCACATACAGCAGGTTAGAATTAGAACTGAGAAGGAGAAATTTAATAATTCAAAACACGCAATGTGCAGCTTCCTGCTTTGACTTTGTTCCAATCTTGGAAATTTACAACTCACCATGCACGTTTTGTCTGGTTCCTGCCTGTGCTTAATCAGCTCCTCCAGTTTGAGCTCGTCCTCCAGCTGCTGCTCCAGATCGTTCTCAAAGCTCTCCTCTTGTGCAGCGCTGGCAATCCTGTGACAGATAACAGGCAGTTTAAAACAAGACAAATAACAGGTGGTGCACCTGGAAACTCAAGGTATAAAACTGTGTTCTAATAGGAATTTAACTATTGTTTCCAAGTATAACATTTTAATAAGACTGAAAACTAACAAAGTCCCACGAACCTGTAATCTCTTATAAAAACCATTACTTTTGATTCAAATCAATGGTTTATAGAAATGTAGGAGATGGCCTGATGTATAAGGTATTTATCACAAACATCTGCATGGGACAACGCAACGCTAATGGGAAAGCTGGCAATAGGTCAAATAATCTGTCAGGAGGAAGCCGCAAGGTGTGCCAAAGCAGTTCCTCAGGTTAAGCAGGGACAACGGACGAGCTGGAAAAGTGTAGACGAAGACACCACTTGGAAAGAGCTTTGAATATATAGGGTGTAACTTTGCCAAAAATTAATGATTTGCCTTCTAAAGGTGTTGGGGGTGAAATTCAATCAACTTTATGATGGCAGGTGCTATCTCAAGAACCTTTATCTATTCCTTCACAACTTTTTTTTGTCTCATATCCGCATAGGTCCTCTCCAAAAACAGCACAAAAGCTATTTATATTATTTCTTGTGTATGGATTGTTGATGACATAGCCAACATTATATCTCATAAGGACCGTGGTTTATAGGTGATGAAGGGATCTGAAGAGGTTGTGGCCAACAGGTCTCCACGTCCAAAGTCTGAATCCACGGTGCTCTCAGTCTCACTTCCACCATCTGTGGAGAAGAGATGAAATCAGCTGTTGTATAAACATTCAGGAAGCTAAACATGAGCTTTTTTTGGATTCATTTTTACCTGAATTGAGTTCCTTAACCAGTGACGACATTGTGTTGGTGATGGAGTCAGCAGCAATGAGCAGGTCATTTCTCAAATTTCTCCTTGGACCTTTAAAACAGACAAAAAAAAAAAAAAAAAGTGTGAAAAGTGGTTTCGTACAACTTCCAACCGGACATTATTTCCATAACCAAATGCATGCTTATGTGTTCAAGTGTGTTACCCTGAGCGAAGGCCTCCTGAACATCCCCTCCCACGCCCATGAGTGAGTCCTGAGGTGTGTGAGTCGGGGTTGTGCCGGCAGAGTCCGAGTGGATTGGTGTGGGGATTGGCCGGCTGATGGTGTGGCTGGGGGAAGAGCGTGGAGAGCCGGGACCCTGAGTCTGCAACACACACAGACAGTCTTAGTGTTGTGCCACTCTGTTGTTTGGAGAGAGAATCATACTATAATTGCAAGACTGTGAGAAGAATATAATACAATCTGAATTAAAAGGATTTTTCTTAAAGAAAAAACCGCAAGCGATGCATCAAATGACTATTTTTCATTCTCAGGGCTTAAATCACAGCAAAGAAACTTCACTTAAATCCCCCAAAACAGCTGCAATACTTCTGTTTAATAGTTATAAAAGTCTACTGAGAGGCCAATTTGTCCTAAATGTACACCATGATAGCTCCATAACCAACACACATTACACGCATGCTAGAAATGTACACTATGTGGAATCATTAAGCTGTGTTTACTAATTTTCAAGTAAACATAGCATTTTTTCAGATATTCAACATGCTGTTAAAAGAGATCCGACTCCATAAAAGCTAGTCCAATTACTCCCACAAACCAAACCACAAGCTGTTTTTTGTCTGGTAAGCACAACTGTATTTCCAAACTTTCAGACAAACTGAGGAATTACAGTACATTCACCTCGTTAGTTTTTAAAGGAGAAGCTACAGTTTTGTAGATAAAAAAGTTCACGCGACAACAGCAAAGGTTTCTTTTCATACATGCTTCCAGGTTTCGGTCTCTTCTTGCCTCTCAGTTGTCACACTTACAGTTTGTTTCCGTTCCTCCTCCAGCTGGAAAACAATATTTCATGGCGCATGAAACAACGACCACATTGCACTTCAGTATTTCTGAAAAAAATCCAGCCCGTATTTCCTCCGGGACGTGGCGAGTATGTGGCTCCCTCACGCATGTTAAATGGATTAGCATCGACCTTTTTAGGCTAATTAGATGAATATCCTGCCCACTCAAGCCAGTACAGTAGGCAGTTTATGTAGGCTTTGAGGAACTCCTGTCTTGTTGACCGCAGAAGATATCCTCACACTAACGGTTATCCGTAAATCTGTAAAGTGTGATGGAGCGTAATCCCAAACTCAGCATCCTGTTCTTAAATCGTCTGTCTGGACCCTCGTCTGGCAGTATGAGACACATTAACATAACATATCTAATCAACGCCGTATTTCACTTACGATAACAGAAATGTTTGTGAGAGGATTTTTTTTCATGACAATCCATAACCTGTTTGCTTCTTTACTTATACAAAAGATTAAAATACAGGATTGGAGCCTGCTGTCACACTAAACTGAGGGACAGGCTTTGAAACACACTACACAACAAACAATAATGATTTTTTTCTTTATCTGATGCTGCCAAAGATATGATTAGAGTAAAAAAGACTTATTTCAAAATCCTTATTTCTAATCTATAGATCAAACTCTTTAAGTAAATGGGTGAATGCCTTTTACCTCAAGTTTTTGAGGTAAAAAAAAAAAAGACGGACTGGGCCTTTGACAGAGCTTGGCAGTTGGAAATGGACGCCCTCTAATGGACATTTTCGGTAATTGCTCACGTTTCCTCATCTGTAAAGTGCAGTGTTTGCTTTACATGAGCAGGAGTGATCAGCCAAAGGCCATCATCTGGCCATATTACTTACAGCCTCGACTTACAGCCATCGATATAAGAAGCAAATAATACAGGCTACTGTACGTGCCCATTTAGGATTATGTAAACATGCAAACGTAAACTGCGACAGAACTAATTCCGGCCAAGAAGCAAACATTAAAAAAAAAAAAAAAGATTACCATAACCTAATTGTTCCCCACAGGAAACAGAGTGTGTCTTCCTTCAGTAATCATGGAGGCGACTTAATCTGTATGTGACTACTGTGCAGTGAAAGAGATGAAAGACACGTCTCCGGTACCTTGAGAAGCATCATTAGCTGCTCCAGCTGCACCATGAGTTCCCTGCGACTCTCCTGCAGAGTAGACATTCTTTGTTCAAGCTCATCTTTGCGTTGCCTAACAGAAGACACAAGTTGTACAGTGTGATGATGCAAGTATGTCATGTTAATGGAAAACAAGAAAAAAAAGCTTTACGTGCGCCTGTAGTCTAACATATGTTGTTCATTTGCTTTTTAAAAAGGCAAGCAATTACAGTATGTAAGGTATAAGGAAGTCAAAGCTAAACTCGGGATTTACCTGAGAAGCCGTAGCTCAGCCAGCAGAGTCGGGTTCTGCTGACCCTTGTCAGGAGGTGGCTGGGAGGCCTCCTCGTGCTGGAGGCGCAGCCGCTGGATTTCCTGCAGGATTTCTCTGTGACGGGCACAAACATATGCAAGTGCAACACCAAATTATTATTTCTGACATGCTTTGTCCACATAGGTCAACACAAAACATGGGGAAGCAGCATTTTGCTACTATGCTACTTAGAACAGCATCCCAGGTGATCTTGGGCCCTATCCACATCTGACCATGTTTAAATCTGATCAGAAACCTGATATAACTTTTTATATATTATCACCTTGGTTATTTATACATTCAGCAGATATGGAGCAGCAATATTTTGTTTCCACCAGATGAATGTAAGTCCGACCATAACTTGCTCTGTTTTGCTAACTCCTGAGGCAAATATCTGGCTCTTTAGCAGCTAAATGCTCCACTACGTTCGACAGCTAGCTGCTAACTGTGTCTGTCTGCTGTTTGGTGCCGCTTTTTTTGCTGAAAACAGCTGCCTGCTGCGTCTGGAAACTACACTTAGAGAGCGATGAGTCTGAACCTAAATGGAAAACCAAAAACAATGAGGAAATTGAGGCTATAGGCCTTTTTCATGTAGAAATATTGACTTGTCATAGTAGGAAAAGCACAGGTGTTAATAATAACATTATAAAGAGTACGGTCTAGGCCTACTCTATATGAAAAGTGTCATGAGCTAACTTCTTATATGATTTGGCCCTGTATAAATAAAACTGACTTGACTGGAACATTAACGATGGCTGTGTTGTATTTAAGTGTCCCAGTAAGTCATGGCAGTGTGGCAGTGAGCCAGCATGAACAACACCAGGACACTGATACTGAAGCAGGTGAATGGAATTGAGCCATCATTAATTTTATTATTTACATCTGTGCTTTTCCTACTGTGTAATGTCAAAATGTCCTCTGTGAAGAAGGCCTATAAAGCGCCATAGATCTAAAGAAAAAGGAGGTTCGGGTGATAATTCTCTGTGGGTTAATCGTTTCCAGCAACCTGTCATATACAAGCAATGATCCATTGCTAATATAAAAATATTGCTTTTGCATCCACTTTGGGTTCGCCATTTACTACTTAGTGATCTGATTTTGATGTTTACATTTGTTGTTACATTCAATGTTAAGTCTTTTTACGTGTTTCTTTTTTTTTTTTTTAACTTATTCTCTTTTACTTCTTTTATGCAATTTTTAAAACATTTTGAATTAACCATTGTCTGTTATACAATAAATTGCCTCGTCTTGCTTGACCAGCTAATCATTGATCTACATTTAATATATATACAGTTAGTTACCTCCTTGAAAATGTTAATATTTAATAATGAGATTTCATAACTTGGCTAATAATTAATTTTTTACAACAATAATAATAATAATAGTTTTTAGTAATGAATTTGCTATTAGGTAAGTAGACCGAAGTGAACAGTATCACCAAGGCAGTCATCCCTGACCTGTTTTTGCTCTCGAGCTCAGCAATGAGCTGCCTCTGCTGTTTGTTGGCATCCAGAGAGCAGGGGAGGTCTGTGGGGACCCTCTGCTGATGAGCCTGTTGGTGAAACCAAGCAAGAGACATCACGTGAACTCGCTTTACCTCGGGATGATGTCATCCTCTACCTTATCTCATATCTCACCGGGGAACAAAACGGTGAAGTCACCAGACATCCATCAAGACCTGATCAGAGCATAAAGTGGCATACAGGTCAGTTTAGAGATGATCACCACCTGTAAATCCCTTCTTCATCTTAGCAATAAAAAGGACTGAAACCCCCAAGGGTAGAGAGTAGCAGCATACGCTGAACCTTTTTCTCATCAAGGACAGATTTTTGGCACTGAACACTAATGAAAGATGCCATGATATTGTGTGCAATAAATGTCTTATAAATAAATATATACACACACACACACACACACACACACACACGCACGCACGCACACACACGCACACACACACACACACACACGCACACACACACACACATATCTCACCGCAGCATCAGCAGCCAGCCTAGCAGCATAGCGGGCAATGAGACTGTGCTCTTCATCTTGATGGTTACTGCTCTCCAGCAAACTGATCAAGAGGAAAATAGAGATGGGAGTCACAACATGAGACAGTTAATAAGACACAGCTTCAGAGATATAAAATATGCAGGGGGAAAAAAAAATGCAAAAAATGCAGTGAAGTTTATTTTGTTCAAGAGTCTGCAGGGGCCCCTGTAATCATGCTGAGCTACTTATGTAAAACCACAAAAGCAGGAATGAAGTTGAGCTATTACACAAAAGTGGAGGTGAAGTAATCATTCGCTTTGTATTTAAAGGCCAGAAGGATTACTCATACAGTCTGATCACTGATACAGTAACACAGGTTATGTATGTCCACACATATAAAGTAAAAGCACTCAAATGCACTCACACAGGAAGGTATGGGGGGGGGTTTGCAGAGCTGCAACTATAATACAGGTAGCCAACATTATAGATGGTTTTTAACCACCACTGATACACATACACACACACACACACACACACACAAGCACATTAGTGTACACACACACAAAAAACACAGACAACACTATTTTCTTGTTGCTTATAAGTAAGGAAATAAGCATCAATGCTTCACAGGTGAGAGAATATATTATATTCCCAGTAATACACAGCATTCAAACATACCAAACGCATTTTAGAGATGACCTTATAACGAGGCAGTCAAATCTGAGGAAAACCAATTACCCAAGTAATCTGCCCTGAGCATTTGGAGTAACATAATGTGGCAAATACGACACTATTTGCTGTTTTTTATTTCACAAATTTTACTCAAAGACAACAACATGTACATTACATGACTGAGACAAGTGTTAAATCTGATATTTTGTGGTCATGTATACTTAACAGGTTTCTTTAAGCTCTCAGATATTAAAAATGTAGTTTAATATTGAAATCAAATCTAATCTATACTGTTCTCTTGATACCATTTTGGATACAAATCAGTCCGAAACTAGCTATTTCTGCTGAATGTGAATGTGAATGCTAATGTGCTGACAGCAGTGTCAAAGGTCGAGGTCAGTAGTCTGTAAAACTCTCTGACAGCATGCAGCGTTAGGACTGTACCACATTCAGAGAGAGGTTAGATTAGGGGAAGGAGTGCGAGGTGGCAGTTCAGCAGAGCACATAGTTCCCACTGGTGTTTGGCAAACACAGCAGCACACCAACTAACCATGTTTTGGGGTTGTTTTGGAGTAGATTCACATAGAGGCCAATGAGAACATGTTCGTCAGCAAGTCTATCAGCAACATCGAGGTTGTAGTTCAACCTGGAACAGTGCAGGGTTTGACAAAACATAAAACATAACATTACACAGGTGACAACAGAAGGAAAAGGGGATGAGAGGGGAAAGAAAGCTGAGAGAGCGAACACAACAAAAGAGAAGAGGAGGAGAGTGGCTGAAAAGCAGCCATTCATGGGTGACTAGAGAGAAACAAGGCCATATTATGTTTGGGAGGGACGCCATCGATTCAGGCTAGGAGCACGATTAAGGACATGCCCAGCAACTCTACGAGCTACATGCACTGTTTACGTTCTACTAGCATCAATCACTCAGTGCTCTATTATTAAAACTATTGAAAGTCGTTATTTTTAAGTCGCACATTCAGCCCCCAAGATACAGTATGTCAAGCATGCACAGTCTTTACTGACGTAGCTCCTGTAATTGTGGAGGTTTTCCACCTTTTCCACCTGCATCACAAACTTCTGTAATGTAGCATCCATGCCAACTGCCATCATTGAAGACTACAGCAGAATTAGCCAGAATTAGCCATAGAGGAACAAGAATAAGAAAGTCAATCTGATATTACAAAAAAAAAAAGAAAAAAAAAAGAAAGAAAGTCAGGGACCAGTCTTGTCAGACTCTTTTGGGCTTAGGTACAACGGAAAGTGTTAGCAAACATTTACCTAGTTACACATCCAGGAGACAAAGAGCATAGTTAGCCTTTATTTGTAGTCGTTTTTCTGGCCACCCAACAAATGTAAGTAAAATATTCACACTCCTTTTAGCTCTGTTTTGCTTCTCCACCAACTGCTGATACGGCTCTTCATGCTGCTAAATGCTCCACTATGTTCAATGGCTGGTTGTTAACTTTCTCTGAAAACAGCTGCCTGCTGTAATGCAAATTGAGGCTGATGAGAGCGGTGAGAGTGAACCGAACAATAAAGCTGTGGGCCACAAAACCTAAACAATGAACTGAAAGACGCTAAAAAAATCCGTAGTGATAAAGAGACTTGGTGAATTAGGTGATAATTATCTACATGTTTGCTGGTCTGAGCGACCCCTTTCAGATTACACAGTCATTTAATCCATTGTCACAATGAAAATATTCATTAGTGCATCTTTTTAAATTTGGACTGTGGAGTTAGAAAGATGTGGCCGTTTACCCGTTAGGAAGCTGCTGCGTGGCACTAAATGTAGGATTGAGAGTTTTTGGAGCTTGACCAACATAAGAGACTAAGACAGTCATCTTGACATCGTTCTGTTTTGATTTTGACCACCTCTGTTAAAATTTCACTATCGTAAGTCCTCCAACTTTATGTAATTACAATGCTAAATCGCTAAATTGACCCTTTAACTGTATATTTCATGCCCTTTCATAAACTTTAGATGTACATTTAGGAATGTCATCGGGTATTCTCTTCAGTCACTGCTGTGCAAAAGCTAGCCAGTCAACTTCCAGAGGGCACATCACCTGACAGACCAGTATTATATAGTTTCTCAGCCTGTGCAAACAGTAACCGCAATGGCAGATGCTCTGACATGAATATCGAGAATAGCCTATAGAACGCCACTCACTCATCACATCATCGGTACGTTTTTCTATGAGTTATTAAAGGGAGTAGTATTCTGTAGAGAAACACTTTCTTTTCCCATCAAACGCAGGTGCAGAGGGGTTTAAAGAACTTTTATCTTCCGAAATACAACATAATTAGCAACTGAAAAAAGCCGGTTAATCCCATTTAATTTAAGCAGCTATACCTTTTCACATGCATCATAAACATAAACATAAACAATGAGCTCTGGAATTTATACTATTTAAGCGCTGTCACTTCGATTTAGAGGAGATTGAAGGTAACATTCAGATTATATTAGAAACTGGCAGTTAGGTTTTCCCATTTCTATGTGATTGAAAAGATTCTAATAGACACTCCAAACTAACGGCCAATGAGCTTTATGATGCATGCTTCATCTAGCGTCTTTGAAATAGCCCCTTGAGTACAACAACGTAAACCCCTCTACAAGAAAACTGGTTCGCTAATAGTTTCCTTAGGACGATAAGCGCTCTAGTTTATGCCCTATGATTATTATCTATATTAGTTCACGCATGCATTTGAGCTACAAAAGCAGTCTCATGTGCACACCTGTGTCACTTACCCTCTCCCTTTCAACAGATGTGGAGCAGCCCCAGTCAAGGGCTTTCTGTGCTCAACATCATTATTCTTGCTGTAAGGCAAGCCATTTACATTCAGCGCAAGAAACCACAAAAAAAAAAAAAAAAAAATTATGGTGACACACAAATGTTCACACATGCACAACACACACACACACACACACACACACACACACACACACACACACACACACACACACACACACACACACACACACACACACACTCTAGAAAAAAAAGGAAAGAAAATAAAGACAGTGTAGGTCACAGAGTCTACAGGGTATGGGGCCTTCAGGGATCATGGCAAACTGAAAAGATACCCTGTAAATATCCAGCACATCCATTGTTCCTGCTGTTGTACTCACTTTTTGGTGGAGTAAGGGTTCCCTGATGTAGGCATGGAGTGAGAGAGTGAGTAGTCATTGGTGATGTTCACTGGTCTTGGTGGCCTGGAGAGGAAACACATATCAACTTTTCAAATATTATGAAAACAAGGCTGCCTTTTATGTTCAAGAGAAAGAAAATGCAGCTGCCTTTTTCGTTTGTCTTTTATTCTTTAATTGCTGCCGATTTCTAGCGGATTACTTGTGATCTTTGAAAATATATTTCAGTAGATAATATTCTGTACATGTAACAGAATGTGGCAACACAGGATATAAGGGGTATAATTAGTTATGTAGGGTGTGGTCAACAATGAAAACATGCAGTGAATTGAGGAACGAACCACGTGCTCAGATAGAAACCAATGACGGACGCTGACAGTACAATGGGAGGGATGGCACTATGATTATCACAACAAGTACAAAGGATTTAAATCGAACAAAATGTACAAAAACACATTTTGTTCTGTGTTAAATAATCAAAACAAACTCACCACGTGTCTCTATTTTTGAGGAAAGTAAAGAACAAGGAAGGGGATGAAAAAAATGTATTACGATCAACTCAGCAGTTCAAAGACAACACTAAATGTAAAAGTTTCAGTCATTATAAAAAATACATGGGGGAGCAGGAAATAACATCACCACTAAAGGGAACTGACCGGAGCCAGACTGATAAAATTAAAACATCTCATCACAGATACTGTCTATCAGTATCAACATATGCTCTGTGACGGTTGAAAATTGCTGTACAGAAATGCCAAATATTTGTTTGCAGTAATTAAGAAACAGTGTTTAGAATACAAATTTATTTTTCAACTGTAGAATGTCTCACTAAGTATGTATCGTGGTCACAATTCTTTATTACCCAAACCTATGGGATCCCTATCGAAAATGTTTTTTTTAATTTTATGTGGCCATGTAAAAAAAACCCAAAAAAAACCCCAAAACCCTAATATAGACAGATATATTGTTATCAGAGTTTTTAACATTCACTTTTAAACAATTAGTATTGACCTCAAAAGTCAACTATGGGTCTGTCAGAAAGCTGAATTCTCTTGGCTGTGTAAGGGTTATAAAATACTGCGACTATTAACTGAAGAACTTCAACATTCAGTTCAAAGGTAAAAAATGTCTTGAAGTCCATGGAATAAACGTAGGCAAAGCTAGTAGTGTAGTTCTTAGCACAAGAACTGGATTTATGTTCAAGTACCTAATTCAGCCTTCAACAGACAGCTCCAGAGTACTAAAAAGGCTACGCTTGTATAGGCTTTTGTTTATTATTTATAAGAAACCACAAAACATCAGTCAAGTCAAAGGAAAGGCAGTAGCAGTATTACAATCATAACAACAGATTACAATCATTCCCTAGGCTATAATTAAACCTCATTGATCGGATGACCCAAGACTTCAGACTTTGAGGCAGCTACGGATAAATATCAGCTGAGGGTGGAAATCAAACCTTTCAAAATCTGAAATAGAAATCAGAAGCCGACTATCCGACTGCAGAACCGGATTCCTCTGTTTCTGTATTATGAAGAAAACAGAATGAAGATGAACTTACACAATATGAGCTAGGTTGAGAGGTTTCTCTGGCATTTCGAGAAACATGGGGTGAAGAGGCTCTCTGCTGGTTGCACAGCTCAGTGACTTACTGAGTGCATGGGATAACTTCTTAGCAGGGGATTTCTGGGAGAAACACAGAAGTAAGGCGCAGATTCTGAGGACACGAGGATGCTAATTTCTTTTCAAAACACCTGGCAACACGACAGCAATGCTGTCACCTGCATTGAACATTCAGCAACCCTCCATTGTGGTGAAGCAGACCGAAAATAGCCACATTGACTGGTCCAGTGCAGACACACCTCCCTCAGCCCGCCCTTCTCCTCCTCCCCTCTCCTTCCCTTACCCATGACGTATACTCCTTCATTTGGTGCTGGTTGCTATGGGAACCGCTGGCATGCCCCCTCCAGAAGCAGTCCTGACAGAGCTGGTAATTATGACATTGCTGGCAGCGGTAGCGGAAGCCCATCATACTCTCAGTATGGCAGTAGGAGCACTTGACCGGGTGAAAGACTGCAGGGAGGAAAGGGGGGGTCAGACACACAAACACACACACACAGATGCACAAACAGATGTGACGATAAACCCAGATATTTTTCCACATTTCAGCGAGCAGAGGATTAATTTCCATTAATTTAAGGACAGATGCGCTGGGATATCGAGCCTGTTTTGATGACAACAATCCGTTGATTTTGAACAAACACACACAAATAAGCACAGGGCAGCATCAAACTGCATATGTGTAAGCATGTCACAGTGTTTCTTCTGCTCACATGCAGGTGGCTTGTGATGGTGAGTGCCTCACAAATACAAAAAACACACACACTCGTACACAGCGCGTAAGGTCTCCATTGGGCATCTTCACTGGGGGTGAGTATGTGTGTTTCATGGTGTAAGTCTGCCTGACGGATTGTGCCCGCTCTGACTCAACATTATGATGCAAAGCCGAACTTTACATCCTCACAGCCTTGCCGGCTTTCCGACATGAGCGGCAACCACACCAGACACTGAGGGGGCGGGTCTGACATCAGCGTATCGAGGAATGTGTTGAGGGAGACCTTTTTCTGTTGACATTCAGCACAGGGGAGTGTGAGAATCACCCACAACGTCGATGCTAACACAATCACAGATTCACTAAGTATTACACTCTGTGGCTACAGGACGCTCACCTGCTGCGCAAAGCAGCTTCTTGCAGCTTGTTCCGTGTAACCAAAAGAAGGTCCCTCAAAAACCGCCATCGGTAATTTGAGAACCTCCCTCAGAAATTGGTCAAACTGTGAGTTCACCATTATTCCAGCGGAATCTGATATCTGTGAAAAAATATCTGCGAACAATAGAGGGAGACGTTAAAAAAAATTCATCGAACTAATTGTCACTTCCCACCACCACAGTCGGCTAATTATGGCATTACACAATACAATTATCCCACTTATTTCTGAAAACAAACCAGAGTAAAGCAGTTATTCAAATCAGTTGTTATAATACACTGGCAACATAGCCCTCCTTTCTTACTGCGCCCACAGATTTCGTAGATTATGCAATAAACCCTATCCTTCAGATAATGAATAATGAATTCACCCAGCCATGAAGAGATAGGCCAACACTGCTTTTTCTTTTAGGAGCAATAGGATTAGCGCAAAGAGATGCAGAAAATACAGTAACTAACAACTTTGTATTATACACTCCAAAGCAGAATATTACTTAGACTAGACTGTGTATAAACTTTACATAGACAATTAGCTGATTTATTGCATGTAAAATGGGTGGTTTCTAATTCATTTTTCACAATTAAAAGCAAAATAAAGATTTGTTGGGTTGCTTACATCTTAATTTATCCAGAATTTTCCCACCACAGATGGTTGCAAGGGCCAGCTTCACAACAAAGACGGATATCTTGCCATGGCCGTCCCTAAAAGGAGCAAATACATTTTTACATTACGATCATAGATTCTTTTTAAATTGAGTTCTCAAGGCCCGTGTAGTGTTGCCGCTACAATCCTATGAATAAAACTGTTTTTTTAAATAGGCACAACCTTTAAAAAGGTACACTTGATTATCAGTGATCATTGTCTTAAAAAAACTTGGTTTTTACCCACACCAAAAAAATACACTATGCCAGCATGTTGTGACAACATTAAGGCATATAGTCTGTATTTTCACTCCACTTTGGCACAAACTTCAGATTCACATTTCACACTACATTAGCTCACGTCAAGACCTCAGATATGAAAGTACACAACCAGTCGCCGACCGTCATTCGCCGGGTTACTCACGGGTCATAGGCTGCCAGCAGGAAGTTGAGCAGCAGGCTGATGGACTGCTCCACGTTGATCTGGTGGGTAGTGGGCATGCGTTTGTTCAGCTGGTAAAAGATGGTGGACAGTACCACTTCTAGACGAGCCACAGAGAGCTCAGTGTTGAGGTCCATGGTGTTGAGGCCGTTCTCTCGAAAAGCCTCGATGACATTCCAAATATCAACCAAATGCACTGGAGAGAGAGAACAGGGAAACAGTATATCAACTGTTTTTATGGGACAAAATATGAGCATAGTGATGTAGTTGGAAGTGCACTGCATCTTACTCACAATTGCATTTCTTCTGCACAAATCTGAGTTTGCAGGCTGTTCTGTATGTTGATAATCGTATGGAATCCAAATCTTGAGCCCCTGAGGAACAATTACTCATTAAGTAATGACAGAAATGGCAATGCTATTTGACAGACAGAAATGGAACTTGGAGTGGGAGTGCATGGAGGCCCAGAGTATTCAATACATAAATATCACATTATGAAATAATCATGTGAATAAATAAAATATAACCTTTTAATTGTGAAATAATTGAACACATTTTTCAAACTTAGTTCTATATTATTAAATGTTTTCTTCTGTCTTATAATTACAGACTTTATTTGGAGTACTTTTTTTTTTAAGTCTGTTTTTATTTAACAATGCCATTTTACTCACTAACCCTTTCATTTCATAATGCCATTTTTCATCACAACATCTTTGTCTGTGACTGGCTGTTGATTAGGTTTGAATGAGCAGACAACAATTTTCATAACTGCCTTTCCCATTTGTCTTGACTGACAGACTAACTGTGTGTCCCACTTCCATAATACATGCTAATTGTACACAGTAGAATGTTTTTAAAAATAAGCCAATACAGCCTAGCGTTTTATACTAACATGAAACTATGTGATATGTGCACAAAAGCATGCCAATCAAACTTTGGAATGTCGCTGCCAATTTAACTTCATTTAACACATGGAAAAATATTTTTCCAAAGATTTATTTTCTGTTTTCACAAAGCTGGTCTACCGCCATTTTTTCCCCCCAGCTTTGATCAGCTCCCCCCATTTGTGCATTGCATTGTGATGTGTCCATGAACAGCACATTCAGAAAATTCATTGTTTTTAGTATTAGTTATGTCTATACTTAATTTTACAACTTGTCCAGTGTAGACACAAAACATATTTCAAACCTGACTGTACAGAACCGGGGCAGAGCTAAAGTCTCAGCATTATGAGATAAAACAGTCATTGGAAATCATGGCACTGGGCATGGTCTAAAATAAAAAATGGCCTACATAAACTCTGTAACTGTGGAAAGAGGCAGTATGGAAAAATACTTTATAATAATACTTGAAAAATATTTGAAAAAATGTAACATAAAAACATAACAGTGTGTCTTCACACTGTGTAAATAGTAGGAGAGCATGAGCTCATACTGCAGGCTTGCCTGTCTGTGTTTAAAATCAATCTGGTTGACACCAGTGGAGACACATGTCTTCATTTTTTGCTTTACATGAAAGTTACTAAGAGGAATTTGCCATTTTTATGGTCAGTGTGTAAAACGGTCCGGCATCGATCACACTGAGCTTTGGCCCGGAGCACTTACTCATCTCAACAAACAGTTGCCTTCTATCTGCCATGTTGTCACCGCTCCACCCGCAGTCTTCAATCATTCTGGTCAGGGAGACAGAAAGTAATTTCAGAGTCTGAGCTTTTAACAGAAACAGCTCCAATTAAGGCATTGTTCAAGCACTGAATATGCGCTTCCTATTGCTTTCTGTTTCACTCTGTATATATTTACTAAAACTGAAATGTATTTTCAGGAGCATCACAAAGCATCACTGTGTATAATGCAGCTGTAAAACACTCAGCACTTGGTTTACATAGTAAACATACTATAATAACATTATGTCCATTTGACACGATGCAACTCACACTTATATCATGCCATTTCACTTCACAATTCTACATCATTACTGTTAATATAATTACAGTTAAATAATGTCATAGTAGCAACTAACTACCACGGTTGAATTAGCAACCAGGGAAAGCAGGCAACTGCCAGAGTGCTTGGGCCCCAGACCATCAAGGGGCCCGAACACTCCAAGTTCACAGTGAGGCAACTCTGTAAGTGAGACTGGTCTCTAAGCTCTGTCGGGCACATATGCAGTTTACAGTGATAACAGTGGCGATTGGTGATTTTTTTTAAACAGTGCACAAGGGGTGTTAAATATGCGCAAGGGCCACATGGCATCAAATGGTAAAATGGTATCAAACTAAAAGGCTGAAGCTGCACGTAGGCTGGGGTTGCTGGAGTCTAAACTTTCCCAAATCCAATAAAGAGCACCATAGAGCCGCTAATGTTACCCTGACCTCTAATAGCATCCAGGATCAGCTTCCAAACAATGAGAAATGCTACATGGTGGATGTGCTAGTCATAAATTGTGCTTTTTAAAAAAAACTTAACCTGTAACCCAAAAAATTAATGTAGTTAGTGAATGATATGCTCCTAACCACTGTAGTTAGTAAGCTAGTTAGATGGGCAGCTTACGTTAAAGGTGCTATAGGTAAGTTTTCTCTGCCGCCGAACGTGGTTGTCTCAGTAGTGGGCAGTGGGGACGGTTGCTTGCCAAGAGCTTCAGCCATCGTTGGGTTTACAATACAGGAGGTTATAATACGCCCTCTGGGCAACACTACTTCTTCAGGGCGGCCTGGACACTACAGTGACTCGCTATTAAAAAGTGATGAGATAGCCCGACTGGGCTGGGGCCACCTGGTTAGCATGCTAACTTCATTAGAAGAAAAAGAAGTGATAGAAATAGAAGCAAAATGAGAGTTAACACTGGCATCGCTTTCCACCGCTGGAGACAGCCTTGGGTGAGTAAAGGAATGAAGTTTGACGATGAACTCGCAACATTTCTTCTGGACTGTTAAGTGAACAGATGTTAATGCTAACATTGGCTATGTAGCAATAGCAAAATTTAATTACGGCTTCTGTAAAGCAGGTAAGCACACTGTTTAATGCATTTCTTACAGTTTTACTCTTGTATTCTTTGGTTTCGGAAAGACTAAAAAAAAAAAACTGCTTCAACGCAGAGAAATCAAAATCTGACAGGCCTGCTCTACCAAGTCATGGTCGCTCAACTATGATTGGACAACCACTTTGTTTGAGGGAGGAGGTAAAATTACCTGACTGACTGATACATGCACAATGCATAGCGCTGCAAAAACAGGGGGGGCACCACAGCTCATTGTGCCCCAGGGCCACATAGAAGGTTAATTCGGCGCTGGGGGGTAGGGGGGTGGGGGGGACTTAAGTAAGCAAAGAACAAGACTTTCAAAGGGGCAAAGCAGCAGAGAGAATGCTCACACCATGCCTCACTGCACACTGTCCGAGGCAATCTAATACACCTAGTCATGTGGTTTGTTGCCATGGCAGCAAAGATCCCAGCCACTCCGTTCGTAAAAACACGCCGCTGCACCCCCAACAACACACACACACACACACACACACACACACACACACACACACACACACACACACACACACACACACACACACACACACACACACACACACACACACACACACACACTACACCTCCAACTGCAGACAAGCAAAGTTGGTAGAGAAAAGTTTTGTGCGCTAGTAAACATCTTTTTATCAGAAAACGTTCAGTGGGATGATAGTTGAGAGCCCAGTGGCAATTCCTGAGCGAGTGGCTCAAAAAATAATAATTTTCTGCAAGACTATCATTCAGGCATGGCATTTCAAATTACTATGACAGTAATTGGTAGACCTAAATATCATGCTGCAGACACCCATGGTGCAAAAATTAGAATTTACCTCGTGTTGCAAAGCAAGCAACAGCATGCATTTCTATTATGCTATCACTCCTCTGATTTCAGTGAGTACAAACAGTCAATTAGACTCAGTTTAGGAGAGAAAAGATTAAGATAATAAATTAACCTGGAATTACTGAATCAAGTGCAGCACTTCAGGTAATCACCTCACAGCACAGCAGTAACATCCACAATAGAAAAAATGGTGATATGTCATTATTAATGGCATATTATCCTGACAAGACAGAACGTCAACATGAAAATGAAACCTGTCTGCAGTCTAGGATTTATATTATAACACCATGTAGCAAATGACAACTCTCTAATAACACAAATAATAAATTGGTGTTTCATCAGTTAAGGCAATGATGGATGCACCTACAACAGTAAATAGCAGTTTTAGATGTATCCGCGGCAATGTCAGGCCACTGCCTGCAGCCGGTAGTCCAATGTCGTCTTGAAAGTAATGGATATGCGAGCCCATTCATCACTTGCAGAGAGAGTGAGTGGAAAAGTGTACAAATATATGCTATATATTATATATATAGCAGATATGTGTTATAGATTAACACTGATATCCTTTCCCACATCAAAAGCAAACACCTCCCGAGTGCCGGCTATGTGACCTTCTGCAGTCTGTTTTCAGTCTCGGAAATAACTGAGATTGATACAATCTATTGAAACAGCAGATATTAAACCAGCAGAGCCGACGGAAACTGTACGATGGCGAGGGGGAACAAGATGATCAACATACCTTTCATAAAGCACCATGGTCGTATTCCTTTCCCTTTTCTTAGCTGGGTTATTAGAAAAGCCACGTTCTCCCTCTAGAAACAATTGTCCACGACACAAACTCCTTTCCAACCAAGAAACATTACAACAAAAGCAGCCAAAAACGGACGGGCCTGACTGAAGATATCTGAAATTAGAAACTGTCAGCGAGGATACAGTCTGCGCTGCCTCTATCTTTAACTACAAATGAGAAGGCTCTACATTCTTGTACAGCTTTACTGGCGCTCTAGTTGCAGACCCCAAACCTCATTCCTGGCACGTGCCCAGCAAACATTATTCTTCCTCTGTGGCGCTGTCACACTAGCAAACATTAGAAAATAACCGCCTTCAAAAGAGCAAATTGTCATTTTACCATTAACGTCGTAAAGAGTCTGGTAGGGCTAAGCACTGCCAGAACCAGACCACGAGCCTCACAGTATGAATCACTCTATCTTTGGACTTTTGCTGGCCAAATATTCAAGTGCATTTCAGGCCAGCAACAAAAAAAAAATGTGTTATTAGTCAGATATCAATATTTTCGAGCCTATTTCTGTTGCAGCTCCATAAAACATAGAGGACGGTGCTGTTAATTTATGACCTCACTGATGCACTCGGGAACAGATTGTCATGCAACATTTCCCAACACAAGCACTCACTTGAGTTACAGAGCAATCTGTGTTTGGCTGGCTCGGTACAGTACATCGCAGCTGTTGCCGCCGATTGGGCCAGAGTTATTTTTACATCACGAGACTATAAACTACACTGGCGTCCGAATGCCATCCCCCCGACAGAAATAACAAAGCTGCACCACTGGCTTAAAGTCAATCAGTTGTCGTGCCTCAGCGCTGTAGTGAATGCTGGGTAGGTGGTGAAACTGTTTTTTTTTCCTTTTCCCGTCTGGTACCAGCCAGTGATGTCTGCCGGAGGGCCCTCTGCTCTCCGCCGCCCGCTGATGATCACCATGGTTTCAGCTGCGAAAAGGCCAAAACTCCGGGACCCTGGTGTCACATGAGAGTGCAGCGACAAAAAAAAAAAAAAAAAAAGGTTCGGTCGCCGGTGCTGTCATTTGGTTTACGACGCTGTTATTGAGTTCGTTGCAAAAAAAAAAAAAAAAAAAAAAAAACTAACGAGGGAACATTTTTCTGAAGTCACAAAAGCAGTAGCAACACTGGAATGGGTGGAAATAGAGTATATTTGCCTGTGCAAATGTGCGATGTGATAGCCAACGAGTTACATCTGCATTTTAATCGCAAGCTTTAACAGAGATGCACTCCAGGGCAGAGACAGTGACATTTTGTTCATGCTGGACAACTTAAAAAAAAAAAAACAAAACAAACATCAAAATTCCACCACAGCAACACTGGCCAAAGGTAAAAGAGCAGCGAGACAGGCAACAGGCACCTTATGGTAGATGTTCAGCTCAGGCATCACCTGCCACGCTAGAGACACCTGTGTAGACGAGAGACAAAGGTCTCACTGTTACAGAAAATACCTGCCTGCACATGCGACTCCCTTTTCTGCGGTTTTTAATCCTCGCGCATCCGCGTTTTCTATCGCTGAAACTTGATCGGCAAACTCATTCCGCCCGGAGTGACAAAGTAGGTTAAGGTCGCTCCTCTGCTGCTCGTCAGCCTCCGGCCAGCTGCGGCACCGCACTTGCACGAGACTCACCAGAATGTATTTCGAGGCACGTCACGCAACATCGCTGTTTTTTCCTCTGCAGGAGTCCGCCGGCCCGTCGTGTCCCCGCGCTGCGATTTTCAGGGCTTCTTTGGTGTAGGGCGCCGCATCACCGCACGAAGCGGCAGGTTCTCGTGCCGCTCTCCGGCAAAGCCCCGTGTTGTGGAAATGTTCGGGCGGCGCACTGGCTGAGCCGAACGCAGGCAGCGCTCGCCTCCAGTCTGCGGCCTTCGCGATGACGTAATGCGGGGTCTCTCCGCTTGCGTCAGTGTGCTCCGGCCGCAAAATGTTAAAGTTTGATGCAAAAAAAAAAAGGGAAAAAAAAGAAAAGGGAAAAGTGGGAAGAAGGAGCAGCAGCTGTATGCATTTATCTCATGGATGTGTTCTTGTAAGCATGGTTAGTTAGCGAGTTTTAGCCTTTTTCCTGTTTCTGTGTGGCTGACGGGGGTGACGTCATGTGTTATTTCAGTAAGTCTTTGTGAATGAAAAAAAAATAAAATAAAATAACCACGAAATAACTGCATTCACAACAATTCTTAGCTGACAGTGAAAATTACAAAAAATAAATACTGCACTGTAAATTTGTGATTTGCATAAGCACATAGCAACCGCTTCTCTTTGTTTCAGAGGTACTCAAGTGACACTTTTTGCACGTTTTACAAAACTCGTGGAAATGTTATCAAATGTTTGACTAGTTCTTGTCATTTCCTCCTGTAATTGAACAATTTGAATCGTAAAACACTGAATAAATCCTGGATTGATTAGATTAGATCAGTTGTGACCCCAACCCATCACTAAGAGGTTTTAAATGAAGTAGTCATTAGATTGCAGAGGTTTTGCAGCCACAGATTAAAAGCAAAATACACCCTTTACACGCTGTATAGGTTTTATATGAGTGTATATATGAGCTGATCTGTATTGGAGCATTCTAGCTGTCCATCCCTTGTGTAATTAGTTTGTAGTATTGCAATTGCATCACATGGCTGCCTTGGCCTAATTCTGTAAACATCTGCAAAACAAAACTGTCATTGACACAATCAAAATAACACCTGTTACAGGACATGGATCCTAAATTAGGGCTTTTGGGCAACTTTTTTAAAAACTTGTAATGGAGTATATTTTGATTGTCATTATGACTATTGAGGTGAGAATGTAGGAAATAATACCGTAGCATATTTTCATTTTAAGTGCTTGAATGGAACTAAGTACATTTACTCAACTACTGTACTTAAGTACAAATTCAAGGTACCTGTACTTTACCTGGGTATTTTCATTTTCTGCTACCAGCGCATTTCACAGGGATATATTATTCTTATTCCACTACATTTTTTTGACAGCTCAGCTGTACTTCATAGTCACATCTCAGATTATAATATTTCATACCTTTCTTGTCTAGTGAAAACCGTATATCTCTAAATTTGGTGATATTGAATTTAATTTTTTCTTATAAACTGAAGGATGACGCGTTCTTCTATGGGTTGAGGAAATTCTCCCAATTCTTTATCAAAATAAACTATTTTAAACCCCCTTGGATTAGCTGGAAAATGCGTTGTCACAAAGCTGAGAACAGGGCTGTTTTTCTTAGCTCATCACAAAATTAGTTTTTAAGAGAAAAAGTGGTTCTCACAGGACAACGACACTAAAAACATATGATTATCTTATAGAATACGATGGATTGCTGTAGATTAAGCGATACAACAGTATATAAAGTAATTACAATTAGCACAAGCTTAAACTACAGCAGAAAAATGTAACATACACATGAATGCACCAGTAATAAGCTTATATTTCAAAAACATAATATCTAATAAAGGATAATTAAGGATCTTAAATATATACATCTTCTAACACTGTTGATTCTTACTGTAGGCTGTTAGTTTGCATGTGGAAGTAGGCCTCCACTATCATTGCTAAGTATCTAAATCAAGTCCATATCCATTTATTCCCACCTCGCTGAGAAATGAGGTCTTGATTCTATTCAACTCCATTCTATTCCTTACCAAAATGTGCATAATGTGTTATTAAACGAATAGGAGTCACCTCTGAGTGCTGCTAAACAAAAGCACAAAAATTCACTGCTGCTCTTGAACGCAACTCACTCTCACCGAGCACAGCGCCGTTGTTGCTTAGCAACCGCCACAGAAGATTGACAGCAACTTCAGTTGATTCATTCGGAGAAAACCTCAATAAAAGGCAACTTTTTTTTTTTTTTTTTTTTTTAAATAGAATAGCTGGAAGAATAGCACACAGAATAACAATTACAAGCGTCAAGATGGCTATAAGATAGCTGGCGGCCCAAAGTGTGTTAATATAAGTAAGTTGATAGCCGGCAACTTTTCGGTTTCACTTTCTGCCATGACAACGACCCCCCCCCCCCTCATTAATTTGTCATTAGCCAAGTTAATTACACGTTAACCTCACGTTAGCTAAGAGAGCGACATCCGGAGATGAGTGAATGTATTAGTTAGCTAACGCTAGCCAACTTCGTCCGGAGGCTTAACTGCAGAAGTTCAACCTATGATATCCAGTGTGAGAGTATCACTGAAGTATGAAAGATTCTGGTCCAGCTCAGAGGATGTAGGTCAAAGTTGAAGGTAAAAGCCTCTACTTCTCGGTGATGTTATCGTCAACAACGAAGAAGTTGCAGCGATGCCAGACGTTGAACCCCTGAGATTCCCATCAAGGGAAGGAAGACCGAGTCAACAAGGTGAGAAAAGCATCTGGTTAGTTAAGGTTTAGTTGACTGACTCAGCGGTACTCTTTGTAGTTAGCTGATATCAATGTTATTATTTTAAAATAAAACAACTTTAACTTTACACACGTCAG
Source organism: Xiphias gladius (assembly GCF_016859285.1). Lineage (NCBI taxonomy): Eukaryota > Metazoa > Chordata > Actinopteri > Istiophoriformes > Xiphiidae > Xiphias > Xiphias gladius. The sequence goes on along the minus strand of NC_053413.1, from coordinate 16,979,838 downwards.
CCACTGAATTTGATGGACAGAAAGCAATTCATGATGCCAGGTGAAATGTAACAGTTACAACAAACTGACATTCTCAGTTAACTCAAAATTAAATTACAAATCCTTGAAATTTACTTAGGTTTGCAATTGGTAACAGTGACAATAAGGTCAAAAACTAAGAAAAGGGGGTGAATTTGATAAATATAAGATACAACAACCAATGGATACTTTCAGGTAATAAGTGATTGATTTTTATCTCCATACGTGATTTGAGCAACTTACAAGTTCACCAAATCTCTAAAGTTTAGAGTCTCTAATAGAATAAACATGAGTATGATGGTTCATGGTATGTTTTTTTTTTTTGTTTACAATAAAATTAACCAAAAACAAATACGGACATCAGAAACTGACCAGTCTGCTGGCAATCTAATGATATTGAATGATGGTGAAGAAAGGTAAGCTATCTTATATCTGTTATCACTAGCTAAATGGCAGATGATTGGTCCCTCAGACTCACATGGACCTGCTCTGTGGCTATAAAACAACCTGCCATTATGATTTAGAGCTAAGTCATCCTACTGCTGACATATTGCCCTCCCACTTTGCTACCCCACCTGGCTCTTTCTGTGTGTATTATTCATCTAAACTGCTCAGCAACAGATGGTCTTCATTTCGGCCCCCCCCCCTTTCAGTTTTTCCTTGACTCTCCGCTTGTATTGGTATGAGTCAGCGTCAGCTCCCTCACTCACTATTCTACTAATTCATGGAGAATAATGGTGGGAAAGCTACAACTAGTTCCAAAAATACCTACCTACCTATTCAGATCTACCTTTTTCTTACTGATTAGAGTACCCATTTGTCTGCAGGCCCTAGACAGTTTTGGTTGTAGCTCCACTGGGCGCTAGACATGTCTTGCTGTGCACAGTAGACAGAATACTGTAATGAAGGGGCCTATTAACTACCTCACACACGTGATGCAGTCCATAAAAAGCTAACCCCAACCTCCCATTCCTCAGATCTCACAAGTTGCAGCTCATTGTTCCTCTTAGACATGGTTTGCAGACTTGAGGTCAGTGGTGCAAGGGACCCAATGGATGCTCCTGTTGAGCACTGATCTATTAATCTAGGTAGGAGAGGAGATTTTATTCCCTCCCCGACAAGTGGAACCAGGTGACTTGGCACAAGAACAGGATTGTTTGTTTACCAAGGATCTATCGTTAGTACAAGTTAACATAATACTGGGCCCATGAAGCTCCGGGGGTAAGACGCCACAACTTCCCCAGTTCAAGTCCGGCCAGGGATCTTTGTTGCATCTTACTCTCCCTTGTTTCCTCTCATTTCTCTACTGTCTTTGATAAAGGCTTAAAAAGTCCCAAAAAATGCGTTAAAAAAAGAAAACACAATAAAAAGTTCAAGACACCATTGCCATTGTCTTTATACCTGTTGACTGGAAGCATTTACACAATGTTTGAGGACCTATCCCCTGCCATTTGGCCGATAATAAATTCCTGGGTGTAAAATAAAACCGCAAAATAATGAGTGCTACTCTTACAGCATTCCATTGTCAATAGGCACTAATAATTGACGAATAGTATAACCTTTGCCTGCATTCATCAGACCTTGGAAAGATATCAGAATATTCAGCTTTGTCATTTTTAGTTAAACACAGGCCACTGGCCAAATTATGGTAAATTTTGTGAGTGGCCAGTGAATCTGTCAAAACTATTATTCACTGTAGCCTTTAACAGTATATTCTATACATCTAGACAGTGACAGCACAAAGCTGGCCCTCAAAATAAAATAATGGAAAATGGAATAGAAGAAATAAAATTAAATGACATGTACTATGAACAGCTCTCCCCCTCTCTCCTGTGGATATTGCAGTGAAAAAAGTATTACCTCCGTCTTACCTGATATCTTACGCTGCAGCTTACAGTATAAGACAGACAGTAAGAATTCATAATAAAATGTACACTTCTTTGCAGTGTTGTCAGTAGTATAAAAGTGATTCAAGTTAGACTGTATGCAAATTTCACTATTATTTTAAAAACACAATTTTCCAAAGTGTTTTTCGGTAATATTGGTGGTTGTTTCCTACCTTTTGTATTTACTTACTATATCACAAATTAAACTTTACATATTTTCCTTGAGAAATTCCTATGAAAGATCAACTCAGTGCCAAAACATAGGGCACAAGGACCAATATTTTAGTTCCATAAATGCAAAAATGAATTTGTAACTGTGAGACACATTTTTTTTGGCTACATATTGGAGTTATGAGTAAAAATTTGATCCATACTGTACATATAATTTGTGTTCCAATACTGGGTGTTACACTAAATCTATCGTTATTAAATTATTTACTCAGAGATCGAATTAAAAGTAGTGTTTGTGGTAGCATTCACATACTGTATATTGAAATGATATTAGAGCATAGAGATTTTTTTGCCACTAACATCAATTTCATCTTTAATATATTTACTGTTTTGAACTTAGCCAATATAAGCAAAAGAAAATAGTTCCCAGACATTCATGTGTAGATTGCAGTCTGCACCACTGTTTTGTTTTTTTTTACACTTTTCTTCAGCCAGATGGCGTCCTCTCACCACTAAGAAGTGTGCCCTTGGGTTTGTCTTGAGATGTTCGAATTAGTTGTCTCTGCTCTTTCACTGATGCTTCCAATATCTTGCAGTCTATGTAAACATATTCAAAGAGAGAGAAAAGAATCACAGAACATCTTTCACAGCCAAATACATTTTTGTAATTACTTTTCAAAATAAAGTTAATGAAGTAGGGTGAGTGTTTGTTCCAACAAAAGTCTGTAGTTTTATGATTTCATTTTCATTGATGGATGGTTCGTCAGCGTGTTATTTATAAAATATTTCAGGGGCTTTGTGCCATTAGGTAAAGAAAAACCGTAGGTAGGGTTAGCTTTTCATTAATTCTCTGGAAGCAATTGTTTCTCAACTTTTGTTTGTGTTCCTCAAGACCAAGCAGATCTTCAAGTCGTCTGCTCTGGTAGACGTCGCACTTGTGCTTTGCTCAACAGTCCCTCACCATGTGTCAACAATGCTATTTACCATATGCAAGAGTTGAAGATGACTGTGGAAAATTGGTTTCAGCAGGTAAACTGTCAGATGTGATCAAACCCAAATATCCTGATGGGGTAAGAAACAATTCAAAACGTTTTTTGTTTTTTTTCCATTTGTTTTGTACTTGTGTGGAAAATATCAGCCGCAGATTGACCAGGACAAGCACCAATACAGCAAAACTTTAAGGTGAAGTCTTTCATTGTTTTCATTTCCTGTTTGTTATATTCAGTATGTCATAAAAATATGAAACGTGTTTAACCTCCTTTTTAACAGATTTCAATCCAGAGACTCAGATACTGAATCAGTGATGTCTACAGAGCTGTTCGTCGAAGGCATCGCAATAAGTGCAAGAGGTGAACCGAAATTTTTTTTCAAATTCCATAAAGTCATTTCTAAATTATTTTCTCTCAATTATTGTTCTGCCATAGAAAAGCAAACACTGGCCCTACGCCCATGCAGATAATAGAGCAGCACATAAGTGGAGAGCCTCTAGGTTTAGATGTTTTATTCCCTGCAGCAGTGGTTAAGTCAGTGTGACAATAATGGAGTCCCAGTTACTGGTTCACATCTTTTGCCTCAATAATAAAGAATTATACGCTACCCAGTATTCAGTTATACTAATATAATTCCATGGATGAGGTATATGTTCACTTGCACTTTGTAGTTGGTCAGTTTATGTTGACATGGCTTTGCCAAAATGTATTATCTATTTATATTTTTGCTTACTGAGTTGAAAGTGTTGATATACTGTAGTACAATACAGTGTGCCAATCTTGTAAAGTTTTCCATCCTCCAGAAAGTTGTCCATTATCGCCACTATTGAAGAAAATAAATGATGTCCTTGGAGAGGTTGTGTATCTGATTGAGCGGCTGGAGGCTGATCGGCAGTATGCAGAGGAAGCCCTCCACAAAGAGAAGAAAAGGAAAAGATTTTTGGAGAACAAAGTTGACAGTGTTTCACTGTGGAAGCAACAAGAGCATTCCTTTATTGTCCAAAAAGGTCAGTGATTATAAGATGGTTTATCATTTCTTCGTAGACCTGTTTCTTGTGAAGTATTGTGATTCTGTGATTCTTTCTTATTCGTTATTGCTTTTCTAGAGCATGAGGCTTGCATCAGAGACATCACTGAACTGAAGTGGCAGCTAAAATTGGAGAGGGAGAAGCTTGACCAGGTCCAGGAGAAATTGTCACACACTGAGGTGTTGAACCAGCACTTACACGAGGACATCGACTTTGCCAAAAAACAAATCCCCATTGTGAAAGAAAATCTGGACCTCCAGAGAACCATCATAAATCAAATCAACACTGCACAATCAGAGGTGGCTTGTAATTTGATTTACTCTTTCACTATGTTTTTATTTTTTAAATCCACAAAAGCTGGTAACTTGTGACTGCAAGGATGTGGTTAAAAATTGTCTTTTGAAGAAGCTGAAGAATTATTTTGGCATTTTTCCATGAATTAGATGGCTAACATCTGACGGTTTGTTGTAAACCCAGTCCCGTTGTGTTAAGCTGCAAAATGCAGTTCTTTAAGTGTGGTTCTCTTTTTCAGCCAAACCAGACAAGGTTAATGTCACTCTACTGTATAGCTCAATGTGATGAAGTCTCTCCCTCGCACACTAACTCTATCTCACTCACCCACTTGCTCTTTTCTAACTCTAGTCTTCACCCACAAGTGGCATGGCACTAGGGATTGCAATGTTTGTTGGTCTTTTGGTCCAATGTCCATCCAACACTTTGGTCTAGTGTAAAATCTCTCTATTTTAACAATTGACTGGACTGCCATTAAATTTTGTACAGGCGTCCATGGACCCCAGACAATGAATCCGAATAAGTTTTATAATTCCCTGAAGTTTCATTTAGCTTGTGTTCTTTTTAATTCCTGTAGTTTATGAAAAGATGAATTGAAATATAATGGCTTGATTTTGACTGACTTAATGTTTACATGCAAATATGTTATGGAAGTGTATTAGTAGAGAGAAGAGTGATGGGTAAGAAACAGATGGATCAACATTCAACAGGTCAACATTGACATGATAATATTGCAGCTTTATACATGCTAAATCAAACACCAGACTTTTATTTATATTAGATATTTAGTTTATTTTTATTATTATATTTAGATATTTAGTTGCTACAGAGTATGATTTGATAACAGCACAATGTATTGATTTTAAGGTCAGTAACTATGAAATTGTTCATAAATAATATCTGAGGGAAATAGCCCTTGACCCCCTTCCTTCTTTTTTTAGGCAGATGAAGTATGCTCAAAAACACAAAGTGATCTCATAGTCGTTCAGAGGGAGTTGAAAAAGATGGAACTGGACGCCAACAATGAAAGAATCTCATTGGACCATGTGCTGTTGGCGATGAAGAATCAGCTGGCTAACAGATTGTGAGTATCTGTCCCAACTATAGTGAAAATAAACAGGTTCACCATCAAAGTAGTACAACTGGGACAGGAGGCATCTTTCATAAAACGTCTGAATAACTTTCATCAACATCTAGTACTCACACAAGTTAAATCTATAGTATTACTAGAAACTGCATACTGATCTACAGTATATATTTGGCATCACCAGTGGCTTTCGCTATAAAATAATATGGCACAATTTGAATTCTCTTCCCTGTTGTCGCATCTACCCATTTGTCTGTTATGACAGTGTGATTTTACTATCTCCAAATGCATTTATTCTGTGATTTCATGGGTATTATACACAGTACACTACCAAAGTACAAAGGAAATTTCATGAACCCAATTTTTTGTATAAAAAAAACGTCAAATGTATTTATCCTAACAACCACATACTGTAGTTTTCATCATATGTGAATCTCATTTTCGGCATTTTTGTATAAAAAATTGTGTCATGGCCATGGAGAACACTTGTTTCGGACTGGTTGGCAGATGTCTGATAATCTATAACAGGACAGTTTAATCAACGTTCGATATCAGTGCGCTAGCCAAGGTACATTAAACTGCATGAAACCAAAGCAATCTAGCCATTTGTTAAACTGGCTGCAAACAGGTGCAGGTTTCCTGATATACAAAAATAACGGACTTGGCATTGTTTTAACAGTAATATTTCAAATTTGTTATTTGATGCTGACAAAGACAAGACCAGGTCATGTTTAATATCAGCTGTCTTATAAAACTCAGTGAAAGTGAAAGCTAATCATAATGAAGTAAATAAAATATATGTTTGGTTCCTGCTTTGTAAAAAACCTTGTCAGAGGTATATTTTCCTCTACAGTTACACAGGCATCATGATGTGCTGTAAATTATATTCTTACAATATATTGTGTATCACTATCGCTACCATGGGGAAAATATCATGATAGCAAAGCATTGTGCGATACTATGTGATTCCTTACCTTCATCCACTTACTTAATAACAAAAGACAAAATTGATTTTCTCTCCAGGGAAGATTTAAAGCAGTTGAAGATCCTTGAGGAAGGTCTACGTGCTGAAATAGTTGATGCTGAAAAGACAGTTGCTCTTACAGAAGAAAAGTGCGCAGCCATAACGCAACACATCCCTGAAATGATGGAGCTCAAGCAATCTGAAAAAGACCGGGTAACTGATATTGTCCATTTTTCAGTTTTTATACTTTTCAAAAAGGTAGCTTTCAGCAGTATACAAAAGTCATTCGAATTCAAGTTTTATTTCGGCTTTTATTACAGATTTTGCAATTGAAACTTCGAATTGAGGATGAAATGCAAAAGGAAAAGAAATTGAAAGAGAAAATAATTGCATTACAAGAAGATATTGAGAGATCTGTAAGTATTGCCACAGTAGCACCAAAATAAAGTCACAAGAGTGCAGTCACTGGACATCTTTTCATAATGTTGGTACTGTTTTCCTACTTATTGTATGTGTAGTAGAGTAGAGCATAGCATGCAACTGCCAAGGTTGAGACTGGACTCTCACTGGAGCTATGCATGCTAATAATCCTTGAGTCCATGGCACTGTAAGGTTTTTTGGATAAGTGCATCCATTCAGTGGCGTACTGTCTGTTATGTTATCCACAGAAACTTAATGGGGAAGCAGACGTTTCCTGCATAGAAGAGCAGCTCCACTCAAAACGTAATGCTTTTGCAGCTCTCCGCAAAGAAAACATGGAGTATGAACAGAATTTTGAAGAGTACAAGATAAAAATTTCTGAGAGGTACAATGTCAAAGCCAAAACAGTGGAGAAACATGTAACATCCTCTATTGGATATTACTATGTACAGTAGTAGGCCACGTGTGTGTTTACCATTACTTTACCATGTGATTTTTTGTTAGTGAGAAAGCAGTGAAGCACATGCACGAGGAGAGGAAGCAGATGCTCCAGAAAATCCTTGACAATGACAAGCAGTGGGAAAAGGCCAAGGAGGAAGTGACCCAAGTTGTAACCCAGCACAGAGTCACCCAGACTAAGCTGGAGGAGCAGGAGCAGCTCACCTTCATGGAAGAACAGAGGGCCAGGGTCAGTGACAACATATGTACATGTTCTCTGTACGGGAAAATAAGGAAAATGTGAGATGCCAACTGCTTTCTCCAGTGTTACTCTATGCCCTTTCTATGCTCTACAGAAAGAGATTGAAAACCTCAGAAAAGATCTGACAGGTCAGGCGACTGCCCTGGAAATACTGAAGGTAAATTCATGATGCTCTTCAGGTTTCTTCACCCTGAGAAGAAGGAAGAAAAATTGCAATGAAAATAAATTAGATTTAAGAAGATTGTATAAACTTATAGATATGTTGTCATGGAGACAGAGGCTTCCCAAAGCACAGTATCAATATAAACTGAACATTGTAAGTTTCATAAAGGTAGTTTTATATGCATTGCTGTATTCAGTTGCATATTTTTTTTAACATTTCCCATAATTGTTTTTACGCCCATTTCCTGTTTTAAGACTTTTGGTTGAAGACATTCTACCTTGTATTTTGTTTTGCATCAGGGTCAGTGTGCAAATATCAATGACGGATTAAAACAACAGCAAAGGAGCTCAGAGCTAACCAACCAAAAACTTCAGAAAGAATTTGAAGATGCATCTTTAGCAACAAGAGCTCTGGAGACAAAAATTGAGGTACTGATAAAGCTTGATAATAATTAATCTTAGTCCATAGGTAATTTTACATCCAGAAAGCAACAATTTATAAAATAATGTATTGAAAGTCAACTGCATTCGCTGTCTCTTTTTGGTTTGTAAAGAAAATCAAGAAAGTGACAGAAAATTTGGAAAAGATTGAGTGTGAGCACAGGAACACGTTACTCAAGCTTGAGAGGGAGAAAAAACTCAAATGTGACTACCTGAAAGCTGCCCAGGTAAGAAAAGAAAAGTTAAGGATTGCATAAAATAATTCTTCTTCTCAAGTTGCTAAGTTAGGTTTCTCAGTAGAGCTCTCTAAGCACCAAGCAGTCACAGCTATTTATCATGTATTTTTTTTATTTTTTTTAACAAAATAATCACTTTGAAAAAACAATGTTTGCATGCTTTTTTCAACACTAATGCTACTCCTTGTTTACAGGATTTACAAACTGCCGCTGTAAAGAGATATGACTACACCCTGGGCAGGATCAGTGACCTTACGGAGAAGAGCAAAGAATACCAAGATGCTTCAGTTAAAATGGAAAAAATAGTTGAAAGCATGCCAGACGTCATAGCGGAACTTCAGTAAGAGTAGTTTTTCACTGGAAACACCCAACAAAATTGTTTATATTAAGGAAATGATTGGGATTATTGGAAAATACTGATTAACTTTTTTTTTAAGGGTTATGACAATAGCAATGTCAGCATTTTTACAAAAAAGAGAGGAATAAATACTCAAAGAAATAATTAACCTTTTCTCTAAAAAAAGTTTGGTATTTCTTTGATTTTAAATATTCAACTTTTTTCTAGAAGGCTGGATGTTTCTTGAATAAATGTGTTGCTTTGAGTAATAACAATAATAATTTTAGAGGCATAATATTGTTGTACATGTTTGATTTCTCCTTCCAGAAGTGTGTTTGATGTGGTGGATTTCAAAAACAAATCAGCTGCTCTCATAATGAGCACCTTGCAGTCTGATATTAATAACTGCCAGCAACAAACACGGCGATCCATGCAGACACACACTGCTCATGTTACAGCAAGAAAAAAGGAAATGGAAGACATCAAGGTAACAAAATGTTGTTCAGTATAACTCGCTGTAAATACACGCCTTTTTGTGTCATATACTGTGAAATCAGAGACAAGCTGTAAAAAACATCTCATTGTTTATTTGTTTGTGGATTAGTGTCAGCACATTGCTTGTCACAATACTTCCCTTAAGATGCAGAGAAAAGAGCTCTGTGCAATTAAAATTACAAGCCATGGCCATCTTGTTTAAGTGCTTTTCCCACAAATGACAACTCACTGTTGTTATAGTCTTCTGTCTGGACGAATTTGATGATGCGTGTCGTGGTGAAATGCTTTGCCTATTTTGTTACCTGTAGGTCAACATTTTCAATGGCACTTTTCAATGTAAGCATACAGTTCACAATATGAGATAGGCATATCATCAGGACCTTTTCATATTAATGTCACAAATAGGCTCTTGTAAAAACATGAGTATACTGTGCACAAAATGGCATGTATTTGAATACTCCTTTGTAAGAGAAACCCCTGTTTATTGTAAGGTTTTCATCTGCAGGATTATCAGCCCCAGCCAGAGCCTCTTTGCTGATGGGGGTTTCACATGGCTTATCTAATGTGAAATCGCCATGTGGTATATAGTTTCATTAAACGGTGATCAAGAATGCATTAGTTCAAAACAAGAAAAGGCAATGGAGCTTAAGCCGCCATGCATCCAAGTGCAGCAACTTTAAAGAAGTTGTTGGTGTGAGACAATTTAAGAATTAGAAGTCTTCCTCATAGACACAACTCCCATTAGCCAGATAAAAATTAGCCATGCAAAAAAGGGTTTAGTCTTTTCACTTGACGAAATAAAATGATATAACAACAATACTCCTCACCGAATAAAAGATCAGAGTCAGTCTGAAGTTCCAAGGAAATTGGTCACTTTAATCATTTGGACCAATATAAAGCACACATAATGTCTACATTAGCATAACATAATAAGCAGAGTGTGCATTCAGAAATCACAGTGCATGAAGCAGAATGATCAGACACTCTCAAATATGAGGTTTCTTATAAAGATGCTGACCCAATACTATACTCCCACAAGCTCCTGTAGGTTGCACCTCCTCTTTTAAACTCAAACTGATACAGGTTACTATAACTAATGGGAGCCTGATGGGAGATTGTATGTGGCCTTAAATACAACCCACAGATGGTTGTTTTTAAAGATACAAATACAGAGTATATTAAGATAAAATCGATTTGATCGATCAACTTGTTAGAAAACTGTGGTCACCTGTAGTCGTCCCATACACATCTGAAAGGACTTCAGCTTTCATACACGCAACTATTTTTTGATTTGATCAAGGCTTGTCGTTTGGTAAAGGACAAAGTAAACAATACAAACTGCAGACGCAATCAGTTTCTTATGGGCAATGAAGTGTAATTTGTTCCATTTACACTTCACAACAGCGTCAGATGGGCTTTGTCAGTGCTGCATGGAGTAATTAAACCTGAAATCAATAGCAGGCATTTGTCATGTTTACAGCCCCTCTTTCTGCTGGGTTAAACTCATCACTTTAGTGCTGTTCTGTTTTACTGCAGAGACACACTTCATTATGTCTGCAGGTAGAGTTGAGATATTCACCAGCGACATATCCAGTGCTTGGGAAACACTGTTCAAATAAAAAGGGGACACGCAGAGAGACACATACTCACTGTGATTTATTTGCTTGATATCCCAGAAAAGAGTCCTTTGTTGTATGCCTGGTATATATATTGCCTTAATTAACAACACAAATACAGAATACATGCTTTGTATTGTACGCACACATAGCAGATCAGTGGTACAACTAATGTATCTTCTAAATGGTCAGTGTGTTGTTATTATACAGTATGTACAGTGCTGTTTAATGACTCTCCATGTCCTTGCACTATATAAAATCTTTTCTTAGGTATCTTTACATGGCAGATTCTGAGTCATGAAAACATTGATCTGTGTGATCAGTCATTATGTATTTTAAATCTGGACTGTACATCATGCTCCCTCCTTCTGCCACTGTAGCTGTGTTACCATGATTTGGTAAAATCATACTAACACAAAGCCAATAGTGAATGCTTACTGTTCAAATTTTAAAATTCATATTCATGTATAAGAGGACCCTAGCTCCAATCCTGGTTAAATTTTTAGTATATAGGTGACGGTCAATGATGCACCAGTCAGATACACTGGAGCGTTACCATTATATGACTGATCCACATTAATGTAAATATGGTTTCTTCGTCAGTCTCAATATAGAATTCAGTGTTTTCGCTATCAGATACATTCATTCTGTCACAGCAGGCTGCTGACTCAAGTTTTTAGTGCCACAATAATCCATTCAGTAAGGTACACAGAGTTAAAAAGAAAACTGGTTTCGGATTGCCACCCAAGATTGACATACTCTGATGATGTATCAGAATCAGGATTGGGAGACAAAAAGTCGAGTCACTAGTGGCACTGTAATGTAGTCATTATAATAGTTACAATATTGGTCTACTGTCGACCCTCGCACCTGCTTTTGTCTTGGTGGTTATTTATCAGCTACTGTAAACATATAATTTACCTTAACTGTTTTACCTAAACCTTTTTTGTTTTCACGTTTGTGTAGGAAGCACTAAAAATTGCACTGAAGGAGAACAAACAGCTGGCAAGCGAGTACGAAAGTCTTAAGAAGATCCTCATGGAGGCCAAACAAGAGGCAGTGTTAGCATTGAGCAAGAAAAACCACAAACATAAATCTTTTCATTATTACACACAGGTAAGGCTTATATAACCTTTTGCGGTATTTAGTCTATTTCACCACCTTTGTCTCTCTTTTTAAACATGTTTAAAGACTTAAGATTTCTGCTGTTACTTATGTTCTGTTCCCTTATGTTCTAGCCCATGTTATCATTCTTAGCACTAGATAACTCTTCTTTGCATGGGCAGTAATTTTAAGAAGGTTTCAGCATGGAAACCAGTGAGGAGGTTACTGCAGCAATCTAATAATGATGAGATAACTTGAGTGGAGGAGGATGATGGATGTGACATAATGTAATGATAACTATGTAGTTTTGCCACCAAGGGGAGTAGAGCAAGAGGTTGATGGTAGATGTAAATACTTTAACTTCTACTTTTTCCTGATTATAGTTTTTATAAGGTGGTCAGAGGTAAAAATGGTTTATTAAAGTTGTGTTACAAATTTGACTCTGCTCAGCACAGCAGTTGGTTAGGGATCAGAGGCAAACACAGTTTAAGATCAGACAATGAATGTGCCTTCAGTACTAAAATAGCATCAGAGGTCTTGACTAGTTGAGGGAGACAACTCAGCAGCATTTTACTATTTAATCTTTATAGTTTTTGACACTCTTTAACTGGAATAGAATTACACATGACAGCAATAACACCAGGAAGAAGCCACGCTGCTCCTGCGATGAAAAATACATATTATTTGTTCCAAAAATGACTAATACCTTTACTTGAGCAATTCCTCATCTAACTGCATGAATGTTATCAAGTGAAAAATGCATGCAAAAATAAAATCCTGTGGACAGGATTTTCCACGCTCATGATCAAAGCCTGATTTTCTTTTACTCTGGATTCAGCCTTCACCATTTTTGTTTGTTTCAACTCTACACTTCTACAACAGAAGCCTCTCAGCTAGTGTTGTATGCCTAAATTTAGTTTTTATAACAAGCTTATAATCAGCAATGTTTCTGAAATGTAGATGCAGGCCTATCACATTTAATCTGATTTATACATGAACATTCAAGTACTCTTCTTTCCTGTTTTAAATTTCCAATTATAATGTTTGTGTATATGTATGTCCCTGTTGGTGCACATATTACACAATGTGATTGGCCTTAATTGATGTGTTTATAACTGGAGGCAACAAGGTAAATGCATTTAACATTGTCAAGATCATTTGAGAGATCAGATCATTAGTGCACGTGTGTGTGTTGCCTCACACCATTCATTTTTGTGAGGTATATAATCTCTTTTATTATATTCCACTAAGGGACAAAATGAAACCCATTTCTTAGATATCCTTAAAATGCATCTTGACAGCAGGCATCCCTGACATTCCGTTCAGGAGACAAATTTAAAACAACCTTCAGTATGAATTCAATCCAGCTACTATATGGTACAAAATGCCTTAAAAATATACTGACATAAAGTGCAGACATGCAAAAAAAGATGTTTCCTACATATTCATTTGTAATATTACTTCTGTTATGAATACCTTTCCTAGCACCTTGCTTATTGGTCCAAAGCAACGCAGAAAGAGTCTACAACGACGAAAGCTAAAACACCTGAAAAGAATGCTTGAAAGTGGGATTTAAAAATTGTAATTTGAACCCATAGTCAATATTCACATGTTAAAAAACAGGTTATAGGTCTTCCTTTAAACCTGAGATTATAGACTTTCCACGAGTTGTCATGTTGAAATACAGCTGAGTAGTTGGAGCATCTACTGTCAGTCTTGTTACCTTGAACGGTAGTCAGTGGTGGAACGTAACCAAGTACATGTATTCAAGCCCCTGAGGTACTCATATGTTACTTGAGTATTTCAATTTCTTGCTACTTTATCCTTCTACTCCACTTTAATTAAAAAGGGGAATTTTATACTTTTTATGCTACTAAATTTATTTAACAACTTTAGTTCAGTTCAGTTATTTATTTACAGGTAAAGATTTTATATAAGAAATACATGATGAGCCTATAAAACGATGATCTGTAATAGACCAAACTGCAGTATAATGCTACTTACACATAAATTCATCAGTAATAATAATCCAGTAGTATAATATATAATAATAAATGCATACTTTTACTTGTGTGACATTTTCAGTGCAATTATATTTCAGTATTACTACTTTTACTTAAGTAAAGGATGTTAGTACTTTGTCTACCACTGATGGTGTGTAAAAATGTATTATTTATTCAATATTTATTACTATTGTCATCCATGACAGGCGTGACCCAACAACCATCATCAACATTTCTTAATAGCAGAGATTGGAGAGCATCATTAGGCACATAAATGTACTAGTTTTAGTGTCATGCTATACTTCATGATAACAGGTGGGATAAAGGAGCATACTGTATATTATTTTTAAAAAGGTACAGATTGCAGCTTTAATATACCCGTATTTTAGACACAGATAATTTAACTTAACTAAATTTAGGTTGTATTCAGCCACTACAAACCTACAAAGCCTTTTTATCTTTGTAGTGAAAAAGTTTGTCCTATTTATTAATTATCCAATTAATACACCCTTCAGGTGGTTTATGTAATATTAGTGTTAGCAATTTTCTTTTTAAAGCAAGGATATATATAAGTATTTGTATTCACATTTGGACATTAAATCATCTAAATTCAACAAGTATAATTACACTCAAATATGCAAAATTCTCATTTGTAAAAGAAGAAAAATAAATGATTAATTAACATCGGATAGCACTTGCCAGTATCCGCCTCTTCTAAAAATCCCCTTGAATCTACTGTACATGTAAACATTGCTTTGTTTATGTGGAGGCTTTCAGCTCTTGGGTTTTAACAGGGTACACCATAAAGAGCATTCTTGTTATTGTCTTTCCTTCAGGAGCTGATGACTGAGCTAATTCGCTTTAGTTTTCAATGCACTGGGGAACACATTGCCAAGCAATGATAAGCTTTGTAGGAAGAGTAGAGAGATGGAGGGGGAAGAAAAGCAATGGCATCTATCAGAATTTAAACCTCTTTGCTTGAAACTGTGTTCAAATAATAAAGCAAGCAGCATGTCTTTCCAAGAGACTAGGAATAATTTCTGGTTTCAGTGGGGGGTTCATGACTCTGTGTGTATGTGTAAAATATGTCTTGAGGGGATTGGTATAAAGTTAAACTGGGTGAAGTAGAAATATTTTACTCATCAGCTTTGCAGTCACAGAGTTTGCCTCAGCTAGAACAAAACTGCTGAAGCATTTAGAGAAAATTAACCCCCCAT
Source organism: Xiphias gladius (assembly GCF_016859285.1). Taxonomy (NCBI): domain Eukaryota; kingdom Metazoa; phylum Chordata; class Actinopteri; order Istiophoriformes; family Xiphiidae; genus Xiphias; species Xiphias gladius. The sequence continues at coordinate 16,964,673 of NC_053413.1, read as the reverse complement.
CCTGGCAGCCAGATGTGACTGGATTCTGATGAGTGCACACGAGTGGGCAGAGAAACCAAGAGACTGTGAAATTCCTGTCAGGCCCGTGTACTGCAGAATGGGCTATTGACTGCTTTCTCTATTCCCCTCCATCATTCTTCTTGAACACTGCCATTAATTTCCTCTCCTGCCTTACCAATTCCTTTTCTCTGCCTTCTCTCCCCCTAGCTCTCTTTGTTGCAGAAGAGGATGCACAAAGCTTTGGTGAAATACTTCAAACAACGCAGCCTCTATAGCCAGGCTGAACTGGACTGGTGCCAGGCTCTCTCTCAAGAGACCAACCAGAAAATAAAAACAGCCCAGGTATTTGTACACATACATGTAAAACAGTCAGGAGAATTGCACAAACTGTCACTATTCATTTAAATGGCAAATCCCTGTATTCAACTTTTATCCCAGTCTAGGTATTCTACCGGATGGTAGCATATTCGTTTGCATACTACAGCAACTCCATGTTATGCTTGGCATTGTTTGAGCCTCATCCGGCTAGTCAGTTGCCTTGTGTCTTCTTTGCCAAGCAGGGGCAGCCAGGCAAACATCCACCAAGGCTTTGTGCCTCTCTGCTATGGTGGAGTTAAAGACGCCACTCTTACATTTACAGTCTATACATTCGCTCATGAGATCACAGGCTGATGTGATGGATGATGTGTCTGCTAGAGTGCCTATGCAGTGACCCCGTGTCTGAGGCTAGCTCTGCCTCTCTAGATAACTCTATACATACAACACATTGGGTTTGGTCACATTGCATTAACATTTGAGCCTGTTTCCTGTTTAGCAGGGCCATTTTTGACTTTACATCTATTTCAGGGTGAGTTCATCAGACCAAATGGAAGATATCTATATTACAGCTTCTTCTCTGTGAGAAGAATAACCTTCTGTCTGTCTTGCAGAAGAGTAGCAGCATATTCTGCAAGGTTGAGAAGTAAGGATCTTCAATTAGAGGATAATCGGTGTCTAATCTGTGCTGTGATGTGAGATGAGGTCAAAGCGGACAGAGGGACAGTGATGAATCTTTATGAGATGTCCTGTCCAGCATTATCGCAGAGCCAGGCAGCATGCAACCATGCTATGGATCACTTTCTACCTTTTTACTTCTTCTTCACCCTAACACTAGGGCATCCTAAACCTCTAGCTAGCCATGTTTGTCAGTTGCAGTCAGTATTGTTTTTGTGTAAAATACTATTTTGTTTTTTTTATTATTATTTATTATCTAACTTTATCAGATATGCTGGAGGCAAACTATGCTGAGATTTGATTAGAGGTTTTCCAATGGAGTACCTTGTGCAAATACCATTAAGTGGCCTCCTTCTTAGTTCCTCCTCCTCTGGCTGCTGGCATATTTTTTTGATAGGTCTGGTCCAGACATTACAGGGAGCAGCCATGTCTCAGCGGCCCAGCCTCAAAAGGCCCCAGCAGATCACAGCTCAAGGCAGGGAGGAGTGGGGCACAGGGGGAGGAGCTATCAGAGAGCTGCAGAGTGTGAAGGACAAAAGAGTTGGTGTATTCAAGCGCACCACACCGTCACCCGTCACAGCTCAGCACAGGGTCCATCAGAGCAGGCAGCATTCACTTTAAACAGGCTCCTCATGAACAGTCCGGCTCAGGGTCTATCCTCCAAAACGTACACATGGAGAAAAAACCTTTATGAGTAAAAAAGAAAACCTTCATGAGTTTATGAGCATACATAAACACACAATCTGCATGATTACCTAACTATTAAGACCCTGAACGTGATCCATAAAGGAATACACTGACAGTATGCAGATGCTGAGAATGCAATAGGTATTTTGAGTAGGACAGAACTAAACCCGAAGACTCCAAGCAGACCACTATTACATGATGCACAGATTATCAGTGTCAGTTGCCACTTTATCAGAAAGATATGAAGAAATCAATAGAAATGATACCAGTTGTAACTGGAGTTAAACCAGGCTGAATCCTGATGAGGCCTGTAGTAATCCATCATGTCCACTTAACCTCACAAGCAGAACATAAGAGAGGTCAGGTTAGCGCTTTCACGGCTAAGGAGTGCTTGAAAGAGAAGCCAAATGGCAGTTTGCTCAAAAGTAGCTTGAGGGGAGGAAGGCCGGGGAACCCTAGGGTGGGTGGGTGGTGGTAGTGTGTGGGGGTGGGGGTGGGTGGGAGTGGGAGTGGGAGTGGGGTGCGGCGGGCTGTCATCCTGTTACACTCCTGCCAGAACTGGCAGTTCAGCTTTGTGTTCGGAGAGTTTACACTAGGGATGGCATAATTGACAATGGCTAACAGCGGAGAGCAGTGCAGAGCCTTGTTGAATGGCCAGTAATGATTGGAGCAGACGCCCACTGCCCCAGTCCCAGGGGACAGTAATCCAAGATCCTGTTTCTGATATAATTGTTAGTCAGAGAATTTCTGCATGGCCAGGCCGGTTCAGATTCCCAAGCTGGTTGACAGTGCCAGGCAGTTTAATAGAAAAACTGGATGCTGAGGTTTTTAAAACAGAGGAGCACTGAACCTGGACGTGGTTCACCAGGAGCCTCTTTTTCTCCTTCACCACAAAAATAAGAACAAGATGGTACCTATAGTCTCAGTTTGTGTGAATCCCACAGAGTGAGGACTTATTATTGTTATTGCCTCTTTACAAAAACAGTGTTTTCTTAATTAGTCTCTTTTCATTTCTGTTTGCCCCTTATTCAAACAGGAGGGGTTGTCTGACGAAATTCAGCTCATCTCTGCATTCCTGCAATCCTTGACAGATGACTCTACTACCACTGATGATGCCAGGGTGAACAAACAAGCCGGTCCAGATGCTGCTGGATCGAATGAGTAGATGCCTTCAGTTCAAATAGCAGTGTAATTGGACATTCACCTGTACCAGACAACTTACTTACCCTAGCACGCTTCACTATTCCCCCCTCTTTACTTGCAGCAAATCCATAACAATGAAACAGGTGACTTTCATGCTGCTGTCAGGACTGATCTAATTTTAGCTGGGTGAATGATTGCAATTGGCTTTGCCTCATCAGATAATTAATCTATGTCACCATTAATTGGAAAAGAGAATAATTACAGGCAGTGTTGACAGAAATTCTACGCTTCTCCAGATTCCAAGATCTAATTACAACTAGTGAAACCCCGTGACCTTAACTAGCACTTAGTACACCTTGCCCACCTTGACCATGCCCATGTGAAGACCACTGTCCCTGGAAAGAACCTGTTTTTGCAATCACGCCGCACACACTTCCACTCTCTTCACTCTCCTCACTCTCTGAAAGCTGTCTCCCTCAATCACTTTTCAATATTCAATCTTAATTTTGTGGAAGTTTAGCATTTTCAATGAGCTGGAGATGAATGATTAATGAATAAATTTAAATGCTTCATTTTGTCCATGGATCATTAGTTAAGTCCTTTGTGGGAAGGACCTGAGAAAAGGAGTGAAAATTATTGAGACATTAGCCTGAAGCAATCCAGGGGTAAATAGTGTGCACAAAAGGATGTTGTGTGTGCACTATCCACTGGCTTTTCTAAAGAACCCTGGGGAAACACTGTTTTCAATTTGGAATCTTAACTGAATCACATTTAGTACTTGTAGAAAATTGATTTTTGTTTCATCATGTTTCAACAATGTCGTACTAATGGTAGACAACACTAATGTCTGCTCCATATGGACTTTAAAAGTTAAGCAAAAATGTTTTGGGATAAACAATACTTGTCTACATACTATCATATTAATTAAATATTTAAATTCTCATTAAAAAAAATAAGAATCTGTAATTAATAACAGTCATACAGTTCTTGAAAGAGTTCAAGTGCTGTTGATATTCTTTACAATGTTAGTAGTGTCAAGGTCGGTGCTTTCAGACTGCTCCTTAGAAAAATGTGTTGCCCTCTCCTTCTGTCTGTGGCTGGTTGATAGAGATGCTGTTGTTTTGTTGATACGCCGGATGCCTCTCCTACTACTGGAGACAGAAGGGGGCAGTATGGACACAACAACCTTAGAGAGACGTATTAATTGACTGCAACACGGTCCACTTTAATATCTTATGGTTGTAGCATTTCATCTCAAATTTGGAATCATTATTATTTAGTCAATTGGAATATGAATACAAAACTGAATTTTGGTAAAAAATTAGTCAACTATTAGAACTTTAACAGTTTCTTTTATCTGCAAAAAAGTGAATAAAGTTTTTCTTTTATAGCTTTGAACTTACATGTTCTGTATAATATTGCACAGTGACACAGACACACACACTAATGTGATACCTCTTATCGAATACTCACAAAACCATGATGCCACTAGATCTCTAAAAGCACCTTGAAGAGAAAAATGTTCAGTCCGTCTCATATTCCTTACCGACTATTTTGCAATATCTCAAAAGAAGGTGCCTCCCCAGCACATTTATCTACTCTCCTTGCATCTAATCAATCTCCTAAATAAATGAAAAAGAGCCACAACTAGATGTCATCACATTTATCTGCAGGCATACCTCAAAGTGGACACACCTAAATGCTGCTACTCTAAAGAGGGTGGACTGTGGAAATACAGATGGGGGCTACTTGACAGCTGCGATGTATTTTCTTTCATGTTAAACGCATTTTTCAGTATGATGAGGATGGAATATACAGCACAAGCCTTACTCTGTTGTATTCTGTGATACATCAAAGCTGGTTTGAAGATTTTTTTGTAGCTTTGTGTAAAGGCATATTTTGCAGGGGACTTGTTGGGAAAATCTGATTTACAGGCAGCATGATTCTCGGCTTCAGCCCGGCACAGCCATGCAGACGATGGGCCCGTTTCATTTGGATTCACTTCAGTGAGCACTTCTGATTGTTGATGTGAAGCCAAGTGAATCAGAGCAGCGTTCTGACTTCTCAAGCTACCAAAATTCCGTTTTGAGATCTTTTTAAAACCAGGAAAATGGCAGTGTCCACTCAAACTGTCCTATCTTTGTTCATGAGCAAGTGGAGAGTTGAGCTGATAGAGTCAAGTAAAGAATGTGAGTGGAGAGAGGTGCTACTGTGTCTAAAATTTCAATGAGGGAGATGCTGCCAAGTTTTGGAGCACACAGGAGGAAATAAGTCGTCTGTTAACATAGAGAGGAAAAGGCAGTTTCTGCATATGGTAACCGTTAATATCTCCTATCTCATGGAGATTTATTTTTTTAACTAAATAATTTAAACCTTGTCTGCTGTTTAAGCTCTACAGTAGGTTATTAGCGAGTGTGTTCCTTTAAAAAATTAGGTGACTACAGCATCTGTCATTCAGTCATACTGTAGGGCTTAACAATACACTGGAACTGTGTGTTATCCCAGGTGAGTCTTTTATGTGGAACTCCACAGAAAACATGCCAAACAAATTCATCAGTATAACAATACATGTTCCTTGTGTTTCCACACTCATCTGATTTCAAAGATATTTATCTTAACAGGATAATAATTTGTGAAAGTCTCTGACATTTGTGGCTAGCTAGCATGATAATAAATCCATGGCTTGGAACATTTTTTAGTTAATTAGAGTCAATCAATCCAAACTTTGCTCACTTACCGGTGTGAAACCAGAGTATAATGAGCAGAAATCAGCATGGTGATTGGAAAACACAAATTACAGCTGTTAAAGAGAAACTCATCCACTTTTCTTCTGTTGATGCCAATGCCTGCTGCGAGGATTTAAAATTAGCATGGCATTCCTTTAATGGATGTTGGAGGAATGTGCTCCACTATAATTAAAAAACCTGGTAATATCCTCACAGGCTAAAATAAGAAGGGTTAATATGATTACATGGCAACTCTTTAAAAGGACATATTGGTCAGTTGACTGTTAAACCAAAAAGGTGTCTGTATTTATTTACTTTAGTATTGTCATGGGACCAATGTTTGTTTCTGTTAAAAAACATAGACCTAAATCACCTGACACTGCTTACCTACAGTATATGCTACTTATATGATATATTAGTAATGTTGTATCCCTATTTATCTGCATTATGAGGAAATGAAGTAACACTACATAATGGTGTGTGACCATACCAGTGAGGTCGTCAGCACTGCTGCCTCAGTGAGATAATGTGGTATATTAATGAACTTCACTGATATGTATGGGACAGTCTTTGCTGTTAAAGCCTGCATATGTCTCTATGGTCAGGACTACATTCATATTATTCTTCACATATTCCATGCACCTTACAGTCATGGTGTAATGATGTGAGTAAAAACCTGGTGATGTTAACAGAACCCTACAACAGGACCTTTATCTGATCTAGGCTCCCAGACAGTAGTAGGATATGTAAGGGCTGCTGGTGGCCGCAATGTATATGACCTCACTGCGGGATGTAATTTCCTCTCAAGAGCTCTTGGAAAGGGAGAGCTTATGTTGTTGAGCTCATGTCGTCGGGGCTGGTAACAGCAGCTTGCCATTGTATTAATTATTGTCAGGGAATCCAAGGGGTGTAGATAATACAGAATGCACTGGTTGGTCCCATTTGTTTCACTTGTCAGTGGAGTGAATAATTGGGAGTGCTGACCATATTAGACACAGAGAATTTCTAAAAGATACGACTCAAACAGTTGCAACACAAAAGTATGGCCTGGAAATTAAAAAGCTTAATGTCTGAGAATTTCAAATCAGTATGGAATAATTTGCTGGCTTCCCATTGCCAAAGGAATTTACTGAAGTTTAACTCTGACAACATTAATTCTGATTCACAGTTTAGAATATAATGCTAAATTACAGGAACTACGTTTAGAGATTATACATAGTATCGCAAAAATACATTTATTTTGCTAAACATCAAACTTAAAACCACACTACATTTTCTTTTACAGATATGTGTCAGATATTTTGCACCCCAACTTCATTCTTTGAGGACTTTAGAACATTGATACAGTTTTAGTAGAAGGGGGTTGCTAATACAATGGGGCTCATCTTGCAATTCTCCCAAGGAATAACTATCAGTCCTGCTACAGCAGCTACAGCGTCCCTAGGTGACCGCGCCACTGAGCCCGTGCTCGCTCCATCGCACCCCACTCCACGCCTGCTGCCACCCTGAAGGTAGATGCATCACGCTGGGGAGACTGCGCAACAGCAGCCCCCTCTCCCTCCAGCCCCCAAACCTCCTCCATGGCACAGTGGCCTCCTGCAGCCCCTACACATCTCCTGGTCTCCAATACAGCAGCGGTCTGAACAGCCCAGACTCTCCCTCAGGTGAGTCTCGATACCACCTCCATGTCTCCTCCCACCTGAACTGCACAACCGGTATCCTTTTGTCATTTGAGAATGCCACACACACATACTGTACACACACACACACACACACACACACACACGCTAGCTCCTGTGCTCACTCTGGAGGGGACACCGCCTGTTCCTTTCTGCTCACCTCCCGGCAGCCGGCTGACTCTCTGAGCCGTGTCTGTGGTGGCTACGCCATGTGTGGGGAACTAGGGGTTTAGAACAGCAGGCCTCCCATACTCCCTGAATGGCAAATATAAGTTCTTCCAATTTATTACACAGTGGACATTTAATGAATCATCTCTGACTAAGTTTGATCTGAGATGACAAGCATACGCTAATCAGTCCTGATATCAAAATATATGTTAAAATTTTTATACATATATATAAATATATATATATATATATATATATATATATATAAAACCAAGTTGACAGGTGACTGCATCTGTTCATATTCCCAACTTCATCACAATAAACCAAAGCTGCCATTAGAAATTCTGCACTTTACCTCAACCTTTCACTTTCTCCTCACCTATATAAATTAAACCTGTGCTGCAAGTTAACTCATTTGTTCCTCTCATGTCGAAACTACTCTCAGGAGATAATAAACTGGTACAACCATTACTACAGACAGTTCCAGTAACAGTTTACTGGGACTCCGAAACAGGAAGTCCCAATCCACACCGCATGAAATACTGTATAGATACTGTTTCCATATGCAAAGACGTACAGTTAACTGGAATTGAGGAGGAGAGGCTTTAATTTAAATGTAGCTGCTGAAAGCTTTATAATTTAGTACTTACTATAACCAGCAGTTTGCCTTAATTTTGTTTCATCTAAAGTCTTATTTAAGAGGCTCCCTGCAGCATTTTCTGTTTTTCTCCCTTTTAATATTTTTAGCAGGAAAAGGCTCTAAATCACAACACTTTTACTAAAACACAAATTACAGCTTTCACTTTATAGGTTGCCTTACCACACCACACTTAGTTAACAAAATATTTTACAAACAAGATGATATCACCCTCACCATGATATTAATATGATATGTTCTCTGATCTGTAAACAGCTGGTTATCTTGCTTTTCCACGATAAGAGAAACTGCTGAGGATTTACGCTTGGTGAGCACATTTGGGCTGAATCTTTCACACGTCACAAATTGCAGATGGGAAGCAGTGATCTTGAACAGCCGATCACATTTCCGTGACCATCTGACACCTTCCATTTAGGAAAATAATACTTTCTATCTTAGCATACCCCTCTGCAGCAGCCAGCACAAGGAATTATGCCTGGTAGACTTTGCTATTCACAACTTTGGAGCTTCTCCTTTTGTTTCATTGCACTGATTAGATTAAATGTTCACTCTTTAATCGGTTATTCAAGCTCACAATAACGTCTGCAGTTTCTGTTGTTCAGTTTTATTTTTATATATCGTGAAATGCACAAAATTGCAGTGTTAAAAACGATGAGAAAATGTGCTATAATGTAAGCATTACACAGAAAGTTGTTTCGTAGCTGAGGGTGAAATAAGGAGCTTATTATACTACTGCACTGTATGGAGTAGACGGTCAGTGACTGGGATCTGTGTGTACTTTTTTTTTTTTTTTAGCAGTTATCTCCCTGACAACTCATATTAGCAGTGAACTACAGTATTTAAATCTCAAGTAACTGCTATTTACTCTAACATCTTCCCCCCTCGTGTTTCCAGAATATTAAGAGCAAAAAAGATGTAAAGACTTTTTACCCATAGAGGTAGATATGGTATCTGAGTAATATGACAGATAAATATGAGTCGGGTTAACTGGTACAGAGAGTTGTAAATCACTGTAGTGTGATTCTTTGTCTCAAAGGGTTTAATTAGTCTAGAAATTCTTCTCTTATCTGATGACCCCCCCCTCCACACACACACACACACACACACACACACACACACACCCCTCCCTATGCACACTGCAACAACTTACAACCATAAACGCCCTGCAATCTGAAGACCAGTGGCCTCAGGAGACTGAGTTGCTACAAAGAGCTGAAAGAGTTGGAAATGGTCATTTTATTGCGTTAGAATAGCTCGCTCGAGACTTGGGTAATGTAGTGCTAACTGGGAGCTAGTAACGATAACAGTGTGTGACTCCGAAGTCAAATAAAGTGAACTACTGTGATGTGCTGCAGTGACAAGTGCTTTGAAGATGAGGCAACACAATAATAATAATAAACAACAATACAAACTGCTCTCTTAGTGGTTTCAAACCACTAATTAATACTACACTTTTGTAGTTTTCCTTCAGTGATGATAATTACTCGAGATGCAGCGCACAATCTAATCTGTCATCTCAGACAGTTCATGTAGAATGAATATGTTCAGTATAACTACAAGTTGAGGATATGCAGGCTTGTCAAACACTCAAACCTCGAACAATATTTTGGTTCCATCTAATATAAATGCTACCTATATGTGGCCTGTTTTTGCTTCAACGGTAGTATGGTGTTGTTCTATTTCATAGTACATGAACAAACCCATTTATCCTTATCTGTCATTTCATAACTTGTGAGATATCTGTCACTTCTGGTCCCATGGGAGTCCTGCATGTAAGTTGTTGTTTTTTTTTTTTTTTACTCTAATTGAGCTCTTTATTTAATTGACAGTTTATTCTGTCGTAATAAGTCATATCCAACGGTGTTTGATTGGATTTGCAAGTATTTTATTTTAGTTGTTTCGAACCTTCAACCAATTCGGTGTCAACCTACTAATGATCAGGATTACGTTACCTGATTATTCATGCACAGGGTCATTGGAAGGATACAGTCTTTATTTAGATAAGGAGAGAAGATGTCCTTGTATCCAAGTTTTAAAATGTTAGTGTAAGACACCCAGACCTCAGAAAGGACCTGTACAGAGCTGAGGGGACTTTGTATACAGTGGTGTAAGTAAATAAAGCGATATGGTAGTAACTAGACTAGACTAATACAGGACTGAAACTACCAAGTGGCTCACAGCTTTTAGTTTACTGGTTGTTTGTGGTAGAGTGATTGATGTAATTCATAAGGTCAAGTGGTCATTCACATAAGACACACAAAGGATCTCCTTTTTCTTTCGTACCATGTCTTGTAAACTTAGGGAGGGTTTTGGAGCAGAAAGTGAGTAGGTATGTGGAATCTACGTATATAACCGGGACTTTCACAAACAAAACACTACTGTGCACTGATGGATGTTGTATTAGGTTTCCACCCTTTGTGTTTACAGGCTCGCAGCTAGGCCTCCAGGTTGTGAAACAATGAACTGATCAGACAAGATAACAGTACACGAAAACACTGTATGCTATGTTAGACTTTTTTTTTTTTTTTTGAATGTTGTTTCATAACTTTACATCACTTTGGTTTTGTGTTGTGTTTTATAGTGTATTTGGCCTGATGCTTTTTTCTCACATGGAAATGAAAAAAGGAGGTTTTATATGCTTCAATTCAACATTATAAACATAGTGAGGACATTATGGTGTATATAGTATTTCTAATACAGATGCAAAACTTGAGTTTGTGTAGAGCAACCTTCTTTTGAAGGACTAGCAGGAGCAGAATGAGATGAGGGGTTATTTTGGCGATGGAGATTAAGGCAGGGGCTTTTTGTCATTTGTGCGAGACAAGCCATTCATCCATCCAGTTCACAGCCAAAAAAAGGCTGGTCCCAGAAATTAGCAGTTTCAGCTCAGCAGCAAAGTCGTCGGGCTGTGAAGGCAGAGAGAAATTGACTAATTAGCAATGCGCACTAAAACTTGACGGTTCTCTCTATAACAGCGAGGGAAAGACTCGGTTTTTCTCCCCCTTTCTCTTTTCTTTCTTCCATAGATGTTTGAAATCGCAGTCATTTACGCTCGACAGTTTTTACAATAGCCTTGAGCCATAATTTTGCGAGTCTCTCCAGCATCCATACCCCTGCATGGTCTCTCTCCACCGGCCATGCACGACCGTTTCTCTCCCCAACCGTGGATTTCCTATTACTCTCGTTACGACTCACTGAGCCCCAGGCCCAAGGATAATGATGTGTTGTTTCTTGGTAGCATAATTTGTCACACGTATATTTCTTCTTCTTCTTCTCTTGCAGAAAGCACAGCTCCCTCTCACACACTCACACACTTCTTGTTAATTCAGAAGAACAAATGATCAACGTCAACAAATAACCTGAAATAGTGACTTTATGAGTTGGAATCAATGGTTATTCTGAGACACCACCGACCATAGACTTTGAGGGAAAGGACAATTCTTAAAAAGGAGAACAAAGGAACATTCAAGTGAGATTATTGGGAACCTGAAGCTTACTTTCCTTTTTTTTTTGGTCAAGAGCTGAAGTCAGGTAAGTTTGGCTCCTTCTCAGGCGAGCTGCTCACATCATTTAGTTGTGACAGGCGCTTTTCGTGAATCTGGCGACAACGTTGCAGCACGCTTGTGTCAAGTTTGCACACATTACGCACATAGAAATAGCTTCTCGCAGTGCCGAGGAAACATCGGAGATGCATATTACATTTAACTTTGCCGAAAGCTGCATTTTCAGGGAATATTTCTCGATACTCACGTCCGCGTAACTCGGGTAGACTAAAAGCGAAACGCACCCATACTGCTGCTGACGGCTCGGAGACAAACTAATTGCTTTTGTATGACTCCGTAAATGTGTAATGTCCTTCGTTGTGGGGGTGTGCAGCAAGATAGGAGAAGGGACAAGTGTTGGCTGAATGCTGCTGGTTATCGGTCCACCGTGGCGGGTGTCTCTCTTTTTCCTGATCCGACAACTTCAGCCGCGTTACCGAGGGGAAAGCGCCGCAGCATCTCCGTATCCTCGTTTTTTTTTTTTTTTTTGACAGCGCCCTTCAAACCTCAGCCTCCATTTAAATCATCTTGTTCTTGAGTTAAGCATGCATAAGAGTGGCACGCTGTGGGAACTACTGCGTTTTTGTTTGTTGCTTTATGACCAGAGCTCAAAGTTGAAGGCGACCGAAGCCGTATTGGATGTAGATTCTCGCCGGCTGGCATGGCATCGGGGTTATTCCTCGCTGGATGGACGGGCGATCTGTTCAATAACTTATTCCAGAAATCGTTTTCTATTGTAATAGTTGGCTGGTAGCATATACGAGGCTGCGTGTGCTGTGCAAATAAATGACCCGAGGTAAATGGCTTGATGGTTTATTTGTTGCCTAGGTGGCGTTCACAGTCAGGAAGTCATGTCCAGATCGGGTGATAGAACATCCACCTTTGACCCAACACACAGTGACACCCTGCTGCATGGGCTCAATCTCTTATGGAGGAAACAGCTTTTCTGTGATGTGACTCTCACTGCCCAGGGACAACAGTTCCATTGCCACAAAGCTGTGCTGGCATCCTGCTCCCAGTATTTCAGATCTCTCTTCTCCTCCCATAATGTAATCAACAATGAGGGGAGCAAAGGAGACCAGGGCAGCAGTGGGACACCCTCATCCTCTCCCGATGACAAGCTAGTGACCCCCAGTGCCAGGCCCATCAATAACCTGGTACTCCAGGGCTGCTCCTCGATTGGACTGCGATTAGTGCTGGAGTATCTCTACACTGCCAACGTGACTCTTTCCCTGGACACAGTGGAAGAGGTGCTGTCAGTCAGCAAGATCCTCAACATCCCCCAGATTACCAAACTCAGTGTGCAGTTCCTCAACGACCAGATCTCTGTGCAGAACTACAAGCAGATCTGCAAGATTGCTGCACTCCATGGACTGGATGAGACCAAGAAGCTGGCCAACAAGTACCTGGTGGAGGATGTGCTCTTGCTGAACTTTGAGGAGATGTGTGCCATGCTAGATGCACTGCCACCTCCGGTGGAGTCAGAGCTGGCTCTCTTCCAGATGTCAGTCCTCTGGCTGGAGCATGACCGGGAGACTCGTATGCACTATGCGCCAGACCTTATGAAGAGGCTGCGCTTCGCCCTTATACCTGCCCCAGAGCTGGTGGAGAGGGTGCAGTCTGTTGACTTCATGAGGAGTGACCCTGTGTGCCAGAAACTACTCCTGGATGCCATGAACTACCACCTGATGCCCTTCAGGCAGCACTGCAGGCAGACAATGGCCAGCAGGTGAGAAAACACAAACAGAAACATACAGTCACAAGTTCAAAACACACACGCGCGCACACACACACACACACACACACACACACACACGCACACACACACACACACATACTTACACAGATATGAGCTATTTGAGAGTGGGCGGAAGGTGATTAAATGCCTCCCACTTGTTAAATTTGAACAAACTGCCAACTCAAGTATTGCCCACTCACTCAAGTATTGGTCCCACTGCCTGTGAAAACTACACCATGTAGGTGGTCAGTTAGAGGTGTGAGGTTTGAGGCCCAGTTAATGAGGATTGTGGGGGTTTTCCTGTAGAGGAATGCCAGCTGTCAGGGGGGTTGATCTATTCTATGCTACACTGTATCCATAATTACAAGGTTACCTTATGCTTTAGTGAAGAAAAAACAACTCTTTTATTTCCTCACACATCTGTGTAATTGCTCTCTAATCAGTGTAGACAAGATGGAGCAAACTAGATAAAGGTTATGCATTTGAGTTGGGGGAACTCTCATGAATACAATTTGAAATGCTATAATTAAATCATTACTAGAATTACATGGTAATTACATAACGCTTCTGATGCAAATTCAATGATAGGCCATTACTGATGTCACAATGAACAAAAATATAATGTCAAAGGGAATTTAGTGCATTTGAGTGTGTATTATATTTGAGAAAATGTGGCATTCATTTTCATTAAGGGACGATCGGGCAATGATCTTTATTCAGGTTAGATGCATGCGTCTCACTCTCACAAAAACAGGCCAAGCAGCGTGGTTTACTCCCCTGTTTTTCCTGATCAGCACTTCAAGGGGCTGGTAAGTAGACAGGCGTTGTCAGTAAGTTGATTGATTGACGGTGCTGATGTCAGATTTCGTTTACAGAGCTGACTGTAGTTAGAGGATCAAAGATTCAAATATTTAAATCCATGTGTACATGTGTGAGCAGAGGAAAAAATAAAGCTGTGGCATTAGAGAATCACAACTTGAAAATCAAATTTTGCACAATATATAGTATCTATTCCTTCATTATCCCAATAACAAATCTATTCCCACATATGGACCTAAATGAGCAGGGAATCAGGAATCCTCATAATTAGTTTCACGTGCCACTGTTTCTCTCCTCTCAATTAATCACTATTATCTATGTCCAGGGGCTCATTTGCATATGAATAACCCCAAAACACTTCCGAGTGGGCCAGTAGCAGGGAGAATGTACCGAGACAATGGTGATTTACCCAAGCATAAAAAATATGAAAAATATGAAAAAGGGAAAGAAGGTGAACGTGTCTGAATATAAAGGCCAGCTACTCTTAATCCTTTTACTGCATATTGTGATTAATTGGTAGATTTGTGTTGAAATCCATTAGCGGCCAGATAATGGTCATTAATGTAGAGTAAAGTGCGCAGCTTTGAGGTTATATATCATATACAAACAGCAGGAAATATCTCAAAACTGGCTCAGGGATGTCACATGAATCACCACAGCCAATGAAATGGAGACATTGTATAGGCAGGTTTATGAACTCAATTGCGCTTTTAGCCTCCAGCATGGCACCCTGCAGGATCGTCCTCGCTTCACAGCTAATTGAAAAGATATCTTTAGAGTACAATTACCGTTCAATAACACATCAAAAGGATAAGTGTGCAGTTGAGCAGTTTTTTGTTAATTATAATAAACGTGGCCCCACATTGCATGATTAGTAGTTTCAACTTCAGGAGTTGTACTTGGACAAGGAGCAGTTATTCATTTAACCATGGATTTTTATTTTTATTTCATTCACAGATTCATTCATTCACACAGAGCATTTACAAAGTGAAAAATCAAAATACGCTGTTAATACTATCAACGTTATTATGTAAATAAAGGAATTAAAGGTGCCCAGTGGCAGGTGGTGCTTATTTTGCCTGTTGGACATTTTATTTCAAGGCTTAATACCTGTTTTGTTCTCTGTTTCCTAACACTTGTCCACACACCCACACTTTTGACATTACAGAATCCGTTCCAATAAGAGACTGCTGTTACTGGTGGGTGGTTTGCCTCCTGGACCTGATCGTCTCCCCAGCAATTTGGTCCAGTACTATGACGATGAGAAAAAGACATGGAAGATCCTCACAAGTGAGTAGCAAAGGCTTTGCTCCTTTTTTTTTTTTTTTTTTTTAACCTGGGGCATCTTGTGTTAGTGGCTTATATGATGAGAAATAGTTGTTCCTATGGATGACTTTCACACAGGTTAATTTCCACGGAAAATGAGGGGAAGGAGTTCCCTAAATCCTTCAGGTAATAATGTATCACTATCATTTTTAATATAAGTTTTTAATCAGAGCGTGACTTCACAGCACTGTGGAGCTTCATGCCCGGTTCCCCTTGTTTTTGCAGAAATATGCTGGCAGGATGCATGATGAAATTTACTTGAATCTAATGATCTATTGTGGCAGAGATAGAACAATAATGAATGACATCTTTCCTCCATAGCATTTAAATGTAGCTTGATTATTCGTCACATTGATCAATACATACGATTGAACCACCCCATACATACTAATACACAGAATGGATTTAACCCATTGACCCAGTGTCGCTATTGTTATCTGGTTTAATGCCAGCAGATAAGGTCAGGAAGACAGCAGATGTTTTGTTTATACAGCATACAAAAAGTCAAAACAGATAATGATATTAATTGACAAACAATAAATAATAACAGTTGTAAAACAAAATAAAGACATATGCCAAAATCTGTAGGGATTTATACCAGGATACAGTTTATGATATTGATTTCATGATATCATATTGAAAGCAAGTTGTCATAAGATCATAAAAGCTATTCTGTTGAAAAAAATGTAGTGTCTATAGAGAATATATCTAAAGCCTTTGTGAATTTACAAACACATCCCTATAGCACTCACCTCTGTACAGTGTGCCATGCTCTTTTTTCTCTCTGTCTTCCCTGACCTTTTGAGACTCACCACTATATTGTTGCCATATTGCAAAGGTCAAACAAGAGCTAATGGGAAACCATATTTGTCCTTTGCATCTTCATTGCCAGACATATCGAGTTTTTGTCCTTTTGTTTTGGTTGGAGCCATATCTCAGTAGCGTCTCTCCATCTGTACATATTAGCCATAGGTCTGTTTTCTGTCAGCTCAGCACTATGCAGTTTATATTCCCACTTTATGGCACAAGTTTTTAATTCTGGGACATTGTTTCTGTTGTTGTGTCTTAAATTCACCAACAGCTTTGGACATGGTTTCTTCTTGTGCTTGAATCAAACCGTTTCTTGGCAGTCGTCTGTTATTTTAGCCCCTGTTTGTCTTAAATCTTTAAGGGTGCATTTTACTAAAGGAGGCATGCATACACAACAGCCTGAAGCTCACTGGTGTTTATATTGTCATTTTCTCATTAAACTCACACTCCTGGGTATAAACTGCAGCAAGCAAAAGGTCAATAGGGATTTCCATCACTCAAAGCTAAAAAGTTAACACTCAAATGGTCCGTGGCCAAGTGGAAGGACAAAACTGCAAAATCATCCCCTTAACACATCAGTAACCATCTGATGTAGCCTCCACACAATGGATGTGGAATAGAAGATTATTAACATTCAATCATAACTTTTCAATGAGGCGAAACCTGAGAGGGACAGCCTTTGATTAAGACATTCATCAACACAATTTGGGAAGAATCTGATCCCTCTCATTGTGTCAGATGTATCTGCTGCTCGGTGATTCTAGTGTAAAGTTTGCCATCTAGTGTACCCACAGCAGCGTGGTAGAGCACAAGACAAAGGCAGGCACTGGCTCAGCCACGATGCCGGACTATTCTCCTCCTCTTCTTCTTTAAACTAACCTGATATTAAAATCTCACACTTGGAAACGGACCTCATCCACGCAGCATGGCCTAGAACAAAGGAATTCAGCTCAGTGGGATGCAATTGTAATAGTGTTATAGGCAAGTCAGAGCTCGAGCAGCAGTGGTGCATTAGCTGTGGAGTCATTCAACCGACCCTGACTGTGGCTCTATGCAGAGGTTTCTGACTCCCTCTAGTGAGCCCTGGAGCTCACTGTAGACTGGAGTGATGGCGTCCATCTCATGGAGGACGTGCTCATCCTGCTCTCCTAGGGCTGTTCACCCCTGGGGTTAGTGGGAGATTTAGAGGAGAGGGGACAAATATGCAGACCGATTTCGTGCTCCTTCTCGGGTGATAATTCGCACTAAAGTCTCACACGTTGTAGAGCGGGAAAAAATTTGATATGTTCTACTTTTTCTACTGCACAGGTCCAGCACAGTTGCATACAGCTTTTATGGCCGGGTACTTATCCCACTGTTCACCTGCATCTGTGGCACCTGTAGAGGCAGGGCAAAGGTCCCAAATCCTCCCACAGTACTCCTCATACTGTAGCCTTTGACATACTGTAAAGCAATAATCTTCTTTTCACATGGGTACGAGATGATTTTTAGTATGAGTACAAGTCACTAGACATCAAATAAAAAGCCGCCCATCCGTGTCCTATATACTGCTGACTGAATGATAATGTAAATAGCATGTAAGGGAATTTGGCTGTCATATGGCACTCGTCTTTGAGGTGCACTGGAGGCGAGCAACCTAATCCCCTTGTTCGAGATAAAGCTGTGTTTAGTGTATGTAGTATTAGTTCCTATCTGAGACTTCCCTCCCATAGAGAGGACCGGCACATGTCAGCCAGCCAGAGTGAGACTGCAGGGAGAGGCCAATAGGAAAGAAATGAGATTCAAGGCTGTCTAATTTTGCAGCAACTGTGATCCATCAGACGGTGGGGAGGTGACAGTGGAAATGACTGATGGAGACAGACAGGTGGGCTTTAACATTTCACTGATTTGTGCTCAAAAAGCACCGGGCCTGAGATTTATTGAGTGAACACGATCATGTTCATTATGACTGTCACCTAAGACCATTTCTCTACATCTCAATGGGGTCACTTCAGCAAAAGAAGATGGAGGAGAGGAGGGGAGCACGAAAACATACACAAAGGAAAATCCTCCATGAGGGGTCCTGCTGCCGCTGTGGGCCTGTAGCCGTTTATGCTAACCTGTGTTAAGATAATGAGCAGTATGATACACTAAAGAATACATTTATTGGATGTACTCGATTAATCGACGAATAGTTGCTGGCATATATTAAAGCTAGATGAAGAGAAAAGGAAAAGTGTTGCACTGTGAGATCAAGTCCTTAGAGTACTCACTGGCAGGTGAGTTGAGTCTCCAAAATAGAAAATGATTTACCTTATCAGATAGATAGATAGATAGATAGATAGATAGATAGATTGATTGATTGATTGATTGATTGATTGATTGATTGATAGAGTAGACCGATAACTCTGCCTCATACTTTCATTTGTTCCAGTTTAAGAGTCAACAGGCTTGATTCCCCACAAGAAATCACTCCCTTTAAATGAATGAATGGAAGGTTACAAAAAAGCAGTGAGGAGGGAAAATAAATCCTATAACGGTGACTCACACAGCGGATTGTGAAATAGATGGTTGGCTCCCTCAAGCACCCTGGCCTGTTGTTAAGAGTACATTGCAAATTAAATCAGTCTTGACATTAATATGTACTATGAGCACCCCCTGTCCAACAACAGGACACTCGGCATCACAAGTAATAAAATTAGTGACTGAACGAGAAACACTGTCTGTGCAAATATTGCTTATTAAATTGCAACATCTCTACCATCCAGACCAGTAGCCCTACATCAGGATCAGCGATTAGGTTCAATCAAGGGCCAGTTGTTTAAGCTTTGTTCAGTGTACTTTTACAGGCACAGATGAGAAGCTTAACTACTGTATATGTTTGATTGAGTATTATATGAATTGATTTAAGAATTTAATTAATTTATAAAATTGTTATTTTGAGGGCAGATGTAACTTTTCCCATTAGTATATACACTTAGTTCTCAGTTTATTAGGTACACCCAGCTAAAACTAGTGCAGTCTAATTCAACATTCCTGCAATAAACCCTCCCTTCATGAAGGTTATACTTTTCAGTTTGTATTGAAATTGATGTAGTTGTTGAATCTAAAACAGTGCTGTTGAACTGTATTGTATTATACAGAGAGGTGTTTATGTTACTTAGCCTGCCCCTATTTAAAAAAAAATCTGTCCTTATAACAAAATTACAATAACCATAATGAAGGTAGGATTAATTGCAGAACTGCTGTATTAGACTGCGTTACTTTTAGCTAGGTGTACCTAAGAAACTGGCAACTGAGTGTATTTGCGTTTGTGGAACACAGATCTGTAATGGTCAAGTAGGCTGAAGTCGAGGAATTAAAACCGTTTGAATTCATGGGATACTTTTTTTCAATTTAAGCCGAGTGTTATTTAGCTGGTAAGTTTAGTAGATTCATTTTGGGGCCAGGGTAAGGGCTAACCCTTTACACATGCCTCTCTTTATCTCATCTGTATATTAGAATATAAAAAGTTGTGTTTAATGGGATTTACAGTAGTTTGTATATTAACAAAGAGACAAATGTTCATGTTAGAGTATTTGGCCCTTCGGCTGCTATTTGCCCGCCATTGACCTGTACAGTTGTCAAGTTTCCGTGACTGAAACCTTTGATTTTTGTGTCTCCTCTAGTAATGCCTTACAACAGTGCCCATCACTGCGTGGTGGAGGTGGAGAACTTCCTGCTGCTGCTGGGCGGAGAGGACCAGTGGAACCCCAATGGTATAGTAACATCACAGAATGAATGACTTGCTTTTCAGTGACTTCACACGGCAAATTTGGCAGTGTTTACTTAATATAGAGAGCCAGCGTGTATGTGCTGTAAGTTCAAACCCATTTGAGTTAATATTGCACTTTCTGATAGTTCTACACAGTCATTCTATAGCCAGTTCAGCTCTGAGTGGACAAACAACACTTAAATTATTGGCACAGGAAAACAACAATTATTACCACTGAAATATTTGTGGTGAGGAAGTGTTGAGAGCGCTTTTCGTGAAATGGCGGTAACATACTTTTCACCGTAGGAAGAAACAAAGACTAGAAGTGATCCAAAAAATGAATGCTGTCCTTTTGTCCTTATTCAACCAAGGATCATAATAATACAGTAGCACGGTAGCAGTGCACTGCACATAGTGAAATCAGCAGTGTTTGTTTAGTACTGAGGGTTAAAAATTGACACAATAGCGACATACATCATCAGAGATCATTTAAGACTTTTTTGAACAAAACCAGATCAGTCTATGACGGGAAAAACAAGCCTTCAGTCAACAATTGTTAAGTCTAATTGCGGTGAAAAGTAGCACATAATAACACTTAAAATCAGCGTGTGTGGGAAGTGATTTTCAGATTATATGTTTATTTTTAAATGAAGTCTTGCAGAGTCACAGTTGTGCATTTTATTGGCATGTAACAAAGACTTGGGCAAAGACTTAGACAATTAGAAGTGAGCCCCGCCATATACATGCACTATAAAGAAACTTCTCCCACTAAGTCATGTGAGTGATCAGTTTCATTGATCTCGATTTATATCTGTTTGCAGGAAAGCACAGCACTAATTTTGTCAGCCGTTATGATCCCAGATTCAACAGTTGGATACAGTTGCCCCCTATGCAGGAGAGGTGAGCCTTTTTTGTATTTGAATTCATAATTGTTCATTCATACATTCATTTATACTGCTTTATATATGATCATTTTTATATTGATTGCAAATAAATCAGTGCTTTTGTTTAAATGTAGTCCCAAAGGGTAATAAACAGTAGGTATGTATATCTGATGATGTAGTAAGAGACAGAAAACCTTAGGGGGATTTGGCATTTGCTCATTTTGACATTTTTAGGTTTTTATATGAATACAGAACTATACAATGTTTTCTCTTACTACAAACTTATGGTATTTAAAATTATTTTACTTTTTATAAGTTCTAATAATAAATAAATAAAAAGTGTCTAATACAAAAGTAAGCACAACCATTGCCTTGGCATTAAAACAGGTGCTCACAGTTGGCAAGCATGTAACTACTATAGCCCTAAGCCACAGTTGACCAATCACAAATCCAAAGAGAGAGTCTTAGTTGTGATCTTTTTCCTGAATAATTTCCATCTCACACAGAAACTGTAGAAAATCCTACAATGACTCCTGTCATTGCTGGTTTAATGATGCTGTCTGGTTGACACTTCCTCCTCAGGAGAGCCAGTTTCTTCGCCTGCCGCCTGGATAAGCACCTGTACGTGATTGGTGGTAGGAACGAGACGGGCTACCTCTCCAGCGTGGAGTCCTACAACCTGGAGACTAATGAGTGGAACTACGTGTCGTCTCTGCCGCAGCCTCTGGCCGCCCATGCAGGAGCGGTACATAACGGCAAGATCTACATATCAGGTCAGGAGAGAAACCCGTCACTCAGCCACAATTATTGATGTGACCTGATGTGCAATTCACAGCCACTAAAAACAACAAATAAATACATCAATACATACAGATAAAAACCTCACCATATCATAACTAAATGGCACAAGATAACGATCAATATCAATCGCTCATCTTCATTATCACAGCTGGAAACTTTGCTGTCCAGTCAGATTGTTATACTTATATTCAACTGCAGTTCAGAGGGTAATTTTTTTCTTTTTATACCATTACACTTATTTGATAGGTGTATGTTCCTAGTTACTTTGCAGATTCAGATTTCATTTATGAAACGTGATCATTATTTGAATTTAAAATCCATTGTTTACGTGAAATATCCAATAGTATATGACTGTAGGTAGTTTAACTAGCCTTCACCATGACCCCTTCACAACACAGTAATTCACCCGCATTTATAAATAATTAACATAATATGAAATAACACTAACAAGAGTTATTCTGCTGCACAATGTGCATTTATGAAATTTATTGTGAATGTTGTTGATAATACTTTTGTGCTTTTACCTGAGAAAGATTTTGAATGAAGGACTTTTACTTGAAATTACTTATTTTTATATTGTGGTATTTCTACTTTTAGTTAAGTAAAGGGTCTGAATACTTCTTCCACCACTGCTACATAGACAGACACTAATTACACAAATCCAAAAGTTAATATAGCCAAAATATCACAAGCTGGGTTAAAACTAGGTGCAAAAACATCAAAGGTAGAATTATAATCTTGTGTTAAACAAATTTCAACAAATTTGCAACGGGAGCATGTGAACCCCACATCTTTTCATCCTCCAGGCACCATCAAGTTAATGTAACACTTTCAAACTCTCCTTTTGAAGGATAGGCAGGAAAATCCAGTGGCATTTTTCTTCTGAAAGAAGAAGTGTCTGAGCATGTCTATATCTGTGCTTTATTTATGTGGTGTGGATAGAGGTTTTTTTTACTGTCTTTACTGGGTGGGTGGGTGTTTGTACAATTTTAATGTAAAGCACATTCACTTCACTCGTATGGAAATGGCTCCCCTGTGATTTGATTTGATTGGGTGCCATGAAAGGCACACAAATACAAATGATAGAGACCACCTCTATGTATCATCACTGTAACATCTACACAGTACTTCTACTTTCTGAAATCTATAATGATATCTTTGATTTAGTCCCATTTAAATCAGTCATAGACTCATCACACCAACGCAGAAAGTCATCAAACAAAATCCTCCCCTTCCAAAAGCGATCACTGAATCATCAGTGGACTTTATGATGTGGCTGTTGTACTGTATGAAGCACCACGCCGGTGATTACCATTTAAAACTAAAAGAGGGGAACAAAGGCACCAACCTTGTGCTTGAATAGAGCTGGTTGGAGAAGGAGCACTTAACTATGACGCACTACGATCTGTTAGTTAAAAAAACAAAACAAAACAGTGTTTCCGGCAATACAAAGGTCAACTTTATAAAAGAGCCAACAAGCTTCTCTGTGAGCACATGTGGCTGTATATTATTAAAAGTATAGAAGGAAATCTATAATTATTATTCATACTGATCGTTTTTGATATATTTCAACATGGGAACCCTGGTAATTGTTAGGTTCAGTCATAAATCAGTACATTTTTTAATAAGAACTATCATTGATCAATGTACAAAGGCATGTCAGTTTGCCCTGCAGAGTACTATATTACATGAGCAGCCAGTGTGTCTACCTACAGAACGTATTTGACATAGTACTAAAGGCACAGCGCTGTGTTTACCTGTTGCAGGAGGAGTGCACAATGGAGAGTATGTGTCCTGGCTCTACTGCTATGACCCTATAATGGATGTGTGGGCTAGGAAACAGGATATGAACACAAAGCGTGCCATTCATGCCCTGGCTGGAATGAACGACCGCCTATATGCTATTGGTGGAAACCATTTGAAAGGTAAGTGCTTCAGATGAAATGGAAATGAACAGAAAAGGGGTCGAGTTTTTTTTTCCCCCCCAAAACTGTGTGAAAGAGATGCTGCCATTGTTATCAATTTTAATTTTAAACACATTGAGCTTACTTGTAAGGAAATATACTATATTGATAAAATTGCCCTCAGATTTTGGTAGATTTCAGGTAAATGGAAAAAGCGGAAGCTTGCAGATTTAACGATAAACAGGCTTCAAAGGCCGTAAGAGACAAGACGAAAGAAAACGTTTAGAGACTGATCCAGATGTTAGTTTTCCACTGTATTTAACTGAAAATAGTGGCTACCATGTTGCTGTCACTACCACGATTTTGATTTATATGTTGCTAAATCCTGCTTGGTGTACAGAAATACGTGACATTACATTTTTCCAGTAAATGCCGCCCACTTAAAAACCAGTTAGAAGAGCACGGAGAAAACAGCACACAGAAATAACCAAAACTCTTCTAATCTTGGCAGAAAATTTTCTGTTCAAGTATGAACCCATCCCACAGATTAAGAGGCTGATTGGAAAAAATTTGTTTACAGGGCCGTTAAAGTCAAACAACCAGCCTATTAGTGTCACCTGGACCTACAGTGACAGGACATATTAACTGGGATACACTAAATTAATTATTTTAAAACAGTTGTCTACCTCCTCTCACAGGTTTCTCCCATCTAGATGTGATGTTGGTTGAGTGTTACGACCCGAAAGCTGACCAGTGGAACATCCTGCAGACACCCATCCTGGAGGGTCGCAGCGGCCCGGGCTGTGCTGTTCTGGATGACAGCATCTTCCTTGTGGGGGGCTACAGCTGGAGCATGGTACTGTATAGTTTTTTTTGGATCAGATTATTTTAAAAACCCAAAAGCAATACTGATTGTGTATCCTGGTTTTGAGTCTTTTTGTGTTGCATTTACATGGAGCAAGAAACACCTTGTTATTCATATCCCTGTATGCACTGTAACAGCACTGACGTTTCTGACCATCTGTAGGCAGTTGTGTCTTCATTTCTCACCATCTTGGCCACTGTGTTTGTTACCAGCAAAGAATATTCAGACACCTGGATAAGGTGTTTACATGCCACAGTATTCTGGTTTCTATCGGAGTAGCACAGTAGCATATCCAGGTTTCTCAAAACTGGGGTAATGTCTTATCCAGATTTTCGAAAGTAGCATATGATGTTTGCGTGCACAACAGATAACCAAGGTACTCCAATAACCTGATTATTACTAGGATGGTAGTGCACGTGTAAACACACTGTACGAGTGAGGTTTCCATCCAGATGTAGTACAAATTTTAACTTAATTAAAAGAAAATGCAAATGAATCATCATTTCCATCCATCACCATTATGTGAATATTAGGAGTTGGTTCATCGAGATAAACAGCTGGTGGCACTAATTCTCTAGACTGGTGCCAATAAACTATTGCAGAAAAAGAGGGCGCAGTGTGATGGCGTGAATAAAAGAGCGTGAGTAAAACCCAAAACATGATTTAAATATGGCATTTATGTTTGTTTCATGTATTAGTTTGAGGAATGTTACATCCTCCTTATCGCTCCACACAGATCTGATGTGAATCTTCGGTGAACATTTAAGTCAAATGCTTCATGTACATCAAGATTTATTCGCTAAGTCTGTTTCCACTGTCACATTTTCGTTTTATCGTTACACCCACTTTTCCACCTCAGCCAATTATAAAAACTTTTTTGCGATTTATCTTAATTTCAACATTTCCTCTCCGATTTTTTTTTTTAATGTGCCTGTTAGAAATGTGCATCAAAACAGGTGATGGATACCAATCTAAGGTTTTAGAAAAAAACACTTTGTAGTTTCCTTAAACATGCTGGTACTGTAAATTTTAGCAATTATACCCTAACAGGAATAAATAGTGGATTTGTTGGGGACTGTTTTCAGCTATGGATGAATACACATTTTGCTTGATTATTTACTGTACAGCCGCAGAATGGTGTATGTGGAACTGCCTCGACATAAACTCCAGAGACATGTTCGTGGTAATGGACAGTGGAGCACTATGGCACAGAGCAATAAGACATATACTGGCAATACTTATTAGGATCAGTTAATTGGTTTTGGTCCTTTCATGGAATTTATTGACAAAATATGTAAAACTCGTAAGACTTTTCCTTTAACTTTGTCCCTGATGTTTGTGATCACATGCATTTGAGTTTTTCTGTCCGCCAGTTGGACATCCAATCAGCACTGAGAGAAATGAGGAGAATGACTTGATTTTCTTTTTTTCCTCAGGGGGCCTATAAGTCTTCTACCATCTGCTACAGCCCAGAGAAAGGAACGTGGACAGAGTTGGAGGGAGAGGTGGCAGAGCCTTTAGCGGGCCCGGCCTGTTCCACCGTCGTACTGCCCGCCTGCCTTCCTTTTAACAAATGACAACTAATCCAACCATCGGACGGCGAGGGCAAGAAGCTGCAGAGTGACTGGGGGGAGGACCATCAATAAGCAAAACAGTTGTCAACAATTTTGTGACAAACCCTCCGGTCAGATGACGAGGGTGTGTATAAATTATTTTTTTACAGGTTTGACCAGAGCACTTTCGTTATTCCCTACTGAAGGTTTGAAAAAAAAAAAAAAAGAAGGAAATTGTGTAACTCATGTATTTAAACTCATCTGTGTTCTGAGAAAATGGTCAATTTCATATTTGATTTTATTTAAACTGGTAGTAAGTGTTTTTGGCTTCTCTTCTATAGCACGCATAGTGTTGAACTGAATTATAGCTTTCAAATCCATTGTATCTTGTATTCAGTAGAGGCATAATTCCAGCAAAATGCAGTGTTGTTTCACGGACTGACTCTGGGAGAAGAGTTGATCAGTACCAAAACTGTCATGGGATTAAGTTAAAGTAGGGCTGGGTGAGTTACATTATTTGTGATGATCAAAGTGTATGAATATTCTCAATCACCCATGTTATTACTCATTTTTCTCTGGCTGTCACCTGGTGGGATAATTAGGCAACTGTTTTGCTGTCTTTCTCTGAAAATTAACTTATTGATTTGTCTAAAATGGCAACATTTCCAGACAACTTTAGTATCAGCAATTGTCATTATATAACCGACATGACGTGAGTAAAATCCGTCGTAACTAGACCTGAGAGGAAGTACATCGGGGTCCAAGCAATCTATGAAACTTAGAAGTGGGGGCAACCAGGTGAAAAAAAAAAAATAAAAAAAAACAATTACACAGTGATCTTTATGAGGATGAATCTGTATCACCCAGCCCTAATTTTTAACCAGTTATCTTAATAATTTACACCCAGGCTAAAGTTGTGTTTCTGTATAACTTCTTGAACAGAGAGTTCCTTACAGGTTATCTGCTTGACAGAAAAAAAAAAACTTGCCAAATGTTTGTGGCAGCTATTCTTTATGCTACAAGCAAACTAATTTAAGGATTTGCCATTGATTCTTAATGTTCATATGACGCACTAATTTTAGCGTTAATTATACAATGATGGTACAATCAAGTTGTAATTGCTTGCCAGTGTAATTATGGTTGGCATGTTTGGGTAAACAGACAATGAGGACGTTTGTTTGGTTTTTTTCTCCTTTAGAAGTTAATGTTAGCAGGCCTGTTTATGAGGCCACATAGCATTACCTTGACGGGATTTTGATCTTTAATGTATGAAAAACAAAAGAGCATACAGTAGTCCTTAATGCACTAAAAGTGAACTTTTAATTCAGCAAAGAAAGTTCACTAAAATGTAAATTAATTAATGTGATGTATTTAAAAAAAATTATCTTCGGTACAAATGAATTTAACACCAGTCTAGTCTACGTTATTAGGTTCAAAAAGTTGACTCTAAATATCGATGCAGTACCTGTTGAATTCTGTACAGATTTGTTGATTTCATTCTTGTACATAATCGCTTGCAGTGAAACATTTTTGTGCACTCAACTTTGGATTTATTCTCAAATCCTGTTATGTCCTCTGAATTTTAGAATATGAAAATAAATTGACTCTTGATGATTAAAATACCGTTTTCAGTTTGGTGCCATTTCAGAAAGAAAAGCAGCTTCACTACAATTTGATGTGAACCCCAGTGACTGGATGTGAGCAGTCCGATGAGGGTCTCTGGTTTAAAAACAAACACGTGTTTTTGAGACAATTCGGCAGCTTTTAATATAAGGAAAAAGTTGCCCCTTCCCATTTGTTTCTTCAGTTTATATAACAGCTCACAACAGACTCACTACCCTTCAGCTTTCAACTTTACTGTCCCTGAACTGACTTCTAGCGGTCAGGAGAAACATAAAATACAGTACATATAAAACTGAACTTGAGATACATACCACTGAACACAGGATCTCTCTAAATTATTAAAACAAAACTTTACATTGTGGTAGAATGAAACGCAGACACACAATAAATGCCAAGTGTTCATAGTATAAAATATAAATAATATAAAATAGCTAGCTTTCATACTTACCTGCAGTGGTGGAGGAAGTATTTAGGTCCTTAAAATTACTATGCACTGTTACAATTAAAATTCCTGCACTGAAAATATGACTTAAGTTAAGTATGTAAGTACAGTCAGGAAAATGTACTTTAAGTATCCACAGTGAAAGTACTCTATGCAGAGAAATTGCCCCTGAGACTGTTTTACTATTATATATTATATCATTAGATTATTATTGCTCACGTGTTAATGTGTAAGCGACACTTGTATTTACTGTTGGGTACTTTACTTTATAACAGAGTATCATAATTTATTAGCACTTCATATGATTTGTATCCAAAAATCTTAATTTGTAAAGTAACTAAAGCTGTATAAATACATTTGGTGGAGTAAAAAGTGCAATATTGACCTTTGAAATGTAGTCAAGGGAAAGTATTAAGTGGCATGAAAAGACAAGACTCAGGTAAACTACAAGTACCTACATTTTGTAGTGAGGTAGAGTACTAGAATAAATGTACTTAGTTACGAGGACTCCATTATAGTTGCCTTTGCTAGATTACAGATGAATTAATGTCGGTCTGAGTTAAAGAGAAATTCATTTAACTTGCAGATCACCTCTTCAGCTGTGAATACATCCCACAGATTGACTGTCGTAGGTGATACCAATAAATACTTGCTTCCTTCCATTACTCCAAGTAGGAGTATGTAAAATGTGAACCAGCAAGCATACACAGCGAATCGGATGTTTACTCTCAGGGCATCCTCTCAAGCCAGACCAGGTTTGATTTGCCAACCGTTTACAGCCAACTGTCTCATGCACCAAACAGCATGCACATCCCCCAACACCTACATACACCTGAAGGTTCATTCTGAAGTTTTCTTCTTTTCTTCCAGTAGCGGCAGTTTCTCTGCTTGGCATCCTCACTTCACGCATCCTCTTGGCCATGTGCCTAGAGGAAAAGACAGCAATTATTTCCTCACAGAGATGATTCTGCCAGATTACATAAATCCATACCTAATTCACACACTATGGAATCGGCATATTAGAAAATACCCAGTGTTCTTCATGTCGCATAATCTTCTGAGACATGTTTTACGACAGCTCCTGAGATGTTGCGGTCTACAGATGCCGTATCTGGATGCTTCGTCTGGTCAGTGGTAATTAGACCTCATCATCGTCTTGATTAAGATAAAGGCATGGAGAGTTGCGCCAGGGCGAAAATGAAGAGATTTAGACAAAGAAATACAGACTGTGAGCGGGTAGCGTGTGGGGATTTGAAGCCTTCGTTTACCTCTCAGCGTTGGTGGCAGCAGATAGTTTCTGCGCTGCTCTCAGCCCCACTGCTAACACCTCTTCCTCAGCTCAGGTAATAACAGGAACGGTTAAAATGAACACAGCTGACCCTTTTAATTAACTACACGGACCATCGTGGCTATGTTTTAATCACAGAAAAGGTTTTTTTCTGTCCTTGGCTCTAGTTTCATAATAGTACAGTTACGGGACACACTTTTTGTGGCCGGGGAAGGGTTTAAATAATGAATATCCTATATATGTTTTTTCCTCATACTAAATTTATATATATCAAACTGTCAGCATGAGTGTTGCTCATATAAATACTTGCACTATCTATTCAGTGCTGGAATCAATAGTTTTAGATTTATTCCCCCCCACAGAAAATAGTGACTATTTATCTCATTCATTCATCTGAGCTTCAGTATAATGTAATGTCTGTTCGAGTCACGTGTTTCTCCCCCCAAAAAAACGATTAAGCGTTATGAAACGAACATCTAAATTTGCATTATCCTCAACGCTGTACACTGGATCTATCCCTGCTAAGGATATACACTCAGTTTATTAGGTACACCTAGCTAAAAGTACTGCAGTCGAATGCACCAGTCCGGCAATAGATCCTCCTTTCACCAAAGGTTACAATGTTGAGATCTGGCTGGTACTGAGTTAGAGAGGTGTTGGACAGATTTAGAGAAACCCCGGTCCCCATAACGCAGTGCAGTTCAACAGCTCTGCCAACTACAGCTTCCAAAAGTGACCATACGGTTTAAATCGACCAATCTCGTGGGGAGGCCCGTGGAGATTAAATAAGTACCATACTTACCCTATCGGCTCGAGTTCCGAGGAGCCCACTGCCGTGCCGTGTTCGGGCACGGCTACCCTGGGTGTCCGTGACTTCCGTCGGTCCGACGGGCCGACTCTGAAAAAGCCCTCACGCTGCGCACTCCGCGACAGCCGCGCTCGTGAGCCAAGTTCAGAGCCGCGACGAGCGTGATTGGCTGTGGCAGGACGTCACGTGAGAAGAGATGCGTAAACACGAGACGTGAGGGGGCCCACGTTTAACTGTCCCATGTGATGTCCGGAAACCAGTACAGTAAATGAAGTTATCCTCGACTGATTGCAACTACGTGACAAAAAAAATGATCAAATTATTTTACATGGTGAGACTTAAGCCATTATTGATCGTACAAATGCGATAATCATGGTACATCTGGCAACGCTGAGCAGGAATCAGGAGTAATATCCGCAGGTTAAAGGAACAGGCCAAGGAATACTGCTCCCCTGCCTTTGACCATGGTACAGGGAGGAGTGCGGCGGGCCCCGGGGCTAATAAACGGTTGCTTCGGCATTGCTTGACGCAGGGGCTGAAATGCGGCCCGTACAGTGCAGGTGTCGGGGGCGGCCGGCATGTACCAGAGCTGGTATCGAGCAGCGGCCGAGTCAAGTCGTGTTTGTACGGCTCCCGCGGGTTTTGTAGTACTGAGTGTGTCAGCGCAACACGGCTATGGGAAGCACCAAGAGGGGAGAACATGACAGTCAGTCCCCACCTGCACAACTTAAAGCAAGTTCAACGTTGTCACACGGTACTCACGTGAGTTTTTTTGTTTGTTTTAAAAAATATTTAAAGTTGCAATGTTTTCTTCAATATGGCTGGCAGTTAGTCAGGTGACCCAAAAGCCGAGTAGGCGGGAGAAGGTGAAGGCGTCGTCACTGTCAGAGAAGGGGGATAGGGCTATTTCCCGGAGGCAGTGGGTTCCGGTGTAAACCCAATTTGTATTGAACTCGCAAAAATAAGAGTAGAAAAAAAATTTGGTCGTTTTTTTTTTTTTTTCTTGCCAGCACTACCACCTTGACCAACCGCAACACTGAAGTGTCGCTTACATATGAATGCATTAATAACAATAATCGAATTCGTGTCAGTTGATTGACTTGTTAGCAAACACGCTCATTTACGCATCCAGCACCAGGCAAGTATGAGCCCTTTATTCATTCTCTTTCAGCTCTGTCTTTGGTCTCTGAAGGAACTTTCTGGCTCTTAGGCTGCTAAGATGCTCAGCGGTTAGTCTCTAACTGTGTCCGTCTGCTGTTTGGCGCTTGGCAGGCTGTGTACGGCCAGGTTTTAGAGACCCCCTGCCCCCTTCGCTGCTGAAAAACAAGGTCTTGGAAGCAGTGAGAGTGAACCGAACCAGTAAAGGTGCGCGCCAGACTGCTGAACAATGAGCTGACACTCGCCATAAAGCTTTGTGAGGCTGCGGGAAGCTGCAGATTGAGGTGATAACTGTCTCTGGGTTCAGCGCTGTGAGCGACCCCCCTTTCACACTTTCACACAAATTGTCATATGATACACTGCTATTATAAAAAACAAACAAACAAACAAACAAACCAATATTCGTTATAGCCTCCGAATACTTCTTTCACCACAACTTATTTACTTATTCAGGGGGTCAAACATTTTGCACCTTAGGATGTGAGGATGGCGGTGCGGGGTAAAACCCACACTGTTCTCCCTGCTAGTGCTTTGACCGCCTGTGAGCTCAGTGCACACCCTTCTGCAATGGACCCGCTGTGTGTCACAGGTATGTGGCTTTAGTCCACCATCTAGTGGTAAACGCACCTGAGTCCACGTATCCGGTGCCCCCCCCCCCAAAAAAAACAAAAAAAAACCAACGCGCTGCGGACCTGTTGCATTTCTCTCCTTCACTTGAACTCATCTGATCCCTGGCCAGGTAGACAGCTTTCCGCCACTGCGCGATTTTTAATGGACCCCCTCCACGAAGTTTGGAGGCACGGCCATTCACGGTGAGCCACACGAGAAGTGAGTCATGTCACGGCAGAGCCCTGCTGGCGGGGACGATCGGGATTGTTTCCGTGGCTCGCTCCCGTGCCCATGCCTGTCTACGTTCATCCGAGCCGCGCTCCCCTGGCTCCCGGCCGCCCGGCGGGTATTCGTAGCCTTGCGGCGGTGATCGTCACTCAAGGACACCCCCCCCCGCGAAATCGTCCCTCAAAAACCAGTGAGCTCGGACCGGGTGAGAGAGGGCTGAATCTAGGATCCACCTGACCGGGGGCTCTCGGACGATGAAGGAGCGCGCGTCACGTCGAGGTAAAGCTGTCAAATTCATGAATCATTTCATCGGTTAACTGACATGTTTGCTTCCTGTCGCGGGCGCTGCATTAATCCTCTTCCCCCAGTGAACATTTTAAGCATCTTAATCATCTGTTTCGACTTGTTACGACTGCGGCTCCGTGTAAATTTTTTTTTTTTTTTTTTCCTTTCCTCATTGGCTTGTGCGTCAAGCAACTCAACTCCAGAAGAAACGAAGACACAGCATCCTAATGAGCAATACCTGTTAACAGGCTAGTTAATATATTTATAAAAACGATTGCCGACCTGCAGCTGACGTGCGCAAATTAGACACTGTTGTTCCAGTGGGTCTACAGTGGTTGCACTAATTAAAACGAAGGAGATCACAGCCAGGAGCTGTATGAAGGAGAAATTTGAATTTAAAATAAAAGAGCATCTTCGCGCAATTGTTTTAACTTTAATGAATTATACAGATAAGGTGGAGGCTGCAGAAGGCTTATTGATGCTCTTATCTATAAAGCAAACTTATTAATGCTGACATTCATGATTAGTTTCATTTTTATTTAAATGAGCAACCCAAAAGTCATGGATCCACTCTGCATATCATCCTAGTTAGCTGCCCCCGCTGCTTTTTCAGGGTGTCCCTGTTGATGCAAGTGCCTTGACATTTAATTTCCCCGCAGCTCTGGCTGCAAAACTGACTGATAATACAAGGTATCGCATATCTTTTGAAGCTGCATGGCTGTGCTTAAATCAGAGGCAGCCCAGCCCATCAGCAGCATAAAGCTAAATGTGTGCGCTGACCTCGCACCCTCTCCGGGGTTTCAGACGGGCGTTGTGCTGCGTTTGAGGGCAGAGCTCAACTCAGCCTGTGTCCAGTTCATGTCTGAGGAGCCCTGCTGCTGATGAGTGAGTCACATTGCCTTTGCTTCAGCTCTCCCACACTCAGTCATCTTCCTTTCAGCTCCGGCTCAGTGGAAACAGCCTTGTTTCGTCTGTTTCTCACTGGCTCACCTCAGACTTGCTGTTTTCCAGCCTTGCCACCTCATCTCCCCTATATTTCTCTGTCCAGGCAGCACATACACGCCTAACTGGACAGTGGCAGCAACAACAGCATAAAGGTTTAACTGGTTTGTTATGTTGTGTTCAGTATTCTGGAAACAAAGCGTGTGACTGAATTGAGATATTAAAAAAGTCCGTCCTCTTTAAATTTCTCCTTAATACTTTTAACCAGACCAGCTTTCTGTACAGAGTCTTATTCTGCCCACCGGTACAATTAGTGATACTATTTCTGCCAGGCTGCTGGTTAAAAGCTTTTATTCACCCAATCATGCACTGTCGGTATCAAAGATCCCACTGGCTGAGGTGATCATTTAGAAAAAGTAAAGACAAATGGTGGCTCTTATTCTGAATTCAACCTGCGTCGTTTAGCAGGAAAATGCAGTTTTTGTTAGTCAGTACATCTACTACATGTTTCTCATTCGTATTCCATAACCTCACTTTAATACATTTTTATTGTATTCTTCAGTTTTTAAATATCACAGCAATATGTCACTCAAATGAGTGGAAATTTGACCACACCTTATATTGTCTTATAGAGAGTTTACAGCCATGCTGGCAGCTCTGTGAAGCTGTACATGGGCAAAAACGCTGCTTTGAGCTAAATGCTAACATTAACATGCTAACATGCTCACAACATCAATGCTTACATGCTGATGTTTAGCAGGTAAAATGTTTCCCATGTAAACACACAGTACAGCAGATGCTGATGGGAGTTTTTGACCTGTTGGTGGTGCTAACTGGAAAGTCATGGAATCACCTGTGTCTGTAGAATTCAACCTCTGGGGACCCTGAATGTCTGTACAAAATTTCATGAAAATCCATCCAGTAGTTGTTGAAAATTTTCAGCCTGGACCAGAACGGTGGACCGACCTTCATTGCCATCCTTAGAGCCACTAGTAGCTCATAAAAATAGACAAACTCAGGAAGCGGGGAAGATGTTTGATGAATTATTGTTTTCCCATCTTTCACTCAACCCACATTTTTTTTTTTTGTGTTTCCTTTTTTTCCCTCATTTGTAGCATTATGCTGAAACCACCAACTACCAACCCTTGCAGAGATGCTCACCAGTTCAGACCAGTCCCTTTCCCTTTCCCTCACACCCAGCCTCCACTCTCCATCCAGCTGTGGTCCAGCAGGAAAGACACACGGCCAGTCCTCCCTGTCCCTCCCCGAGCCTGAGGCCTGGAGGAAGCCCAGCCCCGCTGCCCGTCACAGCCTCATTCAAGGAGCTCGCTCCTGCTCTCTTCAGGTTCCTCATGCCGTCCCTGAGTACCTGGGGCTGCCCCCTCGAGCAGCCAGCTTTGATTTGCCTTATGGTCGGGAAGAGGGCTCGTCCGATCAGGGTTCAGGGTCGCCGAGCCCCCACTGTATGCTGCGGCGGCGTGGAGGTCTTGTGGAGCAGAGGGACATCATCATGGCTCACCAGGCCCACAAAATCCAGAGCACACCGCAGGCCCGCAGGAAGGAGTGGGAGTAAGTACAAAAGAGATTCAGAGGCAAAGGTTCCTTTTAAATTGTACAAGTAAAGATGATAAATTTCCATGGAGGAGGATGAAAGTACCAGGGTAAAAGAATGTGCATACTGTACTGTATATGCAGTATAACTTTTCAACCTGTTGAACCTGTTTTATGGTTCCATCATTATAGAAGCATGCTGTGAAGCCACAGGTGTCGCTCTTAAAAAATGTTATCTTTGATTTAATTCAACAGACCTTTTTCATGGCAGACACTTTGACTTGTCATAGCAGAAAACGCACTGGTGTAAACATTAATGATAGCCCTGTTCCATCTAAATGTTTCAGTAAGCCATGCAAGTGAGAAACCTTGCATAATAGCAGGGCTTTTGGAATGAAAATTGAGTGCAGCACACACTGATGTTATTGTTTACACCTGTGCTTTTCCTGCTCTGATGTGTCGGACCTTCTGTTGTGAAAATGACCTGTAGAAGTGTGACAAACTGTAGCTTCAGTAATATATTGAGCAGATACTGAATACATACAAGACATTACTGTTTTACTTAAAGCTGCAGGAATCCATATGTTGGATCAAGTGGCTATGCGTAAAATGAAAGGTGCCTTTCATATTGACGCATCCACAGAGAATTACCACAAACTCTGCAGTTTGACGGAAAAAGGTAGTGGCCAGCTGCTGAACATAGTGGATTATTTAGCAGCTAAGGAGACAGATACTTCCTTCAGGAGATGGTGGCGACCAAAACAGAGCTAAAGGGAGAGTGAATATTGAATTTCCATACATTCATCACGGACATGGACACAAACATGACTAAAAATGAATGCTAATGTTGCTTCGTATCTACTGGATGAGTAAATAAGCAACTGTTTGCTAACACGTTCGCATTTCAACTTTATCAGGTGGTGATATGTCAGGGTTGTGTTTTCAAGCTTTTTCCACTGACCCCAAGTGGACAAAAAATACATTACTGAATGTTTAAATTTGAAATTAAATCGTTATATTAAAATGAATCAAAATACACTTAAAAATGTCAACTCTCCTGCTTTTAGCTCATTGATTGGTTCTCTGGCCCAAACACTGCTTTGTTGATCCTTGAGGCTCTCATTAAATGTCATATGAATTCTGGCTAGGATGTAATGTAATGTAAACAGTTATTACAGGGAGGGCAGAAACTTCAGCTAGTGACCATCATGAAGTGGCCAAATCTGAAGTAAACTAGAGGCTAGTGAAAAATGCTGAACATCTCGCAATCCATACTTCTGCAGATATTTTTCTGAGCAGTGGGACTAAACTACAGCTGAATGGCAAGACAAATGCAGTATAGGACTTACATTAGTCAGGTTTGGCCATAACAAATAATAAACCAATAGTACTGATACTATGCCAGGCTTGAAGTCCTAATTCCCCCAAATGGTCAAAACTTGCGTAAAGCAACTTTAAGGGAAAAATTCAAAGGTGACCTGTGCAGTTATTTGTAAACAAACAAAGTTGTTGTTTTTTTTTTTTTTCATTTACATTCAGTGTTGCTCAGCAAAACACATTGTGTGTATCCTTAAGGTCTAATAAACATGTTGAAAGCATTTCCTTCCTCCATAAAACATTTGCAGAGCCAATTTTTGGAAGAATGTGAAACCTACATTTTTACATCCATGTTCGCTTGTTAGCAGTCTTCTTCTTATTTGCCTTTGTTGGCAAAAGGCACCATTTCTTGGCATGTTACTGCCACCAACTACTGATCAGCGGAATAATGTGAAACCATCTGTTTATCACGTCACTCACGTGCACACCCCTGTGTGTGCAAAACAAAACGGGGCCCCACACCTCAAAGCATTGTTCCAGTGTATTGAAAACACAAGGGTACGGGGGTTTAAATTATTAGTCTTTACAGTATAAAGTATAATTCTTATTGTCGTTTTGTTGCCTAGTTACAAAGTGCTGATTTCAAAGGGAGCTCAATCGTAGCTATACATATGCAGATGCCTTTGTTGCAGACATTGTTATAGTTCCACCAATGAATCCCCAAATCAGCTCCCACTGCTTTCATCACTTGACCTGACGTTTTTTGTGTTTTTTTTTTTAAATGCCTGTGTAACACTGTTGACTGCAGTTTACTGTAATCAGATGCTGGATAGCGTTATTAATGGCAGAGCTGAGGGTGCTTGCTCGTGAACTTTTGAACTCAGGAGCCACATCGCTCTGATTATCTGCTTCCCACCACTCGAATGTCGAGTAGTGCTCCATCAGCGTGACACCCAACCAACCAACAAGCCCCCAACCCTCCTTCCTCCATCCTTTGATTTCTCTTTACTCTATTGCACCTCCACCACCCACTCCATGTCCACTTAACTGGTGTACTGACATTCTCTCTTCCTTTCCATCTTTTTCCTCACATGTACCGAAACACATATGCAGAACTAATCTAATAGGTACACATATTCTTTTATTTTTAACCCTTTTGTAGGATGAGCAACTGCAGCGCATAATGAGCAGAAAACAAAAAAAATAGACCAAGAAATAGAGCTAAACATTGATTTTTCAGAGCGCTACTGTACATGTATTGTGGTTATTTGTCCATTAGGGGATGCTAGGGAATCAAGGTAGAAGAGCAGCAGGGAGGCAGCAAATGATGCCTTTAGAGCTAAGCAGCAGAGTTTGGAAATTGTTGAGCTTAAAAATGCCAAATTGTTTTTATGAAGACAAATGAAATATTAATGATATTCATTAGACCTTATTGGAAGATTCAGAAAAATCCATACATGATATTCCTTGGTATTTCTGCATAATTGATTTTTGAGTGTGAGACTTTCATCTACAGATACCAAACATTTTCAGCTTGTTTGTTGCTAATGTGCAGGTTTGGACGGTTGCGCTTGAAACCACAACCATGACGTAAATATGTTTCAAGATACACGGGCACGGTGTCACAGCAATCTGTGATGATATAGGCAGCAGTTATTGGTCGAATCAAACTGACATAACTCAGTACTAGAGGATGTCTGTTGCTAGGGAACAGAGAGAAAAATAAAATGCTAAAACCACTTAGTCAATGTTGGGTGAAAACCTGTCTGCAATTATATAAATGCTCTTCAGAGTTCTGGCACAAAGTACACCCATTAACGTTTTAACTCACAATGCGTGTCACCTGCAGCCTCGCTTCATCTGCCTTCCCCTATGCTGTGTTTCCAAAGATGTTTTTTGCTGGACTTTGGACATAAAAATGCAGCGCAAGCTGCTGTGCTCTCCGTATCACGTCTGTTTTTCATAAAAGCACTTCTCTAGTGCACCTTAACCAGCTAATTCTGACCCTTTCTGCACGGGTTCAGCTCATTCAAAGTTTGGTTAGGCCCAGGCAAATTGAAATGAGCCTTCCTGCCGTTTCTGCTAACAGTGTAGACAGCTATTTTTGGAAGCCTTTGAGAAAGCCGTGAGCAAAAGCAGAACAAAAGCCAAACACTCTTAAATCCGGCTACATCTGGTCATATGTGCAGTAGAACAGGTCGTCAGTGTAGTGCTCTGCAGTAGTCTGTCAGTATCCTCCTCGAAGATGTCCAGTGACCTTGATCCAGGGGAGGGAGGTGCATGTGCGTGCGTGTGTGTATATGTGTGTGTGTGTGTGTGTGTGTGTGTGTGTTGGGAGAAACAGATTTCAGTAGGAAGAGGTTGCTCTATTGTGCAACATGGCTTTTGTTGGCAGAAATGAAAAGAACGGAGCAGGAATTCAAGAGAGCTATGTCGCTATGGAAACAACAGCAAAGAGAGAGCTAGAGATACACAGAAATGTACTGTTTGCAGAGATGGACAGATATTTTTGTTGGGCAACGTACAAGTAGATGATTTTTTTATTGTAATGAGTGCTTATGTAAGACATTTTTAGTCGAAAGTGGAGATGAATGTGAGATAGGTTCATATACTGTAAAGATACTTTTAGTATATTAGTGCATTAACTCTCAGCAAACTGTACATATTACATGCTAATTATCATCCTGCTGCTTTTTTTACATTCTCCACTCAAAAGGTCAGTAGAGCCTTTTGTTGCTCAAAGAAGAGGAAGGGGAGGTAACGGAGTCATCGCTGATTTTGTGGAGCTCAGTTAGGGACTTATTCATAGATCATGTTAAATCGATTTAAATTTTTTTTTTTTTTTTTATTTGTCTCCCCCAGATTTCGGCTTGTTTGCCAAGCATAAATTTGTCCCTCTTTCTTGGCTTGCTTTCACGCTCTACCCCGCCTGAGCCCTCACTCGCTTCTTGTCTGTGATACCTGCATTGTGTCAGTCAGGATCCAGGCAGTGATAGTTGGCATCAAGGACTTTGAGTGGACTGATGCTGTGGTTTTTTTTTTTTTTTTATTGTGACTGACAGCAGCTTCAGGCAAGATTCCCCCCCCCCCCACCCCCGGGTGAATAATATCACGTCTGTGGGGGCTGAAGTGGTCATCTTCAGGAAAACGTGAGGAAAGGGAGGAGAGCAGCAGATGGAGCGATAGAGCCCAGTTGCCTAATGAGGTCTCACTTGTGGCACTGAGTGTGAAAAAGACCCTGCTTTCTTCTCCTCTCCCTCAAAAAGGGAGCAGCCCTAAGATCTATTTCATGCTCTATTTTTACTCCTGACTTTTACTCCAATATTAGCACAATGGCCCAGTTTTTAAATGTTTTAATAGTACAAGTCTGTCTCCATTAATGAAAATATGACAATGCTGTCTGACTATCAAATATTGAAAGCTTTTAAATGGAGGAAACGAGTCGAGCTCATATATATAAAGATCTTCTCTATTTTTAATTTATCTATATGAGCTATTTTACTTGCCTGCCTCCGCCACACACTTGCCCTTTTCTGTGCATTGTCTCTGCTTCTACTATTTAGTTCTAAATGTATTTTCACACCTTTTCCTCTTGCCAGGGAACCCACAAACATATTTACATAATTGGTTTTTGAACCACATACCCACACAACCTACTGTATATAGGCTTTTAATTATTCATTTTTTTTGTTTAGGAAAATATTTTTGTTCATCCTCAGGAAACTCTAATTGCTATGGTAACAAAATATATGTCCCTCCTCTCCGCCAGCTTTCATTCAGATGGATTTTGAAAATCGCCATCATGAGATGTTAGTGTGGGAGGGGGCCGCCGGTGCCTGTGCGCTCCTGACTGCGTGATAATCTTCCAGCAGGTGATGAGACCGTAAGATCGAGCATATTCAAGCAACTCCCTTGCTACTGAGTAGAGAGGGGAGTTTACGCGGTTTTGTGAAGAGCCTGGCTTAGGCGCGTTAAACGGGCTTCCTTTCAAACGAGATCTTCCTCTTGTCAAGTTTACCGGGGGCGAGAAGACGCGTAAAGTTTGCGAAGAGTTCCCCTCGGATCTCTCCGTCTGATGAGCTCCGGGTAGTTTTTTTTTTTTTTTATCACGCAGCCGCCGGTTTGTCAGATCAAAAACGAGCTGGGATCTTGATAGAAATTTGCAAGGTAGAAACCCGATGGATTTTTTTGGTTTTGTTTTGGGGTTTTTTTTTTTTTTTTCTCTCCTCCGCTGCCCGAGTTTAGAGACGCGCACACATTAAAAGTTGCCCAGAGCTGATCTTAACGCGCTGTTATACAGATGGGATAACAGAGATGCTGAGTGTTTGCAGTCTTTGCGCCTGAAACGTCATTGAATAAGTGATGATTTCTCCTAAAATATAAACCAGCTGAGTGATACAATCCTTTTTTTTTTCTTCTTGTGGAGATGGAGTGATAGGAATCTGCAACTTTTTGGGGAATCTTGGTGCTCGAAAAGCAGTCGGTGGATCGAAGGTGGATCATTTTTCGCTCGGCTCCACTTCACATTCATCCTCATTAGAAGTCCGCCTGTGGTAAAACACCCTAAAGCCGGCCGTCTCCTCATCTCTCTGTAGAATGGCTCGGTTCGGAGACGAGTCCGCCCCCGGTGCGGTGGACTCCGGGGATGGGGACTTGGAGCGCGGTGGGGACGGGCAGGACGCGGCGGCGGCGGCGGCAGCGGCGGGACTGGCAGCTTCCATGAAACAAGCTAAGGCGCAGCGGGCCCGGACCATGGCGCTGTACAACCCTGTTCCCCACCGGCAGAACTGCCTCACCGTCAACAGGTCGCTCTTCATATTCGCAGAGGACAACATCATTAGGAAATACGCTAGGAGAATCATTGAATGGCCATATCCTTCCATGAAAAAAAAACAAAACACGAGAGTTATGTTTACAGATGTCTGTGCTCTCCTGGTGGTTTGTTATCGAGGAAATGCACGGTAGGCTGTCGTGGGTTCAGCACCACGGACAGCGACAGGCAGCACGTGTACAGCTTGCCCCTTCAAAACACAACTCACATTTACTGCTGAATGTTACATCTCGTCTAAAAAGTGCCAAAAGTGCAACCTAAAGTGCTGTAAATGTGTTCTGCATGACGTCTAATCATTTTCAGTGTCCCTCCCGTAGGCAGCTTGCCTTGCATCCTCCATGTTCACTTTGCTTGTCTGCATGACCTACTCCATGATTTCCACCTCGTAGTTAAACCGCCAGATAGGAAATGAGCACATCTAATAAATCCCTCTGCATAGTTGAATTCAACGTCTTCATAATCCCTCTAAGTAACTTTCCCTGATTTGATTCATCTGCGGGCCCCATGTGCTCCAGTGCTGGCAGAAGATGGAAAGTTAGCATGTGGTGATCATTAGAGGCAGCTCTGCTCGCTGTGGGGGTGGCATGTAGGCACATCTCTGCTGCCTTAGTGCTCATTGGAATATGAACCTGACCATGAGTAGGTGGCAGTTCAAATCCAACAGGAAGCGTTTCTCTGCTTCCTGCTGTAGCATCGGCCAGCAGTTTGTTTTGTTTTTTGTTGTTTGTTTTTTTTTCACCTGAACTTCTGCTGATCTAACAAAGATGATCCTGGAGGTTATTTTTCCAGAGCACATTGATGAATTGTGGACATGCAATGTAATCAAAGTCAATAATTACAGGCCAAGCATAAGAATCCATCAGTGCTACTGGTGTACCTGATAATTTATTTACCTAATTCGTGTTTGAATTGATTTCCTTATATTTAAATGTTTTGATAGCATAATCAGTTCAACAGCATCACTCAGTTGCCGTGTCTACCCACTGCTCCTCCTGTCTTACACCCCCTCCAGTGCAGCGTGCCAGTCTCCCACTGTTACCTAACCACAGGCTCTGTGGGTGTGTGGGAGTGGGGCTAGTGGTCAAGACTAGCTGGCCACTGGCAGCATGGTAATGTGACTGTCGGAATCACAGAGGCAGAGGTGTGTGGGAGAGGACTGGCCAGTAGCACGGTGGTGGATCGTGGGCTGTAAAAGCAGCACATGTCAGAGTATTGACTGGGTGAGACCCAGATTTTTGCAAATAGTGTCCATGTTCTGAGGTTGCAAGTGAAAAACAGCTTCATACGAATTCATAGCAGTGGTATTTCTCTGATTGTATGTTGCTGCACAAAGACATTAGACAGTTAAAGTATAATGATTCTCACAAGTTTAGTAGTTGCTGGGACTTCTGTTGCCCAATGTAGACCAAAGTCTCCGTACCATAGTTAAGTTAATGGACCATACCAGCGTTCCTGCAAGTTATACTAGCAAGTTGTGTGTAATAAAGCTGCAACAATTAGTCAAATAATTTATATGTCAGCAGAAAATAAATGAGCAACTTTTTTGATAATCAATCAATCATTTTGAGACATTTTTTAAGAAAAAAAAAGCCCAAATTTTCCGGTTGCAGCTTCTCCAGTATGAGGACTTTCTCTGTTTTCAGAGATGTTTTATATCACTGTGAACTAAATATCTGTAGGTTTTGGACTGTCAGTCGGACAAAACAAGACACTTGAAGATGTCACCTTGACGTGTCTGAGAAACTGGGATCGACATTTTTCGCTAATTTCTTACGTTTTAAAGAGTAAAAGATTTAATAGATTCATCTTAAAAAATAATCAACAGATTACTTAATTATAAAAATGATCATTAGTTGCAGCTAGTGTATAGTTTACGTCACTGCTTACTATTTTTAAGTGTATTCCATACAGTTCCCAATTTTTATGTATTTTTCCTACCTTCCAGGCAGCCATTCATTTGTTTAGGATATGAAATCAATTGCCAGACTCCCCAAACTCGATTTAGTTGTGTAATCCAACACTCTCCATTAATTACTTTTTTTTTTAATGACAAAACAAATGTGGAAAAGATGTTGGCTGAGGTGGGTTGCAAATCTCAGGAGAGTTTCAAGAGCCATTTTCAAATATATTTCTATTGAGCAGCTCACTTCACATAAAGATGCAAATAAAATTGATCAGTTGATCTGCAATCATTTTGAGAATCAGTTAATCGTTTAAGTAATTTTTAAAACAAAAATGCCAAACATTCACTAATATCAGCTTCTCATTTGTGATGATTTCCTTCTTTTCTTGGTCTTGGATTTTTGGTCATAATAATAAGATATCAAGAGGACGTCCCTTTGGGCACTAGGAAATTGAAGTTGGAGGCATTTGTCACATTTTATAGACCATATGATTAATGTATTAATGGAGAAAATAATTGGCAAATTAATCGATAATGAAAATAATTGCTAGTTGCAACCATAAATTGATATGGTTGTTGCTTAGTTTGATTATCATATTAAACCAAAGAATGTGTTATTGGCATTCAAACGGTAAGTGAAAAACATAGGAACGATCAACAAATTGAGAAGAAAAGGCAAAGTAGAGCCCAGATAAACCCACTCTGACACCCTATTCCATGTTTCCAGAGCCAGTCAATTGATTTTCATATTGTACTGAAACAACTGTAAGTCAGTGGCTGGGTGGAAGGTCAGAAAAGTATATTAAAACAACAGCACAGTGTAAAAAATGGTTAAGAGCAGAGTACGTGGTTTGTCCCTAATGGTCTAAAACACGCATAATGACTGGTATGTATGGTAACAGGTAGTCATAGAGTGGGCGAGATTTTTAAAGTATATACCACTTTAGCTCTTTTCAACCACTTTCAGTGGCAACATTGTGGACTTGTCAATGTGAGTCAGTGTGGGTCCCACTGGCCCCCATATCAGCAATCCTCTGTGAGTCAGTGACCCCATTTCACTCAAGGCAGGAAAATTAATAACAGGGAGCAGCTGCCTCATGGGAACTGCAAGGGACTGGCAGTCACAAGCACACATAAGTGTTGGGCCACGTTGGGTCACAGAAAACATTCAGATGCTTATGTTCTGACTTTGCAACTGCACACATTAGTCCCTGCAAGTCCTACTAGTTTCTTGCAAAAAATGAAACGGGAGTCGTGTTTAAATTGGACGTACTGTATGCGCAGGAATACACCTCTGAAAAATTTTGATTGGCAGATTTGGTATTTGAC
Source organism: Xiphias gladius (assembly GCF_016859285.1). NCBI lineage: Eukaryota > Metazoa > Chordata > Actinopteri > Istiophoriformes > Xiphiidae > Xiphias > Xiphias gladius. Next base: position 16,920,330 of record NC_053413.1, on the reverse strand, counting down.
AGGTTGAGATCACTCATTCGTGATTATTCAAGTAAAAATAAATGTCTAATATTTTAAGGCTGCAACCAATGTTTATTTTCATTTTTGGTTAAAATCTGAATCATTATAATTAGTTAACAGTCCCTATCACAGTTTTTATTACCCCGTGAGACAAAGAAAAAGCAGTGAACAATCACATCTGAGAAGCTGGAACAAGGTAACATTTGGCATTTTTTGTTTGAAAAATAACTCGAATGATTAATCGACTCACAAAATAGTTATTTTTTTGGTAAATCTATTCATTAGTTAATCATCTAGTAATTTCATCCCTGTAAAATTTTATTGCAAGAATGCAGCTTTCATTATATTCGTTAACTGCACTTTTATCATTTCATTATGTAATATCAAAATCAGATCTTGTATGTATTTCTTCAGGCTCTTGCATTAAGTTCTCAGGAGATATGCATCTTATTAGGGCTGCAACTATTGATTATTTTCATCATTGATTAATGGGTTAATTATTATTTTTGTTTTTACAATAAAGCAAATAATCACTTAGGCTATTAACTGTTAGAAATCAGTGCAAAATTTAATTTATCAGTTTCCCAGTTTCTCACATTTTTTAGGGGCAAAAAAACAGAATATTTTGCATTTTTACTTGAAAAATGCAAAACCATTAAGTATTTAAAAACTTTCTGATGATTGATTTTATGTTGACTAAAAACACATCTATTTGTTATTTTCACGCTTAAACTGTAGTTCAATGTTTCATTGCTTGTGCATTGGTTTAGGGAATTTCACAACACTCTGGTTTATGAAACCTCAAATTAAATCAAAATGCGAGTTCAAGCTAAAACCCTGTGTGCTTTTCTTAAACAGAAAAGAGATCATACTTGGAAGATGTGAGTGTGTTATACATGAACAATGAAATGGATGTATATTACATACTGTTTGGTGTGCTTCGGTGTCAGCTGCAGGCAATGACAGACTTCTGAGAACGATTTGTTGTAGTTTGTGTAGTTAGACCTCTCAGGCCAAGGTGACTTCACACGCTCACTTTGCTCTCTTTCCCTCCCTAGCCTGCCGTTTTTCTCTTCATGAAAAGCACTTTTAAAAGCAGGTTGCCATGGATACTGCAATCTCCCTAACAGCTTCCAGTACCCGAGAATATGAACCATTTCATAATTAATCTGTCATTTACTCGCCCATCCATCCATGTTTTTTTTCCTTTCCAATGAACCATGCGCACATGTACTTGGAAATATTTGTGCAATTGAAAAAATACAGTATATGTGGATAAAGAACAGTTATTCGTTTTGGTGTGTTGAACATGTAAAGCTTGTTCAACTCAGAATATGTCATTTTTTTCAGCATCGCTGCATGGGACTTGTTTGTGTAATGATGTGCAGTATATTGTCATATCCTTGTAACATTGACCGCCGAAAAATTATGAAATTTGAGCTGTTGTCACCATCATAACTACAAGTATCTTTCTCAGCTTATTGAGGTTTTTCCATGTTTTGCTGCATATCATTTGTCTGTTTTGTTTTTGTGTCCTTGTGTTCTGATAAAAGTACTTTTCTTAACTTTGCGGCCTTTACACCATTTGAGTACATGATCCTGGCCACCATCACCGCCAACTGTGTCGTCCTGGCCTTGGAGCAGCACCTCCCAGGAGAGGATAAGACCCCCATGGCAAAGAGACTGGTGAGGACAAAATCTATTTTCACATCCTCAACACACAGACAGGTTTTTGAGCAATGTCGTCACGAAATGCGCACACACAAGTGGGTACAAAAGAAAAACAGAAGGACTGGGAGTTCATGAGTTGATCAACATGAGAAGTTGTTTGCTTGTGCCATAAAGTGCAGAAATTGCATAAGTAAAAGGTGGAAAAGGGTCAGTATCACCAAATGGAAACTTCCCATACAGTTAAGGGTGCATACTGTGCATTTTGCATGTAGTGATCTGGTCACAGCCCTGGGCTTTAATAAAGTGGTGGATAGTTTTGCACAGAAATGGGTGAGGAAGAAATATCTGTTTTAAGGTAAGATAGCTACACTTTAACCATGTTACGAAGTTTTGGGAACATGAAGACAAATACCGCATACAAAAATCAACCTCCGCTGGTTGAAGGTAAATAAATACATTTACTCCAGTACTGTACTTTAGTATAGTTTTGAGGTACTGTTTACTGTGGTAGTGTTACTTTTACTTAAGTATAGGATCTCAGTACTTCTTCCCTCACTGTTTACCTCATATAAAAGCTATCATGACATTCTGCCAATTTATTTTATTACCCCCTCGTGCATGTGCAGCCTTGATTGTTTGTAAATGAAATATAGTCTATACAGTAGACTGTGTGTAGTTACTGGATTTTATGTGTGCACCCTGTGTACACAAAACACATCCTGTAGGTTATAGTTTTAACATCATGGCCTTGCTCATGACTATATTACTTTGTTCACCAGCTGAACTACTCTTCCCTATAGACTCTGCTAACCTGTTGCTTTATTATTCATACATTACATTATGCTACATTATTCCCACAGGAGAAGACAGAGCCATACTTTATTGGGATCTTCTGCTTCGAGGCAGGGATCAAGCTTGTGGCCCTCGGTTTTGTTTTCCATAAAGGTTCCTACCTGAGGAACGGCTGGAACGTCATGGACTTCATAGTCGTGCTCAGTGGGTGAGTGACATCAGCTTATCCCCCTCACAGCCTGAGTTTTCAGCAAAGTGAGAAATGTTTGTTTTAAACATTGTCGACAGATTCCTGAACTATTTCTTATCAAGCATAATGGTGTGAGCATGAACAGGAGGAGGAGGAACGAATATCAGTTATCTGCAGTTGGGGAAAGTAACCATGAACTTTTACACAACTATTGTTGTGTAAAAGTTTTTTGAGTTTTTCAAGTACAATTTTCATTTATTTGCATTATTTGAACCTACAGACAATTATCACCTAAATCTGCAGCTCCACTCGGCTTGACAGAGCTTTTATTGAGTTCCAGCTCATCGTTTAGCTGTCTGGCATGCAACTTTACAGTTTTGGTTCACTCTCACTGCTCTCATAGCGTTGTTTTAAGCCACAGCAGACAGCTGTTTAAAAAAAAAAAAAAAAACCCCTCAAAAAACCCACTGCACACTACCTGCTAAGCAGCAAACAGCAGACAGATGCAATTAGAGACAAGCTGGTGAACATAGTGGAGCATTTAGCAGCTTAAGAGCTATATCTTTCCCTCGGGACTTGGTGGAGACCAAATACAGAGCTTAAAGAGAGTGAATATTAGACTTACATTGATCAGGCAGAAACATGAATCCAAATATGACAATGTTGATTCATGTGTAAATAAGCAACTGTTTGTTAACAAATTCACCATATCAACAAAAGGTGATGATATGTCAGTGTTATGGTTACAGCTGTTTCCGGAAGTTACCGAAAATAGTTATTGCTGGTTTTTGACATTGGTCAGCTTATAGTAGCTTTTCCAGCAACCTATTATACCATTAGCTACTTTATGATTGCTACCCATCAGCCGTTTAACCACAGCAAATAACATATATTACATTGCTGGTCACGTTGTTGGGTTTTAGAAACACTTCTTCATCAATTCCAGTACTCCTGTTGAGCCTATTTTTAGAATATATTGAGCAACAAAAGCTAGTGGAAGAGAAGCTAACTTTAGACCTAAATTTGAGTTTGGCCTTCTTTACAACAGCAGATGATAACACCATCAAGTAAGTGCTTCTCTAATGTAATGGTTTAGTAAACTGTATGACCACTAATGTATTGTACTGCCATATGTTATGGTATATACGTTTGTTAAAAGTAGCTATTGTATGTTTAGACCAGCTAGCTAGCAGTGCTAATAAGTTATGTGGACCCCATTGCTTTGACTGTGACTTCCACTCTGCGCAACGACTATAATTGTTTGGTTGTTGAGTATCTCTGAATTTCTGGTTCCACCAGAAACTCTAGTTCATGAAAGTCATTCTTTGTGCTCTGGCATGTTCCTATCAGTCTCTGAGCTACAGTACGAAGCCCTCACCGCTAACAAGCTAACACGATAGAAGGACAATTTGTTCTTTTTCTTTTATTTTTCTTTTTTTAATCTCTTATTTTTTTCAGTTGTTTAATTTTGGACGCAAGCCAACTAGAATAGTATATGCCTTTTGCGTCTTCAGAGAGCCTTCTGGGACAAATGATGAAGGTAAATGTACCGGAAAATGTAAACCTGCATCTAAACGTAATCTCTGACCTAATATTGAATGTTCGTGCGTGCGTGCGTGTGTGTGTGTGTGTGTGTGTGTGCGAGAGAGAGAGTGGTATGCCTCCAACTGCTCTCTTTTAATATTGAATTTGGTTGAACTCCATGATGAATTACAAACTTCACTGATTGTATGAGAGAGTGAAAAAAGTTTTAAATTAATGCTCAGCAACTGATTCTGCAATTAATTTTACAGTTTTTTTTTTTTTTTTTTCATTTTTAGTTTACCGGGCTGTGGCTAGTGAACCAAATGATTCATTTCAGACACCGATTGTCATGTTATGTTGGTGGAACTATGCATGTGATTCTGCTTGTGTGAACGTTTATCAGTATTTTTCCATGCATGTCCATACTGCAGTATAAACGCTTCCAATCCCTAGATGCAGTACCTCATGTCTGACATTTTTGCTGCATGGCTAGCAGTGGTTGACCCTATGGACTGGTCTTCATTGTTGATATGTTGATGGGATTTTTCTCTACAAGCATCCACAGGAAAACACAACACATAAATGCAGGAAAGATGTGTGTTTCTATGGCACAGTCAGGCTCTGCAGTCACCGATAGGTGGGTGGATAAGTGGATTGGCAGTTGTGTCTAAAACCCGCTTCGGTTCGCCCCCAGGACCTCTGTGAATTAAATGTGAATGCAGCGCTGGAGATTTTATGCAATAGCAGAGAAAGAATGGATGGGTGGTAGAGAGAAAGAGAGAAGAAAAGAGGGGGAAAACAAAGGGGGAAAGGAAGATGGAGAAACAGAGCCAGGAAAAAACACAATGAATGACTTCATTTGTTCACTATAAGACTGGGTTTAGTGAATTAATTGCGCAGGAGTTAAGCATTGTTACCACTGTTATGCTGTTTATGGCTAAGTGTACAGTATTCAGCATTCGGGGAAGATTGCTGTCGGCGTGTTGACATCTCATTTCAACCCGACACCCACATGTTTCTTTTTCTCTGTATTTCTTATTTCTCTGTCTGTCTTTCTACCTCACTGTCTCTCTCTCTGCCTCTTACATAAAAGAGATATCAGCGTCAGGTTTACAGACAAGGTAATGCCGGGCTTAATGCTGAACAGCTGTGCTGTTGACAGATTTCCACTGAATTTATAAGGTTAAAGTGTTCAGTTGGTTTTTATAATCCATTCTGAATAGTACTTGTTGCTTTAGTGGGATTTCTTTGGAAAGTTCTCTAATCAGTCATTTGTCAAAGTTTGCAACAAACCATTTTGCTTTCAGTTTCTCAGTAAATGGGTCGTTATAGCAAAAAGAAACTAAGCACTGTTTGGTACAAAGTAACTGGCTTGTTTTTTTACTAGCTCATTATTCACAAGCTTTCGACTAGTTGTGAGTTCAAATATGTTTTTTGATAGGAAAACACTGTAATTTTTGGTGGAAAAGCAGCAGTGGCCAGCTTGACTCAATATGAGTTACAGCACAATGGATTCCAGTGGTATTTTACATACAACCCGTGATAAGTTTAGAAAACACAGTACACTGTTCAACACTTAAACAGTGATTCTAAACATTATTGGCTCACAAAAACCAGCGTCCGGTTCGAGCTCCTTTTTACATTACTGATGTCTATGAAAGATATCAGACACATTTCCCTGCTCAGGTTTTTTTATTCAAATAATTGTTTGAGGCCCAGAGAGGTAAAACTGTTCAATATTTCAAAAAAAAGTAAAGACAAGAGAAAAGTGACAAAGATAACGAGTTTTGAATCAGAACTTTACATCTTTTCTCACCCATTTATCTTCTCAAAACCCCTCCTGCTTCGTAATTTACTTCACTGTTGTCAATCAGTGAAGTAAATTGTTCAAGTCGTTTTAATTGCCAGAATATGGTTAAATGTGTTGTTTGTACATTGTAATATTGTAAACTGCAGTTTTCCAAAAAAGGAAACTAAAAATTTTAGCCATCTACCTTTCAAGCCAAAAGAAAAGTGAGTGCTTCTGAAAATAGAAATTTGGGGTAATCAGAATTTAACATTTGAAACTAAATGTGATGACAGTTGTGGGGTTGTTTGCTTATGTTGCCAGCGCTGTGAGTCAATTTTGATGAAACCCCCCGAAACAAAGTCCCAGTGATGAGTTCTAAGTGTTAAACTCTTAAAAAATAAAAATAATAAGGGTGATTTACTAAGGATGATAACTTTTACTCTTAATGTGGCTTATATAGTCATGAATATTTAATGTTAAAGTTGTCAGTGGCTTTACAGCAAGTGGTGCAAATTTTGCATACAGCTTGGTGAAGTCCAAAGAGCCCATAGCTAGTGATCTTTGGTATGGACCCAATGTCAGTCCTTATTTTCTGCACATTTAGCACAAAAAAACACATTGGTATAAATTTAAAAATGAGTGCCTAATAAGTGTGTGTTTGTGGTCAGATGTGGTCAAAGACTGCATAAATTAAAGACAGAGCACGGGCTACAGTCAAGACAGTAAGAATGCATTTTAATTGCAAACCTGGCATTTCTGTAAAGGCAGTTGTTAGAGTTAAGTCTTACTTATGCAGCTGATCATTACTGTATAAAATGCACAAAGTTGTCGTTGTGCTTTCCGCAGCCCACAGATCATCTTGCACAGTTCCAGCCACAGCTGGAATTGGTAACTGACGACCTGGTTTGCTGCCTCTTATCTGGCACATTTTCTGGTAGCACATATGCTGCTTTCCCCTCCTCTCTCATACTCTCAAATACACACACACATACACACATACACAAACACAAGCTTGTACTCTCTCTCACTCTGGTGGCACAGAACAAGTAAGTCAGACTTAAAAGAAAACACACATGTGTCATAGAGGCCGGTTGGGAATAAAATCGAGGCCACTGGGCCAGCGCTGGCGGCATTCATTCCATTTCGTATTAATGAATTGCTAGAAGCGAATCTGCTGGGACACTGAGCTCAATTAAAATCCTTAATCTGAGAGAAGAGTGTGTAGAAAAAGGACCACAGCTCCAACAACTCACCCACAAACCAATTTAATTCACTGGGATTCCTAAAATGGTCAATTATATCCTGCAGCAAACAGATTGGTAAAGGTGGATCTCATGCTTTGATTAGCAATAAGATATCTCCCAAATGACTTGTGTATGTGTTTGTTACTGCATTTATAAGGCTGCAGGTGCCGTTTTTTACCAGTGAACCTGTTGACCTCATATTGTTAGATTAGTTCTGATAACCCCTTCATCAGAAATAAACGATATTGATCCCAGCTCTGCTTGCACACACATTTCTGCTTGTGTGCCCGTGTGTGTCAGTATCCTATCATGTTATACGCAGGATATCATTTTTCCGTTGTTGGCCCAGTCTGCTGTTCGCTTGCAAAGTGTGACACTTTGCTAAAATTGTTGCTCTTTAGATAGGATGAATAACACAACTGGGTGGAAGATGGGAGTGATTCACTAGCCATCTGGCACAAAGACAGACATACAGGAGTGAGAACAACTCTCACTCTTGTGTGTCTGTCTTTGCATACCAAAGCAGTTTTCGTCTGTAGCATATAATGTGTATGCACATGTATAGCCGGACTAACATTAGGTGGCCATGGGCCAAAAATTTTGAAGTTTGACCCCTGTTCACCATCCTACCCCATCACCCATCCTCTGTACTTTGCATCCAAGTTACCTTCCCTTCAGGCATAGTGCACAGAGCAGGACACAGCAACTTCATTATTTACCCAGAGACCCAAAAGACAACCAGTACTCCTATGCTTGAATACTACTGCACAGCCCCAATTTTTCTGTATATTTTGTTTGTTTGTCTCAATGTACTTAACAGGACTTTAGGTTCAAGATTCAAGATTCAATACTTTATTGCCCTTTCAGCATAGTTGAGGGGAATTTGGTTTGTCTAATTCACATAAAACTACAACAAACAAATGACATCACATTACATAAAGTAACTACACGGGGTTATTTAGGAATATGTACCATGTGAGCAAAAGATAAACATGATAATTAAGGTACTAAAACTAGATTTTTGCACAGGACCAAAAAATTTGCAGTCTAAAACTGAATAACACCCACCAGCCGTTTGTTCGCTCAAACTTCACCTGGTTATAATGCAAGTGCTTACTAAGTGGAACTTTACACATTACTAGACTGAAACAAGTTGCACCACACAAACTAGTTCATATGTAAAGATTAGTTATTACTAAATATTTACACCCAATAACTGCCAGTTGTGACTGTGGCATAGCTAACTGAGCTAGCTAACTGACAAAGTTGACATTAGCTTGATAACACAGTATGATCAGTTTAGAGTGACGAATACAATAGTTAATGGGATATAGTCGACACATCTGATCTTACACTTCATCAAAAAAGGGACATTTTTAAATTACACTTCAAAAAATTGAAACACAAATATTTTGCCAAAAGTGCCCATATAAATAAAACAAAGTCATTGGCATTTAAGTTTAATGTATTGTTTGGCACTATATTATTCTATCCTATTAACTGATTTACATATTGCAAACGTGTTAAGGTAAGACATTCCTTAAGTTTTAGGGTGTGACTTAATTAAGTAAATCACTAGTTTGAAACTAGCTGGTAGTTACTTAAAACTTAAAACTGTACCCACGAACTGGAAGCTGGAGAAACTTAATCCTGCAGTAGGTGGGCCTCTGAGCATTTGCCGGCTTTACCAATTTCTTAATCCAACATTGTGTATGTATGTGTGTTAGTGTGCTACTTCTGCAAGTTGGTCTGTATTTTAGTTTCATCATATATATATATATATATATATATATATTAGATATATATATATTAGATATATATCTCTATCTCTATATATATAGATATATAGATATAGATATATAGATAGATATTAGATATTAGATATAGATAGACATATAGATATAGATATATGGATATATAGATATATCTATAGATAGATATATATATAGATAGATATATATAGATATGGATATATAGATATGGATATATATGGATATATAGATATATGGATATATAGATATGGATATATATGGATATATAGATATATCTATAGATATATGGATATATAGATATATATATATAGAGATATATAGATATATAGATATGTGTATATACAAACGACTGCATGTAAAACCACTAGTAAGAACCAGTCCCACTGCACATTTGTAAACTATAAAGTTTGAGTCAAATTGCAAAATAAAATCGCCAAAAGTGTTTCCAACCATGTCAGTAACTCCCAAAACTAATTCAGGAATTAAGTGTGAAACTTCAAGATCTCGTCAAGATCTCGTTTAAAGGACGGCTGCAGTGGCCTCAGCTCCAATTTTGTTTGAGCTGAATAAACAATAGCCCACAGTCTCAGGTGGGCTTTCTTTGGGAAAACATACACCCAGCCATTTATTATTTGACTAATAGTGAATAAATGCCTTTTTTATGTAATCCCAATTCACCAGAACATTATTAATGATGCCATTAGATGCGGGGTTTATGTTTTTCCCAATTTAATTCAAAGACATTAATTTGTTGATGCATTATGTTGATGATGATTCAGGTGCACATTACCATATGTAGAGCTGTGCTGAAATGTGAGCAACGTGATGCTGCTGATTACTGTAGTTTTTGGTAGTGTTCTTAGTGTAGGTGGAGGTGTGTGGGAGAGGCTGCATTCTGTGCATGTAATGAATTCATCCTCTCCAGAGCCAGTTTGGAACAATACTGTGCAACAGTGCTTCACTTAAAGAGCCAACGAGGAAGAGATTAGCCTCTCACTATGAACATTGACTTGCAGCTGGATTGTTAGAGTTGAGTCAGAAGAGTGACGTGTGTGCAGCTATCCTGCGTGTGTTATGGAATTTTTTTGTAGGGTGCTGGCATAATGCAGGACAAACAAGACCCCACATATGTAGTTTTATAAAGAACAGTTCACACAAGGCAGTTTCAAAAAACATTTAAACTTTAAAAGGAACTGAAAACAAATTCTAAAAGATTGAATAAAACAAAATGTGAGCATGAATACAAATTTAGAGGAAATCTTGATTTTAAAAATGAAAATGAAGACATAAAAACAAAAGAGTTTTTAATGATAGATTGAAATGGCTTTCAGTCTACTTCTATTGTAAAGGAGGTCAGAGTTGGGGTACACCTTAGATATTCTGGTAATTTGTTTCACAAGTGCGTTGTGTACAGTAATAATCTAATGAGGCTTCTTTACAATCAATATTGGAACTGCATGCATTTTCTGCAATGGACTTAAGAGGTCTGACTATTTCATAGTGTACAAGCATGTCAGCAATATATTTTGGGGAATTTAGTGATTTATATACAAGCTGTGAGATTTTGAAATCTATTCTCTAACATACTATTGTCTTTGTCGGGATCCTGGCTGTAACTTTCCGAATAAGCTGAATTTGTTGGGAGTAAGCCAGGAAACAGTCCATTATAGTAATGTAACTACTGGTAATGAAGGCATGTAGTTTAGTTTTTTTCCAGGTCAGCTACTCTCAAACTAGTGCTTTACTAAATCAGGTTTCACCATTAAAACTGTCTGTCTTGTAAAGACTAGACCTTACTGTTTTTGTGTGTTTTTATCAATGCAGAACTAGTTGTTATGGGAGCTGTATTTTGTGATTGTAGAGGATCTCCTCTAAGGTGTACAGGTGTAAATATTTTCTGCTGATTGGTGATCACACAATATGTCCTTTTAAACAAAGAGCTAACGGCTGTCATACATTCTCTGAGGACGGCTTTATGTCAAAACGCCTCAGCAGATTTGTCAGCCTATTTATTTGTTTATAAATTAATTCATTCATGATTCTTTTTGCTTTTTTTTCGCTGGACTGCAACAGCGAGGCCAGCCCTATAAATGCGAATGTATGTCGCAGTCTGACTGATTGAGTGAATGATAAAAATTACATCATCTGTCAACTGAATGCCACATGACTGAGAGCTGACGTTACACTGTTGGTCGGCCAACCGAGTGTTGGCTGTTGCTCTTTTAAAATGAATTGGCGTGAACAGTTTCTATTGCATCATCAGGGGGTCTTTCACAGACAGTGTTGCCAAATTTGTGCCTTTGTCGCTAGATTTAATGACTTTTTAGACCCCTTGAACGACCTTTTTCCAAAAAAAACAAAAACAAAACTCTAGCGACAAATCTAGCGATGTTTCGGACAAACCTTAGATACTTTCTGTAGAAGAGAGTCACCAGTTTTCCCCCGCTAGTGTGAGGGTACACTTCTCTATACATCTCATTCAATTGATCACACACCAGCTGACATAGACATGAATGAGCTTCTAACATTCTCTCTGAGAGATCACTTTACAGGTAAATATAGCTGAAATCACAGCATAGCTGTTGTCTTTATGTGTATGGTGGTTTTGTCAGACAACTTTGTGGTTATAAAATCAGGATTTTAGCAGTGCAGAGCAGCAGCCTGGAAATGGCTTGGAAGTGACTGCTGGTTAAGATGTAGTGTTAATGGGCCGTCTTGTAGTCACTATTTCAAACTTGTTCCATTGTCTGACAACAGAAACAGAAGAACATGTAAATGAAAACAGTTTTATTGGGAATTCGGCTTTATTGAAGCAATGTGTATGGGAGCACAGACAGGAGGAGAGAAGCAAACAGAAGAGGGGTCGTCCAGCCATATACTAGGTTTTGACATAGTCTTGTTTACTATGGGGAGAAGCCTTTTTCCTGACTTGTTTCTGGAGAGTATATGGACAAGGTGCAAATTGGTGCATACAGCATCTTATGTATACTGTGAAAAAGTGTACTGATTTTCTTCAGTGAATTTTTCTTTTGGAAGAAAACAATTTCTAAACTAAACAAAATAATATGACCTGTGTGTGTGTGTGTGTGTGTGTGTGTGTGTGTGTGTGTGTATGTGTGTGTGTAGGGTTGACTCATGAGCCACCAAACGCAGACAGAATATTTGCTTTAATTTTGAGGGAGCCTCCACTGAATTGTTGTGCTCAAAGTGCAGCTTTGAAGGAGCTATGCTGTTGCCTGCCTTTGTTCAGTGTGTTTAGTTTGAAGGCTATTTCCACAGACTCCCACTCCTGTGCTCCTGCTTCGTCTCAGTGTCTCTTGCTCTGTCATCTCTTTGTCTCACTCACTTGCTAACTGGCTCACTCACTCACCCATTTACTCCCTCACTCACTCACTCATCCACCCAGTACATTTTCACAGACACTATAACCCAGTTACTGCTTATAACCATACTCGGTACTGAAAAAATGTGATATAATAAAAAAATTCTGTGCAGTATCGTCCCTGCTGGTTTTCCATCATACTTTCATACTTTGACCAGTATGACTGTGAAACAGGGATTAGACTGCATGTTGTGTGGATTTGAAAAGGTCTTAAAAAGTCTTATATTTAACTCTGTGGACCCCAAAGTAACCCTGTTTGTTGCTTTATAACATCACCTGACTTCCTCCTTTTCTAAGCGTAGGCTGGTTTGGGGCTCTTTCTCAAACGACTTGCACCTACTGCAGTTTTCTCTCTCCCTCATTCAGACTAATTTTTTCCAACATTTTGGCCTTATCCATGCCATATCAGCACTTTTGACCACCCAAAAACCAGGTCTTAGTGAAAACGCTCTCCAACATGACTAGCTTAAATTTGAAAATGCTTCCTTTTTGGTGTGGAGGGAAAGTACACACTTCAACCATGAAAATTATATAACGTGATTGTAATTATCGTATAAAATAATCAGCACTCCCTTGATTTCTTTAGTGGTGGTAGGGGTAATCACTTCATTGGGGTCATTAAGTGGGAACCCTCCTTCACTGATGTGTCATTGATAAGCCCAAGACACCTCCAGAGGGCTCAACAGTGACATCTGGCATCCTAGGTGTGCTTGCTGTAGAGCCTGCCCTTGAACACTCATTTCTTTCTGAAGCACAGTGGTTGCTTTGGCCACAGAATCTCTGCAACCCAACACCACTGGTAGCAATCGTGCCCTCGAGCCCCGCTGCCCTGCTTCAGCTGCTATTAGTGCATATTTGAACCTTTTCTGTTCATATGCTTCATCCACTGCAGCCTCCCAAGGTACAGTTAGCTCCAATGCATAGGGACCTTTGTGAGGCCACAAGACCAGGTCTGGTCTGAGATTTGTTGTCATGATCTCTGGTTGAAAGATGAGCTTCTGTTCTAGGTCCACCTGCATCTTCCAGTCACGGGCTGTGTCCAGGAGGCTTGATTCTCTCCTTGTAGCTGGAAGCTTTGGGCGTTTTCCTAGTGGTAGAATGGCAAAGCTTTATAGAAGCCAGTTTTTTGTGGAAATTGGGCATTGGCAACAGTTCTCCTTTCCTCCAGGATACTTGCCAGTTGCTGTAGAACCTGATTGTGTCTCCAGGTATAGTGGCCTTGGGAAAGATTGGTTTTGCAGCTGGTAAGAATGTGCCTTAGAGCTGCCAGTTCTTTGCAGAGCAGATATGATGGATTTTCCCATGTTGTCCATTGGCCCTGATTGGCCTGTTAGACTGCGTTTGTGTTTCACATTGCCTCCTCTTGCTGGCGGACCTCAGCAACTAACAGCTTTCGCCACTGGGCTGATGTTGGTTTGAGCCAAGTGGGACGACTTGTCACGAGACCAAAACCGCCTATCCCATGCTGCACCTGCACCACCTACTGTACAATGTCTCTGTGCCTGAACGCAGATTTTACTTGCTCTACAGCCTCAGATGGAGACCCTCACACATATACCCTCCCCACACTTCCTAACTCTGTCCAAAGAATTTTATGACTTTGTATATTTTTGTGTGTGTGTGTGTGTGTGTGTGTGTGCGTGTGCGTGTGTGACAGAGAGATGGACAAATATGGACAATAATTATGATTTCTAGGATCATTTTCACAGCTCAGTTAAAATATTACATAGCAAATTAGCAGTGGATATTGACCCTCTTGTCAGCGAAAGCATTAGTGGTTATGGGCCACCAAATCGGTTTGGCTGATATTGAGTTGAGATGAAAAATGTAGCCTAAATGAAAATGTTTTTGTGGTGAGATTATTGCAGCACATGAATGGTTTGTTATGACATTATCTTTTCTCAATTGAAAACAACACAAAACCTGCTTTTGCCATTGCTACAAGAAACATTCAGATGTGATTTGTGGTGAACGTTGGCAAGAGATTGCCAGTCGGTTGCTCCTGATGCTGTTTTTCAGTGTTTGTGTGTAGGTGGAGGGACATCAATGTGTGCGTGGGCAGATGTGCGTAGAGATGCCTGCCAGGTGTATGTGGTGTGCATCCTTTGTCTCTCACCATACAAGTCTGGTGTACTAAATAGATATACTGTACCGCTCACTGGCTGCACAGTTGCCTTTAATCAGTTTATTATTTGCCGTTTTCCTTTTTAAATGAATGACTAATCTCCAAAACTGTGTTTGAGTTACACTTATTTGTTGCCTTTTACCCATTTTTGGAATTAGATTTGTTACACACCATGGACAAAAAACATTAATCTCAAGACAGAGAGAGAGGCTTTGCACCAGATTTAGCTACTAATGGATGTTTTGCCCCGTTTTAAAAGCCTCTGTTGCGTTTTCTCTATTTTTAACCCAAATGTCTTCTTTTCCAGGCCATCACAAGTAATAGCTATTAATTTGGCTGCCTTAACAAAACAGTAATAGACAGATAACAATGATACTAACTTTCTAACATTACTAACATCAAAAATATCTTTGAATCAAATATACTATATGCATATTCTGTATGTGTTTGTGTGCGTTGTTTACCAGGATCCTGGCCACTGCTGGTGCCCACATGAACATCCCAGTCGACCTTCGAACCCTGAGGGCTGTGCGAGTGCTGAGACCTCTCAAACTCGTCTCTGGGATCCCCAGTGAGTCAGTCCCTGACCTTTGATACTGCACTGTGTGGGTCAAACAAATTGGTGTATTACTGCACATAACAAATAGTCATACATCCCCTTATTTTTAGATGTTTTCCTCATCACAAATGCTGTTTCCAATGGTGTGAGTCAGTAATGTCAAGAACAACTCTACAGTAAACTCTCTGGGAAAAACCCATTCTTAAAACACTCAGATGAATAAGGAAACACTGGCTGTTGCAAAAAAATGCAGATGACTATATACGCGTTAACCATCAGGATCATCCCTGCTTGTTCTTTTGTGTCTTTGAACTTGAAGTGGACAATTTAGGCATTGATATTGTTTTTCCCCATAAAACTCCTTAAACCCACTGATGTATTTGCCATATTTAGAAGCTGCCGATGTCTACCACAATTGACAAAATATAGAGACACTATATTTGTGGAGTTTGACTGTTATGCTATTCTTATGATATTTTGGTGTTATTCTTTAATGGGATGTCTCTCTCTCTGTGTATACTTTCAGGCCTGCAGATTGTGCTGAAGTCTATCATGAAGGCCATGATACCGCTGCTTCAGATTGGCCTTTTGTTATTCTTTGCTATCCTCATGTTTGCCATCATTGGTCTGGAGTTCTACAGTGGGAAGCTTCACCACACCTGCCTGCCATCTGTTGACATCCTTGGTACAATCCACACACACTGCTAACTATCTCTTCCTGTTGTAATGCATAGAGGGGGGTCCATTTACCATCTATGCTTTTAATTCCATATGACTTTTTTGTTAAAACAGTGTGAAAGTAAGTAGTTAGAGAAGTAAAGGAAAAAATACATGTTTTAAAAGTTCCTTTAATAAACTGAAAATATCATTGTGTTGGCCCTTGTATTTCTGTGTCAGTGCTGGTTTTCTAGTTAATAACTGGTTAAAGGTAGATAAAATGAAATGGGAAGACATTCCCACTCAAGTCTGAAGGTAGACAAATGTTGTGACACTATTTTAAACTTCAATTGAAAACAACATATTTTGCTCTCAGTTTCTCAGAGTTAAAATAAAGGTGTATCTTCATACTGATCATTTGGTGGAGGTGGATTTAGTTACAGGTAAATTACAACAGTTTTCACCTTCTAGTTGTAGCTCTTGCAAGGTTTGATTTGTATAGGGACAGATTTTGGCTTAACCACCTCACCATCTGTGGGCACCTCCTTTCCTCAGGTGGACATGCTTTTGTCATAGTATTGATGCCTTTAGATGAATAATGTCATGCTTTTTTTTGGGGTTATGTACGATTCACCATGACTGACTTGCCAACAGGTATACCAAATGTGTGGTTAATACATTGTTCTCAAACAGAGGATGTGAACATCCTTGTTTATGAAAGTGAAGCTTTCATAGATTACAGCAGCAGCGAGCTCAAAGGTATTATTACAGTTGTTGCCAGCTGATTTAGCTACTGCTTAATTAGTCAGCAACTACTCTGTAATCACACGCCACACCATAGCATTTACTGTCATCGTCCAGCACAACTGAAAGATGGATTGAGATATAAAACCTGAATAAGATGATGGCATTTTAAGCTGGAAGAATGATTCCATTCATCCCTTAATTCTTTAATGGTCCAACAAAAAATAGTAGATATAATATTAGAAGGCATAATGTGCAATTAAGTGCTTATTTAGTTGTTTAACAAACAAAAGAAAGTACAATGACCAATCAATGATAATATTGAATTGAATTAAATTTATAGATTATTTAAAGATTAAAATATGCTAAAAAGTAAAGCCTTCAATGAAAAGACAATACAGTGTGCAGAAACTATGTGATTAAAGTGTTTCCTTTAAGCAATAGCTCATAATTTTGTGAAGTTTTCTTATGCACTTTCGAGCCAAGAGTTAAATGAGAAGATTTATGCCACTCTCGTGTTTGTACCTTTTAAAGTTCACTAATTGATAAATAATTATGTCTCATTTGTTTAATCCACAAAAAACTGATTTGTTAATACGCTAAATTGTGGTTTTAAAGGTGCAGGTAGGCAGATTTTGTTTCTTTTTGTCTAAGCTAAGCTAACCAGCTGCTGGCTCCTGCTTCATATTGAATGGACAGACAAAAGAGTGGTATCAATCTTCTCATACAACTCTCCGCAAGAAAGCAAATAAGCATATTTCCCACAATGTTGAACTACTGCTTTAAGACTCCAGTGTTTGGGGGTAGAGTTGATACTCGTACATTGATACCAGATGGTTGGAGACCCAGGTGTAAGGCGTCAATGTATTCCACATGCATCATGGTAGCTTGTATTGTAGATTCTGTGTATGGAGTTTTGGAGCATTTCCATAGTGTCCACTTGGGCTGGTGGTGAACCTGTGCCTTGCTAGCCAGACTACTATATATATGTCTGTTAGTCTGGACATTAAGTATCTATCAACAGAAGACCATAACAATTAATACATGCTTTTTTTTTTTTTTTTTTTTTTTTGGGTAGACAATGAGACTGTTGACTCATCCGAGTTGGCATTTGCATGTGGAGTGAGGAAGTGTCCAGAGAAGTACGACTGCAACGACACCTGGATCGGGCCCAATGACGGCATCACGCAGTTCGACAACATCCTGTTTGCTGTGCTCACCGTCTTCCAGTGTATTACCATGGAGGGATGGACGGCCGTCCTTTATAATGTGAGCTCAAGTACTCAGTCAACAAATGAAACACAAAACATCGCACCGATGCTGTTATTAATGAATGAATGTCATTTCAGACCAACGACGCCTTGGGTCCCACGTGGAACTGGATGTACTTCATCCCCCTCATCATCATTGGCTCATTTTTTGTCCTGAACCTGGTGTTGGGAGTCTTGTCTGGGTGAGTGAGACTCTTCCTTTGTGTGTTATACTGGTGTTTCTGTCGGTATTATGGACTATCAGTGCTGTTTTCATGCTTCCGTCTTCAGAGAATTTGCCAAGGAGAGGGAGAGGGTGGAGAACCGGCGAGCCTTCATGAAGCTGCGCCGCCAACAGCAGGTGGAAAGGGAACTGAATGGCTACCGAGCCTGGATAGACAGGGCAGGTACTGGGCAGCCGAATAACTTTACATCTGTAGACACGCACCTGTTATATAGCTATGTGGAGGTATAAAGCTATATAGAGGCATTCAGTAAGTGAGTGAGCAGGCGGGATTTAGTCTTGCTCAGTGATATTTTGATTGGAAATGCTGCTGTTAATGGACACAAAATGACTGAGTGAATTCACATTTTAGAAAATATGTTCATTCACTTTCTTGCCGAGCATTAGATGAGAAGATTGAAACCACTGTCATAATGTAGAAAGTGAATAAGCGAATTTCCAAAAATGTCCAACTGTTCTTTTCATTTCAGCACAAATTTCAGTTATTATTTATTTGAGAATATTGTGAGACAGAATTAAGATATGCAGGTACTGTATGGTCTGATACATTGATATACAGCTGGTTGAGTCTTTTTTATTTTTTTTAATTTTGCTCTGGTACAGACATTTTCAGGGTTTTTGAACCTACAGTAAAGTAGCTCAGTTGACTTGCACACACACATTTAGACAGACACAAACACACACACACACAGTGCTGTGTAATGGCAATCTACATTGCTCCCACGCAAGTAGAGGGTGAGAAAAAGGTGATACTGACTCACTGACTTAAATTTCTGCGCATGTATATTTGCGCACACGCACTTTGTGTTTGTGTATTTACATGCATGTGTGTGTATGTGAGAGGAATGCTGTGCATATTTATGTGTGCAAGGATGTGGGTGAGTGTGGGAAGGGAGAGAGAGAAAACAGGGAGAGAAAAAGATATTGTGAGAATGTAAGACCGAATAAGAGCTCTTTCTCTAAAGACGGTCACACTGGCCTCCCAAAGCATTTACATCAGTTTGGCCTCAGTTCCTGTAAATGTTTGCAGACATCCTAAATAATCCAACCCTGAAATGTGTATTTCCATGTCTGATGATTTTAAATTGTGCATTGTGTGATGAAAACAAATAAGTCTGTGTATAACCCCCAGTTTTATTGCTTTACAGAGGAGGTTATGCTTGCAGAGGAGAATAAAAATTCAGGGAGATCGCCGTTAGATGGTGAGTCCACACACTTTAGATTTGTAATCACACCTACAGCTAACACTAATACAGTTATTTATAACTGTATCTAAAATAATCTCTAGAGGTTATACAACAGAAAATACTCATGTCTAACTGGTGTCAACATTTTAAACATACAGTAGTTCTAGTCAGCATTTTAAGCACTTCAATAAATCATTGTGCTAGATATATTAAACTGCAGGTAACCATGGCAACAGTGTTTATATTAATGTTATATTACCAGTCCAGTCTCACTGGTGGAACTTAAATAACCGTTAAACTGAACACAAAAACACTTGACAAATGGCGTCTTTTTCTTTTAAGTAAATGGCCATTGTGTAAGTGTGTTGGAACATCCCTGTGCCTCAATAGAGAAAAGAATGGATATTCTGTATATAAACTGAGGGAGTTTACTGTCAGTGGTTGACAGTGACGCTTCCACATGCACAACCACAAGACACACGCACATGTAGTGTATATGTTTGTATATGTATAAGTTAGACAGTTACTTAAAGAAAGCCTGGGAGATGAGGACAAAAGTCCTTAGAGTTGCAGAATTTCTTTTCTTTCTGCTGCTTCCTGGTGCACAATTCTTTTTACCTGAAATTAAATTAATGTGTATGTAATGTTATGTTTGCTGTTTTCCTTTTGCTTTCATATACGTGTTAGCGGAAGATGTCTTATATCAGTGTCTTGTAATTCCTTGTGGGATGGACCCAGTGTTTGTCTTTAAATTAACGTGAAAATGACTAACTATATGCAGTAATGATTTTTTTTCATTTGCTGCTAAGATGTAAGGAGTAATCACAAGTCACAATGTGAATAAACTGCTTGGTTTATAAGGAGCACATAAAACATTTGATAAATGGTTTATAACACATGGTAATGTCGTTGTAAGCAGATGTAAGGACGTTGATTTGCAATATTTGTATTTTTTTTATGGTATTTAGTTAAACAATTATAACTTCTCCTATGAAAGAAGTATTTTATATTAATAGAATTGTGTGTAACTATATTATTTTTTTACTGTTTACCATATTGTGTATTACTATATTTACTGTTTACACACCAGCCTTCACTTTGGGTGCCCACAGGAGGAGTCAGAGTACATATATATCTGCTTACAACTTTATCAGAGTGTGTTATAAACCATTTATTAAATGTTTATATACTGCTTGTAAATGCTAAATAGTGGGACGTGTTACCAGTGGCTTGGCCTAATAACTGCAAATGAGACCTTTTTAAGTCTTGTAAGTCACCAGGATTTATTAATTAATTTGTTGTTTTCATTTCCATTTCTAATTGACCGAAATTCACTAATTCAGAGATTCGTTAAACTTGAGTTTTTGCGGCTCATTTTTAGTGCTAAAGAGAGCCAGTAAGAAGACTGGTGCACGGAGAGGAGCACCGGGGGACGACAAGTATACAGACACGTCTACTGCCAGTGAGTGAAGACCATTTCAGTCTGTTAAGTTAATCACTGCCTTTGCAGCAGGCCTTTTCCTCCTGTCTGTACTTCTTCACCTGTTGCTGAGCTTTTTAGTGACCTTTACTTATTGTACATTTCAGCTTTGTTTTACCACTTCCTCGACCTCTTGCCAGCTTATGTTTGAACTTTCTCTCTCTCTCTTTTCTCTTTTCAGGCATGTCGCGATCGAGGATGAACTTCCGCAGCGGCCGCCGTGGCCCTGCTGCCTACCTGCGACGTAAAGAGCGCATGTTACGCATCTCCATCCGCCGCATGGTGAAGACAGACACTTTCTACTTGATGGTGCTCAGTCTGGTGGCTCTGAACACTATCTGCGTGGCCATCGTCCACCACAACCAGCCTGACTGGCTGACCATCTTCCTCTGTGGGTTTGACTTTTGATTGGTTGTGTTGTTGTTGTTTTTTTAATTTTATTTTTGTTTTTTCAATGCTTTAGTACTTAAAAAATAATTCAGGTCATGTCTGATAAATGCATTTTTTGGCACATCACTTCCTCATCCTCCTTTGACGTAATGGCTTTTTTGTTTTATCATCTCCAGACTATGCAGAGTTTGTTTTCCTGGGACTGTTTTTGGCAGAGATGTTTCTGAAAATGTATGGTCTTGGTTTCCGGCTGTACTTCCATTCATCTTTCAACTGCTTTGACTGTGGGGTGAGATCCTTCACCTCTTATTTTGACTCCATATTGCACTACAAACGAAAGAAAAAAGACTTCAAGTAATTCTTTTTTTTTTTTTTTTAAGTTGAATTTCTGGTGCAAAATTATACAATTTGGTTGATCTTATTAACTGATAAGGTGAGGATTTGTGATGTATCTTGCAATTATTTCTTTTTCAAGTTGTTTTATGTAATTTTCGGAATATAATTCAGTAAAGCACATTCTCACAAATTCACTTAATATATACAAACATGAACACACCCTACATCTTCTCCTTCTGCAGTTACCTTTGTGGTGGAGAGCCTTAAAAAAAATATCCGTCCCATAAATAAATACTGTAAAATATTACGGGAAAATGAAAGACAAAACAAAAAAGAAAATAAGGAGTGGGGAAGCACTCTTTATACATTCTGTACACAAGTTAACTGGGGATAAGTCCCATTTTGAAAATATGACAAAGAAGGTTGCCAGATCTTATAGCCTCCTAGCTGAGCCTTGAGTAGTGTGCTTTAGTTGCTCAAATTTTAGGTGTAACATTATGTCCTCCAGCCAGTGTTTATGAGGTGGTGATAGTCCAGCAAGCAGTGTGGAGTAGATGGAGTAGTACCATCTACTCAAATTAAAAAAAGGTCTTGCCAATGTGCTGCTGATAAGACTGAGCCTATAAGGAAAGATTTTTGTTGTGCAGGTCATTGTTGGCAGCATCTTTGAGGTGGTTTGGGGCTTCTTCAGGCCTGGCATGTCATTTGGGATCAGCGTACTGAGGGCACTGAGACTTCTGAGAATTTTTAAGATCACCAAGTAAGTGGGACAATGAGACCATTCAACTAAACCAGGCCTGGGTTGTAGTATATTATTTTGTATATTTTTACAGATCTCTCTCAAAGAAACGTGATTTCTTTCTATCAGGTACTGGGCCTCTCTCAGGAACCTGGTTGTGTCCCTCATGAGCTCCATGAAGTCAATCATCAGCCTGCTTTTTCTTCTCTTCCTCTTCATCGTGGTGTTTGCTCTGCTGGGCATGCAGCTTTTTGGAGGAAGGTAAGTAAAACCTTCAGGGTGTCAAAATCCTCACTTCTCCGTCATTAAGGGCAAAATTTTGTTATGTTCTTGATTTGTGCAGCTGATTTGGGCACTATATTTGATCCTATTTATCTTATCATGCCACAGTTTTGAAACGGTGTCTACACACTGCGAACTGAGCAGCAGTTTCTTTAATGGCATCTTTGATAAGACGGAGAGGAAATGACATGTCCACATGAAAATAGCTCTGCATCCTCCTCCTCCTCTCCTTCCTCCTCCTATTCTTCCTTGGTCATATCTGACCCTGCTTTCTATTTGCCTTCCCTCCAGGTTCATCTTTGAAGATTACACTCCCACCAACTTTGACACGTTTCCAGCTGCCATCATGACAGTGTTTCAGGTTTGGCTCCCAAAGATCCGCTCGTTCTGCCTGCTCGCCATGACACATTGCACCCAGGGATATTTCTCACCCCAGGCGCAGATTAAACAACTCTGCTCACTCGCTCTCCACCCCCTGCCTCTGCGATCATCCCACACATCCATGCACACATATGCGCACATGAATATCAGACAAGTGAAATGTGAACCAATCCATATCAGATCTGCTACAAAACCAACTGCAATGTGAGAGAGGGTTTTGATCAGCACACATAGTAATTACTTATTTCGCTGCCATTTTTAATACAATATATTTTACTGGTTTGTAGACAGGGAATATGTCTCCTGTTTGATGTATTTTTAGGCCAATGTTCCCTTGGATGTAATATGAGCAATGTAATTATTTATGCTAAATATTCTATGCATTTGCCCACAGATTCTGACTGGTGAGGACTGGAATGAGGTGATGTACAATGGGATTCGCTCACAGGGAGGTGTGCAGTATGGCATGTGGTCATCGATCTACTTCATTGTGCTCACACTATTTGGAAACTGTATCCTTGTTGAGTCCTCAAATGTAGTCAGAGAGCACGTACCCAGTTTTACCAGTTTCAAATGAAATCAAGTTTATTGTCATTTTGCTGTACATCTCTGTACAAGGCATAATGAGAGAATGTTTCTCTGGGAGCAAGGTGCAAAACATTAAACAAAACACTAAATACATGAAACATTAATCAAGACACTGTATATACATGCTAACATTTACATGACACATTCCCTGAGTCACGCATTCCTAAGATGTTTTAAGCGCAGGTTGGTAAAAAAAAAAAAAAAAGAGTTTAAATTGTCTAGTGCAGGTAGCCAGAAATAAAATACGTGATTTCAGCACATAAGTAGGTATATAAACAAAACAGTAGACAACAGTTGATAAAACAATAATAGAATAAATGGAATAACTATCGCCCAGTCGTATTAAAAACAGTATAAAAATTAATGAAAGTGTCCAGTACAGGTATCCAGAAGTAAAATATGCAAGTCTTTATATGAAGTTATCCTACAACCACTTTAAACACAAACATAAAACTGAACAAAATACAAAGGTAAATCTTCCTCTTCCTCTCAGACATGGTAATCAATAGATGTAATTCCAAGTCTGCTTTGGTCATGCAATATATAGTAGTTACCCAAGAGAAAAATAAAATAATATTAATAATAATCAGAATAATCATAATAAAGATGAATGGAGTGTTAAATTAAGGCCATAAGCTACAGCTATAAACTATAGGCTAGCAGGAATTCAAAAGAGAGAATTGGCTTTATAGAAACACCTCCGATACTTTGTTTGCATCTGTAAACCTTTCAAGGGCTATTTCTTCTCAAAATCTTTATCAGTATCTGTGTACAGTTTATCAATATGCAGTCGTATAGGGGATAGGGGAGTAAAATCTAGATACGCTCCCCCAGTTTGTTGTGTGTGTTTACTTAACTGCCTTCATGACAGACACGCTGCTGAATGTCTTCTTGGCCATCGCTGTGGATAATTTGGCCAACGCACAGGAGCTGACAAAGGTCACTGTTGCACTGTTTTTCACCTTTTTATTTGGCAGTTCACCAGTAAAATAATTCCTTTTTTGTGTAGTGCAAGTAGCCATTAAAGTGTGTGATGTGTGTGAAAGGTGCCCTATTGAGTTTCCTTGCAAAGTTTCCGTCTACATTCACTATTACTCAGTAAAATTTTTGAATTTTGGTGAGTGACACTTATACTTTAATTTACTACACTTTTTTTATGTTGAAACATGCACTGTTCACATCCAGTTGTATCGGTCTTCTCCTTTCCTGCCTTTGCTGGCACATTGCTGTGTTTCTTGATGCGGTACCACCGTCTGACGAACAGTGACATAGTGTGAAACAACTCACAGGAATGTGTGCCGCATCACCTGCATGCACCTGCGTGTGCACGATACAAACAGAACAGGGACCCACTCGTAAAAACATTGATCCATAGTACTACTCAAAAAATCAAAAGGGTACCTTGTAGTACGCTTAAGAAAGGGCACTCCAGTTACTTAGTATTACACTTTCATAAAGTTGTGGGGCTTGTTAAAAACAAAAAAAAAAGAACAGGCGGAATTGAAGCAGAGGCTGAAATATCCCGACTTTTAGCCCCTAGTATGAGTCATGCTGCCGAAACCCTGGGTCCTACATGTCCCATAGTGCAACGTGATAGACTCTTTCATCAGCCCCTCCTTTCTCTTTTACTCAAGTCAAATCCTCATCATCATCATTTTATTAAACTTTAAAAAAAGACTGAATACAGCTGAACAGTACTCCTCGTGTAAAGTAAACTGAACTTCCTGTGTGAAATTGGTGGATATATATACTTTTTGTCTTTCTCAGGATGAAGAGGAAGAAGAGGAGTTCTTCAACCAGAGATATGCCAGAGGCAGGGATGGCTTGATCTCTGAGTAAGTTATTGGTTAACAGTTTACAAAATCACCATTTTAAGATGATACACCCAGAGTGTTCACAGCCCTTAAGTAAATCTTAGTGTTCAAGTTTAGGACTGTGAACAGATCAGGATTGTCTCTTGAGCAAATGGAAAATTTGAATTGAACTGAAAATTTGTCACAATTCTGTTTTTGCAGCAGATGCGTGCCGTTTAATCCAACTAAGACTTACTTAAGATATGGATGCTGTGGGAAACATGGTGGTTGTCCTGAATGTTGTGCTACTTCTGTTACTGGAGAGAAGATGTTCTGTTAAATCAGCAGAGCTCAGCCAATAGGATCAATTGATCGTGGACACTCTGAGGACCAGTTGTTGGTGTAACAGGCGAATGTTTAAAACAGTATGTTCCTCAGTTCTTTCAGCTGCATGGTGAATGTAAAGAAAGAAAGAGAGGCATGTCTAAGGCACCGATGGCACAATAATGAATGTGTATTGAATGTGCTTGATTGAAAAGCATGACCCCTTGCGGATCGCCTCAACAGCTTTCCTGAGACACCTTCTGTAACCTTCTGTCTTGGCCTGTGACTGGTTATGAGTAGCCTCTTGTGTTAATGAATTTCCTGCTCCTCTCAGTGACCCGGTGGCCCTCCCGTGGGGTCTAATGATCCAGTAAGTCAGGAGGAGGAGGCATTTTTCAGAGGTAGTTGGGAACAGTGGGGAGTCTCAGTGTGTCACTCTGCTGGGAGGAGGCACACTTTGGAGAGTGTCAGATTTTGGTCAAGCTCTTCTACTTAGTGTGACTCATCAGATGAGCATCACTGTGACAATGTAGCTGTTGTAGGTTGGAAAAAAGTGCTACATGACACATCGGGGGCATTACTGACCCGAAGTGATTGACCTGGCCTAATGAACTCATTATTTTGCATGTTTTACACCATTAATTACAAACTGAGTGTATTCATTTTCTAGCAATTAGTTTCCAAAAAATATTATATTCTTACACACCAGTGAATGTGTTGTTCCTGATCTCCAGTTAGCCTTTTATATGTATGAAAAACAACTTGCAGAAACTTGAAACTTGCTTGAAATTCATCACATTGTTCTTTTTATCAGCTTTTTTTTTTCTCGTCAAAGTTATGTTAAAACTGAGTGCAGTGATTGTTTAAAAAAAAAAAAAAAGGTTAAAACACATACTACACTGCAAGTTACCCCACTCTATCTCCCAGCACTTGCTGTTTGTTTCTCTGCTGTCCCCAATAGTAATAAGAATTTTTCTTTAAAATCACGTTGTTGGTGCATTAACAGGCTAAGTTGTTGGAGAATCTAACCTGGTAGACACACTATTACAACTGTGAAAATTGTAATGTGAAATTAGAGTCTTGGATGTTTGATGTTCCCCCAAAACAGCTGAACAAACCAACAAGAAAGGGTTTTGTTTTTTTTTGTTTTTTTTTTTAAAGCAATTCCTGCTCCCATCTGCAATACCACGTGATAATAACATTTCCAAAAGAAAGATAACTGTGATGAATCACATATTTCAAGCTATTTTAAGTCTCTGAAAGTTGATTTTCATGCAGTATTTAAAGAGATACATAGCATTCACACACTGATATGAATGTATACATGATTGGAAGTGTCAAGTGACTGGGAAAATCCCTGATAGTGGGTCATTCAAACTCCCTAAAATCTCAGAGGCACTATTTAAAGTGAAGTAAGTATAACAGGTAAATGTGTAGACTCTTTACTCTCTACTGACTCTCTAGTTGTGACACTGAATGTATCATTTGTCTGTTACATATTTGAATGTCTTGTATGTGTTGCAGCTATCAAGATGCTGATTTTAATGAGCCTTACAGTGTTTTGCTGGTCCCATCATGTTGTCTTGTTTTATGCCTGTTATGTGGCACTGACCAAAATGTTGTGTTCAATAATACTATGTAACAATTAACAAGAAATATTTAACATTTAAGGCCATAAATTTGAGTGCCCCTTAAATTACATTTCCACATTTATCAAAATAAAGCATATTTTGTTCTGTGTCACAACAAATGTTCTGTGTATGTTGTAAAACACTAATGTCTTGTTTTCAAATAATCACTCATTGATTACATGGACAACAAAAGAATCTGAATACCAGTAAGTATTATTGTATGCATCCCTGTCACACAGAATCACTCAATTATTCAGATTATTTTCTAGATATTACAATATATATTTCTACTTTAATCCTGCACCTACCCTTTTTTTGTTCTTGTGGGTTTTGTTTTTCTCTTTTCCTTTTTATCTGTCCTTACTCTGAGGTATTTAAATTTTTTGAGTTTTTGGATGTATTTGTACTTTTTAGCTTGAAGGATTTTTCTTATTTTTCCATGGGAATTTTTTTGTGTTACTAATCAAGTAACGTTATAAATTCACAGCAAAGGTCTGGCCTTTATTTATTATTTGTTTGAATATTCTTTGATATAACTGGTATGCTAAATGAACATTACTCTTTATGTTTCTTGTCAACAATTCCTTAACTGTGGGCTTGTTGTTGCCTCATAGTGATGTGAAGTATATTGTGCTCCTTAGTGGGAGAAGAAGACCGTACCTATACAGAAAACGGGCGATCCACCGAGGTCGTCCAAACTTCCCAGAGGAGCCCGAGGGTGTGACAGTGGCCGCAGACGAGCAGCCTCTCAATGGGTCCAACGCCTTCGCCAACCGCCGTGAGAGGAGGAGAAAAGTTAACATGTCAGTGTGGGAGCAGAGAGCCAACCAGCTACGCAAACGTCGCCAGATGGCAAGCAGAGAGGAGCTGTTTGGCAGCCCTACGGAGGACACCATCGAAACTCCCACTATTGCCCACCACGTTCCCACCCTTTCCCCAGAGGCCAGTCCAGCTCACCTGCCTGAGTCTCCCATGTCTGTTGGGATGCCCCTCCCCGAGCCTCCTATGTCCATCTCCATCCCTATCCCTGAGCCTCCGGCGGCTGAGCCTCTGGTTAACCTGAGCGAGGAGAAAACAGCAGGAGCTAACCACCGGACTGCAGGTGGAGGCAGGCACAGGATAGCCCGCAAGTTCCGGCCCAGTCAGGGGCCGGATGAAGGGGCCCGGCACAGACGCCACAGGCACCGCGAGGCTCGCACTGAGGCCAAGAGTCTGGACTGTATGCAGTCGCCACATGAGGTGCCACAAGTGAGACGGTCGCTCAGCCAGGAGAGGAAGATACTGGATGAGAAGGAAGACAGAGAGGAGAGAGAGAAAGCAGAGGTAGAAGGAGGGTCAGTCCAAGACGACTGTGGAACCTGCATCATCAACCCATATGCAGAAGTTAGAGAAGACTGTAGAAGGTAACCAGCATGTATTTACCTGTAAAGAGGATTTAAAAGGTGTAACACTCATTAACAACTTTAAACATTTCTGACAATTTCAACAAAAGCCCAACATCATAACTTTGTGAAGGTTGAGAATTTGTAGCAGAGCTGTTGTATTGAATTGCAATAGATTGTACAGGTGTACCTAATAAAGTCACCACTGAGTGTAGCACAAAGACAGATTTTTGTAATAAAAAGTCTGTGAATTTGGTAGATACTCTTTTTTTCTTTTGTCTAACTCAGGCTTTTGAAAGCTTATATTAGCTTTAGTTGAACTTAAGAAGGACTATTTGCACAGAGTATGGACCGGTATGGACAAGAGAGGCAACTGCAGCGGCTAAATAAGTCTTGAAATGTACACATGGTCCTGTGAGTATATTTTTAAGTCAGACTTGAAAAAATGTGAAACCGTACTTTAAAACAAAAACGCAGGACAAAGGGTCTAACATGGCTCTAAAGGGTCTACAGCCATGTTAGACCCACAACAACCACAATGAGATGCAAAAATCACTACAGAGAGATGCAAAACCACCATGAAAAGATGCAAAATGACCACAAGAAGAAACAAAATGACCGCAAAGAGAGAAAACGTTTTATGTCTCCTTTTAGGCAGGGGTTCCCTACTGTATATAGAAGCTCCCATACATTTGCTACAGCTGAAGCTGACGGGAATGTCATTAGTTTTGCAGGTATTTGGTCATAAACCCAAGTACACACTGAGATTTTAATCTTATCGTGGCTATAGGAAAGGCAGGGGTTCACCAGGGTTATTACAGTTCCCCCTAGGGTGATATGAATGTCTGTACCAAACTTCATGGCAAGCCATCCAATAGTTGTTAAGATATATCAGACTGACATAAGTGGGTGATCGACCGTCATTGGCATCTATAGAGCCACGGCGCTAGCGTAGCTAATAACATACAGAGATTAAAAGGTAGGATCCTCTCTCAGGGGTAAATATCAGATGACATTTCAAATGGACTTTATGATACAAATGTACTATAATCCAACACAGTATAGTAGATCTTTGGTACAGGAAAAATTTCCATGTCATAACACATGTATGTAGTCTTCCACTGATTTAAATTCAGTGATATTTTCTTTCCCATTTCAGAGCTGCTGTTCCGAGTGTCGACATTCCTGATCCTCCTCAATGTGAGCAGCTGCTTGACTGCACCTGGTCAGAGCAGGGTGAAGGCGGGCACACAGACCAGTACGAGCCCCTGTGCCAAAACATCCCGGTGGAGCCCGCTTTAGAGGCCACAGAGTATTCTGTGAGCGCCATCGAGTCAGAGAACCGCCAGGTCTCCATCAAACGTGACAAGTCCAACCTGGAGGGAAGTGTGGCCATCGAAATGTCCGCACAACCGCTGCTGGAGCTCACACCCATGACAGGTAGCGCTGTGATTCCTTCCCACTGCGGTCACACTCCTTTACTGTGCATCATAAAGTGGGATTTAGTGTCAGTATCGCTCTGTATGACCATGTGTAGGTGTTTCTGACATCTGAGTGCCACACTTGCACTTGTCTTTTTTTGATGAATCCATTGTACTGGTGACTCACGTTATTCTCTGTCATAGCAATCCACTAAAAGCTAAAACAGCCTTTTTTTCCTCTTTTTTGCAACTCTCTCTGGGTTTTAGTGAACAGTAAAGAGTTGGAGGCGTACCAGTCCGAGCAGAAAGAGAAAGAGGAGGAGACGGAGGAGGAGGAACCTCCGATTCCTACCAAACCTGTAGCTCCAGACAGCATGTTCATCTTCAAGGCCTCCAACCCGTAAGCAACTAAATCACTGATAATCAAATACAATGCAGTGGTTTTTGCTCTTTTTAGTGCCTTTTTTTTTTTTGTGCTTTTTTTGTCTTCATTCATCAAGCAACAATTAATATCCTCCCCTGCATTGAAACACAGTATCAGAAGGATCTGCCACTATGTGGTCACTCTACGCTACTTCGAGATGACCATCCTCCTTGTGATCGTGGCGAGCAGCATTGCACTGGCCGCCGAGGACCCTGTGTGCACCAGCTCAGATAGAAACAAGGTGAGATCCAAATACATCTCTCCAGAAGCAGATAAAAAAGAGAGCTTGAGACTGGAGTTAAAATCCCCCACCTCCCTCCACACCATCAACTTATTATCCCATACTCACGCCCACTTGATTGACCACACTTACCACTGGCCGATGTAAAAGTTACGAGACTAGAAAAATGACTAAAAACATACACAAATTTACTCAGTGTAAAATGCCATTGATGAAGTTTTAGCATAATGTGACTCTTTCAGGTTTGATCTCAAGTTGACATAACACTGTCAACAACAATGTGTCGTGACACCTTTGGTTTCACGCACACAGAAGGTGAGAATCAGCAGTTTTGTCTGGGAAGTAGCTGTGCAGTTTGTTTTTCACAACTCAGTATCATGGAAAGTGTCAAGAGTAACCACATAAACACACACTAGTAAAATCTACACTGTATTTCCTACCGACTCACACAGTAAATTATCCCAACAGACTTCAAATTTATAACAGAAAGCCGACGTTACAAACTGGGTTTAGGAGTTTGAAAGACATGGGTGTTTGAAAACTAGTTTAAAAAAGTCATGCTATCAAGTTACACTGTGGGAAATGTAGGATCCAGAGTTTTTGGAACATACCTTGGACCAAAAGTCTGGGCCTTTTTGTTTTCGACCATTCTTTTCCCAATCTCTCTCTTGTGAGTCCTGTAACTTAACGGAGGTGTAGTGCTAAATCTTTGGGTCACCCCTTTAAGGTGTTTTTGGGCATGTAGGACTCACCAAAGCACATATTTGACAGCACCAAACACATATTTGTGAGTGTTGGATGATTCAATGAACCCAGAGTTAAACACAATCAGAATTTCTTGCAGCATCTTTTCATATTTCTTTCATCCATTCAGCCCAGTAATGATGGTTAGTAAGCTTTGATGCTGCTTATAAACAAACTGATTCATCCTATAAAAGTTTATCTAGAGGCAGTGAGAAGCATGCCAACTAAAGGGTAACAAGTTCATTGCCTCTGACTTGATGGGACCAAGATGCTTTTGGAATTATATGTACTCCTTTGGAGCCGTACTTCTGTCAGTGTGTCCCAAATCTATACTACATACTAATTCGGAGCATCTTTTGAGTATGTCGTGTGTTCAGACTGAAAAACAGACAAAACGAAGTATAGTCAAACCAGCCAGAATGCATACTAAATACGGTTGAGTTTTGAGTGTGCTGTTAATGGACACTCTTCAGTGTACAAATGAAATGGAGAAGCTGCTCACAGCTGGAAAAAATTGAAATAAATTGTGGCTGGTGGTAAAATAGCGACAGAAAGATCCTTACCACTGATACTTCAAACGTCAGACGTTGTATACACAATATGACTGTAGCATAAAATGGTCAAATGTGTTGATTTGTTTTTATACTAACTACTAAAACTGTATACTATGACTATTAGTATGCAGTACATATGGTATAGAAATAGTGTATGGTATGGAGGTTAGTATGCACCCTCAGAAAATTCTGTTTTTATTAATACTTTTTTAATTTGTATTTTTTTTGTTTATAAAATATGCAGGTCCTCCGTTATTTTGATTATGTCTTCACTGGAGTGTTCACCTTTGAAATGATCATTAAGGTAGGTAACTGAAACGTATCTTTTCTCCACTGCGAGTTCACCTGTAACACTTTTAAAGGAATTTAACTTTACTCTAGATTTCCTCATAAGGTTTTGGTCCCTGTTTGTATTCAGCATGTTTAATGTACGTGTCCGTCTGGGTGTGTTTGTCCTCCAGATGATAGACCAGGGTCTCATTCTGCACGACGGCTCTTATTTCCGAGACATGTGGAACATCCTGGACTTCATTGTGGTGGTGGGAGCTCTGATTGCCTTTGCTCTAACGTGAGTCACTATATAGCGCTGCCTGTCGATGACTAACGGCTGACTCACTGCAGCAAACCGTTTTCTGAGCATACAGGATTGTTTTAAACTACCCTCCCTCAAAGACGCCTTTTGCAGCTTCAAAAAAAGAATGCAGTCGGCTTCATTGAAAAAGGGGGCAGCTCAGATAATGCAAACGTGGAGGCATGCATTGTGCTCTACAGTGTGTAACTCAGACTGAACTGTCGCCATGGTGCTGAAACAAGAGGAAAGATGGGTTTCTATGTAATTTGGCGGTTTACACATGAGTGGCTTATGTCATAACTGATGTTAAATGCCTCTACAGTATTTTTTTTTTTCTGTTGTCTTTCCCAGCATGAGATAACTAACTGAACCTTTTGTGCCCTTCGTTGCACCGTAGAGAACTGTACTGTATGTTAATTTCTCTGTTGTGAATATAGCTGTGATCCTCTGAGCTTTGCTCACGCTGTATCTCTTTATGCCTCAATTTTTTCTCTGTTGTTCCTGTGGATTGTGTCACTGTTTGGGCTACCAGGAATGTGATGGGGTAAAAATTTCAGTCACACTAAATGTAAACTTCTC
Organism: Xiphias gladius; assembly: GCF_016859285.1. Classification (NCBI taxonomy): domain Eukaryota; kingdom Metazoa; phylum Chordata; class Actinopteri; order Istiophoriformes; family Xiphiidae; genus Xiphias; species Xiphias gladius. The sequence goes on along the minus strand of NC_053413.1, from coordinate 16,887,340 downwards.
ACATACACTTCTCATATGTTTTTATTTATTTTCATGTGTCTGATTTTTTTGTACTTAATGTGTTTGTGTGTGTTGATGTTTCTCCAAAATCTCACCAAACTGCAGAGCCCGACAGGTATCAGGGGTAAAATATTTGATAACTGTTGACACTAAAAAGTCATTTCTGTCCTCTAGTTAATGATTTTCACCCTCAAATTACCCAGTTTGTCCCCTCAGATTAATAAATTTTGCACAGTAATTAACTGGAAAAAGCCCTGTGTCTCAGTTCAAGATCGGGTTTAATACAAGGACAAAGACGAATACGACAAATGATAAAATTAATTGCTATGACCTTGATAGAATAAATTCAGTTTTTTGAGAGCAGCTCTGAACTTAAACTCAGCAGCTAACCTACAATTACAACACTCTTAGCCTAAATTGATGGAATTTTAAGGCACAATTTCATCCTTCAAGGACGTAACTTTTAATGCAAGGTATGCGAGGTAATGTATAACTATTTTGTGTGCACAAATAATTAAGTCAAATTACAAAAATTGTCAAAAATGTTACCCTTCACACCTGCTGGACTCCGTACAGACACACTCAAGCTGAAGTTCTGTGTTTCATAGTGTTTTTTGATATGCACTTGTTTGGACATGTTGCGTTCACTTTGCTTTCCTTTTTCACCATTTTAAATGTGTCTATGCTACGTGTCCTTGTGCAGTAGTTTAAGTGTACAGCTATGTTCCTAAGTACTGAATTTCAATGTTGACAGGAACAACAAAGGCCGAGACATCAAGACAATAAAGTCTCTCAGAGTTTTGAGAGTTCTGCGACCTCTTAAAACTATCAAGAGACTTCCTAAACTCAAGGTATGATGTAAACGTCTGCAAACACTCAAACAGTATTTTGGTGTTATTTCAAAGATCTCTGACAGATTTGATTTGCTTTGCCATATATCTTGTGTTTCTTCTCTACAGGCTGTTTTTGATTGTGTGGTTACGTCTCTGAAGAACGTCCTCAACATCCTCATCGTGTACCAGCTCTTCATGTTCATCTTTGCTGTCATTGCGGTGCAGCTCTTTAAGGGGAAGTTCTTCTATTGCACTGACAGCTCCATGAATACAGAGAAGGAATGCCAGTAAGTGGGTACATCTGAACCACAAAATGACTATAACCATAATGGCATTTAAACTTCAGACAGGAGAGAGCTATGGACTCATTTTACACAGAAGTCCTGACACAAATAGCTCACGATACTCCAGACTCAGAATAAAGGAAGGGTAATGTTTACACGTAACAAAAGATCTAATATATTCCTCCTCATTAAAACTGCTGGTTTAATCATTAAGTGACGCCAAACATTCGCCTCCGGGCTGCTTTGTTCCCTACAGAGGCTACTACATTGACTACAGCAGAGACAAAAAGGAGGTGAAGAGAAGAGAGTGGAAGAGGCACGAGTTTCACTACGACAACGTCTGCTGGGCCCTCCTCACACTTTTCACTGTCTCAACTGGAGAGGGATGGCCTCAGTAAGTGTACTTTCTAAATAATATACAAAATTCATAGGCTTTAAGCTCAATTTTTGCATCCCAAAGTTTCTTTTGATTACGTACACGTACTTTTAAGGCCATGAAAAAACCACTGGAATGACCCAATTTTCCACCAAACTGTGGTTTTAAGTGTCTTTTCTACTGCCAGGGTCCTGCAGCACTCGACTGATGTAACAGAGGAGAACATGGGGCCGAGTCGGGGAAATCGAATGGAGATGTCCATTTTCTATGTGGTTTACTTCGTGGTCTTCCCGTTCTTCTTTGTCAACATCTTCGTGGCTCTGATCATCATCACTTTCCAGGAGCAGGGCGACAAGATGATTCAGGAGTGCAGTCTGGAGAAGAACGAGGTGTGGAACGGTGAAACACACATGTGCAGACACACACAAAAACACACAAATACATTCAGGCGTATTCATGCAAGGATCAAGGATCATCTGCAGCTCTCTGTGTCTGTTTTGGTAAATTACTCTCCATCAGAGGGCTTGCATCGACTTTGCCATCAGCGCCAAGCCGATGACCCGCTACATGCCCCAGAACAGACAAACCTTCCAGTACAGACTGTGGCACTTTGTGGCATCGCCCTCTTTTGAGTACACGGTGCTCGTCATGATCGCCCTCAACACTGTGGTCCTCATGATGAAGGTAAAGGACTCTGTAAAGTATAATCCATTTCACAGTAGAGGAACAGTTGGACCTTCTGTTCATCACATTTGCATTTTATAGCGCTAAAACTGATGATTTACAACTGACAATGAAAATCAACTTTGAGTAACTTAAAAGCTTAAGACATGACTGTAAACAGTTTTTATTTCTCCCGCATGTGGTAATGTAATTCAAAGAAAACTACGGCTTCCCAAAATTCAGTTATATTTTCAGAGCTCTGACCATCAGATAACCATGGTAATTATTATGTAATAATAACATGGTTATTATTACAATAACATTGCTAATATTACATAATAGCACACTGACACCATGCCATAAAATTTATCCAAAAAGACAACAGATCCCAGTCGGGTCTTTGTGAGGTTAAAATGCTTAAGAATGACCTCTGTCCTTGACCATCACACACCTATGTTTGTGTATGTTAAAAGTAAAATAGCCCTTCAAAGATCTGCAAACACGGCAAAATCGCTAAAAGATGTCTCTCAGGGAAAGAAGCACGAGCAGATAGAAAATTATTCATGTTATAAACAAACTTCCATAATAGTCCAGCTTTTTTTAGAAAAAAAAAAAAAGGCGAACAGTAAAATTATTACCAAACTCTGTAGTAAACATCCATCACATTTCACAGACTGATATCCTGGCTAAACTTCGACCTATAGTAATTACTATTGATGTGTGCACTCACTGTTTTTTCTGTGTTAGGATGTTACTATGAGCAACATTTTGGGTGCATTCACTCTAAATTTGATTTACAAATAAAGTGGTTTAAGTAATCTGGCTAAACTGGATGGAAATTATGGTGAAAGCTACAAAAATAAAACCAAAGTTCAAATAAACTGTAGCTGTCCTTTAAGAACAGGCAATCTTTAAAAAAAAACACTTTTGTGTTTGTGTTTTTAAAAGAAATCACTACATGTGACCCTTGAGACGTGAATGCCAGAGACAAAACTTTTCACTGAAAAAATGCCCACAAATCTTTTTGCGCTAATCTTTATTTACAGTTTGTCCTTGAGGTTTGATTAAAATCAACCAAAACCACGCTTTTCCTCACAAATATTTGGCACCTTAAACTTTGGGTTTTTTTTTTTTTTCAGAATTACTGAAAGAAGTTACTGCTCAACATTGCTTTAACACAAGACAATAACTGAACTTTGTCAGAAATATAAATAAAGGCAATGAAAGGCTCACTGTGATGAATTACTAATTCACCAATAACTTTGTGGATACTAAAAATTCTATAAACTTAAGGTGATTTTTGGAAAATGGTGAGAAGTAATGTACAATATGCTACATTTGTTGTTGATGGGCTAAAAAAATGCAAATCCTAATACAAATCTTTTTGTTTTTCCCTTCAGTACCACTCAGCCCCAACAGCGTACGATACAGTCCTGAAACACCTAAACACAGCTTTCACTGTCCTCTTCTCCATGGAGTGTATACTGAAGATTATGGCATTTGGTTTAGTGGTGAGTATTACAACGAGAAAACAAATCAAAGACAGAGGAGCAATTGACATCACATCTAGATTAACTAATGTGGAATTTGTCTGTGTTTAGTCAAATGGTGAGCAAATTTTTCTTTCCCGCAGAACTACTTTCGAGATACTTGGAATATTTTTGATTTCATCACTGTTCTTGGCAGCATCACTGAGATAATTGTGGATTTACAGGTAAGACACCATTCGTTTTGACAACATTGTGACCCTTAAAAAAAACAAAAAAAACCCTCAAATAGCCAGCTTTGAATGCAGCAATGTGTCTTTCCAAGTTGCCTTGAGTGTTATGATCCCTGCCTCCAGACACAACTTAAGTCATGTTGTGATGAATTTCGCCATCTATGTTTTACATCCCGTCCCTCCCTTCTGTCTGCCCCCCCCCCTCTCTTTTGCACCACCCTACTGGTGCGTCTGTCCCAGTCGGTGAACACCATCAACATGAGTTTCCTGAAGCTTTTCCGAACAGCCAGGTTGATCAAGCTGCTGAGACAGGGTTACACCATCCGTATCCTGCTGTGGACCTTCGTACAATCGTTTAAGGTCGGACATTTTATAATCTATTTTCTTCTATTTTTCAGGCAATATAACAAAATTTAAAGTCTTGTCTTGATGAGATAATTTTTAACCACCTGTCTTTGCTGTCTCTTCTGCCACAGGCTCTTCCTTATGTCTGTCTCCTCATTGCTATGCTTTTCTTCATATATGCCATAATTGGAATGCAGGTATCCTTTCACTAATAATGACGTTAAACTCCATCATAACCCAAATAACCTACCAGACTGTCATGGCTCTCAGTTGAAGTCTGACTGTTATTAGCTGTTCCTTTAGCCAAGGTTAACCTCCTAAAACATACCGTTATATGCAGGGCCTCTGAATAAGAATGGAGTAAGTCAGCAAACAGTATTAGAGAATCAGAAAGTGCTCACACTTTTAAGAAACAAATGCACATGTACCTAAAGCAGACTGTTTGACTGAATATACACATTTTTCTGTCTGATGTTTTCTTAGTTTTTATGAATTTCTGGATGCTTGTATACTTAAGCTGTTTTGTTGTCATTTGTGTGAGCTTGTTTGGTGTGCTCTTTGCTTTCACTGTGTTTATAATGTATCAGGTAATTTGACCCATTTATTGGTATTATTAATAGTTGGGAGTTGTATTTATTCGGTCGTGTCGTGTTGGACCTTCCTTTCGTGAATGTAATAATGTTTTATTTGGACATCTTTTTTAATGTGTGGACCCCAGGAAGATTAGCAGATGCTGTGGTGGGAGCTAATGGGGATCCAATAAAGTTAGCAAAAAGAATTATTTTACTGAAGCAACCTTTTTTCTGCAGGTGTTTGGAAACATCAAGCTGAATGATGAGAGTCACATCAATCAGCACAACAATTTTAAGACATTTTTCAGCGCACTGATGCTTCTGTTCAGGTGGGCTTGTCAAAAATATGTTTGCAAAAATATGGAAATTTAAGTAAACATTCAGTTTGATTTAAATTAATACTCTTTTATCGATGGCTTTTTGTTTTTGCAATGATGATCTTAATTTAATAATTAGATTGATTTTTGTTTGTGTTTAAACCACCAGGAGTGCGACAGGAGAGTCCTGGCAGGAGATCATGCTCTCATGTCTATCAGGTCAGGAGTGTGAACCAGACCCCTCCATCGCCCCCCTCACTCTGTCTCCAGACCATGAGGGAGGCTGTGGGACTGACTTTGCTTACTGCTACTTCGTCTCTTTCATCTTCTTCAGCTCGTTCCTGGTCAGGGCTCGACCGAAATGCTTTACTATTCCTGCAACACCTTTTTCTGCTGTCTCGCACGCTGATTTCCTCCTCAAATCTCATTTTGATGTTCCTCTTTAGATGCTAAATCTGTTTGTGGCAGTGATTATGGATAACTTTGAGTACCTGACGCGAGACTCCTCAATCCTCGGTCCCCATCACCTGGACGAGTTTGTCCGCATCTGGGGGGAGTATGATCGTTTGGCATGGTGAGACTTGACCTCATTACTTCTGCATTTTTACATATTAACTTTTATTTTGCTTCAAACAGACCTGGACAACACTCATGTTCTATCATTATCCAGCAGAGGGCAGCCAAAGGGTGTGAAATTTTAAATACCAAGTTTCAGTTCAAGGAGCAGACACGCTTAGCCCAAGTTGGTTTTCATCGAGTCCAACGAAGTACCTTAACTTTTCTGTGCTAACGTTCAGTGTTTTTTGGAAGAAACTAAAAACAATGTTTGAATCATTAAATATTTGAATGCCATGTTCCAAGTGCCAAAGAAGAGGTACAAGACCTTGAAATGGGAGCTAGCTGTCTTGTTTTATGCGTCTTTTCATTAACCTCTCCGCCTTTTGCTTCTGTTTTTCTTCCTAAGTGGTCGTATCCACTACACAGCCATGTACGAGATGTTAACACACATGTCGCCACCCCTGGGCCTGGGCAAAAAATGTCCTGCGAAGATCGCCTATAAGGTACTGAAAACATTATCACTTTTTCTAAAATCCTATCTGTTTAATACAAATCTATTATATCCTGTGTACAACAGAAAACAGCAAAACAAAGTATAAATATGGTGTATTCGAGAGAACATACTCACAGACTGTTTATCAAATTGAGGGTAATAAAACTGAAGGGTAAAGTTGAATTTAAAAGTTTGTTAGTCATGTTAACAGCTAAAAACAGATTATTGCCTGAATATTTACACAAGTTGTTTGTTTTAAGATCAGCTGATGATGATAACAGAAGGAAGTTTCATTTTAAAACTCAGTCCGCAGGTAATACAGTGAACTAAATGTGCATTTCAGTGTGTGATCAAAATAATAGGATTATATGAACCCAATGAACAATATTTACGTTTAATATTCATGTGTATTTTAATATTGTCGAAAGTATGTTGGCCATTTATGTTACTTATTTTGAGAAGGGGCCTGGTAATATAAGATTTTTCACCTCCCTGCTCCTTTTCAATCATGGAATGTATGTTATGTTGTTATATAATGTAGCGTATATTTTGTGTGGACTTTTGTGTCGGAAGTTTACACTGAAGTGATTAAAAGATTAAATGATTAATGAATCAATCTCCTTCTGTCTTCTTCTCTCCATCCCTCGTCTCTGTCAGAGGTTGGTGTTGATGAACATGCCTGTGGACGAGGACATGACCGTCCACTTCACCTCCACTCTGATGTCGCTCATCCGCACAGCTTTGGACATCAAAATAGCTCGAGGTCAGGGTAGCTGACAAGCATATTGCAAGCATGTTATGTATGTAGTATGACATTGAGGGCTGCAACTGATTATTATTTTTATGATCGTTTATCTGCGGATTACTTTTTTGATAATTAATTGTTTGGTCCAGCACAGTTGACCTTTTGCTAAGTCCCGCCCATCAAACAGAGAGTGGCCAATAATAGCATAGCACTGTCCAGCCCCGACCAGGGGCCTGACAACTATACAGATGTGCTCCATAGACTCTCATGCAATTGTTTGAGCTTTTCATCACTTTCAGGCTGTCATGGTTAAATGTTATGCCTGGGGCTCGTGTAACACCAATCAAAGTAAGCCAAATCAGATGGGCATGAAACCCTGTGGAGCTAACATTTGCAGAGTACAGCACATCAATCATTAACTCACACTCCCATGCTACGCTTACTACTGAAGGTATACTGCATATATACACGTGCTGCTTTTGCTTTTTAATGATTTTAACATTGAACGTTAAATTATTTTGTCTGACCAGCAGACCCCTCAAAAAAACAAGAACTAAAACTCAAACATTTTCAGTTTACTATAAAAGAAAGAAGTGGAACCAATTTTAATTAATTGACTAATCATTTCAGCTTTAATGGCATCAATATAACGAATCCTATCGTGGCTGAATGTTTTGGTTTGTCACAGGTGGTGAGGACCGCATCGCTCTGGACACGGAACTGCAGAAAGAGATCAGTATCATTTGGCCCTATCTGCCTCAGAAGACCTTGGACCTATTGGTACCTATCAACAAAGGTCTGGCTCTAACTGTGGGGGAAATACTCCATAATGTGTAATGCTGAGAGACAAGCAGTAACAGTTAATGTAGTGTGTCTGCCCTCACAGATACGGACATGACAGTGGGGAAGATCTATGCTTCGATGATGATAATGGACTACTTCAAACAGAACAAAGCCAAGAAGCTCAGGCAACAACTAGAAGCTCAGGTCAACTCATTATGAACTTTATGCTATTTTCGTTTTTTGTAATTTAATTATTTTTATTTGCAACCAAATTTCTCACCCTGTTCTACAATTATACATTCAAAGAAAAATTAATACATAAATGCAATATATTTAAAAACAGAAAAACGTACAGTATAACCTCACATCACAATTTCAATTATCTTCCATCAGATCCATTATACTTTCCTCTTGCATTACTGTGGCATGCATTAAGGCACAGTTTGATCAATTGTATTGAGAAGCAAAAAACAAAAAACAAAAACTCTTATTGTTTGCTTGAATAGGAGTTTACCTCACCTAACCTTTAAATTGTGAATAAAGAAGAGTAGCAAAACATGGATAAAACAAAAACTTCATGGACAAAAAGAAATAGAGGAAAAACTGAAGTCCAGCAAAACAAGAATCAGTTCTCAACTTTTCTTTAGTATCCATTGTTCCCAACAGAACTGTGTACATAGAACTGGGAGGAATGGAAATATCATTAAGTGACTTAATTATGTTTCATGAAAGTTTTTTCTTTGGCGTGTACGTTTTATCAGCTATCCATGTTTCTTGCACCATTAAAATTCCTAAATGCGGCCTGACTAACTTGAAAATGAAACTGGAGTGAAATCCTCTGACTTGCATTTGATGTGTTGTATTTTCGTCTCCCATTTCAGAAGAGTAACTTGATGTTCAAGCGTCTAGATGCCTCTACCCTCCCAGAGGACATTCTCTCCAACACCCAGCCGCTGCCGATGATGGCTCACAGCGCTGGCTCAGCCCTGTTAGTCTGCAAATGTGTGCAAAACTGTGTATTTGCGGTATGTGCTTCTCTGTTTGTCCTTGCTCAATGTTTTTCTCTGTCCTGATGCAGGACCAGAGGAGGCTTTGTGGCTTTGAGCCCAATCTCACCCCAGGAACTGTTTTTGCAGCCCATGAGCTCCGACACTGAAGCAAGTCAACAGCAGAATCTGGTAAGAAAGAGGGCTAACATGAGCATACAACATTAATACCACAACCATGTCTTAGAGCAGTGGTTCCCAACCTTCTAAATTTACCACCCCTTAAAACAAGGCATTGTCTACTTGCAACACCTTGTCACAAGTTGCCTAGGTGTAGGGGTTGTGACCTAGATGGGTTATGAGACCACGGGCCCCTGGGCCCAGACATACAAAAATACCACATCAAAGAATGCCTGAGACGCAGGTTAGTCTTGGAAAGCAGAGCTATTCTGCTGTCTGGATTTAATTTGCTTCACTAATTTTACTGTATTTTGATCGAATGTTACTGTAGCCTACTGTAGCCTACTGTGCTGTTCAGCTGTAATATGAAGGGGAAAAATAAAAAAAACAAATATTAGATTGGTTCTCAATAGTAAAAGACTCTGATCCATATCAGGATCTGCCAAAAATTGATCAGGAAATTCTTAATTTTAACTTTCCAACAAGAAATGATAATAACAATAGTTTCAAACAGAGGCTCTGCCCTAAGAGCATCCTGGCCCCTTTGGGCCCCTGAGTTTGTGCTTAGTTGGCCCATTCAGTAATCCATCCATGGTTGTGATCAGTTAAACAAAAGTGTCATTTTAACTTCTTAGGGAAAGGGTTTTTTCTTTCCTTCTTTCTTTTTAATTATTATATTTAGGTCAAATCAAAGAAAGTGGAAAGTCTCAAAAAGTTTAAAAGATTTTTAGTCTTATTTTGTTCATATCCCAGGTTGTGCACCACTGACTTAGATGACAGATTTTCACTCTGAAAATTTACAAAGCACACCATTTGTTCGAGCATTTAACCGTACAAAAACGTATGAAGATGTTTCACCTGATGACACTGCTGTGACTTTTCTCTCAGTGCCTTGCAGAGCACGGCATCGCTGACTCTCTGTGCTCCTGTCTTTGGTTATGTTTTAGTCCCGTGGAGGTCGGAATAGCAGAGATGGACTGTCAAATTGTTGATGTTCTGCCTGCTAGATGAATGATACAGACTTATTCTGAAATACCCACTAATTAGTGTGCAGAGGAATGTGTTCGGCCCCTGGACAGATGTTGTCTGGCTCTGTTTGTATAGCTATTAAGACCTGAGTATGCATGACTACATGTACTTCCAAGCTGAAATATGGATCCCATCTTTCCCTGTGAACTGTTTTGTTTATTGTCTAATCTCACTCTTCTTCAACACTCTTTCCTCCTTTTACACAACCTCACTCTGTTGCTCTTCCTCCTTGAAGTCAGTTTCCCTGTTGCTAGTTGTTGATCTGTCCGTTTTTGGCTGGAATGGCTTCTGGTTGGATGGCGATGGTCATGGCTATGATAGATGACCCTCAGTGATGAAATGGCTTGTCTGCCCTCCTCTCAACTGAACTGGACCTACATATATAGAGGCAGTCCTGGCGGGGACGAGCCTGATTGGTGCTCTGTCTCTCCTTGCCCTCCTCTCTTGTTTTTGTACTCAACTAGGTGGGCGAGTGCAGTAGGGGGATTGAAGCCCCACTGGAGCTTCCACTTGGGAGGGGCCTGTGTGTGCGGGCCTCTTCCATGCCCCGTCTGGCTGTAGAGTCGCAGGTACACACATCTTCCACGACACGGCCTCTGGGCTGGATCTCGAGGACTTCAGTGGCTGCATGGGCTCTAATGTCAAAGTGCCTTGTTTCTGACATGCACGAGATGCTGAGAAGTTTAAATCAGTAGAGTTTTGGTTTGTCTTTTGCTACTCTGGGACTCTGATGATTACGGCTCAATGAATTGTTAGAACGGGATGTGATCCTTGAATGCTGGATCACCTTCTTACCTCAATCTGTTTCATCTCCAGAATAGAGGAAAGACTAAAATGCACTGAGTAAAGCATGATGACGAATGGCTAAACACACTCTGCACTGGTCCACTTAAATAATCTCAATGTAATTATAATGTATGTGTAATGTTTTCTTTGTGTACGTATCCTGTGCTTGCATGTTTGTCCGTGTGTGTTTTCACATACAAGCAGACGGAGGTTGCAAGCGGCTCCATGAAGCGTTCAGCGTCCACTGTGGGGGATCAGCGGGTGAATGGTCTTTGGCAAGAGGAGAAAAGTCCTGAGCGAACGTATCGACCTCGTCACAAAAGCTACAAGGCTGCTGGTTAGTCTGCTCATCTTTTATTACCACAGCAGTTTGTGTAGTTTAACCCCAAGTCACACTGTAGATACACCACCATTGACGAAGTTTAACAAGCTCTTCACTATCACTTCTTTTTTTATTCTGTTCATTTTGTGTTGTCCCTTTTTCTGAACGTCCGTCCATTAGTTTCTCGGTCTGAACACTGGCAGCAGGGCGACAGGGAGCGTGGCCGGTCTAAGGAACGCTGTCACCTCCTCTCTCCAGACACGTCTCGTTGTAATTCAGAGGAAAGAAGCTTGCAGCCCTCACGATCCTCCAGCGTAGAGAGAGCACACCCCCAAGATAAACAGGTAGGTCAGAAAAATTTGGTTCAATTAGCTGATTCAGGGACCTGGACAGCAACAAAGCAGGATCACAAATTAACAAGGACTTTGGCCAAAAACACACAGAAGTCTGTAACATTAAAAATGAAGGAGTACATTTGCCTTCCATGTAGCCTTTTCTTACACATCAGTAACCCAGTTAGCTCAGTGAGCATACATGTTCTTTTGTCATGGAGATCATGGCGGGACATGGTGCAATCCAAGTGCCTCTTGTTGTTTATATCTTGTTCTTCGCTTCAGGGCAACAGCTCAGACAGTCCAGTGCCCTCCACCTCAGAGTCCAGCACCCCCAGTGGCAGACGACCATTATCGCAAACCCCGACCCGCTCTCGCCCTCACATCTCCTACTCCCCGCTCGTGTGTCGCACGCAAGCCTCCGTCGGTGAAGACGAAGATGAACAGGGCAGCCCGGAGACCATGAGGCGGCGCAAGCCCAGCTGGGAGACCCAAGAGGGGGTCACAGGAGAGAGGTTGGCTGAGGCAGGCCAACACCCGTCCCCACCTCGACGCTACCCCTCTGAGCCATTCCTGGCCTCACAAGAGGACGACCACAGCCCAGACCCGTCTGGTCCAATGGAGACGTTGACCTTCGAAGCAGCTGTGGCCTGCAGCCTGGGACGCTCAAACACCATAAGCTCAGCCCGCCCGCACTTGCGGACTGGCTGGCAGGTCCCCAACGGACACTTTCGGAAGCGTCTGGCGCAGACGGCCTCAGTTGCAGGCTGTGATCCTCTAAGCGACACAGAGGAGGACGACAGGTGCTAGGGACAGGAGGCACGGCACGAAAGAGGAGGGGGGGATCCCAGAGAGGTGTTAGAGGAGGACGCTGTACGACAGTGTACAGAGTGAAGGTCAATTTGACTCTTTTTGCATCAGTTCATGGAGGCCAAGAGCCCTCTGGATGCTTGGTCAAATTTGAACCCAAAACAACGAAGAACAATACTTCCTGAAACTGTAGTTGCCAATTCACACAGAACACTGACATTAAATAAGGTCTATTTCCTGACTTGTACTTGATGATAGAGAGTAATAATACATCTCAAATACTCCTGGGATGAAGAAAATAAATGAATGGATCACATTATATAATTTTTGTCAGTATAAGGTATTTTCATTTCTGAAGATGTTTCTAAATGATTCAGTGTTGCTCTAAACAGTGTTTATCTGTGGGGTGTGTGAATATGTAACTACATTTTCTTATAAATTAATTGTTTTGTAAATAAATTGTGATCATCACACCATTGCCATTTATTAGAACAGATTGATACAAAAAGCCATCATGAAGAGGCGATCTGATACTTAACCAGACAATGTGGATATTAAAACGTAAAACTCAATAATGCTGGATTTTTTTACAGTATGAATGAATGTGCGGGGGAGAAACTGCCTGATTTTCCCCAGCATTTTTCTTTTTGGTATTGAACATAAGAAGTTGTGATAGAAGAATACAGTTAGAGAATAACATAGAAAAGATGCTTATTTGTTATTTCCCCCTGCGTTATTGTTACATCATGCCTACTCCAAACCTCAAACCTTTAAAATTCCTTAATTATTCTTCAAAACAGTCTACTACTTTTATTTTTACCAGTCTACACCTTTTGAATGAGAACTTTCCAACAATTATATTTAACATTTGATTTTGAAAATTTTTGGGCGTGTAATTTTACCATGACCTGATATGAAAACAAATGATCTTTCATCCATGATCTTGTAACTCTTTCCCTTTTTCTTCCTTGTGAATATTGTATGAACCACTGCAGACAATGACTGTAGAAACACTGTAAACACATCATGACACATTTTGCATCATCATCAATTAACATCAATCTGTTGCTTACTAATAATGTACAGAGAAATTATGCTGTTTGTAACATTTAGAGAAAAAAAATAATAAACAGTATCAGTTGATGAGCTTTAAAGGTAAAGGAATATTTGAAAATGTTCATTTTAAGGTTTGTGTATTTGTTTTATTTGCCTAAAGACGGCCAATTCTGTGAAACTCACTTAACCAAAAACATGGAGATTTGTATCATAAATTCCTGGAATGCAAATACTTTGTGGGTTTTTATGTGTACAATAGCTGTATATACAAATAAAGGTGTCCCCAAGTTGCCACTGTTATTGGATGTCTTTTTATTTTATAAAGCATGGTAAAACATAATTAACATAATTAGGTGAGACCTTGAAGCCTTGAGCACTGCAATAACAATTTCTGCAGAAACCAAATTAAGTGCGTTTGGAAAAAAATGTCAGTTTGTGCTTTTATTATTTGCTTGATTCAATATATTTGTTAGCTGTATACACTTAACATACTTTTGTAGCAATTATGGTAACTGAAGGATGCGGGTACTTGTTGAAGCTGGCCTATCAATGTCTGCAAAGAAGGAACTAAAAACAGTAAGGTATATTGTGTGCTATAATGGATTTTATATTATATTAACTGATTCTCAGTGGAGGACAATTCACATGTTGCATGAGAACTAAAGACAGTCCAAGAGGAAAGGAAACATAAAGAGCAATTTGAAAGAAAGAAGGTATATGAAATAGTATATAATATAAAATATAATAAATATTAAAATTCTAATGTGATATAGTCCAGTACAACGCATACTCATATATTTTGCTGTGCTCGTTTCATTGTACCACAGGCCAGATACTTGGGAATGTCAAGCTTTTACATTGAAAACACATCCTTACATCTTCAACAGACAGATCACAATTTTGCTCATATTGTTGAAAAAGACATTTGAAATCTGACCAAAATTTTGCAATTAATATACAACTACAGAAAATATGAAAAAACTGAGAGATTCTGCTTTGTTTTAAAAAAAAAAATCAAAACATGAAATAAACAGTAGTGGAAGTAAAAGTAAGTGAAAGACCAAATGTATCATCAGCAAAATACATTTAAAGTATTAAAAGTAGAAGTACTTCTGCAGAAAAATGGCCCTTGATTGGCAAATTATTATATATTATATAAAGAATTGTTAATACTGATGCGTCAATTTATAAGGCATTTTACAAAAGTTCTAATACAAAATTGTAATAATTTTTGGGACTTTTCTATAACGTATGCTTTTTGTGAAATATTGAAATAGTTTTATCTCTTTCAACAGTTACTGAAATGAAACCATCTGAGATGTGTATGGGTATTTTTTTTTGTGTGTGCTTCTGCTAACTACTCAAAGACATCAACACCGAGACGCTGTTTTGTTGTAAGGGGGTCACAAGCCAAAGATGCTCGGAGCCACTGTTTTTTATCTTTAACAATTCTTATCAAATGTGTTTTAGGTGAAATTATTATATGTTATATAACCTAAATATTCTGAAAAGTAACTTGCAATTGCAGCGGTAAAAGAAATGTAATGGAGTAAAAGGAACAATATTGCCATTAAAATGAAGTAGAAGCATAAAGTAGCAGAAGATAGAAATACACATACAAATGCCTCAAAATTATAGTACCCAAGTACAGCACTTGGGTAAATGTACTTGTACCAGATGGACTGGTGGACAAAATGTAACAGAATTTGCAATACAAATATTAGTATAGAATATATGAATGTACTGATTTTATGCAGGGATTTTTATATGTATTTCTCTCGCCTTATTTAATTTACAGAATTTGTCTGATAACCCAGTTTTATTCCAATTTTTACCCTTAAAAAATAGTGGATTTTTTTTCACACGTAAATCCTTTTTTAAAATGTATTATAATGATTAAGTTATTGATACATTTTCTAGTAATTATTAATTAGTAGTTATCAATAATTTTTATTTTCATGTTGTCATGAAAAGGGGTGGGACTTGACAGATATCATTTAATCACCGGCGCAGAAACACAACCCCCTCACGTCATATCCAACGGACCGATATCATGTCGTCCGGCTGAAGAAAGAGCTAAGAGCTAGCAAGGAAGCAAACTGTTAAATGATCCTCACGAAGTTGAAAGGCGGAGATGTCGCTGAGGTCCAACTCTCAGACCGCCCAGTCTAACAGCCACAGTTGCCGCTGAAGTACATATTTTGTAGAAATTCCGATTCTTAAAAAGGAATGAGCGATACTTATCAAGGAAGTCGGGCGAAAAAAGTAGCTAGCTCGGCTGCTAGCTGTCGTTAGCAAGGGAGGTCTTTGTTTTGTTTTTCCGTGTAAACATGAAGTGAAATTAGTTTGGACGTTTCTTTTAACAATTAACGTTTATGTAGCATTTTTACAACCATGCACAGGGCATCTTTAGTAGCAGGTAGCTGGGTGTAAATTCGTGGTTTCTGGAGTAGTAGAAAAACAAAACTAACATTAGCCACCGACAGCAACTTCAGCAACGGCAAGAACAGATTGTTTTTGTTTTTTTGTTTTTTGTTATTTTGGTTTTTTAACGTCGGCCCGGGAGGACAGGAGCAGGGACTAGAAGATATGGGCAACTGTCTCAAGTCTCCGACATCAG
The DNA here is from genome assembly GCF_016859285.1 of Xiphias gladius. Lineage (NCBI taxonomy): Eukaryota > Metazoa > Chordata > Actinopteri > Istiophoriformes > Xiphiidae > Xiphias > Xiphias gladius. Next base: position 16,871,530 of record NC_053413.1, on the reverse strand, counting down.
ACGACATCTCTCTGCTTCATGAATCTCAGTCAGACAGGGCGAGTTTCGGTGACGGGACGGATCCGGACCTGGAGCCACCTCCGCCGTACCAGGTGGGAGGCTGCGAACACACACTCGCCCCCCCCAGGTTACCAATCAGGGAAAGAGAAGTTTCTGCCGCGATTAGGACAAGTTTTAGTCAAAACCCTGTTAATATAAATGTTAATATACAGTAGGTATTGCTCATGAGAATAAGCCTGTGTCCCGTGTTTCGTGTCTGTGGCCTTACTGTCAGTCAACCTAGACTGTACCTGAGTAAACAAATAGGTTTTAGTGTCATTTTCACAAACTGGCCTGTCAGCAGTCTCCAGACCAGGCAGTAGCTTTATTTTTCATAATATCCCTGTCAGTCCATTCTATGTAAGTGTGCTGATACAGGAGGAAAACTGTTTTTGTTGTTGTTGTTGTTTTGTTTCATGTTGGTGTTTGTCTCATGTTGGTGTTTGTCTTTCTGTCACCAGGAGCAGGCTCACATGCCCATGTACCATCCCACGCCTAGTCAGGCCCGTCTGGCCACCCAGCTGACAGAGGAGGAGCAGATCCGCATAGCTCAGCGCATCGGCCTCATCCAGCACCTCCCTAAGGGCGTTTATGATGGAGGGCACGACGGCTCTGAGAAAAAGATCAGAGAGTGAGCGTTTTGTGTTACTGAATGTGAAGTCTACACAGGGGGAGGTTGCAGGCCAGCAGAGCTGAGCCATATTAACTCATTCACACCTTTTTCATTTTTTATAATCCTAACCTCAATATTCATATTGTGACACTTTAAAATGTGACTAATATTTGATCTAATGCTGCATGATGCGGTGCACAGGAAACAAAGCATTTGTAACTGGCATAAAATGGCCAAGGATATGCAGGTGAAGCTGTAATCGATTAGTCGATTAATCAATGTGCCTAATGACACAAAATTAAGCAATAATAATTTTAATAATCTATTAATCATCAAAGTCTGATCTGAGAGTGTTGTATGCTGTATATTTAAAGCGCTCTAAACCAAATTTGGCTGTATATATTTTTGGTTTTAACTTCTAAATGTGAGTGATAGCTGTGCTTTTTCTGTTTTTAGATCACTGTAAAGTGTGTTTTTGTTTTGCACTGATGGTTGGACAAAACAAGTAATTTTAAGATTTCATCTTCAAAATATAGTGAAATAGTGATGGCTTTTTAAAATTTATTTAGTTATTTTTTACACGTTCAAATGCTTTATAGGCTAAACGATTAATCATTGCAGCCCTAATGCCAGTAACATCATTACTAATGTGCGTGTAATGGCCAAGGAGAAGCAGCCACTTGTTTCATTTCTATTCATCAAAATCAAAAAGCTCAGAAAAACTTTTACGGCTTCGACTAATGATCATTTTCATTGTCTGTAAAGCAATCTTGTTTTCAATTAATCCTTTAGTCTATAAAATGTAATAAAACAGGGAAAAATACTATAATGTCATAATTTCTCAGAGTTCAAGGTGATGTTTTCCTATTTAATCTTTTTTTTTTTTTTTTTTTTTGCTTGTTTTTGTCCAAAAATCTTAAATTTAAAATAAACAGAAAAGCAGCAAATCATCACTTTTGAGAAGCTGGAACTAGAAAATGTTTGAACTTAAATGACTTAAACGATTCATCAATCATCAGTATTGTTGCCGAGTATCTTTCTGTTGCTCAACTAACTATTTAAAGGACTACTTTTCAGTTCTACAGAGACACCAGTGAAGTTATATGAAGATATTACAGTAATATCATTCTTAGATGATTTGTGTGGTGTTATATAGTGGTGTATTCAAGCTCTTCCTTTCATCCCTTTTCAGGTGCGTGATCTGCATGCTGGACTTTGTATACGGGGACCCCATCCGGTTCCTGCCGTGTATGCACATCTACCACATGGACTGTATAGACGACTGGCTGATGAGATCCTTCACCTGCCCCTCCTGCATGGAGCCTGTGGATGCTGCCCTGCTCTCCACTTACGAGACCAACTGATTCTACGCCCCTCTTCCCCCACACTTAGATCAAACACGGCCCCTCCAGCCCCAAGCCCACACACAAACTGTACAACTGCCCTCCTATAGAGTGTGGGGAGCTAAAAAAAAAAAAAATAGGTTGGCTGTTGTCTTGCACTTTGAAAATTTCAAAAATTTACTCACCTAACGTTGGCCTTCCCTGCCCCCAGGTCTAAATAAGCTGGTCTTAAACATTAACTACACAAGTCAGTGAGAAACTATTTCCAATCGATCCTGCATGATTGTGTTTGTCATGCCAAAGCTGCATCCATGGTTGACGGGAAGCACGTGGGATTTTTGTGTGTGTATGTGTATGTGTATGTGTACGTGTATGTGTATGTGTACGTGTACGTGTATGTGTGTATGAGCTGTTTGGGCTGTTTGATGACTGTGCATTTCCACGAGCCGGTCTCAGTGGTGTTTCTCCCCAGCTGACCCCAGGTCACCTACATTCCCAGTTAGTCATGATTTAAATGGATGAGTAGGTTAACAAATTAGTGACCAAAATGCTAAGAGGTGTTGCTAGAAATCATTTGGATTAAATTGGAGGTTTTCTGTGGCAACAGTGAGTTAAGGCTTCCTCAACATATTGATCTCCTAAACATGCTCTCACATTAAAATGGCCCTACACTATCGAGATGTGGGAATACACAGCTGAAGAAGAAATTGCTCTCCTGTTAGTCAGGAAAAAAAAAAAAATAAAATAATGATAATAATGCACTACACACAGAAATAACCCAAAGTTTATAATACTTAATAGATCAAGACTACTCCAGACAGCCAGACTTTAAAAAAATGCCTTGAGTTGAAGGGAAAAATGATGATGCGTAATGTGAATGTGTAAAGTGTGTAAAGTAGCTGGCAGCCAATGTAAAGGGCTCATTTGTGCATGGGCAGGTGGATCAGTTGGTCAAAAATTAGAAATGCTTGCACACACTTTTCATCTGATCCAGAGATTTGCACTTTACTTATAGGACAGTATCTAGAACAATATATTAATATATGTACCTTATAACCTTGCACTATCATTACTTCATTCCTTTATTTCCTGAGATGCAAAAGTTACATAGCTGATGATAAAGAGATTTTCAAACCTGTCAGTAGTCACTTACCACGTTGAAGTAAGCCTGAAGATGTATTTCATAAAATCCGTGATTCAGTAGTGTGAGCCTTTGCTTTGTTCTGCTTGATTTTTTATTTTTTATTTTTTTTGATTATTGTGTGTTCTGTGTGTTAGTGAAGGGACAGAGGCTTGCGCAACGTTAATGGAAAAGTTTGACATTTTTGGAAAATCTGCTCATTCAGTTTCTTGTCGAGACTTGGATAAGAAGATTGATACCACTCTCGTGTCTATGCGTTAAGTATGGAGTTGGAGCCAAGAGACAGTTATCTTAGCTTAACATAAAGACTGGAAACAGAGGGGTAACAGCTAGACTGACTCTGTTTAAAGTCCAAAAATATGCCTACCAAAACCTCTAAAAGTTCACAAATTAACACTGACACTTTGTAGTTTGATTAATCTGTGCACAGACAATAATGTAAACATAATTGTGGCTTTAAAATTTTGGTTTTAGACACTGTCATGTTTTTACTTTTCTTTTTTATTTACAGATTAAACAAATAAGGTATAGCATGGTAATTAGTGAGCTTTAGAGGTGCTGTTAAGCCACTATTTTTAAACTTTTGGACTGAACTAGCTCTATATTTATTGTATGAGACAAGCAAGTGAATAAGCAATTTTCCAAAAAACGAAAAACTATTCCTCTAAGAAAGACGCGAATTTTGGGGTGAATTTTACAATATTTAGTTTGAATTGACATTACTACATTGTCACTCATCACATTTTTCGTATTGTTACACTGCATTGAATGTTTTATTTGCTTTATTTGCATTCATGGTAGCAGTAGTTACAAAAACCATTGGTTTCCTTTGTGTTTGTAGAATTGTTTGGTCGTAGTGTGGCTTTTTTTTTTTTTTTTTTTTTTGCTGTTAGCTGTGTTTTATGTTTTTTACTTTTGCATTTTTTGGTTGAATTTGTGTAAAATCCACAGTGTATTTAGGACACTAAGTATATAACTATTACACTGGTTGAAGTCTGGCAGTGCAAACCTCTGTCCCCACTGAATTTCAGAGTGTGAGAAACTTCTCTTAAGGTGTGATAGTTAAAACTGAGATATCAAGTTTTCCATTGAGACTTTCCTTTGCTGTGTTTCTTAACCTAAGTTTATTATAAAAAATAATATTTCCTGTAATCTTGTTTTATTTCTTTCTTTTTTGAAGGCTGGAAATAAACAGAAAAAAAAACATATATTTGGTTTTGTTTAATTAAAGACCAGGCAGTCGTCCTCATTTTGCAAAAAGAAAAAAAAAAAAAATCTGCTGGGATCAGGTTATAAAATGGACTAAACGCACGCAGAGGGGCAGATATGCGACCCTATGGTTACTAAAATGAGAGATTACAGAATACATGATTGCAAAATATTTCTTTGAGCCTTTCATTAATTCAATCCTAAAACCTGGCAGTGGGGTAGAAAACGTGACTGCATAATCAGGGTTCTCCATTTGACTGATGTAGCAAGCGAGCCCAAGCCATATTAGTGATGTTTAAGGCTTTGTTTCCTTGGCTTGCATCAGCTGGGGACGAAACATATGAGATTGGAGTTATAATCACAAAAACAGAAGGTAAATCCTCGTCTGGCCCTGTTGACACGGGATGAGACCACTCGACCACTGGACGCCTTGTTTGTGTACATGAATCTTATGCGCAACGAACTGTGCTTTACATGGGGTCATGAAATTGGATACAAGGGCCACATATCCATGTTAATGCCCTTAAACAGAGTAATGGATTAAAACATGCCCTTTCTTTCTTTCTTTCTGTTCTCTCTGTTCTTTGTTTCTTCAAATTAAGCACTGACACGGTTAATTAGCTTTGCAGTGCTGCAGGATCTGCATGTTTTTTTTAGACTCAAGACAGCTTTTTAGTAACACAATAAGGACAGACTTAGAAAGGTCACTTGTTCAAAAGTAACCATAATAAGATTTTGTGTGGCAACATTAAATCTCTACAAGTATCTGAAGAATTTAGGCTGAAGGATTATTGGCACTGCTTGTATTTGCTGAAGTGTCAGTTGATACATCCAGAAAAATACTTGCTTGTTCTAAGAAAACACTGCAAATGATGAGAACGATGTCCAAAAAAAAACAACATCTTTTTGTCTGACTCAAACAGGGAGATCAGGGCACAGGGTCATCAGGCCTGGAGCTGAGAGGAATTCACTGTCTTGTTTAAAAGTATTTAATCCAGTAAATATTCACTTTCACACGGGGCTGGACCCGAGATGAAGGAAAGTATTACTAGACACAAACATGCCATGTGACAGATTAATACAAAACAGCAGAGTGTATTGATAATGATGAGTTTATTTCGCTGACCATGAAATGTTAGTATGGCACAGCATGTGAACAAATCCATTTCTTTTATTAAAGCAATACTGACACTTCAGGGATAGAGCTTCTAGTACATTGTAGTTGGGACATATCATCCAGGCTCAGGAAGGCCAAAAATTCACACAATAATATTTTCATTTTCTTTAACAACCTGTGTTACCTGCAAAGGAGGACATACAATAATTTCTCCTGAAAAAAAAAAAAAAAAAACTTTGTTTTTTCTGACACAATGACACAGATGGTCTTTATTTATCCTAACACTGAGTGGCAGTTGATAACCCTGTAATGGCTGACTACTGTTGATTTCCTGAGAAATGCATCATTAGGGTTTGTACATCCCATGAAAGGTGACAGGAATGCTGCACTCCACTTCTGCTCTGGCGACCTCAGACAGATCCTTGGCGTTGAGGATGAGGAGATATGCTGGTCTCTGGGAGCCGGGAGCGGCCACGATGGTCAACAGTACTCCTGTCGACACAGCACAAGATTATCATAAAAGTATTTCTATCGTAGAGGGCATAGAATTAAATATATTGTGTTTATATTGCCGCTGACGTACCATCATCCTCATCTACCCCATCAGGAGTCTGGACAAACAGGGGCTCTGAGGGGTAGGAGTCTGGTTCTTGCCATACCCAGGTCTCCTTGGTCTTTACGTTCAACTTGCAGATCTGCACACAAGGAAAAAAACAAGATCAGTTAATGAAACAGTTTGTTTTAAACACTCTGAATCACTTACGACTGAAGGCGTTTTGTTAACATACCCTGTCGGGTATGAAATGGTTGAGACCCAGGCCATAGGTGTATGTGTAATTCTTCCCTCCATACCTGCTGTAGTTGATCTGAGGGAACTCAAACGCTACAAAAAATAAAAAACAAAAACCAAAAAAACACATTAAAATGGTTAAATAATGTAGATATTTTCCTGTATCTATTAAAAATGAATGTGTCCACCATTACTGAGTAAATGAAGTTTGATGGTTGTGTTAGCACCTTGGCGAGGCCCGGAGAACAGCACCTCAGGCTCCAACCAGATCATCCCATCGGCGTGCATCACCGCTGTGGCTGTGGTGTACGGCAGGCTGATGAGGTTCTTCCCCTGCTCCTCCTACATCAAGTCCATGATTAGATGAGGACAAAAAAAACACAAAAGACTTCAAATCTGTAAGCGAGTAAGACAGGTGACTCACCTTGTGGACGTCCAGGGGAATAACATATCTGCGGACCTCCGGCTGGGGCGCCATCATGGCCGCCTTCTTCACCTCCTCCCAGTTTGCTCTCAGGTTGGCCAGCCAAAGGTAGTTGTAAACAAACTCGAATCTGCAAGAAAGAAAAAATAGTGAGCAACACAAGTGCACCAACATCAAACCTATTTGCAGATGATACATGAGAAGGCTTAGGTAAAAGTGAGTCGGTTACCCTTTCCAAGCGCACAGGTCAAAAACAATGAATCCTTGGTCCTCATAGGTGTTGATGTGATGAAACATGCCGACTGGTGCCCCTTTGAACTTATGGTCGATGTACTCGCCTGGGTTTTTCCTGGCAATGTGGAACAAGGTCTATAAAAAAAGCATATCAAAACAGATACCATGAGATTTTAGGAGGCAAGCCGGTGACAATTTGCAAGGTTAGCATATTTAAAGTCACTAAAGATATCAATCTACTCCAAGTTCTTACTCCTTGGCTCTCGTTGGACTCGAAGCAGTCCATGTAGTTGGAGCCTCGGATGCTCCAGGCACTCAGGAATTTCAGCAGGTTGATTTTCACTGGGGTCTCCACGAACACAAAATAGTTTTCTGACATGCCGAAGCTGAAATTTGACGAGGAGGGGACATGAGAACTTTCTGTGACGACATCGATAACGCGCCAAACGGATTACTGACAAAAATTACACACCTGTGCACATAGGAGGGCTTGAACCTCTCAGCACTGGGGAACTGCACCACCACCTTGGACTTCTCGATGGGGTCAGACTTATCTAAGAGAAAAAGCCGAGGTTGTGATATTTGAAACAAGTGTTGAGTTATTGTATACTTTAATTTCT